>NC_081296.1:46227244-47477244 GCF_030435805.1 Mustela lutreola
GGACAGGACTCTCTCCACAGTACCAAGGCAAAACCTTCACACTGCTGGATATCACTATTACTGCCCTCATAGGAATTGAACTGGCAGGATTATTACAGTTTTCCCATTTATTCTTATTAGCACTTTTTTCCCCAGTATAAAGATTAACAGCTTTCTTTTCCCAGTATAAAGATTAACAGCTAAACTAGTTAGAATTACCACTACTGAATTTTTATTCACAGAAGTAGGCATTTTAGAGTTGCTTGGAAGAATCACTAATAATCATTAAATAGATCAATTCCTCCAAAACAAAAAAAAAAACAAAACAAGCAATAACAAAAAAATAATAATAGTACACAAAACCTGAGGCTCCTTACCCAAGCATATCACACAGAGTTGCCCACATGCAAATAGACCAAATGCAAATCAATTCCTAGAATTTGGAGCATCTGCCCTATGACTTGGGGCTCAGATTTGAAACCACTGCACTCTTCCTTCCACGGCTTTTTGCATCTACAGTTTGTCTCCCCCAGTTAGTGACCACATAGTCCTCTCCTGGAAACTTGTGTTAGCAGCTATATCCAGTGACTACTTGCCCTGCCCAACAACTTCTCCACACACACAAATTCCATTTTTGTTACTTCACCTATATATTTTAAATTAGGCCATCCCCAAAATACACTTCCAACATTGGCAAAAGTTTTCTAACCATTAGAATGTGATACAATTCAAAGACAGACAATTTAACTTTATGCAATCACAAACTCACCAAATCTGTAACACACAACAGTTACCTTACTACAAACTAACCATAAAACACGGTGTCATAGTATCCGGAGCCTCTGTCATCTACCTCTTACCTAACTGCTCCCTTTAAATACTGAGAATATTTTTCGTAACTTACAATTTGCATTCCTGCAGAGGATACTACAATTGCACATTTTCAGGTATATTTAATATCAATAATCTAGTATACTAGTTTGGAACCAAAGTACTCATGATTCAGATCTAGAAAAGGATCTACCTACAACCAAATGAGTTTGTGTTTTATTTGGCTTGTCTTCCTGGTTATCTATCAGGTTTTTTCTCTCCATTCCACCCTGCCTCATTTTAACTACCAAAATACATTAGTACATTATCCTAAATGTTCAGAAAAGGGAACCTCAACACTAAACTACACAAGCCAAAGCATACACATTAAAAATAAACTTTTAGGGGTCCCTGCGTGGCTCAGTCAGTTAAGCATCTGCCTTCAGCTCGGGTCATGATCTTGGGGTCCTGGGATCAATCCCCATTTCTAGCTCCCTGCTCAGCAGGTAGCCAGGTTTCCCTCTGCTCCTTCCACCCCAACCCCACCGCTCCCCTCCTGGCTTGCGCATGCTCGCTCTCAAATAAACAAAATTTTTAAAAAAGTGAACACCAACTAATTAGAAGGTGATATTCTCAAGGTTTGCAAGAAAGCCAGGAATTTTAACCAAAAAATTGGAAATACTATTGAAACTAGATAGAATAAAAAGCACAATCACTGGAATAAATTTAGAATACTCATTTCAATTGTTTCAGGGCAAGGGGGAAAGCCAGAAACTACAACAGAGGCCGGAACAATAATAGCTGTTCTTTACACTAAACTCCAATCATTTAAGAAAGATTGAAGTCGGAGCACCTGGGTCGCTCAGTGGGTTAAAGCCTCTGCCTCCAGCCAGGTCATGATCCCAGGGTCCTGGGATAGAGCCCCGCATCGGGCTCTCTGCTCAGTGGGGAGCCTGATTCCTCCTCTCTCTCTGCCTGCCTCTCTGCCTACTTGTGATCTGTCTGTCAAACAAATAAATAAAAATCTTAAAAAAAAAAAAAAAAAAGATTGAAGTCAGCCCATTTCAAGAACACAGTAAATGTGTAAGTGTATCTTAGAAAAACTTCATCAAAAATTGCCAAAATTTTACAAGTCTGGTCTTAAAAGAAAAAGAGCCTAAGTTTTTACTTGCAAGACCCTCAACTGTTTTTTTTTCTGTGAGTTTCATCCAAGTAGAAAAAGAAATGGCTTATTTATTCATTGAAATAAAGTGATTTGGAAAAATGAGAACCATCATTCTTTAAGACCTTCAAATTGTTATTATGAAAAGAGGATTTTTTAAATATTTATTAATCTTATACTAAATAAAAAGAATAGAGTATGCCACAGCTTTTAACAAAGTTTTAAAACTACTGTATAAATAGGGACTCCTGCGGGGCTCAGTTGTTAAGCATCTGCCTTCTGCTCAAATCATGGTACCTGGGGTCCTTGGGATCGAGCCACACATCAGGTTCCTGCTCAGCAGGAAGCCTGCTTTTCCCTCTCCCATTCCCCATACTTATGTTCCCTCTCTCACTGTCTCTGTCAAATAAATAAATAAAATCTTTTTTTAAATACCACTGTAAAAATAAAGAATTAAAAAACATATTAAAAGTTGGGTAAGAGGTCACAGACAAAAAAACATTTTTAAAAGAATCGATCCATCTATGCAGGATGAAGCTGAGGCAAAAACACAAATAACATACAGGATCCACACAGGTGACAAAAATGAGTGAAGTAGGCCAAGTTTATTGCCAGTAGGAATGATAGTAACTGCACTGACTGATAAGCACATGCCCAGTCTAAAGAGGACAGCTATTGCTCTACCACTCTGCTATAGACAATGGGAATGCAGCCCAAGAACCTGGGTTTCCAATCCTTTCAAAAAAGAAAGAAAGAAAGAAAGAAAGATCTAAAAATCTATGAATTTCATTGAGGAATTTCCCAATTTTTCGATGTTGTTAACTAGTTGAAACCTAAAGATGCTGTGAATCAAACAAAACACATCTCTAAGGTGGGTTCAGTCCAGAGGCTACCTTTAAGCTAATGTGTGAAAACCGCCTTCAAAAGGTTATGATAAGGGGGCAACGGGTAAAAAGTTCAGGCCTTGAGGTCAAGCTGGCTTGGGTTTGAATGTCTAATTCACCACTGAGCAGGGGGGTAATGCTAAAGAAATCATTTCTTCAAGCCTATTTCTTCAACTGTAAAATACCACCACTCTCTCAGAAATGCTGAAAAGTGAAACTCCTAACAACAGTATCAGAAACAAAATAGACATCATAGAAATGTCCCTTACTCCCCCTCCTTAATCCTGCAAGTCCTTTGAAAAATTTAAGAAATCAGATAATTATTAAATAAACATCCTTGAAGATCATAAATAAGTTATTAAAAAAAAAATCAGAAAACAGAGGTGCCTTCTATGGCCGTTTCCCTCAACACCTGCCTCTCAGAGAGGTTCTTTGTATACAGAAAAGATAGAGTTAACGTAGGGGATGGCCTGACTGGGCCTTAAAATGATACAGCTGACTGGATTATCAATCTCCAACTAAGGCAGAACTCCTTAAAGACAGAGACAAATCTGTCTCTCTTATTAAATACATAGACCCTTATTTGCTGGTAGAAGTGAAAGAAATCGTTTAACCTTAAGCTTTGATACTTTTAATACTTTTGGCCAAACTTCCAGAAAACTTATTTTTAAAGAATGCATGGTATAAAACAAAGGATTTACGCCAAATTTTTAAACATAAAAAACATGCCATACTCTAAACTCCATTTTTTGTGTGATTTCATCAAACCAAAGTACTATTGTAGTGAACTGACTACTAGAGCTGAAATATCGTTTGTCCTCTCAAGCATATCAATTAATTTTTAAAGAGAAAAGACAACTCTCCAAAATAGTCAAAAACACAAATATTTTGAAATTTGAAACACAAATATTTAGAAATTCCAACCAATTTCTAATGTATATGTTACAAATAGCTCAGATTCATATTTAAAAATAGTATATATTACAATAAAATTACAAATATCTCCATGTACCCAAAGGCTACAATCTTGATGCTAATTTTAAAATGAATGTTTTAGTCTTTTTTTTAAAGTTCTGCTTAAATGTGTAAGAGCTAATGCTTTAATGTTTAATGCAAAATGATACTTTATAAATGACTCCAGAGTTCTCAATTTAGATTTTTGTGTGCCAAGAATCTTAACCCACAAAAATTATGCTCTTAATTTACTTCTTCTTCAGCCATCAGGCTACACCAATTTATATTGATTGTTTCACACTTAAAAACAAAGGTCATTTTACATACTATCACTCCTCAGTAATTTACAGTACTTCATGTGTTTGTCTTACTTTGTACCACCTAATAGAAATCAAGAGTCTAACACCTGACTATAATCACAAATAGTGGTAACAGGCATAAGTAATGATTTGCTAGAAGTCACATTCTGAACATAAATACAAATGGTATAAAAAGGCCCTTATAAAGGGTCTCTAGCACACAATACTTCTTAAAACTAAACATCTTCTAGAAACTCTTAATCTAAAACGTACATCTAGCAAATGAACACCACAAACTACAACAAAAGTGTACCTACAAAGCATCATTCTCGGACTAAGTAGAACTCAGGACAAAAACATGCTTGGCTCTGCAATCATAAGTTAAAGTGACAAAGAAGAACAGAAACAATACACTACATAAAATATAAATTATCAAATTAGACAAAACTCATCGGAAGCATTCCGGTAAATTTTTCAATTCAATTATCTTAAACATATTTGAGGTTTTTAAGTATACTTTGGGGCAAGTAAAAAACTTTACCTGAAATAAAGCACTTGACACAACAACAAAATTATGCAGCTGGTCCTAGGATCAGAAAAATCGTCTTCAAAACGTCTTCAAAACGATTCAAGTGATTATCTGCTTACAGTAAATTTAACTCCAATTTGGGGGTGGGGGGAGTTGCCACCGTCTGACAACTCACTAACTACACTGTACGTCTAACTCCACCTGAGACCTTAGGAAAACTCAAGTTGGGTCACCCAGGGACTTGTCCCTCTAAGAGACCCAAACCAAACAGCGGGTCAAAGAACATCCCGAAACGGCTCACCTCTTCCTCCCCACCAAACCCATTCCCCTGGGCAACAGAATGTTTTCACTGAACATAAACACACCCTCCTGAGAGCTCTCTCCATACACTCGGGCAGAGGCAGGGCTCTATAAAGAGCGGAAGCGACTCTTCTCAGAAAAGCAGAGGACCACCGTTACCCCTCCACCGGCGACCCCTCTGCAGAACCGGGTCAGTCTGGATCGCCGCGCCCGGTAAAGAACAATACACCAGCCCCGCCGCACACATTGCAACTTCCCACCAGCCTGCGCGGCGCTTCCCCTCGATGGAGCGGACTCCGGAATCCGCCACCCGGCAGAAGCTGGGGGCGGAAGGAGGGAGGTAAAGACCGCCAGCCCCACGGCGGCAGCCCGTCCGGCACCCGGCGACAGGCTGGAGGGATGGAGCCACCGGCCTGGGCTCCACGGCTCACGCCCGGCAACTCCGATCTCCAGACTGCTTCTCTGGGAGGCGACCCCCGCCTCCCCTGCCGCCGGGGCAGTGGGGGGCGGGGAAGGCCTCGGCGGAGGCTCGGAGCCTCCTTGGCCCGCCACGGAAGGGAACGCGGTCGGGGCGCGGGGGACAATAGGGAGCGGGGAGCGCTGCGCGCCGGAGTGGCGCCGCCGGCCGGCCGGGCTGACTGACGCGCCCGCCGCGCGGCGCGACTGGGCTCCGCTCGACCCGGCCGCCGCTGCCGCTGCGCGGTCCGCCGTGGTCAAGGCGTCCCCGGCGCTCGGGGTCGTGCCTCACCTCCCAGCCCCGCCGCCCAGGAGAGGAGCAGAATTAACACTCTCAGCAACACCATCTTCCGCGGCCGCCGCCTCCTCACGGGTTAACAGCAGCACATCGATCCGGAGGGAGAAGCTGAAGGGGCTTGGTCCGGAGTCTCCACGGGAAGCCGGGACCTCCCCCGGCAGGAGAAACGGCGAAGCACCTCCCTCTCGCTCCACTTCAGGGGCCGGCAAAGCTCCCAGCGCCTCCAAAACAGGGACCTCCCTCCCCCTCGTTCTCTTCCTTCCTCCCTTCCCCGCGTTCCTTCCCTCGCTCCTTCCCTCTTCTCTACCTCCCTCCCCCGAACCCCGGACCTCCGCCTCCTTCCTCACCACGTGATTCGCGGCGCCCAACCGGCAGGCCCAGCCGCACCCCTTCCTCCCGCCCCTCCCCCTCCCCCAGGCGCCCCAGGGGCGCGCGCATGCGCGCGAGGGCCGGTTCCCGGGCTGCTAGACCCGCCGCCGCTTCCTGTCCGCCGGCGGAGAGCTGGGATTGGGTTTAGGAGGCGGGGTTTCTCCGGGTCCCGCCCCCAGACGGGAGCGCATCTCCGCAGAGCCTCCCGGGCTCGCTAGTTCTTGGACTGTTAAGGACCGTCCCTAAGGCGAAAATGAGGAGTGAAAGATGTTAAGAGGCCGCTTTCTTCTTCTTAACTTCACAAGGAAGGGAGGTTTATTTCTTCCTTTTCTGCCTCTTGTGGTGCAAGACAGCGAAAGTAAAGTCCCAACAAGCGACAGCCACCAGTGATCAAAACAGACGAAAAGACCTTCAATTCCAGAAAGGAAAGACAGAGGCTGTGGCAGGTTTTTTTCTGAATTCTTTAAAAATTTGTCGCAGATCACGCTTTGGCCGTTCTAAATGCCCGCAGTCTAAACCATACGGTCCTAAATCTGCCCAAAATACGTCTTCTTTACCACTCTCCTTTTACCAGCTCTCAAGAGAACTCTCTGATCTTCACCCCAACTTCTTTGAAGCTCGTGTTTGGTTTATGTTTGGTTTCTCAGTAACTCACTTTAGTTCTTTAAAATCATATTCCTGGATTAAAGACTTAAACAAAGGACCTGAAATTGTAACACTTCAAGAAGAAAACTGGGAAAAGGCTCCTTGACATTGCTCTTGCCAGTGATTTTTTTTATTATGACACCAAAAGCACAAGCAACAAAAGCCAAATAAGTGGGACTACATCAAACTGAAAGCTTCTGCACGAAGAAACAATAAGCAGAATGAAAACGCACCCTATGGCTCAGTGGGTTAAAGCCTCTGCCTTTGGCTCGGGTCATGATCCCAGGGTCCTGGAATCAAGCCCCACCTCAGGCTCTCTGCTCAGCAGGGAGCCTGCTTCCTCCTCTCTCTCTGCCCGCCTCTCTGCCTACTTGTGATTTCTGTCAAATAAATAAATAAAATCTTAAAAAAGAAAACGCACCCTACACAAGGAGAGGATATTTGTAAATCATATATATGATAAGTTAGTATCTAAAATAAATAGAGAGCTCATACAACTCAACAGCAAAGAAACTATCCAATTTAAAAATAGACAGAAGGGAGGGTCTGGGTGGCTCAGTCCTTAAGCATCTGCCTTCCACTCCGGTCATGATCCCAGAGTCCTGGGGTGGAGCCCTGGGCTCCCTGCTCAGGGAGAAACCTCCTTCTCCCTCCCACTCCCCCTGTTTATGTTCCCTCTCTTGCTCTCTCTGTCAAATAAATAAATTTTTAAAAAAATAAAAATAAAAATAGAGGACATGAGTAGACATTTTTCCAAAGAAGACATATAGATGGCCAACAAACACATGAAAAGTTGCTCATCATCACTAATCATCAGGAAAATGCAAATAAAAACCACCATGAAAAATCACTTTATATCAGAATGATACAAGTAGAAAACTGAAGAAATAACAAGTGTTGGTAAGGATGTGGAGAAAAAGAAGCCCTTTTGCATTGTTGGTAGGAATGCAAATTGGAGCAGCCATTACGGAAAACAGTATGGAGTTTCCTCAAAAGGTTAAAAGTCAAGGTGCCTGGCTAGTTCAGTCAGTAGAGCATGCAGCTCTTGACCTTAGGGGTTGTAAATTCAAGCCCCATGTTGGCTGTAGAGATTACTTAAAAATTTTAAAAATCTTTTTTAAAAACTTAAAAATAGAATTACCATATGACCCACTAATTACACTAGAAATGTATAGAATTATTGAATCATTATATTGTATACCTGAAACCAATATAACACTGTACGTTAATTATACTTGAATAAAAAATAAATTTTAAGATGTTTTTGAAATAGGCAGAGGAGCTAAATAGACACTTTTCCAAAGAAGATACCCAAATGTTCAATAGTAAAACACTAACCATCAAGAAAATGCAAATCGGGGGCACCTGGGTGGCTCAGTGGGTTAAAGTCTCTGCCTTTGGCTCAGGTCATGATCTCAGGGTCCTGGGATCAAGCCCCTCATCAGACTCTCTGCTCAGCCAGGGAGCCTGCTTCCTCCTCTCTCCTCTCTCTCTGCCTGCCTCTCTGCCTACTGGTGATCTCTCTCTCTGTCAAATAAATAAATATAAATCTTTAAAAAAAAATGCAAATCCAAACCACAATCTTCAGTATTAGAATGGTTATCTTCAAAAAGACAGTAGATATAAGTGCTGGCAAGGATGTGAAGAAAAGGGATCCCGTATGCACTGTTGGTAGGAAGGTAAATTAGTGCAGCCACTGTGGAAAATAATTTGGAAGTTCCTCAAAAAATTAAAAATAGAACTACCATGTGTTCCAGCAACCTCATTTCCAGGTATACATCCAAAGGAAATGAAATCAGGATCTTGAAGAGATATCTTCACTCCCATGTTCACTGCAGCTTTATTCGCAAAAGCCACAACATGGAAACAAGGTAAGGCTATCTGCATGGATGAATGGATAAGAAAATATGGGGCGCCTGGGTGGCTCAGTGGGTTAAGCCTCTGCCTTTGGCTTGGGTCATGATCTCAGGGTCCTAGGATCGAGCCCCACATCGGGCTCTCTGCTGAGTGGGGAGCCTGCTTCCCCCTCTCTCTCTGCCTGCCTTCTGCCTACTTTGATCTCTCTCTGTCAAATAAATAAATAAAATCTTAAAAAAATATATGTGTGTGTGTACATATACATATACATATATATAACATATAGTGCATATATATGTATATATAATATATATATATGAAAGAATATTATTCAGCCATTACAAAGAAGGAAATCCTGCCATTTGCCACATCACGGGTGAACCCTGAGGGCATTATGCTAAATGAAATAAGTCAGAGATCTGATACCACGTGATCTTCCTTATATATGGAATCTAAAAAAGCCAAACACTTAGAAACAAAGAATAAAATGATGGTTACCGGGGGCTGGGGTTTATGGGAGGGAAATGTTGGTCAAAAGGTACAAACTACTAATAAATAGGCTCAGTGGGTTAAAGCCTCTGACTTTGGCTTGGGTCGTGATCTCAGGGTCCTGGGATGGAGCACTGCATTGTGCTCTCTGCTCAGCAGGAAGCCTGCTTCCCCTCCTTATCTCTCTGCCTGCCTCTCTGCCTTCTTGTGATCTCTGTCTCTCAAATAAGCAAATAAAATCTTAAAAAAGGAAAAAAAAGGTACAAACTTCCAATTATAAGATGAGTTAGTAATGAATCTTTAATAAACAGCATGGTGACTATAGTTAATAATACTATATTGTTTACTTGAAAGTTGCTAAGAGAGTGTACTTTAAATGTTATCAACACAAAAAAGAAATGGTAATTATGTGAGGTGATGGAGGTGTTAACTAACCCCACTGTTAGTTAATCATTTTGCAGTATATGTGTATCAAATCAACACATTATGCACCTTAAACTTACACAGTGTTGTATGTTGGTTATATCTTGATGAAGCTGGGAAAAAAATGAAATTAAATAAATAAAAGTACAGGAGTCAGTGGCATTTAGTAAATGCAGATTGCTGTATAACCACCACCACTATCTACTTCCAGAACATACTCATATGGCAAATAGGGAGGAAAAAACTTGTATTTCATTAACTAGAACTTTCTGGTGGCATATTTTTTTGTTTTTAACATCTTAATTTAATTTTATTTTTTTCAGTGTTCCGAGATTCAATGTTTATGCACCAACTTCCTGGTGGTATTTAACTAGATAATCTTTATCTATTTGGCATCCTGTTTGAATAGGCTGAATTAGGGAATATGAGTATTAGTAGTATCATTACTACTAATAAATTGGCATACCTATACTTTTTATTCTTTATGTTTTTTTAATTTTTACCCTTTACATAAGTCAAGAGTATGCTTCTCTGTCAGTTTGACGAATGAATTATAGTTTTCCTCCAACATTAATAAGCTCAAAAATATAGTCAGTAGTTCCAAACCATCATGAAAAGCATCCATTTATAATGAGATGTATGGGATCATTAAAAGATGACAGATTCTCATGACTTTTTTTTCCTTTCTTTTTTTTTTTTTTTTAAGATTTTATTTATTTATTTGACAGAGAGACAGAGATCACAAGTACTCAGAGAGACAGGCAGAGGGGGGAGAGGAAGGGAAGCAGGCTCCCTGCCAAGCAGAGAGCCCGTTGTGGGGCTCAGTGTGGGGCTCAATGTGATGCTCAATGTGGGGCTCAATCCCAGGACCCTGAGATCATGACCTGAGCTGCAGGCAGAGACTTTAACCCATTGAGCCACCCAGGCGCCCTTTTTTTTCCCTTTCTTAAAAGAAAGTTTTATGCCAACGTTACATTGCCTGTCACCTGTGCTTGTTACTACTCTCTTTTGGCAGTGTTGTCAACAAATTATATTTTTATTTCTACCTATTAGACTATCTCGTGGCATGTTTTGTATAGCACAGTAATTTTATATAATTAATGAATTTTTTTTAAAAAAAGGCGGGGGTCACCTTGGTGGCTCAGTGGGTTAAAGCCTCTGCCTTCGGCTCAGGGCATGATCTCAGGGTCCTGGGATCAAGCCCCACATCAGACTCTCTGCTTAGCGGAGAGCCTGCTTCCCCCTCTCTCTCTGCCTGCTTCTCTGCCTACCTGTGATCTCTGTCTCTCTGTCAAATAAATAAATAAAATCTTTTAAAATATTTTTTTAATTTTTATAATTATATTTTAAATTTATTATTTGTAATGGTTAGAGGCAAGTGACACATTCTCTTTAAATTCAACTGGAAGGGCCATTGGCAGCTCAGTCAATTAAGCACCTACCTTTGGCTCAGGTAGAGTCCTGCATCAGACTCCCTGCTCAGTGGGGACTCTGCTTCTCCCTCTATCTACTCTTCTGCCCTGCATGTGATCTCTCTCTCTCAAATAAATAAAATCTTCTTAAAAATAAATAAATAAATATATAAAAATGCAACTAGAAAAAAAATCCAAAATCATCATTTGCATTACCAAGGTGATAACTGAAAATTACACTTAAGATTGTACTTTATATTTTATTTTACTTTTTAAAGATTTTTTGGAGTAATCTCAACAGCCAACCTGGGACTTGAACCCATAACCCTGAGATCAAGAGTGGCACACCCCACCAACTTGGCCAGCCAGGGACCCCACCTTTTTATTTGAAAACATAAATATATAACATACCAACCAGCTTCATAATGTATGGTATTAAAATGTCACAAGTTAGGACCACTCTTTTGTTTGAAATTTTAACTTACCACATTTGGGGTATTTTTCAGATGTACTGGAAACTGATGATTTATACCATTATAGACTGCATGGGTTTGGCTCCCAGCCCTCCCACGTATAAGCTGTGTAGCTTTCACCAAATTTTTTCACCTTTCTAACTTCAATATTTCTTTATAAGATAAGAATGATAAAATATTTGCCTTATGGGATTGTTTTGATGATTAAATTTAAATTAGTTAACATTGTAAAGTAGCAGGTAATAATTGCTATGTAAATTTTTGTTTGGTAAAAATATATAAATATCACCATGCTTTCATGAATACTCAGACATCCTTTCAAAAGCAGCAATTAATAGGATTATTTCCTTAGCAACAATACACAGCTTTGATACTACCAGTATGATGCAAGTTATCCTCATGCTGCAATAATGAGAAACTTGGTTAGTAAGAATATACTTGTATACAGAATATTACACAAGTAATCTACATGAAAATGCTTGTTGCACAACTTAAGCCTATCCTGCTAAACGTTTCAACATTCATATTTTAAATTTCCAACTCCTAATAAACTGCCTTATGGATGTCTCTCTGTCATGCCAAATTCGTGTTAACTTCTTATCTCTAATAATGGCACCATCACTCTCCCAGTAACCTGACATGGAGAATGGACAGTAGACTCTTCTTCCCTCATCTGTTCATAACCAGTAACCATGTGTTAATTCTTCCCCTAAAAATGGTTCTTGTGCCTTTTGTCTTTACCTCCCCACTACTGCCACTCCAATTCACACAATTTCTCTTGCTCACACTGATGCAGGACTTCTAATCCATCTCAGGCCAGTCTCCTCATGTGGAGAGCATTGCAGTACAATGGTCTCTCACCATTGGTCCTCACTCAATGAGCTACAATTTGCTTCCACCCCTATCATTCCTAGGAAGCTTCTCTTGCCAGGGTCATCAAAGATCTGTTAGTTATCAATGCCACTGTTTACCCACAATCCTTATCTAACTAGACCTCCTCAAAATTCCCTCCTCCAGTTTTTCAAGACTGCTCATTTTCCTGATTTTCCTCCCTACTTTTAACTGCGCCTCCTTCTGTATCTCTTCCCTGGGGCTTTTCTTTTCTTTATCCTCTAAATATTGGTGTCCCTTGGGTTTTTATCCTTGGCTCTCTTGTCTTATAATTCTTCACTTGCATTAGTCTAACTGCTCTCAAACATCTACAATGCACATCATTGTAAACTCCATTAAAACAAAGCCTAGATTTCTCTTGTTCTGAATTCTACCCCAGTGCCTGGACACAGTCAGCACTTTTCCTATACTTGTGTCCCAAGTCCCAGACCTATATCCTAGTTGCTCCATGTACCAGCTGTAACCTTTAGTAAGGCACCTGTGCCACACTTTGGTAATTTTTACAGTGAGAATAGTGAGACCTACCTCAGAGTGCTGCTGTGAGAGTTAAGTGCTTGTAAAGTACTCAGCATATTACATGGCACATGTAATTATAAAAGCTTAGGTGTGTTATTATTGTGTATCTAACGTTTGCTAACCAACTCCTCCCGTACGCCAAATACAACATGTCCCAAACCAAACAAACCCCTACATCAACCTACTCAGTCCATCTTGGTTAATGACAAACCCAGGGAAGCAATTACCTAAGTCCTCTCCCATTCTAGTGAGTCAAGCCATCTTTATTCTCATCCTATGAACCACCTCCCCCCATCTCTATGGCCAGAGCCCAAGTTCTGGGCTCTCTGTCTCACATTACCCACTCCTTGCCCTTTTGCCCCCACTGCTGCCAGAGTGATCCTTTTGAAATATATATATATATATCCTGGGGCGCCTGGGTGGCTCAGTGGATTAAGCATCTGCATTCAGCTCAGGTCACGATCCCAGGGTCCACAGGGAGCCTGCTTCTCCCTCTCTTCTCCACTCATGTTCTCTCTATCTGTTTCTCTCTCAAATAAATAAATAAAATAATATATATATATATATATAACATATATATGTATATATAAATATAAAAAACATATATTTATATATATCATTTTATTCTCAGGGTAAAACACACAGCCTTCATGAACTGATTGTTGCCTTCCTTGCCAGATTTGTCTTTCATGGCTCTCATACTTTATCTTCTAAAAGCATGAAGGACAAAAACCAGAGTAACAGTAACAGCTGGCAGTTAGTAAGGAAATGAAAACTTAAAAAACTTAAATAAGTTGCCATCTAGGGGGAAAAAAAGGTGGGACACCTGGCTGGCTCAGTTGGCAGAGCATGCAACTCTTGATCTTGGGGTTTAAGTTCAAGCCCTGTGTTCGGTGTAGAGATTATGTAAAAAAAATAATAATAATAAAATGTAGGAAAAAGAAAAAAGTAATAGGTTGCCCATAGTCACAAAGCAGGTATGAGGCAGAGCCAACCTCCAAAGTTAAATTTTTCTCCAAAGCATGTGTTTAATCACTACCGTATGCTGTGACTCAACTGCAGTTGTCTTCCCAAAGACACGTATCATTTCCCTCTTTGACACCTTCGCACGTTTTATTCCCTCCATGAGGAATGCCTTTCCCATTTATTTTACATATTCTACAAAATTAGGCTCAAAAGATCCTTTCATTAATTAATTTTAAGACCACTTTTTGCTAGAATTTTGCCTCTGAGTAAGGGATCAGAGAAGAAAAGGACTTAGAAAATTGACTTTTGGGGAAAGAGAACGGTGAAAAATGGTATTTAAAACTGAAGGCATTTATGGGCGCCTGGGTGGCTCAGTGGGGTAAGCCACTGCCTTCGGCTCAGGTCATGATCTCGGGGTCCTAGGATCAAGTCCCACATCGGGCTCTGCTCAGCAGGGAGCCTGCTTCCCTCTATCTCCCTCTCTGCCTGCCTCTCCATCTGCTTGTGATCTCTCTCTGTCAATAAAATAAATAAAAATCTTAAAAAAAAATAAAATAAAACTGAAGGCATTTAGATGGCATGTAACAAGTGTCAATTTCCTTTCGAATGTAAAGAAGTAGATATTATTAAAGATACAGCTCAGAATACTTTTCTGTAAAATCTCCACTAACTTCATCTCTGGACAAAACAATATTCATCATTTACATACTTCTAATGTAGCTTCAACTGTATTGTAGGAGCATCTGGGTGGCTCAGTCAGTTGAGCATTCGACTTGTGGTTACGGCTTGGGTCATGATCTCAGAGTCCTGGGATGGAGTCCTGGTGGGGTTCCTTGCTCAGGGGGAGTCTGCTTCTGTCTCTTTCCCTCTCCCTCTGCCCCTCCCCACCAAGCTCATGCTCTCTCTCTCTCCCTCGAAAATAACTAAAGCTGTATTAAACTGTATAAAACTGTATTGTAATTGTTTATTTAATATCTTCCCTAATTCTTTTTTAAAATTTTATTTATTTATTTTAAAGATTTTATTTATTTTTATTTATTTGACAGACCGAGATCACAAGTAGGCAGAGAGGCAGGCAGAGAGAGAGGAGGAAGCAGACACCCTGCCGAGCAAAGAGCCTGATGTGGGGCTCCATCCCAGGACCCTGAGATCATGACCTGAGCCAAAGGCAGAGGCTTAATCCACTGAGTCACCCAGGCTCCCCTCTAATTCTTTTTTTAAAAAATTTTATTTATTTATTTGAAAGAGAGTGCCCACATGCACTTTCATGAGCTGTGGGGAGCAGCAGAGGGAGAGGGACAAGTAGACTCCCTGCTGAGCAAGGAGCCTGATGCTGGGCTCCATACCAGGATCTGGAGATCACAACTAGCTTAATTGACTGAGCCACCCAGACACCCCTAATGTCTTCCCTAATTCTTGAAGATAGGAATGAATCACATGTTATAGGGGTTTTAAACACAGGGCCACAGGGAGTTTAGCAAATATATATCCAACAAACGTTTATTGAATGTTAATGCTAGAATAAGATCCATTTCACAAATTTATTAAAAAAAAAAAAAAAAAACTAGGAGTGGCATCTCACTGCCTAAAGCCCTGGTATCTTAATCTAACATTCAAGGGGCTCCACAAAAACAAACTCACTTGTCCAAGCCTTTCTCTTGCCTTTGAAATGAACCTCCTACTCCATCCAGTCAGACTGGCCTATACTTCAGAACCCCAAAGCATCATAAACTTTCCCCCTTCTATGTTTTTTCTTCCCTTTATCTCTTTTCCTCTTATACAGTATGTTAAAAAACAAAACAAAACAAAACAACAACAACAATAAAACCAAGACAACAGGGGCGCCTGAGTGGCTCAGTGGGTTAAGCAATCTGCCTGCAGCTCAAGTCATGATCCCAGGGTCCTGGGTTTGAGTCCCACTTAAGACTCTCTGCTGAGCAAGGAGCCTGCTTCTCCTTCTCCCACTGCCTCTCCCTCTCCCCCTGCTCATTCTCTCTCTCTCAAACAAATAAATAAAATCTTAAACAAAACAAAACAAAACAAAAAAGACAACAGGTCCAAATAGAGTCATTAGTGCTAAACCTCGCATCACCAAACTGAGACTCAATTACAGTTTCTACTCTCTCAGAAATGGAATCTTAAACCAGTCAGTCAATCAGGAAATGTTTGATTAGCCCTAGTTAGGTAATTTGCCAGACAGGCTCTTGCCATGTCCTAAAGGAATTAACTTTGCAATAACTAACCCACTTTTTTGCCTGGTGTAACTTCCTTATTCCGACTTCCATTTGGCACTTAAAGTCTTTCATTTTGTAGAGTTCTTCCAAGCTTTTCTATCTGCTAGATTATTGTTATCTGTTGCCTGATTTGAAGTGATTTTTGCTTAGAGAGCCTTTTACATTTTTTAAATATGCATGTTTATCTTTTTTTTTTTTTTAAAGATTTTATTTATTTATTTGACACAGAGAGATCACAAGTAGGCAGAGAGGCAGGCAGAAAGAGAGGAAGGGAAGCAGGCTCCCTGCTGAGCAGAGAGCCTGATGCAGGACTCGATCCCAGGACCCTGAGATCATGATCTGAGCTGAAGGCTGTGGCTTAACCCACTAAGCCACCCAGGCGCCCTTGCATCAGTTTATCTTTTAACAAGGATTACATAGCCTTTAAAGCTCTGGACACAACCCGGTAGTTCATAAACCAAATTAGACTCACAGACATGTTTGGCTTGACTTGTAGTTAAATTTTTTCTGAACTAAACGTCAATATTCAACAATCAGGAGCTTTTGAATTAAAAACTAGATACCAGATTTTCTGTGAAAACTGAGAGGCTGGGGTGCCTGGGTGGCTCAGTGGGTTAAAGCCTCTGCCTTCGGCTGGGTTATGATCACAGGGTCCTGAGATCGAGCCCCGCATCGGGCTCTGCTCAGCAGGGAGCCTGTTTCCTCCTTTCTCTTTCTGCCTGCTTCTCTGCCTACTTGTGATCTCTGTCTGTCAGATAAACAAATAAAATCTTTAAAACTGAGAGGTTAAGCAGACTTATACTCCTACATAATCTCAATTGCCTGAAACTGAGTAGAGGCTGCCCTCCTTGGATGGGCTGGTCTAATGTCACCCCAGCTGGTGTTATTCCTGTCAGAATTTTAGCTTGTGACTTCTGTGTTGAGAATTAGACCAACTTCCAAAACGTTCTAAAGTGTTTTCCTAGACCCCAGAGGCCCCACAAATCCCAATCACACTTTAGCACAAAATACCTATTATTTATATTACTCATCTGTAATTAATCCCATATTACTTTATGGAAACTCATATTATTATTCTGATATTACAAAGGACAAAGAGAGAAAGGTTTTGAGCCAAAGCAGAGAGAACCCAAAAAAAACCTTATGGGGTGGCAATGGTCATTATTGATCATCCATTCAACAGATATTTGTTCTGCTCCTAATCTAGGGATTTTCAGACTACTGAGACTACTGAGACAATATTGCTGACATAGGACCAGGAACCATAATAAGCATTTGACATACATGATCCCATTTACGTTCACAACAATGCTATGAAGTAGACATACCCATTTTCCAAATGAGGAAACAGAGGACCAGGCCTCTAACCTAAGTTTGTTTGACTCCAAATCTTACAGTCTAGTTTTTTAAATTACTGGGTGATTCCATTTGTGTTATCATTGCCATGGTCCAGAAACTATTTGTTTGGTTAAGCCCAGAAGCTTGATTTTTCACAGTGCAACCTGAGTTGATCAAGCCAACAAGGACTAATTCATAGGAGCTAAACTCTCAAGGGATGTCTTGATCAAAACGTCACATTATTATTCTACCAGTTAGATATTCATGTTAACAAGTCACTGCATTCTGTTTTATTTTTTTTAAGATTTTATTTATTTATTTGACAGAGATCACAAGTAGGCAGAGAGGCAGGCACAGAGAGAGGTAGAATCAGGCTCCCTGCTGAGCAGAGAGCCTGATGTCCGGCTTGATCCCAGGATCCTGAGATCATGACCTGAGCCAAAGGTAGAGGTGATAACCCACTGAGCCACCCAGGCGCCCCATCTGTTTTATCTTTTAACACATGAGTGGCTAGTCATCATTGAAAGCAGTTTAGTAAGCATGGCATCACTGCAGAAGCAGTTAATTAAATGATTTTACTGGCTAGTTTATCCAACTATTCAATTTACTATGCCACATTAGAAACTTTCAAGGGACCAGACAGGTATCAGGCCATCCAGCTGTTCAGATGACTGCTACCCTAGATAGTGATTGAAGCACACGATGTCAAACCCTTATATTTTGGAATATTCTCTACGACTCTGATCCATTTTATACTGATTTGGTTATTTCATGAGAATGAAATAACTTCATAGTAGGCCTCCTATACTACTGTGTAATCATATTTTTATTTCACTCATAGATGCTTATGTCTTGTCTTCCTAACCAGATCATAACCAATTTGAGGGCAGTGATGATAATATATTTGAAGAGTTTTGCTCTATGTTTCCATTTTATTCACAAAGCCACATAGCAAAGTCATCCACGTTAATATTTTTCCCTACCTTTTTTTCTCTTACAAAAGGTGAAATCTCATGTTAAGGTGAAATCTCATGTTAAGAGAAGTAAATTGATTTACTCAAGCTTGTAAAATTAGTGCAGGACCAGGTTTTGGTCCTGGGTCTTGTGGTCTCCATTCATCACAATTACTACTACACTAAGCTGCTTCTGCGTGACCATGCTTAATATTCCCTTTTGTGCCCCAAAGCACCATGCTGTAGATAGTCAATAAATATTTACAGAGGTTTATTATTGTAATTAGAAGCCAAATGAGTCATAATTCCTACTATATGCATATAAACAATTACCAACTATACTTCTCAACAATGCAAGTGGTTATTATCTGATTATTACTCTAAATGAGTATTTCTCAATGTATGGCCTGGGGAATACCTGCATCAAAGTCACTTAGGATGCCTGTCAAAACTGCATATTCCTGGGCACCTGGGTGGCTCAGTGGGCTAAGCCTCTGCCTTCCGATCATGGTTTTAGGGCCCTGGGATCGGCCTGCAACCGGTTCTCTGCTCAGCCGGGAGCCTGCTTCCCCCTCCCTCTCTGCCTGACTCTCTGCCTACTTGTGATCTCTCTCTCTGTGTCAAATAAATAAAATCTAAAAAACCCCAACAACAACAACAACAAAACTGCAGATTCCTGGGCTTTTCTCCAATTCTATTGAGTTGAATTCCTGGGCTTGGAGCCCAGAAACATGCATTTTTTTTTTTTTTTTTGAAACATGCATTTTTAAAAATTAATTTATTTATTTAAGGGGGTGGGCAGCAGTAGAGGGAGAGAGAGAATCCCAAGTGGATTCCCCAGTGAAGGCTGAGCCGGCCTGTGGGGCTTGGTCTGACGACTGAGATCATGACCTGAGCCCAAATAAAGAGTCGGACACTTAACCGACTGAGACACCCAGGTGCCCCCCAGAAACATGCCTTTCTCTTAAAAAAAAAAAAAAGAAAAGATTTTATTTTTTTATTTGACAGAGAGGGATCACAAGTAGGCAGAGAGGCAGACAGAGAGAGAGGAGGAAGCAGGCTCCCTGCTGAGCAGAGATCATGACCTGAGCCGAAGGCAGAGGCTTTAACCCACGGAGCCACCCAGGCGCCCCCAAAATATGGTTTTCAACATGATTTTGAAGTTATACACAAAACACACAAGTGCACATGCACGCACATACACCCACAAACATGTACAAGGGAGAATATATGGAAAAAATGGCCAAAAAACTACTTCAGATAGTTCTGGGTGTGTAATGAAAAACAAAATTGGCTATAGAAGGTGACTTTAGAAGCTTTCTGATCTTGCTAAGTTTATTTATTTGCCACTGGGGTGAGGAAGAGAGGCTTACCCTAGTGCTAGAATAGTAATTTTCAGGGCGCCTGGGTGGCTCAGTGGGTTAAGCTGCTGCCTTCAGCTTAGGTCATGATCTCAGGGTCCTGGGATTGAGTCCCGCATCGGCCTCTCTGCTCTGCAGGGAGCCTGCTTCTTCCTCTCTCTCTCTGCCTACTTGTGATCTCTCTGTGTCAAATAAATAAATAAAATCTTTTTAAAAAAATAGTAATTTTCAAACTTTACTGTGAATAAGAAACACCTAAAGGTCTTGTCAAAGCACAGGCCTCTGTATCGCTGGGCTACACACAGAGTTCCTGCTTCTATAGATCTGGGGTGGGCTTAGAGAATTTTCATTTTTAGTAAGTTCCCAGGTGATGTTAATACTACTAATCCAAAAACCACACTTTGCGCATAACTGTACTAAAATTGAGAGAAATCTAGCAAACTGGTAGGAGTGGCTTTTTTTTTAATAAGATTTTTATTTATTTATTTGACAGATCACAAGTAGGCAGAGAGGCAGGCAGAGAGGACTCCCCACTGAGCACAGCAGAGAGCCCAATGCGGGGCTCGATCCCAGGACCCTGGGATCATGACCTGAGCCGAAGGCAGAGGCTTTAACCCACTGAGCCACCCAGGTGCCCCAGTAGGAGTGTTTTTGAGGAGATGTGTCCTAAGGCATGGTATATTTGATCCAAAAACAAAACCTTAACCATTGTCATAATGCCAGCACGATAGGGATTTTGAGATGAAAGTGATGGAATATAATCCTTGAATGCATTCCTGATCAGCCTATCTAGACCCAAATTTAGGTCACACTCTTAAAAAGAACTACATAAGCAAAATTTTTTAAAAAACTATTTTACCAATACTTAGCATAGTAGAGCTATAATGAAGGGAAAAGAAGGTCGTTTTCTTCCATTCACCATCATGCATCTTTAATACCACCAGGACAGACGAGCATCTGGTGAAGCAGCATGGAGTAGAAGCAGCACCTGGCAGAATATCATAGGATTGGGTTTGTTTCTGAACAGGTGTGGGACTCCTCATGGGGGCTCTCAGAAATAATTAAATAGGGGATGTACTTTGCAGGAGGCTGGAATTTCTGCATAAGCAGTTGGGGGCCACAGCCAGCACAATTTGAGTTACATGGAAACACTTGATTTTAACTCACAATTTTACCACCATATCTTGAGCAGGGAGCAAGAGAAAAGAAGAAAAGGCATATATGCCCCACACCTGTGTGATCTGCTCTGACCCAATTTTGGTTCAGCTAATAATAAAGAATCTTCAAATTATTTTTAGTAGAACCATAAGAGTCAAATAGTTTATATAAAAACAAAGTAGTTCTCGGCCCTATCCCTTCACACTTCTGAGTGCTATTCTTTAGAACCAGTCCCATTCAACTCCTAGATATTCTTTAGTTCTTTACCTCCCATTTCTGAGTAACATGATAACACTCGGATTTCTTCATTTAAAAACTGTAGAAAAGTGTTTACTGATTTATTCCTATGGGAGATGAGGATTTAGGAAGAAAAATACATAGGCCAGGGAATAATTAGAATGCTGATACATCCTAGTAGTAAGATGATAAAGACTCAGCAAGGTGGGGGAGGCTATAGGTGAATGAAATAGAAAAGGAGTGTATAATGTCAGTAAGACTTGATGGATGAGTATGATTAATAATCAGTAAATAAATTAGGGTAAAAGTCAAAGATAGTACCAACTTTTCTGTCATGGTACTAAAAAAGCCATGATCCAACTTAAAAAAACAGAGTACTTTAAAAGAATAATCATTTTGAGAGTTAGAGATTTTTCTTTTTCTTTTTCTTTTTTTTTTTTTCTTTTTGGTTTCTTAAGCCTGAGGTAACAATTGGCCTGTGATTTTAATTAGGGTAATGTAGCTTAATTCCTCAATTATCTAATACTAAAAGATTTTTCTCATCTGAATTTTTATGTTATTGCTTATACCACTCAGTATTTTTTTTTTTAAGTAGGCTCCACACCCAGTTTGGAGCCCAACATGGGGATCGAACTCACAACTGTCAGATCAAGACCTGAGCTGAGATCAAAAGTTAGACACTTAACTCAGCCAGGCAGGTGTCCACCACTCACTTAGTATTAATTATTAACTGAAATATTCTCAATATTTCATGTGAATATATCTTATTTCCCAAAACAGATTTGGCCCTTCCAAAAAGTAAAATCAATGTTTTACACTTGTTTTCTCCCATATCTCACTCTCTGGCACTGTCAGTAACCCCATACTAAGGATACTTTTTATAGCATATTGTATAGACATCATTTGAAAAATGGTAAAGGATACATTAAAATCCGTGATCAATATTCTAAGAGATGAGAGGTCAGGTGCCTTTAAGCAAGAAAAAGGAACTAGAAAGAATTCTTGGAAATTAAATATACAATAGTACCAGTAAACAATGCATTAAAAAGAATTTTTAAAAAAAGATAAAGTTGAGAAAAATCTCTCAGAAAGTAAAACAAAAAGATAAATAAAATAAAAGAATAAATAAGAATTATTAAAGAAATGAAAAAAGAAAATTTTCCAGAACTGAAGAACTTAGTTTCTACATTGAATGTGATCACCAAATATGCATCCCCATGAATAAAGAAAAACCCACCCAAAAGTATATCAGATACTGAAATATCAGAACACCCAGAAGAAAGAGACTATCAAATAACCTTCAGAGAGAAGACGTAAGTTCTATACAAAAGTTCTGGAGTAATCAAACTATTATAATCATCTGGAAGCTAAGAGATGATGATCGATGACTTTAAAATGAAGGAAAACTATTTGCAACATCGAATTTTATATCTAGCCAAACTGTAAATATAAAGGTAAAATAGAGGTCTTTTTTCAGACACACAAAGTCTACAAAAATGTGTTTCCTATGCCTTCTTTCTCAGGAACCTAAATAAGAATATGTTCCAAAAAATCAAAGAAAGAAGAAGACAGGAAATCCAAGAAAGAAAGGAATCAACATGGGAATGAGGAGGAAAGAACTCTAAGACAATAGTGAAGAGAAGTCCCAGGATGGGAGCTGTGCAGCAGCCCTGGGAAACAGTAAATTTAGATCAGAGTAAGAGAAGTGTTTGAGGAGGGATATACCCAAGATTAAAATGGATCTGAAAGGCAACCTCATAGGTTTGACTGGTAAGTCTTTGGCTGAGTTAGTGGTAGGTGAAGAGTTAAGCAAAAAAGGAAACAATAAGGTAATTGTTAATTCCAGGAAAAACAAAAACTTTAACAAAACAATAAATGTAATCATAGTCATAGTAAAATACCCAACTTAAATGGTAAGTAATATTCACATAACTTTTAAGCTGTGAGTACCTTATTTAATCAAAAATTTTTAAGTAATTGGGGGGTTGGAACAAGAGGAGGAAGGAAGGTATGAGAGAAAAGAATAAATCCTCATCTCCCATAAGAATAAATCAATAAAATCTACAATTTTTAAATGAAGAAATCAGAGTATAATTATGTTACTCAAAAGTTCAGGTATAAGGAGCTAATGAATACCTAGGAGTTGAAAGGGACTGCTTTGAAAGAACTAAAAAATGTAGAGGAATGGAGCAGGGAACTGCTTTGTTCTTAAATAAACTATTTGACTGTAAGACTGTTGTATCCATAACTTGGAGAATAATTTAAAAATTTTGGGTAGTTACTATTATATTTTAAAATGGTATATTTTACCTTACATTTAAGTGAAGATATATACAAGCAGAATGAGACATTTTCAGCATGTTGTCTTCTGGGATTTCTCCCTAGGTGACACTCCCCACCTCCTTAGAAAAATAGCTATGCACATTTTTGCAAACTTAAACCACTCTTCACCACTGTTCATGTTAGCTTATGTAATTCCTGACAACATATAAAAAGAAAAATTGGTTCTGTTTCTTTCTATTAATAAAATTATTAAATTATGCATGTGAGCATTTGAAACACATGAAACATTTAAAACAGTAAAAACTACCAGGACAAGTACAGGCCTATCTAAGCAGGTTAAAAAAAAAAAAATAGTGAAAGGCTATTATTTGAGACATGTGTGCCATACATTTTGGCTCTGTGGTTTCTGGCCTGTAAATGACCCCATCATTCAATTTATTCATGTAATATACCCTCACTTATTTATTTATATTATTATTTTTTTAAGTAGGCTCAATGCCCAATGTGGGATTTGAATTTACCAATCTGAGATTGAGTTACATGCTCTGACAGATCCAGCCAGGTACTCCTATAATATACCTTTCTATCTACTTACATTCAAGGCATCATGCTAAATTCTGAATTAACTGAAATCTCTAATATTCTCATTTGCACTTAATGGCCCTAAATACCATAAAACGCTTCATCTATCATCCAGCAGCGTATATCTTATAAACTCTACAGGCAAAGCAACCCTGGAACCCCAAGATCAAGAGCCACATGCTCTGTGGACTGAGCCAGCCAGGAGCCCCCAGCAGCATGTATCTTAATCTGTTAACATTTGCAGCCTTTATTCAGGGCAAAATCCTGATTTGAACAATAGTATTTATTGCTTATAAATTGATATAGAGACCAAAAACACATAAAACTTCCAAATTCAACATTCTGAAGATGCTATTATCTTTTAAAAATTTCCTCTTTTCCAGGAGTTGGATAAATATCACAATATTGTGTTAATGCAAAAAGGTGGAAGAAGCTCCATCTTCTGTATTTTCAGGAAACCATACTCTCAAGCAAGTATTAAAAATAATGCAATAAGAAAAAAAAATTACTAGACAGTAAACCCAACGAAGATATAAACCCTTTGTCTTAATCACCTTAGCATCCCCAATGCCACATTACCCAGGAATGTACTTTGTCCTGAAATGTGTTACATGAGTGAATGAAACTAGTTTGTAATTTTGTCTACCTTCTCTAAAAGAAATAAATACCATTCCATTAGGTGTCAGGTAATAAGCCACTTGTCAACTGTTCTATCTCTTGAGCCTAAAAAATAATGATGAAAGACTAAAAAAATAAGCGGCGGAATGGGGGTGGGGGCGCGCTCCTTGTCTAGAACATGTCAGAATAGGATCCGAATCCCATTTTGTCACCAAAAAAAACGTCAGGCTACTCCGTCGTCTCGGAAAATTGTGTGACTTTAAGACGACTCAATTCAAATTAGAAAACTCTTTCGAGAACAGGCACTTCCCACTGTATCCAAAGTGAGGCCAAGTTAACAAAACCGCAAAGACTTGGCTAATTCAGGCACAAGCTAATTTATTATTACTGGCCCAAATCACCTCCTTTTTTTTTTTTTTCCTTGCTGTGCAGGCCAATATCCACAACCGCACTGACGCCTCGAGTAGGGCGAACGGTTTCACCAGTAGCTGGTGGGGAGCCCAGTTTTTCTGAGCCAAAACCCTGGGAGACTGGGATTTATGCGGTGTAGTAATCCAAACACCTCGAGTAGATTCCAGCCTTTAAAAATCTGCATCTCGTAAAAAAAAAAAAAAAATCCTTCAATTTTCCCTATTACAAGCCGAGGAAACAAATCTGAGCTCTTCGGGGACGAGCTCTTTTCCAAATAACACAGACACTGCCAACTCCCCACGCTTGAGCCCTAACTGGGCAACACACAACCCAGGTCTGAAGGGTCACAACAACCTGGACGCCGTCCGCCTCGCCTTTACAGAAGCCGCGCGCGATCGGGATGCCCCACAGTTCCACTTCCGGCCACAGAGTGAGAGGATGTTTTCCTTCTGGTCACGCCCTCCTAGCCACGCCCGCCACGCCCCCCGCCTTCCCAGCCCGAGCTCCCGCAGGCGGGCGCGCAGGAGGGGCGGAGCCCCGTGGGGGCCTCTGCGCCGTTCGACTTCACCGGCCGCGCGCAGGCCCGCCCGAGCCAGCGGATTGTGTGGTGGCGCGCGCGCGCGCGCGGTGCCCTCCCCGTGACGTGCCTGGCCGAGGCCGCGCAAGGGCGCTGTTGCTGCCAGAGCCGCTGTCATGGCGTCCGAGGCGCTGGCTGAAGAGAACCCGCCGCGGTCTCCTTAGAGCAAGGGGCTGGCGGCTGGGTATGGAGAGCGGCCCCGGGAGCCTGCAGCCGCTAGAACACAGGGTGGCCGCCGAGCCAGCGCTAGGGACAGGTTCTCCGCCGGAAGGGCAACCGGAGACCAGGCTCGCCTCTGGGGATGGTCCTGGAGTATGGGCGACGGAGAACAGCGGCGGGAATGGGCAGGGGGCGGCGGCCGCCGGGAGGAGCCTTTTGGACTCGGTTTCTCCAGCCAGCTCTCCTCAGGTTCCTGGACCCTGCAGCTCTTGCCCGGGCTTGGACTTAAAGGAGAATGATTTGGAGAATCCTGCTGCCCAGAAGACGCCTCCGAGAGGGCAGTACAAGGTGACCGCCTCCCCGGAGACAGCCGAGGCCGGAGCGGACCATGGATCGGGTCCGGCCGGAGACGCCGGCCCCCGCCCGGATCCCGCCGGCACCTGCGGGGCAGAGTTGGCGGCCGCCGGGTCCGAAGAGCCCAGCAGCGCCGGCGGCCTCAGCAGCAGTTGCAGCGACCCGAGCCCTCCTGGGGAATCGCCGAGCCTGGACTCCCTGGAGTCGTTCTCTAACCTGCATTCTTTCCCCAGCAGCTCTGAGTTTAATAGTGAGGAGGGAGCCGAGAACAGGGTCCCCGGGGAGGAGGAGGAGGAGGAAGAGGGCGCCGGCGCGGGCGCGGCGGTGTTGCCTGGGGCAGTGCCTCTGTGCCGCGAAGAGGAGGAGGAGGGGGAGGAAGCTCAGGTACTGGCGGCCTCCAAGGAACGCTTCCCGGGACAGTCTGTCTATCACATCAAGTGGATCCAGTGGAAGGAAGAGAACACACCCATCATCACTCAGAATGAGAATGGACCCTGCCCTTTGCTGGCCATCCTCAATGTTTTGCTTCTGGCCTGGAAGGTACATTCTGCAGCTTTCTTATTTCCTACCGCTTTTGGGGAGGGGGAAACGGGGTGAAGAATCTGCTGCGTGTCAGCTGACAGCTTCCTCTTTTCTTTGCTCATTCACCAGTATTCTGTTCCTTGAAATTCTTTATGGGACTCCTTTTGTCCAAAGAATATTCTTCTATGTTATTTCGTAAAGATTGCCAGCAGCCCCAGGTCTCTCTAGTGTTTAAATAAGAGTTCAGCCTGAACTCTTAAAAACAGCTAGGACTTAGAACATCCTAAATCCTAGGATTATTTTTTAAACTATATTTTTCTACGTTTCCTTCTTACTGACCTTGTCCAATATGCAAAAGAGTGAGGAATTGGGGAAAATTATCTTCAGAAGTTACCATCAGTTCGTGTTATCAAGAAGGAAGTTTTGATGGTTATGTTTAGTCGATTTTCTAACTAATACTTGTGACATTTCGTTGTGGATACTAAGGAAATGGTGGCAGGGAAGATGTGGCCTCTTTGACAAATTCCATTTAAGGGAAAGCATTGGTCTGAGCCCAATTACCATAACTTCTTGGTTTTCAAAGATTGTTTTCATCTTATGCTTGATTTTTACTTTGGCTCTGCTTAAGTAGTTTGGCATTATTGCTAGTAACCTCGCATCAGAATATGTTAAGGGAACTAAAACTATAATGAGTAAAATAAGGAAAGACATATTCAAGGTAAAGGAGCAACAACAACAACAAAAAAGGAAGGGGTCTTCAAAACTTAATTATATCAAGGACTCAATGAGTTTATGTATAACTGAAGTGTCTTACCCAAGCTTGCAGTTTTAGGGTGTTGAGAAGAAGCGTCTTATAGCACCCATTTTATTTCCAAATTGTAATTATATCTGTTGATAAAATGTTTCCTAGAAGAAGAAAAAAACCTGGATTATTCTGACCAGTTAGGAAGAAAATCAAGTTAAGGGAATAGTATTTATTACGTGCCTTCATTTTCCTGTTACTAGCAAGGGCTGATGCAAGAGAAATAAGATTAGAAACCTTAGACGTATCCGGTACGTAAGGGCACTCCAGTGTTTGTTGGAGGCTCTTCCTACTTTTGAAGAGCTGTTGAGCCATTTGGGGTTACATCATCGACTTACTTGAAATTATTAAAGGACAGTGCAGGACAAAACACTGTAAGTGCATATAAGTATAAATATGTTTATATAAATACAAACTTTTAGGTTATAGAAAACAGATGGAAATGTACTAGAAATTCCAAAAGGGAAGTTTTCTTTGTTTTGGCATATTCCCGGAGAGCTTCATGGAATTTGTGGTCTTGAACTAAGCTTTTAAGGAAAAGTAGAATTTAAAAGAATAGGGAAATGGAATCCTGGGAGAGGGAAGGTTGTAAACAAAAGGGATGAAAATAGAATGGATAGAGAGAGAGAGAGT
The DNA here is from genome assembly GCF_030435805.1 of Mustela lutreola. Lineage (NCBI taxonomy): Eukaryota > Metazoa > Chordata > Mammalia > Carnivora > Mustelidae > Mustela > Mustela lutreola. The sequence continues at coordinate 46,255,179 of NC_081296.1, forward strand.
GTGTGTGTGTGTGTGTGTTTGAATGACAGAAGTGGTAAGTTCATACTGGTGAATCATAAATAAGATTGAAAAGGTGAAGAGCCACTTGATGAAGGCCCTAAAGGGTTAGAGTCTGGTTAGACTTGATATATGGGCCAAAATCCCCAGGTTTTGTTTTGTTTTGTTTTGTTTTTAGGAAGGAATAACAGTTTCCTTTGGGCTTTTCTCTTCTCTTAGTTTCCATACAGTACTGCAGAAGTTGGGAGGATCTCCTTCCCCTGGTCTGGAATTTTGGGAGATAGATGAGCATTTAATTGTCTTTTTCAAAGACGTGGCCTGATGGAATAATCAAACATTTGAGTTCCCATTATGGGTGAGGTACTAGAAATACAAAAACAAGATGTAAGTCTGCCGTTCTGTAGCTTGCTATTAGTGGGGAGACAGACATATAAATAATTACAATGCAATGTGCTAAGTTCTAACTATGCTTTGGAATTACAGAGAAAAGAGTAATGGGATGGGATGTGTCAAGCGGAAGCTTTATAGAAGAGGTAACCTAGGAACTGGGTCTAAAGGATGAGTAAGAAGGCCTTTCAGGCAGGGGGAATAGTGTCTTCAAAGATGGTGAAGTAGAAAAAAAAAAAAAAAAAAGATGGTGAAGTAGAAAAAAATTTGTTCTCTTTCCTGATTCCAGCCTTGATGGGGAGTGCAGAGGAAGAGGGGAAGGAAATGGCAGTGGCAGAACATAAAATTGATTGGTTGGGTTAGACTGTTAAAGAGCAGGCATGCTAATTAATTTAGAGGATATTTTATAAATCTGTGGCTTTTAGCCTTCTTTCTGCCTCCAGGCTATGGCTACACACAAATGTTACTCGTCAGTAAGCATCAATAGGGAGACAGATAAAGGTCTGATAAAGTGGTGTTTTCTAAGTGAGCCAGGGGGGCTAGATGTCAGATCTGTTTTCATAATAATACTAAGATGTAATTTGTCTTTTCATTCTCATTCTTTCACAAGTGTCAGTGGAGTTTTCCAGGTTCTGTGATGTGTGGTGACATCATTCCTCTGACTGGAATGTGTGCTTATGTATTCTTCTGTTTAAAACTTTTCTCCTTTTTCATTTCTAGTATGGTAAGTATGAGGAGATAGAACAAACATAGACAAAAGTTCTTTGGAATTTTTAGGCTGTAATGGTCCTGACACTAGAAGGTCTGAGAAATACTACAGTAAAGAAAAATAATAAATACATTATAAAAGTAGCTGTCAGATTTCAGAAGACCCATTGCTGGTGCTGTTTACACTTTATATTTAGCTGATAATAGGGAACTATTAAAAATTACTGGACAGAGGAATAAGGTGATAAAAGTGGTCTTGTTGGAGATTAGACTAAGGGTAAGATTGTATAGCAGGAAGAATGGATAAGGATAACCTTTTTGGATGGGGAATTTTCTGCCCCTTCTCTTTGATAATGTTGCAGCCTAAATGATGAACTAATCATTAACGGACATAGGAAATGAAGGAGACAACCCCATCTTTTCTAATCTGGATTGATTGGGTAATTCAGAAGATAGAGAATTTGTTTTAGGTGGGAGATGTCAAAGTTTGGTTGTGTCAAGTTGGAAATGTCTGATGGGGGACATGATAATATAAATATCCTTATGCCTCTGAAAGCATGGAGTGGGTCTCTGGGAAGAGGTCAAATTATAGAGGAAAACTGAACAGGGGAATTATTGCATAGGTGTTAGTATGGTAGCTTACTTGCCGTAAGTATGAGAATAAATGAATACTCCTTAAGGAGAGGTGAACAATAATTCTCAACTTTTTTCCACCCCAATATATGTGGTGAACAACAAATTGCCAGCTTAATTCCTTCCTGTAATCCCACCCTGAAATTTCCCATGCCCTCTTCAGTAGATATAGAAAAACAGAGGAACAAAGATTAAACTTGCTGTGGAAAAGGGCATGCTAAGCATTAAGGGTGAGAGAGTGTAAAAGAAACTAGTGTAGGCATAATTTAAGATATCATGGAGAACTGGAAGTAGGACAGTGTCGTGATAGTAGTCTTGGAGAGAGAGACTGTAATAAAGCAGTCAGTTATCATTGTCAAGTGCAAAAGCATCAAGGAGCTATTGGAATAGGAAAGATTTTTGCTGAAAAAGGACAGGTGTGAGGACAAGGTTGCTAAAAGTTAGGATAAAATGACTCCTTACAAGTTCACTTCAGAGGGAAGGAACAGCAATCTCATTTTCTGAAGTAATGGAAGGAATGGGACAAAGAAGATAGAGAGAAAAGGTCATGTTAAGAGAAGTAGGGGGACGTGAGTGACTCAGTCAACTGAGCTGTTGACCCGTGGTTGTGGTCATGATTTTAGGGCACTGTGATTGAGGGCCTGCATTTTTGAGCTCCACCCTTAGCAGAGAGTCTGCCTGTGGATTCTCTCTCTCCCTCTCCCCTTTGCCCCTTGCTCAGGCACGCTCTCTATAAAGTAAATGAATTTTAATTTATTCATTAAATTTAATTCAAGCTCAAATTTCTAATTCTGTTTCACTGACAGCAGGGAAATTTACCTAAAATTATGCTTTGGAATAAATTCCATTTTGCTTCTTTACTTCACACTATACTTGTTTTTTTTTAATAGTTTTTCTTTAGTCTTTCATTTTATCTTTTGAAAACAATGCCATCTATAGGTATATTTGAGGTTGTGACCCATTTATTTAGAAGTGTTTAAGGGTGCCTGACTGGCTCAGTCGGTCGGTAATACAACTCTTGATCTTGGAGTTGTGAGTTCAAGCCCCACATAAGGTATAGAGATCACTTAAAAATAAAATCTTAAGGGGCGCCTGGGTGGCTCAGTGGGTTAAAGCCTCTGCCTTTGGCTCAGGTCATGATCTCAGGGTCCTGGGATCGAGCCCCACATCGGGCTCTCTGCTCAGCAGGGAGCCTGCTTCCTCCTCTCTCTGCCTGCCTCTCTGCCTACTTGTGATCTCTGTCTGTCAAATAAATAAATAAAATCTTAAATAAAATAAAATAAAATAAAATCTTAAGGAGCACCCGGGTGGCTCAGATGGTTAAGCGTCTGCCTTCAGCTCAGGTCATCCTGATATCAAGCACTGCCCCTCTTCCATGGGGCTGTCTGCCCAGGAGGAGTCTTCTCTTTCTTCCTCTGACCCTCCCCACTGCTTGTGATCCTACTCCTGTACTTTCTCAAATGAATAAAGAAAAAAACTCAAAAACCTCTAAATAAATACATAAAAATTTTTAAAGAAAAGTAGTACTTTTTTTAAAGTGATTTTTTCTTTATTCATTTGAGAGAGACAGAGAGCAAGCTGGGGTAGGGCAGGGGGAACGGGAAGAGAGAATCTCAAGCAGACTCCTCGTTGAGCAGGGAACCTGGCACAGGGCTCAGTCCTAGGACACTGGGATCATGACCTGAGCCAAAACCAAGAGTCAAACGCTCCCCAGACTGAGCCACCTAGGTACCGCATATTACTTTAGTAATAGAGGGAATCCCTACTTTGTCACACTTTTCTTTTCTTTTTCTTTTAATGGTTTTATTTATTTATTTGAAAGGGAGAGCAGAGCAAGGGAGAGAGCACATGAGTGGAGGGGAGAGGCAGAGAGAAGGAGAAGCAGGCTCTCTTAAGCAGGGAACCTGGTGTAGGGCTCTAGCCCAGGACCCTGGGATCATGACCTGAGCTAAAGGCAGCCACCCAGGAGCCTATACATATGTTTTCTTTTAGAAAGAATTTTATAGGTTTTGAGACTCAAACACTGAAAAGTACTTCAGTAAACTTAAATATATTGTGATTGAGGACAGATAGTTTTGTAATAACTAATGATTACGTATCTAATCACTATGTAGCATTTTAGTAGAAGAATGAAAGTACTGTTCTGAATTAGGATGCTGGAAGCACATCTCCTACATAGCCATTTTGGGTAGGCAATTCTTCCCGGTTTTCTTTGCTTAATAGAAGCTGAGACCATCTCCTACTCCCAAGTCAAGGGAGGAATGCCAGGATTCTGAAGTAAGATTTTTTTTTTCTCTTTTTATTAAGCTGGTTTCTCCAGACATTAAACCTAGAAAATGAAAAATAAGGATTGATATATTTGATGCTATAAAAAATGAAAAAGCTGAGGGGCACCTGGGTGGCTCAGTGAGTTGAGCTCTAACTCTTGACTTCAGCTCAAGTCATGAACCTGGAGTCATGAGATCAAGCTCAGAGCTGAGTGTGGAGTCTGCTCAAGATTCTCTTCCTCTCTGGGGCGCCTGGGTGGCTCAGTGGGTTAAAGCCTCTGCCTTGGGCTCAGGTCATGATCTCAGGGTCCTGGGATCGAGCCCCGCATCGGGCTCTCTGCTCGGCAGGGAGCCTGCTTCTTCCCTCTCTCTCTGCCTACCTCTCTGCCTGCTTGTGATCTCTCTCTATCAAATAAATAAATAAAATATTTATTAAAAAAAAAAAAGATTCTCTTCCTCTCTCTCTCTGCACCGCACCCCCCATACATGCGCTTTCTAAAAAAAAATTAATAAATAAAAGCTGAAGGTTAAAAAATAAAACAAAATTACTCCTCCTTTTCCCCCCAAAACACCCCACCAGGAACTAAACCAAAACACACTATAGGCCGAGGGAACTATTTACCAGATGATGTGTGCATTTGTTAATTTCTTCATTTCTAAGGAGCCCTTATAAATTAGAAGAGATGAGCAACCCAATAGCAAAATGAGCAAAAGCCATTACCAGAAAATTCAGAGAAGTGCAAATGGACATCATCTCTCTCATTACCACTTGCTGATTAAGGCACCATGGAGGTAAATGTCTTGCCAAGCAATGAATTTTTGCTCTAGTTCTCCCTCCTTCTTTGACAGCTTTTCCCATACCCTCTTCTTGCTTCGGACTTGGTTTTACTTTTTTTTCCTTTTAATTTTTTTTTTTTTTTTAAGATTTTATTTATTTGACATAGAGAAAGAGAGTGCAAGCACAAGCAGGGGAAGTGCAGAGGGAAAAGGAGAAGCAGACTTCCCACTGAGCAGGGATCCTGTAGTGGGCCTTGATCTCAGGACTCTGGGAGCATGACCTGAGCCAATGGCAGGTGCTTAACCGACTAAGCCACCCAGGCCCCATCTTTCTTTTTTCTTAAACTTCCTGACTTGTAAGAACATTGCAATCACTCAATTTTCTCTCATTTCCCTTTTCTTTATGTAGGCACAAAGCTCTTTCGAGGCTTTCCAAGTGTGTTTATTCCTCATAAAAGTGGAAAAACAGATGGTGAGCCAAAGATTCCACTTTAGCCTCTGCCCACTTTTTTTTTTTTTTTAATATAGATCTTGTAAGAAGAGAATAATAACTTCACACGGAGGTGTTTTGTTTACACAATAGATGCAAATAACACTTATGAGGCTTTGATTTTCAATCTCTGAAGCATTAGGATTGGTATAGTATCTCTGGATTTGTGAGATAAAGTAAATGGATACAGGCTGATGACAGTATGAATAATGCTGGTGGCTGTAGTAGATTTGTTCTGTAGGTAATAGCTTGTCCTATTAATGTTGGGTTCATGGGGCGCCTGGGTGGCTCAGTTGTTAAGTGTCTGCCTTCTGCTCAGGTCATGATCCCAGGGTCCTGGGATTGAGCCCCTCATTGGGCTTTCTGCTCCATGGGAAGCCTGCTTCCCCCTCTCCCACTCCCTCTGCTTATGTTCCCTCTCTTGCTGTATCTCTCTCTGTCAAATAAATAAATTAAAAAAGAAATCTTTAATGTTGGGTTCATTTTCTCCTCTTTCCTTGGTCTGAGTGGGTAACTTTCCCATAGCCTTGTCTATGTTGAGTCCCAGATAAAGGACATTTGAGCATAGGTGGTACCAACAATCATAGAGCTTTGAAAACTAATAGTACACAGTTATTTTTATGACATGCATTATACGCATTTCTTTTTAATTTTCTCAATCCCATCACAAAAATCCTTAGGTAAATATAGTTCCTATTTTACATATATACAAAACTGAGGTGCATAAAGTTTAAATAACTTGCCCAATTTAAGATTATAAGATTATCACCCACTCCAGAACTTAAGCTATTACTTGGGATATTTGGTTAAATATCAAGATGCCAGCACATCTGTTGGACAATAGGTCTAGAACAAAGCAGGTTGGAAGAACAAGTGATAAAGTCAGAGAAGCAGAAATAGCCTTCTTGATTCCTTAGAACAAATCCCGAGGATCTGGTACCAGTTGTTCTTTATACAAACTCTGTCCATTTTTAGCTCCCTATACTTTATCCCATGTCCTCTGAATTATCTGACACTTCCAACTTCTGGATGTAAATGAGCTGGAGTGAATGAGCTTGCCTTTCCAGTCATAGTTTATTAAATACATTCTTTGATATTTTCATTAATTAGTAACTTCTGTCTCTACTACCATTACTCTAGTTCAAGCAACCTTCCTCTCGTCTGGATTACCTCAGTAGCCTTCACATTGGTCCCTTGCCTCACCCTATTCCCACCACCTTTTCAAGCAACTAATGCACAAGTTTCGTTGTCAGTTATTCTTGGGGTAGATTTTTCAGTAGCTAGGCTTTCTGAACTTCTTAAATGTAAGTCCATTGTAACATTTTTCATTACTCTGAAACTCTTGAAATTGCATGTAAAATAGGACATCCTTGAAAATCTAATATATGTGAATGTATCTGCAGTTTCTGATGGTTTTACTTTTATTTATTTTTTTAGAGGGGGAGGGGCAGAGTGAGAGGGAGAAAATCTTTTTTTTTTTTTTTTTTTAAAGATTTTATTTATTTATTTGGCAGACAGAGATCACAAGTAGGCAGAGAGGCAGGCAGAGAGAGAGGAAGGGAAGCAGGCTCCCTGCGAGCAGAGAGCCCGGTGCGTGGTTCGGTGCCAGGACTCTGGAACCATGACCTGAGCCGAAGGCAGAGGCTTTAACCCACTAGCCACCCAGGCGCCCCGGTTTTAAATAGTTTTAAATATGCCTTGGTATTACTCTGAGGGTAGGGTCTAAAGTAATGGTAAAGATTGATGTTGAATGTGTTTCAAATTGACTTTTCTAAGTTGAAGATTATCTCTTATAAATTTTTCCTGACTTGGAATACTGATAAGAAGCAGGGTGATTTACTAAAAAACCTGAATTTTGGTATTTTTAAGTATATTATTCTTAATAATAAATGAATTATTTTTAATTAATAATAAATGATAAATAATAAATGAATGATACATATAAAAAGTTAGAATATAAAGATGATGTGTAATTTGCTGGAGCCAGAATTAAGGCATGTTGAAAGGATCCTTAAGTTTTTTAGTCTTTATTTGAAAGAGGTTATATTTCTTCCCTTTGATTCCCATTAATACTTCTAATATTTTAAAAAATAATTTCTTTACAATTTTGACTTAAAAAATCATGAATGCTATATGATTTAGTGTATATTTAAAATTAGAAGAGCACCTGGCTGGCTCGTCCATAAAGCGTGTAACTCTTGATCTTGACGTCAAGAGTTTGAGCCCCATGTTTGGGTGTAAAGATTACTTAAAGTAAAATTTTTTTTTAAATAAATTTTTTTATAATTAGTGAAATTTGAACAAGAGGAAATTGTATTATGGAGTTGGTCCACTTTTCCATAAGTAATGCAGAAATAGATTGCAACACAAGAATCAAATAATTCATATACAGATTAAAAATGGTTGCCTCCTAAGTTTCAACTCAGCTTTGTTTTAATGTCAAACTAAACCTCATAGTTCTAAAGCAGACATCATTTCCTTCTACAAACTTAACTTCCCTTACCAAATTTCTCATTTATATGTATTATATGAATCTTAATTTTTAGAATCTCCTGAGTCTTAGAGTTAACCTCAGTTATTCTTTCCCTGTTGTCCTCCGCTTTTCTTTCTTTCTTTTTCTTTTCATTTTTTTTTAAGATTTATTTATTTATTCGTGAGAGAGAGAGAATCTTCAAGCAGACTCCTCCCTGAACACGGATCCCATCACACTCGATCTCATGACCCATGAGATCATGAACTGAGCCAAAATCAGGAGTTGGATGATGCTTAACCTACTGAGCCACCCAGACACCCCCTCATCCTCCACTTTTCATTGGTCACAAAGTTGTGTCAGTTCCTCATTTAAAGTATATTTCAGATGATGTTTTAAATAAGACTTGTGTTGAAAGTGTTCTGCTATAAAATCTGTAAATACTGACATAATGGAGAGGGTAATTGGCTTTGGAGTTCAATCTCAGTTCACATCATAGCTTTGCTACTTTGAGCAAATTAACTTTTCAGTGCGATAGTTTATTCTTTGAATGAAGGTTATGAAATCTCCATAGGATTGTTGTGGATTAAGGGTAACATGCAAACTGGATGACAGTTAGTTCAATATATTAAAAAAATTTTTGTGACTTTCCTAAAGAGCAAAGATTGGCAAATACTTGATTTTTTAATCTTCTCAAGTAACTCTCCAACTTATAGAGGTGTTATAATTCTAACTGTGTATTTCTGACTTTTTATTGGTATTCCAGTTAAATATTTAATAATATTCTTCGGTCATTTTTGTACTTAGCATTATCTATATAAACTGCTAATTTCTTAGTTACAACCGGGTCTCCTGCATTTCTCTACCCGCCTCAGAATATCAAAATCATAGGTATCAAAATCTTGGCACATCACTTTTAAGAAGTTTTGCATTCTTTTTTTTTTTTTTTAAGATTTTTATTTATTTACTTGAGAGAGAGACAGTGAGAGAGAGCATGTACGAGCAGAAGGTCAGAGAGAGAAGTAGACTCCCCATGGAGCTGGGAGTCCGATGCGGGACTTGATCCCGGGACTCCAGGATCATGACCTGAGCCGAAGACAGTCGTCCAACCAACTGGGCCACCCAGGCGTCCCAGATGTTTTGCATTCTTGTTTAAGATTTTATTAATACTTTACATGGAAGATTTTTTTAATTTATTTTTAATTTTTAAAAAGATTTTATTTATTTATTCGTGGAGAGGGAGAGAGAGAGAGGCAGAAGGAGAAGCAGACTTCCCAAGGAGCAGGGAGCCCAGATGTGGGACTCGATCCCAGGACCCCAGGATCACGACCTGAGCCGAAGGCATATGCTTAACCATCTGAGCTACCCAGGCACCCTATTTTTAATTTTTTTAATTAAAAAAAATTTTGATCTTGTTTGAGTCTATTCTCAAATACACTTCACTTTTCACATGACTAAGATAATTTGGCTAAATTAATGAGGTTTTACCCTATAGTTGAATATTTGGAGTTGGAGTAGCTATTTCCTTTTGTTAATTTAAATATTCTTGCTGTGCTTATGTTACTAATTTGCTAAGGAAAGCCAGTTAATTCAGTAAAATCTTTAGTTCTAGGAGAAGACACAATTTATTTTCCTAGACTCTATTTGAACTCTTAATTTGGAGCTATGTGTTACTATATACTGAGAAGCTTTGCTAATGTTTTAGGAAGACTATTTAAACTACTTATGAGAGTACCTTTCAACTACCTTTTTATACATTAAAGTATTCATGTACTTAAGAACAATATGTTTTAGATTATTACTAAAAGAAGATCACCTAAGAACTTAGGTTATACTTCATTTGATGTTTTTTTTTCATTTTAAAATTTAAAATTGAGATTTATACAAAATACCATACTTGGTAATTCTGTATTCTTAGGTAGCTATTACCTAAACTGTTCTTTCTTTTATAAAATCTAAAGAGACAAAGGAGTGAAAGTCATAGGCTCATTAACAAAACCTTTGACACTCGCTTTTGAGGTGATGGTGCTAGAGGAAAGCAAAAAGAAAATCAAGCTTTCAGGAATATCATTTTGTGGTTAAAAAAAAAAAATCTGTTGACAGCTCCACAGTATTATTGAGAAACAGGCGTTCCTTCTCAATTTTGTTTGTTTGTCCTTAGTTTTAATGACTATCCGGAATATGTTATTGGCTAGGATTCAGGAAGTGAGTATTTCACTGAGTGTGCATGTGAATAAGTCAGTTAAAATATTTGTATACTTGTTGTCCCACTTCTTAATGAGTATAGAGATACCATTTTCTTTTTCAGGTGTTTAAAGCAATACATTGTAGGCAGTTGTTATTTGGAAATTTCAAGGCTAAACCCTGAAATCATATTTGTGGAAATCTAGGATTATAGTATGTTTCCCCCAAGTACCTATACTTGTTAGTGCCTTTGTTTGTCATTTTGACAGAAATGCCACATTTGACAATTCTGTTAATTCTTATTTTGACAATTTTATAGTAGGATTGTTACTTTAGCCAGAGTAGAGGTAAAGCTATCTTTGGAATTTACTTTTGAATATATTCTGACTGAACCTGTCTGGAATAAAAGGATATATAGTTTTGTTTTGAGATTTTACTTTATTTTATTTATTTGACAGACAGAGATCACAAGTAGGTGGAGAGGCAGGCAGAGAATGAGGAGGAAGCAGGCTCCCTGACAAGCAGAGAGCCCAATGCGGGTCTCAGTCCCAGGACCCTGGGATCATGACCAAAGGCAGAGGGTTAACCCACCGAGCCACTATATATCCAGGTGTCCTGGATATATAGTTCTTATTTAAGAAACATTGTTAGGTATAAATGGGACTTTTTTTTTCTTTTTTTTTTTTTTAAGCTTTTATTTATTTATTTGACAGACAGAGATCACAAGTAGGCAGAGAGGCAGTGGGGGAAGGGGAGAAGCAGGCTCCCTGCTGAACAGAGATCCTGGGATCATGACCTGAGCTGAAGGCAGAGGCTTAACCAGCCACCCAGGTGCCCCTAAATGGGACTTTCAGATTGTTCTGACAATTATTCAGAATATAAACACTTACAGTGAATATAAACTGCTGGTTTAAATAACAGACTTTAGTGCTACTGAAATAGCTTGATTAAATATTCTATAGTGATAAAATATTCTATAGTAACAGTTAAAATCATCTAAAGGAAGGATCAGCAAACTTTTCCTATAAAAGATCAGATAGTAAGTAAATATTTTTAGGCCTTGTGGGCTCTATGATTTCTCTTGTAAAGATTCAACTCTATTATTGTTGTGCAAAAACAGCCAAAACCATACATAACCAATGAGAGTGACTGTTCCAATAAAACTTTATTTAGAAAAACAGGCAGGAGACCATAATATGCCAATGAATTTCAGTTTAAAAATATACCCTGTATTGGGGTGCCTGGGTGGCTCTGTGGGTTAAGCCTCTGCCTTTGGCTAAGGTCATGATCTCAGGGTCCTGGGATCAAGCCTGGCATTGGGAACTCTGCTCAGCAGGGAACCTGTTGCCCCTTTCTCTCTCTCTGCCTGCATCTCTGCCTATTCGTGATCTCTGTCTGTGAAATAAATTTAAAAATCTTAAAATACGCACACACACACACACACACACACACCTTATATGGGAACTCTCTACTTTCTGCTGTAAACCTAAAGCTGCTTTAAAAAAAATTTCTATTAAAAGTTTTTGAAAAACATGACACACGAAAAAAAATGACTTAGAATCAAATAATGTTCAAAACCTCCATGGCATCTCTTTGTTTTCACTGAGTGATAAATCTTCTGGATGACAAAATCATAAGCATTAATTGTCAGGTATGCTTTCAAAGCATATCAGAATGTTCTGTTTTACAGAGATCTGTTTTAGAACTTATTTTATTCATTGATTAAAACAAAATATTGTGACATGCTATTACCACATTTGCTAACATAAACACCCAGAGCACCTTTTTCAACTCTTGGAGGAATTGTTGGAAAATTGATGATTTAAATGATTTCCTTGGTTGAATAGAAGATAATTCCAAAAAATAACCCCAGGGAATTTTAATTTTCTTTTTTTAGGATTTTATTTATTTATTTATTTATTTAAAGATTTTATTTATTTGACAGATAGAGATCACAAGCAGGCAGAGAGGGAAGCGGGGGGGGGGGGAAGTAGGCTCCCCACTGAGCAGAGAGCCCGATGTGGGGCTCGATCCCAGAACCCTCGGATCGTGACCTGAGCTGAACGCAAAGGCCTAACCCCACTGAGCCACGCAAGCGCCCCTAAGATTTCATTTATTTATTTGACAGAGAGAGAGATAGAGAGTAAGAGAGGGAATACAAGCAGAAGGCATGGGAGAGGGAGAAGTAGACCTGCTCTAGCAGGGAGCCTGATGAGAGACTCAATCCCAAGAACCTGAGCAAAAGGCAGACACCCAATGACTGAGACACCAATGTGCTCCCTGGAGAATTTCAAATTCTGTTACTGTCCTCCTGTCATTGATATTTAATTACCTTGTTTGAGTTTCCATCCTATAGTATTTATTTTTCTTCTATCCTATGAATATACCACAGAGTATGCTTTTGAATAAGTAAGTTAAAATATTTATAACCATTGGCTGTAATATTTGTGTAACTCATCTGGCAATTCAATTGAAATGTTAATGTAAACTAATGTATTATAGCTCAATTAACTTTAGAAACTTAAAAATGATTATAATTATGTATCTAGTTTTAACCTTTTTATTGTGAACTATAACACACAGAATACATAAAACAGAGATGTATAGTTTGACAAGTTATTATAAAGTAAATGTCAGTGAAACTACCATGCAAGTCAAGAAATAGAGCATTGCTAGCATGCTTTTTTTTTTTTTTTTTTTTTTTTTAAGATTTATTTATTTGAGAGAGAAAGAGAGGCAGAGTGAGCAAGTGAGCACAGTGGGGAGGTAGAGGGGAAGAGAGAATCTCAGGCTGAGCACAGAGCCTGACATGGGGTCTGATCCCACAACCCTGAGATCACGACCTTAGCTGAAACTAAGAGTCAGACACTCAACCGACTGAGCCCCTGGGTGCCCCACAGAAGGCTCTTATATATCTCTTTCTAACTATAACTCCTTCCCTTACCCCTAGGGCTAACCATATTCTGATTTTTATAGTATCCATTTCCTTACTTTTCTTTATAATTTTATCACCATGTGTGCAGCTGTAAACAATATAGTTCAATTTTGCCTGCTTTTAAGCTTTGCAAGTGGAATCATACAGTGTGAATTCTTCAGTATATGACTAATACTTTTTTTTTTTTTAAGATTTTATTTATTTGAGAGTATGAACAGGGATAGGGGCAGAGGGGGAGGAAGAAGCAGACTCCCCACTAAGCAGGGAGCCCAAAGTGGGGCTCAGTTCCAGGATTCTCGGATCATGACCCGAGTCAAGAGCAGATGCTTAACATCTGAGCCACACAGGTGCTCCTGACTAATACTTTAATACTGTATTCATTATAGTCATTTAATAAAAATGGCCAAGGTAAAACTGAAGTAATGGGATATTGAGCCATGTTCAAACCTGTCTTCAGTAAAACTGCTCCATGGGTGACCTGTCACATGTTTGTTGACTCTTCCTGCCCTTCAACTGCTCTTTCATGTAGGACATTGTTGGATGTGCCTAGTGACAATTGTAGTGGGTGATGAAAGGGGTAGCACTTGGTTTTGAAAACAGATTTCTCATTATCTCTGTAAGATCTTATATCACCCTGTAAATTTTATGGTGATAAGATTGACTTTGTCATATTTTATAAAGATTAGTTATAAAGATTTAATAACAAATATTAATGTTTATGTATAATAGATACATATATACACATACATACTTCTGTTTCTGACTGAAGAAACACTTTAATTACCTAAAACATTTGGTTTTATAGAAAAAATACTTTGTTTTTCAGGTGAAACTTCCACCGATGATGGAAATCATAACTGCTGAACAGCTGATGGAATATTTAGGTTAGTGTTGCAAAGTGGATGATTTTATATCTCTTTGAAAATGAAGTGTCCAAAGCAATATATTACCAAATTGCATTTTTCTGAAGTGCTATTATATTATCTAGTTTAAAATTATAATTTTGAATCTCATAATTAAAAATTTGTGTCAGCATGTTACTGTTCTTGGGTGTTAAACCTTTCTGAAGGCTTTTTCTAACCAGTGTTAAAATTCCGTAATATAAATAAGGAGACTGGTAACTTCCAAAAAAGAACAAGATACATATTAATTCCTAATAAATTGTAGAATGGGAATTGGTGCAGAAATTCTAACATTGCATGTGGAGAGTGTTAAAAAAAATACTGAATAGACTTGAATTAAAGACCCAGGAGGTGACTTAGAACATCACTATCCAAAGTATGATTCATGGACCCATACTGGTTGATGAAGTGTTAGTTACCAATCTGCAGTGATATAGGGGTTTGTACCAAAATGTAAGACATTTACATAAGCACATTGGTTAGTTCATCTGAAGTTTTTCATAGCAAAATTTTCTTGATGAAGGAGGCAGTGTCTTAAGTTGCAGTTTGTTTGCAGACCACCTGCTTTCAGTAGAACGTGTTTATAGAACAGGTAACTAAACTGTATATTACACTGAAGTCTCTTATAGTTTAGCAAATAGGAACTTACATATTTATACTGTTACGAAATAGGAAATCTTAATCCACATTCTTAGTTTTTTTAGTAATTAAATGTTTATTTTAAGAAAAATTTTAAAAAAATTTTTTGGTTGGCTGATTAGTTTGTCTATGCCATTCCAGACTACAAGCTAGCTATTTTTAATGAAATATAGGCTTAGTGAAGTAATGGAGATTGTAGCTTTGGGAAGACCCTTTTCTTTATGTAATTACTATCATTTAATCCTATTCACTGGTTAGGGAACTCTCATAGTGAAGGGTAGATAACTTTGAATACTCATATATCTGGAAATAGAATTTCTATTTATACCTGTTTTATTTTATTTTATTATTTTTTTAAAAGATTTTATTTATTTATTTGACAGAGAGAAATCACAAGTAGTCGGAGAGGCAGGCAGAGAGAGAGAGAGGGAAGCAGGCTCCCTGCTGAGCAGAGAGCCCGATGCGGGACTCGATCCCAGGACCCTGAGATCATGACCCGAGCCGAAGGCAGTGGCTTAACCCACTGAGCCACCCAGGCACCCTATTTATACCTGTTTTAGTCTAGCTTAGTGATTCTTAAACTTCGTGACTTTAAATTATGTTTCATAATTGGGATCATAATTGGGAATTATGTTTCATGGGGAAAGCTAAAATATGCTTGGTGCTTTTGATGAATAGCCAGTATGACTTCCAAGAAGTGTGCAAAGGAGATCACATTTGAGAGGTAATGGGGTCAAGGCATAAATGGCCCTGTTGGATTTTTTTTTTTTAAGATTTTTATTTATTTATTTGACAGACAGAGATCACAAGTAGGCAGGGAGGCAGGCAGAGAGGGGGAAGCAGGCTCCCTGCTGAGCAGAGAGCCTGATGCGGGGCTTGATCCCAGAACCCTGGGATCATGACCTGAGCCGAAGGCAGAGGCTTTAACCCACTGAGCCATCCAGGTGCCCTGTTGTCTGACTTTTAAAAAGATAATTTATTATATCTTTACATACAAATACTATATAAGGAGGTCACTGTTGAAGCATTTTAATTTTGCCCAGAGTTGACCTGTCTTCTCTTTTCCTAATGCTCACTTGGGATAAGCTAATGACTACCAAACCCTCTCTTCGAGTTTTGGCCTAGTGTAACTGTCAGATGTTTCTTGATATCTATTTGTCTGGAATGGCCCACTTAGTAGCAAAGTCTTATGGGTTCTTTTTCTGAAATTCTTTCCTCTCTGTATACTTCAAAATGTGAATTTATTACAAATTCTGTTGTTTCCTCTCCCCTTCAAATTGGCGTACATAACAGTGTTACTTTCCTAAAGCATCAATTTCATACTTCCCTTATCTACTTATAAAGGTAAAGATCCCTTACGATCTTTGACAAGCAGCTAGCCTTATCAACATACTATTTATGATTTTTTATTATCTGATCCAGTTTACTTGTCCAGTCATATTTTCCACCACTCTATGACATAAATCTTTTCTTTTTTAATAAATAGCATCATCTCTGCCTTTCCTTTCTCTTTTTTAAAATTTTAAAGTTTTTTTTTTCTTTTTTTTAAGATTTATTTATTTTAGAGAGTGTATGTGTACAATGGTGTGAGGGGCAAAGGAAGAGGAGGAGAGAGAGAAAATCCTCAAGCAGATTCCTTGCTGAGTGTGGAGCTGAACAATGCTTGATCCCAGGACCCTGGGATCTTAACCTAAGCCAAAGTCTAGAGTCAGTTGCTTAACCAACTGACCCACCGAGGTACCCCTACAACGTAAATCTTGTGTATAAACTTTCTTATGGGCTATCCATATGGCACAGCGTTTCTTTCTTTCTTTCTTTTCTTTGTCTTCCTTCTTCCTTTCCTTCTTTCTTTCAAGATTTTATTTATTTACTTGTCAGAGAGAGACAGAGTGCACAGGTGGGCAGAGGGAGAGGGAGTAGCAGGCTCCCTGCTGAGCAAGGAGCCCGTTGTGGGACTCGATCCCAGGACCCCAAGAATCATGACTTGAGCTAAAGGCAGGTGCTTACCTGACTGAGCCACCCAGGCATTCCTCTTTTTTTTCTTCCTTCCTTCCTTTCTATTTTTCATCTGTCTATTAAGATTTTATTCATTTATTTTTTAAAGTAAATTAAAAATTTCTTTTAGATTTTGTTTTTAAGTAACTTTATACCCAACGTGAACTGGAACTCACAACCCCCAGATCAAGAGTTTGCATGCTCTGCTGACTGAGCTAGCTAGGCACTCCATGGCATGTTTCTTTTGTGTTTTTCTGTCACTCTTTCTCCTTCAAAGAATGCTTTTTGCCTCACTTCCTTTCCAAGTTCTGCCCCTTTTTTGTGAATCCAGTTTAGACTTGACCCCCTTCAAAGGATATTTCTAGGTGCTATAGGCTTTATCAATATCTCTTTTCACAAAATCAATTGGTACTTCATTTATCACATGTTTTACTCTATTATACTTTACATCATCTCATTCTGTTTCTTGTATGTTCTTTTCCCAACCAAATTATTAGTTTTTTAAGAGAAACATGTATTTCCCAATATTTGTTTTAGCCTATTATTAAATATTCATAATGGACTCTCTAGACTCTCAATAAATACTTTTTGATTGTAATAGTATTGTTTTCATTTGTTTTGTTTTTGTTTTGGTTTTTTTAGAGGGAGAGAGAGAATCTTAAGCAGGCTCCATGCCTAGTGCAGAGCCCAATATGGGGGTATATCTCATAACCCTAAGATCATGACCTGAGCCAAAATCAAGAGTCAGATGCTTAACTAACTGAGCCCCTGAAACAGTATTGTTGACTAAATTCAGATATAAAGGTTAGATAAGCTAGATAAAACAACACTCTTAAAAGATGATTTATTTACTTTAAAAAAAAAAGAAGAGATGATTTATTTAGATAAATCTCCTTTAGAAACTCAAACTTTAGGGACGCCTGGCTGGCTCAGTCAGTTGAGCATCTGCCTTCAGCTCAGGTCATGATCCCAGGGTCCTAGGATCAAGTCCTGTATTGGCTCCTTGCTCAGTGGGGAGCCTGCTTCTCCATCTGCCTGCCACTCCCCCTGTCTATGCTCCCTCTCTGACAAATAAAATCTTCACAAAAAAGAAAATAGAGACTCAAACTTACTCTTCTAAAAATATAGATATCTATTGCTGTATAACACATCACCCCAAAATTTACTGGTTTAAAAATGAACATTTATTATCTAATGGTGTCTGTACATCAAGAGTCTATGCATGGCTTAGCTAAGTGACTGGCTCAAGGTCTCTCATGAGGCTGCAGTCAGGGTGTCAGCTGGGACTGCAGTCTCATGCCCAGGCCCAACTCAGGAGGATCTCCTTTAAGGTTATTCACATGGTTGCTGGCAGGATTGAGTTCCTTATAAGTTGTTGGACTGAGTCCTTACTTCCTTACTAACCGTAGCCCAAGTCCTTTAGTTCTGTGTGATGTGGGCCTCTCCATAAGGCAGTTTAGAACATGGCACCTGGCCTTCCTTAGAGTAAGCACGTGGGAGAGCATCATTACAAAAGCCACAATATTCTGTATTCTAATTTCAGAAGTGATATATCATTATTTATGCCATTTTTTCTTTTTGGTATTCACCAGAAGTGAATTCGTAAGTCCAATTCATACTCAAGGGAAGGGGATTATACAACGATGTGAATACCAGAAGACAGGAATTCTTGAGGTCCATCTAAAAGTAAGCTCCACATCCAGCATGGAGCCCCATGTGGGACTTGAACTCATGACGCTGAGATCAAGAGACAGACACCTAGGGGCACCTGGGTGGCTCAGTGGGTTAAAGCGTCTGCCTTTGGCTCAGGTTATGGTCCCAGGGTCCTGGGATCGAGCCCCACATCGTGCTCTCTGCTCCGCAGGGAGCCTGCTTCCTCCTCTCTCTCTGCCTGCCCTTTGCCTACTTGTGATCTCTCTGTTAAATAAATAAATAAATAATCTTAAAAAAAAAAAAAAAAAGAAAGAGATGGACACCTAACCAACTGAGCCACCCAGGTGTCCCTCTTGAGGTCCATCTAAGAAGCTGCCTACCTTAGCCAAGCTATTCTCTTGTGCAGAAATCTTCTGGGGTCAGGAAAAGAGGAGTTGTGTGTTTGAGTCTTTCATAATAATTATTCTACTATTAGCATTTAAGTTTTATCTATGGTAGCATATTCAGGGTCATTTAATATTGAATTCTAGAATGTTCTGCATCTTGACTTCACTAAGGTTTTAGTGAGGAGAGCAGATACAGTCTTTTATCATGGTAAATACAGAACCTAAATATAAGATACAAGTATAGTAATTATGTCCTCAGTTATTTGAATAAATGGTGTATAGAATTTACTTAAAGCATAGTTTTTAGTTAAATAGTTTTTAGTTAAATGCTATATGAAAGCCTCAATATACTAACATTTTGAGAGGACTCAAAAATGTTAAGTAGACTTGCTTATACATTTTTATGTATTAGTTAATTTAGTGCTTTGGGATAAGGAATAAAATCATTACTGTTTAGATTTTGATATCTTAAAGTTCTAATTAAGAGCATACACAGGGGCACCTGGGTGGCTCAGTCAGTTGGGTGTCTGCCTTTGGCTCAGGTCATGACCCCGGGGTCCTGGGATCAAGCCCTACCTCGTATTCCTGGCTCAGTGGCGGGGGGGTGCTACTCCTTTTCCCTTTTTGTTGCCCCATTCATGCTCCTCTTAAATAAATAAATAAAATCTTAAAAACACACACAAAGCACAAGTAATAATATATTGATGTTCATAAGAAACTTTTGTTATCAGAGATTCTTGATGTTATGGGAAAGCTCTTGTTGTGAAGCTTAAGAGAATACTTGATGCAGTCTTTAGAGGTTTATTTTAAATTAGAAAAATAATACTTGTATTAAAAACAATTTTGGGTGCCTGGCTGGCTCAGTCCATAGAGGATGCAACTCTTGATCTCTGGGTTTTGAGTTCAAGCCCCACATTGAATGTAGAGATTATTTAAAAATAAAATCTTCAAAAAAAAAAACAAAACCAAAACCCATACAGTTTTATCAACTTAGTGATTTGGGAGGCTAGGTAGAAGTTGGTTCCATATATCACTATTTATATCAAAATAAGTTCCAGATAAATAAGATTTAAACATTAAAAAAGATAAACATAACATTACATGAAGAAAGCACATGTGAATGTTTGTATATGCTTAAGAGGTAAAGCTCTTTCTAAACATGACATCCTACCAGAAGTTATTAATAGAAGAATTTTACTTTATCAAACTAAATATTTCTGGGGCACCTACGTGGCTAAGTTGGTTAAGCGTCTGCTTTCAGCTCAGGACATGATACCAGGGTCCTGGGATTGAGCCCCTCATAGGGCTCCCTGCTCAGTGAGGAGCCTGTTTCTCCCTCTGACTCCACCCTCCCTTACTTGTGCTATGGCACACTGTCACTTGCTCACTCGCAAATAAATAAAATCTTTCAAAAAATTAAATATTTCTGGGACGCCTGGGTGGCTCAGTTGGTTAAGCTGCTGCCTTCAGCTCAGGTCATGATTCCAGTGTCCTGGGATCGAGTCCCACATCGGACTCCTTGCTCAGCGGGAGCCTGCATCTCCGTCTGCCTCTGCTGCCACCCTGTCTGCCTGTGCTCACTCTGACAAATAAATAAATAAAATCTTTAAAAAAAATTTAAATATTTCTCTGTGTTAAAAAAAAAATAGACATAAAGCATCACCATAAAGTCAGAATACAAAATAGGGGAAAAAATATTAACCACACAATATAACAGGAAGTGTTCTAATTCTTCTAACTGAAGAAGAGTTTTACAGAAATAGACCCATAAATATAGAGAAAAAACTGGTAGTTGCCAGAGGGGAAGTGCATGAGGAGATGGGCAAAATGGGTGAAGGGGAGTAGGAAGGTATAGGCTTCCAGTTAATAAGTCATGGGGATGAAAGTTACAGCATAGGAAATCTAGTCAATGATGTTGTAATAGTGCTGTATGATGACAGATGGTAGCTACACTTGTGAGCATAGCATAACATATAGGGTTGTTGAGTCACTATCTTATATACCTGAGGCTAATATAACATTGTGTATCAACTATACTTCCATTAAGGAGCGCCTGGGTGGCTCAGTTGTTAAGCGTCTGCCTTCGGCTCATGTCATTATCCCAGGATCCTGAGATCGAGCCCTGCATCAGTCTCCCCGCTCTGAAGGAGGCCTGCTTCTCCCTCTCCCTCTCTGTCTGCTTGTGTTCCCTCTCATTATCTCTGTGTCAAATAAATAGATTCTTTTTTTTTTTTTAAGATTTTATTTATTTATTTGACCCAGAGAGAGGGATCACAAGTAGGCAGAGAGGCAGGCAGAGACAGAGGGGGAAACAGAGCAGAGAGACTGATGCGGGGCTCGATTCCAGAACGCTGAGATCATGACCTGAGCTGAAGGCAGAGGCTTAACCCACTGACCAACCCAGGTGCCCCAAATAAATAAATTCTTTAAAAAAAAATTTTTTTTTTAAAGGAATTTTAAAAATCTTTTCTTTTTCTTTTAAGATTTTATTTATTTATTTGAGAGAGAGACAGTGAGAGAGAGCATGAACGAGGAGAAGGTCAGAGAGAAAAGCAGACTCCCCGTGGAGCTGGGAGCCCAATGCGGGACTCGATCCTGGAACTCCGGGATCATGACCTGAGCCGAAGGCAGTCGTCCAACCAACTGAGCCACCCAGGCATCCCGGAATTTTTAAAAAAATCTTAAAGGCACCTAGGTAGCTCAGTCATAAACCGTCTGCCTTCAGCTCAGGTCATGATCCCAGGGTCCTGGGATCGAGACCCACATAGGGCTCCCTGCTCAGCAGGGAGTCTGCTTCTCCCACTCTCTCTGCCCCTCCTACCTGTGCTCGCTCTCTCTGTTTCTCTCTCCCTCTCAAATAAATGAGTAAAAATCTTTAATAAAAAAAGACCTTCTAAAAAAAAGTGGTGTGGGGTGCCTGGCTGGCTCAGTGAGTGGAGTGTGCAACTCTTGGTCTCTGGGTTCTGAGTTTGAGCCCCACATTGGGTGTAGATCTTACTTAAAAATAAAATCTTTTAGAAAGTCATTTTACTAAAAAAACTTTTATAGTTAAATAAGAAAAAATGATACTTGTATAGGCAGACAATTAAAAGAAAAGTATAGACTCAGTTGGTTAAGTGTCAGACTTGGTTTATGCTCAGGTGTTGATCTCACGGGTTGTGAAATCAAGCCCACCCCCTCGGGCTTCCTGTTCAGGTTTGCTTGAAGATTCTCTCTCTTTGCCCCTCCTCCTACTTGCTGGCTCTCTCTTTCAAATAAATAATAAATAAATCTTAAAAAAAAAAAAAAAGGAAAGTATAGTTAATATATAATTAAAAAGGCAAAACATAGGGGGCATCCAGGTGGCTCAGTCAGTTAAGCATCTGACTCTTGGTTTTGGCTCAGGTCATGATCTCATGGGTTGTGAGATCAAGTCCCATGTTGGGCTTCATGCTTAGCGCAGAGTCTGCTTGAGATCCTTTCCTCCACTCTCCCTCTCTGTTCTTTCCCTGCTTTTATGAGCTCTTTCTCTCTCTAAAATAATCAGTAAGGTCTTTCAAAATATAAAAAGGTAAAAAGCCAAAACGTAGATTTAAAAGGTTACAGCATATAGTAAAATGGTATTACATAGATTAAAAAGGTACCACATATACTGAAAGTCATACATATATTAAAAAGATGATGAGAGGAAAGGTGATAACAAAAATACATATATTAAATACATATAAATACATATATACCAATTTTTCAAGTACAAAAAATATGTGTACTTTTTAGAATGGCAAGCATTTAAAACACTGATAACACCCATTCTTTTTTTTTTTTTTTTTTTAATTTATTTGACAGAGTACAAGTGGGGAAGCAGCAGGCAGAGGGAGAGGGAGAAGCAGGCTTCCCTGTGGTGGAGGGATGTGGGGCTCAATCCCAGGACCCTGGGATCATGACCTGAGCCAAAGGCGGTTGTGTAACCAACTGAGCCACCCAGGTTACTTGATAACACACATGTTCTTGAAAAAGTAATGAGGTAGCAGTTTATATTGTTGATAGCAATGAGACTTGGTACAGTCTTTCAGAGCTTTATTGTAGTGACGTGGAAAAATGCTCAAATATATTGTAAAGCAGAAGAAATAAGTTCAAAAGCATTTTAGTATGTACATTGAAAAAAAAATACTTGAGACTATAGCAAGTAGTTAACACCAAGTTTTCTCTGAGTAGAACTGGGGGTCAGTTTTGTGTCACTTATTTCTATAGTTTATAATTAAAATCATTACCTTTGTAATGAAAAAGTAATATTTTAAAAAGGCAACTTTACAATTTCTTTTTACAGGAGATTACATGCTTGATGCAAAGCCAAAAGAAATTTCAGAAATTCAACGCTTAAACTATGAGCAGGTAATAGACACAATTTTTGTTATATTAAAATGTATAATTTTTAGCTTATGGATGTATTCATTGGTTTCTGTCAGTGGCTTTTTAGGCATATTCATTTTCTTATTTTACAACCCTTTAAAAATGTAAAAACCATTCTTAGCTTCAGCCAGTTTTGGCCCAGAGGCCATACTTTTCTGATCTTTGTTTTATATGAGCATATATACTATATGGAATAAAACATAGGTATCATTCTACAGATCTATGAAGAATGATAACCTAGTATTTTTCTTGAAAAATTGACTTTCAGGTGATTTTGTCATTGATTCATCTTTCCTTGTTTCCTTTATATTTTATAATTAAGTTATATTTGAGAGGAAGTTGAGTAAATGATGTCTGTTGTGTGTCATTAGGACAAAATCTGTTCTTTTGTAGTTTCAATGTGTCCACATTGCTTGCATGTTTTTTTAGAGATTATGTTTTGTAAAATAGGAGAAACTCAAAACTATTGGACCTGGAAGAAAACAAGGGGAACTTCATTTTCTTCAGTATTCTTCTGTTTAACAGTTAAAGGCAAGAAGGAATCAGGTTCTTACAGTAGAAGGAAGTATCAGGGAAGAAATAGACATCTTTGGAACCTTTATATTTACTTTTAAAGCAACCTTTTTTACGTGGTTTTACCAGTATCACATTGGCAAAAAGGAAGCAAAACTCATTTCAGTATTGCAAAGTTTTTTGAATTTGAATGATGAGATAATCTAGTCCTAATAGAATTGAAAAGCCAAATGTAATGCATTGCTTCACTCTGTATGGTAGGAAATCTTTAACTAAAGCCAAATTGGTATGCTAAGTCATTTAAATTCTATTAGAGTTTGTAGCTTAAAGCAGTAATTCCAAATATTTTTCCCATTAGAAAATCTTTTCAATTGAAATCTCATGCTAAGCTCTAATATAGAGAAGCAGTAAATGATATTTTATAAGTATAAAGTGTAAGATTCAATTGACATATTTTATTTATGAAATTTATATTCTCTCTTACTGAAATTAGTGAGGCTGGGGCACCTGGGTGGCTTGGTGGGTTAAGCATCTGCCTTTGGCTCAGTTCGTGATCCTGGGGACCTGGGATTGAGCCCCCCCATTGGACTCCCTTCTCCACCGGGAAGCCTGCTTCTCCCTCTCCCACTCCCACTGCTTGTGTTCCCTCTCTTGCTGTGTCTCTCTCTGTCAAATAAATAAAATCTTAAAAAAAAAAAAAAAAGAAAGAAATTAGTGAGGCTGTTTTGCTTAATACAAAAACTTGAAATTAGGACTTATAGGTGATAGTTGCAGTTTCATATCACCCTCAATATTTATTTTTGTTGCACAGTCTTCAGAAAATCTTGATTAATGAGTGTTTGCCAATGATACCAGCATTTTGTATGTTTTTTCAAGTCCATCTTGCAGTCTCAGAAAATACTTCCATTAAGGTGATCTAGACTCTTAGAAAATGATTGGAAATAAAGTTTTGTTTCAAGTTGAAACAATATCTAACAACCACTTACATTTCTTAAGAGAAATACATGTCAGATGAAAAATATCCTGAATTTAAAATACACTCTTAAACTGTTTGTAAGCTATTATGATTACATTACCATTAGTTGTGAGAACAGGATGTACCAAGCTGATAAGGCTGAGTTTAAGCTGCTGTTTAATGTTCTACAGGTGTGATTTAATAATGTTCTTTTTTGTATAATTATATGTGAACAGAAATTTTTAAGCCTAAGTTTGAGAAAGACCAATGTAGAGCTGGCATCTTCCTACTTAAAACTTCTTTGCTAGAAGTAGTAATATAAACAAAAAGCAAATTTTTTCCCAGTTTTGTTTTTTTTTTTTTTTTTTTTTTTTTTTTTTAAAGATTTTATTTATTTATTTGACAGAGAGAGATCACAAGTAGGCAGAGAGGCAGGCAGAGAGAGGGGGGGAAGCAGGCTCCCCGCTGAGCAGAGAGCCCGATGCGGGACTCGATCCCAGGACCCTGAGATCATGACCTGAGCCGAAGGCAGCGGCTTAACCCACTGAGCCACCCAGGCGCCCTCCCAGTTTTGTTTAATGATAGATGCCCTGAAAACACCAGAAAGCAGCATGTGTGTGTATAAGACAGGTTTTTAAATGACTGCAAATGTATTTTAAAGTATATTATATATTTAAATTAAAAATATTTTACTATGTCAGAAGTACCTTTGTGAAAAATTCTAAAAAACAGTTTAACCACTGGCTTAAGGAATCAGTAGTAATCCTTTCTTGTGATGTAAGCAACCATTCCAACGATTTATATTTGATATTATTAACATCATAATTTGGGTTTAGGAACACAATAGCAAAATACTTATCCTTTAGTTCTCTGTTTACAAGTGTTCATTTTTTATCAATGTTATTAATATTTATGGAGATTATCAAATGGTGTCAATGTAGATCTCTTAATACTACATAATTTTAAAGAAATATAGAAGATATATAAAAGTATAAGCATGAGCCCAGGAGCTGTTAGAAATTATACCTACCTTAAAGGAAATTTGGTGACTGGCAATGAAGAATTTAATAAATGTAGAAGAAAAATCAGTAGCAGAACTAGAATCCTTCAATAGCCCACTGTTACTATTTTTTCAGATTCATCCTTCCTATGACTTAGGAAAAGTTTTACAACACTGAAGGGAAAAAAATGTAAGCTGATTATTTTCAAGGGTTCAACTTTTGGGAAAACTGAAAAAATATATTGTTTTGGGGAATATAGTTATTTGGAAGAAGTGAAACTGATGAAAGCCAGACTATATAACAGTGTTACCCTATTATAAATTCTTCTTTGATTAATTTAAAAGATTTGAGTAATTTCTACTTTCAGTCTGTATAGTCTCTTTGGAGTTTTGTGTTATTTGGTAAAACAGAATTTTGTTCTTATGACCTAAGTTTGTCTTCTTCAGATTTCAGAGAGAGTCCCTAGTTTTATTATAAAAGGATTTATTTCAGGTTCACCCTTTGTACTATAAGGACCTCAGTAGGCTGTAGTTCCCTCCTATTTTCTACCTTTAGTATGTAGTGCAGTGTCTGATTAGCAGTAGGGATTAAATAAAAATTATATTAAATTTTATATATTGGAGTAAACGTTTTGTTTAATCAAACAAATTCTCTGTAAGTATGGCCATATTTAATGTATTAAAAATGTTAAGAAAAAGATGCTTTAAAATAGTATTCATTACAGATTTATGTTACCATGTTTACAGAGAAAACAGATGTGGTCAGAATGACTTCTTAATTTGGGCAACAAGTCTTTGTATTTGTCTTTTTCTGTCTTCCTCTGACTTCATCTCCTACCACTTTCTACTTAATTTTGTTCTAGCCATTCAGGACTCCTTGCTATTCCATGGACATAGTATGGAATCATTTCTGCCTCAGAGTTTTTGTGTGGATTGCTTTTTGTCCCAGAACTTCACAAGACTCAGTATTTTGCTTTTGTTGGTATTTAAGTGCCATTTTTAAAGAGCTCCCTCCGCCTATTTAAAGCAGTATTTACAGCAGAACTGAGTGGAAAGAACAGAGTTGCCATATACCTCCTGTCCCTCCCCGTCTCCCCATCCCACGCATATGGATGTTCCCCTACTATCAATATCCATCTATCAATAGATTTGTTATAATTGATGAATCTATACTGACTCATAATTAATCACCCAGAGTCCATAGTTCACATTAGGGTTTACTCTTGTTAAACATTCTGTGGTTTTGAAAATGTATGATGACTAATGTCAACCACTGTAGTACCATACAGAATAGTTTCATTGCCCTAAAAAAATCCTCTGTGTTCTGCCTATACATCTCTCCTTCTTCCTAATCCCTGGCAGCCCCTGATCTTTCTACTGCCTCCATTGTTTTGCCTTTCCCAGAATATCATTTGGACTCATACAGTATGTAGCCTTTTCAGGTTGGCTTCTTTCACTTAGCAATGTACCTTTAAATTTCTTTTATGTCTTTTCAAGCTTTGTAGCTCGTTTCTTTTTCTTTTTAAATTGTGATTTAAAAAAATATAAAATGTAGGGGCACCTGGGTGGCTCAGTTGGTTAGGCATCTGCCTTTGGCTCAAGTCATGATCCCAATGTCCTGGAATCAATTGCCTGAGGTGGGCTCCGGGGTCAGTGGAGAGTCTGCTGCTTCCTCTCTCTCTGCCCTCCCCTGCTCATGCGCTCTTCTTTCTCTCTTGCTCTCGCAAATAAATAAAATTTTAAAAAATATATAAAATTTAATCCCTTAACATTTTTAAGTGTATAGTTCAATAGTGTTAACTATATTCACATTGATAACAGATCTCTAGAACATTTTCATCTTGTAAAACTGTATAATTCTAAACCCATTGAACAGCTCCGCAGCTTTTCCTTTGTCCATTCCCTGACAACCACCATTTACTTTCTGTTTCCAGGATTTTGACTACTCTAGATATTTCATGTAAGTGGAATCACATAGTATTTGTCCTTTTGTGATTACTTATTTCACTCAGCATAATGTCCTCAAGTTTCATCCATATTGTAGCATGTAATAGAATTTCCTTTTCTTTTTTTAAGGCTGAATAATATTCCATTGTATGTATATACCACAGTGTCTCTATCCATTTATCTGTCAGTGGACATTTGGGCTGTTTCCACTTCTTGACTATTATGAATAATGCTACAATGAACATGGGTGTGCAAGTATTTCTTCAAGATGTTATTTTCAATTCTTTTGGATATATGCCCCAAAGTGGGAGAGGTAATACTCTTTGATTAGAAACTTTGTCTTTGGTCTTTCCAGTCTAAAAGAGGTCCCTCATCCCTGTCAGTCTGTACGTCATTATCCTGTTCAATATTTCTTAAATACTTGACATTATATTGTACATATATTTGTCTCTCAAAATAGAATATTAGTTACATGAGATCAGGAACTTTATTTTACTCACTGTTATCTCTTTAGAACTCAGATTAATGCCTAGTACATAGTAGACACTTAATAATAAACATTGGTTGAAGGGACAAATAAATTGGATAAAATGGAAAGTTAGAAGTAAATGTGCCTGCATTGAAGTATCTTTGCTGTTGTTGTCATTGTCGTTTGATTTTTCTCATCTTTACCTTTCTCCTTTCTATTTTCAGAATATGAGTGATGCTATGGCAATCTTGCACAAACTACAGACAGGCTTGGATGTAAATGTAAAATTCACTGGTGTTCGAGTATTTGAATATACACCAGAATGCATTGTATTTGATCTTCTTGATATTCCTTTATACCATGGGTGGTTAGTGGATCCACAGGTAAGTGGAAAATTTAAAATTATATAAACGCAAATGTAGTAAAATTTTATTAATTTGGAAATTTAATCTAGATTTATATTTTCTGATTGTTATTTATTTATCATTTGTTTATTTCTTTATGGGGAGAGACAGTGTGTGAGCTGAAATCAAGAGCTGGACACTTAACCAACTGAACCACACAGGCGTCCCTGTGATTGTTATGTTTTTGTGCTTTTACCTGAAATTAGCCAAATTGTGAGGTTCAGGGGATTGTCCTCCAGACTGCTCAATTTGTCTAAGACTTCTGACTATAACTTCAAGGAGTTAGGAGTCACCTACAAAGTTGAGTCCCCATTCTCACCAATACTTATTAGATATTATTTGGAATATAGTCATACTAATAGGTATAAAATTGTATCTCATTGTGAATTTGTTTGTATTTCTTAGGAGAAATGTCTGCAGATCCTTTCCCCATTTTTAATTGGGCTATTTGTCTTTTTCTTACAGAGTTGTAAGAGTTTTTTATATATTCCAGGTGTGAGTCTCTTACTAGATATATGGTTTTTAAGTATTTTCTACCATTCTGTGGATAGTCTTCACTTTCTTGATGGTGTTCTTGAAGCCCAAAACTTTTTAATTTTGATGACGTCCAGTTGATCTCTTTTTTTTTTTTTCTTTTGTTGCTTCTACTTTTGGTGTCCTAAGAAGGCTTTGCCTAACTCAAAGTCACAATGATTTACTCCTGTATCTTCTTCTAACAGTTTTATATTTTAGTGCTTATATTTAGGAGTGTGATCAATCATTTTTGAGTTAATCTTTGTATATAGTTTGATGAGGGATCCAATTTTATTCTTTTGTATGTGGCTATCTAGTTGTCCTAGTAGTATTTGTTATAGTCTTTGTACAAGATTATTCTTTCCCCTCATTGAATTGTCTTGGCACTCAGACTGATCTTTGTAAAATAACCCTCCCCTTGATTCCTTTGCCCCCCTTCTTCTCTTAAAAACCTCCACTATAACTCCAGTATGATAACAAAATCTTTATGATATGCAGTATGACCTAGACTCTGCTTGTCTGTCTAACTTCACCTCTTATAATTCTCCCTTTCTTTTCTTTTCTTTTTTTTAACTACTCTCTAGTAAAGTTAACTGCTTGCCTGTTCTTCAGACATGACAGACATGTCAAATTCATTTCTATTTCAGATTTTTCTGCTGGCTGATTGCCTATGGTGGAACATTGTCTTACTACCCTAATACATTGTTCTCCTAGATCTTCACGTTTCTGGTACCTCATTTTTCAGATTTCAGGTCATATATCACCTTGTTAGATGCTTTCTGACAACTTGTTGAAGTTAGTCAGCCTCCTTTTCCCCAGCCATTTCCTCCCCCATGATCGTATTTGATTTTCTTTACGACTTACCATTATTTGGAATGATTATTTACTTCTTTACTTGATTGACTCTCATCTCCCAGTAGAATGTTTTTTTTTTTTTTTTTTTTTTTTTTTTTTTTTTTTAAAGATTTTTATTTATTTATTCGACAGAGAGAGATCACAAGTAGGCAGAGAGGCAGGCAGAGAGAGAGGAGGAAGCAGGCTCCCCGCTGAGCAGAGAGCCCGACGCGGGACTCGATCCCAGGACCCTGAGATCATGACCTGAGCCGAAGGCAGCGGCCTAACCCACTGAGCCACCCAGGCGCCCTGTTTTTTTTTTTTTTTAAGATTTTATTTATTCATTTGACAGAGATCACAAGTAGGCAGAGAGGCAGGCAGAGAGAGAGGGGGAAACAGGCTCCCTGCCGAGCAGAGAGCCCGATGCAGGACTCGATCCCAGGACCCTGACATCATGATCTGAGCTGAAGGCATCAGCTTAACCCACTGAGCCTCCCAGGTGCCCCTCCCAGTAGAATGTTTTATGAAAGGTGGGCTCTGATATCTCATTGTTTAGAACAGTGGTTGGCACATAGTAGGTTCTTAGTAAATATTGATCAATGGCATGAATCATGTATACATGTCTCCATGTGTTAGCTACAAGGACAGAGAGATCATAATAGCAATAGTTTCTTCATCCTTGTCTGTTGGTAAAAGCAACTGGTAGTCTGGGCAAGGAAAGCATGTCTTACTGTAAACAGGGCATCTTTGTCTTTATTGGCATTCTGTCTCTGACAGTATCACTGAGAAGTGTAACCATGTCCAGTATTTTACATATCCCGGGTGAGCCATATCAGATCCTGTCAGATGACAATGCCAGGTTGTCTAGGAGAATGAGCTAACAGCCTGAGGAACCTAAGCCTGAGTTCTTAAAAATTGTACTCAGATCATCTCTCTGATTGTCTGTGTAGAGCTATATATTGTCCAGGAAACAGTTGAATTCATATGCTTAAAGAAAAACATATTCAAATGTAGAACTGAAATTGTTTGTCAGACTTTTCTGGCATACACAGTGGGTTTTCACACTCTTGGAAGGGGTGAGGGCAGTGCTTTTTTATCTATTTTACTTACTTATTTTGTGACAAAATGATTCTGCTGATGAGAAAGGAAAAAAAAAACAAGGCAAAGTTTGAAATCTGTAGGTGTATATGAACTACCTCTCAGAACTGGTTAGTATTCTGATGATGTATTCTGCAAATGATTATCTTGTAAATAAATTTCAGCTGTTCTTTTGATGGCGGGCACCAGAATTCAGCCACTGAGAGGATATTTCTCCATTATTAATTGATAATACCTCTTTAAAAGCAACATGGGGAAGCCAGATAATGGTGCAAATGATATATTGAATGTACTGAAAGAAGACAAATGCTAACCTGTAATCCCGTTCCCAGAAAAATTATATTTCATGAATGGAACAAAATCATTTTTGTAGATTAATTAAATTAAGATTGCTTCCTTGGGGTGCCTGGCTGGCTCAGTCAATAGAGCATATGACTTTTGATCTCAGGGTTGTAAGTTTGAGCCCCACACTGGGTGTAGAGATTACTTAAACATTTTTTTAACTCTAGAAAATTAAAAAAAAAAAAAAAAACTTCCTGGCAATAGACCAACATTAATGGAAATTCTAAACAAGATTTTAAAAGGAAGCAAAATAATCTCAGATGGAGGGATAAGTGAATGAAGAGAAAAATAACATGATAAATATACATGTAGACTGTATCAAATAATAACACTGTCTTGGGATTTTAAAAAAGAACATTAGCAAATACAAAAATAATAACATAAGTTGGGAGGAAGGTAAAGTATTCTAAGGGTCTAGAATTGTTCAAGAAGAGACTTTGTGTGGGGGGTAGATATTATAGTTTCTATAACTTCTTTGTCCAATGTGGTAGCCAAGTGTTGCTATTTAAATTTAATTAAAAACTTAGTTTCTGAGTTGCACTAGGTACACTTCAGTTGTTCAGTAGCCACATGTGGCTAGTGGATATCTTACTGAACAACACAGATTTGGAATATTTCCATTATTACTGAATGTGCTGTCAGATAATGCTCTTTCAGAGTAACTGTGAAAAGAATAGAAAACATAGTGGGTAACTTCTAGATTAGTAGAAAAGAGAAAAACTAATCTAAAGGAAGAAAGAAGAGGTAAAGGAATGTTGAACTGATGAGACAAAGAGAGAATAGCTTTAATAAATTAAAGTATATAAATAATTATAGTAAGGGTAAATAGGACTAAATGCTCTAGGTAAAAGTGGTTCTGAGGCTGGATTAAAATATCTATATTGATTTTTCACAAGAGATAGAAAAAAACAAAGATTACAAATAAAGAGAGGGAAAAAAAGATGCCATACAACTGCTTAATGTTTAATTTGCCAAGGAGATATAATTATGTTAAATTTGTATGTGCCTGGAGATACCTAGAAAGTAAATAAATACCTGATTGCTCATTCTCTGAATCCATGGGAACTGTCACAAAGAATAAAGGTTAGTTTTTTACTACAAAAAAATAAAATTTGTATGCATCTAATCCTATAATCTCAAAGTACATAAAGCAAAATTTAACAATTATAAACAACTTTTAAGATTTTATTTATTTATTTGACAGAGATCACAAGTAGGCAGAGAGGCAGGCAGAGAGAGAAAGAGGAGAAAGCAGGCTCCCCGCTGAGCAGGGAGCCCGATGCAGGGCTCGATCCCAGGACCCTGGGACCATGACCTGAGCTGAAGGCAGAGGCTTTAACCCACTGAGCCACCCAGGTGCCCCTAACAGAATTATAAAAAGAAATACATTACCACGCTGGAATATGTTTTGTCTTTTTCTGTTACTGATAGGAGCAGTTAAACATAACTGAATCTTATGTTTTTTTAAAAAATTAATAAACTTGTTTTAATAATTTCAGATTTACAGGAAATTTGCAAAGATGTTAACAGAGTTCCTGCATACTTTTCACCCCATTTCTTTTAATCTTATATAACCTTGGTACAGAGAGTTCCTGCGTACTTTTCACCCCATTTCTTTTAATCTTATATAACCTTGGTATCAAAACTTAATATTGGTACATTACTATTAGCTATATTAGAGTCTTCACTCATATGTCACCAATTCATTTTTTAAGTTTTTATGTAAATTCCAGTTAACATACAGTATAATATTAATTTCAGGTGATAATGTATTAATTCAACACTTCCACACATCACCTGGTGCTCATCATGACATGTGTACTCTAAAATCCCCATCACCTTTCTCACCCATCCCCCCACCCACCTCTCTCTGGTAACCATCAGTTTGTTCTCTACAGTTAAGAGTCTGTGTCTTGGTTTGCTTCCTCCTTTTTTTCCCCCCCCTTTGCTTATTTGTTTAATTTTTTAAATTCCATGTGAGTGAAATCATATGGTATTTGTCTTTATCTGACTGGCTTATTTCACTTAGCATAATACACTGTAGCTCCACCTCTGTCGTTGCAAATGCCAAGGTTTCATTCTTTTTTATGGATGAGTAATATTCCTGTGTGTGTGTGTGTGTGTGTGTGTGTGTACCACATCTTCTTTATCTGTTCATCAGTTGATGGACATTTGGGCCTTTCCATAATTTGGCTATTGTAGATAATGCTGCTGTCAACATTGGGGTGTGTGTATCCCTTTGAATTAGTATTTTTGTATTCTTTGGGTGAATACCTAGTAGTGCTTTGGCTGGAGCATTGGATAGTTCTGTTTTTGTTTTTGTTTTTTTTTAAAGATTTTATTTATTTATTTGACAGAAATCACAAGTAGGCAGAGAGGCAGGCAGAGAGAGAGGGAGAAGCAGATTCCCTGCCGAGCAGAGATCCCAGGACCCTGAGATCATGACCTGAGCTGAAGGCAGAGACTTAAGCCACTGAGCCACCCAGGCACCCGATAGTTCTGTTTTTAAGTTCTGCAGGAACCTCCATACTGTTTTCCAGAGCAACTGCACCAGTTTGCATTCCCACCAACAGTGCAAGAGGATTCCTCTTTCTCCACATCCTTGCCAACTCCTGTTATTTTTTGTGTTGTTGATTTTAGCCACTCTGGCAGGTGTGAGATGATATCTAATTGTACTTTTGATTTGTATTTTTCTGATAATGAGTCATACTGAGTACTTTTTCATGTGTCTCTTAGCCATATGTCTTCTTTGGAAAAATGTCTGTTCACATCTTCTCCCCATTTTTTAATTGGATTATTTGTGGGGTTTTTGGGTGTTGAGTTTTGTAAGTTCTTTATAGTTTGGATACTAACCCTTTATCAGATATGTCATTCGCAAATATCGTCTCCCATTCCATGGGTCACCTTTTAGTTTTGTTAATTGTTTCCTTTGCTCTGCAGAAACCTTTTATTTTGATGTAGTTTCAGTAGTTTGTTTCTGCTTTTATTTCCCTTGCCTCAAGAGACATATCTAGAAAGAAGTTGCTACAGCTGCTATCAAAGAAGTTATTGTTTGTATTCCCCTCTAGTATTTTTATGGTTTCAGTTCTCACACATTTCACCAATTTTTCCACTAATTTTTGTTGTTGTTGTTGTTCCATAATCTAATGTAGAATAACACACTGCATTTAATCATCCTATCTTCCTAGTTTCCTCCTGTCCATGACATTTTCTCTTTTTTTTTTCTTGAACCTGACTATTCATTCTTTTTATACATTCGTGAAATTTATAAAAACTGACCTACTATAGGGCCATAAAGCAAGTTTCACCAAATTTCTAAGGATTTAAATCACATAGAATATAGAATATCCTTTGACCACAGGGTGATTGAGCTAGAGAAATCAGTAGAAAAACAACAGACATTGTTTGCACCAAAAATTGATAATAAAAGAGTATTTTTTACCTGCACAATAAGTCCATATCAAAACTTGTGAGTAGAGGGATTTTTAAAACCCTAAATTCATTCATTAATGAGTAAGAAAAGATTAAAAGCCAATAAACTATATACCTTTTAAACAGCAGAAAGTGCTAAAAAAAGAAAACAGAAAGTATTTTTTAAAAAAGCAAAGAGTATTAAAATAGTAAATATATAATAATGAAGATTAACAAAGCTAAAATCTTCAAAATTCTTGAAGTAAACCTTCTTCAAAGAAATTTTAAAATGAGAAACAGAAGGGGCACCTGGCTGGCTCAGTTGGTAGAGTACACAACTCTTGATCTCAGCGTTGTGAGTTTGATCCCCACACTGGGTATAGAGATTACTTAAAAACAAAATATTTTTAATAAGTAAATAAAATGACAGAAAGTGTAATTTTAAAAACATGTCATTTACATAGCAAAAGTTCTTAGGAATAAAGCTGACAAAAAGATGCACAAGATCTCTGCATGAACAATTTTAAATTTGAGAGAAATTAGAGACCTACATAAATTTAAGTCTCTATTCTTAGATTTTAGATTTTAAGGCAATTTATACAGATGTCTATTCTCTCTAAAGTAAGTTATAGTTTCTGTATGACCCCAAACAAAATCTAACAGATTTATGGGGAGTAGTTGTGGAATGAGACAAGTGGATTCTGCAACTTATGTGGAAATGCAAAGGGCTGGGAACAGAAGCTATGATATACTTGAAGCAGAACAAGCAGGGAGGACTTGCTCTTCCAGATAGGAAATACCTTACATATTATAATTAAGAATTGGACAAATGATAGAGAATAGGTAAGCCAAAAAGACCATGCATGCATAGAC
This sequence comes from Mustela lutreola, assembly GCF_030435805.1. NCBI lineage: Eukaryota > Metazoa > Chordata > Mammalia > Carnivora > Mustelidae > Mustela > Mustela lutreola. The sequence goes on from NC_081296.1 coordinate 46,290,350, forward strand.
AGAAAGAGGGCACTGTAGAGCAACAGGGAGTGTTTATAATAAAAGGTGCTAAGGCAATAAGGTAGCCATTACAAATTTAATTAGATAGCCAGTTAGATAGCCAGTTCAGATTTCTAATTCGATAGTCAATTAAAAAGAATGAAATCATTTCCTCCAATTCAGAGCATAAAATTCTGTTCCATATGCATTGATGTTTAACTGTAAAAGCTAAAACTGCAAAGGAAAAGTTTGAGAGTATGTTTCTGAGCTTAATGATAGGAAAGGATTTTTATTTTTTTATTTTTATTTTTTTTTAAGATTTTTATTTATTTATTTGACAGACAGAGATCACAGGTAGGCAGAGAGGCAGGCAGAGAGAGAGGAAGGGAAACAGGCTCCCCGCTGAGCAGAGAGCCTGATGTGGGGCTTGATCCCAGGACCCTGGGATCATGACCTGAGCCGAAGGCAGAGGCTTTAACCCACTGAGCCACCCAGGCGCCCCAGGAAAGGATTTTTAAACAAATACATTAACCATGGAGAGCTTTGGTAAACATGACTACATTAAAATTGAGAACTTGTATTTATTTAAAGAAATGCTGAAGAAAATGTAAAAGCAAGCCCCTGAGAGGATTACAACTTATATAATGAATAAAGAGCTACTACAAATATATATATATATGTTTTAAGATAGATAACCTCATTTAAAAAAAGAAGCAAATTATTTGAACAGGCATTTTATAAAAATGGATATCCAAACAACTAGTGAACATATGAACTAGTCATTAGGGAAATGGAAATAAAAACCAAAATGAGTTACCATTATATACCAATTAGAACATAGAACAATTAATATTTAAAAGTCTGACAGTACTCAGTGTTGGAGATGCTGTGCAATGTAGAGAATTCTCATTTTGCGCTGATGGAAATAAATTGGCTTTCTGCTTTGGAAAGCAGTTTGGAGTTCTAAAGTAAAGTTGATGATAAGCATACCTTAAGACTTAGCAATTTGATAAAACATATTTCCTAGAGAAACTCTTTGTGTGTAGAATTGGATAAATGTATAAGGCTATTCATGGCGATATTATTTGTAATATCCCCAAACTGCAAGAAACTTCGCCATCAAAAAAATGAGTGCAAAAAAAATTATGTTATATCCATACTATGGAATACTATACAGTGAAAATGAACAAAAAACAGCTGTACACCACTACATATAACTACCTAGCATATATTTGCTCATTTGGTTTGTTGTTTGTCTTTACTCTAGAATGTAACCTTTATGAAAGCACAGACCATCTCTTTTGTTCACTGCTGAGCCTGCAGTCTCTAATAGCAACTGGTACACAGCAGTGCATAAAAAGTTCCCAAATGAATTCATTTACTGAAATGCTAATGTAGAGATTTGGCCTATGAAATCTCTGTATTGAAATCTTCATATTGTGTATTGCTGGTCTATAGAAGTGCAGTTGATTTTTGTGTATTGATCTTGTATTTGTATTTTGTGGATTCCTTAGGATTAAAAATTCATACCCTTTGGAAAGACGTAATGAAGTTGAGTCACTCAAGAAAATTGCTATAAAGAGTAAAAGTATTAAGAAAAATAATGAAAATCTAAAGTTGCTATGCCCTCAGATTGCTTCTTAAGGGTCTAAGTTTTCACTTTAAATAAAAACTGGAAGCCATACTCTTATTTATGTTGTTTACATAGAATTTAAGATTCTGCTTTCAAAGAAAAAGTTATTTGGCTCTACATCAAAAGACTGACAAGTGAATACATTGTGTATTTTAACATGAAATGTTCAAGGTGTATATATAAAATTTTTTCACAACTCCTTGCTTTGACATTTTTTCAATTAACTGCTCTTCTCAATAGTTGGTCCCATAATGGTTCAGAGGCTTTTTCTATCCTGGAATTTTGCAGGAACAAAGAAATTGTAGCCTAGGGCAGTTTTCCTTAAACTTTGCTATGCAACAGTGGAATAAAAATTTAGACAACTGAGAAGCAACTTGAGCCTGGAATTCTGTTAGATCTTCTTAACAAGCTCTCCAGTTTGAGAACTGTTGTCTAGAGTATTATTTTTACAGATACTATGTGGAGAATTGTATTCAAAATATAAATGTTCAAGAAGATCATTTGGATGTGGAAAGAAAACATTGGCCCTCTTATGTTTTATCATTGTATTAATTTGTATTTGTTTAATCAATACAGTAGTACATATAAATAGATTATAAGTAAATATATATTACAGATGGGATGGCAATCAAAACAAGTTGTTTAGACACCAGAAACCTATTTTTCTTCAATAGTCAAAGCAAAGTATAATGGAAGGAGAGTAGAGATGCCCAATTTCATTTTCCTACAGCTTAAGACATTGCATTTACTTTTCTACTCTACTGCCAAAGACCAAGATTAAATAAATCTCATGAGGCAAATTCCATCTCTGATTAATATACATTAACTTTTCTTCAGGAAAATGATATGGTTACATCTACTTGCATCTCCACTATACTTTCATAAGGACTAAATAAATAAAATGGGAGAACTTTGTTAATCCCATAAATTATCTTTAGATTTGCCTTGCTCTAAATACAGAGTACTTGTTTTTTAGAAAAAAATGAAATGTTCTTATTTTTCCCCCTGAAATAGTTTACTTTTTATTTTAATCACTTAAATGCATCTTCACAACCTTAAGAAATAAAGTTGCATGTTATAATCCCATTTCATCATTTTTTGCGTAATTGAAATACAGCTAAGCAATACTTTTCATAATATGTTATAATGAGCTGTAAACAAAATTCGGAACTGTTGGATGTTGATTTTCTTTTTCATAAGTAATATTTTGACATTTAATATTAGAATAAAACCCTAAAGAGTGATATGGGTTTCTTTGTTACTGTTTTTAATCTTATCGTGATTAGTGAGACAGTCATTTGTTTTCTAGATTGATGACATTGTAAAAGCTGTTGGTAACTGCAGCTACAACCAACTAGTGGAGAAGATCATCTCTTGTAAGCAGTCAGACAATAGTGAGCTCGTTAGTGAAGGTGGGTGAGTGCTCCTAATACCTGATTTATTCTTGGCAAAATAATTTGTGTTATAATTTAGTAACTTTTAAGTGTCACAAATAAGACTTCTAAAAAAATCCAAGTGATGCTACTTTTACTTATAAAAGAAGTAATTATTCATAAAGATACCAGTGAAAAGGTTTTTTTTCTAGAACGCTTTTCACTTGACTTCTAAAATCAGGCCTGGATTCTACTAAAAGTCTTTGGAATCACTTGTTAGCTTTGATATGGTCAATTACCCAGGAGTTATTGATAATTACCTTTTTTACAAAAGGATTATTATTTGGGGGTACTGAGTGAACTTTACAATTCCTCCTCTAATTGATTGAAATGAGTATTATGTACTCAAGTGTTTATTTTAATCGAGTTCTGCCTTATGTTTCAGTACAATACAGTGTATCAGAGAACCATTCTAAATGAAAGTATACCTCAGATCATCAGATTTCCTAATCCCTAACTAATTAAAATTGTTAAATTTATCATTATAGAAGTAGTTTCATGTTTTTTTCATCTGTGTTCTGGTCAATGAAGGGAAAAAAAGTACATTTGAAACCAGAGTGCTTTTGGGATCCATAGTATTTGGATATACCTTTCCTACAACCCACTTCACTTATAAATGTGCATGAATATTTGGGCTGGGCTCCTGTTCTCCTCCATAATGAGAATAGGGAATGGGCTTCATCATCATCATCCTCTCAGACACAGGTCTTTTACATGAGGTATAATAAAAGTTGATTATAATCACCACATTAAAAATACACCTAAGTGACTACAAGAGTATATAAGAACATATGAGAAGCTATTTACATGTATCACATGCTACATTAATCAAGTAATTATTCAATTACCCATAAATTTAAATGTTTATTCAAGAAGCAGGTAGCAAGAAAAGAGAGTATTTTAGTGGAGACTTATCCTAGGTTTTTGGTGTGTTGTTTTTTTGTGTGTGTGTAATTATCCTAGGTTTTTACTTTCAATAAATACATAAATATACAGGGATACCAATCACTGATTTGTATAACAGCTCTTTCACTGCAACCCAAGGCAACAAAATTTTAATTTTAGGGGACAGAGGGTAACAAAAGCTGTTAAAAATACTTCCAATTAACAAAATTCCATTCTCTAGAACTTTTCCTTTCTTACCCAAACTTTCATTACTATATATTCCTGAACAAATAGACTATAAAAAAAATTTCCATGTGTAGATGCCTGCTCTCTCTGTAGTTTCTGATATGCTATTCAATAGTAATTGAGGGGACGTAGGATTCAGCAAGTGTTAACAGATGGAATGATAGCTGTAAAAATGATGTTTGGGTGAACAGGCTTATAGGATGGGAAGCTATAGGGAATACTTGATAACAGCATTTTTCCCAAGCCAGGCTGTAATGTAACAAGTAATGTAATGTACTTAGGCAATATGCTAATTATTAACAAAGTGAACAACAACAAAAATCCAGCCACTTCATCACTTCTCCTTTCTCTCTACCTGATGTTACAATTATTGTTACTATTTCTCTAACATAAACTGTAACTAATTTATATAGTATTGATACCTTGAGAAGAACTCCTTGATAAAAGCAAGGAAGGAATCACCCTCTTTAGTGCCATAGAATTTTGGGGCAATATGTACCAGAATTGATTAATTTCTTGGTATATAAATTTTATATGGTAGAATTCTGCATGTCAGATTTTTATAGCAAGGAATAATTTTATGCAGATTTCAGTATACTACAAATGTATAGTCTGTTTGAAATAATTATTCAGTTACAGTAGTTTATTTGTATAGGCACTAAGAAATGGTAAAGGAAAGAAAAGACCACAATGGACATTTTTACTTACAATATATTAATTTAGCTTCCTCCCATTGTTTTCTTCCTCTTATTTTCTTGGGTATAGTGTTCAGCTGAAGGAGTCTGCTTCCTTTTTCTGTTTGGCCCACAACTGTAACTTTCCTTCTGAATCAATAAAATATCCCAAAGGTGGTTTATTTCTAATCCTTCTTTATTAAAAATATTAAGCTTTAATCTCAGGTGGTAACTACTTATTTTTTTTTAATTCGAATATTTCATCTCCGTAAGGTGTAGGATACAAGATATATTTTTACTATCATTCTTTTTGATGAAAAAGCAATGTTTATTTTTTTTTTTTAAAGATTTTATTTATTTATTTGACAGAGAGAAATCACAAGTAGGCAGAGAGGCAGGCAGAGAGATAGAGAGAGGAGGAAGCAGGCTCTCCGCTGAGCAGAGAGCCCGATGCGGGACTCGATCCCGGGACCCTGAGATCATGACCTGAGCCGAAGGCAGCGGCTTAACCCACTGAGCCACCCAGGTGCCCCAATGAAAAAGCAATATTATGTAGCTAAATAGAATTAGATATTCTTTTACCTTCTTTCAGATAACATTTTTTTTCTTTTGATACCTTGTAAGTAAACGTACAGAACTTTTACAGAGTATGTATTATTTTCTACATTATAATGATGATTATGCCGTGGCAGCAAAAATCAATACGGAAAAAAAAACAAAAACCACACAGTACCAGCTGCCAGACTTTACTTGAGCTGGTCATTTAATTCCAGTTGCTTTCTTAGGAATAATTTCTTCTTTAACAGTTATTCCTAAGTTTAAAAAAATGCTCAAATAATTCCAGGATATTCATTTATTTAAATATTTATTGAGCTTTTATCATATGCCATCAGCAGTGAAAATTATAGTTTGAATTTATGTTATTTCTTTTTTTTTTTTTTTTTAAAGATTTTATTTATTCATTTGAAAGGCAGAGATTACAAGTAGGCAGAGAGAGAGAGGAGGAAGCAGGCTCCCCGCTGAGTAGAGAGCCCGATGCGGGGCTCTATCTCAGGACTCTGAGACCATGACCTGAGCCGAAGGCAGAGGCTTTAACCCACTGAGCCACCCAGGCGCCCCTTTTTTTTTTTAAAGATTTTATTTATTCATTTGAAAGGCAGAGATTACAAGTAGGCAGAGAGAGAGAGGAGGAAGCAGAATTTATGTTATTTCTGATTAAATGATACTGATTTACTCTTCTTTTTCTTTATTTTGAAAACTCTCAGACTCATGAAAAAAATTGGAATAGTACAATGATTATAATCCACTTTGCCTGAATTCACCAATTATTAACATATTGAAGTTTTGCTTTCTCTGTAGACACACACACACACACACACACACACACACACATTTTCCTAAATCATTTGAGAATTAATTGCAAGTATCATAGAAGTTTATCCATTAATGCTTCAACAGTTGTCTCCTAAAAATAAGAGTTCTATCTAGTCATAATACAATTATCTCAGGAAATTTAGCATCAATACAAGTGATACTACTTGTAGCAAATACAGTATATTTATCTAATAATACTGTTCATATTCTCAATTTTCCAATTGTCCCAGTAATGCTCCTTTTAGCTTTAAAGATTTTTCAGTGTAGGCTCCAATCAAGAATCATTTAATTGTCATTTCAGTTGAGCTTCCTGTAATCTAGAAGAGATCCCAAATCTTTTTCTCTTCTTTTTTTCTTTTTGGTCTTTTCTGATACTGACTTTTCTTAATTAGTCCAGGTCAGTTTTTTGGTAGAATAGTCCTCAATTTGGATTCATTTGATTGTTTCCTCATGAGTAGAATAGGTCAGATATTTTTGGTGGGAATACTACATAGGTGCTAGATACTGTGTCTTTCCCAGTGCATCACATTCAGGTGGTACAAGATGTCTGATTATCCCATTATTGGTGACGTTGAAATATGATTAAGGCAGTATCTGACAGATTCTTTGTTGTAAAGATGCCCTTGCCTTTTGTAATTTATTAGTAATCTCTGGTATCGTGCTTTGAAACTGAATACCCTGTTCCCTAATAATAATCTTTTAGCTAGTACAATTGGCATTCACTGGTTCTTGTCTGAATCAACCCCTACTATGTTGATTATGATAATTCTATTATTCCTTCTATGTTTATTAGTTGGCAGTCTTCTGTAAAATAAAAAGTGTTTTCTCCTCCTCCATTAAGCTTTTGAATGTTCCATGAAAATCACAGGGCTAATTTTAAGAGTTGGCAAAAGAATTAGGAAACATTGTTCTCTATAAGTCTAAATTAGAATATGTTTTATGGCTTGGGAGAAATACAATTCAGTTTGCATTTATAATAATCAGCACTAAATTTTTAAACTTAATACCAGTAATTCTCCTGGGCTCCAGTCTTCACTTTGCTAACTAGTTTTATGTCCTTGAGCAAGTCATGTATTCTCTCTTGAGCTGATATCCTTTCTCTAGAAAGTAGTAGCTGAGAAAGAGCTTTCTAGTGTAGCATTTTTGAATTTCACACACATGAAATAATGTGAATTCAGTAATCTCCATTCATTTAAAAAAAAATTTTATTTATTTGACAGAGAGCGACACAGCGAGAGAGGGAACAGAAGCAGGGGGCACGGGAGAGGGAAAAGCAGGCGTCCCGCTGAGCAGAGAGCCCGATGGCGGTGCTTGATCCCAGGATTCTGGGATCACGACCTGAGCCAAAGGCAGACGCCCAACGACTGAGCCACCCATTCACCCCTCCACTCTTTGTTTTTTTTTTTTAAATCTTTTTGAAAGGAATTTTTAGAGAGGATATTGTGTGAGATGTGGGAGGGGTATTTAGAAACATCTTTCTGAAGGGGCGCCTGGGTGGCTCAATGAGTTGAGACTCTGACTTCAGCTCAGGTCATGATCTCAGGGTCCTGGGATGGAGCCCTGCATCGGGCTCTCTGCTCAGCAGGGAGCCTGCTTCCTCCTCTCTCTGCCTGCTTGTAATCTCTCTCTGTCAAATAAATAAAATCTTAAAAAAAAAAAAAAAAAGAAACATCTTTCTGAAGGAAGCATTTAGTAACATGGATATTACATAGAGCAGTGCTACTTCTCAGCATAGGTATAGTGCTTAAGACTTACTGTTACATATAGCAAGTGCTTTAGTATATAACTATATATTGTCCTCAGTAACTTAATACTTTGCAAATAATGGTAATAAGTGAAACAGGGAGCTCATAAATATATAAATGCAGGAAGTTGCAAATGAGCTATAAATTTCCTTTGGCAGGGACCTTCTATATAACTTTTTTGCACTTCCCCTCCAGCCTTAACCAATTCCTTGAAATAGTGTGATACATAGGTAGCTTTTTACAACCACTTTGCAGCTTGAACTGCTCTAGCTTGACACTAAGGGTGAGGGATAGAGACGGAGTGGAATAAACCTATGTTATCCAGCTGCCTCTGGCCCTACCAAGATTATTTTCAATTTCTTATTGAGGTGTCAGTTTCTTAGTGGAGGTTTCTCTTTTCTCCCTGTAACTGCGCCTCTCTGCCCACTTATAAAACTTGTTAGAGCGTTCTGTTCCACCCTACCCCACCCCAACCCTCACCCCCATTGCTACTGAGACATTCCTTATTAAAGGAAGGGAGCATAAGGATGAAGGAAGAAAAAATAAGGAAAGAAGAAGAATACAGCTTTTCAAGTTATTTACACAGATTCTCATTATTTCTGGTAGTTACATTCTGTAAAGTTGCTGTGAACATTGAATTCATGAATACTGAGTCACTGCTCCTAGGGGAAACACAAGAGTAGGTTCCTATGAGCCACTGGTCACAAGATTTTCATCAACTGATCAATATACAACCTTGTTTTATTTGTGTTTCTTTTTAGAGACATTTATTTATTTATTTAGACATTTATTTAATACATATTGTTGATTCATTAACATCAAACACATGGCTAGCAGCACTATAACTCATGTCTGAATGAATCTGCAAAAATGTGTTTTCTCTGTAGGGCACATCACAGCCTTTGACTCCCCAGCACTTCAGCAGTATGCTTGAGGGCCATTTTACACACCCCGAAAGGCATACCTAATAGATTGTGAAAAGTCTGTTTATAGTAAGAAAGCTGAAATAAGAAGGCAGAACATTGCCTCGCTTGACCTCAGTGGGGAATGTGTGCATTGAGTGACTCAAAAATTTTGCCACTTTGCCCGGATCCAAGATTTACCCTGAAGCACAGCAAGTGTTGATTTTTGGGGATTTATAAATAAACTTTAGTTACTAGGCAAGTTTACAGGTACAAAAGTGCACAAATAATGAGGATCAATTGTACATACATCTTTTAAATTAAACCCCAGAAAACTTTATATTTTACTGTGTTTTAAAAAGAAAAGAGATCATTTCTGTCTCTGAACTTGATATATCTACATAATGATAATGAGTGGTATCTGTGGGAAGACATTAGGATAAAAATGGCCTCAGTTATCCCATTGTTTTCTACTTAGTCTCACACCTACTTTAAGTCTTTAGTCTTTTATTCAGCAAAAACTGAACGGTTTATGAATTGAGAATTATCTAGGGTCTTTGTTAACATCTTAAAACAACTGAAGTTGTTAAACACCTTTCCACTGGGAAAGTCACTGTTGACATACATCTTTAATTCCTATTTTTTAAATTGTGAAAAAATTTCTCAATTCTCTTAAGAATTGAGCCCGATGGCGGGATTTATTTTCAATAAATAAGAAGGCATTCTTATTTGTTTTAATAGGCTTTAGTGTTATTTTGTCTGTATCTTCTATTGGTAGTTGCCTAAAATCCTTTTCGGAAGTAGGTGGAGTATAAGCAAATACATTTATTGTTAAAAAGAAGCTCACGTAACTGTTTCTTTAGGATGGAGAATGTCTATAGACACATCTTCCATAGCAGAATTACAAAGAAAAATCTTCAATTTGGAGTCATCATGTTATAGTAGTTAAATCTTATTTTGATTGGCCTTTCTTCATACTTGGGCCACAATATAAATAGAAAAACTTTTTAATTCTGAAATTATTCTTCTATCTAATATTATGCATTGGTTCCATAGGCTTTGTAGCTGAGCAGTTTCTAAATAACACAGCCACTCAACTGACATACCATGGATTATGTGAACTAACTTCAACGGTTCAGGAAGGAGAACTTTGTGTGTTCTTTCGGAATAATCATTTTAGCACCATGACCAAATACAAGGTATGATATAGAAATAGCTATTTAATTGTTATTCTAAATTAAAGGAGCTGGATTTAGAGGTGTCTTATGATCTACTTCAAAATAAAAAAAATTCAGCATAATATTCTTTATTCATCGGATTTATGAAGGTAATCATTAAACATTTAGGATGCAGTGGATTCACAGTTTAAGTGTTACTTCAAATCAGCTTTTTGTTTTAATTCTCAACTCATTTTTCACAGATTACTGTGTTAAAAAATATTTCCTTTCTAAGAAAAAAAGATAAAGAGAACTATGATTGTTAAAGATGGATGTATATCTTTGAGGGGAAGTTCGAAGAAAGAATGAGGATTTGTCTTTATGATAGTGTTTATTATTACTAAAGTTATCAGTGTGACTTTGAATTCTTCTTATACCATTTATGGCTCTACAAAAAATCTTACTGATTTATCCTCTTTGTCATTTCTTCACCCATATCTCTTCCATTTTTACAGCTGCTGCCTATTTGCGGAAGTTTCGCAACTTAAGAGGGCCTTCCGTGGTAGAATACTACTCTGATCATGTCAATAATACAGCAGAAATGCTCAGTAGCACTCAGTGCTTAAAAGATAAAAATGCAAGGTGTTTTCTGCTATCATCTTATGCAACTCTGTACTTCAGCCATCTAGTCTGCCTACTCATTAATAATCGTCTGTCTTCATACACACTTAAAACTTTACCATTTCTGCACTTTTTCCATCATTTCTTACTCCTTAATTCCTATTTGAAAAGATCCTCACTCCTCTTAGCTTATCCACATTTCACCTAGCTTTTAAGAAGCCTTTCAAATACTAACTCTCCAGTACAGCTACTTCTTTTCTCCTAAAACCAGTAGTTCTCAACCAGGTTGTATGCTGGAACTACCTGGAAGCTTTTTAAAAAATACCAATGCGCAGACCTCACTACAAACTCAATTCAATCAGAATGTGTAGAGGTAGGACCTAAGCATCTGTATTTGTTAAATGCTCCCCAGGTGATTAAGTGTGCAGCTAATGCTGAGGATCACTACTTCACCCAACCTCCTCTAGCTGTTGTGAGCCATGTCATTCTTATTTCCCTTATGGATGAGTACCTAGTTACCAGTTTTCTTTTCGTGTAAATGTGCCTTCTTCCTCTAAATGAAAGTAAGCGGATTGAAGTTAGAAACGGGGTCTTCATATTTGCTTCAACACTTTAATCAATGAATTGCACAAAGCAGTGTAAAATAGTGATTTGTTTGCTTACATATGAATGCCCTAAGTACTGAGCAGTATGTGGGATTGTTGAATCACTATATTGTACACCTGAAACTAATAACACTGTGTTAATTACACTGGAATTTAAATTTTTAAAAATTAGTTAAAAAATACTCTAAAACCTTAACTCTCCTGTTGTATTAGTTATAGCAGGGATTCATTTATATTGCTCCCACATTTGAGGTAGTTGTGTGCTAAGTGCTGGCCCAGAGTCAGGCATACTTTTCAGAAATTTAAGGCTCCAAAACCTTAGAATCAGAATTACTGCCATACAGTGTATGTATATTGCTAAGTCATCTTGCTTTACTGGATCTCTTCAAGTCCACACCTCAGTCATTTAACAAGTACTGTTAAGCATGATTATGTCTGGGTGTTACAGCCTGAGCAAGGCAGCTTTGGTTCCTACCATTTAAGGACCCCTGAGTTTGGCAAGAAACATATGTTAAATAATTGTACAAATAGTTATTATTTCTGTTGGGATACACTTTAAGGGGTACATAAACATGCTGTGAGTGCTGTTATCAGGACTTATAACCTAGCTAGGTATGTCAGGAAAGATTTCTTGGGAAGGGAACATTTAAACTGAGACTTGGGGCACCTGGGTGGCTTGGTCGTTAAAGCGTTTGCCTTCGCCTGGGGTCAGGATCTCAGTGTCCTGGGATTGGCCCCCTGCATCAGGCTCCTTGCCTGATTCTCCCTCCCTCTGCCTGCTGCTCCCCCTGCTTGTGCTCTCTCGCTCTCTCAAATAAATAAATAAAATCTTTTTAAAAATTAAAAAAAAAAATAAACTGAGACTTAAAAAATGAATCTTGTAGGAGTTTAATCAGTTAGCAAAAAAAGGATTAACTAAGCAGATAGAGTATGTGTGTGCAAAAGCCTGGAGAAGGGAAAGAACTTAATTCCTTAAGGAATGAAAAGAAGGCCTGTGTGGTTAAAGCATAGAAATTAAGAGGCATGACGTAAGACTAAAAAGATAAACAAGTACCAGATCTTGAAGAGTCTTGAGTTGAGAGGAGAAACACACCTTGGTCTCCTGGTGGCCTAGTGGTTCTTTTTGTTTTGTTTTTTGTTTTGGGGGGATTTTTTAAATTTTTTTTTTTTTTTTTTGGCTCAGCAGGGGTGAGATAGTTCAATGGGAAAACAAGATCTCTGCCTGTCATTGATGGTGGTTAGGCAACCTCCCCAGACTAATCTGTAGGCTGTTCTCTTTTCAGTCACAGCTATGTCTCTGAACAGAAATCCTTTACTAGTCACCTAGGTATTCCCAATGTTCCTATGTGGTTGGGGAAGGTGTACCTCTCTTCAAGCACTTTCTACCAGGTGTCTGTTTCTGGACAAAGTATACATTTCTGTGAGATAATGATAACTCAGAGAACGGGTGCATTCTGCTATTTCTCTGCTTTCACATTTTTCTCAGTAAACCTTCTTCTCTGGCTAAATAGTGTATCTGAGGTGTTATCTTCATGTCCCCTTTGTACAACATTAAGATGCTTTGGACTTTTGGGCAAATGTGGATGTGGACTTATTATCCCCTGACTATTGCAGGGGCCAAGTAGATGTTACAGTGACTTGGACTATAGGATGGTAAAGAAATGGAGAGTAGAAAGATTCCATAGAAATTTAGGAGGTACAATCTACCAGATTTGGTGATTAGGATGTAAAAACTAAGAAAGAATGTTTCTGGGCTCTGAGCACGCAGAACTGGATAAAATGGCAGTGCTCTTCATTGACACCGAGAACACTGAAAAAAAGATAACAAATAGCACGAATCAGCCTTGGAACTGTTAGAGGTGCTTCTGAGGCATATCTCCAAGTGGAAATGTTGGATAAATGTTTCAAGACTGGAATAATTTTTGTGTATAAATAGTAATTTGGGGAGAGGATGAGATTTACAAGGAAAATAAAGAATGGGGAGAAAAGAGAAGACTTAGGAACTAGATTTAAGGAGAGCCAGTATTTAAGAATCAACTAAAGGAGTATGAACTGGCAAAGGAAACTGAGAAAGAAAAGAAGAAAAGGAAAAATCTAAAGAGTATGGTATCATGTAAGACAACAGGGAGAGTATTTCAAGAAGACTGGAGATCTCAGTTGTTAAATGCTATTGAGAAGATGTGGAAGATGAAAACACTGGGAGTAAAACATATATGGATTTCATTGGTATCTTTTAGAGAATGGTTGCAGCAGAGAAAACTCAATTTGAATTGGTTAGGAAATGATTGGGACGTCAGGAACTAGAAACATGATAGTAAACTGAAACTGTGAGAGAGGCATAGACATTAATGTCTCAGAGCTGTAATGGATCCAGAGGGGTTTTGTTGTTGTTGTTGTTGTTTAATATGAGAGATGGGATCATGTTTCAATATTGAATGACTCAGTAGAGAGAGAAAGGTTGAAGATACCGGAGAGGAGATAGTTGATGAGAGAAGGCTCCTAAGAAGGTGAGAAAGGGTAGAAATTTTCACAGGCCAAGGGGGTTAACCCTTAGTTGAAAAAGCGACTTCTTCGTTGTATAGAAGGGAAGGAATAGACTATGAGTACAGCAAATTTATAGATCTGATGGCAGGAAGTAGAGAAAGCTACTGTTTAAATGCTTCCTAGTTTCTGCTATTATTTGGAAGGCAAGATCATTTACTAAGATTGAGTAGTTAAGTTTGGTAACAGATTTGAAGGAGGTCATTTGAAATAGTTTTTAAAGCATGTAGGAGAAAGTTCTAATTAGAGAAATTAAGGTAGTCTTGAGGATGGTAATTATTATATGAATATACCTCTTGTGTAATTTTTCTGCAGAAGTATTCATCAGGGTATAGGCATGGCAAAGGTAGCTAGCTTGCTATTCTAGATTTGGGACTTTGTTAAGTGGGTGCAATAAAGAATAGAAAACCAGAGAAATTTAGGAACATCATTCTTCACTAAGGTAATCCTGTTTTTATAGAAGGGATAAATGGGAACTATTTTGGTGGTCAGTCACTAAGGGAAATGCTTAGTTTCCCTTGTTTACTGTAGTGACCACAAAACTGAAACAGTAACACTGCTTTTTTTGTTTTTTGTTTTTTTTTATAAAAATGGCAAACTTAGAAAAAAGTAATGACACTAATTTAATGTCATTAAATTATTAAAATTATTAAAAATTATTAAAATTAAATTATTAAATGCCTATTATACTCATCACTTTTAGTAATTTGGTATTGACTATTTTCACCTATTTTTGCTTATATTTCAATATGCATCTCTAAACAAGAATGTTGTCCTTTCACATCACAGTACCATTATTGGATCTAACAAAATTAACTACAGTTTTTACTATCACCTAATACCCAAGCCATATTCAAGTTTCTCATTTGTCCCTCAAATTGTTTGATAAATGATTTGTTCAAACCAGGGTCCAAACAAGGAACATGCATTACATTTAGTGAAATAACTCCATTTTAATATGATGCAAATCCTGTGTTTTCCAGGGATCTTGTAGGCTTGTGAACAATTTATTTATGCTCCATTATAATCCTCTCAGTCCAGTCATATTTCCTGTATTCCTATTGAACTGTCTAGTCCTGAGGGTCTGTAAATAAGACACTGCTTTACATCTGGCAGAGTACTTAGTGAGTACTTTTTTTTTAAGAAGAACATTCTGGGTATGATTTTCTTTTTCCCACTTCATGATTTATTTATTTATTTTAGAGAGAAAACACATGAGCAGGAGGAGGGATAGAGGGAGATGGAAAGGGAGAGAGAATCTCTAGAAGACTCCCCACTGAGCATCTAACTCAGGGGGCTTGATCCCATGACCCTGATTTCATGACCTGAACTGAAACCAAGAGTCTGACACTTGACAGATTGAGCCACCCAGGCCCCCCAAAGAGCACATTCTTTTATAAGAGTTAGAGTCACTTTCCCTCCTCTGACCTAGTGGCTGATTAACTGATCTACAACAAAATCTGTAACATTCCTTTGGCTGTTGGTGTAGAGCTAGAAGCCCTAAAAGAATACTTAATAGAGTTTAGGGAAGGCATTCCTCCAACATGGTATATACTTGCTTGATAAGAAAATAGGATAGAAGATTGTGCCCTTGCTCTGTTAAACCTGTCCAGCATTAAGACTATTATTCTCGGGCGCCTGGGTGGCTCAGTGGGTTAAGCCGCTGCCTTCGGCTCAGGTCATGATCTCAGGGTCCTGGGATCGAGTCCCGCATCGGGCTCTCTGCTCAGCAGGGAGCCTGCTTCCTCCTCTCTCTCTCTCTGCCTGCCTCTCTGCCTACTTGTGATCTCTCTCTCTGTCAAATAAATAAATAAATAAAATCTTTAAAAAAAAAAAAAAAAAAAAAAAAAAAAAAAAAGACTATTATTCTCTACCACTAATTTCTGGGTTGTTAAGAGTTTCTTTAGTGCTTTATAAATTTAAACCCCAGGGACTCTATAATCTAATAAGGATATAAGTAAAGAAAAACTATAAAGCTGCTTTTCAAACAAGATACAGCTACTTTTAATACTACATTAGGTCTTCATAACTTTTCACTTTGAAGACCCCTGAGATTTTAGAGCCATTTTATGCATTCATATTTAATGATTACTTTATTTCCCATCTTCCTACCCCTTTGGAATACCTATAGTATAAATACAGTTCATTTATATATACAGTTTATATATACAATTCATTTATATATGTATTATATATACATTTATATATATAAATAGATACACATTTATATATACAGATATACTTTCAACAAAAAATAAATTTAACATAGGATAGAATACTTTCTATTACAGATAAGTGGTATCTATAACTAGTACCCTATGATAATAAATTATGTAATATTGAAGTAGAGTATTTATATAAATGTCAATTATAAATTGATAATGTCATATGTGTCTGTAGCCAAATTATTTTATTTGTGGGGCTTATCTTTATTGTGATTTGCAGAAAGAATCTTTATGCTTTCTGATAACCATGTCATATCATAATGCCACTATGCCACTATCGTCCTAGGACCAAGACCTGCAAGGAGGAAGTCCATGTTGTCAGGACAAAGGATTACCTAGGAAAGGTCATTTCCAGTTTCCTTATTGGTTATGTTATTTCTTTAGGAACTTTCTAAACTCTATGTGTAAAAAACTTCTATGTGTAAAGTCTTCTGAAACTCTAGAGATAAATGAGCTATGGACTTTTATTTGACCAAAGGGGAGGTATATGTCTGTTACAATGTTCTCCAGTACTCATCTTTGTTCTAATTCCTCTCTTTAGACACTAAATAGAAACAGAAGTCTCTCTGTTAGGTTAGACTTCTTGATGACTCTATGTAAAGCACTGAAGATTATAGATATTTCTAAAACTTGTATCTGGACAAAGTATTCTCTCTTTACTAACTTATGATTCCATCTTCATAGACTTTTTATTAAGCTTTCTACCATTACAGAGTCACAGTGGTTGTGTGAGTCAAATTGACTTTTTTTTAACCCCTGAATAACAAATAACTTTTATTTGACCAAAGGGGAGGTATATGTCTGTTACAATGTTCTCCAGTACTCATCTTTGTTCTAATTCCTCTCTTTAGACACTAAATAGAAACAGAAGTCTCTCTGTTAGGTTAGACTTCTTGATGACTCTATGTAAAGCACTGAAGATTATAGATATTTCTAAAACTTGTATCTGGACAAAGTATTCTCTCTTTACTAACTTTATGATTCCATCTTCATAGACTTTTTATTAAGCTTTCTACCATTACAGAGTCACAGTGGTTGTGTGAGTCAAATTGACTTTTTTTTAACCCCTGAATAACATCTACCAATTGACTTCACACTTCTCAACTGTCTAACACAGCATAATCTATGGTTTTGATTGCATAGCCTCTCATGATATTTTCCCCAACCATAGATATTCACTGACTCCCTCTTATTGGAAAGGCCCCTTATTATTCCTAGATTGTGATTTACCATTACTAAACCCTGGACAAGTGCCTGTACTGTTCCATCTCATCACTAGGAAAATAATCAAGTCCAGCTCTTGCTAGTGGTCTGTTGTAATAGTGCCCTTGGTGAATCGTTTTTTAAACTCTTCATCCCTCATCTGTCTGTCAGGAACAAATACATATGCCGATTTCTGCTGTCACTTCTGTTAATTTCCTCCATATACCTCCACCTAATCTTGTTCAGGTAAACCAGGCAGATCATCTTGGCAAATTCCTAATGAATACTGATCCTGTGAAGATTTGTGCATCAACATAACTAAATGAGAATCTGAAAGCAGCAGGAGGAGTTCCTAGTGAGAGAGCAGATGCTTTCAGGGCCATTCCTGTGGTTCTAGCTAGTGAGGTGACTTTTTTATCCAGGCAGGAAATTTGAAAGTGTAAAAATGAATTGTAAATAACTACCCTTGTACGTCTAATTTTAGGAAAGTCTTTGTAGGTCTGTTTTGCTTCTCATATTATCTATGTGATCATGACTGTTAGATTCTAGAATATATAATTCTATAGCTAAGATCTAGTTACTCCATTTTATTCTTATGATCCTTCTCCATTTTCCAGTACTTTCTGCTTTCTCTTTAGTAAGATAAACTACAAATTCCTTGACCCCTGTGTAGATCACTTAGCTTAACTTTGGTTTATATAATGACATCTATGTAGCTGTTTCCACATCATGACACCCTCTTTTGTTGTTGTGGCTATTCATGACTTCCTCTTAATCATCCCTTATCCATGTTAGCCTTTCTATCTATGTCATTACTATTTCTTCTACCCCTTTGCTTTAGTTACATTTATCTTGGAGTGTATTCAAAACCAGGGTTTTTGAGGTTGGCTTTTGTTTGTTTGCATTTTTACTTTACATTTAGGGATTAGAAGTGAAAAGTGGTTTAGAGGGAGATACAGGGTACCTGGGTGGCTCAGGGCCTGAGTGCCTTCAGCTCAGGTCATGATCTCAGGGTTCTGGGATCGAGCCCCATATCAGGCTCTCTGCTCAGCAGGGAGCCTGCTTCCCTCTCTCTCTCTCTGCCTGCCATATCAAAAATTGTCACATTAAATGGGGGCAGGGATGAGGAATGTAGAAACACACTAAGACAAGTGATAGATTTGATAGGGTAGGCAGAGATTCATTTTTTTCTTCTAAATAGGAGAGAGGAAAAGGCAATAGATACAGAAACTGAGATAGAGTTCGGTGGTATTCATGAATATAGAATCTTATATTCATTAAGCCTAATGTGCCTTGCATTGTTTTAAACACTTAATATGCATTATCTTAATTTTCACAGCTTCCCTATGAGGAGTGGGTATTATTACTCCCACTTTACAACTGGGTAAATAGGCTTACAGGCACCAAGTAACTTGTCTAAGACCATTCAGTTTGTAAGCAGCTCCAACCTGACTTTCAAGCCCACACTCAACAGCTCTGCCTCTCCGGATGGATAAGAAAGCTATTTGTAGATGGGAAAGATGCCTGCTTGTTAAGCTCTCTCTGCCTGACTCTCTGCCTACTTGTGATCGCTCACTCTGTCAAATAAATAAATAAAATCTTTAAGATTTTAAGAGAGGAGGAAGCAAGGCTCCCCGCCATTTGTTGAAGAGACTGTCTTTTCCCCATTGGATATTCTTTCCTGTTTTGTTGAAGATTAGTTGATCATAGAGTTATGGTTCTATCCAGGGATTTCTCTAACCCCACCACCAATCTCTCTCAAGGAATTTCTTATTCTTTTTTTTTTTTTAAAGATTTTATTTATTTATTTGTCAGAGAGAGAGCGAGCGAGAGCGAGCACAGGCAGACAGAGTGGAAAGCAGAGTCAGAGGGAGAAGCAGGCTCCCTGCAGAGCAAGGAGTCCGATATGGGACTCGATCCCAGGACGCTGGGATCATGACCTGAGCCGAAGGCAGCCGCCCAACCAACTGAGCCACCCAGGCGTCCCAAGGAATTTCTTATTCTTAATTATTAAGTTTAATTTTGATGAGAGAACATGAGAAGCATGAATCCTGTGCAACAACAAATACCATATTAACCAATGGGAAACCTAAGCAAGTAAATGGAAGTCATATCTTTGGCAGATCTGAACTAAAAATGGCTTATAAACCTTATATGGTATCATAGGGGCGCTTTACATATGATTGGAATTAGAACTAATGCATATGAAAAATTAGAGGTTGGTACTAAATTCTGTGGTAATGACTGTAAATACAACTTAATTCATTAATTGAGTCAATACATTTTAGACTTCAACTTTATGATGCACCTTACACTAGGCCAAGAGATAATAGAGATTTAAAAATATAGTCTGGGAACGAGGCCAGGGAAACAATCGTGGCACACTGTGATTCAATGCTCCAATAGAAATAAGTGCAAAGTACTGGGGCACCTGGGTGGCTCAGTGGGTTAAGCCGCTGCCGTCGGCTCAGGTCATGATCTCAGGGTCCTGGGATCGAGTCCCGCATTGGGCTCTCTGCTCAGCAGGGAGCCTGCTTCCTTCTCTCTCTCTCTCTCTGCCTGCCTCTCAGTGTACTTGTAATTTCTCTCTGTCAAAAAATAAATAAAATCTTTAAAAAAAAAAAAAAAAAAGAAAGAAGTGCAAAGTACTGTTAGTATATGAAAGAAGAACAGCTAATGGTGCTAGCAGAAAAAGAAAAAAATTGTATGGATTGGATTAGTCATATAGGCTTAATTTTTTATTTTTAATAAACAGGCAGTGTGATATCATTTTATTATGACTGTGTCTTGTTACCCACTATGTATTTAAGGAACTTGTATAGTATATTTCTATTTTATGAAATAAGATTATAAACCCCCAAAGGTTTACTGATAAGTTGTGTAGTAGTTGAACCTACCAGCAGCTTCCTACTTCTCATTATACTATAGCATACCAATTTTAAACTATATTCAAAGCCAGGTAGACCTAATTCAGTGAACAAATAAGGTATCTACTTTGTCTACTATTTATTATATCTAACTAATAGGAATAATTAATATGCTTTAAACATACAGGTGATAAAATTTCCCTTAAGTCTTACCTAGTTTTGGTCAATTTAATAGTCCTTTCTCTTTCTTATTAAGGGTCTACTGTATTTGCTGGTAACAGACCAGGGGTTTCTTACTGAAGAAAAAGTTGTTTGGGAAAGCCTACACAATGTGGATGGTGATGGAAATTTCTGTGACTCAGAATTTCATCTGCGGCCTCCTTCAGATCCTGAAACTGTATATAGAGGACAGCAAGATCAGATAGATCAGGTAAATTTGTCTTCTTCATATGGTTTTAAATGCTTTTGCTTTCGGGTGTCTGGGTGGCTCAGTCAGTTAAGCATCTGACTTTGGCTGTGGTCATGATCTCAGGATCCTGGGATTGAGCCCCATGTGGAGTCTCTGCCTCTCCCCCTAATAAATAAATTTTTTTTTTTTTTTTAAGATTTTATTTGTCAGAGAGAGAGAGGGAGCGAGAGCGAGCACAGGCAGACAGAGTGGCAGGCAGAGACAGAGGGAAAAGCAGGCTCCCTGCCGAGCAAGGAGCCCGATGTGGGACTTGATCCCAGGACGCTGGGATCATGACCTGAGCCGAAGGCAGCTGCTTAACCAACTGAGCCACCCAGGCGTCCCATAAAATATTTTTAACTGAATAAAAAATAAAATGCTCATTCCTTTCAAATGTGAATTCAGTTATCTAAAACTTTTGAATTAAAGACTTATTGTGAGGGGACACCTGGGTGGCTCAGTGGGTTAAAGCCTCTGCCTTCAGCTCAGGTCATGATCCCCAGGGTCCTGGGATTGAGCCCCACATCGGGCTCTCTACTCAGTGGGGAGCCTGCTCCCCCCCCCCCCGCCTGCCTCTCTGCCTACTTGTGATCTCTGTCTGTCAAATAAATAAATAAAATCTTAAAAAAAAAAAAAGACTTATTGTGAGATATTTCTGACATTTCCTAAATCAGTAAGTGATAATTTTACATGTTATACATTGATTATACACTTTGGTTCAGGGGGTCAGATTATATTGAATTCTGAAGGCCAAAGGTACAGTTTGAATTTTATTTTAAACTACAATAGGAAGGATATGCCAAGTGTTAAACATGGAAGTGAGATGATCTACTTTACCTTTCTTAAAGGCTACTATGTGAGGAATGCATAGGTGTAAACAGACAACACAGGTATAAGCAGAGACTAGCAATTCAAGCAAAAGGTAATGATGGCTTAGCCCTGGTGGTAGAGATATATTTTGGCTAGTCAGAAGTAGGAGAGAGAGAGTAAAAAAGCAGGTGGGTGTTCTGGGCCTTAGACTCCAGAGTAAGCCGACACTAAGAGCAAGAGCTGCACTAATTAGTGGAATTCTCATGTAGAACGGAGACTGCTATAGGTGAGCAGTCTTGGAGCCACAAGTGTACTTATTCCTAGAAGTATAACGGTGTTGGGACTTTTTCCCTGACTGAGGCAGAAACATGGTTATGTTGAACCGTTGGCACGTTTCTGATACTAACAGTTCGAGTACATAGAGACTGTTCATTTAGCCAATATTCATTGAGTTGTGTTCCTGGCACTAGTAACAAGGTCCTGGGGATTCAAAGATAAATCATTTCGCTCTGTCCTCAAAAATTCTACAGTCTAACAGAGAGGCAAATATTTGACCAACTAATAATTATATGTTAAGTTTTATAATGGTACTTTGAATAGTAAGCTGTGA
Source organism: Mustela lutreola (assembly GCF_030435805.1). Lineage (NCBI taxonomy): Eukaryota > Metazoa > Chordata > Mammalia > Carnivora > Mustelidae > Mustela > Mustela lutreola. The sequence continues at coordinate 46,312,308 of NC_081296.1, forward strand.
GTGCACAGAATACTGGATTCAAACAAATGCTGATCTTTCTAGGACTCTTGGAAGTTAAGTATGCAAATATCTATAATAACATGCTTATTTTCCTTCAGAAACTTTATGGGGCGTTTGAAAAAATATTACTTGAGAGAAATGTGCGAGATTTTTGTAACACTGTATGTAAAAAAATACCAGAGCAGAGGGAATGAAGGTAGAACAATAGGTTGCCACAGTAGTAAAGTTGTAAGATGCCGAGAAAAAAAAGATAAAGGATAATGTCTGTGGAAGTTGCAAGGAAGGAGTGGATTTAAGACCATGGGATGTGGCAAAGAGCAATTTGAAGAAGTGAGGAGAAAAAATTGAATTGAATAAGATATTCATGCTAGATAGTACAGAGTCTTCTTTGCCAACAAACTTTTAGATATCCTCTGTGGGTAATTAAAATTCTCTAATTTTGAGGGTAGTTTGGAGGAGATGCACAAAGTAGTCAATTCCATTCATACTAATTCTTTATAAACATGAGTGTAAAGTTAGATAATATAACCTTCAGCAAAGATGCATCACATTTTCTCGTAGGAAATAATTTGGGGGTGTTTGTGGGAGGAAGGAGGAGGTGGTTAAGTAATTGAATAGCACTGTATGATGGGCAACTCTGTGGGTCTTAAAAATCGTGTTTTGGAAGAACATTTAATACATGATTTGGGAAATTCTTTGATGTTTTTAAAAACGACTTTTTTTTTTTTTTTTTAAGATTTTTATTTATTTGTCAGAGCGAGAGCGAGCACAGGCAGACAGAGTGGAAGGCAGAATGAGAGGGATAAGCAGGCTCCTTGCGGAGCAAGGATCCCGATGTGGGACTCGATCCCAGGACGCTGGGATCATGACCTGAGCCGAAGGCAGTTGCTTAACCAACTGAGCCACCCAGGCGTCCTAAAAACGACTTTTATGACATTAACGAGAGGTTGGGAAATGTGTTTGCGTTTCTATGTGAATGTAGAAAAAACTAGGTAGATATATATCTGTTGTTAACAATAGTTACCTTAGGGCGCCTGGGTGGCTCAGTGGGTTAAAGCCTCTGCCTTCAGCTCAGGTCATGTTCCCAGGGTCCTGGGATCGAGCCCCACATCAGGCTCTCTGCTCTGTAGGGAGTCTGCTTCCTCTTCTCTCTCTGCCTGCCTCTTTGCCTACTTGTGATCTCTGTCAAATAAAAAAATAAAATATTTTAAAAAAAGACAAAAACAATAGTTACCTTTGTGTAATGATAAGGTAATTTTAACTTATACTTTTTAATTTTGTCTCAATTTTCTACAGACATGTTTCTTTCATAAATTGGGGGGAAGCTTATTTTTTGTTTGTTTGTTTTTAAAGTAGGCTCTATGCCCAACATGGGGCTTGAATTCAAGACCTCAAGATCAAGAGATGCTTGCTCTATAGAAAAAGCCAGCCAGGTGTCCCTAAGGGAAGTTTTACCAAGGGGTGGCAGAGGGGGGGTTGATTTTTTTAGATGAGTTGTTTTTAAAGCTTTTTTGAATGCTTTATATGCCAGTGCTAGGAATAATTTTAAATGAATTCCAAGAATATTTAGAATAATAGCAACATCACTGAGATTATGGCTCTCAAACAGAAATACTTAGGTAACTTTAGTTTTTATATTTAAACTCTGGTATGTTTTTAAGAAGCCTTCCTCTTAGTTTTGTAACCTCTGTGTTTCGCACTCCTTTGGGTTCTTGAGTAAACTCTCATAGCTAAAGATGTTTATAATTTAATTTCTTAGGACTACCTTATGGCATTATCTCTACAACAAGAACAGCAGAGCCAAGAGATCAATTGGGAACAAATACCTGAAGGAATCAGTGATTTGGAACTAGCAAAGAAACTCCAAGAAGAAGAGGATAGACGGGCTTCTCAATATTATCAGGAGCAGGAACAAGCAGCAGCTGCTGCTGCTTCTGCTTCTACACAGGCCCAGGTAAAAACTAGTGTTCCGATTCTTAAATACAATGATGACTTTAGCAACAAAGAAATTTATACTGAGATAACTATTTTTAAATTAGGTATTGACTCTTGAACTTTGTTAGCATTTTAGCATCCATGGTTTCATGGCATTGTCATAATAAGTTTGTGATTATCTTAATGTGTTTCTCATTTAGTGAAATTATTTTTCCTGAGTTTCTGATGGCAAGATTTTTCAGTTTTGTTTTTTGTTTTGTTTGTTTTGTTTTTTAAGTAGGCTCCACGCCCAGTGTGGAGCCCAACGCGGGGCTTGAACTCACGACCCTGAGATCAGGACCTGAGCTGAGATCAAGAGTCGAAGCTTAACCGACTGAGCCACCCAGGCGCCCCTTCAGTTGTTTTTTGTTTTTTTGTTTTTTTAATTTTAATTCCAGCATAGTTAACATACAGTGTTATATTAGTTTCAGGTGTACAACATAGTGATTTAACAATTCTATGCATTATTCAATGCTTGTCAAACTAAGTGTACTTTTAATTGCCTTCACCTATTCCCCCCATTCCTCTGTCTCCATCCACTTCCCTCTGGGAAGCATCTGTCTGTTATTTATGGTTAAGAGTCCATTTTTGGGTTCGTCTTTTTTTCTTTGTTCATTTAGTTTTGTTTCTAAAATTCCACGTATGAGTGAAATCATGCTGATTGGCTTCTCCGGCTTATTTCACTGAGTGCTATACTGTCTAGCTCCATCCATGTTGTTGCAGATGGCAAGATTCCATTCTTTTTCATGACTGAATAATATTCCATTGTGTATATACCATGTATCTATCCATTTGTCTATTGATGGACACTTAGTTTGCTTCCATAATTTGGCTATTACAAATAATGCTGCAGTAAACATAGGAGTGCATGTATACCTTTGAATTAGTATTTTGTATTCTTTAGGTAAATACCCAGTAGCATAATTGCTGGGTCGTAGGGTAGTTCTGTTTTTAATTTTTTGAGGACTCTCCATACTGTCTTCCACAGTACCTGCATCAGTCTGCATTACCACCAGTGCATGAGGGTTCCTTTTTCTCCACATCCTCACCAAGTCTTATGTTTTAGAATTTAGCCATTCTGACAGGTGTAAGGTGATATTTCATTGTGCTTTTGATTTGCATTTCCCTAATGATGACTGATGTGGAGTATCTTTTCATGTGTCTGTTGGCCATCTGTATGTCGTCTTTGGAGAAATGCCTGTTTATATCTTTGTCTTCTGCCCATTTTTAACTTTTTTATTTTTTAATTATTTATTTACTTAAAGGGGAGTGAGTGAGCAAGCGGGAAGGACAGGGAGAGGGGATCTGAAGCAGAATCTGCCCTGAGTGCAGAGCCCAACGTGGGGCTCAATCCCAAAACTGTGAGACCACGAACTGAGCTGAACCAAGAGTCAGACACCCAACCGACTAAGCCACCCAGGCACCCCTTCTTCTGCCCATTTTTATTTGGATCATTTGTTTTCTTGGTGTTGAGTTGTAGAAGTTCTTTATATATTTTGGATACTAACCCTTTATCAGATATGTCATTTACAAATATCTTTTCCCATTCAGTAGGTTTTCTTTTAGTTTTATTGTTTCCTTTGCTGTGCAGAGCTTTTTATTTTGATGTAGTCCCAATAGTTTATTTTTACTTTTGTTTCCCTTGTGTCAGGAGATAGATATGTCTCCTGACATATCTGACATAATAACAAAGATGTTATTATGGCTGATGTCAGAGAAATTATTGCCTATGCTCTCTTCTGGTATTTTTATGGTTTCTCACATTTGGGTCTCATATTTAGGTCCTTAATCCATTTTGAGTTTATTTTTATGTATGGTATACAAAAGTGGTCCAGTTTCATTGCTTTGCATGAACTGTCCAGTTTTCTCAATGCCATTTGTTGAAGAGACTTTTTCCTGTTGCATATTCTTTACTCCTTTGTCAAAGATTGACTATATAACTATAGGTTTATTTGTATGTTTTCTATCCTGTTCCATTAATGTATGTCTCTATTTTTATGCCAGTATCATACTGTTTTTTCTTTTTTTACTTTAATCTCCACACCAGACATGGGGCTCAAACTCATGACCCTGAGATCAAGAGTGGCATGCTCTTCTGACTAAGCCAGCCAAGTGCCCCAGAATCATACTGTTTTGATTACTACAACTTCTGTAATATAATTTGAAGTCTGGAATTATGAGACCTCCAGTTTTGTTTTTCTTTTTCAAAATTGCTTTGGCTATTCAGTATTTTTTGTGGTTTCATGCGAATTTTAGGATTGTTTGTTCTAACTCTGTGAAAAATACTGTTGGAATTTTGATAGGGATTGCATTATATCTGTAGATTGCTTTGGGTAGTATAGACATTTTAATAATATTTGTTCTTCCAATCCATGAGTGGGGAATATCTTTATATTTCTTTGTGTTGTCTTCAGTTTCTTCAGTTTCAGTGCTTTATAATTTTCAGAGTACAGATCTTTCATCTCTTTGGTTAAGTTTTTTTCTAAGTATTTTATTATTTTTGGTGCAACTGAATCAAATGTATTTTTTGAATTGTTAATAGTTCCAAAGAATATAAACAAATGGGAACAAAGTCTTTTGTAGCAATTAGAGGGCAGTATGAGGTACTGGTAGGAAGAATGTAGACTTCAGAGCCAGATAGACATGGATTCCATTTCCTGCTTCTGTCTCCCCATGCTAGTTGTAACTAACACCTTGGACAAAGTCCTTTACTTCTCTTAGCCCCATTTTCCCTATCTGGAAAATAAAAGATAATGTTTAACTGTTAGATTTGTGGGTAAGAACAAATAATGTTAGTACTTAACCCAATGTCTGACATGTACTAAGTATTCAACAAAGGTTATTAGCACCTTTCTACTTTTCCTAGTTAAACATATGAAGCACTGAAAATGTGACTATTAATTGGGTTTCTTTATATTAAATCTCATTTTATTAAATGAAAAAAATATTTCCCTTCTTTTATGTTTAACTGTACAATGCCAGAACGGTTTCTTTGTCTTGGGTATACAAGAAAACAAGATGTGCTTTAAGGTCTGATGAAACATTAAACATAGAGGTCTCCATTAAACCAAGTTATTTCTATTCCTAGTTCAAATGTTGACTATTCCAAGTTTAAAAGTTAAAACCTACCATATTATAAGTACCTTTTCTTTAAGAATGTTCTTATTTCACAGAATACACTTACTTCACACTCAAAGTTCTCAGGATTTTCATTTTTCTCCTTTAAAATGTTTATTATATTAATGAGATTTATTATAGTTTAATGAGGTTTTAGGGAACTTAATTTACCAAACATTACCTTTTCTTTTTTTAACATTTTCTAAACTTTAACATAAATATTTCTTGAATTTGAGATTTCAGGGAATATAATCCTATACATTATTTACTGTTTAAAATTCCATTTACTGAGAATAATGGATACATTAATTAGATCTATCCAAAATGACAGAGGCAGTTACTCAGATACCATGTAACATAACAAGTCTGTGTACAAGTAACTTTTTTCCATTAATGATTCCTTTCACTCTTGTGGTTTTTCCTTCTAGATAACTATGATTAAGCACCTTAGAAAGTTGAGGTAATTTCTTCCTGTTTATTTTTCTTAAAGCAAAGCCAGCCAGCACAAGCCTCTCCAAGTAGAAGACAACCTGGGAATAGTGAACGTAAACGAAAGGAACCTCGAGAAAAAGATAAAGAGAAAGAAAAGGACAAAAATAGCTGTGTCATTTTGTAACAAGTGTTGGATTCTGTTGGATGCATCTATATGTCTTGAGAAACAAAACCACAGGAGGAAAGGAAGAAAAACCGATAAATACCGTCTGTGCCTGATTTCCCAATGGATTTTGTTCATGTTTTTCAGGGGAAAGGTTGTTAACTTAGTTACAATCAGACTTTTTCAAGTCACACAGTACACTCTTTATGAGCTGGAGTTTCGTGTTACAAGTTGGAAATGCTGTGTGTTATCATTCATGAAATATACTGCACTTGTAGCCAAATAAGCAAATCACAGCAAATTTTGTGTCATAGTGACATTCATAACTCATATCAGTTAGTAAGCTATTTTATCTTCTGTTCTAACAATGAATAGAGGTAACTTATTTTGTCTGATTCCTTCCTGAAATCTAAATATTAGCACAATAGTTTCTGAAATTAATTTTTACAATGTTAAATTATGATCTAATTCAAGAGAAACCAGGGATTTAATATAGGGATGTAAAAAGAAAAAACAAAAACAAACAACAAAAGAACCAAGACGAAAAATAACAGAAATAAATAGCCCTTAATCCTGTATTGGACTAGTTCAGCCCTTGAACAGCTTTACCTTTCTTTAGGAATGTACATTTTAGATATTATCTTGAGAACTGATAATGGAGTTTGGGTTTAATTTAGATAGAAAAAACAATTTGTATTTCTTTTCCAATAGCAAAGAATTGCATAACAATAATACTCATTCTATCAAAATCAGATATTAATGACTTTGTAGTATTGTGAAATTTTGAGGAATTTTGAAATCTTTAATATAGGTAACTTGTACTACAGTTACTATTTATTGACAGTGTGATAACTGAGTATAAGAAGGAAACCACAGTGGATGCTAGGCCTTGTAAATATGGGTTGTAGAAAAACAGATAGTTCAGTGTCTACCTTTTTCTAGAATTACCTTGAACCTTAAAATTTAAATCATGTTTATTTGCTGGGAAATTAAGTATACTTATTAAAGCCAACAAAAAAGCACATTTCTGAAAGGAAGTTAGAAATAATCTCTGAGACTAGTGAAAAGGCATTAATAAAAATCTGTTTGAAAAATAGATAAGACTTAGGAGGTAAAAGCAATCAGATTTTTTTTTAACTTATGGGAACCAAATAGACCTATAACATCTTGTAGTGTTTATAGGATTCAGAAAGAAATATTTATTGAACTTTATTATGAGGCAACACATTTTTTCCTGTATTTCTACTATCCTTAATAGTCCTTTTTATATGCTTTATATTTAAACGTTTGTTTTAGTTATTTTTGAAGAGACTATTGCTGCTCCAAGTAGTTACGTGATTTACATTCTAAGCCTCAGTAAATTTGTTTAAGAGCTTCTTAATCTAACCTGAGCATCCACTTGGAGAATGTTCTTGGGATCTAGGGTGACAATAGACTACTAAAAACTGTGGTCTAGAGTTCTTAAGCTATGTCCTTAACATTCTCCATGATCCAAGACCATTTATAGGATGGGTCTATATATAAAAATAAAAAGTAAAGTCTTATTTATGGAAGGAATTATTCTAAGGGAAAAATCCAGGGTCAAGCTGTATCTTTTATGTCATGTCCTTCTGTATTGCATGTGTAGTTATGTTATACCATTTGTTTACTCCTTCAGATTTCCCATGCTAGCATGATAAATCATCAGAGAACCTGTTTGGGGTATAAAACTTTGATATAGAATATTTGGTGAGTCTCTAGTTAATAACCTAAAATATGTGTACATTGGTAAAGTAATCAGATGTACTACAGAATTCTCTGTTGGCTCAAGCAGGTTGACCTTAGGCCAAGTTTACTCTTGATACCACTCTATTGGTTGAAGGAGGAAACTCAAACCTCAGGGTTTGTTTTTCCTAGAATAGATAGTAGTGACAGTGCACTATATTTTAATAAGAAAAAGCAAAACAGCAAACCCTGAGAAATTTTAAAAAGCATATTTGAGGCATATTTTTCCATAATTATATACTTATCTATTTATTACCCTTGAGAAATATATGTGTAAAAGTTATTCTTCTGTTATTTGTTACTATCTTCTTAATTTGTTCCAAAGATAATACTGCCATTCTGCATTCCCTCTGGAAGAAAAAAACTCACTCAAAACCAGCAGTGCTGCTATCAGATAAGTAGATGTCAATGTATACTTATAAAAAAATAACTTAAAAAATGTAATGTGTTTGTTAATTCAACCTTTTTTCTATGTAATATTTCCAAGTCAAACTTTCTTACATTCCTGGACTTCAGTTTGATATACCCAGAGTAATAATGATAAAATGTTTGCTTTGATTACTGTGAGGAAAAAATCAAATGTTCAGTTCTATTAAAACAGACTTCTTGGAGATAACTGGTTTTCCATCCTTGAAGGTTAGAGCTATTGTGTCTTTATTTTCTTATATTTTGCTCAAGGCAACAAATTATACATTCAGACGTTTCATTGCTGGTTTGGGTACATTGGAATTTGATAGTGGTATAGTCAAGTCTTTCCTTCAGTGTTTTGTAGTACTTGAAAATTGTTACATGAATTGCTAACAAGATAGAACTTAAACATTTTTGTTGTTAATCTTTATAGGCTAGATTAGGGACACGTTTGCATCAACCAGTCGCTGTTAGATTTAGCAAAACAGACATGAATGAGTGAATATATGGTCACTACACTTTCTTATATTTTCAAAAGCTATTCCTGAAGTTTAGTGACCAGTCTTCCTTACGAATATGAAAATTGTCCTGATGTGTAATCCCATTGAATTAACAATGCTGTGATTTACAATAGGTTATCAACACTTAGAAGTATTTGTGTGTGTTTATCTGTGTGTTTCTGAAGCAAGGATCCGTTGATTTTTATTAACAAAAGAATCTGGGAACTTTCCCTCAAATTTAAGAATTACCATTTAAGAATATACACACATACATATGTACATACATACACTAAGCAGTTTGAGGCAGCTAAAATTGGCATTGGCTGCTTAGGGGTTCAGTGTGTTTAGGGGAAGTAACTTCTTCCATGTTTCAAGGTGTCATTTAGCGGTGGAATGAGGCATAGATTTAAGTTTAGGATTAGGTTTTGGAATATATTTTGTTTTAGTGTCTCATATTTCTAGTATTTGACAATTTATCCCATACTATGTTTCAAATTCTTCCTCATACTTCCTGATCTTAGCTTAATCAAACAAGTCAGTATCAGAGATTAGTTGACTGAACCATTAACCATTAACCATTTTGTACTTGCACAAAACCATAGTACTTTGTTTTTACTGAATCACCAGCTTAGGTCACTAAGAAAGATCTTGAGATGAAAGAGGACTCGAAGTCAAATAGACATTTAAGGAAAGAATTGTTATAGTTCCTATATTAATGTTGGCATATGAAGTGGATATCAGTAAAGTCCTACTGGAGAAATATTCAAGGCAAGATTTTCCAGAATTATCCTCAAACTCATTTATTTAAAAAAAATTCTTTTAAGCAAAAAAGCAAATTGATTATTACATTTCATTTAATGTCCCATTAAATATACAAGTTTTTAAAATATAATGGAAAACTTAACAGGCTTTACCTATCATACAACACTTGGGCATACAACTTAAACTATCACTGTAAACTTACTAATGCTTGATAAAATAAGATGGAGGCATTAAAAATAGTACAAAATTTGTATTTTAAGGAAATACAAATGGGGAAATGTGGAAGTCTGAACTGTTTTAGGTCTAAAAAAATCTAGATTTTATCTTTCCAGGGGCAAACTTTCTGTGCCTCACTTTATTTTAAATATGTAAAAGATGCTCATTTTTTTAGTGCTTTATACTCCTGAATAAAGGACATAGTATAAGCTCAGAATATTACTTAAATAATAATAAATATTATAGTTTTTGTTCTTGAGTGTAGAGATCTTTTTCCCAATGACAATATTTCTTAAAAGTCAGTTTTTTTAATGCTGTTAAAATTTGTAGAATTATCTTGTCTTTGAGTATGGCATCATCTCTTCCCAAAGTGTATTTTATGGTTGCTTTTCTGTTCTAATCGAAGTTGAGAGGATTTTGAGAGTTTAAAAAGCATTTAAAGTCTATTTTTCCCAGTATCTTTCATGTATCTAAATATTTTAGATTCTCTTTGCCTTTTCTCCATGGAACAAAGTACAGTGATATCAAGTTACTAATGCATATATGTAAAGTTTTGTGCATGGATGGAATTCATTTAGGTCTGTTAAAATACTGTCATTTTTTGGGCTATTTGAATTATTTCTGTTTTTAGTATAAAATGTTATTTGATAATGTGCAGATTAATTCCTTTTAGAAAGTGACTAAAAATCAGAATCCTTCGGTCCTCTGAGAATATAGTGGTTTTTTATTTTGTTTTTTTTTTTTTACTGATATCCAATATTTCCGTAGCTGCTGAGAAAATCTTATGAAGAACTGAGGTTACTTCTCTGAAGTAACACTTTAAAACAAACTGAAGTTTAAAATCGAAGCCTTCTTGGCCAAAAAACTGCAAAACAGAGAAAATGGAGTCTGAGGGACAGATTGCAGGACCCAAGTAATTTTAACTTCTTTTGAAGATCTATCTAAATTTTAATTAACAAATATCTGTTAATACCAGTATCTCTGCTATTAGAAATTAGAGTTTAATACATTGTGAATATGTGTATGTATTTTTACATAAAGTATCCTAGTTTCTAATTTCACTTTTCTGATTAAAAAAGTTAAACTCAAAAAACTAGGTCAAAGTTTTCAACAATAGCTGAACGATTACCAAGTTCTGCTTTGTCCTATTGTCCTGAGATTTAGACTTCTCTTCTTAAAGCTGGTATTTTTGAGAACATGGTACTATCCCAGATAAGGTATTGAAACACTATGGCAGAAATATAAAACCTAAACTATAAATCACTATAGATTTAAAAGACAAAAAGCTCTAGTATTATTCTATAATGTGTCTGTTTGATATTAATTTTAAGAATTTTTTTTGAATCACTTAATAATGTCATTAACTTAAAAAATTTCATACCCTTCCTCATTGTAATATCCTGTAGTTAAAGAATGCACAAAGCAAAACTCTTTTGAAGGTGATCCTGGCTTCTTTGGGTCTAGTGGTCACACCTTTAAATAGGAAGTCAGGAAACTGAAATGCCCATTTAAATTCCCAAATCAGTGACCTGTCCAAATGGACATTATCACTAAAATACCACCATAAAGTAGTTCTAACTAACAGTATGTTTAAAGACTAAGATTGGCATTTAATCTTTGAAGATGTCTGGTATTCTCAATTTTGTCAGTTTTTATTCCTTTTTACATCTTAGTTGTATGAGGTAATCATTTTTTCCCAGAGTACATGGGATATTATAGCTTTACAGATTTTTAAAGATGGGGATTTGAAAAATGGTTTTTGTTAAAAAGCAATTTTCCTCAATAAAATGACAACCACTGTTTTCACAGACCCACACATGACAAGTAGGACAATATGATAGAAGACTGATGTATGCTTGCTACACAACAGTCAGCAAAAGGGATAATCTTCACTTGTACCTGAAAGTCATCTCCTAAAGTTAGTGCATGTGAGTCTTTTTCCTTGAATTGTGCAGAATAATTGGATGTGGCCAGTTTCGCGGGGAATAGCAAGTGAAATAGTACCATGACTACAGAGCAAGTGATCTTGAAATGTAGTAAGAAGAAAAAAATTTTCTTCCTCCACTTTCATGTCCTTCTACTGGGGTCAGGAAGTTGCTATGACATATCATAGATCTCTTGTGTTAGGCCAAGACTGGCCAATTGAAACAGAGTTCTTAAAGAGTTTAAATATATAGTGTATGAACGCTTGTTCTTTCCTCCTCCTTTTCTTTGCTATCTTAATGCCCTTTCTACTTCTAAATAATTCATTTTGCTCTATGACCAGCTTTAATTGCAATTTGAGAGTAATAGTGACCGTAGAGATGGATATAAAACAGCATTGAAATACATTTTTCAAGTGACACCTAAAAGTATCTACCCAACTTAGAATTGAACTGAATTTCTATGAAAGAAAATTAATTGGTTTTAAATGCTAATTATGTTTTAACTATTTAATTATAAAAACTATGTCTTAAACAAGGTTTGAAAGTTTCACTCTTGGAGAATATTCCTTTAAAAAAGGCATAGTGACCATAGATGGGAAAGTATAAAATATTTCTGACAGAATTATTCAGTATTATTCAACATTTAATTTCATGTTTGTTATTGTACCACAAGGATAGTATCATTCTTGGATTAAAATGTTGGATTTTTTGTTAATGTACTTAAAACTGTAACCAGTGATAACACCTTTAGTATTTTTTATTATAGATTATATTTTATTTCAATAAACTTTGATATTTAGACCAAACAGTCTTTCTGCTATGTATATTCATCTCATTAAGGTACTTCTTACAAAGTGGGGAAATGGAGAGATGGGGAATTGACATACTGACTCACATTTATCTAAGATTAACTCTTAGATACTTGGACTAATTCTTGATTAAAGACAGATTTTTATCCATTTGAGGCAATGAACAACAACAAAAGAAACCTCTAAACTATACAATAGTTAACTACCTGATTCCAATGGTAGATTCATTATATCTGATACTTTTACCCTCTTGGAAGACTAAGAAAGAGCTGAGAAAGGATTGCTTTATCTTTATACCAAGCCAACCCTAATGTAAAGTTTTTGTCCAACAATTTAATGTCCAAACTGGCTAATGTCTGACATCTCTATGAAAGTTTTCTTAGACACCACAGCCCTCTAAGCACAATTAATTATTACACATATTTTGTTGACTTCCCCTTGTTATAGCACTTAAGCTAGACTGTGAACCTTTTAAGAACAGGAATCAAATCTTACTCATCTTGATTTTCTTGGCACATTACATGATCATTGGCACTTGAATATCCATTTAGAGGAATTTTTAAAGATATCTATAGTGTATAGTTATTGCTTGCTTATACTTTACATAGGTAAATTGAATTACTGAATTGGTATTCTCCTATAGCATTAAAATTGTATAGGGGTGCCTGGGTGGCTCAGTCAGTAAGGCCTCTGCCTTCCACTCAGGTTTGATTCTGGGGTCCTGGGATGAGCCCCACATTGGGCTCCCTGCTCAGCAAGGAGCCTGCTTCGCCCTCTCCCTCTGCCCCTCCCCTCCTTGTGCTTTCTCTCTCTCTCTCTCTCTCAAATAAATGAAATCTTAAATAAATAAATAAGTTACATAGATAGAGGGAACTCAAATTCCTAATCCTTTATCCTGGCCCCTGATTTTCCTTGGCATCATCCTGCATTCTCCCAGAGTCAATGAAGAATGCTTAGGAAATAGTAGCTTCAACAAAACTAGACTAAGTGGCATGTTCTTCCCTTTTTCATACCTTCCCTTGCAGGGTCTCTTTCCTCACTATTATCCTATAAAGTAGCACCTATTAATTTGTTGGAACTGAGATTTAAAGCCAAGCAGTCTGACCCAAGAGACTGTGCTCACAAATATATCTGGAAGAGGACATAAAGGTCTAGGCCAGGTCTGTGTTCAAATTCTGACTTCAAATTCTGACTTTTGAAGTCACATCTGTTTCAAACCTGCAGAAATCTGAAAAATCGGGCCATTTTTGTACTCTCTAGTCTTAGAGCAAGTTAATACTACATAGACTGTTTTCTTACCTCTAAAATGTATACCTTGTTACAAAGTTTAACAATATTATATATAAAGTATAAGATACATAACAACCACTCAATAAATTGTAACAATTAATAATAGACTAGGGGAAACTTCTTTTTTTAACCAAGCCAAGAACTTTAAGAAGAAAGGCTTTAAGGAGCATAAGAAGGCTACTTAAGCCTCAAAAGCAAACATATTTTTGTTCTCTCCAAAATATAATGCTGATCCTGGTATAAGGGCTGAGACTGACCTGGACTCAGAATGATCCATAGTGAAAAATGTGCAACAGGCAAACTTAATACTTAGAATAATAATGAATTCTAAAACTGCGGCATGTTCTCCTTGAAGACTAGTTTGGTTATTTATTTATCAAGAATAAAATATACCGGGAGACCCAGGCACCTAGACTTTAGAGGAAGGACCATATTTGAACTAAAGCTGTGACATTACATTTTAAGAGTAAGCACAAGTTGGGAGCAGAGGACAAAGAGTCAACCAGACCAAAGTCAGCACCTTCAACAAAGTCAGGGTCAGGGAAGAAAAAATAATTCTCCTTCTATCCTTGTAAGTTCTTAGCTTGAGGCCCCTGTGACATAAGACAGATTAGTAAGAAAAAAACATTAAAATGTATACCTCATGTATACTTGGAAGCTAGGGAAAGATGCACCAACTCTCAGAATTTGCTTAGAATTCAGGCTTAAGATATTGTTATATATAATATATATATTATATTACATTATTATTCAGATAAAGATGAAAGAAGAATATTGAGATCCAGTCAGGGGAAGTAACCAGGCAAAGTACAGTAAACAAAAGTAAGTTTTGTTTGGCATATTAAAATCTTTAAGTTGGTATCTTCTCCACTGACAAGACTCTCATGATTTAGTCATTCTCTTTCTGAAATAAAGATTTCCTTTATAAATTTAAATTTCCATTATGAAAGGGTAATTTCTATTCTGTTTTCAGAACTCTTGTGTTTGCTGTTTCTCAAAATAATCAGTTCAAAATAATACAAAAGGCATATTTTGGGGTGGCATATTCTGTTAGCCTTCAGGCAACTCGAGCAAAGGCTGACACATTACCTTTAAAGAATTCTTCTTTTTGTTTATCTTTTTAAAGTAAGCTCTAGGCCAACAGTAGGGCTTGAACTCATGACCCCAAGACCAAGAATCTCAGGCTCTACTGACTGAGCCAGCCAGAGGCCTCTAATGAAGTCTTCATTGTTTGTCTGGACTGCCAGCTTTACTAAATAAGTCATTATAAATAAATGGTGATAAGGTAAATGAAATACAATAGCCCCTAAATCCTGGCATTCCACTGAATGTCCTAGTCCTTGGAACGGGGAGCTTATAAGTTACTACTAACTATTATAACAACCATACTCTACATTTATTAGGCTGTTACTACATATCAGACATTGCACTGTTTATCTTATTATTAATCCTCATAACAGTTTTAGGAGACCTAAATTGTCACAGTTAAAGGAACAGAAACTTAGAAGATCATGAGACTTTGCCAAAGGTTACTGCTACTGGCAATTTTGATACTTAAAACCTAACCTCTCCAACTCCAAAGACTGTTCTCTTACTTCAAAATTATGTTAGCAGTCACACATTTGCATGCCATTCTTGACTCCTTTAATGTGGAGACTATCAGTCCTCTTAGACTTAAGTACCTGTTTAAGATGTAGGCTACCCTTGACAGAATCTGAATCTCAGCATAGGGAGACTACAGGAAATCCTTTAAGATCCCATTCTGAGCCTTTGGCTCAGGTCATGATCCCAGGGTCCTAGGATCAAGCTCCACATCAGGCTCTCTGCTCAGCGGAGAGCCTGGCTCCCCCCTCTCTCTGTCTGTTCCTCTGCCTACTTATGATCTTTGTCTGTCAAATAAAATCTTAAAAATAAAGTCCCATTCTGGAACTAAGCATTTGAAACCTCGCCTCATCAGTGTTTTTGTTTTTTCTAGTTGGGGTGGCACTGGGGTACTAGATCATCCATTAAAAGGTCAAAGATTATGGCCTGAAATTTTCTGAAGCTTCTCTTTCTGTGCTTTTGATTTACCAAAAGAATAGTTTCTCTCAAATTGAAAAACTGCCGCTGTCTAGAGGTGGTTTATTCTGCAGATAGGATTCGGAGGCCAAATTAAAACATACCTTGTTTGGGACCCCTGGGTGGCTCAGTTGGTTAAGCAGCTGCCTTCGGCTCAGGTCATGATCCCACATTGGGCTCCACATCGGGCTCCTTGCTCAGCAGGGAGCCTGCTTCTGCCTCTGCCTGCCATTCTGTCTGCCTGTGCTCGCTCTCTCCCTCTCTCTCTCTCTGATAAATAAATAAGATCTTTAAAAAAAAAAAAAACATACCTTGTTTATATTTAATCACTGCCTTTTAGATTTATACCCCTTTATAAAGACTTAACTCCACAAAATTTAGTATGTTTTTGCATACCTAATGTATTCTAATGACTGTGTTCCGTATTAAGCCACTTCTTATATTTCTGAAATTTCCACCTACATTTCAGGTATCCAGTAAAAAATTTAAATCTGGGATCAATAAGATTTCTAGATGTCATGGTGTTATTCTTACAGTTAGGTCTGTGATCCATTTCAACTTAATTTTTCTCTTTTTTTACTGAATAAATTTGATGTGTAACATTGTGTAAGTTTACAGTGAACAGCATGTTGATACATTTATATATTATGATTGCCACCATAATGCTATTTATCACATTACATATCGTATAATAGTATTGTCTGTAGCCATTGTACTGTGTATTAGATATGTAAGTCTTATTTCCCACTTGTTAAAGTTTGTACCCTTAGACTATCACTCTTACCCCTGTCCTCTGATAACCACCATTTTATTTTGTTTTCTACATGTTTAATTTTTTTTAGAAAAAACATAAGTGGTATCAAACAGTACTTGTCATCCTTTTATTTATTTCACTTAGCATGATGTGCTCAGGATCCATCCATGTTGTCACAAATAGAATGATACCTTCTTCATGGCCAATTAATATTTTATTTTGTTTATGTACCACATCTTTTTTATCCATTCATCTGTTGATAGGCATTTGGGTTGTTTCCGTAGCTTGGCTATGGTTGTGTATAAAAGGTTGTGTATAACAGTGTGATAAACGTGGGAGTGCATTTATGTTGTCAAAATCTTCTTTTCATTTCCTTTGGGTATATGCCCAAAAGAGGAATTCCTGGATTATATGGTAGACCTATCTTAAGTTTTTAAAGAACCTCCATATTGTTTTCCATAGCTTTTTGCCAATTTACACTTCTACCAATAAAGTATTAAGGCTTCTCTTTTCACCACATCCTTGCCAACACCTGTTGTCTCTTGTCTTCTTAATGAAGGCCATTTTTTTTTTAAAGATATATTAATTTGAGAGCGAGAGAGAGAGGGTGGGGGGTGGGCAAGGGAGAGAGAGAATCTCAAGCAGACTCTACGCTGAGCCTGACTTGGGGATCCATCCCATGACCTTGAGATCACAACATGAGCCCAAACCACAATTCAGATGCTTAACCGACTGTACCATACAGGTGTCCCTTGATGACAGCCATTCTAACATATATGAGGTGATATTTCTTTGTGGTTTTGATTTGCATTTCTCTGATGATTAGACATATTGGCCGATTTTACAATGTGTCTGTTGGCAAGTCTGATGATGTTTTTTGAAGAAATGTCTAAATAGTTCTGCCCATTTTTTTTTTTTAGAATTTATTTATTTATTTGACAGAGATCACAAGTAGGCAGAGAGGCAGGCAGAGAGAGAGAGAGAGGAGGAAGCAGGCTCCCTGCGGAGCAGAGAGCCCGATGCGGGACTCGATCCCAGGACCCTGAGATCATGACCCGAGCCGAAGGCAGTGGCTTAACCCACTGAGCCACCCAGGCGCCCCTGCCCATTTTTTAATCAGATTTTTTGTTGTTGAGTGAACTGAGTTCTTTATATAGATAGTGACCCCTTATCCAATATATGGCTTGCAAAAATTTCTCCCATTCTGTTTCTTTTCATTATGTTAATTGTTTCTTTTGCTATACAGAAGCTTTGAGTTTGTTGATTTTTGTTGTTTGCATTTGGCATCACTCTCCACTCCCAAATTATTGCCGATACAAATGTTGATGACATTTTCCCCTACATTTTCTTCCCGGAGTTTTATGGTATCACAACTTATGTTTAACTCTTTGATCCATTTCAAGTTAATTTTTGTGAGTGGTGTGAGAACAGGGGTCCAATTTAATTGTTTTGCAAGTGTTTATCCAGTTTTTCCCACACCATTTGTTGAAGAAACTATCTTTTCCCCCATTGGGTATGCATGGCTCTCTTGTTGAATATTATATATGCCATGATTTAATTCCGGGCCCTTTGTTCTGTTCTACTGGTTAATGTGTCTATTTTTGTGCCAGTACCATACTGTTTTTATTACTATGACTTTGTACTATACTTTGAAATTTGGAAGTATGATGCCTCTGGCTTTGTTGTTCTTTTCTCAGAATTCTTTTTCTATTTGGGATCTTCTATGGTTCCACATAAATTTTAGGATTGTTTCTTCTATTTTTGTGGAGAATGCCTTTGGAATTTTGACAGATTGTGTTCAATCTATAGAAGGCTTTGGATATGGCCATTTTAACAATGTTAATTGTTCTGAACATGAAATGTCTTTCCATTTGTTTGTGTCTTCAGTTTCTTTCAGCAAGGTTATTATTATATAGATATTTCACTTCCTTGGTTAAATTTATTCCTAAGTACTTTATTATTTTTGGTGCTCCTGTGAATGGGATATTACTCTTTATTTCATTTTCAGATGCTTCGTCTTTATGTAAAGGAATGCAATTAATTTCTGTATGCTGATTTTATATCCTGCCACTCTACTGAAATTGTTGCTTAATTCTAAGAGTTTTTTGACTGGTTCTTTGGGATTTTTTCTACATAGGATAGTATTAGTACATAATGACAATTTTACTTAGTCTTTTTTTATTTGGATGCCTTTTATTCCTTTGTCTTGCCTACTTGCTCTAACTAGACTTGTAGTACCATATTGAATAGGAGTGGTAAAGGTGGACATCCTTGCCTTGTTCCTAATCTTAGGGGAAATGCTCTCACTTTTTTCTCCATTAAGTATAATGGTAGCTGTGGGTCTGCAGTGTGTGACCTATTTATTATATTGTGGTATGTTCCTTCCATACCCAGACTGTTAAGGGTTTTTATCATGAAGGATGTTGTATTTTGCCAAATGTTTTTTCTGTACCTATTGAGATAATCATGTGGTATTTATCTTTCATTTTATTGCTGTGATGTATTACATTTACTGATTTCTGTGTGTTGACCCATCCTCTCATCCCAGGGATAAATTCCATATGGTCATGGTGTATAATCTCTTTAATGTGCTCTTGAATTCAGTTTGCTAATATTGTTGAATTTTGCATCTATATTCATCAAGGATATTGATCTGTAGTTTTTCTTATGACATCCTTACCTGGTTTTGGTGTCAAAGTAATGCAGGCTCGTTGAATGAGCTTGGAAGTGTTCCCTACTCCCCCCTGTAATTCTGAAAGAGTTTGAAGAGGATTGGTGTTAATTCTTTAAATGTTTGGTAGAATTCTCAAGTGAAGCCATCTGGTCCTAACATTTTCTATGTTGAGATTTTTTGCTTACTGATTAAATCTATTTCTTCCTGATTCAGTCTTGATAGCTTGTTTCTACAAATGTATTCATTTCTTCTAGGTTATATAATTCATTGACATATCATTGTTCACAGTAGTCTGTAATGATTCTAGTATTTCTGTATTATCAGTTGTAATGTCTCCTCTTTCATTTGAGTCTTTTTTATTCCTAATTTCTTTAGTTATTGTAGCTAAAGGTTTGTCAGTTTTGTTTATCTTTATCTTTTTGAAGAACCAGTTCTTAGTTTTGTTGACCCTCCTATTGTTTTTCTGATCTTTATTTCAACTCTGATCTTTATTATTATCTTCCCTCTGCTAACTTTGATTTTAATTTGGTTTTATTTTTCTAGTCACTGAAGTGTAAAGTTAGGTCATTTATTTGTGATCTAATTTCTTTATATATATATTATATTCCCATATATTGTATAGTAATATATATTAATTTCTATATAAATAGAATTTTTTAAAGTAGGCTCCATTCCCAATGTGGGGCTTGAACTCACAACTCTGAGATTAAGAGTTGCATACTCTACTAAGCCAGCAGACACCCCTCTAAATTTCTTAATATACACATTTATTGCTATAAACTTTTCTGTTGGAACTGCTTTTGCTGCATCTCAAAATACTTGATCCATTTTGTTTTCTTTTTGTTTTGAGATGGTTTTAAATTGGCTTTTTGATTTCTTCTTTGACCCCATGGTTGCTTAGAAGAATGTCTAATTTCCACATACTTTGTACATCTTCTCACTTTCCTATTGTTGATTTCTCCTTGCATACTACTGTGGTCAGAAAAGATATTTGGTATGGTTTTGATCTTAAATTGTCTAAGATTTGTTTTGTGGCCTATATGATCTATCCTGTAGAATGCTGTGGGTGCGTTTGAGAATAATGTGTATTCTACTGTTGTTGGATGGAATTTTCTGTATATGTCTAAGTCCATTTGTTCTAAAGTGTGCTTCAATTCCAATGTTGCCTTGTTGATTTTCTGTCTGAATGATCCATCTATCGTTGATAGTGGGGTAGTTAAGTCCTCTACAATTATTGTCTCTCCCTTAAGATCTGTTGTTAATTGCTTAATATGTTTTGGTGCTTAGAGCATATATATGCATATATATTTATGACTTATATATTCTTGCTGTATTGGACCTTTTATCATTATATAAACAAGAGACCTTTGTCTTGTTACCCTTTATGCCTTGAAATATATTTTGTCTAAGTATGGCTATGCTTGCTTGTCTTCTTTTTGTTTTTGTTTGTTTGGAATATCGTCTTTCATCCTTTCACTTTGAGCCTATGTGTGTCTTTAAAGATGAATGGAGTCTTCTCTTAGGCAGTAGATAGTTGGGTCTTTTTTTTTTTTTTTAATACATCCAGCCACTTTGTGATTTTTTTCATGGTATTTTATGAAAAGTGCCTCTGCTGCTACATTTTCAGATAGCAAGAACCTAATAAGATAAGGCTGCTTTTACTTTTGATTGGAGTAGTTCACCAGGTTGGTAGTTAGGAGCCTTCCTTTTGTTTCCCAGAAAGTGGTGCTATAGCACAAAATTTTTAAAGTTCTTTAACCAGAGCTGACTCACCACCAAGGTTGGGAGTGCAGCATTTAAGAAAAATTTAAAAGGCAAAGAGCTGCAGCACAGTGGGGGTAGTACTTAGTACTTGTGGCTTTGGTTGTTTGCCCACAGCCCAATAGAGGAATTTTCAAGTTGGGGGCAGGGGCTCCCAGAGGTCTGTGCATAGACCTCTTGCCTCCCGAAGCAGACAAAAGAGATGCTTTGCTTCAGTCGTGATTGCCTACTACCCTTCCTTACTCTCCTCTCAGTCACCACAGACTCCATGAGGAGACAACTGGTCCCTCCAGCTGTAGCACTTACGGCCAGGCCGACCCCACTCATCACGTTCACCCTCTGACTCCTCTGCCAGAAAGTTCATGCCGGCTCAGTGCCACACCCAGCCTTCTCTGCCATCACTGCCTCCGCAGCCAACACCTGTTACTGCAACCTCCTCCGCAGTCCAGTCCACCGTCAGGTGCATGTCTGGATCTCACAGGTGTCCTGTACACTGTGCAAAGGCACTTCACTTTTTTTGGATTTTTAAAAAGTTGTAATTCCTGTGTAGTTACCATAGTGTTACATTAGTTTCAGGTGTACAATATAGTAAATGCAACAGTTCTGTGCAGGACTCAGTGCTCATCATGCTGTGTGCGCTCTTAATTCCTTTCACCTGTTTTATCCGTCCTCCCACCCTCCTCCCCTCTGGCAACCACCAGTTTGTAGAGAACAAAACCCTTAACTCTAGAGAAGAGTTAAGAGTCTCTTTCTTGGTTTGTCTCTTTGCTTCTTAAATTCCATATGTGATATCATATAGTATTTGTCTTTCTCTTATTTCACTTACCATTAGACTCTCTAGTTCTATCCCTGCTGTTGCAAAATGGCAAGATTTCATTCTTTTTATGGCTGAATAATATTCCATTATATATATATAATATATAAATAACATATAATGTATATATGGCTATATTTATATAATGATATTTATATGTATATTCTCAAGTTGGACAAAAGGGAAATATATATATGTATGTATGTATATTATCTTCTTTAACCACTCATCTATTGATGGACACTTGGGCTGCTTCCATAATTTTGGTATTATAAATAATGCTGCAATGAACAAAGAGGTGCATATATCTTTTCGAGTTA
This sequence comes from Mustela lutreola, assembly GCF_030435805.1. Lineage (NCBI taxonomy): Eukaryota > Metazoa > Chordata > Mammalia > Carnivora > Mustelidae > Mustela > Mustela lutreola. Next base: position 46,334,049 of record NC_081296.1, read on the forward strand.
GTGTTTTTGTATTTTTGGGTAAATTACCATAGTGGAATTACTGATCCCATGGTAATTCTATTTTTAATTTTTTAAGGAACCTCCGTACTTTTTTCCACAGGGGGTATACCAATCTGCATTCCCACCAACAGTTCAAGAGTGTTTCTTTTTCTCCGTATCCTCGCCAACACTGGGTATTTCTTGTGTTTTTGAATTTAGCTATTCTGACCGGTGTAAGGTGATATATCATTATGACTTTGATTTGCATTTCCCCGATGAAGAGTGATACTGAGCATCTTTTCATGTATCTGTTAGCCATCTGGCTGTTTTCTTTGGAGAAATGTCTGTTTATATCTTCTGTCCATTTTTCTTTTTAAAGATGTATTTATTTGACAGAGAGAGAGAGAGAGCACAAGTAGGCAGAGAGGCAGGCAGAGAGAGAGAGAGGAAGAGAAGCAGGCTCCCTGCTGAGCAGAGAGCCTGATGTGGGACTTGATCCCAGGACCCTGAGATCATGACCTGAGCCGAAGGCAGCGGCTTAACCCACTGAGCCACCCAGGCGCCCCAATTCTGCCCATTTTTAAATTGGATTATTTGGTTTTGTGGATATTGTTTTAGAGGCTCTTGTATTTTGGATACTAACCCTTTATCAGATATGTCATTTGCACATATCTCCTCTCATTCAGTGGACTTTTTAGTTTCATTATTTTCTTTGCTGTGCAAGAGCTTTTAATTTTGATGTAGTCCTAAAAGTTTATATTTGATTTTGCTTCCCCTGCCTCATATCTAGAAAGATGTTATAGCCGATGTCAGAGAAATTAGTGCTGTGTACTTTTCTAGGATTTTTATGGTTTCAGATCTCATATTTAGATCCTTAATTCATTTTGTATTTATTTTTATGTGTGGTATAAGAAAGTGGTCCAGTTTTCCCAACCCCATTTGTTGAAGAGACTGTTTTTTTCCCATTATATATCCTTGCCTCCTTTGCCAAAGATTAGTTGACTACATAATCATGAACTTCTTTTGGGTCCTCTGTTCTGTTCCATTGATCTAAATGTCTGTTTTTATGCCAGTATCATACTGTTTTGATTACTATAGGTGTGTAATATATCCTGAAATTGGAGATTCTGATGCTTCCACTTTGTCATAATTACTTTGCTATTCAGGGTCTTTTGTGATTCCATACACATTTTAGGATTATTTATTCCTATTCTGTGAAAAAATGCTGTTGATATTTTCATAGGAATTGCATTAAATCTGTATGGACATTTTAACAATATTTGTTCTTCCCATCCATGAGCATAGAATTATTTTTGTGTCATCTTCAATTTCTTTCATCAAACTTATGGTTGTCAGAGCACAGGTCTTTCACCTCCTTGGTTAAGTTTATTCCTAAGCATTTTATTTTTAGTACAATTGTAAATGGGATTATTTTCTTGATTTCTCTTTCTGCTTCTTCACTAATAGTGTGCAGAAACTTAACAGATTTCTGTATATTGATTTTGTATCTGTGATTTTACTGAATTTATCTGTCAGTTCTAATAGTTTTTTGGTACAGTCTTTCAAGTTTTCTATATATAGTATCATGCCATCTGTAAATAGTGGAAGTTTTACTTCTTCCTTACCAATTTGGATGCCTTTTCTTTTTGTTGTCCAATTACTATGGCTAGGATTTCTAGTATTATGTTGAATAAAAGTGGTGAGGGTGGGCATCCTTGTCTTGTCCCCAATCTTAGAGGAAAAGCTCTCAGTTTTTCCACCATTGAGCATGTCAGCTGTGGGTTTTTTACATATGGCCTTTATTATGTTGAGGCAATTTCTTTCTAACCCTATTTTGCTGAGAGATTTTATAATGAATGGATATTGTACTCTAATGCTTTCTCTGCATTATCAAAATGGCCATATGATTTTTGTCCTCTCTCTTGTTGATGTATCACATTAATAATATTGAACCAGGGGGCGCCTGGGTGGCTCAATGGGTTAAAGCCTCTGCTTTCAGCTCAGGTCATGATCCCAGGGTCCTAGGATTGAGCCCAGCATCTGGCTCCCTGCTCAGCAGGAAGCCTGCTTCTCTCTCTCCTACTCCCCCTGCTTGTGTTCGCTCTCTTGATGTGTCTCTGTCAAATATATAAAATCTTTTAAAAATATATTGAACCATTCTTAAATCTCAGGAATAAATCCCACTTGACTGTGATGAATGACTGTTTTATTGTATCGTTGGGTTCAGTTTGTTAGTATTTTGAGGATTTTTGCATTTATATTCATCAGAGGTACTGGCCTGTAGTTCTTTTTGGAGTGTCTTTATTTCATTTTGGTATCAGAGTAATGCTGGCCTCATAGAATGAATTTGGAAGCTTTTCTTCCTTTTCTAATTTTTGGAAAAGTTTGAGAAGAATAGGTATTAACTTTTCTTTAAATGTTTGGTAGAATTCACCTAGGAAACCATCTGTCCCTGGACTTTCGTTTCCTTCCTGATTCAGTTTTGGAAGATTGTGTTTCTAGTAATTTATCCATTTTCTTCTAGGTTGTCCAGTTTGTTGGTATATACTTCTCATATTTTCTTGTCATTCTTTGTATTTCTTTCATGTTGTTATTTCTCATTTCATTTCTGATTTTGTCTTTTTCCTTTTTTAAAAATTAGTCTGGCTATCTAGTTTGTCAATTTTGTGAAGATCCAGCTCCTGCTCTTATTGATCTGTTCTTTTTTTTTTAGTTTCTATTTTCTATTTCTCTTATTTCGGCTTTTTTTTTTTTTTTTAAAGATTTTATTTATTTATTTGACAGAGAGAAATCACAAGTAGACGGAGAGGCAGGCAGAGAGAGAGAGAGGGAAGCAGGCTCCCTGCCGAGCAGAGAGCCCGATGCGGGACTCGATCCCAGGACCCCGAGATCATGACCTGAGCCGAAGGCAGCGGCCTAATCCACTGAGCCACCCAGGCGCCCCTCTTATTTCGGCTTTAATCCTTATTATTTCCTTTCTTCTGCCAGTTTTGGGTTTTGTTTGCTTCTTTTTCTACCTTCTTTTGGTTGTTTGAGATTTTTCTTGCTTCTTGAGGTAGGTCTGTATTGCTGCAAACTTCCCTCTTTTGCTGCAATCCAAAGATTTTGGATGGTTTGGTTTTTTTGTTTTGTTTTGTTTTTTTCATTTGTCTCCATGTATTTTTTTTATCTCCTCTTCACTTTCTTGGTTGGTTCATTCACTGTGCAGTAGCATGCTATTTAACCTCCATATATTTGTATTCTTTCTGTACTTTTTCTTGTGGTTGATTTCTGAATCCACAGTGTTGTGGTCAGAAAGCACAACTTCATTTTTTTTTCACAACTTCACTTTTAGCCTCGCATGTGATCTCCTCTGCAGAATGTTCCATATGCATTTGAACAGAATGTGTATTCTATATTTTAATGTTCTGCTGGTATCTGTCAAACAGATTAATCTGTTTCAATGCATCATTCAAAGCCACTGTTTCCTTGTTGGTTTTCTATTTGGATGATCTATCCATTGATGTAAATGGGGTATAAAAATCCCCTACTATTACTGTATTATTATTGATTAGTTCATTATGTTTGTTATTAGCTTCTTTGTTTTTGGGTGCTCCCATGTTGGGTGCATAACTATTTACAAGTGGCATATCTTCTTGTTCAGTTGTTCCCTTTATGGTGATATAGTGCCCATCTTTGCCTCTTGTTACAGTCTTTGTTTTAAACTCTATTCTGTCTGGGGTGTCTGGGTGATGGATATTGGGTAGGGGATGTGTTTGTGGTGGTGTTGGGTATTGTGTAAGACTGATGAATCACAGACCTCTACCCCTGAAGCAAATAACATATGTTAATTTTTTAAAAAGTCTATTTTGTCCAATAAAATTATTGCCACCCCAGCTTTATTTTCACTTCCATTTGCATGATGAACACTTTTCCATCCCTTCACTTTCTATCTGCAGGTGAATTTGGTTCTGAAAGGAAGTCTCTTGTATGCAGTGTACGGATAGAATTTCCTTTCTTACCCATTTTGTCACCCTATGTCTTTGGACTGGAGTGTTTAGTCCATTTACTTTCAAAATAATTATTATAGGTATGTACTTATTGCCATTTTGTTATTTGTTTTCTGGTGGTTTTTATAGTTATTTCTTCTTATGCTCCTTCATAGTTTCCTGGCTTTCTTTACAGATACACCTAGATTCCTTTTCCTTTTCTTTTTTTTTGCACATCCCTGTTTTTCTATGTGTGGTTACCATGAGGTCGATACGGTACCTTATGCCTACAGCAGTCTGTATTAAGTTTATGCCGTGTAAGTGTGAAGCCGTTCTTTACTCCCCCTCCTCCCACTTCCAGTCCTTTTATTTTGTGATCCCTTGACGAATTTTTATAGATATACTTAATTTTGCTGCTTTTGTGCTTCCTACTTTTCTTCTATTTATGGTCTTTCCTTCCTACTCAAAGAGTCCTCTTTAATATTTCCTGTAAGACTGGTTTATTGGTGATGAAATTCTTTAATTTTTGCTTATCTCTCCTTCTATTCTGAATGATATAGCGCTTTGCTGGATAGAGTATTCTTGGTTGCAGGAATATTTCTTTCAGCATCTTGAATATATCATGCCATTCCCTTCTGGCTAGAGGCACTTTCTGTCCCAGTTATGGATGTCTGATGAGTTGTACAATCAAGGGGAGAGAAAAAAGAAAGGACCCACACTGCCTTATGATGCTTGTGTCCCTTAAGTTCATTTTTCTATATGGTGTTCTATTAGTTCAGTCCTATTTGTTGAAAAAATTATATTTTCCCATTTAATTATATTGGCACTTTTGTCAAAATCATTAACTAAACGTTCAGGTTTTCATTGTCTGGATAATCTTAATCTATTGTTCTATCTTTATGTCAGTACCATAACATCTTGATTCTTGTTGCTGAATAAAATGTCTTGAAGTCAGGTAGCAAGAGTAATTAGAATTTTTTCTACAACTTCAAGGTTGTTTTGACTATTATAGTTCTTATATAATTGTATTTTTATATAACTTTAAAATATTGCATTTCTATATAATTTAAAAATGAACCTGCCAATTTCTTTAAGAAAAGCCTTATGGAATTTTGATTGGGATTGTTTTGAATCTGTACATCAGTCTGAGAAGTAATTACATTGCAGTATTTAATTTCTTATCTGTGAACATGATTGCCAATACATTAGACTTCATCAATATTTAAAACTTGTGCTCGCCCAACAACACTTAAGAAAATGAAAAGGCAAGGTAAGGACTGAAGAGAAAATACTTCCAAAATATATATTAACAAAGGACATGTATTATATCAAGAAATCTTACAACTCAATAAGGAAAAATATGAAAAACTTGCAAAAGCATGGACACTTTACCAAGAAAACATACAGATAATAAATAAATACATGAAAAGACACTTAGCATCTTTAGTCATAGGAAAATGCAAATTAACACCATAATGAGATACCACTACACACCCACTAGAAAAAAAATTTTTTTAACTGGCAATATCAAATGTTGGCGAAGATGTGAAACAACGGGAACTCTCACAGCTGACAAGAATGACTTGGAGTAACAGTTTGGCGATCTTTAAAAAGTCAAACATAAACACCTACCGTACAACCCAGCTGTTGCACTCTGATTTACCCAAGAGACATGAAAGCCTATGTGCATGCAAAGATTTCTACACAGATACTCAGAGTAACTTGAAAGAGCCTAAAACTGAGAGTAACCCAAATGTTCATTACCAGGTGAGCTAGTCATCCATATAAAGGGATGAACTACTGATCCATGCAACAATATGAATGAATCACAAAGTATGGTAAGTAAAAGCAGCCAGATAAAAATGCATCAATATTTATGATTCCACTCCTATAAAATTCTACAAAATACAAACTAATCTACTGGACTAAAAGTAGATCAGTGGCTGCATGAGGATGGAATGGGAATGGATGGTAAGGGGCAAAAGGAACCTTGGGAATGATGGATGTTCTTTATTTTGATAATTGTGGCAGTTCATGGAGATACATACTTGTATATGTCAATATTTACCAAGTGTTTATGTGTGACATTGTGTGTCACTATTTATCAATAAAAGATAAAAGTCAGTATTTACCAAGTATTTATGTATAATTTATTTTGAGTCACTATTTACCAATAAAGGATAAAATAACAAAGGTCACATTTGTTCCATCATAATAGAAAACTAGACAAAATACATAAAGGAACTGTTTCAAACAATGGACAGTGGACACAGCAGGGCTGTTACCCGAGAGAAGAGAATGAGAGAAGTGAGCTCTTTGATTGCTCCATCTTCCTGCCTAGATGCATTTTCCTAACAGTGGTAGAAGGAGGGAAACTCAAATAGAGCCCAGAACGCTGAGCATGAAAAGACTGAGGTGGGAGTTCATGGACACTGACGGGTAGTTGGCTGCAGGACAGAGCTCTAGGAAGAAGGGACCTATACAGAAAAGGAGCTCCGTATAACCTTTAATCTTTGCTTGGTATTACGCCAAACACATATGAAATGCTACTCATGTGGTTGAGCAAAAAAATATGTATCGGGTTTTTTTTGTTTTTGTTTTTGTTTTAAAGATTTTCATTTATTTGTCAGAGACAGAGGGAGAGAGAGTGAGCGAGCACAGGCAGGCAGAGAGGCAGGCAGAGGCAGAGGGAGAAGCAGGCTCCCTGCCGAGCAAGGAGTCCGATGCGGGACTCGATCCCAGGATCCTGGGATCATGACCTGAGCCGAAGGCAGCTGCTTAACCAACTGAGCCACCCAGGCATCCCTGTATCGGGTTTTAAACTGAACAATTCCCAGAGTTATCCAGGGCAAGAAGTTCAAGTTTCAACCAACTGAAGCCTTGAGCTGTGAGTGGTCAACTAGGGCATTCACTGTCAACCACATCAAGGCTATCCCACAGGACTATGACTGAACTATCTCTTAAATGAAATCTATTCTAGTTTCACCATAAGAATCTATAAACAAGGCTCAAATCTGTCAAACTGATCAACAAATAACTTAAATGCCTTCACTTCTTGAAGGGAAACAACAAAATCTGGACATTCAACAACATAGTAATCATAATGCCCAGTATCCAATAAAAAGTTGTTAGAGATGCCAGAACCCAAGATGATCCCCAACCAGGAGAAAATTCAAATAAAAGAAATGGTAAGAAATGTTACATTAGCAGACAGGAACTGTAATCATACATTCAAAGGCAAACGATATAATGAAGAGGGAAATCAAACTCATTTTTTAAAAACCCACAGAGATTAAAAAACAATGTATGAGGGGCGCCTGGGTGGCTCAGTGGGTTAAAGCCTCTGCCTTCGGCTCAGGCCCTGATCCTAGGGTTCTGGGATGGAGCCCCACGTCAGGCTCTCTGCTCAGCAGGAAGCCTGCTTCCCTTCCTCTCTCTGCCTGCCTCTCTACTTGTGATCTCTGTCAAATAAATAAATAAAATCTTAAAAAAAAAATGTATGAAATAAAACTTTCACATGATAAGATTAACAGTGGATAGACATAGCAGTAGAAAAGACTGGTAGGAGCGTCTGGGTGGCTCAGTCAGTTTCGCGTCTGCTTTTAGCTCGGGTCATGATCCCAGGGTGCTGGGCTCAAGCCCAGCATCGTTCTCCCTGCTCGGCGGGGAGTCTGCGTCTCCCTCTGCCCCTCCCACTCTGTCTGTCTTTGTCAAATAAAATAAATAAAATCTTAAAAAAGAAAGAAAGAAAAGACTGGTAAACATGAAAGCGCAAAGATAAAATGAATTAAAAAAATAAAAATAAAGAAAGCTCAGTGACTTCTGAGGGAAGTCAAAACTACATGTAAACGAAGTCTTAGAGTAAGAGAGTGTAAAAACAAGATAGGGGGGAAAAAGGGCCAGAATTTCCAATTTGATTAAAACAACAAACCACAAGTAGAAAATACACACCAAAATACGTCATAACCAAATTGCTGTAACCAGTGATAAGTAGAAAATCTTTAAGCAACCATTAAATGCAAGGAACAGGCTAGGGAAGGAATATCCTATCCCTGTACCCCCACGCCAACCCCCCAGCATAACCTCCCAAGGTTACCCAATGGCTTGAATGAGGCAAGACTCCTAGACCGTGTGTTTGGGTTTTAGGAAGTTCCACTGTGTAACAGAGGCCAGGGCACTGATACTTCAGCCAAGAGGCTCACTGCACTGTCCCAAGAAGTGGCTCCTAGAGCTCTAAGTCCCAACCCAAATCCCTCGGAGGTGGACTGGGAAGCCTGGGAAGGAAAGAGCCATTTAGGAGCAGGCCGTGTCTCTCTCCTCCATTTTCCAAATAGAGAAACTGAAAACCATGGCTTTCTCCATATGGGAAATGGCAAATCTGTAGCAAAGAAGTTTCCATCTGTCCGTCAACCTCTGGGCTGTGGGGCCAGCACTCTATGCTGCACTGAAATTGCAATGAAAAATCTAATTTTCAGTTATAGGAGAAAATACCCATAGTACCCAGGTGGCACAACCAAGGCATCAACTCAAATCGAACTTTAGCCCCAAGTACTTAAACTCTACAGCCATCACTAAGAGGGAGGTCCCTAAACACAACAATACCGATTTGAGCCTCTCCAGAGGAGAATGATGAATAAGAACTTCTGCCCCTCCCCAGCCACATCCAATGATGGAGGGAGGGATGAAGAGAGAAAGGGAGGAGTGAGTGAGTGGGAGGAAAAAAGGAAAGAACGGTAAAAGAAAAGAAAGAAGGAAAACCTGGATACTGGAAAAACCAATAAAATGGAAGAATGTGGACACACACGTACTATTAAATTGAAACAGTTTCAGGAGAGCCTGCCTGGCTCGGTTGGTTAAGCGTCTGCCTTTGGTTCAGGTTATGATCCTGATCAAGCCCCGAATTGGGCTCCCTGCACCTCCTCCCTTTGCCACTGTACTTTCTGGCTCTCTCTCTCCCAGTCAAATAAATAAATAAAACCTTAAAAAGAAAGAAAAAAAGAAAGTTTCATAATTTGAGCCAAATGGAAACCCAAAATTTATTGGGAGAATTTGCGTAACAAAAATAGCAGCAATTAGAGGTCTTATGCCTGTACAACATAGAGGTTCTAAAGTAACTTAATATGCACTAAAATATGCCAATTCAGGGCATCTGGGTGGCTCCGTCAGTTGAGTGTCCCGCTCTTTTTTTTTTTTTTTTTTTTAAAGGTTTTATTTATTTGACAGGGAGAGAGACAGCCAGAGAGGGAACACAAGCAGGGGGAGTGGAAGAGGGAGAAGCAGACCTTCCACAGAGCTGGGAGCCCGATGGGGGTCTCCATCCCAGGACCCTGGGATCATGACCTGAGCTGAAGGCAGGCACTTAACGACTGAGTCACCTAGACACAAGTGTCCTACTCTTGACTGCGGCTCAGGTCAAGATCTCAGGGTCCTGGGATAGAGCCCCCACAACAGGCTCCGTGCTCAGTGCAGAGTCTGCTTGTTCCTCTCCCTCTGCTTCCCCCCCTTACTCTTTAAATTAAAAAAAAAAAAATTTTTTTTAATAATAAAATACACCAAGTAGTAAAACTTCAGGGACTCAATACTGGGACTCCGATTTCAGTTACACCTGAAGACAAATCTGAATATAGCACCCCGATAATCTGAAGAGAGCAACTAAATATAGAGAAAACATAGGTATGCCTCATTTTAACTACAACCTTGCCTTTCCCATAGCCAGAGTACCCACTGCCCTAAAATATTCCACAGTATCTTTGACACTTACAAACTGGTTTGACAAAACAGGACCCCACAGATCCCGGGTTAAAGTCGTTAATAGGGCGACACCTGGGTGGCTGGGTCAGTTAGGCATCTGCCTTCAGCTCTGGTCATGATCCCAGGGATTGAGCCCTGCGTCAGACTCCCTGCCTGGTGGAGTCTGCTTCTCCTTCTTCCTCTGCCCCTTCCCCACACACTCCCCCTCTCTCCAAAAAAAAAAAAAAAAAAGTTAATATGGCCCAAAGAGGGGTAAAATAGGTCCTTCAAGTATGGAAACTTCTATATGACCCAACTGATGAATGGGTGATTATTCCTACTGCTTCTCTACATAATAGCCCACTTCTGCCTGTTCTTAAATCTAGGAGAATGGATGATGCCTCCTGCGGGATCACTGCACTCTTAAATGCTGTGGGCCCACCCATGAAGGCCCCATCCTCAATACCCAGTATTACTGAAATTACTAATGTCATCCAATCAGAAACCAGCCAAGATGTTCAACTTAGGGCCTGTTCACACAGCCCCTTGGCCAGTTTGCCTTCAGCTTCAAAGGAACCCAATACACTGTGACTAGACCACCCATGGGATACCTCAGCAGCTTTGCCATCACACACAGTCTTCGCAGAAAACCTCCTAACTGCATTTACCTTTCTCCAGGGGCACAGGCATTATCTTAATTTGATGACATCCATCTCCAAGGAGATTCATTTGACACACTTATTAAAGACATACAAGTCAATGTTTTTATTCGTTTTTGGGTTCCAGAAGCAATGTAATTCTCATTTCAAGGATTGCTTAACCTCACTGATGCTCCTACTTACAAATCAGTCCATCTTAAATGGGGCTCCCCCCAACAAAAGGCCCTAGAATCTATCCAAATGAAAATCAACAGGCACTTCCCTTTAGTACCTTTGGAGACTCCACTGCAGGGGCTTTGACAACCTCCCCTCTTACCTCCCGGTCTCTGGACCACTTATGATGGCCTTAAGTTGCCCATAGGCTTCTGATGCCAGAAAGTACCCCTCTCAGTCTCATGCTATATGCCACCAGAGCAGAAATTGCTGGCCACATCCTGAGGATACCCTGGAAAGAGTGGCTCCCACAAGACCCCGAGCCTATGACCCTCTGTACCCAGATGCCCACCATGCCTTGGGTCACGGCAGCAGGCACCCCACAAGCTCAACACTGCTACTGAGGCCCCCTTGTAGGATAGAGATAAATGTGGCCCCTGTGGCTTATTCTGATTGCAAGATAAATGGTCTCCTTTGTTCTCAGCTCCTTACCAGACGTCATCCCTCCTCCGGACCTTGGACTACCTGGGGAGGCTGCTTGGAATTAACTGAGTGAACAGCAGTGGAAGCTCACAGCGAACACACAGCATGGCCACCACCATAGAGGAGGGAGCCCAGTGCGGTGTTGCTGCTTTCATCTCTTAACCAAGATGCCCCTGATAAAGGGCAGGACAGAGGACACAAGAGTGGGCAAAAGTGGCCAAATTTCAGGCAATCATCTTAGCACCCACTGCACATTTTTACAAACTTTGGGGTCACTGCCTAAAAGTCCTCTCAAGGTAAAGAATTCCAAATCTCTGGCCTCACAGATACCCATGAAACAAATCAGAGTCACACATGCCTCTCTATACACTAAGGCCAAAGTACAAGGCCTCACCAGACACTCCTCATCCCCTTCAGAGTCCCAGACATTACTGAGTTACCAAGACACACATTTCACTTCTGAAACTAGACAGTGCCCTCTTAGAAAAGGCATTCAACTGAACTTTGATCTTCCCAACAGGTCCCCGATGGCCAGTTAAATGAGATATAATGGTCTCTTCAAATAGCTTCTTTTTAAACTCTAGTCTGCAAATGGACCCCCTATGTGGGTCTCAATCTTGCCCCAGGCCTTATTCTTTCTTCATGTAAGGCTCCTTGGATAATTCACACCTTACACTAACTAAACAACTTTCCGATACCCTTTCCTATCTTTAAAGAGGGCCTGTCTAGCCTCCAAAATTATCTGTCCGGGGCATTGCCACGGACAGTGTGGACTATCAAGAAGGGAGACAGAAAATCCTGCTTTGCAAGTGAAAATCACATTGAGAGAGAATCATAATAAAAGCAACACCATGTCCCACACCAGTGAACCGAGAAGCCCCCTCTTGGTAATACTCCAGCATCGGGCAGCAGAAGCCTGTCAGGAGTGGCAGCACACCACTGGTTTGCAACCCGGAGGCCCAAAGCCTCCAAGTCAGTCACGGTTCCCGCCACACCGAGCAGATGCTGAGGCCCCCGTGACTGGAGTGTGGCTCACACCAGCTCTGCAGCCCAAAGGCCCTGCCAGCTTGCCTGCCCACCGTCAAACCAATGCATGGAACAAAACGCCCACGGCAGCTGGCTCAGCTGGAGGGCCCGCACACGGCTGAACGCTGCAGCTGCAACCACCTCAGCCGCAGAGATGCTATGCTGAGGGACGATGTGACACCATAGCACCGAGGTGCACGCACGTCAGGCCAAGAGGTGTCAGATCTATTCTCGGCAAAACCCCACTCATGGCCTGTGCGGGCAAAGCCTTGGGCTCTTGGGGAGATTCTGGATTCGGCCACGCTCCCTGAGGCGTTTGATGGTGCCAGCGGGTTTCAGGTACTCTGGCCCCACCACGGCAGTCCCGGGGGTGCCGCCATCGCTCTCTCTAGCTGGACACCCACAAAGCTCCGGCACTTAACAGATACTTGCAAGTCGAGCTTGCGGGCCCAACACTGCCTTCAAATTTGACAAGCAGTCTGGTCTTAGTATATTACAGGTTGTATGAAGGCAACCCTCTGATGCAAAAATTAAATTAAGCCAGGCGCCCCTAGAGTTAGTGATTTTTGAAGGATTAAATGGTCAATCAGATTCTCAGAATTTTAGTTTGCTTTCTTCCTCTTGGTTCAATTTTGTAATTTCTGTTCTCAGAAAATAAAACACTCAAAATAGCAAAAACAAACAAGAAAACCACGACCCATATCAATCTGAGTGGGTATCCACTTGGAAAGGATACACCAGTCCCACGTCCCAGTTATACTGCTCTGGCCCCGGAGTTCACCGTGCATTGGACACCGCCTTGGACACCATCACCGCTGTCCAAGATCTCACCATTGGAGAGGACTGCCCTCCAGGCCCTGAGACCTCTGGCGAAGCAATGCCCATGGGCCACCTCTGCTAAGCTACCAACAAATGAGATGTAGGTCACTTATTACTTTCCCTCCTTAACAGGAGGGATTCCATGATGCTTCTTGAGCTTGCTGTTCACTTAGCCCACGATCCTCATGTACACTCTGCTTCCGGCCCTAATACTCCCATGCCTAAGGGGAAATTTTGGAGAGTTTACTACCATCTGTGTCCTTCTAAAAATTAATGGAAATTAATGCTTTCCCCAGTGTACAACTGCCTATACGTCTACCCCTCAACTCCCTAGGGACAGAAGCTCCCGCTCCCCATTGCATTCTCCTACTCCTCCCAACTCTGGCTTGCCCCCTGACCCTCTCACCCTGTATCTCCATCGACTGCCACCACAAATACCCCTTCCCCTTGGTTACAACAAATACCACTAACATCGAAATACATCTTACTGAACTACCAGCTCATTCCCTTCAACAACGTAACTGCAGAACCTGCCACCTTGACCCAAGCAATAACACCAAGATAGTATCGTCATGAAGAAGATAACTGAGGCTTTTAACACACATGACAAGTCCACCAAGATATTGTTAGAGACCCCAGAAATTCAGACTGGTTTTCACGGCTAATGCCATATAAATGGGCAACTTGGTTTTGGGCTAATCTGCAAGGGTTCCTTGTTCTTCTTTTCTTCCTTTTTCACCTTATGTTTGCTAGGTTATTCAAGACAACTCATCTCAAATTCTCCTCTACTATTTAGAACAAATACCCAAAGTAACGGAGCTCAAAACTGAGGTCAAGACATTGAGACGTCAATTTTAATATATATTTTTAAATTTTATCTTTAAAAACTTCTTCAGAAGCACGCACCTAGGCAGGTCTGTTGGTTAAGTGTCTGCCTTTGGCACAGGTCATGATCCCAGGGTGCTGGGATCGAGTCCCGCATCGGGCTCTCTGCTCAGCAGGGGGCCTGCTTCTCCCTCTCCTCCCAGCCCGTATTCTATCACTGACTCTCTCTGTCAAATAAATAAAATCTTAAAAAAAAAAATACTTTTTTTCTTCAGCTTTTTGAGGTAGAATGAACACATAGGTATAAGTAACATACTGTATACTTATGTGGACAGCTTGTTCTGACATGTATACATTGTGAAATGATCACCACAATCAAGCAAATTAACATAAGCATCAACTCAACAGTTACCATTTCTCTATCTTTCTCCTTCCCCTCCCTTCGTCCCTCCTTTCTTCCTTTCTTTTGTAGGGAGAACACTTAAGATCTACTAACAAAAGTCGAGTATACAATACAGTACTACCTAGAGTCACTATGTTGTACCCTTTGACTGACACGTCCCTATCTCCCCCTTCCTCCCGTCCTACTGACCACCACTAGACTCTCTTCTTCTATTAAATTGACTATTTGATTCTACGTATCAGTGAGATCATGTAGTATTTGTCTGTGTCTGGCTTGCTTAGCATGAAATCCCTTAGGTTCACCTATGTGATCCCAAATGGCAAGATTACCTTCTTTTATGAGGCTGAATAATATCCCATTGTGTAGTATGTATACACACACACATTTTCTTTATCCATCAATAGACATTTAGGTTGTTTCCAGGTCTTGACTACTATAAATAATGTTGTAGTGAACACAGACATGCAAATAGCTCCTTAAGATCTATACTTCATTTCCTTAGGAAATAGCTCTAAAAGTTAAAAATGCTCTTGACCCAATTTAAAGGGCCTAAGTAGCAAGTCAGTTTCCCTTCTTGAGTGGCTGAGTCCACACCCTAGCCAATTCCCTTACTGAGCTCTTCTACTCTGGGGTACTATGCACCCAACTCTAATTAACCTGGGGCCAGGTACCAGACAACTAAGGTCCCTATGCTGCCAAGTGAAATTATTTAAAATAGATGATCCTCAGGGGAGCCCATGAAACCTAGCTAACCTCATCCTACTTGCCATATCTAAGCTGCCCCTTACTTCTCTAATTTGCTGTTACCATGTTCCTAGGTGCAACTTTTGTGCTGCACCGCATGGGAGCTTTTACTCGATCAAAACTTAAGTAACAGAGTTCTGCCTTTAATTTATCCAAGTGTTTTTATATTGTGCCGACCATCTTTAAAGAAGAATCTTTAAATCTATAAAACAATTAATTAGAAAAGAAGGGCCTATAAAAATGATCAAACTTTCTACCTTAAGGAGAGAAAAAGAGCAAATTAAACCCCAACAAGCAGAAGATAACAAAGAATAAGATCAGAAAAAATGAGTAGAAAATAGACAAAAGATTAAAAAAAAAAATCAATGTAACCAAAAGCTGGTCCTTGGGGGATAAAAAAAAAACCTCTGACAATTACTTTAGCCAGACTGACTGAGACAAAAAGAAAGAAGAAAAGAATTTCCAATATCAGAAATGGAAGATGTGGTATCACTACAAATCTTACAGATTGGAAAAGGTAACATAGTGAATAATTTTCTGCCAATAAATGTGCTCACTTATGTAAAATGGATAAATTCCTTGAAAGACAAAAAGTATAAAAACTGGTTCAAAAAGAAACAGGAAATCTTAATAGTCTTATGTCTATTTAAGAAATTGAATTTATAGGGCACCTGGGTGGCTCAGTGGGTTAAGCCGCTGCATTCGGCTCAGGTCATGATCTCAGGGTTCTGGGATCAAGTCCAGCATCGGGCTCTCTGCTCAGCAGGGAGCCTGCTTCCTCCTCTCTCTCTGCCTGCCTCTCTGCCTACTTGTGATTTCTCTCTGTCAAATAAATAAAATCTCTAAAAAAAAAAAGAAAAAAAAAGAAATTGAATTTATAAATTTAACATCTCCACAAAAGAAAATTCCATGCCCAGATAGTTACTCTATCAAGCATTTAAGGAAAAAAGGCCATCTTGTAAAACTTTCTCAGAAAAAGACAAAGGAAAAAACATTTCTCTATCACATTATGCAGACGGCATTACCCTCATAAACATTACAAGAGAACTACAGACTATTTATTCTTCATGGAAATAATGCAAAACTCTTACCACCACCAAAACAAAAACAACACAACAAAGAAAAAATTCAAAACTCACTATAAGGCAACAAAAATAAAGGTAGTGTGATACCGACAAAGGAGAAATAGATCAATGAAAGAGAACTAAGAGTCAAGAAATAGAATCATTTGTCCACGATCAACCGGTTTTTTGACAAGGGTGTCACAACTCTTCAATTAATAGTCTTTTCAAAATAATATTTTCAAAAATAATAATAGTCTTTTCAAAAATGAAATTTGACTGTTACCTTGTTACATATACAAAAATTAACCCAAAATAAATAATACACCTAAATATAAGAGCTAAAACTGTGTAACTCTTAGGAGAAAACACAGTGGTAATTTTTCATGACTTCTGCTCTGGCAAAAGATTCTTAGAAATGACACCAAGAACACAAACAGTAAGAAAAAAAAAATAAACTGTACTAAGTCTAAATTAAAAACTTTTGTGCTTCAGGGGCACCTAGGTGGCTCAGTGGTTTAGGGCCTCTGCCTTCGGTTCAGGTCATGATCTCAGGGTCCTGGGATCAAGCCTGGCATTGGGCTCTCTGTTCAGCAGGGAGCCGCTTCCCCTTCTCTCTCTGCCTGCCTCTCTGCCTACCTGTGATCTCTGACTGTTGAATAAATATATATATTTTTTAAAATCTTAAAATAAAAAACAAGAACAACAAAAAAATCTTTTGTGCTTCAGAGGGTACCGTAAGTTCAATGACAATCCACATAATGGGAGAAAATATTTGCAAGTCACATCTAACAGGGACTTCTACCTAGAATTCTTACAACTCATTAACAAAAAGGCAAATAGCACAATTTTAAAAAATAGGTAAAAGGTCTAAACAGACATTTCTCCAATGAAGATGTACAAATGCCCTATAAGCCAAGGAAAAGATGGTCAGGGTCATTAGCCATCAGGGAAATGTAAATTAAAACCACGGTGAGATACCATTTCACAGCCACTAGACTGGTGAAAAAGGTAAGCAGGCTCTGGTAAGAAAGTGAAAATATCAGAGCCCACACATGCTGTTGATGGCAATATAAAATGAAAGGGCAAATGTGGAAAACAGTCCGGCAGATTTTCAAGCGATGAGAGTTAGCATATGATCCAGCAATTCCATTCCTAGGTATATACCCAAGAGAAATGAAAACATATGCCCACATAAAAACATGTACAAGAATGTTCATAACGGTATTATTTATAAAACCAAAAGGCAAACACAAACCAAATGTCCATCAACTGTAGAATGGATATATGTGGCATATCCACACAACAGAAACTCATTAAACCATAAAAAGAAATGAAGTCCTGATAACATGCTACCACATGGATGAACCTTGATAACATTATGCTAATTGGAAAAAAGCCAGTCACAAAAGATAACAAATGATTTCACTTACATAAGATGCCCCACATTACCAAATCTATATATAGACAGAAAATAAATCAGTAGATGCTTAGGACTGGGGAGGACCAGGGAAATGAGAGAGTGAGGAGGTGACAGAGTATAGCATTTCTGAGGTGATGAAAATGTTCTAAAATTCACTGTGGTGATCTATGAAAGTACTAAAATCACTGAGTTGCACACTTTAAGCAGGTGAATTGGATGGTATATGAATTACAGCTCAGTAAGAAGTTTTAAAAAAATCCTTAAAATTTTAATAAACCAGACCCAGCTATAATCAATATCTGGCAATTAGACAGATATAAATCCATCAATCAATCATACCTAAATATGGATTTTCTCTACTAAGCAAGGCTGATATATTTTAATATCAATGTAATTCACCATATTAACAAAATGAAGGGGGAAGCCCATATGATCATTGCAACAGACACAGCAAAAGCCTTTGACAGAATTCAGTATCCATTTATAACAAGAACTCCCAGTATATTGAGAATACATGGTAACGTCTTCAACCTCATAAAGAGTATAAATAAAAAGTTCATAGGTGACATCATATTTAATGGCAAGAAACTAAATGCCATCTTCCTAAAATTGGGAACCATACAATAGTATCTGCCCTCAACAGATACCTCCTATTCAACATTCTATTGGAGATACTAGCCAGTGCAGTTAAGACAAGGAGAGAAAAAGGCACTGAAATTGCTAAGAAGAATCTAATGCTACCTTTGTTTCCATGAGACACAATGGTAGACACGATGGTATATGTGGAAAACCCTGAGGCATCTACTACAAAGCTAGTAGAATTATTAAGTCAATTTAACAAGGTCAAAGGATACAAAGGTCAGGGCGCCTGAGTCAGTAGAGCATGAGACTCTTGATCTCAGGGTTGTTAGTTCAAGCCCCACGTTGGATGTAGATTACTTAAAATCTTTTTTAAAAAGATACAAGGATCAATACACAAAAATCAATTATGTTTCTATGTACTGGCAATGGACAGTATTAAATACTTTAAATACAATTTACAATAGCATCAAAAATGCTAACAAAGAATGTATTATGTCCTACACAATCAAAATTATAACACATGGCTAAAAGATACTAAAGAAGGCCTATTAAATAAAGAGATACAGTAATTATGATTAGAAGATTCAATATTGTTAACATGTCAGTTCTTTCCAAATTTAATCTATGTATTTAACTCATTTTCATTCAAAATCCCAGCACGTTTTGTAGAAATTATCATGCTGATTTTAAAAGGAGTGGGATTCGAGCGCCTGGGTGGCTCAGTGGGTTAAGCCTCTGCCTTTGCCTCAGGTCATGATCTCAGGGTTCTGGGATCAAGCACCGTTTCAGGCTCCCTGCCCAGCCAGGAGCCGGCTCCCTGCCCCCTGCTGCTTGTCTCCCTGCCTACTTGTGATCTGTCTCTGTCAAATAAATAAAATCTTTTAAAAAATTAAAAGGAGTGGGATTAGCCAACATAATTTTGAATAACATAAATAACATTGAAAGAATATTACCTGATTTTAAGATTTAATATAAAATTACAGTAATCAAGACAGTGTGGTGCTTGTGACAAAAGTACAGACATAGAGAACAACAGAACAGAACAAAATCCCAAAGTGGATTCACACATATAGATTTTAAGATTTTTTTTTTTTTTTTAAACAAAGATGTTAAGGGGGCACCTGGATGGCTCAGTT
Source organism: Mustela lutreola (assembly GCF_030435805.1). Lineage (NCBI taxonomy): Eukaryota > Metazoa > Chordata > Mammalia > Carnivora > Mustelidae > Mustela > Mustela lutreola. The sequence goes on from NC_081296.1 coordinate 46,353,040, forward strand.
GGTTAAGCGCCTGACTCTAGACTTTAGCTCAGGTCTTGATATTAAGGTTGTGAGTTCAAACCCCACTTCATGCTCCAGGCTGAGTGTGGAGCCTACTTTAAAAAAAAAAAAGAAAAGAAAAACAAAGGTGATTAAGGTCATTTCTAGGAAAAAGATAGCCTTTTCAATAAATTATACTGGAAAAACTAAATTTCCATATAGAAAAAAATATACCTTAACCCGTAAGTTTATGCCATATGTAAATGAACCCGAAATGGATTTTATCTAAATGTAAAAACTAAATCAAAAGCTAAAACTATAAAAGGCCAAGAAGAAACACAGGAGAAAAACCTGTGATCTTGGGGGTAGGCAAAGATTTCTACCTAGAGCAAAAATAGCCCTGACTTTTGGAAGAAAAAAAATTGATAAACTGAACTTTATCAAAACTAAAAACTGTTTTTCAGAAGATACCATTATAAAAATGAAAAAGCCGAGTGCCCGGGGGGCTCAGTCAGTTAAGTGCTTTCAGGTCAGGTCCTGAGATCAAGCCTTGTATCTGGCTTGCTGCTCAGTGAGGAGCTTCCCCTTCTCCCTCTCCCTCTGCTGCTCCCCCTGCTTGTGCTCTCTGACCTCTCTCTCTTAAATAAATAAATAAAATCTTAAAAAAAAAAAAAAAAAAAGAAAGCAAATATTTTTCAAAAGATACCGTTAAGAAAATGAAAAGGCAGGAATGCCTGGGTGGCTCAGTCGGTTAAGTGCCCAAATCTCGATTTAGGTTCAGGTTATGATCTGAGGGTCATATAGGATAGAGCTCCTTATCAGGCTCTGTGCTCAGAAGAGTGCCTGCTTGAGAGTCTCTCCTCTTCCTCAGCCCTTCCCCCGACTAGCATGCTAATAAATAAATCTTAAAAAAAAAAAAGAAAAAAGAAAGAAATGAAAAGGCAAACCACAGACTGGAAGAAAATATTCCCTATATATATATGATATAGGACTGGTAATCATAATACATAAAGAGATCTTGCAACTCCATAAGACAAAAAGCACAATTAAAAAAATGGGTATTTGAAGACACAATTCACAAAGACCAATCAGTGGTCAATAAGCACATGAAAACACACTTGACATCAAAAGCCAGCAGGGAAATGTAAATACCACGAGATAGTTCTATACACCAATTAAAATGGCTGAAATTAAAAAGACTGACAATAATAAGTGTTGATGAGCCCGAGGAGCAATTTTACCCTTGAAGTTGCTGATGCAAAATGTGGTTTCCTATAACATTACACACACCCCTGCATACATGCCCTACACTGGATGAAATGATTTGATGTTCTTATTTATTTAAGTATCTGCCTATGTTTGAATCCTGGTTCTACCACTTGCTATCTTTATTACCTTGGGGAAACTTCTTTAGTTTCCATTCATATACAACAGAATAGTACTTAGAATAGTACCTACACCTAAAACGTAACATTGTTGTGGAAATTAATTGATGCATGTAAATTACCTAGTAACATGCCCAGCACATGTAAGTACTCAATATAACAGTAACTTCTGTGACGACTCTATGAATCACTCATTCATATTATACCTGACACCAGTAATCAGCTAAGTAACAACTTGGAGGAATTACACTATGTTTTTAAAAATTACTTTGACTAATCTCACTCCTTTGCACTTCCATGTAAGGTTTACAATCAGACTGGTAATTTCTACCAAAAAAGCATGCTGGGATTTTGAATGAAAATATGTTGAATATATAGATCAAATATGGGGAGAACACACATATAATTACCTTGTGTAAGAAAAATTTTTTCCCTTTGATTTCCTGTGATTGAATGATCAGAGATGCCTGTATTTTTTTTAGAGAGAGAACATGTACACAAGCAGCAGGAGGGCCAGAGGGAGGGGGAGAGAAACAGACTTCCCAATGAGCCTGGAGCCCAATGTGGGGCTCAAACTCAAAAGCCTGAGATAGTGACCTGAGCCGAAATCAAGAGTCAGATGCTTAACCTACCAAGCCACCCAAGTGCCCCCAGAGCTGCCTGTATTTTGAATTTTTATTATAATGGAAGTTGGACAGTAGGAATCATAAAGGTATTAAATCTAGGGATAAAGAAATGGGGGTCCAGGGACGCCTGAGTGGCTCAGTTGGTTAAGCAGCTGCCTTTGGCTCAGGTCATGATCCCAGCGTCCTGGGATCGAGTCCCGCATCGGGCTCCTTGCTCCGCAGGGAGCCTGCTTCTCCCTCTGACTCTGCCTTCCACTCTGTCTGCCTGTGCTCACTCTCACTCTCTCTCTCTTACAAATAAATAAATAAAATCTTAAAAAAAAAAAAAAAAAAAAAAAAAAGAAATGGGGGTCCATAAGGATTTAATTATATGCTTCAGCTAGTAGGATCAGAACCAGACTCCAAGACTTCTCTTGATCTAGTCTGTCAATCTTGGTACTATGCTGAAACCCTTTTAAACCCTTCTCATTGGGTACCCCCTAGCTAACAGAATGAAAACAAATGACAGTAATATATAATATTAATAATTTTCAGATTTCACAGCATAACCAGGACAGTTCTGAAAGCTCTGTACACAAGTTGGTGCACAAGTCCTCCTTTGCCCATTCCTGAGTGGTTCAAGTGTATTAAGTTATTAATCAGTTAATCAGAAAATTACATTAATCAGACCATCTCATTCCCACTGGCAAAAGACGGGGTTTCTAAAACCAAAATAACATCTGTTTGAGTAGTGAGGAGAAAAACTCTCCCACCCATAAAATTACTGGCTGTTTGTCAAAGAGCATCTGGTTTTACTTACTCTGGACGCTATCAGTGATTCTCAATGCCACCTGCACATCGGAATCATCCAGGGGAATTTTTGTGGAAAATATGCCTGGGCCCCACCCCCAGGCATTTGGTTCTGAGAACCACTGCCCTAGCTCACCCCAGAAGACCTCCAATTTTGTCCTGCTGTACCAATGCATTTCTCTATTTAACCAGCAACCTTTACAAACTGAAATCGTCAGTTGTGGGGTTAAGAAGGGCCAAAAAGATTACGAAACCCAGACCAATACAGAAGTGCCAGTTCCCCAAAAGGCCAAAGAGCAGAGCATGGTGGCTGCGCATGCCACTCAGGGGTCTGAGTCATCTCATGAACCCGACTGTGGCCACCCGTGGACATTTACAGGAACTCCTACAAAGACTACTTCTCAAATCAAAAGGTGGCCTCAGGGTGATCCCTTATTCCCAATCTTTCGCTTTATACAAGCATCCAGACCGCTCAAATATCCAAGAATCTAGACCATTTGGGTTATTCATCACTGATTGATAGGAAGGAATAGGGAGGCCTTAAGAGGTAGCATTCAGAATTTACGTCAAAGGGCTTTCCTAGAAAAGATGCCTTTTTAAAAAAAAAAGCTGTAAGATTAGTGGTTAACTCGCCAACACGTCACCAGAGTGTACTACCCAGCTACTGAAGTGAAAATCAAAGTGAGATTTATTTCCAAAAACGAAGCCCGAAGGACTGCCTTCATAGCTCTAAACCTAGGCACTTCCTTTGAGTTTAACTGCAGAAAGGGCTGGAGGACTAACACCTAAAGAGCTGGAAACAAAGACACATACACTTCCAGGTGTGGATTTTTATTTTCACAAAAAGACAACAATGCCTTCCCACATACAAGTATTTACAAAACCCAACTGATTCACCAAGCTAGAACCTGGGTTTGTTTGTTTTTTTCCAGTTCTCAACATAGTTGGGAACATGGAAACATTAGTACCCACACAATTCCCAGAGATGGAATTTATCCACCAAACAGTGCAGATTACCTAAAAAAGTGCACTTACCTGCACAACTCAGTCTAAAAACCTCAAGTGATACAAACCTCATGGCCAAGGTTTCATGAATCTATTTGGTTTCATACCATGCAAACCCGAACAAGTGTGCTGCTACACTAACCTGAAAATCAGCTCTCATTTTACAGTTAAAAAGGTTCTCAACGCTTTAGCAACTATACAGAATATGAAGGTTTATTTCAAAAAAGAGTACATTTTTTTTTAAACCAGGATACACAGATGCACTTAATGTAACAGTACCTTCTGCAAAAATAGGTTACATAATACTCAGAAATGCAAGGAACAATCTTATTCTCTAAAAATTAGACAGCAGACTTTTTTAAGCTTAGACAGCCTTCAAAATGGAGGCTGAAAACGCTTGGTGACAAGAAGGAACTCTAGAGCCTGACACCACAGAGCTAATGCTGCAAATGAAACTACGACCACACACCTGCAAACTACTCTTTATATTCACACAGCGTTAAACAAAATGGTTTGGATTCCATCTTTTCAAATGTGTTTCGGTGCTGGAAGAAAAAAAGTTGAATGATACACAAAACTAGTAAAAGTTACAACGGAACTATTTAAACATCTTCTCCAAAATTGAGAAAAGCAATCATGTTAAATTTTAAAAAATGAGAAAAAAAGAAAAGTCTGACAGAACTCTCAAGCAAGTCAGAGGTCCTCTTCATAAGTAGTCAAGTAAAGTTTACAGGAGATTTCAATAAATTATCTTGAAACCATGGCAGAGAGCTAATTCTCAGAATCGTCGTGGAGGTCCACCCTTAAAAGGCTTAAATCCGGAGCCACTTCCTCTTGGCATGGAATTACCACTGATTTGTACAATTCTATTAATTGGGGATGCATTACTGAAAAAGGTTTAAAAGAAAAAATTGTCAAGAACAAAAGAATTGCAGCTACTACTTATTAAGTGCTTATCATTTACCATGCACGGTTCTTTGTACTTTACCCATATTAAATAAGTTACACTTTTCAACAGTCCTGTGAGGTAAGGACCATTACTAACCCCACTTTCCTGATAAAGCAACTGGCATCTGGTGGTTAGGCAACTTGCCCAAGATCACAGCTAATAAGTGGTGGAACAAGGATTTGAACTTGGGCACTCTCACTTCATAGTGAGCCAAATGATGAGATGCACCATGAATGGACTGGAGCCAGAGGCTCTGAGTGTGATCCCCAGATCAGGAGCATCGGCATCAGCTAGGAATTTGAACCTCTGAACTAGAGGACATCACCACAGAATTGTTTCTGGAGTTCTTTTGGAGGAGGATGGATTTTTTTAAAAAATATGTTTAACAGCAACGTAGTAGGTAATAATGAGCAACACAGGAAAAAAGACCCATCAAAACACCCTACAACCAATTTGGGAGATAAACTCATGGTGAAGCAGCTTAAGGAGAGTAAAATCAGACGACATAAAGGTCTGAATCCCTGGCTGAGGAAGGCAGGTTAGATCTGTGACCAGAGAGGCAGCTCACTGGCTTTGGAGCAAATAATGGTACAACAACACAGTTCTAATAAATAGTTAAATTTTTTAAGAGTATGAGTAACAGAGAAGATAAAACACTAATTTGATAAGCTGAAATGAGGAAGATGGCATAGCTATTGCAACTATTTTTCTTAAATGGAACCACATTTAGAAATTTAGGCTAGGAGTGGAGGGAGATAAAAGATGAGGCCCAGTCTGGGTGAACAAAATGCACAGTGGCACTGGCAAATTAAAAGAAGCTGGCGGAAACACACGGAACATGAAGGACTGAATCAGGACAGGAATGACTTTGCCAGAATTTATGCAGCCGGCAAAGCATTTACATAAAGATCATAATATAGAGCTAAATATCAAGAGCAGTGTCTCAAGTTCAACTATCTGAAGGAGCCAGCAAAGGAAATCCAAAGGGGCAGAAAGAAAGTCGGATGCCTGAGAAAATAGAGAAGTGCCCCCCCCGCCGCCCGCCGAAAAAGAGAAGCCACAGTGAGCAACAGTGCTTAACCACCAAGGAGACTGACAGCTGAAAATAAAGGAATACAGATGTATCCAGAAAAAAGGCACCGGTAACCTTTGAAACCAAAGACAGAATGAGTGATGAGGCCACGCAGGCGCAGATACAATAAACACTCACTCAAGTCTGACAGCAGAACCGACCACAGCAAAGAAGTAAGTCGCATCAGCAAGCCCGCCCCCTCTTCCAAGACAGGGGAATGGGAAAGACAGAGGGCACAGAAGAGAGGGAGAGACCAAAGACTTGCTGGCTGAGGGGCCACGATGGATGTTGGTACACAGCGAAGATAAAGGTCGCCTCTTGGGGCGCCTGGGTGGCTCAGTGGGTTAAGCCGCTGCCTTCGGCTCAGGTCATGATCTCAGGGTCCTGGGATCGAGTCCCACATCGGGCTCTCTGCTCAGCAGGGAGCCTGCTTCCCTCTCTCTCTCTCTGCCAGCCTCTCTACCTACCTGTGATCTCTCTCTGTCAAATAAAATAAAATAAAATCTTTAAAAAAAAAAAAAAAAAAAAAAGGTCGCCTCTGAGAATATGAACAGGCTTTGGGTTAGTGAAATATCCAACAGTTTCATTAGAGCTATTGGAGAAGGAAGGGAGCAGAATGTACTTTCAGTCTTCTCTTCCATTCGAAGACTTTAGTAGTGCCAAGTAGTGAACAAGATGATCGTTCCGACGTGAAGTTAGTGCTCTCCATCTACTAGATTCTGATGCACACACATCCCTGTATCTCAATCCCTATGGCAGAATGCCAATCGATGAACTTACAATGAAGAATATCAACTAACAAATTAACATCCGCTGCCCTGCATATAATCTCTGGGAGATCTGGGGTTAATATGGGGAAATGTGCTGGAAGAAGTAGGGCTGTTACTAGTTGCAATTCAATCTCTCAGAAACTATACTGCCCTTTAAAGAAGGATAAAGGTTTGGATGAATGGTTGCAGTGAAGTCTTAACTGAGTACTTACCTCATGTGTTGGCTTATCATGCCTGCTCCTGTCCGGCCATCACCCATTCGCCTTGCATCGTGATAGCCAGGCCCTTGAGAAGGTGGACCATGCCACTCTTTCCTTGGTCCACTTGTGTCCCGTCCATGGCGTTCAACCACATGTCGTTCCTCAGGGTAGTGCTAAAGAATTACATATTAAAAGTAAAGTTGATGAGGGTTGTGAGGGGGAGGTGAGTAGGGACAAGGTGGTGGGGTTATGGACATTGGGAAGGGTATGTGCTATGGTGAGTGCTCTGAAGTGTATAAGCCTGACGATTTACAGACCTGTACCCCTGGGGCTAATTATACATTATATGTTAATTAAAAAAAAAAAAAGTAGTCACAACACCTGCAGCCTCATGGCCATTCACTTATGCCGGTGTGCACTTAATGTCCGAAACAAACCAGTAAGGTGTTTGAGAAGAAAAGAAGGTTGAATAATACCACAGCACATGGAAAGCATTTCCACCTGTTTGGTACTGAGAAGCTGCTCAGGCTTCAGGGTAGGGTATGGGAGCAATGTAACTTTTATTTCCATACCTTTCAGCATGCACGTACTTTCTGACTTTTGAGTATTTCTAGATCTGTGTGTGTACGGTGCCTGGATCAACAGATACGTGAGAAGGTAAAACAGTAAGACAAATGAGGGTAAATGTAAGAACGACATGCAAACAGCACAAACATGGGAGTTGTCCTATTTCACACAGGACTCATTATTGTTATGACTCTTACAAGGTCTTACATACATGATTATGAAAGAGAGTAATGAACGTAAGGAAACAAAAGCCATAGAACGAAGGATCCAAGGACAGCAGACTAAGTGATGATACTTAGTCAACAGAAAAGCTGAAGGTACTCTACAGAGAGATGATACTGGCAAAACAAAAAACAGCATTTTCAAGGTAGGAGAAAGATCTCCACCTCAGGATACCTCTTCTAAATGGACATCAGAATGCAAAGGCCAATCTATGAGTTTTTACCCCAACTAAGGCAGAATGTTTGCACTACAAACCCTGTCTTAAAAGTTCTGCTCAGGATAAAGAGCTCAATGAACTAATTGACCTACTGATAATATTTACTAACTCTCTGGGCGCCTGGGTGGCTCAGTGGGTTGAGCCTCTGCCTTCAGCTCAGGTCATGGTCTCAGGGTCCTGGGATCGAGTCCCACATCAGGCTCTCTGCTCAGTGGGGACCCTGCTTCCCCCGCTGTTTGCCTCTCTGCCTACTTGTGATCTCTGTCTGTCAAATAAATAAATAAATAAAATCTTTAAAAAAAAAATCTACTAACTTTCTATTTATTAGAAACAGGAAAGCTGATAATGCCATCAGGCCCAAATCTGTTTCATGAATGCTTCAGATGAAATGGAAAATGTATAGTGGTATTAGCTAGTATGCCAAGGGATTAAAAAAACTCCTCCAGTAAAAAATATTGCTATAAAATCTAACAGGTATTCAAACACAAGACAAAGCATTAGAGTACCATCAGGTTGGAGGATGGACACACACACAAACCACAAACACACTTCAGAATTCTTTGTTGTATATAATTTAAGAAGATATTCCATTTATGCCACTGTCAACTAATATGCCAGTATTTCATCAACAGAATGCTTTCAGATTAGGTAAAAAAGGTTTGGCTCATCTGAGTTGCTAAGAGATGAAGATACTTTATTAACTTACAAAATATTCAAGTCAATAAAGTGTCGTAAGAATAAAAAGCAATTAAAAAATATGAACTATTCCACTCACCTACCTTTAGAATTAAAAGAACAAAAAAGAGACAAAAATTTTATCTCAGTTCTATATTCTAAGCTACTTAATTAACTAGGAGAGTATTTATTTATTTATTTTTAAAGATTTTATTTATTTGACAGAGAGAGATCACAAGCAGTCAGAGAGGCAGGCAGAGAGAGAAAGAGAGAAGGAAGCAGGCTCCCCGCTGAGCAGAAAGCCCAATGCGGGACTCGATCCCAGGACCCTGAGATCATGACTTGAGCCGAAGGCAGAGGCTTAACCCACTGAGCCACCCAGGTGCCCCACTAGGAGAGTATTTAAAAGGGGGGGGGGGGCACCTGGGTCACACATTTGCTTAGCGTCTGCCCTCGGCTCAGGTCATGATCCCGAGGTCCTGGGATCGAGCTGCATGTACATGAGGCTCCCTGCTTGGCAGGAACTGCTTCTCCCTCTCCCACTTCCCCTGCTTGTGTTTCTGCTCTCACTGTCTCTGTCAAATGAATAAATAAAATCTTAAAAAAAAAGTTAAAAGTGAGAGAAACACAGTTGAAGTCAAAGTTTTCCCTGCTAATCTAAAAGCCTCAATTTCTTAAAAGGAAATAAAACCTTCATCTCTAAGAAGGCTCATCTACAAAATTTAACAATGCTCAAATTTGAGCAGGAATTTTAAGAAAAATGGCATAAGAATTTTAGGGCTAGCATCCTACTTCTTTGGACTATTAATGTTCAATTATTGACAGTAAAAATATGAAAAATACTAAGAGCTTTTTTAAGAGCTCGCCTCCCAATCGTTCTAACTAATCTAGACCATCAAAATGGTAAATCCCGGGAATTTATTCCTGAAGAGGTGACAATACATCCTTAAGCATTTACCTGTGTTCCACTTCCTCGGTCCGTGATCACGCCCCTGTCTCCCTCTCTGTTTCCGTAGCCTGACGCATTACTGCGATTGCCAGGGGGCGCGCCCCTCACACTGTGTCCTGAAACTTCCCTCCCAGATCGTTCCGGCCTTTCAACTCTGTTAAATAAAACCCGAAGACATCTTCGATCAAAACTCTATTACACCTCTTTTTCCTTGAACACAAATATCTTCTATGCCACCGGCTGGGCCCTGGCAACTAAACAGATACCTTGTTTCCCGTTTGTCTGCGGACATGCTGCCGTCACTTTTCCAGGTGGCGGGTCTGGATGGATTCGGCCCTGCTTCTCGAGGATGTCTAGGGTGAGTGATATCAGGCCTGTCATGGATGATCACGGTTCTCCTCTCGTCTCGTTCTCCCCGGACTTCTCGCCTGTCCGTTTCCCTAAGTTCATTTCTTGGTGGTGGAGGCTCATTTCTTCTGGAATCACTGAAATTTTTGGGATACCTTTCAAAACCCGGATCTTCTCTTCGTGCAGTAGGACGTGTTTTTTTCCCTTCACTTTGACCAACAAAGCGTTCTCGCCTATTGATTATCCAAAACAAAGAACAAAGGTCTGAGATGTACTTACTTGGCCTTATTCATTTTTCTTTTTTTTTTTAATAAATCACAATTTTTTTTTAAGATTTTATTTATTTATTTGACAGAGATCACAAGTAAGCAGAGAGGCAGGCAAAGAGAGAGGAAGGGAAGTAGGTTCCCTGCTGAGCAGAGAGCCTGATGCAGGGCTTGATCCCAGGACTCTGGGATCATGACCTGAATCAAAGGCAGAGGCTTTAACCCACTGAGCAACACAGGTGCCCCACTTGGCCTTATTCGTAATTGTACTTGGATAACTTAGAAAAATCACAGCTTCTTTAAAAATTAACTTAAGGCAAAGCCATCAGAAAAGCCACAACTGTTGATTATAATAACTTATATTGATTGATAATAACTTATTGATTATAATAACTTATTGATTATAATAACTTGATTATTATTGATTATAATCAACAATTTATAAATTGTTGATTATAATAACTTATATTCTAAATGCCTGGTATGGAGATTGTTGTTTAGCATCTGGGAGGAATTAACATCAAACACTCAAGTGACTACCAGCCTGAATGAAGGAGGTTCTAGTGTTCTCAACAGCTGAGACACACCCCATGCTAAAAGCTAACAGTATTCCCACCTAGTTTTAAACAATGTTAAGAGGATAAAGCGAATCAACTTTGTTATGGTGGTCTGTCAAACTAAAGTTTTTTTCAAGGTTTATTTATTTAAGCAACCTCTATAACCTGACATGGGGCTCAAACTCATGACCTCAAACTAATTTTGAATACTGAATCACATTTACATTAATAACAACAAAAACCAAATGTAGGATTTGTTCTGAACACTCGATCTGACCTGTAGTACTTAACATTTTTTTTTTAAATTTTTATTTATTTATTTGACAGAGAGGCAGGCCGAATTGGGGCGGTGGGGAAGCCGGCTCCCCGCCGAGCAGAGAGCCCGACTCAGGCCTCAGTCCCAGGACTCTGAGATCATAACCTGAGCCAAAAGCAGAGGCTTAACCCACTCAGCCACCCAGGTGCCCAGTACTTAAGATTTTAATAGAGAACCAAAGTTATCATTAGCAAGGCTCACACACCAAATACAACAAAATCTTTTTTCTTTTTCTTTTTTTTAAAGATCTTATTTATTTGAGAGCGAGTGAGCAAGAGAGTGCATGAGCTGGGGAAGAGGCAGATAGGCAAGGTAGAAACAGACTCCCCACTGAGCAAGGAGGAGCCCGAAATGAGGCTCAATCTCAGGACCCTGGGATCAAGACCTGAGCCAAAGGCAGATGTTTAACCTACGGAGCCACCCAGGACCCCCCAAATATAGTAACTTTCAAGATATCTATATACCTTTCAAAAGATGAAGACTGTACTGCTGAACTCTCAGGAAACCTGCCCCTCTCTCGGTGATCAAAGTCATTAAATCTGTTTTGCTGGCGAGAATAGTCAGATCCATGGCTGAATCGTGCATCTGTATCTAGAGACAACTTTTTACTCTCGCTCCAGTAAGGATCATCTCGCCTTGAAGAGAAATATTTGCTTATTTATATAAATTAGTTTAATAATAATCCAACAACACTAACTTGGAGTCATACATACCACATACTAGGAACTGTGGATACAGAAGGCTAATAAACTCAAGACATAAAACATTTTGTTACAAGAACAAACTAGCAAAGAATTAACTATCAGATGGCACAGAGTCATGTAATGTTAGAGGAATTTCACAGGAGAGAAAACAGGTGAAAAATGGTCTGTTTAAAAATTTGTAAATGGAAAAGACAGATACCATTTTATAATAAAATTCTAACTAATAGTACACAACTTTTTTCAGTCACACTTAACTTCTGGAAGGTTAGATGGGTAAGTCCCAAGCACAATTCATACATTCCATGTATTTCTCACCACAATCAATTAAGTCTCACAGAACTTATATGAAGAAAATTCAATGACTGCATTTGGAAATCTATTAAGCAGCATGAACACAAACACACAATGCAATCCTTCCCAGTTTGCAACCTCCAAATTTATCTGCACTACCCTCTCAGAATTCTCAAAATGGGTCTGAGTGTGAGAACCATCCCTGAAGCCTATGATGGTGAAGTATTTCCAGTCATAATGGAAAAACATTTGGCAATAGGAAGGGAAAGGGGAAAAGGGCAGACTCTTCCTACTTGACAAGCACGGGATCCATTCCCATCCCTACTGATCAGGACCTTTTATTCCAGGCATGGTTGCCTGTACTTGCTACTCCTCCAATCAGCTTTAAATCAGTTTGAAAGGCCTAAGATAGCACGCGCTGTTAAAGAAGAAAGCAGGCAACTACCTATGATCTACATCACGTGGGCGTTTCAAAGAATTCCTTTTCTCTTGTTCATAACGAAGCTGCTGCTGTTGCCTTCTCAGCTCCTCTCGTTCTCGAGCAATACGTTCGGCTTCCTTACGACGTTCCTTCAGACAACACAGAAGGAAGAACCAACCAATGCAAAATGAAAACATAAGGTAAGTACATGCGCAACCTTGTTTTCATCCTGTCATTAAGAAACCACCAAAGGCAAGCACCGGGCAAAACACACACCTGGGACAAATACGTACACAAAATTGACTTCAGAAATCAGTAATCTAGGCTATGGCTACTGTTCTGCAACATTAAAAATAACGGAAATTGGGTGGTGGAAGCTGGCAGGTAATGGGGAAGGTCAGATTTAGTTTCATCATTTGACTGAAACAAAAGCACCTGAAGGGAATTAGATACAAAGTTCTTAAAAACCTGGATACAGTTCTGCAAAGAGAGGCATTATTTCCTTCCAGCCTTGGGAAATCATTCCCACTCTACGATGTAAGGAAATAAGTTATTATTTGCGGAGACTGGGATAGTGACAGAGCCTGGATTACAATTACTCTGGACTCAGAGTCCTATGCTCAGACTATTAGGCTGCCATGATTGCAGAGCTTGGGTTATTACCAATTGGCTCGAACAAAGTCACAACTAAATGTATTTTGAACTAGCACCTAAGTGATTGTTATCTTTCAGGGACACTTAATAAATGCTCATTAACTGAGCTCATTCTACAGAAGCTTTACAACAAGTAAAGCAAATTTTAGGGCAAAAATCACAGGGTTTGAAAAAGGTCAGTTATTTAAGATGAAAAGATTTTCTGACTGCACCTGTTCAATACGAATGCGTTCCCTTTCCAAGCGTTCGCGTTCCATTCTCTCTCTCTCTAGTTTTTGCCTTTCAATTTCTAGGCGCTCTCTCTCTCTCTGTAAGCGTTCCCGTTCTTCCCGTTCGCGAATTATTCTAATGCGTTCTCGCTCTCGACGCTCTCTTTCTGCAATCTCTCTTCGTCTAACAAAAATCAGTATTTAGAAATACTTAAATTATGCTAGCACTGTGTGAAAGAGAATAGCTTTTGAGTTTGAATTTTTCCTTGAGGTTGGCAATTTTAAACTTCAACTCAACCTAAGTAGTTTTAATGTAATTGGAAAGAGAACTCAAAAGAAAACTTTAAACAGATTCCAATGCTGTCACTTATTTATTAAGACTGTCAACTGAGCAGCTGAATTTTATAGAGTAGTTGCCTCTTAGAGGATTCCTGTTTAAATAAAAACCCCATAATAGCCCATTAGTAAATCCACATTTTAAAAAGGAGATATTCTACATATATCAATTTCCAAAACTACAACTTCTACTGTTTTTGAGAGGAAAATTTTCAGTACCTAGTATATGGTCTACCTCCTTAAACAAGGTGTACCTTATTTTGATGAGTTGGGATCATACCCGTCAACACGAATTATAGCAATTGCTACATATAATTTCTTAGTGTTCACCGGCCCATGCTTCTTTGAGTCAGGAGGCAGTTCAAATGTTTGCTGAACTCAATGAAGTTACTGTATTGGGACCAGAAGTCACGTTTTTGTCATCTCCTCACTCTAAGGCCCTCCATGGACTCTACCAGCATGTCTTCTAGTAACCCAGTGGTTCTCAGCGGCTCAGTGCTGCACCCACGGAAATCTGAGGGGCATTTTATCACAAACGACCAAGGGGGCTGTTAGCAGCATTTAGGCAGTGGGGAACCAAGATCCTAAATATCTTTTGAAGCGTGCAAAAATCAGAATAGCTCTGCACCACAAAAACTGTCCAACAATTACACCTTTCAAATGCCGTAATGGACATTCATGTAATTAAAACAAAACAAAACACAATCACCTTAAAAAAAAATCGTAGCCTAAAACTTGACTCGTTTCTAATAAATGTTAGGTTGGTTTATTTGCTTTGGCATGGTTTTTATATAAAAACTAAAATGTCAAGAAATACAACTCCATGTAAATTAAAGGAAAAATACTTCAAGACCTTCACCAAGAGCTGTTCACCATTTCAGAAATCAGGTAGTAATGTCAACGCCACTCCTGGTATTTGACTTACCAAAATGACACACCAATATCAGTCTGCATTTGTAGCTGTCACATTTTCATTGAGTCTAAAGAGGGCTGTAAACATCTGACTACTTCATTAGGTCTTCTAGAGAGTCGTGCCTAAACATTCATATCTGGAATATATGCTTCATTATAATTTGCTTTTATTTCTTCTTTAGGTTAGAATTAAGGCATTATATTGTTTTTTTGGAAATTATTTATAAAGGCATATTATGCATTTGTAGGCCTATTATGCATCAATTAGTTTTCAGCAGAGTGAAGAAAATGCTGCGACTTTTTTTTTTTTTTTTTTTTAAATATAAAAGGGGTGCTTCTCTGACAGACCTAAGAATCACTGCTCTGGTAGATTCTACTCTCTCATCCTAACTTATCATATAAAGAGGAATCTCAGAATACTGGGACTTCATCAAAAAAAAAAAGAGGAAAAAAATGGTTCTGAGTAACACCAGAATTATTTCCTTCTACTAAAGTATGTGGCAATCACAGTACTATTTGAGCTGTGAAATGTGTCTGGTTGTTCCTAACACTCCTGTGAATGAAGAGACGAAATCCCATGAGATAACCTATCAATGAGACAGGTTAATATTTGGAAATTTATATTAAAAAACACTTTGACAAGAATATTTTAAGTGGCATCCAAAAACTGCTATAGGAAAGCAATGGTGGCATTTGTGGTGAACTGCTGAGATACTGCCACTAACAATGAAGTGTCTGTCTCAGTTTGTTTTAAAGAGAATGCTTGCATTGAGATAGAGCCTGAACACAGTAAGGTTCAGAAGGCGAATCTTCCTTCACTTGGCCTCTAATCCAAAGTACAATCAATTTTTCCTAAAATGTCGACATGCTACTTTGAACACTGCAGCTTACACTATCTTATCTCAACATCATTTTTTTCTGTAAAGTCATGTTTTTCATGGCGGCAGCTTAGGAGTAGAGGAAAGAGCATTGGACTTGGAGTCAGAAGACTTGGGTCTGAGTCCCGACTCTGCCACTCATTAGCTATGTGGCATTGGAAGAGTCATTTAGCCTCTCTGGGCCTCCATTTTTTTCAATTATATAATGGGCACACCTAATCTTAAAGAACAGTTGAGACAGAAGTAACAGTTGGAAAGGTAATTTGTAAATGGTAAAATGCTATACAAACTTAAGAAATCATTAGGTTTTACTGCATTTAAAAGTGGCCAATAGCTTTCTGTGGGAATACAATTTCTAGAAATCTGGTTTGTAACTAGCATTAAATTTGTACCTATAGTTAAAGACAGGTATAAAATAGACTCTTTTCCTACCTTCGAAGTTCCATTGCTCGTCGCAATCTCTCAAAGCGAACTAAATGCTCTCTTAGTCTTTGTTCCTTCATCTTTTCAAAAGGCAAGATGTCTTTCCTTCTATAGTCTTTGTCCCTTTTTTTATCTAGGCTAGCTCTCTCCTTTTCCTTGCTCCTTCCATGAATCTACAGAAAAAAAAAGTTGTAACAGAGCTAGAAGTTAAAATAATTTGGGGTTTTGGTTTTCAAGTTAGGCTGGTCATTTAAAAAGTTTAAATGAGTAATGATATTCCATTTCTCTTAGATTTTCAAGAACAGAAATGTGCAAAAAATGATAATACTAAATTATCTTCTTTTGGAAACAGGGAAAATAATACACAGCATCCCTCCCAGAGACTTACTTTCTCATATCTTCCTCTTCTTGATGGCCTACAATGATCTCCTTTAGTTTGGTCCAGTATTACCATATGTCCTGGACTCTTGGAACCTAAGAGGAAAAAAAAGTAGATAAACAAATGCCTAAAAAACATTTCATTAAAAAAGACAATAAATGTAATGTAAAAATGTTGAATTCTTAGAATAGCCAGATATTCACAACCAGTGCAAGAAATTTAAAAAAAGAACCTACTAACTCTATCTGAATGTAATTTGTCCAGTTTTTAAAAAATAACTCAACCCACAAACATAGATACTTTCTGCAATACCAAAAGATCCCAACTCAGTTACACAGCTACAAATCAGTGACCATTTACTGCCAGTCCAGGTCTCCAGCAAAGGGGCTCAGCTGAAAAGAATACATCTGTTTCCCAAGGGTAGAAAAGAAGACAACTAGTGCTACTGGACCTCCTTTTCTACCACAGTGACATCTAACAACAAAATTAAAATATTTCTCTGGACTGCAATCTCAGGTCTTCCCTTCCACTGTAAAAATGAAGTAGTAGAAAGCATTAGAAAGGGACTGAGAAGAAAGATACATAGCATACTTATTCGCTTCTTTTCTTCACTTTTTTTAATCGATTCTGAAGTTTGGCCACTTGATCCATTATCATTCTTCTCGTCTTTACCTTCTATTTTCTTAGGCTCCTTGCCTTCTTTTTTTTCACACTTCTCAGATGACCTTTTCTCTTCCTTTTTGACAGAGGCTTGTGTCCTGACCATACCACCCAAGAAAACAACACAGTGAGAACTACTTCATCAGTTTCCCAGAAAAGTCTACATGCTTATCAAAAAAATAAATCCTTACTTGCTACTTCTATCACTCATATTTTTTTTGTCTCCAGAACCTCTTGAACTACTCTTTTCATCATTTTCTTTCTTCAGTTCTTTCTTAGAAGGATCACCTTTAACCTGAAGGTTTAAATAGGATACAAAACAAAAACGTAAGTTAACATTAATGATCACAAACAGTATGCTTCTAGGAGAAAATCTGGAAAACATGGAAGTAAAAAAATAAAAATACTTAAAAAATTATACCAAATTGTACTCCCTACTGGTATAACCTCTTGAAATTGGGCATTAGTGGCCCTCAAAGTAACCTCCCTCTTATACGCATTTAGGCAAGCTTACTTTTTCAACAGAAATCAGCTGTCCGTGCAGCTCAGTGCGATGAAGATGGGCAATACATCTGGACACCTCTGTGCTTGAAGACATAGTTACAATGCCATAGCACTTTGCCCCAGGACTTCGAGCATTTGTAACTACCTTTGCACTTAGAACCTATAAGATAAGGTAACACTTTACAAAGTTTTACAACTACATACATTCTAAAAAGATCAAACTTCAGAAGTAAGACTATTCAAATAAAATGACTACTCAAAAGACAGAAATTCATAATGAAGGATAAATTTAGGATATATATTATTCTGTCTCATATTCTTGAGATCACTATCTACTTTGTTTTAAGTATGTAGTAAATATTCAGGGGAACAATTTAAAGTGTCAAAAAGCAATTTAACCTAATTTTTTCTTATTAATTTTTCAAATATATAGCCAAAACAGTTAGTCACATCAATGAAATTGGCACAATTAATGAAAGCGAAGAAATAATATTCTCAATTATATCTGAGCCAAACTTCCCCTATCATAAGCCCACCCTAAATCTCTTAAAGGGAAGGAAAAAAAAGGGCAACTTTCTAGAAAGTTTCTAAATGATTGTTAACAATTTTCTATAATGCGTAACTATTAATTTCAAAAAATGAATAAAGAATTATCCTCATATAAAACAGCAGTCTTTAAAAACACTCCCTACAAAAAAAAGAGACATACTTTCCAGTCTGTGCTCTTAAGATTTATACCAATATCAAATTGACAAATAATTTAAATTCTCTAAAATAGTTAAGAGAGACAAGGGATGGGTGAGTAAGAAGAAAAGTGATCTAGTGCTGAGCAAAGAGAAAGACAGACATAATGCCATGAAGAAGTAAAGAGGGAATTTAGGAGGCTGTGTGGTATGAATGGCTGGAAACTATCAGCTTTTATCTCAACTCTGGGAAAGGCAGACTTGCCCCAACAGCAACCTGATTTTTAAACCCAAGGTCTTGTTATAAAGTGCAGGGTGTCCTTTGCACAGTTTTAGTCCCAGAAAATGCCAGCATTAAAATATTGGTTTTGGATTTCCGACAATAAATCACCAGCGCTGACCATGCAACTACAATTCTCAGTGTTCTGTATCTGACACCTACAAGAATCCTTAACACTCAGGTAACTCTTTATATTAGAAGAAAAAAAAAAAAAAAAACACCTCCTAAAATCAAGAGGATAGATTTTTAAAATATTCATTAATGGTCATTTGCCAATACTGGTCATTAATTTAATAAGTATTCCAAAGCCCACTGTGTGCACACAAAGTATAGCAGATAAAGTTTCTGCTATCAAAGAGCTTACACTGGAGATTACATATGATGTATAATGAAAACCAAAAATAAATGGTAGAAAGCAGTGACTGCCATAAGAGAGAGAGATCAACTGCAATGCAATTCAAAAACTATTAACTATTATTTTAGTCATTTAATTATTTACTATTCTTCTCTATTAGGTCGTTCCCTTATATGCCAGGGAAACCTTTCCTAATGAACTATAGTAAACCCTCCCCTTTTTGCTCTCTTAGCAACTCTTTCCATCATAGCATATATCACAACTTAATTAAGTATATTTTTACCAGTTTTACATTTTTCTTTTTTTTTTTTTTTTTTTTTTTTTTTTTTTTTTTTTAAGATTTTTTATTATTCATTTGACAGAGAGAGATCACAAGTAGGCAGAGAGACAGGCAGAGAGAGAGAGAGAGGAGGAAGCAGGCTCCCTGCTGAGCAGAGAGCCCGATGCGGGACTCGATCCCAGAACCCTGGGATCATGACCTGAGCCGAAGGCAGCAGTTTAACCCACTGAGCCACCCAGGCGCCCCAAGTTTTACATTTTTCTCCACTACTGTATTAGAATCTGTATGATGACAGGGACATTAGTTCCCACCCGACCCCCAAACTCTATATCCCATGGTCTAATACAAGTCTACCTATATTTTCCAAATGATCAGATCAACCTCAGATACTCTAGTTTCTAGAGAAATCATGATGTATGTGAAAAACAAAATGCAGTTTTTCACTGAAATAGGCTCAAAATACAAGCTTTTAATAGAAAGAGCCCCAGGGCTCCGGGTGAGATTTTATGACAATATTCACCAGTACCACAGAACTCAGTAATTATGTCTATACCAATCCTGAGAAAATCAAGAAATTGGAAGGTTTTATATAATACCGTTTTGAATATAATCCCCATTTCAAATGGAGATACTAGAAAGACAGATAAAAAGTGTACCTTTCCATATTTGCCAAAGAGGTTCTTCAAGTCAGCAGCTTTGGTATTAGAAGAAAGTCCACTAACCCAGATATTTTTAGTTGAGCTTCCACTGCTACCACTAGTACTACTTGTACTTCCTAGAACAGATTTAATATCAGACATTTTAGCGTCTTAATTGGAAATTCTATTTTTAAACAAAATTATTAGGTCCATATGCTTTCAAAATTATAAAACCCCCTTTTAATTTAGTTAGGATAGTACAACCTTGCTGTATCAAAAGCCTATGAATCTGCTATTATTAAAATCAAACACAACAGATAATATAGCTAGTGAGGAAACAAGTCTGAACATCTGTATACTTCCTAGTGCATGAGTTTCACATCAAAATGGGTAAACCATAAACTACAGGTCCTGGACTTTCACTGCTAAGTTTAATCATTTAGAATCTACCACTGCACTGAATACAAACAACCAGAAAACAGTCATCAAGAAACTTACAGACTGCTTAATTACCCACATCTGTTCTGGGCTTTAGATCCTGAGAAATTGGGAGTGTAAGAGGGAACAGTCAAAGCAAGGGATAAGCTATTTCCAAGAATTTAAACGTTTAATAACAAAGAATAACCAAAAGCTCAACTTCATTACCTAGCAGAGAAAGACTAAAAATGAAATTATATGCAGCTAGTTAACTCTGGATTTAATAAGAAACAATTTTCTAAAACAAATTTAATTTTAAGAATAAAATCAGAAACCTCAAAATCCTTTAGAATAGGTAAGTATAATGCTACATGAATCATTTTTGTACTACTTCCATACACAAATTATGGTTTCATAATAGAGATGCCATTTCTTAGAATATAGGCCTACTCAGTCACCCTCCAATGCTTCTCCTCAAACATGCTATTCTAAAAGGGAAGCTTTCATTCATTTGACTTTACTTGGAAAACAATTCTTAATCCACTTTAACAGTATGTAATAATTAAAAGTAACAATTTTTATAACTTCAGGTTATTATATGTACAAAGACTAAAAAATTTCAATGCTTTAGAATATTACATGCCACA
This sequence comes from Mustela lutreola, assembly GCF_030435805.1. Taxonomy (NCBI): domain Eukaryota; kingdom Metazoa; phylum Chordata; class Mammalia; order Carnivora; family Mustelidae; genus Mustela; species Mustela lutreola. The sequence continues at coordinate 46,373,603 of NC_081296.1, forward strand.
AGTTTTAATTGCAAAACTACTGTCCAGTGTAGACTTATATGAAGAGACAACACACAGCTGACTCAAATATTTTAAATATTAATGGTTGCTGCATTTCTACTCTTAAAAAATGCATCAAAGGATCGATACTAACAAGAAGCACATGTATCTTTTTTATATTACCAATAACATTTGAGCCCAGGTATTTCTCTTACAGAAAAAAAATTTTTAGTTAATAGAAAAAAGTTACCATTTAACCAAGACCACTAAGTTTGTGAATTTACAGGGTAACACTTAATAAAGTTATTATATTTTGTCCATTAACCAAAACTGTAAGGGATATAAGAATTGCAATTAATTGTCAATCACTAAGATTTCCAACTATAAAAACATACCAACAAAGTAACACTAAATGAACCACAAAACAGATTAACATTCGCTAAAGACACATTTTAGGACTTTGCAGTACCTGAATGGTGTTCTTTTCCCTTAAAATGCTTTCTTTAGAAAACAAGAAATGTTTTTCAAGTAGATGGCATACGTACAAGAGGAGACTATAGTGCGCAGCCATGAAATAACCAGACATCCCAATATCAGATATTGCATCTTTAAGCTTATAACAATGTCAAATAAAACTAACTTCCAACACAATACTCCCATCAGCCCAAAATAAGTCACATTAAGAAACAGATCTTCAAGAATCAAAATAATATATACTGCTATGTTATTAGAAGTGTGCCCTGGTTTAAACAATGAAAAAAAGCAAAACCAAATGTTAGAGACTGATTTTTTCTTAATACTAGACTCCACAAATAGAGGCAAATATTATTCACAGTACATCTCCTAAAAGAACAGGGAAAGAGTTGTGCTGGTACGTAAGGGATACAAATGACTACAATTAAAGATAAAATACTTCTAAATTATAATGTAAGAAAATGAAATACCCACTGTATTAACATTCAATACAGTTGCTTAGAATGCAATGTGAAAAACACAGACTTTTAATATACTCAAACCAGTTTACAAAATAAGTAATTAAAGGTAATGCTTCAATCACACCAGGAGTTTGCGGAAATCTATTTAACTCAATAGTTTACAGATAGACCCACCCCCAAATGTTCAGTATGTCAATTTTTAATGACTAAAGGTCAAAGGAAACCCCAGGAAATTATTACTTTTTAACAAAAATGTGCAATTTACCACTGAAACAAACAGGAAAAAATCCATTACCTTTGTCATCTTTGGATGATGTCTTGCTGTCTTTAGATTCCTTTGAAGAGCTAAAGAAGCAAACCACCAGAAGAAAATTGAAAACAAAAAAAACAAAACAAAACAAAAATCGAACAGCTTGATATTGACTATATTTCAAACTAGTACTATTTGTACAAATTAACAACTCCAAAGGCCTAGATTAGGTTATTTGAGCAAATGATTCCCTTAGGATTCTTGCACTGATTTTCCCCAAGATGCCTGAAGATCTATATTTTCTGACAATTCTATTCAGTGGATATATGGCCATCTTCTCCAGATTTCAGGACTGGGACTTGACTTCATTTTGTGTTCTTAGGACTGATAGTTGTTCATTAACCATCATCACAAGGATTTTTAAAAATAAAACACAAAAAAATTGTCAATTTGAAAAAAAAAAAAACCAAAAAACAACCAAAAAAAAAACCAAATATATGCTGACAATTCGACAATGCAATCAGTAGGACACACTGCATATTACGAAGATCTTGAAATTTTTTTAAAAGTAACTTATGACGGTCAAAAATATTATAGGCAGGATCATAAGTACTAATTACTGTACATGGTCTTGAAGCCACCCCCTTAATGTAGAGTGATCTTATTGAATGCTGGAATTCAGTATCGTAAAGAACTGACATAGAAAAACAAACCTCTTTGCTTGACCAGAGGCCCCAGTAGACGAGGGCCCTTTCTTCAAAGTATCCTTTTCTTTGTCTCCAGATTCTGCTTTCTTAGAACTTTCTCTGGCTTCCTTCTCGACAGGATCACCCTTCACGCAGTCTTCCTTCTTACCATCTTTATGGTTCGCATTCATCTCATAATCCTTGCTTTCCTTCTCCGGGCTCTGTGCAATGGCGTCCTGCCCATCTTTTGGCTTACTTGCTTCAGAATCTGTAATTTTCACATTTTTACCTGTTTCTAGGAGGTCATCACCATCAAAATCCAGAGTGATGGCATCTTCAGCCTGGATTGTGACCGAGATGTTGTCATCCTCAGCTTCTTTCACAGGCGCATTAGCTTCCATCTCTTCGTGAGCTGTGTGATCAGCCTCAGCTAGGTTCCCTTCTGAAGGAAGAGGTTTAGATACTTCTTGTGTACCATCACCAGAACCTGCTATATCTAAGAGGATTTAACAGGAATAAATACGGCAAAACAAGAAGTTTAAACAATTTCATATTCATAAGCTAGAATAGGACCTAGAAAATATAAAGCCAGTTATTAGCACTGATGGAAGGTTAGGGGGAAAAAAAAACACAAGGGTATTAACTAACATAAACAATCCTTTACCCAGGATCACTTATTCTTCATGGAAAAAAGGATCTCTACATACAAATACCAAACAACAAAAGTGAAGAAATGGTTCCATCCTTAGGATACCAACTCTTCGTTTGTGGTTATAAGTTAATGGCATATGGAAGATTTTGTTTCCCTCCATGAGGTAAGTGACAAATGTGGAGATTTGTTATTCAGTGTTCGAATCATCTTGGGTTTAACCCTTGTGACCTTCTGAACTCCCATGGTGACATCTTGAAAGGTCACAGTCTGAGGACAACAGTCTTCACAGTTTTTCAGGGCCCCATCCTTTTCATTCTTCTTATTCAATTCTTGGGTAGTCCAGAATCCTATGGAAAACTGCTACAGAAGACTCCAAAGATGGCCTGCTCCATAATGTTCAGGAAATTGGTTATTTCCAGTCTTCATCCTGTCCAGCCAGTCCTGCAATTATCATTTTCGAAGATGTCTTGCATTCCCCCAAAATGGAAAGGCTTCGGGCATGTGATGTTTTTCAGTCAGTAGCTTTACTTCATCATCGCTTTTGGACTTTTTATTCTGCCTTGCTTAGAACCCTGCTCCATGTCCTTTCTAGTCCAAAGGAGGACCTTTGACTTCCATCCAAGAACTCTTCCATCCGTAACCTCATAGTGATCAACGCATTACTACTGACGTCCCTGTAATTGTATTGGATGAGCCAGTTCTCCTAAACTATGAAAACTGTTGGAAGACTGTATGAAAGTTTCTCTATGCAGCAAACAAAAAGTCAGTCTCCTGGTGACCCATTTTTAGGACTGGTTGTACAATTCAATATCCATTACACTCTAGGACCCCAATAAGCACGTATGAGTTACTGCAGTGCCAGTCTTAAAGGACATTATCAACTTACCGTATGCTAGAAGTTATTTTAAAACATAAAATTAAAATTGGGTTAAATAAAATATGGCGATGTCCACTACAGTAACTGATATGTACCAGTAAGTTAGAACGTATCTTTAAAGTTAAAAACAAAATTAAAACCAATTGAAAAATAAAATCAAGATGCTAACTTAATTCACTAAATTGATAAATTTGAAAATAAATTCATTTCAAAAATAAGATTTCAAAGAAGGAATGTTTTATTTTTACATAATTTACTATTTCTCTAAATGTTAGCAATTTTTAAAACTCTACTTGGCATCAAACATACCTTTCTCATTTTCTTCTTCCTCACCATCCTGAAATTCAAAGAATAATCAAATGTAAAATGAATTCACTTAAAACTAGATTTTAGTAACAGCACAAAAGCAGTGAGGTTAAACTGGTATATAATTTAATAATATTAATTAGGGACACCTATCACTAACAAATATAGGATATTCCAATCAGAACGAGAGCCCATTTAGAGAAATGTGGCACATTAGCTGGTGGTTGTGGTTTCAGACAAAACAGGAAAATCTATCAGTAATTAGGTCAGTTATCAATTGGATTAGTTTCAGTATTCAAAACTAGTTTATAGAATCTGAATCTTAAATCAAAGAGTTGCCGAAAGACTGACCTGATTATCTTATGTGACTCAGTTCAAAAGCACAAAGGCGTGCTATTCAAAATACTACGAGAAAGTATACTGTGAATATATACACTTTCGAGGGCTTAAATGCACATTAATAAAACAAAAAAAAACCCTTCCAGGCATCTCAGAAGAGGGGTGACTACAAGAATAGTTATTTTCAAATTATTTGTTCCTTTTTTCTGTTGAAAATGAATTCACAGCAGTCACATATACCCTGATGGTCACTTTAAAAATGGTATTTGCACAACAGGTAATCAAAATCATAACTTGTGCTGTTTTAAAAATATGACTGATTTTAATTTTAAAATACGTGGTCTTTTCACTTAGTCTAAAACTAAGCATGTGCTAGCATGAAAACAGGAATACCTAAAGGTATTTTACCTTTTTCTCTACCCAGCAAATACTGCAAAACCCCCTGGAGGTAGTCAAAGTCACACCAAGGAAAAAAACCAACATTTTCCCCAAACTGAAGATCATAACAAATAAGCAAATATTCATTTAATCTCAGGAAAGAAAAAAAAAAGGTTAAGGGATATTTTAATTTATAACTTTTAAAATAAAAGCTGAGTAGCACCTGGGTGGCTCAGTCAATTAAATGTCTGCCTTCAACTCGTGTCATGATCCTAGTGTCCTGGGATGGAGCTCTGCATCAGGCTCCCTGCTCAATGGCAAGCCTGCTTCTCCCTCTCCTATTCCCCCTGCTTGTGTTCCCTCTCTCGCTTGCTCTCTGTCAAATAAATGAGTAAAATCTTTAAAAATAAAATAAAATAAAAGCTGAGTAGCAGCAGATCATTTTCAGTCAAGGTGGTGTGACGCTACCACATACAAAGCCTTAGAGTGTAGGGTCTCAAACTGAGCCTGTATCAGAATCCCCTGGAAGGCTTGTTAAAACAGTTTGCTGAGCACCAACCCAGAGTTTCTAATTCAGGTCTGGAAGCAGGGCTTGAGCATCTTCATCTCTAACAAGTTTCCAGGTGATGCTGATGCTGTTGGTCCAAGGACTACACTTTTAACAACTACTTACTGCCTTAGAGTGACAGCCTAGTAGTGAAAGAAGACTTTAAACATTGAACCGTAAACAAAACTTTAAATGGCGTATTTATCTTGCAACACAATTTAAGATTCCAGAAAAGCATGCATTCCTTAAAAATGTCAAATACCTTACCGTATGTTCAAAATTACATCCGATAACCACATTTCTAAGAAATCACTTTAAAGGCTTTTTCAACTTTCAGCTAACATGTAAGTGCCCCCGAATTATGGAATGCCCAACTGTTTTACACACTAAACATGAAGGAAACTATAAACACTGAAACAACTTAGCCACAAGCTTAGGAAGTAAGAGTCCAAAACTAAGTAGATTACTGATTTATAATAGCAAAGTGAATTATTTGAAGTGAAGTATTATCACGTAAGTCCATTATATTATGTTCTAATAACCTCTTTACTGTTGTTCTGTTGAACCAGAATTTAGTTTTAGTCATTGTTTCTAATCTGCAACATCTGGAAAGGAAAGAAAAATGCTTTCACTTGGGTAGAGCGACAGATAATGGCAGCAAAGAAAGGATGAAACTGTTGAGATATCTTTTTCTTCCCAATTCTTTTAGTTTAGTATTTATTAGTCTTTTGACAGGGAGAAACAAACTGGAATATCTTAACTTTTACTCAGGACAACAAATGAACTTAAAGAATGCAACTTGCTGCTTCTTTATCTACCAAGAGCACACAACTTCCCAGTTATTCTTTTAGAGTTACGATATTGACAGGTTCAAGAAAAAAAAAATGGCCAAATTATCTCCTATTTTAAAATGTAAAAAAAATTAAATACTGAGATGTAAAAAAACGAAATCCTTTCTGCTGTAATTCTACCAATTAGAAATGTTATTTCCTGCTGCTAAAATAACTGGTAAGGTTTGCCTTACTTTGCTGAAGAGCTTTTAGATATTTATCCTAATTATTCAACATGCCTTCCAAAGGGGCTCATACATAACATATTAGTTTCTCAAATTAAAGGGAATACTAGTTTTACTACATATACTTAAATGCCCCAAGAAGAGTCTGGCCCAGCTTCTGGAAAATAAACCCAACTACAGCTGAGAGTAAACCACAGAAACCACTAGGGTTAGTAGAAAAAACGAGCCACAGATCAGCACAGGCTTTGCGGTGCAGTGTGTGGACACAAAGCACTACTAAAGTCAAACCTCTGGCCCTAAGCAAGCCTAAAAGTCCTCGTAATAAGGAAACAAAACAAGAAATACAACAAAGACAATGGGAGACTTTTCCCATCTAAATGATACAAACAATATGCATCTTATCTGAAAATAATTTTCCTCCACTGAAAAAAGGTTTTTTTGGGAATGAAAAATATAGTAAATCAGTAACAACAATGTAAAGCATTCCCTTATATTTTTTAGTTTATCTTGGAAAAAATGTAACATTTCACATATGAAAATGAAGAAATGCTTTCCGTAAGGTAGGAATTCATGTTGTGTATCTTTGTAGCAGGATCTACAACCTTTAGTCAAATGCCAAAAGTCACATACAAAGCTTCTCTATTTTTCTTTCACCCTAGGAACAGCAATGATGAGACAAAAATGAGCAAAGGGCTTATTTTTCAGTTAATGAAGTGTTTACTATATATATAGTAAGTATACACATACACACGTGTATATTCTATGTGTGTATATATGTATATATACACACACACACTCATTTTACCTTCCCCTAGGTTAAACTTGTGAGACATGTAACATATATGTACTATGTAAGAAGATCTCCTCTGGAAAGCCTCCTTTCCCCTGATTGTATATAAACACTATATTCAGGGGCGCCTGGGTGGCTCAGTTGGTTGAGCGACTGCCTTCGACTCAGGTCATGACCCCGGACTTCCGGAATCTCGGCCTGCCTTGGGCTCCCAGCTCCTTGGGGAGCCTGCTTCTCCCTCTGACCTTCTCCTCTCTCATGCTCTCTCTCACTTATTCTCTCTCAAATAAATAAATAAAATCTTTAAAAAAATAAAAAAAATAAACACTATATTCAGCCTGATTTAAAATAAACCTTCAAAATAACCTTAAACCACCAACTGCCCACTATCTATCTGGCAGTAAGCTAAAGGTCATAGGAAATACAAAATAAGTACTCAAATAAGTACTCAAAATACGTACATGATAAGTAATCAATAAACACTTGTTGAATGATTTTACTGAATAAATGTAGTGTGAGACACTATTATTTTTAGATGGAAGGAATGAACAAACTGCTCACTTCCATGTATGTAATAGGCTTAACTGTGGCACTGTGTAAGTACAGTGGAATTCGGAAAACAACATTTGCTAGCGTGCAGTTATTTAGTGAAAAGAACACCAAACTAGACATCCTAAGACCTGGGTATTTATCCTATCTTTACCACTGAAACAGTTGTACTCTGTGGTATTGTCATCCATCTAGCTAAATTTTATCCATAAAAGAGAGATAACCTATGACCAATACAGAATACAAGTAATTACATAAGATAATGGGATGTAAAAAGTTCTCTGTAAACCATAAGGCACTACATAAGAGATATTAGAGAAAGTTTTATGGAGGAGATACAGATAAATCCGGCTTTCAAAGTACATAGACTTCATATTACAAAAAAACAGGTATCAAATTAGTGAAACATAAAGGGCAAGGGCAAATAGGAAAAGGAATATACATGGTGTGATCACAGAAGACTGAAAAGACTGAGGTTAGAGGAAATTTTTAAGAATTAAAGCACTAGCAAACAAACGTTTTTTTGAGAAAAATTTCTCCCAAATTCTCAAGTAATGGGTATCTTCAAGCTAATACAGTATCACAAATAACCAGACTGCATATGTACTAAGTGCCATATCTATGACCAATCCCAACATCAATCCAGCAGGTAGAAATTATTATGTTTATTTTACAGACATAGAAACTAAGAGAATCTGCCCAAATTCATAAATTATTATAGGTAACTAATACAAGCACAATTTAAACCAAATTCCATGTAGTATAACAGGCTAATGCTTAAAGGTCAAATATTTAAAATCCAAGCAAGCCTGAAAACTGGCTTGAGTGAAGGGACTTTTTGAATGCATTTTTCTCATAGCTTTGATTTGGGAACCATGTACATATTGTAAACAGTTATAAAATCAGATTTAATTTTCCAGCTATTCTGAATTATATACTCACAAAAAGTTACAGATCCAATTTCCTTAAAACCAATACTTTAATTATTGAAAATTAAATGAAACAAGTCAACCTAAATATGTATGAGTTGGTGATATAAGCACAGAGAGCAGAACTAGTCTAATAGGCAGTTAATTGTTCATTCCCAGAAGGATCCATCTTTAGGACAGATATAACAGGAAAAAAATCTTAAAATTATTTTCAGTAATCTTTTTGGTAGTGGTGTTGGTATTAAGTTTCTTAGACTGTTGTATGTGTACTGTAAGACAAAGAAAATGATTGACATAGAAGTATCCCTATGACCTCAAAATCTATTTAACTTAAAAGCAAAACCAAACCAAAAACCACACACATTCACTAGCACTGTACATTGGAAGAAAAGACCTAGAAAACATGAAAACCCAGTAGCATTGAACACCCCTACTATTGAGACTAGGTTCTTGAGAACCACTTACAACTAAAAGGAAAAAATGGGTACTTAGGTCTACAGAAGAAAAAGGAACATCCTTACATATGAGAAAGCAATCAAAAACTACTAGGATCATGTTGAAATGGGGCCATTTGAACACTGAACAACAACTACAATGAACTTACACATTAAATACATTTAAATCCATAAATGCAAAATGAAACTGAGAAAAAAAGGAAATATAAAAAACTCAGTAGTCACTGCTAAAGATGGTAATGAACTGGCTCATTATTCCAAAAATTGGTAAATAAAAGGAAAAGCATCAGGCTTAAATACAGATGCTGCCTTTCCTTTGTAAATGGTACCACTGAGTAACCAAATAGTATGAGATATTTCTATCTCTAGGATCATTCCTAATAAATAAGGAAGAAATGATAGAATGAGAATATCACCACCTTGATCCAAGGGCTATGGATCATCAATGCTCGGTACAATCATCAAGTATAACTAGACATTATGTGCAGCCAAATGGAAAAACATGACACTATCTATGAAGTAGTGGGTATGTTGGGGTGGGCGTGGGATACCCTGCAGTGGATAGCAAGCCTCTAGATCCCACACCCAACTTACCAATTTATAGAGAATACAGTAAACAAAGAATCATGTTGAATGACTCCCCAGAAATGTAATCAGCAAAAATCTCGACTCCGGAAACCCTACAAGCAGGGATAGGCAAACTACACTAGATGCCTCTTTTTGTAAGTATTTTTACTGAAACAGCCATATGCATTCATTTATCCCGTTCATCTATCCACTGTCTGTGTCTGTTTTCACAAAACAATGGAAGAGTTAAATAGTTAAAACATAGATCATATGGCCCACAACAGCTAAAATATTTTCTACCTAGTCCCATTAAGAAACTCGGCCAAACACCCCGGGCTCTACAGAATACACAACTCAATTTCTTCACCTACTGATCTTTTAAAAGAGGTCTAATGAACATTTCAATCAAACACAATGGGTTCATCTTATTTGCATCTGGATTCAAACAAAACCTGTAAAAACAAAAAGCAAAACAAAAACTACACACAATTGAACATTTGAATACTAATTAAATATTTAATGACACTAAAATCTTATATTAGGAGTAATAATGTAAAAAATAAAACATTACTTTAGAGATACATCATGAAATTTTTAAAGCAATATATGACGTCAAGGATTTGTTCCAATAAACAAAGGGAAAAGTGAATGGAGCTATAAATGAAACAAGACTGTCCATGAGTTGTAACAGCTAAATCTGGGTGATGGTTACACTCTATGTAGTACACTCTATTATTTAATGCCCACAGTAAGACAATATATTCACTAAGCATGTTTAGAAGCATTAGAACATATGTTCTGGATGTTCCACTCTGCATTATTTAGAAGGAGAAAAAAGGTCATTTTACTTAAAGAAAACTTCTTTGAAGATGTACCCTCCCTATCTTTTGATACAATCAGGCGATACTTGCCTCTTGATGAGAACGAGTAACTGTTCTTTCATTATCAGGATATAAGGGGAGCAAGGCCATCTTCAGGCCATAAAAATTTATTAAAATTAGAAAAAGGCATTCATTCCTTAAGATACTTTACTTCCATCTGCTAAATTTCCATAATACATACATAGTTTATTATGAGAATGGGGACCCTTAGATATGATTGGTGCCTTTACACAACTTACAACCTGTACAACTTCAGGAGTGGCCGTTAGTGGAAATGAACAAGCTAGCTACTAGCTAAAGAATATGAAGAGCTCAACTCTACCTTTCTGCAAATTTGTAAAATTTGAGAAAGTTAATTTTCCTCACCTAATCTTTACCACTTAGAAATGAACCTATGGGGGTGCCTGGGTGGCTCAGTGGGCTAAGCCGCTGCCTTCAGCTCAGGTCATGATCTCAGGGTCCTGGGATCGAGTCCCATATCGGGCTCTCTGCTCAGCAGGGAGCCTGCTTCCCTCTCTCTCTGCCTGCCTCTCCATCTACTTGTGATTTCTCTCTGTCAAATAAATAAATAAAATCTTTAAAAAAAAAAAAAAAAAAAAAAAAAGAAATGAACCTATGCATAGCTAGTACATGGAACAAATCTATAGACTTTCACAGTCCTAACATTTCCTTCCTGAATATTCTCAATTATGACACATTTCTCCCAGAAATGCAGTTTCTCCCCCACTGCAATAAATGCAGAGAGCCAAGATACAACCTAACCAGCATTTGTGGCTCACCATCATTTCAAAGGTAAGAGAGCTGCAGGAAAGAAGGCGTGCATGACCAGAGGTAATCAGCTAAGCAGTGCTAAATATGAACCCCACTACATACTCTTCTAGCGAATATTAACTAAGGAAATAACAGCCCTGATCACAGATTTTTCTAAATCTGAGAAACAGAGGAAACTCCAATCTCTACTTCAAAGCATACGATTTAAAGATACATGAACAAGGCTTCTTGAGTATAGATATGAGAAAAGAAAAGGATAAGCTAAAAAGAAAACATTGTTGCAACTGAGCTATATAAATGTGTTTATAACCCCTATAAACCATGCTCTAAAATATATGTTATATAAATCATATATACCAAAAAAACACAATACGCAATAGAAGTGCACTCCTTCTCTACACACACACACACACACACACACACACACACATACACATCCCCCAAGTAAATCTCTAGAACAGAGATTTTTACCATTTTTACACGATGCCCATCCTAGGTGTTAAATTAGCAAAATCTTAAATAAAGCTTTGAAAAGGATATTAGTACATTTAAATAATTAACTTCATAGCAAAGTAACGAAAAAAAAATCAAGGAGAGTGCAGACTTCTCAAAAGACTGGTAACCAGAGTTGTTTTTTGTTTCTTCTTTTTTTTTTTTTAAACAGAAAGGATGGACTATTTTTATTTTTCTTCTGAAAATGGTAGGAACTTTGTTATAATATCTTCCAATTACCTTTGTGGCAACAGAATTTCAGCTGCCAATTTTAACTGTTTCGTATATACCACATAAATAATTCAGTATTGAGTTTATGGCAGTTTTATGAATTAGAGGATTTTGAAGTCAAAATAAGATTCCTTTTCCAAGCCCTTCCACCCACAATATCGTATTCATAGGACTAAATATAAACTTACTTGGGCTGTTAGAAAGGTATCATCTTCACCTTCTTGAGCTTCAATTTCCTAAGTAAAAGGGTATACAATAGCTTTGCTTTACAAAATATCTGGGTAACATGAGAATGCTTCTATGCTCTACCCAATTATCACTTGCCTTGTGTTCTGCCGTGTCTATGATACCATGTATACTAAGTCAATGCTTAATAATGTAGACTATATATTTTATGCCAACATAAAAATAGTCACGTTGATAGAGAATTAGAAAAATCTCTTGAGCCCTTCATTTATTGAGCTAGGTAGAACAGAAGTATTCTAAGCATGAACATTAACAGCACTGACTCCCTCCATAATCCACTGGCTTTCTTAAGACATACTAACATACTTCAAAGCAGGACAAATGGTCTCTTTCAAACAAAGAAAGTATTTTTTTAAATTATATGTCTTTAAATTAAACTTTCCTAAGTAATTCCCCACCCTTGATAATAACCAAAGAAATGCAAGTTAATCTTTTAGCTCTACTAAAGTAGCAACGGATTAAAAGCTACCATCAGTAGTGTTGGCAACATCAGTGACTGATACACTCATCCATAGTGGAGGAGAAAACAACTTCAATGTAAATGTCCCATATCAAAGGAGTGGCTACTCAGTCTAGTAAGTTACGGTGTAACACAAGCATTATGAAGTTATCATGGTATGTCATATAGAACAAATAGCAACTAAAGGTATGATAACTACTATGTACAAATATATACAAATGTGGAAGATAATAAGCCAAAATTTAAAAGCTAGTAGGATTCCAGGTGATTTATAAATTCAAAATTTTCTGAAAATTCTGAGACTTCCACATTGAACTAGAAAAAATACTTTTTATTATTTATTACTTAATTTATCTGTTCACATTTTAAAAAAACTGTCTAAAGACCTGACTTTCGATGTCCTCTTTTTCTATATCTTCTATTGCTTCTGCCTCTATTAATTCATGAGTTCTCTTGTTCTCTTCTGTAGAAAGTGACTCCTTGGAATGTACAGTTTCTTCTTCATTTTCACCAAATTCTTCAGAGTCCTTTAGTTCATCAATTCCATCTTGTTCATGTGCCTCTTGATTCTCCAATTCACAGTCCTTTTAATGGTAAGAAAATTTGGTACAGCTAGAGGCAAAGCAGTGCAGGCTATCCACCAAACGTTTCTGGTAATTTACATGCCTACCTGTTTTAAATTTTACCATATTTTGACATTATTCCCAAAGTCAAAGTTCAATCATTTGACCTTACATATTAACTGTGTCTTTAAAAATAGAGGGAGTCAAATTCCAAAGTCACTGAACCATGCATCTAAGTTCCCAAACCTCTCACACTGAGATACGCACTAACTGGATTACTACTAGAGATGCTCTCAAGTTCCGGTTATTTAATATTTACCAAATCACATCCCAGGAGCTTTCCTCGAAAATAAAGCTTCACAGAAATGACTTGATTTCTCCATGTGCCATAGTTTGATTTAACTTCAAAAACTCTGTGAATCTTACATATTATAACAAGGTTTATTTCTAATTAATAATAAGGCACCCCAACTGTTATATTCTGTTCTTTGAAAAAAAAAAAAAAAAAGCAAATCATTAATGTATTTGCTTTGAAATCTATCACTGTGCCACAGTCTCAGTTAGGCAGGGGAACACAGGTTGGGATTGTCTTGGTGAAGGAATTCTGTTTGCCCTTCAAAGTTTATCGACACACAGTACTACAGCAGAAACAAAGAAAAGCAGCAGTCTAATTAGTTTCCTCTTTAACTGCAAAGAAAGGGTTGAAAGCGATGAACACTTCCCCTTTCCATGTTCTTACGGTAAATATAACAGATTAAAGAAAAGGCTTCGGGATTAAAAGGGGAAAAGGGCAGGGGCATGACTATTAATCATTCAAAACTGAACTGCAGTGAGGAAATAGAAATTTCTGGGGAGGCGGGCAAAGGAAAGGAATAGGATTGTATTGTGAGTGTGAAGTACTTGGGAGCAGGGCACATCTCTGGAGGGCAGGTTTAACCAGCCTCACCACGTATGAGTAAGGGAACACTGGAGGTTGCAAACAGAGTAGGGGACTGTATAACAATAGTAAATGCAACAACAACAACAACAACAAAAAAAAAAAAAAAAAAAAAAGAAAGAAAGAAAGAAAAAAAGAAAAGCAACCAAGGGAAATCACCCAGGGAACTTCATCTACGAGTGCTAACTCCAACCATTCTCCTCTTTTCATCTACAAATGAAAGCAATTACTATACTATTTACATCTAGGCAATAGGTGAGATTTACTCACCACTACAGTATAAATTCTAGAATTACCAATACTGAGAGAGAAGTATATTCACTTAATTTCTATCAAATACATCACACATGCCGGTACTCCCAAAGCAAAAAAGGAAGTACAAAGAAACTGAAGATTTATTTAAATTGGACTTTTTTTTAAAGCTCCTTTGTTCTTCTAGACATTATGACCAGTTTCATTTAATAATAACACAAAGGTATCTTTTGCAGCACACGCAAGAGACAATACTATTATGCGAAATAGAAGTATATATCTCCTAACATTTCAAATGAATGTTAAGATTTTTAATGAACTGTAGAGCTAAAAGTTAGACCTTTGAAAATTAAAAATTTTTACTAAGTCACAATGTTTTTCCAGCTTAGGGGTAATTTTTGCTTACTCATAACACTCACTAGTGAAGACACCTGGAGAAAATAAGAGTAAAGGAACAAACCTAAAGGAAGAGGTATCACAAGGATAACAGAATACAGAGACCGGACTGCTCCAAAAGGCTCAAACAAAAACTGACTACGGGCATGCAATCATCAGTTTTAAAGGCTCCCTGGGCAAGTATTTCCTAAAATTATCTGATTTCAGGGTTAAATCCTCAACCACATGTTTCTTTCTCTATGTGCATATGTACCCTCAAAGTGCAAGGTGCAAAATGTGGGAAGCGTGGTACACTCTGTGCTCTGTGTGTGCATGTAATGTGGGGAGGGAAGAGAGTTAAGCAGCAGGTGAGATGGCCGGTGAATGGGTGTGCATGTAATGTGGGGAGGGTAGAGAGTTAAGCAGCAGGTGAGATGGCCAGGTGAATGGATAGGAGCTCACTTCATGGTAGAGCACACAGACATCCAGAGATGTTAATGACCATATGGACTAAGTGTATACAGAAAACAGAATATATGGGGTATAAATGGATATAATTTAGGAGGAACTGTGCTCATTTAAATAATTCCTGCAAATGCCATGCTACTTAAGACCTAATGATCACTAAGTAGCAGATCACGTCAGTAAAAAGAACCCCCAAAACAAAAAACCTGTGATTAAAAATAACTTCTGGAACTGCCACAGCTGCAGTTAAAACTGTACACATTACTTTTCTGGCTGGTCAGTTTTGAAATACATTCATTCTTAGCCAAAAAGGACCTGGCTTAAATTTATCTTTAAAGGGCAAAACAGGGGCACCTGAGTGACTCAGTGGGTTAAGCCTCTGCCTGCAGCTCAGGTCATGATCCCAGAGTCCTGGGATCTAGCCCCGAATCGGGCTCTCTGCTCAGCAGGGAGCCTGCTTCCTCCTCTCGCTCTCTCTGCCTGCCTCTCTGCCTACTTGTGATGTCTGTCTGTCAAATGAATAAATTTAAAAAAATCTTAAATAAATAAATAAATAAAGGGCAAAACAAATTTCTTAATTTGCTCTTTACTAAGTAGCAACACATAAGCAATCTTCTATCTCCATTTTAAAGACTACCTCAATCTAAGTTCTGTGTATTTTATACAAAAGCTAAATGGAATAGGCAGATGAAAATAAACTATCAATACCCTTAGTGCAGTAACTTCTCCAGGAACTAACATATCATTTGTCCTGTAGCTGTTCCTCTGGCCCCTATGTCGGACTTCTACTGCCAGGCCTGGACCAATATTACTTTTAGCTCTCTGTCTCATGTAACTAAAGACAAAGTCATTTATTATATTTCTCAACTATGATGAGATTAACAATACTACATTAAGTCTCTATTTTACCTCCATACTTCAGGATCTATTATTCAAGTAAAATGCATGAATTCATCATGCAAAATAAACGTCTTAACCTGAGTAATTAACACTTTACCTTGACAAAAGCATCATCTTCCACAGAAGCATCTCCACTCAACTCATCTGCTTCCTGTTTTTTACCTGCGAAAGAAGGAAAATGGGCTAACAACCAATATTTTATTACTTTAAAAGTAAAAAACATTCAGAAGAGTTGACCCCACAGTATCAATCACTCTCTACTCCCAAATCATCTGACAAAACTAATGCAAACTCCTTATAAACCACCTGCTCATAGCTGTCCCAAACAAAAAAGCTTTATTAAGAACATCATGCTGCCTCACTAAACTACACAAATCATCCTAATATAAACCCATCGTCTTAACTGACTTGATATATATAATACAATTTCCTTTATGACACTCAAATTCTCTTATCTTCAATCCTTCCAGAAGTAGCAGCACATTTCAGTGGTGTTCTGAGTCTATCACCAGATGCCTCACAGCTAAGTCAGATGTAAGACAGCTCCTGTCCCCCACAAAGTCGTCCCTAAGTGCTACTCTTCAACAAGCTTTCTCTGAAATAAAATCCTAATGCTTCAATCTATACCGTACAGTCCATCAGTTGATTCTATATTGCCTCGTACTCTCAAATAAATCTTGCTTCACCATTTAAAAAAGAAAATTCCTTAAGTACAAGTGACTGCTTTTATGCTTATTTTGTATTTCTCCAAACTATACGCCAAGCAATGGGGCTTGGCGCTTAACAAAATGACTGATTTAACTGACTTAAGGCAAGGAGAAATACTTCAGACTGAAAACTGTTAATAGCCTCCAGATAGACTACCGGCCTTCCCCACCCAACTGGCATCTTCAAACTACAAATCGGTGGTTGGGACTTCAAAAATGCTTTCCACGGGGGCGCCTGGGTGGCTCAGTGGGTTAAAGCCTCTGCCTTCGGCTCAGGTCATGATCCCAGGGTCCTGGGATCGAGCCCCGCATCGGGCTCTCTGCTCAGTGGAGAGCCTGCTTCTGCCTCTCTCTCTCTCTCTACCTGCCTCTCAGCCTACTTGTGATCTCTGTCAAACAAATAAATAAAATCTTGAAAAAAAAAAATGCTTTCCACGGTTAAAGAAATACATATTTTCCACAGAGCCAATGCTAAAAGTTTATGTTTTCGGGCTACTTCACAAAAACCTACTGAACAAACCATGCATCAGAAATGCTGTAAAAAGCACAGCTGCCCAAACTTTAATATCGATGATTTTTTAATTCATTTACTTTGAAATGTGAATGGATGTTCTTTCCTGAGCCCAACTAATCATCAACTTTCCCCTTTATCTAAAACAGGGACTGCCATGTACCTATCTCAAGCTTCTGTGACTCTCACAGTAGAGAGTTTAGGTTTAAGGTGGCTGTAAAAAAAAAAAAAAAAAAAAAAGTCAGTGTACCTCCCTTTCCCGAGTCTCAACAACCTCTATCTTCCATGTACTCCTAATTCGAAACCCCTTCCTTGAAGGAGAAATAAAAAGGCAACAAGATTCTAATCCTTCCAGGTTTGTGAAAAAGATCAAGACTAAAAGTGGAGTTTTGTTATTTTGTTTTGTTTTTTTTTAACTCACTGAGGTAAAAAGGGGTTGTCCCAGTCTCTCAAGGGTTTACATGAATCAAGAGAGAAAGTGTGGAGCTTGTGTGGCATTTGGTTCCTATTTAGAATGCTGGTGTATTTTCTTAGGGAAAATAGAAATTAGAAGTTATTACAAGGGACAACTAACAGAGTCTGCTGGTCGGAAAACATTTATTACTATATTTAAAAAAAAAAAAAAAGTGCAGATGTTCCTTCCCCGAAAACAGTATCAGATGAAAAAGAGCTCACTAAATTCTTCCTTCACATTTAGAGGAAATTCCATGTTATAAAATCTTAAAGATGCTTCTTCATGGGAGAAATAAATTTTTTAAAAATATAAGACCCCAAAACACACCACCAAGTAATCTACAGAGTAGAGCTTTGGGGGGAATTCTTTCAGAACATTTGCAAACAATATTTACTCCTTAAATTTGCAAACCATTAAAAAAAAAAAAGTTCAATTGATTTTCCCAAGCACCCTATGGTACTTGGGGTAGGTAATCAAAATCTTAGGAAAAAGAGAAAATGAGCCAGAGAAGTTAAGTAGCTTGCCCAAAGTTAGTAAATGGCGTTGTCAGAACTGGAAGCCAAGGCTTCTCATTTCCAGTCCAAAGTTCTTTCCACTACATCCTATGACCTACTTAAAAGACATTATCCTAGTAAGGTGTGGTTCATTAACTCAGTTTAAAGATACTATCTTTGAAATGGCAGCCTTCAGCATTAATGACAAACTACATATGCTTTGCACACTCCTGGTCAATTTCACTTGCCTTAGTTTACTTAAAGGAAAACCAAACTGCACCACAGCAACAAAACGAACACTGGCAGTCACTATCACTGCTTAACTGGCTTCCATGGTCCAAGCACTAGGATAAACGTTTTCTATACAGTAATGTATTTATTTAATTTATTCTCCTAACTACTCTGAAACTATTATCCCCATTCTATAAAAAAGGGAACTGTTGCTCAAAAGCTAATCAGATTACAAAGCTAGTGAAGGCAGTGCTTCAGTTTATTTTTTTTATTTTTATTTTTTAAAGATTTTATTTACTTATCTTTATTTTTTAAAGACTTATTTGTGGGGCACCTGGGTGGCTCAGTGGATTAAGCCTCTGCCCTGGGATCCAGCACAGCATTGGGCTCTTTGTTCAGCAGGGAGCCTGCTCCCCCCCCCCCACCCAGGCCCCACCTCTCTGCCTACTTGTGATCTCTTTCTCTCTGTCAAATGGATTAATAAAATCTTTAACCAAAATAGTAATAATAATAATAAAATACTAAAGACTTATTTGTCAGAGAAAGCGAGAGGAGAGAGTGCATGTGCATGCACAAGCAGCAGGAGGTGGCAAGCAGAAGGAAAAAGCAGGCTCCCTGCCGAGTAAGAAGCCTGCCTGGGGACTTCATCCTAGCACCCTAAAATCAGAATCAAAGACAGATGCTTAACGAACTGAGCCACCCAGGCATCCCAACAGTGCTTCAATTTAAACCCAGGCCTATTCCCACCTTTCGAAACCCACAAAGCCATTAGATCTGTGAGTGGCTACAATGTGCCAGTTGTTAATGCTATCTCTTTTAATGTAAAAAGAGGCTCCAAAAGTCACACCCACAAAATGTTTAAAGGTAAGCCTCCAAGATTATGTAACCTGCCCCATGACAAATAGGCCATAAGAGGCAGAAGTGCACAAAAAGGCCCAACTTTGCCATGCCTTACTGTTATAAACAGCTGTACCACACAAAAGCACTGGACATTTAATTTATCAGTTTATAAACATAAAAACCATGAGGAAAAAATTTTCAAACATATAGTGATGAAACTATAATAATAATTTGATATGTTTCAAGAAAAATGAAATTTTACCCTCTTCAAAAACTGATTTAAATTTTGAAACAGTATAAGAATATTCTACTTGATGTCTCAGGAATGAGCTGACACCATTTTTTATTCTGTACATTTAGAATGAAGTCATGAACTTTATAAAGACATCTTTGATCATTCCAAAAACAAACAAGCAAAAAAACCCTGAAATTTTACACTCTAGCTTTTGACTGTTTTCATAATCTGTAACTTGGGGCTTACTTAGCACATGCTGAAATTAGAAACTATATTGTAATATCTTCCTTTATGAAAAAAGGATCATCCTTCCCCCATACAAAATATAACTCACATTTTAAAAGGCTCTGATGATCACCATCTAGCCCAGAACCTAGTACGACATTATATAATGAACAGATAGATTTCCTGACTGATAATGGGAGTATCCCTAGGTTGGATATAACAAGGTCTGGATTTCTATTCAGCCCTCACTGGAACACGAAGAGGTGACATGGCAGTCAAACTAGCACCATGTACGGTCGGTCCCATCCTCTCAGTAAAACTGTAAACTCCCAACTTCAATGATGCTAGAGTATCTATGGATTCCTAACTTATGTCACAGATGAGAGATAACTTATAAGAAAAACCAAATCCCCTTTAAATTCCAACAAGCAACACTGACCACCTTCGGCTCTTTTTTGTACAGTCAGTAACCATCTCTATTTCCAGTTCCCATTTATGCCTGTGCTAGCAACACTCCTAGAGAAAATTAATCTGGTAATCTTCAGTCCTTCAAGAACTCAGCCACATGCCACAGAAATGTGTGTTGATGCAAAAAGAAAGTGGTATGACTGGGAAGAGGGCGCTAACTTAAAGTTTAATGTAAGAGAAGCTTCACTTTTTTTTTTTTTAAAGCAACGTCTACACCTGGCATTGAGCTTGAACCCACAACCCTGAGATCGAGTCGCATGTTCCACCGACTGAACCAGCCAGTCACCCCCAAAGCCTAACTTCAATGCTCTGAGAAACAAAACCAGAAAATAAGCCGAGCAATAAAGATAGTCTGAATAACAAAATACAAATGGAAGCAAAATTAACTTTATCATATTTTAAATTATCACAGTAGTAACACATGCTGTTTTTGAAATTACATAACTTCACATAAAAACACTGCAATATTCTTTGCATGATTTTAGTCTAAAGTAAAATGGCAAAGCAAAATGTATACATCAAAGGAAGAGGACGCTAGAAATACTTTCTTAATTATGCAACATAAATGCATACAAGTCCACAAGTATTTAATTTTAAGAATTAAGGATAATTCAGAATTTCCCGATTTTAGAGGAGTATGACAGTATATGCATCATGTATCAAACTATATTTCCCAGTGGCTTCTGGGACAGGGCCTCTCAATCAATCACAGAAATATTTGTGCAATGAAACATGCATATTCATACCAAATGAGATAAATCAAGACTATAAATACATCAAGACCATAAATAGCTTCACTTTTGCCAACAAACTTAAGAAAAAACTCAAGATTTTCCGAATTTTTGTATTTCAGAATTATGAATAAAGGATTCTAGGTCATAAATTGGTTTTCTCCTCCAAAGGTAAAGTAGTCCTTCTAAGGATTTGCAATTTTCCTTTTCAAGTTCAGAAATACGTCCAAAACAAAACTCCACTCAATAAGTAGATTTAAAGTAATCTCGCCCAAAAACTTTGTGAGAATAACTGTTCCGCATAAACATTTACAAAGCTATAAAATATAGAAAACTTCAGTCACAAAATTGCTGTTTGAAAAGTGGGGGGACTCAGAATATAAGCAAAACTGAACAAGACTGTTTCCAGCAACCTCTCCCCAAACGCATAACTGCATGCGGTATCTTAAAATAATCAGAATATGCTTTGTGTTGTCTGCATACAACTGCATGCAGTGTTTTTGCATCTCGTCTATTAAACTGATGTTTTACTAATGAAATCTTTCTAAATGACCTTATATGTTGTCTTAAACACTGCAGTTATCCAACAGATCATTTTATTGTATTTTTAAAAATCTACTGCAGATAATTCACACTCATTATAATAAATCTAGAAAATACCAACAGCATATTTTTTTTAATCTGTTAACTTTATCATCTGAAGATAACCAAATTCAACAGAAACACACACACAAAATAAATGCACATGAGTACACACAAGATTTTAATTTAAAAGGCAGCAAAAATGTAACTCAGTTTTTAATGGGTTATTTTTCCAGTCCATCAATAGAGAGAAAATACTAGCTGACCCGAAGCCTCACTGTCTGAATCAAATAAAGCAATGCGGAAGTTTTTTGGAAAATGTAAATTATGCAATACAATTTGCAAACTGAGAGGCAGAAAGAAATGAATGAAAATGATACCAAGCTTCAAGCTCTCGTCTAGAGCAGTCAGTGGTTCTTAACTCTACCTGCATGAGAATCACCTGAGGAACTGTTAGAAAATAACGAAGTCTGTGTCCCCAACAGAGCAGCCAAAATCAAACCTCTGGGGAGGCAGAAGCCTGGTACCTGTATTTTTAAGAACTCAAATGACTCTACCATAGAGAACTACTAGGACAACTGAGCCTAAGTAACTAAGAGGCTAGAATGACAAGAAAGTATGAGGAAGATTATTGTTTTCAGCTTCTCCAAACTATAGAAAGTTTCAATTCTCTCTGCCTTTGACAAAACACCATGTATGATGTGAACCTATTTTAGTTGTTGAAAAGGGGGTAAAAATCTGTAAACATAAATCTTCTATGAGTACGTGCACATATACGTACACAACTCAGATCAACATATAACACCTGATAGATTCAGGGTGGTGGAATTATAGGCAATTTCACCTTTTAGTGCCTTTCTGGATTATGAATTTTTTTTAATGAACATATTTCCCATTTATAATCTGGAAAACACTATTATAAAGCCATAATAATAATAATACTATCCCAGGGTACCAGATCTGCCATGTAAAACTACCTCAGGCTGTGGAGTTCAGGATGTGAGTAATTAATTCCTAAAACTGCACAACTTCGAGGCCTTTTTATATGACATATATGTGAGAACTTTAGCATAACTGATTAGCCAGGAAATTCCACCCTTGTACCTTAAACCATTTTTCAACCTCTTCGATAAAGTCATTTCTGATGCCACCAACTAATAGTATTTTTCCCCTAATTCCTGGACAATTCATACCTCATTTTATATGAGTTTGTGTAAGAGGAGATAGTCTGAAGCCCTCTGCTCCTAATTCAGAAGGCAGAGAAGGACTAACTTGGGAAAAATGCACTGTCTTAAAGTACTAGAAAAATTTTCCTACATTGACACACATCACATTTGACACAATAAAACAGTTGAAAAAAGTACATGAGGGCTTTGATGATAAATATACTCCACAATATAAACTGCAGAAAACAAGCTGCAGGTTTTAACAGCAAAGGCGAAAGGTTTGATTTGGTGATGTGAAAACGAGGCTGGACAATAATCCAGCAAAAGTTTTAAGGATTTCCAACACAGTTACAAAGTGGTAAGGAATAAAAGGATGTTGCAATGACTCACATGTTCTGGGTTCTGGATGCTTTACACATCAGTGCCTAAGGAGGACCCACCAGTGCCATTGAGAAAGGTACCTCTGGAAGTAACAGACTATTGATCTCTGATATATGTGCTTCCAGCAAAGAAACAGGCAATTAAAACAAGCACCAAAAGAGGGATCTTTAAAAGCAGTTAAGAAAGCCATCATACGGCCCTTAGTATTCATTCAACAAATATTTTTTGAGTACCTATTCCACGCCTAGCACTGTGCTGGCCATTACAGAGACTAATGTAAACAAAAGGCTGTGTCCTTACCCTCACAAAGTTTCTAGCCTAGTGGGTATCCAAAAATATTTATGACAATTCTATCCCGAAAGCCCTTCTCAATGCCACAGTTCTGATTAGTTTCCTTAACACCCAAACATACTGCAATTTAAAAAAATAAAAAAGGCAAGAATTAAAGTATACTAAAATAATGTATTATGTTAAATGCATTTTATGTGGTTTACTTAACAGACACAAATTTCAGAAAGTTTTACACAGTAAACATGTAATTCTTTACATTATCTGAGGTATTTTCCACACAAAATTAGGCATTAGATGTCTGGATAAACCTATAACCCCAAATTACACTTGTTTCTACAGGAGGAAAATAAATCAGATTTCATGTAGTGGTTTGAACCTTTGCTAAGCTTGCATGTACTGCACATTAAAACATCAATAGTATTGCATTATATATAATTCTGAATACTATACTGATTAAAGCCACATAAAATAACTTTTGCTGAAGTTTAAAGGTGACTCTAAAGGTTGAAAATCAAAAGAATGTGGTATGCCATCGTCAGGTAAAGCAAAAGAAACTTTAAATCTATAATCTCTAAAACAAGTTAATGAGGAGTTAGCTCTACCTGTTTAACCACTTTCTTCACACACACGCCCAAATAATATGACAATAAATCTCCCCGGTAAAGCTTTCTTCTGTGTTACTTATTAAAAAGTTCATAGCAAAGAGAACTGTAAAAAAGACTCAGAAGGGACAACCAATACAAGCTACAAACCGTTTCACTGTTAACCACATGCAAACAGAATTTATAAACAATATTAGAACTATAACACTATCAACACTTATTACAAGCACAAACTTGTTTTAAAAATATTCTAAAATATAGTTAAGAATACAGATCCCCTTTCCTCTAATCTGGCTAAACACAAGTATTTTAACATAAAATTTTTTAAATACTGACCCTTCATTTATAAGAGAATAAATTTAATATTTCACCTGAGTAATTGATCCACACCCATTAAGCTACTCTCTTGCTTTCTTAATATCATTTAACTTTTACTTGATACCTTAAGATTATCATACGAATTATTCATTTTCCTGACAAGCTATTATACGCTGTATCTTGCTGATGTCTATATGACTACCCCTAAGTAATCCCTTTCTTTGTTCTCCTTTTCTAATAATCTGTCCTAAAGAATATTTATACTGATGGAGCACCTACGAGCTTTACAGTTCCTTCTTTGCACATCTATTTTAGTTGAACAGAAAACATTTTTCTTCTGACTCCTGACCATATATAATCATTAAATTTTAGAACTAAAGGAGTCCTACAGATGATCCAGTAAAACTTTCGGTTTTATTAAAAAAAAAAAAAAAAAAAGAACAAACAGATCACTGAAGGAAAGGTGGTATGACCAATAGGAAGTTATTTTCAAGGTAGAGACTATTGAGCAAAATAAGATTTGGAATGTAGTAATTCAGCAATTAGACTGAAAAACTGACATCAGATTAAAATATTTAATTTCTTGAATCCTTGATTTTAAAACACACTGTTATTTTTAAGTTTCCATATTCAAATTTGATTTTTACTCTTTTTATACTTATTTTTATTATTATTTTTAATATTATTTTAAAACTGAACTTAAAATAATCTTACTCATAAACATCTTTAATTGCACATTAATTCAAACCAGGTTCTTAGACTGGGATTTACATTGCGTTCTTTGTAATTCACAGAATTTTCAGAACAATAATAAATGGAATTTAAGGAGTCAAGAGCTACTTATCATGCAAGTCCTAGAATAAGTCTCATGAAGTACTCAGTGATTACATGTTACAACTTCTAACTAAAGACCACAAGACACCTTAATATCAGTGTTATGGAAAAATTAAAGTTCAAGTATCCTAATAATCCATATAAAAGAAAAAAATTAACAAACTGATCATATATGTATATATACACACACACTGTATATATAGAAAATAAAAACTTCTTAAAATTCTACATTGCTAAAAATTATTTCTAAGGGTAAGACAAATGAAGTTCCTAATAACTGAAAAAGAGACACACAAATAAATTAAAAATAGGTGAGAATGCACATATCAGATGAAGTTTACTTTCAGTGCTAAAATCCATAATCAGCTTGAATAATCTGGAACTATGATTAATACATAGCATCTGTTAAACAATCACAATGTGCTAAATAAACTACATGAATTAAAATCACTATAAGAAATACAGTTAATTCCTGTTTTACTTCTTTCCAAAATTTCTATGCTTCATTTTGAAATAACTGGTTTGTAAGCATAGGCTTCTCAGCACCAGCTTCTCTCAACACAGGGAAATGTATCTCTCAAAGTGATACACTGAGTCAGGGTTACATTAAAAGCCACAGACCTTCAAGATAACTTTGTTATTCATCTAAACTCCAGTTCCACCTCCGTCATTCCCATCCCACCCAGGAAATACTCCTTATCCCTGTTCAGTTTCCTCTGGCACAAAAGGGGGACGCTTGCAAACCTATGAAGACTCAAACAGTGAGATGGCGTCAGATCTGCCTGGTCCTAACACCTACAGACTGCTTAAGATCCAATGTTAATATTTCCATCTTTTCAACGTTAATCCATTCAATCATTTTACCCTAGTTACAGTCAATCTGGTCCACGGCAGACAGAGCAGTATTTGGGTACTTGGAGCAGTAAGGAAAGTTAGATTTTTAAAAATTCTGCAGCTGTCCATGACACACTCCACCTATTGCAAACAGGTACCAGGACGCAGATACCCACATCATGTTCACCCTCTGCCACTGTCTTTATAAGAAGGTGGGAGAAATTTATAATTATTCAAGTCAAGACTTCAACTACCAGAACATTTTTTTTTTAAAAATCTAAGTCCCATTTATACTGTCAAAGTGTTAATTTAAAACCACTTTTCCCTATTCATTAAATCACCATATCCTGGAAATATATTCTGGCTAGTTTACAAGTTAAAAATTTAAAATTTTGAACATATCCCTACAACTTTTTTTAAAGCTAATTAATCATGGATTTTTCCCTACGTTGTTAGTGAGGTCTTTTTGAATTTCCCTGAAAATTAGAATGTATAATAGCATAAATGGAAATTAAGTTCACCAAGTCAAACAAAATACTAAACATAAAGGTTATAAAATTTAATATACTAGAAAAAACAGCAGGAGCCAAGGTGAAAGATTTGGAAGGAATTCCATCAATACTCTGCCAATTGTGGGGCAAGGTAGACATGTATTTAATTGTATTTTATTCTTCAGGTCTTCACACTATGAAAGAAGAAACATTATGAAACTGGACTTTGTGATTTTTGGGGAAGCAATAAAAAACTGGTCTCTTTCAGGTCAGCTTCAGCCAAATCTTAAGGGCTACAAGTTATCCAGAGCCTGGCAACAGTAACTTTTCTTCCTTGACCCAAGAAGGCAGAGTGCCAGAGGGAAATAGCAAAGAGTAGCACTATATAAACAGGGCAAGTGGCACAAGAGCAGAGGCAAGTTATATAACCAAAATATATTTTAAAATATGTTCATAACTCGTAATAACCTTTGCCTTTGGTTGGTTTCTTGTTTGGAGTATCAGTTGAAACAGTTAATTCAATATTATCTGGATCGCCTCCTTCCTCTTCAATAGCCTACATTAGAAAGAGAAGTTAATATGCTACACAATCTATCTAAACTTATTTTATAAAAACGAAAAAAAAAATTAGCAAACCTCAAGCCTCAAGACATTAGAATTGCCAGTCATTTCATAAACCGACTTCAAAAAGAGCAATTAAACTACACGAGTAAGAGAAACTTCCACGGGGATTATCATTAGGTATCAAAATCACAAGGAGTTTTAAATTCTACCGAGTCGAAATAATTAAATATCACGTTATCATACTGAACAAAAGTCTAAATATTCTCAATTGCAGAAAAGTTGCTAGCTATGAAAGTAAATAACTAAAAAGAGTTTTCCTAATTTCTAGAATGCAAACTTATTTCTCCTCTACTACAATTCCAACGCTCACTCAAATAAACCAGAAAGATAATCAGGGATGAAAAAGCAGATTACTGCTCTGATGCAAAAACTGAAAACCCAGCGGAAAACAAACCCTCTCTCTCACCCACCCCTCAACTCCCACTACCAATTCCCCCCCAAGATGGGGAGGAAACGGTTGGGCACAATTAAACGGTAACTTCACAGAAGTCACCAAAGTAACCAGTCCCCTCCGAGGCCAAGAAATGCACGCGCTCACCACCGCTAAAGACTGGGGACCGAGCGCCTCCCGGGTCTCCACGATCGCCCTTGGGAGGCCGCGCCGGCCGTCGACAGCCCTCGCAGCCTGGCGGGGACGTCCCGGGGGAGGCAGGGGCGCGCTCGGCTGCGACGGCCGGTCCCGGGCGGCTCGCGGGCCCCTCGCAGGCCCAGCCAGGCTCGCGGGGGCGGGGGCGCCGCGGAAGGGTCTTTACCCTACTCGCGCGCGCGGGCGCCGCCCGGGGCCTCCCCACGGCGCAGCCCCGCGGGCCCCGGCGGCTGCGGGCGGCCGGGGGCTGCGGCGGAAGTGGGGGCTCCGAGGCGCGGCCTAAGCTCCCATTCCCGGACCTCGCCGGGCCTCACCTGCTTGAGTCGGGAAACGAGCACAGTCTTCACTCCGGTGATGTCTAAGTTCCGCCGCTTCAGCTCGGACTTGAGATCGATGACCCGCAGATCTGTGATCTTTTTACCTTCCGCCTGACCCGAGGCGGCCGAGGCTGCCACAGCACCGGTAGCGGCAGCCATTTTAGAAGAGCAGCGCGCTGCCGAGGCAGCGAGTGGGCTGCAGGGCGGCGGCAGCAGCGCCAACTTCGACCCAGGCCTCGGCGGCCGCCGGCGCCGCGCAGCGCTGCGCACAATGAGCCGCTGGCCCCGCCCCCTGTCCGCCACCCCAGCGCAACCTGCAGCCGCAGCCAGCACCCGGATGACGGGCGCGCGTGCGCACTGGCGCGGGCGACGGCGCCCGGCGCGCTCCGCGGAGCCGGCCGCGGCCACCTGGGCGGCGCGACCCCTTGCGTGGGCTGGAGGTCAGGCACGTCCAACCGCACCAACGTCCGCCGTGGCGCCGTTCTCCCGGCTCTTCGTTAGCCATTTTCTGGCAGCGTCTGGAGTCTTGAGCAACAAAAGTGTCAGGCACTTCACGGCATGGATAGTTCGAGTGTTACTCAACACAAACCCAGGGGCGTGTGCGCGCCCTGAACCTCTTCCCGGGAGATACTTTATCACTCCTGCTGAATAATCGAAAAAATGTGGCCAGTGTGCACTAACGAATTAGGTTCCCCGAGTTGCAATCAAAAGGCCAGAAAGAAACCGTACAGCAGTTTTAGAAAATAAAGAATATAAAGGGCTCTAAGGGTTATAAAACTATAAAGGGCTGGCCTGGGTGACAGGTCCCACTGGCTGGCTTGGGAAAACCATGCCTTCAGCCCAGGGAGGCTTAGTTGATCCCAGGGCTGTCCCGGCTCGCTGGAAAAACAGGACAACTTCCCCTCTGCCTTTGCCTCAGTTTGCCAACCCTTCCGGTGGACCTGAGGGCGCAACACGAAGTCGATCACTGAATGAGGAAGTTCATAAGTACTTGTTATCGTTCTCACACACTGTGTTCACTGTTTTGCGGGGGGATCCCAAGAGCAATCGCCGTCTTCTTAGGAAGGACCGGCCTGTGCAAGTGAGTACGTATTCGTAACTTTAGTCGGCATTATTAACAAAGCGTAAGAATAGTTCTATTCTATAAATCCATACACTTATTATGACGCACAATTAAATAGACTGTCATTTTCTGGTTTCTAAAATTTAAATTGATGAGGTCTGTCTCCTTTTATGGTTGTTTTTTTTTTCTGATTGACTAATTAGATCAGGAGAAGAAAAACTGGACATAATGAAATAATACTTGACATTCGGGTAGTTCTTTACAGTTTATAATGCGCTTTGACATGCAATAACCCTCTTAATCCTTCTGAACTCTGTGGGGTAAATCTATGCGAGGCTTAGAGAGATTAAATGACTTGTGCATGTTCACATAGCTGGTATGTGGCAGAACCGGTGCTCAAATCCAGGTCTCCTGATTCCAAGTCCAGTTCTGGGTCTACTACAACTTGATTCACAGTCATAGAATTTTAGAATTCAAAGGATCTTTAGAAACCTGGCACAGTTCTCTCTCTCTCTCTCTCTCAACAGATAAAGATTTTTAGCAATTTATCTGGAGACCCACAACTAGTTATTGGCCAAAATGACACTGAACCTGAGATCTCATTCCAGCGTGTTTCCCACTAAGCCACCATCTGCCTTGTGTCCACTAGTGCACACTGGCCCGCCTTCTGAACACATGTGAATACTTCTAAAGACGGGTTGTACTAACCAAAAACTAATGTGATAGTTAAAGTGAAAGAGTTTTTCTTTTTCTTTTTTTTTTTTTAAAGATTTTATTTATTTATTTGACAGAGAGAAATCACAAGTAGATGGAGAGGCAGGCAGAGAAAGAGAGAGAGGGAAGCAGGCTCCCTGCCAAGCAGAGAGCCCGATGCGGGACTCAATCCCAGGACCCTTAGATCATGACCCAAGCGGAAGGCAGCGGCCCAACTCACTGAGCCACCCAGGCGCCCCTGAGTTTTTCTTTGTCTTAAGACAAAATTTAATAATGGAGTTCTCTTTGAAAAGGAGATCTATGCCTTCTGATCTGATGCACTTGAGAAGGATGTTTCACCTGCCAAAATGCCAAGAATGTTTAACCCAAATCTCATTATGAGATTCTAAGGCAATTGTAAAGCATTCAGCAAAATAAAAGCTCTAAACTCTGCAAAAAAGCAGTATTATAAAAGTAAAAGTAGTAGAGCAGTTCTGGAATGAAGATCACTGAAGGGATGTGAAAACTAACTATTGTGTGTGATTGTTGCTCGGATCTTGGATTTAAAAAAAAGCTACTAAATGAACAATTGGGAAATGTGAGACAATTGGGAAATTTGACTGTTTATTCGATTGCATTATAGTACCAATGTTAAATATCTGGAATGTTGTATCAAGGTTATGTTGAATGTCATAGTTCTTAGGACCTACTTGCTGAGGTTCTTAGAAACGAAGTATCTAAAAAAAAAGAAAAGAAACGAAGTATCTTTCTGTCTGCAATTTACTTTCAAATGGCTTGGATGAGGAGAACAAATGTGGCAATATGTTACAAAGCACTAAAATGAGTGTAGCAAAATGTTAATAATTGAGGAAACAAATGTGGCAAATTTTAATAATTAGGAAATCCAGATGAAGGGCATAAGGTTGTTAACTGTCTACTGTTTAAACTTTTTTTTATAAGTTGGAAGCTAGGGGCACCTGAGTGGCTCAGTGGGTTAAGCCGCTGCCTTCGGCTCAGGTCATGATCTCAGGGTCCTGGGATTGAGCCCGCATTGGGCTCTCTGCTCAGCGGGGAGTCTGCTTCCTCATCCCGCCCCCACCGCCTGCCTCTGCCTATTTGTGATCTCTCTCTGTCAAATAAATAAATAAAATCTTTTTAAAAATTAGGTTGAAGCTATACATAATACATACATAAATCTATTTTTTGTAATAGAAAATAAAATGGAGGAAAAATATTTTTCCACTTAACAAATAATTTTGTCATTTAACCTATGATTTTTGGTTTTTGAAATTACTTATGTAAATAATTCACTTTTTTAAAAAAGATTTTATTTATTTATTTGACAGAGAGAGATCACAAGTAGGCAGAGAGGCAGGCAGAGAGAGAGGAAGGGAAGCAGGCTCCCTGCTGAGCAGAGAGCCCGATGTGGGACTTGATTCCAGGACCCCGAGATCATGATCTCAGCCGAAGGCAGTGGCTTAACCCACTGAGCCACCCAGGCACCCAATAATTCACCTTTAAATTGATGTTTCTTTCTTTCTTTTTTTAAGATTATTTATTTGACAGAGAGAGACCGGAAGACTGAACATAAGCAGAAGGAGTGGGAGAGGGAGAAGCAGGCTTCCTGCTGAGCAGGAAGGGATCATGGGATCATGACCTGAGCCAAAGGCAGACACTTAATGACTGAGCTACCCAGGCACCCCAATGGGTGCTTCTTTTTTTTTTTTTAATATTTTATTTATTTATCAGAGAGAGAGAGAGGGAGAGCAAGCGAGCACAGGCAGACAGAATGGCAGGCAGAGGAAGAAGGAGAAGCAGGCTCCCTGCCGAGGAAGGAGCCCGATGTGGGACTCGATCCCAGGACTCTGGGATCATGACCTGAGCCGAAGGCAGCTGCCTAACCATCTGAGCCACCCAGGCGTCCCCCAATGAGTGCTTCTTTAATATGATGTTTTTTCCTGTTTTCCTGCATCAAGAATACTACTTAAAAGTAATAACCTATATTTTATTGTAGAAAGCCACTTGCCATTTATTGAATACTTTTGCACCCATTATGGGTTTCGTTTTTGTTTGTTTGTTTAAAGATTTTATTCATTTATTTGACAGAGAGAGATCACAAGTAGGCAGAAAGGCAGGCAGAGAGAGAGAGAAATGCAGGCTCCCCGCGGAGCAGATAGCCCGATGAGGAGCTGGATCCCAAGACCCTGGGATTATGACCTGAGCCGAAGGCAGAGGCTTTAACCCACTGAGCCACCCAGGTGCCCCTTGTTTTTGTTTTTATATAAGCTCATCATTTAAGAAATATCTGTTGAATATTTAATATCTGCTAGGCTAGCCAGGTTCTAGGAACATAAGGATAAACCTGATCTATCTTGTTCACCATTGTGTGGGCTCCTAACACAATGTAGACTCTCAGTAATAAATTGCTTGAAGGAGAATAGACACAGTGCTCTGACAGCCTATAAGAGGAAAATTTAACCCCTAGAAGGATAGATAGAATGTTCTTTATTTTATAGACAAGAAACCTGAGGTTCAAAATGTCAATAATTGGTCCAAGAGTATAGAGTTAGTAAAAGGAGATCCAAGATGATTTCAAATCCATTGCATTATTTTTGTTACAATGTCTTGTTTTCCATCAAAGTTTATTTGTTAGTCCCAAAGAGAACTTTCTGCCTTCTTCCTAGTGCTAATTCCCAGTTTCTCCTATTCATTGTTTTTTTAAGAGAACTGAGTGTCTGCTTACCATCTTCCTATCCAATATCATTGTTTCTTACCCTCAATTTCTAATAGGCTTTAAAAAACGTTCCCATCTTCTGATCAGGAGGGAGACAAAACATAAAAGACTCTTTTTTTTTTTTTTTAAGATTTTGTTTATTTATTTGACAGAGAGAGATCACAGTAGACAGAGAGGCAGGTGGAGAGAGAGAGAGGGAAGCAGGCTCCCTGCTGAGCAGAAAGCCCAATGCGGGACTCGATCCCAGAACCCTAAGATCATGACCTGAGCTGAAGGCAGCGGCTTAACCTACTGAGCCACCCAGGCGTCCCCCCTTTTTTTAAGCCATAAGAGACTCTTAATCTCACAAAGCTAACAGGGTTGGGGGGGTGGGGGGGAGAGAGGGTGCTGGGGTTATGGACTTTGGGGAAGGTATGTGCTATGAAGTGTGTAAACCTGGTGATTCACAGACCTGTACCCCTGGGGCTAATAATACATTATATGGTAATTTTAAAAATTTAAAAATATATTAAAAAAAACTTTCCTATCTTCCAATATATTTGGTTGGCCCAAATATTTACTATTGGCAGGTATTAAGATGTTGTGTCCTTTCCCTAATGGAAACTGTATAGCTTCTGGTAATAACTGAAGAGGTAAATCAGACAAACCCCCCCTCTAAAAATAACAAAAATACTTGACAAAATAGAAAGTTCAAATCTGTTTTCTTAATGATTTTCTATGTTTTGTTACATTAATTACTGTGAGAGATGTGTTAAGAATTTCACAACAAGGGATGCCTGGGTGGCTGTCAGTTTAGCGTCTACCTTTGGCTCAGCTCATGATTCCTGGGTCCTGGGATAGAGCCCCATGTTGGGCTCTGGGATATCTAATAGATTTAGATATAGATATAGATAGAAAATCTTACACAGTTATGGAGGCTAAGAAATCCCAAGATCCTCCATCTGCAATCTGGAGTTATATCTTGGTGTATTTTTTTTTAAGACCTATCTTTCTTTCTTTCTTTCTTTCTTTTTTTATTTGACAGAGATCACAATATGCAGAGAGGCAGACAGAGACAGAGAGGAGGAAGCAGGCTCCCTGTTGAGTAGAGAGCCCAATGTGGGGCTCAATCCCAGGACCCTGAGATCATGACCTGAGGCCAAGGCAGAGGCTTAACCCACTGAGCCACCCAGGAGCCCCTTGGTGTATGGTTTTAATAAAAATGTATCCCACTTGGGTTTTGTTGAACTTCTTGAATCTACAGATCAAGATTTCCTGGTGCTCCTGGGTGGCTCAGAAGTTAAGCATCCAACTCTCGATCTCAGCTCAGGTCCTGATCTCGGAGTCCTTAAGTCAAGCCCCCTGTTGGCTCCATGCTGGATGTGGATGCTACTTAAAATAATTTTTAAAGGGCGCCTGGGTGGCTCAGTGGGTTAAGCCACTGCCTTCGGCTCGAGTCATGATCTCGGGGTCCTGGGATCGAGTCCCACATCAGGCTCTCTGCTCAACCCGCTTCCTTCTCTCTCTGCCTACTTATGATCTCTCTCTGTCAAATAAATAAAATCTTTTAAAAAAATAATAATAATTTTTAAAATGTTAAAGAAGATTTCCTGACCTTATATCCACAAAAGTCAGTGGTATAAATCCAACCCAAGTCTGAAGGCCAGAACACCAGGGGAGCCAGTGATGCAAATTTTAGTGCAAGGACAGAAAGCTGATGTCCCAGCTCAAGCAGGGAAGTTTGATGATTTGAAGGTCAGCCCTCAGGTTTGTCTCTTCTCAAAAGATAATATTAGAAGAATATTATCATGATCTTGGATTAGGAAAAAAAAACTATACGGATACAAAAGAACTAACTACAAAGGGGAAAAAAAAGTATTTGGCTACATTAAAATTAAGAATTTCTGCTCATCAGAAGCAACCATTAAGAGAATAGAAGGGAAGCCATGGAGTGAAAGATATTTGTAACACATATAACCAATGGTGGGTACATAACTAGAATCTAAAAAGAACTCCTACAAATTAAGACACCAATTCAGTGGGGTGGTGGGGGGATGGCCAAGCCTTTTTTTTTTTTTTTTTTTTAATTTGTTTGAGAGGAAATGTGAAGGGGAAGAGCAGAGGGAGAGGGAGAGAGAGAGGCAGACTCTCCCCTGAGAGAGATTCCAACACAGGGTTCTGTCCCAGAACCCTTGACCTGAGCTGAAGGCAGACACTTAACCAACTGAGTGACCCAGGTGCCCCAAAAATGATCAAGTCTAAAAACATACTTCACCAAAGAGAAAAGTCGGATGGCATACATACACACAAACACAAATGCACACGCACATGTAGGTGATCAATCTCATTAATAATCAGGAAATTATATCTTATAACTGCAACGGTATCTCTTTATACCCTGGCACAATGCTTAAATCAGAGAAACTAACAATGCTAAGTGTTGGTAAAGATGTGGAGTAATTGGAACTGGGATTAAATGGGAGTAAAAATGGATACAACCACTTTAGAAAAGCTTAGAGGGGTGCCTGGGTGGCTCAGTCATTAACCATCTGCCTTCGGCTTGGGTCATGATTCTAGGGTCCCGGAATCCAGTCCCAAGTTGAGCTCCCCGCTCAGTGGGGAGTCTGCTTCTCCCTCTGCCGCTGCTTGTATTCCCTCTCTTGCTGTCTCTCTCTCTGTGTCAAGTAAATAAGCGGAATCTTTAAGTTAAAAAAAAAAAAAGGAAGGACGGAAGAAAGAAAGAAAAAATAGTTTAGAATTATCTAACAAATGTAGAGAACCACATGTTTTTTGACCCAGAAATTCACTCAAGTAAATAGTTTATGGTAAAACATACTACATAGCAGTATTATTTGTAATAGCCCCAACCTAGAAACCCAGCAATGTCAATTAATAGTAGAAGAGGTAGGGACGCCTGGGTGGCTCAGTGGGTTAAGCATCTGACTCTTGGTTTGAGGTCAGAACATGATCGCTGGGGCAGGGGCTCAACCTGGCATAGAGCTCTGCGGTTAGCATAGTCTGCTTGTCCCTCTCCCTGTCCCCCCATCTCTTTCTCTCTCATAAATAAATAAATAAATAAATAAATAAATAAAACGCCATATTGTGTATCTATACCTACACATCCAGGAAGCCAGACACAAGCCTCCAGCCCAGATACTAGAAGGCAGAAGCATCCAGCACACATGATCTCAGATAAACAACCCTCCACAGCTCAAGCTGAATTTAGAAACCTGGGTATTTCCCCTGAGGGGTTGCACTTTGTGATAGAAAAGAACTATCTCCTATTTGTGATAGGAGGTACTGCAATACCAGGTCAAATGCGTGGAGTAGACAAAGCTCCTATTCCATCTCCTTGGTCCAAAAACCCACTTAATAGATTGTCCTCAGATAGAGGACATATCATATTAAACTGAAAAGAACAGATACTGCACTTGATCTTAGCCAAAAGGCCAAAAAGTAATTGCTTAACTTTTATTCTTTTGTTTTGAAATAATTATAGATTCACAGGAAGTTACAAAAATGGTAGAGTTCCCATGAACCCTTCATCCAGTTTCTCCAAATGATTACGTCTCTTGTAACTATACTATAATATTGAAATCAGGCATTAATATTGGTATAATGTGTGTATATATTTTTACATTATTTTTCTCATACAAAGATTCCTGATGCACTTTAATGAAGACCCAGAACTATTCCATCACTACAGATATTTCCCCGTGTCACTTCTTTATAGTTACACCCACTCCTTTCTCCCACCCCCACAAGCCTAACCCCTTGGCAACTGCTGATCTATTCTCTGTCTCTGTAATTTTTTCACTTGAACAATGTTACACAAATGGAATCATAGAATATGTGACCCATTGAAAGTATCTTTTCTTTCCTTAGCATAAGTCCCTTGAGATCCAAGCTGTTTCATATGGTAACAGTTTGTTCCTTTTTGTTGCTGAGTAGTTTTCCATCATATGAATGTACCACGGTCTGGGTTTTGTGTGAACTCTAGTTATTTTTCTGGGGCAAATGCCCAGGAGTGTGAAAGGCATGTCAAAAACAAAAACTTAGTATTGCTAATAAAAAGAACCTCCAAGGTGGGCGGGCGCCTGGGTGGCTCAGTGAGTTAAGCCGCTGCCTTCGGCTCAGGTCATGATCTCAGGGTCCTGGGATCGAGTCTCTGCTCAGCAGGGAGCCTGATTCCTCCTCTCTCTCTCTGCCTGCCTCTCTGCCTACTTGTGATCTCTCTCTGTCAAATAAATAAATAAAATCTTAAAAAAAAAAAAAGAACCTCCAAATAGTCATGCTGTATGTATGCTTCATTTTTTAATAAAATGCCAGACTCTTCTGGTGTGGCTTTACCATTTTATATTTCCAACAGCAATTTACGAGACTTCTAGGTTTTCCATATTCTTACCAGTGCTTGGTATTTTCACTTTTTAAAATTTTAGCTGTTTTATTAGGTATGTAATGATGTGTCATCAAAAGTTGGGACTTTTAGGGGCGCCTGGGTGGCTCAGTGGGTTAAAGCCTCTGCCTTTGGCTCGGGTCATGATCCCAGGATCCTGAGATCAAGCCCCGCCTTGGGCTCTCTGCTCAGTGGGGAGCCTGTTTCCCTCTCTCTCTCTCTGCTTGCTTCTTTGCCTACTTGTGATCTCTGTCTGTCAAATAAATAAATGAAATCTTTCAAAAAAATTCTTTTTAATGGGGAAGTATAATTATCTCATCACCATTTGTTGAAAAAACTATTCTTTCCATGCCGAATTAGTCTTAGCAACATTGTTGATACTCAGTTGATTGAGGATGCCTAGGTGGCTCAGTTGGTTAAGGGTCTGCCTTCAGCTCAGGTCCTGATCCAGGGGTCCTGGGATCTAGTCGTGTGTTGGGTTTCTTGTTCATTGGGGAGCCTGCTTCTCCTTCCCCCTGCTCATGCTCTCTCTCTGATAAATAATTTTTTTTAACAAAACAGAATAAACTCGGTTTATCTATTTCTAGACACCGTTGTGCTCCTTTGAGCCACATGTTTATCCTTGCAGGATTGCCACACTGTCTTGGTTATTGTAGCCTTATAATAACTCTTGAAATTAGATAGTGTGAGTACCCAAATTTGTTCTCCTTTTTGGAAATCATTTTGCTCTTTGAGATCCTTTACATTTCTGTATAAATTTAAGAATCCATTTTTCAATGTCTATGAAATATCTTACAGGATTTTAATTGGGATTGTGATGAATCTATAGATCAATTCAGAGAATTACATTTTAACAGTATTGTCTTCCAAATGTGTATGTGGTATTATCTCTACATTTAGTTCAATCCTCTTTACTGTCTCTGAGCAATGAGTAATAACCTTCAACATACAAACATTGCATTTATTTTGTTAGATTTAGTCACAAATATTTCATGTTTTGATGCTATTATAAATTATATGATTTTCTTAGCTTAATTTTAAAAGTACTTGTCAACAGTATACAGAATACAATCAATTATGGTACATTGATCCTGAGTCCTGATACCTTTTGAAACTTGCAAATTATAGCAACTCTTTTTATAGATTCTCTTTTTCTTTCCAGATAGACAATAACTCTTTTCTTCCAATCCATCTGACTTTCTTTTTTTTTTTCCTCCTTTGCCTTCTTTCAGTAAATTGAACCTCACAGTAGTGAGGTATACAAATGGTGAGAGCACATTTTCTTGCACTGTTCCAGATCTTAAGAGGAAAGTATTTGATCTTTAAATGTAAGTATGATCTTAGCTCTAGTTTTTTCTTTTGTTTTTTTTTTTAAGATTTTATTTATTTATTTGACAGACAGAGATCACAGGTAGGCAGAGAGGCAGGCAGAGAGAGAGGAAGGGATGTGGGGCTTCACAGAGAGCCCGATGTGGGGCTTGACCCCAGGACCCCAGGATCATGACCTGAGCCAAAGGCAGAGGCTTTAACCCACTGAGCCACCCAGGCACCCAGCTATAGATTTTTCATAGATGTTCTTTGTCAAGTTTAGGAACTTCCCTTCTATTTGTAGTTTACTTAGAATTGTTATCATAATTGGATGTTGAATTTTGTTGTTTTAAAGGTTTTTTAATATTTATTAATTTGAGAGAGACAGAGCACAAGACAGGGAGGGGAGGGAGGCAGATGGAGAGGGAGAAGCAGACTCCCTGCTGAGCTGGGCACTTGACAAGGGGCTGGATCCTAGGACATGGAGATCATGACCTGAGCTGAAGGCAGATGCTTAACCATATGAGTCACCCAGGAGCCCAGAAGCTGAATTTTGTTAAATAATTTTTCTGTATCTACTGGATGATCATATGGTTTTTCTTTTTTTTTTTTTAAGATTTTATTTATTTATTTGACATACAGAGATCACAAGTAGGCAGAGAGGCAGGCAGAGAGAGAGAGAGAGAGGAAGGGAAGCCGACTCCCTACTGAGCAGAGAGCCCAATGAGGGTGCTTGATTCCAGGAACCTGGGATCATTACCTGAGCCGAAGGCAGAGGCTTTACCCCACTGAGACACCCAGGTGCCCTAAGGTCCATTTCTGATTGGGTTGTTTGGGGGTTTCTTTTAAATTTCTTTTTTTTTTTTTTTAAGATTTTTTTAAATTTATTTGACAGATCACAAGTAGGCAGAGAGGCAGGCAGAGAGAGAGGAGGAAGCAGGCTCCCTGCTGAGCAGAGAGCCCGATGCAGGACTCGATCCCAGGACCCTGAGATCATGACCTGAGCCGAAGGCAGTGGCTTAACCCACTGAGCCACCCAGGTGCCCATTCTTTTAAATTTCTATCACTACTTTTTCTATTTATGGGATTTCTAATTGTATTTTATAATTTTATTTGTTTTATAATTTCTTGTTATTTTTCATAAACATGTGTTACTTCTTCATTGATCTCTTTGAGGATCTTTAACTAATTATATTTTCTTTAGTTTTAATGGAAAATTTCAAATATAGACAAGTGGAAAAAGCATATAGCGAATGTTCATGAATTCATCACGCATCTTAATATGTCTCCCATCTCTTTTGTGAGGTTGGTTCTTTAGAAAACCTTGTCTTGGTTACACGAGACACACCTATTGAAACCCTTCTCACATGTAACGAGTTTCCCCATGTACATAGTACCGTTGGTATAGTATGGCTTCTCTATGTCATGCAATAACTGATCTCTTTATATCCATGGTTTTTTGTCTTACCCAGCCTTTGGATTTCAGATAAGCTATACATTCCAATAGGACAGGAGGGGATGATATTCAGGAGGTTTTATGTACAGAATAACCCTCTTGCAAAGCTTATGTCTTGACTTGGTGAGAGATCACATGGTCCTAAACCTCCTAGAAGAATTTTGTAATAAGAGATTATGGGAGAGTTCATTACCAGACTCCACTTTGGCTTCTATATCAACCTCCCTCTCATATGTTTACTTTTAGTTGAGCTCACCTCCTTTCTTTTTTAAAATAAGTGCTCTCTACATCCAATGTGGGGCTTGAACTCACAACCCTGAGATCAAGAGTCACATGTTCCACCCACTGAGCCAGCAAGACACCCCAAGCTCACTTTCTCTCTCTCTCTCTCCTTTCTTTCCTTTCTTCCTTCCCTCTTAGATTGATTTGTTTATTTTTGAGAGAGAGATAGAAAGGGGAGGGTGAGTGGCAGAGGGGGAGAGAGAGAAAAAACTTCAAGCAGACTTCCTGCTGAGCATAGAGCCTGACATAGGCATCAATCTCATCAATCTCATCAATCTCATCAAACCCTGAGATCGTGACCTGAAACAAAACCAAGAGTCAGATGCTCAACCAACTGAGCCACCCAGGCACCCCTGACCTCCTTTCTTGAAGAGTTATAGATCTCACTGTGGTAAAGGTCACCCCAGCTTCCTTTCCTTCACAAAACTCACTATGGGAATTATTGTAGGGATGTTGTTAAGAATGTTTACTGTCATACAGTGTCCCTTTAATGGTGATATTTCTTTCAGGTTTCAATATAAGGAAAATTTCTGCTTCTGAGACATATTACCCTAATGACTCTTGTGAATCTTATAACTGATCACATTTACTCATTGGTTTTGACTGAAAGGATTCTAAAACTAAACTTGTGGCTCACATCTAAAAATTGTCCAGGATTCTATGGTATGTATTTCTTGTGTCATCTCATAACTAATTCAGGCTGAATTTTGATGACTTCCTTTGTCATTGTTTTTCTAAAGTGTTAATCTTTTTAAATTTATACCCTGGTATTATTTTTATTCATGTAAGTCAAAAAATAAATGCAATTATAGAATAGGGCTAGGAATGTTTTCACACGCACAAGAAATGGTTTAAAGTAGCACCTGTATCACGGAATTAATGAATACTTTACATTTTTAACATAAAGTCATAATTTCAGATTTTTAGATTGTATCTCTAAGCTTATTCTCATCATTAATCAGGTTTTTGTTACACAGTCCAAAAGTGGAGAAGTAGAAAATATTCGTCCTGGGGCGCCTGGGTGGCTCAGTGGGTTAAAGCCTCTGCCTTTGGCTCAGGTCATGATCCTAGGGTCCTGGGATTGAGCCCTGCGTCGGGCTCTCTGCTCAGTGGGGAACCTGCTTCCTCCTCTCTCTCTGCCTGCCTCTCAGCCTACTTGTAATCTCTGCCTTTCAAATAAATAAATAAAATCTTTTTTTAAAAAAAAGAAAATATTCATCCTATAACAAACATTTTAATTTTATTTTTCTAATTTTTAAAAAAGATTTCTTTAATTTACTTGACAGAGAGCTAGAGAACACATGTTGGCAGAGCAGCAGACAGAGGGAGAGGGAGAAGCAGGCTCTCTGCTCAGTAGAGATACAGGGCTTGAACCCAGGACCCTGAGACCATGACCTGAGCCAAAAGCAGAGGCTTAACCCACTGAGCCACCCAGGAGCCCCAAGACCGATTACAATTCTTAAACATTCTTAAACATTCATACAGAGATGAGTAAAGCAAAGGTCATACAGAGATGACCTTTACAAGGTCACAGTAGAGTGAGAGAAGGGTAAATAGTTTAATAAAATATTCTAAATTCTCTAATAGTGGTTATAAACATAAGTTTATTAATACAAAGCGGGGAAACATGGACTCTAATTGCAAAGCTAAAGGAAGATTCAGAGGTTATGACATTGGCTTTGTTTTTGTGTTAGGGGAAAAGGTATTAGTCTTTTACTTTTAACTCTGATATTAGCTGAAAGTTTTTTAAAGATGCCTTGTTTTAGGGCGCCTGGGTGGCTCAGTGGGGTAAGCCGCTGACTTCGGCTCAGGTCATGATCTCAGGGTCCTGGGATCGAGTCCCGCATCGGGCTCTCTGCTCAGCAGGGAGCCTGCTTCCTCCTCTCTCTGTCTGCCTGCCTCTCTGCTTACTTGTAATCTCTCTCTGTCAAATAAATAATAAATAAAATCTTTTAAAAAAAAAAAAGATGCCTTGTTTTAGAATGAATGATTTAGAATTTTTTTCCCATTCTTTGTTTTCTGTAAGTTATCATGAAAGGGTGTTGAATTTTGTCAAGTGATTTTTTTTTTAATCTTTAGAGATGATGATATACTTTTCTTTTTTAGTGTAATGATATGATAAATTACATTGATTGATATTTTATCAAACCACCCATGTATTCCTGTGATAAAATACACTCATTCATTGTATATTATTGTCTATTTTTATATATGGCTAGATTTGATTTACTAAAATTTTGGTAAAGATTTAGCCATCTATGTTCATGAGGGATGTTGGTCAAAGTTTTCTTATAATATTTTTGCTCTTGGTTTTAGGGAAATGGTGTCCCCATAAATGAGTTGAGATGTATTTACTTTTGTATTATCTATAAGAGTTTGTATAGGATTGGTATTCTTTGTTCCTTAAATATTTTATAGACTTCATCAGAGAAGTCATCTGGACCTCAAGTTTTCTTTAAGGAGTTTTAAAACAAT
The DNA here is from genome assembly GCF_030435805.1 of Mustela lutreola. Taxonomy (NCBI): domain Eukaryota; kingdom Metazoa; phylum Chordata; class Mammalia; order Carnivora; family Mustelidae; genus Mustela; species Mustela lutreola. The sequence continues at coordinate 46,415,738 of NC_081296.1, forward strand.
GAATTCAATGTATGGATCTGAAATGAAATCCTTTTCCTCATTCGATGTTGGCAATTTATTTCTTCTTTTTTTTGTTAATCCTTAAATAGTCTGGTTATTAGTTTATCTGTTTTACTGATAGCTTAGAGAACCAGGTTTCACTGATTCCTATTACTTTTGTTTTCTATTTCATTGATTTCTGCTATTTTTGTGGGGTTTTTTTGTTGTTTTTATGTGTGTGTGTGTTTGTTTTTATCTTTGGCCCCTTTTCCCATTTCTCTTAACCTCCCAACCCCTGCCTTTGGCAACCACCAATCTGTTCTCTGTATCTGTGATCTTGTTTTTGTTTCTTTCTTTAGATTACACCTATAAGAAAGATTATACAGTATTCTTCTTTCTCTGTCTGACTTAATTCACTTAGCATAATGCATCAAAGTTCATCTATATTGTCACAAATGACAAGATTTCCTTCCTTTTTATGTGCTAATAATAATCCATCGTCTATATATACCACAATTTCTTTAGCCATTCATCCGTCAGTGGATATTTAGGTTGTTTCCACATCTTGGCTACTGTAAATAGTGCTCGGTGAACATGAGAATACATAGATCTTTTCAAGTTGTTGTTTTTATTTTCTTTGGATAAATACCCAGAAGTGAAATTTCTCAATCATATATAATAGCTCTATTGTTAATTTTTTTAGGAACCTCTGTACTGTTTTCCGTAATGATTGTACCAATTTATATTCCTATCCACATTGTGCAAGGGTTCCCTTTTCTCTACATTCTCTCTGACACTAGTTATCTCTTGTCTTTTTAAACTAGTCATTCTGATCAATGTGAGGTGATATCTTAATGTGGTTGTGACTTGCATTTTCCTGATAATTAGTGATTTTTTTTTAAAGATTTTATTTATTTATCAGAGAGAGAGAGGGAGAGAGTGAGCACAGGCAGACAGAAGCAGGCTCCCTGCTGAGCAAGGAGCCCGATGTGGGACTCGATCCCAGGATGCTGGGATCATGACCTGAGCCGAAGGCAGCTGCTTAACCAACTGAGCCACCCAGGCGTCCCTGATAATTAGTGATTTTGAGCATCTTTGCCTGTGTCTGTTTGCCCTCTGTATGTCTTTGGAGAAATGTGTATTCAGGTCCTCTGTTCATTTTTTCATTGCATTGTTTGGGGGTTTTTGCAACTGAATTACATGCATATTTATATATTGTGGATATTGACTCCTTATCAGTGTATATAATCTGCAAGTATTTCTCCCATTCAGTAGATTGACTTTTTATTTTTATGTATTTATTTATTTTTAAAGATTTAATTAATTAATTAATTTGAGAGAGAGAGAGCATACATGAGTGTATATGAGGGAGCAGGCAGAGGCAGAGTGGAAAGTAGAAAGAATCTGAAGCAGACTCCATACTGAGCCCAAAGTCAGATCATGACCTGAGCCAAAACCAAGAGCTGGGTACTTAACCCACTATGCCACCCAGGCATACCCCCCTTTTTTTTGTTGACTGTTTTCTTTGCTGTTCAGCTTTTTAGTTTTTATGTAATCTCACTTGTTTTTCTTTCTGTTATTTTTACTTTCAGGGTCAGATTTTAAAAACCATCACCAAGACCTATATTAAACTTCCCACCAATGTTTTCTTATAGGGGTTTTATGGTTTCAGGTCTTATATTCAAATATTTAATCCATTTTTAATTGATTTTTGTATATGCTATACGATAGTGTTCTAGTTTTATTCTTTCGCATGTGACTGTTCAGTTTCCCCGACACCGTTTATTGAAGAGGCTATCTTTTCCCCATTGTATATTTTTGTCTCCTTTATTCTAACTTAATTGACCATATATTTGTGGGCTTATTTCTGGCTCTCTGTTCTTTTCCACTGACCCATGTGTCTTTTTAGGCCAATACCATACTATTTTGATTACTAAAGCTTTCTAAGTTGACCCTTGGACACAAGTTTGAACTGCATGGATTCACTTATAATGCAGTTTTTTCTATACAGTATAGTAATGTAAATGTATTTTCTCTTCCTCATGGTTTTCTTAATAACTTTTCTCTAGCTTACTTTATTTATAATAATATAGTATATGATACATATAACATATGTAATGTTTTAATTTACTGTATTATCAGTAAGACTTTTGGTCGACAGCAGGCTATTTGTAGCTAAGTTTTGGGGAGTCCAAAGTTACACAAGGATTTTTGACTGCCTGGGAGTTGGTGCTCCTAACCCTGTGCTGTTCAAGGAGCGACTGTAATAGAGTTCGAAATCAAGGACCATCATGCCTCCAAATTTGTTCTTCTTTCTAAAGATTGCTTTGGCTATTCCAGATCTTTTGTGACTCCATATAAATTTTAGGATTGTTCTATTTCTGTGAAAAACAGCATTGTAATTTTGATCAGGATTTCATTGAATCTGTAGCTTGCTTTGGGCAATACGGACATTTTAACAATACTAGTTCTTTCATTTCATGAGCATGCAATATCCTTCCACTTAAATTGTGTCCACTTCAATTTTTTCCCTTAATCTCTTGTAATTTTCAGTATAGAAGTCTTTCACCTACTTGGTTAAATTTATCCCTAGGTATATTAGTCTTTTTGATGTAACCGTAAATGGCATTATTTTCTTAATTTATTTTTCTTATAACTTGTAATTAGTGTAGAAAAATGCAACGAGGGGCGCCTGGGTGGCTCAGTGGGTTAAGCCGCTGCCTTGGCCTCAGGTCATGATCTCAGGGTCCTGGGATCGAGTCCCACATTGGGCTCTCTGCTCAGCAGGGAGCCTGCTTCCTCCTCTCTCTCTCTGCCTGCCTCTCTGCCTATTTGTGATCTCTGTTAAATAAATAAATAAAATATTTTTTTAAAAAAAGAAAAATGCAACAATTTCTATGTATTGATTTTTTATCCCACAACATTACTGAATTCATTTATTGTAACAGTTTTCTGATAGAGTCTTTAGGATTTTCTATGTACAGTATCATGCCATCTGCAAATAGTGACAGTTTTACTTCTTCCTTACCAATGTAGATGCCTTGTGTTTATTTTTCTTGCCTAATTACTGTGACTAGGTCTTCTGATACTATGTGGAATAAAAGTAGAGAACATACTCGTGTTGTTCCTGATCTTAGAGCTTTTCCACTGAGTATGATGATAGCTGTGGGCTTGTTGTATATTGCCTTTATTATATCAAGGCGCATTCCCTATATACCGACTTTGTTTAGAGTTCTTTTTATCCTTAGTGGGTGCTGAGATTTATCATACTCCTTTTCTGCATCTATTGAAATGATCATGTAATTTTTCTCCTTTTTTGTTAATGTGGTGTATCACATTGACAGATTAGCAGGTGTTGAGCCATCCTTACATTGCTGGAATAAATCCTGCTTGATCATGGCATATAACCCTTTTAATGTATTGTTGAATTTGATTTGCTAATATTTAATTGAGGGTATTTGCTTCTATGTTCACCAAGGGTATTGGCCTGTAATTTTCTTTTTTGTAGTATCCTTGTCTAGTTTTGGAATCAGGCTAATGCTGACCTCCTAAGATGAAATTGGAAGAGGTCCCTCCTCTTCTACTTTTGGAAGAGTTTGAGAAGAATTGATTATTACTCATTCTTTGAATATTTGGTAGAACTCACCCATGAAGGCATCTGGTCTTGGGTTTTGTTTATTGGGAGGTCTTTCCTTTATTGATTCTATTTACTTTTTAGTAATTAGTCTGTTCAGATTTTTTAATTTCATGATTCAGTCTTTGTAGATTGTGTACGTTTCTAGGAATTTATCCATTTTTTTCTAAGTTCATTTTTTCAGTTTTCCATTTCATTTCTGCTCTTATTTTTCTTGTCTGAAATATTTACTGTTTATTTTGTTTCCCATAAGTTTATTTTGTTTTCCAGAGATTATATTATTTTGTAAAATATTTTATTCATTTGAGAGAGAAAGAACATGAACTGGGGGGAGGAGAGAGAGAGTGAGAAGCAGACTCCCCACTGAGCAAGGAGCCCAATACAGGGCTCAATCCTACGACCCCCAGGTCATGACCTGAGCTGAAGGCAGAACCATCTGAGCCACCCAGGTGCCCCACCAGAATTTATATTATGTATAAACACAATAACGTAGTACATAGACATAACAGATCTCAGATGATTTCTATAAATAAAATTTCAAGCACAATGTCCTGAACACAATGAAAGATGAAGCACACACACACAGACACATACAGGTACACACATACACATACACAAAAGATGAAGAAATACACAAAGAGACAAAGTGCCATGTGTTAAAATGAGCAGGAGAACCAAACAGAAGAAAACAGTTCACAGGGACTCCAGAAATTGTAATTATCAGGTATAGACTTTGTAAGGCAACTAAGATCATTGATGCAAATCAAACTGAGGGCACTTGGGTGGCTCAGTCAGTTAAGCATCCAACTCTTGATTTCAATTCAGGTCATGATCTCAGGGTTGTGAGATTGAGCCCCACATTGGGCTCTGTGCTGGGCGTCGAGCCTGTTTAAGATTCTCTCACTCCCTCTCCCTCTGTCCCTCCTTCTCTCTTAAGAAAAAAAAGTGACATAGCAGATGTTGGGGAAAAAATAGAAATTCCAGAAATGAAAATATGTAATACCAAATTTTAAAAAATGGTTTAGTATATTAGTCGCAATTGAAGAGAGAATTAGGTGACTAGGATAAATTTCAGAAGAAATTATCCAGAATGAAGCTGGCGGTAATTAGATATTGTATAAATAATATATTGTTTTACTATTTAATTATTATATTATTACTAATAAATATATTTTATAAATAATACAATATAAGAAACCAGAGACCTATTACCTGACTGAAGTGAGAGTTTCTAACATATTTAGTTGGAGTCCCAGAAGAGAAAGAGAAGAAATGGATCTGAGGCAATATTCTGAAGACATGATTGCTGATAATCCACTAATTCAAGAAGCCTTACAAAGTCCAAGCAGAATATGTAAAAATAAATCCTCATCTAAACATGTAACAATGAAACTTTAGTAAATCAAGACAAGGAGAAAAATGTTCAAATACCTAGAAAAAAACAGATTAGCCTTGAGGAAGCTGCAGTTAAACTCACCACTGACATCTCAATGATGCAATCTTCAAAAGACAGTGAAATGGTATTTTCATGGTACTGCGGGAAAATAAGTATCATCCTAGAAATGCTTCAGTAATGAAGACAAAATTAATGTATTTTCAAGGTAAGTAAGATATTGTCAGTAGAAGATAAATGTTATAGAATATTCTATAAGTCATTCATCATGCAGAAGGAAATCTTGCCTGAAAGATCAGATGCAGAAAGCAATGACGACCAAATAAAATAATAATTCTAATGGTAAATCTAAATCACATTGACTTTGAAAATATGGGATGTGAGAAAGTAATAATTTCTTGTGGCATTTAAATAATAACAGTTATAATACGTAATAAAACATATTGTAATTAATGTGTGTGTATGTGTCTGGGGTGTGTATGTGGTAAATGTTGTTAAAATATTTGTGGATTCTCCCCAGAAGGATAATAAAGGGAGCAATATTAGGTTATTAGTTAAGTAAGGATTACTTTCTAAGGTAACCACTAAGAGATTGAAACAGGGTGTAACCACACAGAGATGCCACTACCCACTTTCTACCCACTAGGATGACCATAATAAAAAGACACATTAACAAGTGTTGGCAAGGATATGGAGAAATGAAAACTCTCATATACTGTTGAAAGGAATGTAAAATTGTGCAGACACTGTGGAAAACAGTTTGATGGTGTTTCAAAAACCTAATCATAAGGACACCTGGGTGGTCCAGTGGGTTAAGTATCCAACTCTTGATCTCAGCTCAGGTCTTAATCTCAGGGTCATGAGTTCAAGCCCCACACTGGGCTCCACTCTGGGCGTGGAGCCTTCTATATAAAACAAAAACCAAAAAAAATAAACATTTGGAGCACCTGGGTATCTCAATTGGTTAGGTGTCTGGCTCTTGATCTCAGCTGAGGTCTCCATCTCAGGGTCAGGAGTGCAAGTCCCACATTGGGCTCCATGCTGGACATGGAGCCTACATTAAAAAAAAAGAAGAACAAAAACCAAAAAGGTAATCATATAATTACTTATGACTAGTATATACCTCAACAAATTGAAAACAGGGACTCAAAACAACTACATGTAAATGAGTGTTCTTAACAGTATTATCCGCAATAGCTAAAAGGTGGAAATGATCTATCAAGAGATGAATAAGGGGGATCTGGCTGGCTCAGTTGTTAGGCAACTGCCTTCAGCTTGTGTCATGATCCCAGGGTTCTGGGATTGAGCCCCTCATCAGGCTCCCTGCTTGATGGGAAGCCTTCTTCTTCCCTGCTTTGTTCCTTCTCTTGCTGTGTCTCTCTCTGTCAAGTAAGTAAATAAATCTTTTTTTAAAAAGAGATGAATAAGTAATTTTAGAATTTTGTAACTCTTCTTCAGTTCTGGGGATTTCTTATCATTTCTTTCATAATTTCTTCTCTCTCTATTCTTTGTTCTCCCTTCCTGGAACTTCTAGTAGATATTTTACTTCTAGATTTGGTCCTCTATAACTCATCTTTTCTTTTGTGTTTCTTTTCCTTTCTATCTTATATCCTGGAAAATTTTCTTGCCTTTATCTTTCAACTTTTCTGTTGAATTTTAGTTTGAAAAATGATCATTTTAATTTCTAAGAATTCTTTTCTGCTTTTTAAAGAAATAACATCCCTTTCCTCTTATAAGGATGCAGTATCATTTTTAATTTCTGAAGATATGAGGGGTTTAAAATATATTCTCCCTTGTTTGTTCAATTGTATCTACTCTCTATAGTCATTTTAAAAAATGTTCTTCTTGGTCTCTTTCGTGTTACAGGTTTCTCAAATATCTGACATATCTTGGTTGTAAATAAATATTTTTAAGGGGTGCCTGGGCTGCTCAGTGGGTTGAGCCTTTGCTCAACCACAGGGCTCAGGTCGTGATCTTGGGATCCTGGGATCGAGCCCGGCATCAGGCTCTCTGCATGGCGGAGAGCCTGCTTCCTCCTCTGTCTCTGCCTACTTGTGATCTCTTTCTGTTAAATAAATAAATAAAATCTTAAAAAAATAAATAAATACTTTTAAATGATGTACTACATCAAAACTAATGTGAAGTCTGTGTAAAAGGGTGATATGTCCTGCCAGACAGCTGTGGGCAGGTGGGGCCTGTAAGGATTTGAATGTGAAGTATTTGGTGTAGTTTTTTTTTTTTTCATACCAGCTGCTCTACTCTAGTTCCTCTCAACCAGTTCAATCTGTTTCTTTTCAGAAGTCCCTATCGTTTTTAATTTAAAGGCTTACATGCCATATATTCTTTACATGGTGAAGAGAGGTGTGGAAAGTTTTGACCATGCCACATGTAGACTTACAATGAATCTCTCTCTCTCTCTCTTTAAAGATCTTATTTTTAAGTAATCTGTACATCCAATGTGCGGCTTAAACTCAACCCCTAGATGAAGTCTCATGCTCTACCAGCTGAGCCGGCCGGGCGCCCCTAGTTGAATAATTTTTTAAATAAATTTTTCTGTTTGAAGATTATCTTAAATGTACATGTTTGAGAAAAAAATGTTAGAACTTTAGGTGGTCTGAAAAATGAACTTAATGTTGAGATGTTTAAGAAATTTTTATTCAGCAGGTGGCACTATTTCCTAGTTTAACTCAATCCTGAATTAGTGTTTGAAGTGTTCAGAGTAGAATGATTTTATTTATCTTTATAATCCAGATAAAATAAAAGTTTCAGAGTTTGGTCATAATCAACTTTGACCAATTTATATTTTCTGAACTTTTTGAGCAAATTTCAAAGTAAGATATTAAACTAAAATCTCAAAATAATCTTTTCAATGTTCTTAAATGGTTGTGTAAAAATGACTTAGGCTGTAGCAAAATGTAAAAATAATTAAAATCTTACCAGAAGCACTGAGTACTAAAAGTCATCTATAGTACAACTTTAGTACATCTGACTAAAGTCAGAATGAAGTTGTTGAATATTTTAAAAATCTCCTTTCATTACATGGGCAGTTTTATTTAATTCCTTTTTTCTTCTGTGTATTTCCTTCTGAATACTACCCCATTATATCTGTATTTCAAGTGTACTGTATAATCTATAATCAAAACACAGTCTCTGTTTGCAATCCCATAACCCAAAATAATAGTCAAGATATACATTAGGCAGTTAAACGAATACCAGTATGGTTTCAGGAAACATTTCCTGTTTAAGGAAAACTACATGACCTATGAGTAGCAAGCAAGTACATAGAAACATCTTTACTTCCCGTTCTGAAATTGCAAATAATTTGCCAGTATCTAAATCACACATAAGGGGCACCTGGGTGGCTCAGTGGGTTAAACCTCTGCCTTCAGCTTAGGTCATGATCCTGGGGTCCTGGGATGGAGTCCAGCATTGGGCTCTCTGCTCACCAGGGAGCCTGCTTCCCTTCCTCTCTCTCTGCCTGCCTCTCTGCCTACCTGTGATCTCTGTCTGTCAAATAAATAAATTAAAAAAAAAATTTTTTTTTACAGTGAGAGAGATAGAGAGAGACCACAGTAGGCAGAGAGGCAGGTAGAGAGGTGGGGGGGGGGGGAGCAGGCTTCCTGTTGAGCAGAGAGCTGGACGTGGGGTTTGATCCCAGGACCCTGGGATCATGACCTGAGCCGAAAGCACAGGCTTTAACTCACTGAGCCATCCAGGCGCCCCTAAATAAAATCTTTTTTAAAAAATCACACTTGAAACTGTAATATTCACAAGGTTTGTATAAATCTTACTAGGTCTGAAGCAAACCATAAAATGTTAGAGCTCTGATGCTGAAGATTATGTAACCTAAACCTTTTTTTTTTAAGTTTTTTTTTTTTTTTTTAATTTACTCATTCAACAGAGAGAGAGAGATCACAAGTAGGAAGAGAGGCAGGCAGAGAGAGAGAGGAGGAAGCAGGCTCCCCACTGTGCAGCGAGCCAGATGCGGGGCTCCATCCCAGGACCCTGGGATCATGACCTGAGCCAAAGGCAGAGGCTTAACCCACTGAGCCACCCAGGCACCCCTGAATCCTAAACTTTTTAATGATCAGAAACTTGTGAATTTTTTTTATTGCTAACAGAAGAGAGTACTTCAGAAATTATGGATTTTAAGAACAGCACTGCAAAAGAATTCCAAAAAGAGTTAAAACAACCTAATATAAAATTTTACCAATAAACCTTTTACCAACCTTGACTAAGAATATGAAAATACTGGTAACTGACAGAGTAAAATATTTCTGAGAGCAGTTGTCAATCAATCCAAACAACTCAGTTGTGACACTAGGGTTATATGACCATGGTGAGTGGTGGCTTTCTCTTTCATTTTCCTCGAGTTTTATTTGAAAATATACTTCAGGGCGCCTGGGTGGCTCAGTGGGTTGGGCCGCTGCCTTCGGCTCGGGTCATGATCTCAGGGTCCTGGGATCGAGGCCCGCATCGGGCTCTCTGCTCAGCAGGGAGCCTGCTTCCTCCTCTCTCTCTGCCTGCCTCTCTGCCTGCTTGTGATTTCTCTCTGTCAAATAAATAAATAAAATCTTAAAAAAAAAAAAAAAAAGAAAATATACTTCATAGAAGCATGGCCTCAGACATTTGGACAGATAGCCAGAAATATTTCAGGACACTTGAAGTTTCAAATGCTTGTCTACAAAATTTCAGGCATTCTATTTTTCCTTGCTAGTCTATAATTTGTCACCTCACTCACTCTTTTAGAAACTGAGCCACGTGGATAGTATGAATGCTTGATAATTCAAATTTATCTTGAAGGTGGCATTCCAAAAGCGGTCAAAGAAACTTTAAAAATTATAAAAAGTCATCAAAATTATATTCTTTTGATGTTATCCCCCACCAAATAACTCCTCAGTTTTTCAGTCTATAATTCAAAACAGTTTCAACAGATTAAAAAATGACTTCAGAGTAGTTTAGTAGTAGGAAAGAAGTGCTCTCTCTAATGATTCTTCTGTTTCTCTGTTTTTCTGCCTCTGTATGTATAATAAAGATGATAATCTTCAAATAAACAGTATGTGTTTGTAATTTTATAAGCTAAAATTAAGTTTTATATATAATGCTTTAATAAGGTCCTGTGTTGCCTCAACTAAATCAGCGGTGCTGTAGAATCTATAAAATTTTCTTTCCAGTTTCAAGGTTCAGAGATATCTTCGTACATTAATTGGAGAATAAAATGTTGCAAATCACTAAGAGCTCTGACTAGTGCATCTCTTAGGTCCTTTAATTCTTTGTAAACCTTTTCATCTGGGGAAATAGTTCAGTAAATATTTTCAGCAAGTTCCCAAGGTCTCCCTATCTCATTACATTAAATCTCCGAACTTTGCTGCATTTTCTTTCAAAGAATTCGCAAAGCTGACCCACAATCAGTTACTCTCACTTGCAAACTTGTATGTAATTGTGAAGTATGCAATGGTTGGTGGGTATGCCAGTTTTTCCCCCTGACTTTGGTCACACACACACAAAAAAATTGTAGAATTTTTCCTTTTTCCATTTATTGTAGGTGACCCATTAATTCAGCTTTCCTTTCTTTTGTTTTTTCAGCTCAGTATTTCCATGTTTAGAGCAAGCTTCTCAAGTTCCTGCCTACCACATAGTTAGGCACTGCTGACCCGTATATGCAGATTAATTTGGTAGATATTATTTTGCACAGTTTTAGGCAGGCAGAATTTGATTTGAACTATATGTTGGGTGGTGTGATCTTTCCACAGGGGAATAAGATTAATGTTTGGAACCATTCAGGTGATTCAATTAAGATTAAGGATTTCTGGTTTCTTAGTGGCAAAATTGAGACTAGAACCCCAACCCAATCTCCTTATTCCATAAATTCAGTAAATATTGATTCAGCAATATTTTTCTACTGAAGGGAGGAGGATTTTTTTTTTTTTTTAGTTTTTTGGAAAAGACAGGTGTGTATAAATATAACACTTCGAATGGAAGTGTACACAAAGATTGAAGAGAGTACAGAGGTAGGAGTGATGATTAGCTCTATTGTGAGAATGGGGAAGCAAGGTAAGGAAACGCTTCATGGAAGAGGGCTTTGAGGAAAGGATAAGAGTTTGCTAAATAGGTAAAGCAGGAGGGAGGGATATGGAGGAGAGGGGGAGGATATTTTGAGACAGAAGGAATAGGAGGTGCCAAGGCAGGTAGATATTGTAACAGTGTATTTCTTCTGGAGAACTACAAGTAGTTTGAGAAGTTTGGTCAAATCTAAGCAGGGGCAAGCAGTAGGATGGTGGGAACGGGTGGTGTGAAGTCACTCTGGAAATTCTGAATTTTGAAGAGCTCTAGTTGCCAAGCTAAGGACTTGGGACTTCATTGTGAAGGTGATGGAACACCCTTGAGGGACTTTAAGCAACTTAGTGTCTCAATCAGTTTCTTTTATTTTTTTTTATTTTATTTTTTAAAGATTTTATTTATTTATTTGTCAGAGAGCGAGCGAGCGAGAGCAAGCACAGGCAGACAGAGTGGCAGGCAGAGTCAGAGGGAGAAGCAGGCTCCCTGCGGAGCAAGGAGCCCGATGTGGGACTCAATCCCATGATGCTGGGATGATGACCTGAGCTGAAGGCAGCTGCTTAACCAACTGAGCCACCCAGGCGTCCCAGTTTCTTTTATTTTTTAAAGAAGATTTTATTTATTTATTTGACAGAGAGAGGCAGGCAGAGGGAGAGGGAGAAGCAGACACCCCACTAAGCAGAGAGCTTGATGTGGAGCTAGATCCCAGGACCCTGGAATCAAGAACCAAGCCGAAAGCAAATGCTTGACTGATTGAGCCACCTAGGCACTCCTGAATCAGTTTCTACCGTATTCTGATAGAGGTTCGATGTTACACTAGAAGTAGTATGATAATGGTGGTTGGAGCAGAAGCATAGAAAACAGGAAATTGTATGTAATTCAGGTGAGAGATCTCTCCCACCCCTATAATCTACCATTGCTTCTGTAAATACAACTTCATGGCACTTGGTCCTCTCAGTCACACCCCCTTTCTGCTCTTCACTTCCTGCCTTTGATCTGTAGTTTGGCTACTGTCCGCCATGCCATCATGATAGTGACTACTCTGATTTTTTTTTTTAAGATTTTATTTATTTGTCAGAGAGAGAGAGAGAGCACACACAAGCAGGGAGCAGAGGGAGAAGCAGGCTCCCCACTAAGCAGGGACTCAATCCCAGGACCCCGGGATCATGACCTAAGCCAAAGGCAGATGCCCAAGCAACTAAGCCACCCAGGCGTCCACTATTCTGATTTTTAAAAATCTCTCTTTTCTTTTTTTTTTTAAGGTTTTATTTATTTATTTGACAGAGATTACAAGTAGGTAGAGAGGCAGGCAGGAAGAGAGAGGAGGAAGCAGGCTCTCCACGGAGCAGAGAGCCTGATGTGGGGCTTGATCCCAGGACTCTGGGATCATGACCTGAACCGAAAGCAGAGGCTTTAGCCCACTGAGCCACCCAGGTGCCCCTAAAATCTCTCTTTTCTAATTACCCTTCATCCAGCCATTTCCAAACCTGATATCTTAGAAGATGGCCTTACCTCATGTTTCACAGAGAAATCAAGGTCATTCAATGAGCAAACCCTTGACTTGCCCCCCAGAAGCCAACAAATTTTGTTCATTTCTGCAATCCTTTCTTCCCTCTCCTTATTTGTTTTGGTGAAATGAGTATCTCTTCTATCCAAGGCTACTTCTTCTATATGAGCTTTGAATCCCATTTCCTCTGCCTCCATAGAGCATCCCTATATTTCTGGTATCTTTCATTTCGTTTTTTCTGCTGCTCTCTCCACTTCAGCATACTGAAAGAATTCAAGTCTTCCCTTTCTTGACTCCATATCCTGCTAAAATATATGTCTATCTTTCTTTTTCCATTTACTACCATTTTCATAAAACAGTATTGGGCCTTGTCTAAGTACATTAATGGTTCAATCCATTCTAGACCAGGACTTAGATGGAATATTACTGACATTTTGAGCGAGATATTACTTTGTTGTAGGAGCTGTCCTGTGCATTATAGAATGGTTAGCAATGTCCATGGCCTCTAAATGTTGATATCAATAACACCTTCCCAGTCATAACAACCAAAATTATCTCGGGATATTGTCAAATGATCCTTGGGGGTTCTAATCAACACTGTTGAGAACCTCTATTCTAAAATGTATATCAGTTGCTGAAACTGGTCTTGTTTACAGGTCTCCTTATTGCTGGACTTATGGAAATTTCTTATCCTTGATCACCCACATCATTATTGAAACTTTTTTCTCACATGGCCTGTTACCTATCTCTTTGGATTTTCCTCCCTCTACTCTGGTGCATCCTTGTCCTTCTGGGACTTTTCTTCATTCTTCAACTCTTAAAATATCAGCCTTTGTCAGGTATCTGTCTCCTTTCATTTATATACTGGGTAGCCTCACCAAAATTATTGCTTCAGCTATTAAAAGTTAATCCCTGTCAAATCCCTGTCTTTAGCCCAGCCCTCTCCTGAGATCCAAACCCATTTATCCAGCACCTTACTGAAATCTCCACTTTGGCTAAATGTTAGATACCTCGAACTCAACTTGCTCAATAAAGAAGCAATCATTTCCTTATGATCTTCTCCTTCATCCCTTCCCCAAAGCATAAACCTGTGTCTTTTTCCTGAATGGCACTTCCACCCAACCACTTACCATAAATTTGGAAGCATTTGAGATTCTCCTTCTCCTTTACTTCCTATATCCAGTTAGTTACTTAATCTTCTTCTTGTATCTATCCCTTCCTTCTTATTCTCGTTTCCATTACTCTCATCACTTTTTACCTGCCATTAGCCCTGGTCTTCATTCCTCTGTTTTTGCCTCTTTCCAATCCACCCTCTACTCTGCTTATATAATGCTGTATCTAATAGTCATCTGATTGTTTTTTTCTCTGGTTGGTTTCCCTTTATGGCTTCCCATAGTCTTAAGCATTAAAGAGTTAAAACTCCTCATCCTAGCAAAAACAACCATACGTAATCCATTTCTTTTTTTTTTTTTTTTAAGTTTTTGTTTTTTGACAGAGACACAGCAAAAGAGAACACAAGCAAGGGGAGTGGGAGAGGGAAAGCAGGGTTCCCACTGAGCAGTGAGACCTATGTGGGGCTCGATCCCAGGGCCCTGGGATCATGACCTGAGCTGAAGGCAGACGCCTAATGACTGAGCCACCCAGGCTCCCCCATAACCCATTTCTTTCTACGTTTCTTTCCTCATCTCTGAATAGTTTCTCTGCATGACACATTTAGTAGATCCTACTAGAGAATTTGCTTCATGCTGTTTCTGTACCTTAGCATGTATTAATCTTTCTGCCTGGAATGTCCTCTCTATTTGCTTAATTTAACTGTTTTCATTTATGTTGCAAAATTTAGTTTAAACATCACTTCCTCTTGGGTTGACTATGGTGTTCCATCTTTGTGTTCTTAGAGCACTATTACACCATCCTGTCCCTTCCACATTATAGTGTAAATAATAGCTTTGTTTTCTGGGTCTTGGAAAAGACTGCAAGTAAGACAGTGATCATGTATTTGGTGTGTGCCCTTAGAATACAATGTCTGCTTGAAACTAAAGATACTAAAGACCTGGACTGGTGTAGAGTATTGAGAGGAATGGGTCCATTTTAAATATTTGAGATATTACAGAGACAGAATTAGAACGACTTACTGATTAGAGATAGGGAGGAAGAGAGAATAGTCAAAGATGACTTTTGGGTTTCTAGTTAGTTAACTTGGTCTTATTGACTGAGACAGGGAAGACTGAAATGTATGGCATGTAAATACAATATAACTACATTTATTTATTTAATTATTTCAACATGATGTGTTAGAGATGACTGTGGTACATTAAAGTGGAAATGACACATCAAGTAAAATAGCTGTATGGATCTAGATCAGTAGCACTGTCCAAAAGAAATATAATGTGAGCTACAAATGTAACTTTGAAAGTTATAATAGTTATATTTTTAAAAAGCAAAAAAAGAACAGGTAAATTAACTTTAATAGTTTATTTTATTTAACCCCAGCATTTCTCAACTGTACTATTAACATTTTAAGCCAGGGAAATTCTTTGTTGTGGAGGGCTGACCTGTGCATTGAAGGATGTTTAGCATCCTTCATTGGCGAGGTGTTGGGTCTGCACAGCACAGAAACGCCCACACTTTCGGGGAAGAGATGTCTTGGTCTCTTGTTAGTAGACGTCAGTAGTCATCCTTCCCTGAAGTTGTGAACACCAAAAATGTCTCCAGATACTGCTAAGCAACCCAAAGTGGGGACACAAAACTGTACCAGATTGAGAACCGCTGATTTACCTCAATATATCCAAAATATCATGTCAACATTTAATGAGTATTAAAAATTATTCAAATTTTTATAAATTTTTTTATATTGTATCTTTGAATTGCATAGATATTTTTCACTTGCAGCACTTCTCAATGTGTACTAGCCACATGTCAAGTGCTCAATAGCTACATGTGGGTCGTGTCTACCATTTTGAAGAACATAGGTCAATAGCTTGAGGAAAAAGGTTAGGTCTGGAAATGTAGTTCTGGAAATACATAACATTGAGAAGTCAGGGGTCAATAACAATTGAAATCATGGCAGTAGATAAGATGGTTCAGGCAAAATTTTATACTTAGAGACAGAAAATAGGAGGATTGAGAAAATTTCCTAGTGCAATGCTCTACCAGTTTTCCCACACAATCTGCAATCCTTTCTGGTTTATTATTATTATTTTAAAATATTTTATTCACAGAACAATAGGGAGAATATGAGTGAACAAAAGAAAGCATATTGAAAATGATAGTTGATGACAAAGGAAGGAAATTAATGTTTATTGAACATTTAATTGGAAATAAATGTTTCCATTTATAAACTTATTTTATAAACTTAATCTCAGAAGAACCCTTTGAGGTAAATGTTATCTCAATTTATAGAGAAGGAAACAATTTTTTTGGTTTAAGATACACTTTTATTTTTAAGGTTGTATAATTGACATTTAATTTTTTGGGAAAGATTTATAAAGGTCTAATAAATCAGACTGCTGTTTATTGGCATCATCCGGATTTGAAAGGGAGTCTGTATGACTGATTCGAAAGTCTGCATTCTCCTTGCCTGCATCCCCCAAGGCACATAATGAAGCATTTGCTATCTCCTTATTTTTCATAAAATAATTAAGAAGGGGTATGTGATTGTGCAGTCATTTCCCAGGATATCTATTACTACCTTTAATGTGGTGCTGGAAGCAAATTCACTTTGAGAGCGGAGTGCTGTGATCTTTATATCATTAGCAAGTATGATTTGGGTATCATTTTCTTGTCAAAGACGGTAAACCGTGATGTTTTTGTTCAATTGTACCATAACTATAATCAATAATTCTGTGGCTAGGTGTATTTTTTTAAGTTACGAAGAAATTAGCCAAGAAATAGTATATTGCGTAAATGTAGAACACAGTCAGCAAGAAAAACAAAATAATGAGCTGTATTAAACCGTTCTGCTTCGCTAATAGACTTCATAAAGCGAATACAAAGGGGGAGGGCTGGGTAAGAAGGGGCGGGACATTGAGAAACAAGAAGCTGAGCAGGCGCAGAAACAGATGGAGGCGTGAACGCTACTGCGCTCTCACTTTCCGAACTGTCGTAAAGACTCTGAGTGTCGTGCTCGCTCGGTAGAGGAGGGATTGGTTAGGCGGCGGCAGCGGCAGCGGCGGCAGGAGAACAGCAGCAGTGGCGGCGACGGTGGCGAGGTGTTGGGTCTGCGCAGCACAGAAACGCCCACACTTTCGGGGAAGGAGCTCTTGTGGGGTCAAATCAGGCATTCTGAACCCAAGCCGTGTGAACTGGGCCGAACCAGGCGCTGCCGCTTGTACGGTTTGGTGGCGGTGACAGACGTAGCTCTTGACTATAGGGGCCTATTAGGCCGAGATCTGGGGCGCAGATCACTGGCTCTCGACGCATCCTCTTCCCTTCTTCCATCTCCTGTCTTCCTTCCTGGGCCAGTTTTTCCCGGACTCTGGGAAGAGGGTAGCTAATGACTAAGGTGAGGGGACTAGGGGGGAGGGGATCGATTGGAAGCCGCGCGTGCGCGCAACGGGGGAGGGGCCGGCCTGGAGGGGAGAAAGAGGAAGGGCTGCGGCCGCGGAAGGCTGGGGTCGGCGACCGGCCGGTTACCGCTGGCTCCTCAGTGATTTAGGGTCTGGGTCTCCGCAGTAGAATTAATTGTGTTTGAGCAAAGCGTTCGTCTACAGACACACCCCACACCCCACAGTAAAGGAGTGTGGGTGAGGGGATTTCTTTCCCTCTTTGGACTCTCCCGGGAGTCTAGGAAGGGGGCTGAGGACTGAGGCGTGGGAGTGCGATTTGACAATGGAGTGATGAAGGTAACCCGCAGCCGGGGTGTTGGAGGGCGCTAAGTCAGCCCTGACTGTTAGGGAGTTGCCTTCTTATGTGTTCAGGGAAACGTCCGCGGAACAGCAGAAATACAGACGCGTCAGATTTTTGTGTAGAGTTGGTTTGTTGGTCGTTAAGAAAGAACCTCAGTATTTTATTATTGTCCTTAAATAATTTGTCAGAGTCAGAGGCAAGGCTGTAGTGGAAATGTCTGTTCAGTTCTGTGGACACAGAGGTTTGTCACGATAATTTTCAAATAGGTTATAATAGATCTTTACAGATACTTCTTAACACAAATCTGAGTTTTAGCGCTTAAAAAAAAAAAATACCGGGAAGTATAGGGTATTCTTTTAATTTGTTCATGTTGGTACTGTGAGGCGACTCCTTTGTATTGTGTGCTTTCCTGTTTCTTGATTTATGTGGAGTATGAATTTAGAACTCTTTGGAGTGGTAAGATGCCAGCTGACATAGACTTCATTTTACAGTTCTTTTAGCTTTTGAACCTGACTTAGTTCAAAGTTTATTTCACTTGGTATTTTTATGTTTAATTTGTTTGGTTTAGGGTCCTTTTCAACCAGAAAGAACAGCCTGGGGAAAAGATAAGCTAAGGTTCCATTTCCTCCCCCGTGTGTGTGTGTGTGTGTGTGTGTGTGTGTGTGTGAGAGAGAGAGAGAGAGAGAGAGAGATTGCTTTCAAATGTTAGAATGTGATTTCGATATTACATAGAAGTTCTCTAATATTAGTTTTAGCTTTATTGTGGTGAAGATCTACATGTAGATAGTTTGTTACTACTGTGTGGTTTTTAGTAAAAATTTTCATGTCAATATAAACTATGTTGCTTTTCATATTAACAGTAGTCTTTGGTTGCCTTTGTGAGACAAAACAGGATGAGAAGCAGCCCTCTTACTCTGAAATCTTTTAATTTTTTTTTAAGCCTTTAATTATTTTACTTTTGCTCTCCTCTTGTCATTTAACCTTGGGCAAATGATATCTTTCTCCTGCTCATTTGTTTGCTGTTTAAGATTCAGAATAGTATTCTAAAAACTAGTGAGGGTGTTTGTGAATTGGTCTGAACAATATTACAGAAAAAACCGGGAAGAGTGGAGACTCCTTGTTTGCAGAGGTACTGCATCTTGTATGTGTGGCTCTTTCTGTTACTTTTTTCCTGTTGGTGCTTGTTGGTCACTTGCATGTTCTTTCACTGGAGTTGTTTTTTTTTTTTTTTTTTTTTTTAAGATTTTATTTATTTATCAGAGAGAGAGGGGAGAGAGAGCGAGCACAGGCAGACAGAATGGCAGGCAGAGGCAGAGGGAGAAGCAGGCTCCCTGCTGAGCAAGGAGCCCGACGTGGGACTCGATCCCAGGACGCTGGGATCATGACCTGAGCCGAAGGCAGCTGCTTAACCAACTGAGCCACCCAGGCGTCCCTGGAGTTGGTTTTTGAAGAAAGATGTTATCAAAATAATTTTATTGTGGTGAAAAGTCTATCATAGTGGAGGTCACCCCTTGACAAATTTCATTTCAGTACTTTATTTCTACAGATAAAATTGAGAAATACCTATACCTGTGTATAAAATAAGAGAATAATAGTTTACATGTTTAGAGTAAAGGAATGGTCAGCAGGTATTTTCATTATAAAATTTAAAGTGGGATTAAAAACTGATGTAATCAAGCTAATTAGATTTTTTGAGACGTTTTATTATTTTTCCAAAGAGGGGTTTCTGTAACATGGTTTTCTTAGAGCATAGTTGTATGCATCCTGTTTGACTTTCCCCCTCTGAGCTAGGACTTCAGTGGGAAAAAAAGAAGTGACAGTATGAAAAATGATAGTGATTAAATATGTTAGTAGCTTGACATTAACATTCTAGGATGACATTATCCTGTGGAAGAGTCCCTAGTTTGGAGATCTGAATTTTTTTTTTTTTTAAGATTTTATTTATTTATTTGACAGAGATCACAAGTAGGCAGAGAGGCAGGCAGAGAGGAGGAAACAGGCTCCCTGCTGAGCAGAGAGCCCAATGTGGGACTTGATCCCAGGACCCTGGGATCATGACCTGAGCTGAAGGCAGACAGAGGCTTAACCCACTGAGCCACCCAGGTGCCCTGGAGGTCTGAACTTTATATCTAGCATTGCTTGCTGTTCATTAGATTTGTGACGTTACTGGTAATCATCCTTAGCTTTAGATCCTCTCAATTGTTAAATGAGAAGTGTAGGATGGTTTTCTTGTTTTCTCTAGATCCCAAATTCAATGGTTTATATTTTTGATTAGGTGCTTTTGGTACCTATTGGTGTATTCATCATGATCCAGTTCCCAAAAAGAAGTGCTATACTGAGTTAAATTCCTTCCTATTTATATTAGGGGAGGGAGAACTATGATAAAGCCATTTTTATTATTCTAGATGTGCTTCTGTCCCATTATAGATATTATATGTGATTTAATAGCTCTCATATTATACAGAAAGTTGAAACTTGATTTTACTTCTGGTAATGCTTTTTAAATCATCCTGAATAACTTTTCTTCCAGAAACCTGTAATTATTGGTCAAAGTCCAGAATTGCATTTGCATGCCTTATACCTCTGTTCTTTCTTTCCTGCATCCCACTGATTCTTGGTAACAGCTGGCCCAGGTTTCTACAGGTATGCAGCTCATAACCATTACATGTGGAGTGGTCTACAGGTGTTTAAAAACAAATACTAAGTTGAACTTACATTTTAAGTGGAGGTGCTGCATTATTATTTAGTTATTATTTAGTTACACAGTATGTATTTATTGAATGTCTCATGTTCTCAGCATTGTTCTTGGTCTTCAGTGAAGAATGCACTCTGCCTTCAGGGAGTGGACATTCTACTGGGGGAAACATAATAAACAATAGTTTGAGGTAGTGCTGAGTGCCATGAAGAAAAGAGGACCATGTAATGATGAATGGAGATTGAGCTCTACTGTGAATTAAATGGTTAGGGAGGGCCCAACTTCTTTTTAGAGGTGATAATTTGATTTGTGATCAGTAACTAGAAAGAATCAGCTATACTGGTAATCTGGAGGAATCATGCAAACAAAAGGAACAGCAAGTACGTTAGGTTGTGTTTAATTTCAGAGAATTTACAGGTGTAAACTGGTTTGTGTGTTAGGCCTTTTCATAATTGCTGATAGACAATGTAAAAAGGAAGGTTAAAAATATTTTATGTATAGCAACCAAATGTAATTTGTTGACCTTGCTTAAATCCTCACTCAGATCAATTGTAGAGACACTTTTTTTGGAAAACATTTTTGAAACACTTTGGGGGAATCTGAATGGATATTAGATGATATCAAGGAATTATTATTAATTTTGTCAGGGATGATAATGATATTATGTTTATATAAGCATCCACTGATGATTCTTGCCTGCCCTGATTTTTACTTTGATGGTTGCAGAATGCTTGTTTCAAACTCTTCTATCTCCTCTGCCTTATCAGTAGGCCTTCTCTTGTATAGAAGAAGAATTCTTTTATCTATTATCAGTATCGACTTATGTACTTCCTATTTTATCCAATGAATTATAATCTGTTACTGTCTTTATTAATTTTAATGCTTAGATTGTCACACATTTGTCCAGTGGGAGCCTCTCCACCATAGCTCCTGTGTCTTTTTGACAGACAATTTTTTGTGAGTATTTCCTTTCTTTCTGGCACAGCAAGATGTTCATACTCCTCTTACATCTTTCATGTTTCGGTCTTGGAATCAGCTGTTCTCTGAGATGGCCCCTCCTTTTTAGTGGGGAGTCCAATTCGCTTTTGAGTTAACTGTTTATATATAGAAATAATCTCTTATTTCCTGGATCAGGACATCCTCTGAGAAACTTAAATTAGATTTTGATAATGGATTTATATTTCTTTGGAGATTTTATTTGTGAAGTAACTATAAAATGTAGGAATTTATTATATTTTAAGTTCTGGTTTGATCTTAATTATGATCAAATGAAATAGAAAAAAATGTTACTTTGTGTTACATTGTGTATGTAGAGTGTTTAACCACTTAACTGTTAAAAATGATGTAAGGTTTACATAATTTTTTCTTTTTAAAGATTTTATTTATTAATTTGTCAGAGAGAGAGAGAGCATACGAGCAAGGGGAACAGCAGGCAGAGGGAGAAGCAGGCTCCCCACTGAGCAAGGAGTTGATGTGGGACTTGAATCCCCTGAGCTGAAGGTAGACACTTAACCAGCTGAGCCACCCAAGTGTCCCCGTACTTATTTTTAACTAAGTCATCATTCTGGTTTGAAGGAAATTGTTGTTTTTTAATTAGCCTTTTAAATGAAAAGTTTTATTATGATACAGAATAATATTTCATATATGAGTAGAAACTCATAGGCACATTATTTCAAAAAGTTAACTGTTGCAGCTTGTTACGTTTCACAGTCATTCTCTCACTTAGTGCAGCATGGGTATTTGCTTTATTTATTTATCTTTTATTTTTCTTTCTTTATCTTTTAAACCTCACTTGTAAGTATTTTTCCAGACAATATTTTGGTTTTGGTTTTGGTTTTTTTAAACAGGCTCTGGCAGGTGTTATTAAAGAAAAATTTTGTGTGATTTGCTTTTCGCCAGTCTGTTCTGGCATGCTTTTATTTTTTTATTTTTTATTTTTTAAAGATTTTATTTATTTATTTGACAGACAGAGATCACAAGTAGGTAGAGAGGCAGGCAGAGAGAGAGAGAGGAGGAAGCAGGCTTTCTGCAGAGCAGACAGCCCGATGTGGGGCTCGATCCCAGGACACCGGGATCCTGACCTGAGCTGAAGACAGAGGCTTTAACCCACCGAGCCACCCAGGCGCCCTGTTCTGGCATGCTTTTAATATCAGTCACCTGGATCAATGATAGCCCTTGTGCATTCTCTGTAGTATTTTCCTCAAGCTGTACCCAGTTCAGTATTATTGACACTGTAGTGATGGACACCAGTTTTGGCCAACATGGGATAGTTTTCTATTTCAGATTTCCTAGGGGCTGGGCAGTTGTTGGCGAGGATAACCAGTTTTGCTTTGCCATGTCTGATCGTTTTCAGAGTCTGCTTGTTCTGCAGCAAGTACTTTAAACTTTTCATAATGAGTTGGAGTCTGGAGTTGATGGACTCCAGAGACCTTTTTTGTCTTCCTTGATGCCACCATCTTCCTGCCTTAGGTGCAGGATGGCCCCAAAGAAGAGCAGCCACCAAGACCCCCAAACCATTTTGAATGGTTTTTAACCAGTTAATTTTTTTTAAAAAGATTTTATTTGTTTATTTGACACAGAGAGATCACAAGTAGGCAGAGAGGCGGGCAGAGAGAGAGAGAGGAGGAAACAGGCTCCCTGCTGAGCATGGAGCCTGATGTGGGACTCGATCCCAGAACCCTGAGATCATGACCTGAGCCGAAGGCAGCGGCTTAACCCACTGAGCCACCCAGGCGCCCTAACCAGTTAATTTTTGAAACAATTAATATGTACGTGGTTTCAAAAGTCAGTTCCACAATATTCATTATAATGAAAAACCGTAGTCTAAGCTATTCCTCCTAATCCCCTAGTTCCAGTTTGTAAGTGGAAACACTTTCAGCTCCTAAGACTTTTTTCCTGGTATTTACTTTCGTATTTCTAAATAGTATGCTTATATGTCTAGTTAGTTACTTGTGATGTTAGTTTTGTTATTATTGTTGTTTTTTCCTTAAAGATTCTATTTATTTGTCAGAGAGACAGAGAGAGCACAGGAAGGCAGAATGGCAGGCAGAGACAGAGGGAGAAGCAGGCTCCCCTTGGAGCAAGGAACCCGATGTGGAACTCGATCCCAGGATGCTGAGATCATTACCCAAGCTAAAGGCAGCCACTTAACTGACTGAGCCACCCAGGCGTCCCTTTTTGTTGTTGTTGTTGTTATTTTAAATATTTAATTTATAAAGATAAAAGCAATACAAATGGAACCAAAGTCATAAGTACAAAGGGTGTACAGGGAAAAAATAAGTTTCCTTGCCATCCCTGTCTTCCTATTGTCCAATTCTTTTCCCTGGAGATATATCTCCTCTTAATATTTTATATGTATCCCGAGCAGCGGTTCTCAGAATGTGGTGGTCTCTGTACTCTTGAGGGGGTATTCAGAAGGTCAGCTGGGTTGAAACTATTTGATAGTGATACTACGTTCTTCACTACTTAACTGTGTTGACATTTGCATTGATAGCAAACACAGTGATGGGCAAAACTGCTGGCCCTGTAATGCCTATTAAGACAGTGGCTAAGACTGTACTAATAGTCCTTGTATTTTTCATTACTACACATTTACAAAACCAGTTTCATTTAAGAATGAAAACCATGAGAGGTGCCTGGGTGGCTCAGTAGTTTAGCGTCTGCCTTTGGCTCAGGTCATGATCCCAGGGTCCTGGAACTGAGCCCCCACATCAGGCTCCGTGCTCTGCGGGGAGTCTGCTTCTTCCTCTCCCACTTGTATTCCCTCTCCTCTCTCAGTCTCTCTCACTATGTCAAATAAATAAGTAAAATCTTAAAAAAAAAAAAGAAAACCATGAAAAAAACCCCAGTTTTTAAAAGAATGTCCTTTATAAAGCAGTAAAATCTGTTAATTTTATTAATCTTGACCCTTGAGTGCCTGTCTTTTTAATATTTCTTTTTTTTTTTTTTTTTTAAAGATTTTATTTATTTATTTGACAGAGAGAGATCACAAGTAGGCAGAGAGGCAGGCAGAGAGAGAGAGAGGAGGAAGCAGGCTCCCTGCTGAGCAGAGAGCCCGATGCGGGACTCGATCCCAGGACCCTGAGATCATGACCTGAGCCGAAGGCAGCGGCTTAACCCACTGAGCCACCCAGGCGCCCTGTCTTTTTAATATTTCATGTGATAGAATGAGAAGAATGTTATATTTCCCCCATCTTAAATTATGCTTGCCTTAAAGAAAAATACGTGTGTGATTGAGTTGCAGGCTGAACTAGCAAACTTAGTTGCTTTTTTTTTTTTTTTTTTTTAATGGAACCATTTTTTTACTTGAAGGAATGACAAACTGTAGTCATTTAAACTTGGGTATTTGTATGTATGTACTCAAAAATAAATGGAGTGAGCCTGTCACCTTAGGGAAAACAACTGATGGAAAATTAGTACCAAGATACAATTAAGGCTTTCAAACAAAAATTTAGAATTTTGGAAAACATATCTGCCACTATGAGCCTGGCAGCTTTTCAAGGCCTTTTTGATGAAATTGATAGGGATATTAACAAATGTGATTTTTTTTTTTTTTTTGGCTATCATATAATTAAATGTGTCAGTGTCTGGAAGATAGGCATAACTTCATGGACCAACTTTTTTCATATGACCAATGCATGATATTACAAAATCATGCTGTGTATGAAAGGTCTACTTAGGGGGCAAGATAAATCAGTAGATTTTTAATGAGATGGTATGAAGTTTCATAGATAAGGTAGCAGATTCAACACTGCAAGTAACATTTACAAAATTACATTTATTAAGTTTGGAGATAATATCAAAGAATAACATGCACAGTATCTGAATAAGTTATTAAAGACACTTCTCTTTTTAAACTACATACATGAGTGAAGGTGGATTTCTTACTAGATTGAATACAGAAACGTATTTAAGAATCCAGGTTTCTTCTATTCAGACATTAAAGAGATTAGCAAAGTTGTGTAATAGTGTTATTCTTAGTAACTTTTTTGAAAAACTATATTCATAAATGTTACTTAATATTAACATGTAATGGGTTTACATATTACTGTTTTTGAAAAATCTTTCAGCATTTACCAATTTTATTTTTAATATTAATAAATATAACCTACATATTTAAAGCTTTTGGGAGATTCTCACTTACTTTTAAGAGGATAAAGGGTTTACAGATCAAAAAGTTTGAGAATTGCTGTGTAGTTATCTTCTGCATTATCTTTTGACCTCTAATGGAAAAGGAGTCCACTCTTCTTTTTTCTCCCATTGTAGTTGTGTCACAATTTTAGATTGTTTTAAGTAATAATTCAGCATATATTTATTGAATATTAACTGTGAGTTCTAAGCTTTGAGGCACATGGTAATGATGAAAACAGACTAGGCTCTGTTGGGAAAACAAGGAAATATTAACCAATAGTGATTATGGAAATAACTGAGCTGGAAAGAGAAGATGGGGGTGGGGTTCACTTTTTAAATATATGGTGATTAGGGATCCTCTCAAGGACAAGGAAACATTTGAGCACAGACGGAAAGGAAGCAAGTGAGAGATCCTTCTGGCTCTCTGGGGGACAATCATTCTGGGCAGATTAGGTAGTAATAGCTGTACTTTGCTCAAGGAAAAGCCAAGAAGCTGTTGTTGCTGGAGTGGAGTGGATGAGAATGGTGATCTCTGAGGACATCGGGAGCAAGGGCTTAGGTCCTTCAATTTTAAGCAATATTCTTGGGGTGCCTGGGTTAAGGCACTCTGTTAAGCCTCTGCCTTCAGCTCAGGTCATAATCTCAGGGTCCTGGGATTGAGCCCACATCGGGCTCTCTGCTCGGCAGGGAGCCTGCTTCCCCCTCTCTGCCTGCCTCTCTGCCTGCTTGTGACACCCCTCTCTCTGTGTCAAATAAATAAATAAATAAATCTTAAAAAAAAAAAAGAAATATTCTTGTATTAGCTTTCATGACTTCCGTCATTTTCTTTTTTCCATTCTCTTTTTGGAGTTGCTGTTGGTCAGATGATTAGATTTTGTCGTTATCAATCTAATAGCAACAAAGAGATAATCTTTGTTGCTATTAGATTCTGTGTGTGTGAGAGAAAGAGAATTAAGTTTTTTTCATTTAGTGGGGATTGCAAGGAAATCTGAGATAAAGTTATTTGTGTAATTTAATATGTTTAAACAAAATATGAACTTTTGCTTTTGATAAATATCAGGAGCAAGTTACATTATCGATATAGAAATAGGCTCTCCAACTTTTAGTGTAAAATCACATTTGTTTATTTTTTAAATATTCTCGCTCGCTCGCTCGCTCTCTCTCTTTTTTTTTTTCTTTTTTTTTTTTAAGAGAGAGAGTGCACGCAAGCCAGTGCCTTTGTGGGGAATGGGGAAAGCAGAGGTAAAGGGAGAGAGAACTCCCTTTAGTTTAGCTTGTCTTTAGGCAAGCTCCATGCCTAGTCTGGAGCCTCACATGGGGCTTGATCTCACGACCTTGATCATGACTTGAGCTGAATTCAAGAGTTGGGTGCTTAACTGACTGAGTCCCCAGGTGCCCCCAAATCATGTCTGAATATGTGAAAAAATACACATGTAACTAGGTTTGTAAATAGGTTTACTTTACAAAGTCTAAATCTACCATGACAGCTGTTTTTTTTTTTTTTTTGTAAAGATTTTTTCTTTATTTATCTGACAGAGATCACAAGTAGGCAGAGAGGCAGGCAGAGAGAGAGGAGGAAGCAGGCTACCTGCAGAGCAGAAAGCCCGATGTGGGGCTCGATCCCAGGACCCTGGGATCATGACCCGAGCCGAAGGCAGAGGCTTAACCCACTGAGCCACCCAGGTGCCCCTGTTTTTTGTTTTTTGTTTTTGACGGCTAGTTTTTTTTTTTTTTTTTAATATAAAGTAGTCATTAGCTGAAGAAAATCATGTCATGTAAGATTTTTATTGCAGAACATCTATAGAATGACTGTTACCATGGGTTTGATTGTATTTTCTGTGAAATCACATTTTTTTCTTTTTTTTAAAAGAAGATTTTATTTATTTATTTGAGAGAGAGAGCGCATGAGAAGGGGGAGGTCGGAGGGAGAAGCAGACTTTCTGCCAAGCAGGGATCCCAATGTGGGACTTGATCCCAGGACTCTAGGATCATGACATGAGCTGAAGGCATTTGCTTAACCAACTGAGCCACCCAGGTGCCCCTGTGAAATCACATTTCTTTTTTTTTTTTTTTTTTTTTAAGATTTTATTTATTTATTTGACAGACAGAGATCACAAGTAGGCAGAGAGGCAGGGAGAGAGAGAGGAGGAAGCAGGCTCCCTGGCTGAGCAGAGAGCCTGATGCAGGGCTCCATCCCAGGACCCCGAGATCATGACCCGAGCCAAAGGCAGAGGCTTTAACCCACTGAGCCACCCAGGTGCCCCTTGACATCACATTGCTTTAAAGAACTCTATGTACTGTGAGATAAAACTGGCCATCTTATGGAATACTATGCAGCTATAAAATATGAGGTCCTGCTCCTTGCAACAACATGGATGGATCTAGAGGATATTATGCTAAGTGAAATAAGTCATGAAAGACAAATACCATATGATCTCACTTATATGTGGAATCTAAAAACCAAAAGAAACATATAAACAAAAGCAGAATCAGATGTATAAATATATTGATGGTTGCTTGAGGGGAGGGACAAAATGGGTGAAGAAGAGTGGGAGATACAGTCTTCCAATTATGGAATGAGCAAGTTAGAGGAATAAAAGGTACAGCATAGGGAACATAGTCTGTGATACTGTAATAGCATTGTATGGTGGCAGATAGTAGCTTCACTTGTGGTAAGCTAAAGAGATGGAGAGATTGAATCACTATGTTGTACACTTGAAACTAATGTTACATTCTGTCAACTAGACTTAAAAAATATTTTTTGATAATAATAAAACGGAAAGGGGAGGAATAGGTCAGACCACTTTAGCTATGTACATCTGGGAGAATAAAGAGAATTTTGATTGTTTAAAATAAAGCATCTATTTTTGTAACCACCTTCCTGCCTGCCATTCCTTTGCTGTGCTTTTATTCTTCTCCAATTGAGGAAATTCTACTTCTAGGGACCAGCTCTTTAACTTCTGTGAAGTTTCTCCTGTAGAATCAACGGCTGTCCCTTCTGTTTTTCCATAGTATTTGGTCCTTCTCTTATTCTCTTATTTGGTCCTTTTCTTATTTATTTATTTGACAGAGACACAGCGAGTGAGGGAACACAAGCACGGGGACTGGGAGAGGGAGAAGTAGTCTTCCTGCTGAGCAGGGAGCCTGATGTGGGGCTTGAACCCAGGACCCTGAGATCATGACTTGAGCCGAAGGCAGATGCTTAACGACGGAGCCACCCAGGCACCCCAGTTATTTCCATTTTAGTAGACCTTTAGCATTCTCCCACTGTGGAAGCTAAGTTCCAGAAATCTCCATGGTAAATAGAAGAAGTAGTGGTTGAATTACACAATAGTCTTATGTGAAAATAATGTCATGGAAAATGAAGTGTTAAGTGAACATATGAAATCCCACATAACTATACATTTATTTTAAAAATGAGAGACCAAACCCAGCAACTTATGTAAGAATTAAAATCCAAATGTTTGTATGTCAGACCTCCTTTTATAATTCTTAGTTCCTTGGAGATAATAGTTTTTAGTGAGGATAAAATGGAATAAAAACATGGCACGTAGTTCGTACAGGCCTCCTGATCTAGTCCTTGACCATTTCTGATCCTTTTGTGTGCCATCTCCCTTTCCTTTCACTCTCCTTTCTGTTGTTTGCAGATGTTGGGCCTCTTCCTGCCACAGGATCTTTCTTTACTGTTTCCTCTGCTAGAAAGGCTCTTCCTCTACACTGTGTGGTGTGGTGAACTGGTGGCTTGTTCTTTCTCATGATTCAGGTCTTCAGCTTCCTAGGAGCCTGTTGATGTTCATCTTTTACCATTTGTAAAATTGTAATAGCACAATTTTTTCTCTAAAATTATCTTGACTGTCTACTTATGCTTTGTTCTCATCTGCATGGATTTTCATGAGAACAAAGACTTGCTGTATCCTGTTCAAGGCCAATCCCAGTGCCTACAACAGCTACATTCTAATAGGCTCTCAATAAATATTTTTTTGAGTGAAAACAGTAACTGCATAAATAGTAGCTAATGTATTATCAGTAATATTATATATTCTAAAATATTAATAAGCCACTGCAAAATTATATCTGTTACCTGGGTGACATTTCCAGATTCTGACATTTCTATCCCAGATGCTTGGGATAGAAAAAATTTGGATAACCTAACTTGTGTGTAACCTGTTTGCCATCATGGAGTTGATCATTCTTCTTAGACTCTTGGATTTCCCCATTTTATTCCCGCATGAATGAGTAGTTTTCCCCACGGATAGCAGTTCTGGATGACAGTTCTAAGGCCTGGACTTAATTTCAGTCATTTTCCTTTATCTTGAACGGGCTTCAGTTTCAAATATTTTTCTTTTCTCTTCCGTCATTTTTATTAATCCTCATATGTCTCTTTTCCTGATTATCCCCAACAGGAAGAACTCATAGTGTATGTATACCAAAACCAAAATTCTTAAGATTGCCTAGAAAGTATATAAGTAAATGTGTGTAGGCTAGCTTTATATGTATGGTAATCCATATGAGGGTTAGGATTACTGTATTTATCCAGAGTATGATATTCTCTGGAATAGAATAGAATCTTAACTGTCTTCTTCTTCTTTTTTTTTTTTTTTTAAAGATTTTATTTATTTATTGACAAAGAGAAATCACAAGTAGATGGAGAGGCAGGCAGAGAGAGAGAGAGGGAAGCAGGCTCCCTGCTGAGCAGAGAGCCCGATGCGGGACTCAATTCCAGAACCCTGAGATCATGACCTGAGCCGAAGGCAGCGGCTTAACCCACTGAGCCACCCAGGCGCCCTCTTAACTGTCTTCTTCTTTTTTTTTTTTTTTTTAAAGATTTTATTTATTTATCAGAGGAGAGGGGGAGAGAGCGAGCACAGGCAGACAGAATGGCAGGCAGAGGCAGAGGGAGAAGCAGGCTCCCTGCCGAGCAAGGAGCCCGATGCGGGACTCGATCCCAGGACGCTGGGATCATGACCTGAGCCGAAGGCAGCTGCTTAACCAACTGAGCCACTCAGGCGTCCCTTAACTGTCTTCTTAATTATCACTTTGAGCAGTCATTAGTAGCGAAAAAACCAAAAATGGTTTGTTGAATAAAGTGGCTGACGTTAGCATAGAGGATAATAAATCCAGACTGGTATCCTCAGTTGTCTAATAGTTTACTGTTTTTGTTTCTTGCCACAAGGATTTTCACTTTGCTGTCAGAATACACAGATCCAAAGAAGACAAAAATGCCCTTTAGTCAAAATAACCTTGGAAATCCCTAAAGTTGCCCATAAAATATAAAAAATAGACATACAGTCTCTCAAAGTTCAACATATCCTGTTTTTCCTTTAGTATTGAAGCGAATCATGTTTCATTGTTAAACACCAGATGAAGTCGTAGGCTGTGTTTATGGTCCATGTTGTGGGAAAAATAAATGGCTCTAAACATTAGAATCTGACAGCACAGCAAGATGTTCATATCATGAGAGGCACATGGGATGTGAGACCAACTAGAGAATAGTAAAATTTTATCTTTCTGTGTTCATTCTGGGTATGTAATTATTGAGCGGAATTGCAAGCATAATCTACATAGTTTAAATTGTTTTTTTCTTCACATTGTTGAATTCACATTATAGGTGTGCTCCCTACCCGGAGGTATTTTCCCTAATCCAAGTCAGTATGCCTTTACCTTCTTCATTCATTAAAAGTGTCAGTAACTCTGCTGGTTTTTTCCTTGTATGACTCTTGTTCTTATTCTTTAGAACATACTCTTAATTTTTTTTTTTAAGATTTTATTTATTTATTTGACAGAGACACAGAGATCACAAGTAGACAGAGAGGCAGGCAGAGAGAGAGGGGGAAGCAGGCTCCCTGTTGAGCAGAGAGCCCGATGTGGGGCTCAATCCCAGGACCCTGAGATCATGACCTGAGCCGAAGGCAGAAGCTTTAACCCACTGAGTCACCCAGGCGCCCCTAGATATTCTTTAACTAATATTCTCCAGGTTACACATTTTGACCTAAATCACACAGGAAGAGCAAAAACAACTTTTATTTAAATAAACTTGTTGGCTTCATCCAAGGAGAGATTGTTTGCTTGGGCAGTTTTGCTTACTGCATTAGATCCTACATTCTCAGGGCAGCTGTTGTCTTTCCTAATCTAGTTTTTTGTTTTATTTGTATTTATTTTGTTATTCTACCCTTTGCTTTGGGTGCATTAACAATTCAGGGTTTGGGGGCACCTGACTGGCTCTGTAGGTTAATCATTTGCATTTGGCTCAGGTCATGATCCCAGGGTCCTGGGACCTTCACATTGGGTTCCCTGCTTTGCAGGAAGCCTGCTTCTCTCTCTCTCTCTCTCTCTCTCATTCTGTCTGCCAGTCCCTCTGCTGTATTCTTTCTCACTGTCAAATACATAAATAAAATCTTAAAACAAACAAACAAAAATTCAGGGTTTTGATCTGATCTTCAAGAGGAATTGAAAGTTTATTTGAATAAGATAGACTAGCTTGACATAGGTGTACCTAAAAGAATTGAAGGCCACCCCCCCAAAAAAAGAAAAGAAAACAGGGGAAGCTTGTGGACTTTTTTTTGCCTGGATGATTTCTAAAAGCTGGTTGACTTTTTAACTTTAAAAGTAATAATAAGAGCCAGCATATGCATACATTATTTTGTCTTAACCCTTTAAGGTGAATATTTCCATTCTTCAGATGAGGAGTTTTGGGCATAGGGTGGTTCATAACTTTCTAGAGACTCAACAGCAGGAATGGAGTTTAAGGGGTTTATATCAGGAGGTTTGAGTCACCTGAAAAGAGAATTCCAAAATTTAGGAGATGTCACATTTGAGAGTTTATTAGGATTGGAGTAAAGAGTTTCTGTGGCCCAGAAGTAAGCTCTTAGCCAGTATTTCTGTATTGCCTTTAAGGAAGAGACAGGTAGGTGTATATATATATATATATATATACACATTTATATATATATATATATATATATATAAATGTATATATATATATATATTTTTTTTTTAAGGTTTTATTTATTTATTTGACAGAGAGAGACAGTGAGAGAGGGAACACAAGCAGGGGGAGTGGGAGAGGGAGAAGCAGGCTCCCCATTAAACAGGGAGCCCGATGTGGGGCTCGATCCCTGGACCCTGGAATTGTGACCTAAGCCGAAGGCAGACACTTAACCAATTGAGCCACCCAGGTGCCCCGAGACAGGTATATTTTTATCTCTGTTGGGTATTGCCTTTGTCAGAGAGAGAGAAGGATGATGATATTTTATTCAGATGGTGTTTTGGGGCTTAATTTCTCTGTGTATTCCTATTTTTCTATAGGGAAACTATTTTTAAAAGCACTTTAATTGAGCTATAACTTTATATAGAGTATAAGGTACACATCTTTACTGTACAATTCAGAGTTTTGGCAAATGTGTATATCCATGTAACCATAATGTTACTTGTATCAGTAGTTCCTTCTTTGTTGTTGTTTTTGCTGCTGCTCTTTGGTATCCTATTGTATTTTAAAATAATAATTTTAAAAATATATCATAATTTGTTTATTCGCTTGTTGGAGATTCGTTTTTCCCAAATTGTTGGTTATTACGAGTAAAGCTATGAACATTCACATACAAATTTTTTGTATACCTGTGTTTTCAAACCTAGGTGTGAAATTATTGGATCATAGGTTAGATGTATGTATGACTTTATTAGAAGCTACCAAAGAGTTATGTGTGGAGTTGCAGTTGTGCCACATCCTTGTTAATGTTCGGTTTT
Source organism: Mustela lutreola (assembly GCF_030435805.1). Taxonomy (NCBI): domain Eukaryota; kingdom Metazoa; phylum Chordata; class Mammalia; order Carnivora; family Mustelidae; genus Mustela; species Mustela lutreola. Next base: position 46,448,721 of record NC_081296.1, read on the forward strand.
TGGTCTAAGAATTTTAGTCTTTTATTGGGTGTGCAGTTGTATCTCATTGTGGTTTTAATTTGCATTTCCCTGATGACTAAAGATACAAAGCATTTTTTCACATACTCATGGGCCATGTGTATGTGTTTTGAAAAATGTTAAAAATCATTTGTCTATTTTTTTGGGTGGGGTTGTATTAAAATGGAAGAGTTTGCTTATGTTCTGGATTCAACTTATATATACATATAAATTACACATAAATGCAATTTTCCTTTGTATTTAGTCTGCTACCTTACCTTTTGTTTTCTTCTTCTTCAGATTTTATTTATTCATTTGAGAGAGAGAGTGTGATAGCTTAAGCAGGGGGAAAGGCAGAGGGAGAGGGAGAAGCAGATTCTTTTTTTAAGCTGGGAGCCTGACATGGGGCTCCTTCTCAAGAACAGAGATTATGACTGGAGCCAAAAGCAGATGCTCAAACATCTGAGCCATCCAGGTACCCCATTGCCTTTTTGTTCTCTTAGTGGTATCTGTGAAGAGTAAATTTTCATTTTGATAAAGTCTAGTTTAGCGATATATAAAGAATGCATAGTGCGAGGGGTACCTGACTTGGCTCATTTGGTAGAGCATGTTCCTCTTGATCTTGGGGTCATGAGTTCAAGCCCCATGTTGGGTGTAGAGATTACTTAATTAAATGGATTTTAAAAAATGAGTAGTACTATTTATGTTCTTTGAGACCTTTGTCCATGGTATGATTACATATAGTTTAGCCTATGTTTCTTTTAGAAATTTAACGTTTAGCTTTTAGAACTAAGTCTTGATCCATTTTGAGTTAATTTTTTTGTCCAGTGTGTGGTGTAGAGGTTAAATTTTCCCCACATGGTTCACCAGTTGTTCCACCACCATTTGTTACTATTCCTTTCCTATTACCTTGGCACTCTTACTGAAAATTACTTGACGATATGTATGAGTCTATTTCTGGACTCTCCAGTCTATCTTTATGCCAATAGTACCCTGTTTTGTTACAGTTGTGTTTTAATCTGTCATCTTGGTCTGTGTTTTCTATTTTCCCATCTGTTCTCTGTCCCTTTATTTTCCTTTTCATATTTACTTTGGGCTTTAGTTTTTTAGTTTTTTGAGTTAAAAAAATTTTTTTTTTGTATTACATTTTATTTCCACTTTTGGTTTTTTTTTTTTTTAATTTTATTTATTTATTTATTTATTTTTAAAGATTTTATTTATTAATTTGACAGAGAGAAATCACAAGTAGACAGAGAGGTAGCCAGAGAGAGAGAGAGAGAAGCAGGCTCCCTGCCAAGCAGAGAGCCCGATGCGGGACTCGATCCCAGGACCCTGAGATCATGACCTGAGCCGAAGGCAGCGGCTTAACCCACTGAGCCACCCAGGCGCCCCTCCACTTTTGGTTTATTAGCTGTACTTATTTTTTATCTTTTGTGGTTAATCTAGGGTTTACATTATGCATCTTTAACTTTTCACTGTCTGTCTTCAAGAAATAATAGACTATTTCAGGGGGCCTTGGTGGCTTAGTCAGTTAAGCATCCGACTCTTGATTTTGGCTCGGGTCAATGATCTTCAGGTTGTGAGATTGAGCCCTGCATCAGGCTCCATGGTGAGCGTGGAGCTTGCTTGAGATTCTCTTTCTTCCTGTCCCCCTCCCCCCACTACTTGCGATTTCTTTCTCTATATATAAATAAATGAGCAATTTTTTAAAATAGCCTATTTCACATATAAGAAACATCAAACAACCTAAATCTCTTTGGTCCACTCCTGTGCTTTGTGTTACTGTTATACATTTTACTTTATATGTTATTAGTTTTGGGAGGATTTCTTTGTTCAAATTTTTAGGTTATAGCTAGAGAATAATTCTTGTGAGGTTATCTCTGTGAGAGAAGATGCTAGTAGATCTACTTTTATGAAGTGACCAGATGGTGATGATCTCTGAAAAAGTCTTTAAAATTTGATAAATTCAGACCAGAAAACTTGGGTATGAGTCTGAAAAAAGGTGGTTGTATCATTTACTCTTTTTATAGAACTAGACAAAGAACTTGGAAGATTTGTAAATGAATGTCTCTGAATATTACCCAGTTACTGACTTCAGGAAAATTATTCAGAGAAAAACAAAACAAAACAAAAAAGTGTCTCCCTGTTTTTTTTTTTTTTCTTTAAGATTTTATTTATTTACTTATTTGAGAGAGAGAGAGAGAGATTGGGTACACAAGCAGGGAGAGTGGCAGAGGGAGAAGCAGACTCCCTACACTGGCTTGATCCCAGAACCGTGAGATCATGACCTGTGCTTAACCAACTGAGGCACCCAGGTGCCCATATATCTTTAGCTGTATATAAGTTAAGCTAGTTGCAGTATTTTATGTTTATTAAAGTGTTTGTTTTTAATGATTTTGCTAATTATTCTAAGCTTTTATTTTCAGGTCCTGATTTTGTCGTTCAGTGTATATGTGATCTCTTTCCAGCTTTATGTCATTTGGGGATGTGCTTTATGCTTTCATGTGAAACCAAGGCTAAAAACAGAGTTTGGAATGCATTTTGTAGGCTCATTTTTAATTGTACACCTCATTTTATATTGCTGATTATTGATACATTTCTAGTCAAGTTTTGGGATTGGTTTTTATTCCATTTTAGCTTTCAAGTATATTACAGCTTATAATTCTTTTCTTAGTACTGAAGGTTAATGAAGTTGAGCTGTGCTACCTGATGCGAGAGGGAAGGACCTCAATGTTAATGTTGAAGATTATGTAGATTTTAAAGCTTTTTTTTTTCTTTGGTAGCTCCAGCTTTAGACTCCCCTCTCTCCACCTCCCCTAGTAATCCTGTGTAAGATTTTTGGAGATATTGGCAGTAGTGAGGGGCTGGTGAGGTTGGAGAGCAGGTTAAGCTCTGTCATCACTCTCACCTGTCTCCTCCCTTTTTAGGGATTTCCTTGGGATAAATTTACATATAATGCCCTAGTGCCCTTACCATAGGGTAAACAAAAACAGAAAAGCTTTTATTTTACGGTAGTTTTACATTTACAGAAAAGTTGCAAAGAGAGGACCATGGGTGGCTCAGTAGGTTAAGCAGGTGACTCTTAATTTCTGCTGAGGTCATGATCTCAGGCTCTCCTCCGGCTCTACACTTAGCATGGAGCCTGCTTATGATCCTCTCCCTCTCCCCCTGCCCACCTCTAAAAAAAGAAAGAAAAAAAAAGTTACAAAGCTAATGAATAGAATACATAGAATTCATGTGTACCCTTCACGCAGTTACCTCTTTTGCTAACATCCTTACCTATCCCTCATCAGTCACAACTAAGAAACCAACATTGGTATATTACTATTAACTTAACTCTGGATGTTATTTGAATGTAATCGCCTGTGGTTTCAGTCTTTGTTTTTCATTGTTTTTATGATCTTAACAGTTTTGAGGACTATCAGGAATTTTATAGAATGTCCTTCAATTTGAGTTTGCCTGATGTTTTTCTCGCTGGTTTGATTAGGGATATGGGTTACGGGAAGAGTCCCAGAGTGGTGAAGTACCCCTGTTAGCAACATGAGTTATAGTAGTAGCCTTGATCTCTGGCCAAGGTACTATTTGCTCCACCTTAAAGTACTCTCTTTTCCTTCTTAGTCCTTTCTTTGGAAGTGACTGAAGGGAGAGGAGTAGTTAAGCTCTACCTCCTAGAAGGGATGCATCTGCACAAGTCATTTGGAATTCTTCTATAAGGAAGTTTGTCTCTTTGCTCCTACTTATTTATTTAGTCATTTATATCAGTATGAATTAATGGATACTTATTTTATACCTTGGGGGTATGATCTGGTACTGATTTATTTATCTTGTTGCTATAGTTCTATTTTTAGACATTGGGAACTCTTTCAGATTGGCTCTGTTGTTCTGTTGACATGCCTCTGGCCTTGTGTGTGAGAGTGCATGTGTGTGTGTGTGTATGTGTGTATATGTTCTTTACTTTCTGGCACTTTCTGCTCCAGGTTTATCTTATATCTTTCTTGCCAAAATCCTAGAACCAAGGAGCCTTAGTTCCTTTTACTGGAGAGCAGCATTAAAAATCAGAATCTGGGCATTGGGTCCTAGTGCCCTTTTTCCTTGGTTCTTCAGTTCCTTTGCAGAATGTCTGGAAAGTCTGCACCTGGATATTTGGATAAGTGGTGAAGAGGTTTTAGTATCACACATTTGTAAAAGAGTACTTAATTGTATCTGTGTGTAACATTGTCTTCAGCTGTGGAGTCATTAAGAAGCAGCTTCTTTTTTTTTTTTTTTTTAAAGATTTTGTTTATTATTTATTTGACAGGCAGAGATCACAAGTAGGCAGAAAGGCAGGCAGAGAGAGAAGGAGGGAAACAGGCTCACCGCTGACTGGAGAGCCTGATGTGGGGCTTGATCCCAGGACTCTGGGATTATGACCCAAGCCGAAGGCAGAAGCTTTAAGCCATTGAGCCACCCAGGTGCCCCTCAGCTTCCTTTTTTAAAAAATGATTTTATATTTAAGAAATCTCTATACCTAATGTGGGGCTCAAATTCACAGTCCTGAGATTAAGAGTCTCATGCTTCACCGACTGAGCCAGCCAGGTGCCCCCATAAGAGGCAGCTTTCTAAAAGCACTTTGAAGTGTTTTAAAAAAGGAAAGTTAACTTAAAAAGCTTTAAAGGGGGTGCCTGTGTGGCTCAGTCAGCTAAGGATCTGACTCTTGAGCTCAGCTCAGGTCTTGATCTCAGGGTCATGAGATCAAGCCCTGTGTTGAGCTCCGTGCTTAAAAAAAAGCAAAAAACAAAAAATAAAGAAAGCATAGGAGTGTATACTTGTTTTAGGGGCAGCCAAGTAGGGAAAAGTCCTTTAGATCCTTGTGTTTTATTTTAAGCCTGGAAAAAACAAACTTTTTTTTCAGATGTCAGGAAACCTGCCATGGACAGACAGCTGTATTTAAGAACTTAGGCTAACAGGAATTGTAGACTTCTAGAGTCTGTTCCTCTCCACTGTCATCAGTCATAGATGTATCATCATCAGTAGTATTAGTATTATTTTGCCATAACTGCTGTTACTCTAGTCTTCCCTCTCTTTCTCATTATGCAGGTTTTTATTTTTTCTTCTTAATTATAGAAGTAATTTACAAATGATTTGTAGACTGTCAGGGCCGGTAAAAAGATGAGGGAGATTGGAACCTTTATCCAGTTGCGTTAGCTGGATTTTTTTTCCCCAAGGAATGGAAATTTGAGCTTTTAAATGTGTTTCTGCCTTGAAACTTTATTAAACATTTTAGAAAGTGAATGGATCTGTGTCTGGGTATGAGTTTATTTCTGAGTTCTCTTGCAAAATCTGATTTGAATTAGCAGCTGCAGCTCTATGAAAGGTTTTCATTCAAACAGTGGAGTTAGCCCTTGTCAATAGCGAAAAAGAGCCAGGGATATTTACAAGTTTTCTGAACTTTCTACTTTCTTATCCTTCAAAAATTCTGTAGTTCAGTCTTTATCCTCCTACTTATTTTTATCCTCAGATTTTAGGATCAGCACCCATTAGGAACCAAAGTTTGTAAATAACAAACCTGAATCTCTCTCTCTCTCTCTCTCTCTTTTTTTTTTTTTTAAAGATTTTATTTATTTGGGGTGCCTGGGTGGCTCAGTGGGTTAAAGCCTCTGCCTTTGGCTCAGGTCACGATCCCAGGATCCCAGAGAGCCCCGCATTGGGCTCTCTGCTCAGCGGGGACCCTGCTTCCTCCTCTCTCTCTCTCTCTCTCTCTCTCTGCCTGCCTCTCTGCCTACTTGTGATCTCTCTGTCAAATAAGTAAATAAAATCTTAAAAAAAATTTTTTGTTTATTTGACAGAGAGATCACAAGTAGGCAGAGAGGGGGAAGCAGGCTCCCTGCTGAGCAGAGAGCGCAATGCGATGCGTGGCTCCATCCCAGGACCCTGAGACCTTTACCCGAGCGGAAAGTGGAGGCTTAACCCACTGAGCCACCCAGGTGCCTCTAACCTGAATCTCTTTTTAAAAATATATATATATTTTTAAAGATTTTATTTATTTATTTGACAGAGAGAGAGAGAAGGAGATCAAAGTAGGCAGAGAGGCAGGCAGAGAGAGAGGGGGAAGCAGACTCCCTGTGGAGCAGAGCCTGATGTGGGGCTGGATCCCAGGACCCTGAGATCATGACCTGAACGGAAGGCAGAGCTTAACACACTGAGCCACCCAGACACCCCTGTTTATTTTGTTTTATAAATTTTAAAGAATAAAAATAAATAAAACATTTTAGATAAGATAGAGAAGTCACCTGTATTTTCCTTATCATTATGAGGAAACTGCATGTTATGACTGTAGTTTCATATTTTGCAAGTGTTTTGTGTATTTAAAAATTTTATTCTTTTACCATTTTTATGAATTTATGTGCAGTTTTTTATACTATCAAAATTTTCATCTTTTGTACATTTTCAATAAAAACTGAGATAATATTGCTAGTCAAAATCGGCATGTTCCCTGATAAGCAACTAAAAACTTATTAACCATATTGTTGTAAATATGCCTAAAACATGTACATGTTTATTCTGCTGAGAATAATCTGCTTTCTGGATGGCTCAGAATTATGATTTTGAACATCATCTTTTATTTTGTGCTGTATTACAGTGCTCTCAGAATCTGTTCACATAAATAATATTATTTAATCTAGGCAAATTGAACTTTTTAGCTATTGGGACAAGTGTCTTAGTTCTTCTCTTACCTGTTTTTAGGTGCTGCCACTAATATCTGTCTGCCACTAATACTTTGAATCCTGACAACTAAGATTATAGAATTATGTGTAAAATAAAATAGTCTCTGAATATTGAATTGCATGTGGCCTCACCTGACAATTATTTTGATCCTTTAGAGAATCATTTTTCTGTAGGCTATGTTCCGGAGAGCTGAAGTTGACTTCCAAAGGAACATAGTATTTATTATTGCCTTACAGAAAGAGAAAAGTGGAGCTATTTGAACAGTATGGTAAGACCTGATGAGTATTTTATGCAAGACAGTTCTAAGTAACTGAATTATGAACGATACCATATTTTAACATGGATATTTGCTTGGGTGGGAGTATAAAGTTGAAAGCCAGGTGTGATACTAGCAAAAAACAGCATTCATTCCAAAACAACATAATTCTGTAGGGTTCTGCAGTTTGTGATTCTAGATTGATTGTTGAGCAGTGTTCTGAAAAAATGTTGAAAGCTTCAAGATCATAGTACGGTATTTTGTCTCAAGTTTGTTCAATCTGGGGATTTGGTAGAAGAAGCCTACTATCCCCTCTTTCCTCTCTCCCTTCCTTCTCTCTTTCCTTCCATGTAGGAAGAGTAGGTACCAAGAGAGTATGAAGTAATGCTAATCTGTGCAGTAACTAATTTCAGTGGCTTGTGGTTAGGCTGCTTTAACAGCATAAAGTTGACAGTTTAAGTCTTTTTTGAGTGGAGGGATACTATTAATCTAAAATACCTTTTCCAGTACAGGATGGCATATTTTGTAAGGGTTCTGATACAAATTGAAAAGTTAGAGATTGGTATAGGGAAGTAAGACATTGGAGAGGTTTTTTTGGTAGCCTCTGTTTTCCATAAAGTAAGAGGCAGAGTTAGTAATTTGCTTAAAATGAGAGGATGTGAAAGGAGGAGAGAGCTTAAGGAATTAAGTAAATATTTGAGTCCTTCACTATGAGGAAAGAAAGAATCGCCAGGTAGTTAATGACTTAGTTGAGGTTAAAAATTTCTTTCAATTAAAAATATTTGGTACTGGTTAGGATGATTTAAAAACCATGGCAGCAACCTAGAAGCAAAGGCAGGTGGTTTCATTGGTATAGAATTATCGTTTGGAAGAGTGTTTACAGAAGAAAGGGATGAAGAATTTAGAGCAGAGCTTTAACTAGTATACTGTGATTTGGTTGCAGGTATGTGGAGATACCGATCCCTTTGCCTTCAACACATCAGGAGAGGGTCTGGATGCGATGTGAGAGGGTCTGGATGGCTGGAGCTCCAGGGCTGGCACCCTCTAGATGCCTTATCTATCTTAAATGCCCAATATATATAATATTCTTTGTGTATCAGGATATAAAAAATTGTTTGGAAGTACTGATTCATAGAGCTGGTGAGAGCAGTACTGAGATGTGTTTCTGAGTACTTACTGGTTAGTCAAAAATGTGAAGTCAGGAAGGGGTTAATAAATAGGAAGAATAGCTTTCAGGGTTTTGCCTTCTCAGATCTTCTCCTGTCTCAGACTTTGTTACTATTTTTCTAAGTTTTTTTTTTTCTTCCTGCCTTTCTTATGGCAGATACTCTACCATATGATACTCTCTTTTTTTTTTTTTTTTAAGATTTTATTTATTTATTTGACAGACAGAGATCACAAGAAGGCAGAGAAGCAGGCAGAGAGAGAGAGAGGGCTCTCTCAGGCTCCCCGCTGAGCAGAAAGCTTGACATGGGGCTTGATCCCAGGACCCTGAGATCATGACCTGAGCTGAAGGCAGAGGCTTAACCCACTAAGCCATCCAGGCACCCCCATACAATACTCTTCTAGCTTTTTATTCTCTATATTCAGAATTTCACTTTTATGGTAGGTAATTTATTGATTGTAGTGATTTTATTTTCCTCCAAGTAGATAATGCTAAAATCTTTATTTCCAGACCTGGTATTATAGGCTTAGTCCATTGTGTTGTCTTATTATTTCTAAATATCCAAAACTAAATCCCTTTATTCTCTTTCCAAGTAACTTTATTTCTGACAGTGACTTAGTGTTTCCTTCAGATACCCAAGCAAGACCCCATACTTGGGGCGCCTGGGTGGCTCTGTTGGTGAAGGTGTGGAGCGACTGCCTTCAGCTCAGGTCATGGTCCTGGAGTCCCAGGATCGAGTCCTGCATCAGGCTACCCAGTCATCCTCATGCGCATGAGTTCTCGTGCCCTCTCAAATAAATAAAGTAAAAAAAAAAAAAAAAACCCTCCCCTTGGCATTGGCTTTTTTCTTCTTTCTTGTTTCCCTATCTTATTTCTTTGTCTTAAATGACTCATATTTGCATATCCTGCCTTTTCCTTCACTTCACCGGTCCCCCTCTAAAGCTGCCCTTTTTCTCCATCACAGGAAATCTCTCAGACTTTCCCTCAAGTCTACTCTTGTCAGCACCTCCTCAATTAAATCTTTCTAAATTGTATGTTAAGTGAAAGCATAGAATTCTTTACTTCTTGGTAATTTGACTCCGGTTTACTCTCTTCCACTAAAACAAAAACAAAAAAATCTACATCCCAGGGCACCTAAGTGGCTTAGTTGATTGAGCAACTGCAGTTCAGCTCAGGTCATGATCCTGGCGTCCCCAGATCAAGTGGCCCATGGGGCTCTCTGCTCAGCAGGGGTCTGCTGCTCCCTCTGACTTTTCCTCTCCCTTGCTCGATCTCTCATTCTCTCTCTCTCAAATAAATATATATTTTTAAAAATCTACATCCCAAACATTTAGAATATTTAGATAGTGCCATTTCTTGCCATTGTTTGAAATGAAGGTTTTCTCTGCCTACCATCATTACCTTGTACATCCTTCATTGTTTGACTTGGATGTCATCTTTATAGAGCCTTTCCTAGAAATACCAGTTGCTTTCTCCTTTGTGTTCTAATAGAGGGTACTTTTATTTATATTATTATCATTCTATATTTTAGTTATTTATATTCTTTTTGTTGTGCTAAATTACAAACTTTTTGAAGGATAGATGCCTGTATCTTATTTATATCTGTGCCCACGTATCCAGCATACAAAGTAGTTTTCTGTAACTATTTGAATAACTGAACATACATGATATCAGTCAAAACTTCTCATCTTGACTTTTTTAGCCCACCATAATTTGGTTCCACTCTATTTTTTTTTTTTAATTTTTAAAAAAGATTTATTTATTTATTTATTTGACAGAGATCACAAGTAGGCAGAGCAGCAGGCAGAGAGAGAGGAGGAGGAGGAAGCAGGCTCTCCACAGAGCAGAGAGCCCAATGTGGGGCTCAATCCCAGGACCCTGAGATCATGACCTGAGCCGAAGGCAGAGGCTTTAACCCACTGAGCCACCCAGGTGCCCTGACTCTACCTATTTTATATAGTATTTCCTGCTTCTCACAAGGATGTACTCATTGTTTCATTGAGGTAGTTCTCTTCAGAGAATTTTGTGTAAGCCACCGTAATTTTTATCTTTGTATTTTTTATTTTGATTTCTCCTTGAGCATCATTCAGTGTATGTGAGTACTTACAAGACAAAGACCAAGGCATTTTTTGTATTTCTTTCTTTTTTTCTTTTTTCTTTTTTTTTTTTTTTTTTTTTTTTTTTAAAGATTTTATTTATTTATTTGACAGAGAGAGATCACAGTAGACAGAGAGGCAGGCAGAGAGAGAGAGAGGGAAGCAGGCTCCCCGCTGAGCAGAGAGCCCGATGCGGGACTCGATCCCAGGATCCTGAGATCATGACCCGAGCCGAAGGCAGCGGCCCAACCCACTGAGCCACCCAGGCACCCTCTTTTTTTCTTTTTTTAAGTAGGCTCCAACTCAGCATAGAGCCCAACATGGGGCTTGAACTCATGATCCTCAAATCAAGACCTGAGCTGACATTAACAGTCAGAGGTTCAACTGACTGAGCCACCCAGCATCCCAGTTTTAAATATTGACAAAAATTAGTTCAAAATGTTAAATGTATTTCTGGGGGTGCCTGGGTGGCTCAGTGGGTTAAGCCTCTGCCTTTGGCTCAGGTCATGGTCCCAGGGTCCTGTGATCAGCCCTGCATCGGGCTCTCTGCTCAGCAGGGAGCCTGCTTCCTCCACCTCCTCTGCCTGCCTCTCTGCCTGCTTGTGATCTCTCTCTCTGTGTCAAATAAATAAATAAAACCGTTTTTTTTTTTTTAAAAGGTTTTATTTATTTATTTATTTGACAGAGAGAGAGAGAGAGAGAACAAGTAGGCAGAGAGGCAGGCAGAGAGAGAGGAGGAAGCAGGCTCCCTGCTGAGCAGAGAGCCCGATGCGGGACTCGATCCCAGGACCCTGAGATCATGACCTGAGCCGAAGGCAGCGGGTTAACCCACTGAGCCACCCAGGCGCCCCTAAATAAAATGTATTTTTGTAAAAATACATTTTTTAAAAAATGTATTTTTGTAAAGATTTAAGATATTGTTGAGCAGTATGGTTTAATTCTACACTGAGCTCTTAAAGACTGGTAAAATTTGGTAAGATAGAAGATGTATTAAAGCAGATATTTTCGTATACAGAAGTATTAATCATCTTTAAATTACTTTCTATCCCTTTAAAAAAGACAGAATTCTCAATTCACTGAGTTCCAATCTCCAGGGAAACCTGGAGAGTACTTGAAGTTCAGTTTTGGAAAGTGTAAGTTTAAGCAACAGTAATCTCTAAGTTTAGTTTGTAAATTTGAAGGTTTGAAAGTGGCAGATTGATTACTTGAGGAATTCTTAAGGAAAATTATGGAGGTTTGTTTACTTTGTACATTATTTTTTTTCTTCTTACTGACATTTTTCAGTGGTAATTACTATTCTTTTAATGATGAAAGATTTTATTAAATGATTTCATGATAAATTATTACTTCCAAAGTATTAAAATTTCTTCATAAAGGAAAGCTCAGAAACAACACACCTAGAATCTTAGAGTGGTATCAGTAATTGAGAAGCATAATCAGCTGTTAAATCTGACAACTCTGTTCAAATGTGCCAACAATCAGATGCTATTGCCCTATTCTGTTATTAAGCCATCCAGGATTAGTGGTCATTTGTAGTCTCTGAGGTAGAATTTATCCCTAGTCAGGGTTCCCATAAAGATCATACTAGCGTATATTTGATTTGTGTAGTAACACAACTATTAACAAAGTTGTGTCCTAGTCCAGTAGAAAAATAAAATATATTTTCTTCTCACTATTTTTTGTTCCTTTAAAAAAATCCTAGTACTTTGATTTTTTTTTTTAAAGATTTTATTTATTTGACAGAGATCACAAGTAGGCAGAGAGACAGGCAGAGAGAGAGGGGAAGCAGGCTCCCCACTGAGCAGAGAGCCAGATGCAGGGCTGGATCCCTGGATGCTGGGCTCATGACCTGAGCCGAAGGCAGAGGCTTTAACCCACTGAGCCACCCAGGCACCCCAAGTACTTTGATTTTAAAAGGGACAAATGATTGTATTATAAAAAATTCAAACTGCATAGAAATGCATAGCACAGAAGTTGAAAGCTCCAAACCCACTGCTATAAATCTCCCTCCTATAATCTCAGTCCCCAAATAAGTGTATATTTTTCTGTATTTTCCCCATGCATATGTAAACGTAAGTTGTTTTACAAAAAGAGATAGTATAACAGACTTATTTGCCACCTGCTTTAAAAAAATTATCTGTACTTTCTGTAGCTGTACAGAACTACCTCAATTTTAAAGACTGCTCAGCAGTTTATTTTATGGATGTACCCTAATTTTATCTTAATTGTGAAAATTAAAACTTTAATAAAAAGGAAAAAACCCTTGGGTCAGATTTTCCCTTTTACTTCTACCCTCCTCAGTTATAATATAGCTCTGTACAGTTGTTGTTATTTTTTAAAGATTTTATTTATTTGTCAGAGAGGGAGAGCACGGGGGGGGGGGGAGTGGTAGGCAGAAGGAGAAGGAGAAGCAGACTCCCCGCTGAGCAAGGAAGCCCCATAGGTAGATGTTTAACTGACTGAGCCACCCAGGTGTCCCTTTGTACAGTTATTTTTAATTAAATGTTGATTATTTGAAAGTTCTAGTAAATAAAATGGTGAGAAACTACATGCAAATAATATGAATTTGAATTAATGTTTAGTTTTAGTGTTTTTTTTTTTTTAAAGATTTTATTTATTTATTCGACAGAGAGAGATCACAAGTAGGCAGAGAGGAAGGCAGAGAGAGAGGAGGAAGCAGGCTCCCTGCTGAGCAGAGAGCCCGATGCGGGACTCGATCCCAGGACCCTGAGATCATGACCTGAGCCGAAGGCAGCGGCTTAACCCACTGAGCCACCCAGGCGCCCAGTTTTAGTGTTTTTAAAGGCAATAACCTGTCCATGGTGATGGTGTTTATGTTTTCTATTAAAAAAAATTACAGGGGGCACCTGGGTGGCTCAGGGGGTTAAGCCTCTGCCTTCGGCTCAGGTCATGATCTCGGGGTCCTGGGATCGAGCCCCACATCGGGCTCTCTGCTCAGTAGGGAATCTGCTTCCCTCTCTGTCTCTGCCTGCCTCTCTGCCTACTTGCCATCTCTGTCTGTCAAATAAATAATCTTAAAAAAAAAAATTACGGCTTTTTTCTAATTTGTAACAAAGACCATTTGAAGTCTTTGCTCCATTTTGAGGTTTTGCTCCATTTACGAGGATTGTCATCCGTATCCTGTTACACAGTTCTGTAGTTATATGCATCTAGAATCTTTTTTGGTTGAGTCTTTTAGTTTTTTTTAATAGAATTTATTTTATATAACAGATAATTAGCAGCATCTTTGTATTTCATATTTCATATTAAATTCTAGAGTCTAGGCTTCCTTACCAGGAATGTTAGACATTATGTGGTGTACCCTGTGATTTGTGGTACTTCCTTTTTAACTAGTTGGAACTGAGTCCCAGATACTCTTTGGGCTTGCCAGGACAGATACACCCTTCATCGCTACTGGTCATGATGACACCACAATCACAGCTAGAATAGTCGACTCTGTGTTGAACTCCACCTAGTTTGTTCTGATAGGAGACCTAAATAGATGTTAGATATGTTTTCTTTTGATGACTAATACTTGGGGATTTTAGACTATTTTAAACAAGACAAACAAGAAGATCATTAGGTTCATTGAGTAATAGAAACCTATTATTTGAAAGAAACTTAACCTTTTTCCAAAAGTAGAATGTCTAGTGTTAGATATCAGGGAGCATCCAGCTCCCCAAATTTTAATCCTCCATAGTAGGGAAGAATCTGTAGAATTATTTGTTTTCATAGGTTTTGTGACAAAGAAAATTAGTCCTCCATTTTTAATTATTTTAAGGTTCTGTAGTAGGAACAGTTGATTGTATGCCCTTCTTTGATTCTGAGGACTTCATCTATTTCTAGCTATAAGGGATGGTCTTAAACATTATATTTTTTTATCTGTGTAACTGCTTCTCTAGAAAAGGAATTAATAATAAGGGCCATTATGTTAGGTGCTCTGCTAGGTACTCTGATTTAACCCTTTAAGCAATTTTATGAGATAGATTCTAGTATCCCAGTTTTATAGAAAAGGAGCAGTCTTAGAGAGTTTAAGTAATCTGCCCAAGGTGACACAGCTAGTCAGAGGCAGAGTCAGGACTTGAAACCAGATCTTTCTAGTACGCAAATGAATGACATTTACTTTTGCTTGACTGTTTATTATTTTTTTGTCAGTGATCACACTTAAATGTGGAAAGTCACCTTTCCTTTTGTGATTGCTTTTCTTTCATAATATTTTCCCGTAGTTCTTAGATATGCTAGCTTTTTTGATTATTATTGTAGGCCTCATTTTCTCTAGCTGGAGTATTTTCTTTTCCTAGAGTATTTTGGTAATATTTTATAAGACTTCTTAGTCTTACAGTCCTCATCTTGGTGGGTTACTCAGTCAGCTAGTTGTTTTTCCTAAGTTATTTGAAGTCAAGTTTGCGGGGGGCGGGGGGCGGACAAAAACTTTGCTCACAGAGTAAGCCTTAGCTGAGATAGTCAACCCATGTGAAAGTCTCTAAAGGTAAACATGGTGCTGTCTGTGCTTCTCAGTTCCCCTTTACTCTTCCAGAGGAGATGGTGATCCTGGGCATACCTCTCTTTAGGTAACTGTCAGAGTCTGACAGTTCTAAACTCCATTGTACTATATACTTCAATTCCCTTTAATATCATGGGCAGTAGTATCTAGAACAACATGGAATGGAGGATGTCCCTGAATCTCCTCATGTTGAATATCTCATGTCTGTCTAGTTCCTCTCAAGTTATTGTCTCTGTGGATATCTGTTTAGATTAAGGAGTAGAGTGAACATCTTTGGATTTAGGTCTCTAAATCTCTTCACTCTCCATATAAATCATTCTAAAATTCAGTGACTTTTAAATGCAACCACAAGATGAACACATGTGACTCTAGCAACTAATATGGCAAGACCCCATTATATTAGTATAGACCCATCCATGAGACTCCTTGTTCTACCACCTCTTTACCCAGATGATACCAATATTTTCCTTTGGTGCTGAGAAAAGTAAGAAATTTTGAACTGTTTAATACAGAACTGTGAACTGATCTACATGTCTGCAGGACTATGAATGACAGAGAATCTTTGATGGTTAAGAAAACTAGAATGCTAGTTTCCTTTGTTTAAGATTTTATTTATTTCAGAGAGGGAGTACACACAGGAGGGGTGTGGGTAGGGGCAGAAAGAGAGGGAGACAAACAGACTCACTGAGCATGGGAGCCCACCATGGGGTTTAATTCCAGGACCCTGAGATCATGACCTGAGCTTAAGTCAGAAGCTTAACCAGTTGAGCTACTCAGGCACCCCTCTGTTGTTTCATAATTTTAAAAATTTTGCTACTATTTTGGAGTCATATTAAATTTCCCAGTAATTTTTGCAAAACTGATATAGTATTAATTATTTTCATATAGGTACTGTGTGTCTCTTGTTAAATGTTATATTGGGTATTAAATCTTTTCACTCTGTTGTGAGTGGTTTTTTTCCCCCTATAGTATTTTCTAATTAGCTACTCTTTGTTTAAAGGAAAGTCATTGATTTCAGAGAACTGTTGTGATAACTTGCCTAGGTTAGTGTTTCCAGGTTTTTTGTCAGTCTCACCTGTAGACGTCATCTGCAAATAATGACCAAAAAATCCTCCTATTATTTATGGCCATTCTCTTGTTTGAATGACTTGACTAGCCCTTCCAGAACAATGTTATATAGTGATGAAAGCTTTTCCCCCCTGATATGAATGAGAACTAGTCATCAGTTTTGTTTTTGTTTTGCTGTGTTTTTTTTTTTCTGAATTGTGCAGAGCAAAGAAAACATGTCTGTGAGCTGAATCCAGCCACAGTTCTCTGGTTTGAAGATTTATTTTTTAATGTTGTACCTTGATACTCTTAGAGACATGAAAATTGGTCTCTGTAGACTTTCTGCAAGATGCATCTACTTTGCTACTTAATATTTGCTATGAGTCAAGAAGCAGCATGTAGATAGGTTACCAGTTTTATGGAGGAGAAAATCTTTGGTTCCTTACTATTCTCTTTTGTGGTAAGTCTCTCTCTTTCAAGGGCTTGTTGGAACCCCAAGAATAAGATATTAATTTTTATGTCTATTGTGCTTGTAGAGCTGTTGTAACTGAAAATGGGGTTGTAACAAGTGTACAAGAAGTCTTAGACATTATTGTTACATAATTTTGTTTCTGTTACTCTCATTCTTCATATTCTCCTTTCTTGTCTTAGTGATTGACATCACCATAATTCTTAAGTTACCCCAGTCAGAAATATAGCAGTCATTTTAAAATTTTACCCATTTATTCTACTGATAAATGCAATAAAAAATATTCTTGAGTGCCTAGCATGTGCCAGTTGAGTTTTAGTTGCTAGAGATCAGGCAGTGAATAGGGCAGATAAGGTTCCTGTTTTCTTGGAACTTGAAACTTAGTGAGGGAACCCGTACCATATACAATAAAAATAGGCTAATGAGATTTCAGTTATTGGCAAGTTAAGGACTTTACAAAAATCAGGATGTGATACTGAGTGATGGAGAAAAGAAGTTGTTCTTTATTATTATTATTATTTTTTTTTTTTTAAGATTTTATTTATTTATTTGAAAGAGAGAAATCACAAGTAGATGGAGAGGCAGGCAGAGAGAGAGGGAAGCAGGCTCCCCGCTGAGCAGAGAGCCCGATGCGGGACTCGATCCCAGGACTCTGGGATCATGACCTGAGCCGAAGGCAGCGGCTTAACCCACTGAGCCACCCAGGCGCCCAGAAGTTGTTCTTTAAATGGAGTGTGTGTTAGTCTAGGTTCTCTGAGAAACAGATGCCATGACAGGATTAAATATGCAAGGAATTTTTTTTTTTTTTTTGGTTGTAAAATATACATCATGTAAAGTTTACTCTTTTAACCATGTGTAAATGTGTAGTTTGGCATTAAATATATTCAGATTGTTGTGCAACCATCACCACCATCCATATCCAGCACATTTTTATCTTTCCCAAATGAAATTCTATACCCACTTAACACCAATTTCCATCCCCTTCTCTCTTTATATACCCTGGTGACCACTGTTGTGCTTTCTGTCTCTGAATTTGACTGCTGCTGGCACCGATGTAAATGGAAGCATACAGTATTTATCCTTTTGTGATCGTCTGTTTCACTTAGCTTATTGTCGTCAAGGTTCCTTTGTGTTGTAACGTGTCAGAGTTTCCTTTTTTTTAAAAGCCTTTTTTTTTTTTTTAGAGTAGTTTCAGGCTTATAACAAAATTGAGAGGGAGGTATATGAGGGACTTCGCATATACTCTCCGTCCCTACACATGCACAGCCTTCCCCATTATCAGCATCAATCATCAGAATAGTACTTTTTTTTTTTTTAACCAAGGGTGAACCTAAATTAAGTCAGGTTTGGACAAATGTGTAATGTTATATGTCCTTCCTTATAATATCAAACAGTATTTCACTGTCCTGAAAATCCTCTTTGCTCTACCTGTTTATTGCCACTTAAGCCCTTCCTTGTAACCACTAACGTTTTTATTGTCTCCATAGTTTTTGTCTTTTCTGGAATTTGATGTACTATAGTTGGAATCATTTGGCATGTGTAGCCTTTTCAGATTGGCTTCTTTCACTTAATATAATGTGCACTTAAGGTTCCTCCACATTTTTTCATGGCTTGATAGCTCCTTTCTTCGTTGCAGTGAATAATACTCCATATTCTGGATCCACCACAGTTTAGCCACTCAACTCCTGAAGGACATCTTGGTGGTTTTCCAAGTTTTGCCAATTAGAGTAAAGCTGTTACAAGCATCTAGTGCAGGTTTTTGTACGGATTCCTTCCTTAAAAAAAAAAAAAAAGTGGGGGGAGTATTTTATTTGTTTATTTTTGTGAAAGAGAGGGAAAGGATTTCAAGGAGACCCTGTGCTGAGCTTGGAGCCCCACGCATGGCTTGATCTCACAACCTTGAGATCATGACCTGAGCCAAAATCAAGAGTTGGACACTTAACCGACTTGAGCCACCCAGGTGCCCTGGATTCCTTTTAAGGCTGAACAATATTTCACTATATATATACACACAGCACACTTTGTTTATCCATTCATTCATTGATGGATATTTGGGTTGCTTCCTCTTTTTGGCTGTTGTGAATAATGCAGTTGTGAACAGGTATGTCAAATAATTTGTTTGAGTCCCTGCTTTCTTTTAGGTGCATACCTAGAAATGGAATTGCTAGATCACAGGGTAATTCTCTATTAATTTTTGGAGGAATTGCCGTACTCTTTTCCACAGTTGCTGTACCATTTTCCATTCCCACCAGCAGTGTACAAGGAATCCAGTGTCTCCACCCCTTACGGATATTTGTTATTTTGTTTCTTAGATGATAGCCACCCTGGATGTGAAGTAGCATCACATTATATTTTTAACTTAAATTTCCCTACTGATTAGTGACATCTTTTTATGGTTTTTGTTTTGTTTGTTTTGTTTTTTAGTAGGCTCCACACCCAGTGTGGAGCCCAGTGCAGGAGTTGAATTCAGGACCTGAGATCAAGAGTTGGACACTTAACTGACTGAGCCACCTAGGTACCCCTCATTTTATGTTCCTTTTGGCCATTTGTACACCTTCTTTGGAGGAATCATTATTCAGTTCCTTTTTCCATTTTTATTTTTTAATTTATTTATTTTTAAAGATTTTACATATTTGACAGAGCGAGAGAGTACACAAGCAAGGGTAGTGGCAGGGAGAGGGAGAAGCAGGGAGAGCCCCATGTGGAACTCGATCCCAAGACCCTGGAATCATGACCTGAGCTGAAGGCAGTTGCTTAACCAACTGAGCCACCCAGGCACCTCCTTTGTCCATTTTTAATGGGGTTTTTGTTGTTGAGTTTTAGGAGTTCTTTATATATTCTGGATATCAGCCCTTATATCTTTTTTTTTTTTTTTTTAAGATTTTATTTATTTATTTGACAGACAGAGATCACAAGTAGGCAGAGAAGCAGGCAGAGAGAGAGGGGGAAGCAGGCTCCCTGCTGAGCAGAGAGCCCGATGTGGGGCTCGATCCCAGGACCCTGGGATCATGACCCGAGCCAATGGCAGAAGCTTTAACCCACTTAGCCACCCAGGTGCCTCTCAGCCCTTATATCTTATCAGATATATGATTTGTGAATATTTTCTTCTCTTCTGTGGGTTACCTTTTTACTCTGTTGGTATTTTCCTCTTTACACAGTGTGCAAGGATTTTATTAGGGGGAGGTGTCTGTAAGAGAAAATGAGGGGAGAAGCTGGAGAAGGCAGAGTTGTTGGACTGTAATGCAGATCTGACCCTGAGTGGAGAGAGGAAAGAAAAAGTTGGGTTTTAGGAAGTTTCAGCAAGGCCATCAGGGAGTCCTAAAACCAAAGTCAGCTATTAAAGTTCTGTGTCTCCAAAGGACAGGCCTAACTTAGTTTCCCTGTTATAATGTCATTGGCCAGGAGCAGTCTGTGGGAAATACGACTTCAGGCAAATGTAGTAATAGATTTCAAAACACAGCAGTTGGGGCTCTTCATCAGTTAAGCTTTCTGTAGTTGGAGGTCTGCAAGGGACATTCTCATGGTTGCCCCAGAGCAGTCAGAGAAGACTTCTCCAAAGAGTGACATTTATTTTTTGTTTTTAATTTTTTAAGGTTTTATGTATTTTGAGAGAGAGAGATCGTGGGCAGGGCGGAGGAGCAGAGGGAGAAGCTGATTCCCTGCTGAGTAGGTAGCCCAGATCAGAGACTTGATCCCAGGAATCTGGGATGATAATCTTAGCCAAAGGCAGATGCTTAACCAACTGAGCCACAGAGGTGCCCATTGGTTTAAATTGACATTTAAAGCAAGACCGACATGGTGATCAGAAGGTAGTTAGCCTTTCCAAAAAAAAAAAAAAAAAAAAAAAAAGCATGTTAGGCATGGGGAATGCAAAGCACAGGTGCAGAGAAAGCTTGCCATGTTCAGAGACCAATAAGAAAGAGGGCCAGTTTGGCTGCAGCCTAGTGAATAAAGAGGTGAGGTAGTAAGAGAAATAGATGGACATTAGATCATAAAGGGTCATATAAGCTGTGGTAAAGGGTTTGGATTTTGTTTTTGAGACATTTGGAAACTACTGGAAAAATTTGAGCAAGGGTATAATATCTGGTTTATATTCTTAGGATACACTCAAGTTGCTATGTAGAAGTGAATTGTTGGTAGAAGTAAGAACAATTAGAGTCTGTTGCAATAGTATAGGGAGAAGATTATGATAATTTGGACTAGGATGCTAGCTCTAGATGTTTCCTAACCAAAGGTTAACAAACTCCTGGTAACTGTGTCTTTCATTATCTCTGGATTTTGTGCTTTCCCATTCTGAACACCAGTCCCATATTGTCTATCCATACATTTTTCTCATTTTTATAGCAGTAGCTTCTTTACTGTTCTTTTCTGTCTCCAGTTTTGGCCTACTTCAATCCCTTTTTTACCCTGTATTACCAGATGGTCCAGCTGAAGTATAGCTATAATAATATTACTTTCTAGTTTAAGATTTTTCAAGGTGTTCCCCTTGTCTTATATTTTAGAATGGCCTGCTTCTTCTATCCCCCACTACGCTGTTCCTTTGCTGATTCTTACTTATCCTTCAAATTATGGATTCCTTCTATAATATCTAAGTGTCCTTGCAGTGTTTTCTTTTTGGTGTTTTGTAATCTATTTCTCTCTCTCCTTAGTCTGAATTCTTTGAAGGTTAGGACTATTTTACTTTTCTTTTTTTAAAAGATTTTATTTATTTATTTGACAGAGAGAGACCGACCACAAGTAGGCAGGCAAATAGAGTGGGGAAGCAGGCTCCCTGCTGAGCATAGAGCCTGATGTATGGCTTGATTCCAGGACTCTTGAGATCGAGACCTGAGCCGAAGCCAGAGAGGCCTAAGTTACCCTGAGCCACCCAGGTGCACCTGATTTTACTTTTTTAATGTCAGTATGTGGATCAGTGTCTCATGCAGACTCTGATAACATACCCTAGTGGACCTGTTGGAACTGTTTATTCAGTAATTGCAGTTTTGAGTGTTCTGTGAGTTTTATCCTTAAAGTTTTTTACATTGTCCCATTTTTTTCTGTATTCTGATATCATTATATCTATAATTGTCTCTTTTAGGGCTTTTAGTGAATTATCTGTAATTTTTTTTTCATCCTGTGCCCTTGTTCAATAAGAATTCAGATGAATCATTTGATAGCCAACAGTCTGTCTCTGAACATTATTGTCTATTTAGGCTAGGTTGCCTTGATCATTGATCTTTCTTCACATTTTTATTACATCCAGATTCCTTTTTTAAAAATATATTTTGTTTATTTATTCATGAGAGACAGAAAGGCAGAGGCAGAGGGAGAAGCAGGCTTCCTGCTCTGCAGGGAGCCGGATTCAGCCTTGATCCCAGGACTCTGACGACCTGAGCTGAAGGTAGACAGATGCCTAACCAACTAAGCCACTCAGGTGCCCTGCACCTAGCTTCCTAAAAGAAGTTGAGTTTGGCAGTCTCACAATAGTTAACTATAACTATTCTCCTTTCTGTCCGATATCAGTCTGCAAGTTAATTTTAATTTGCTAAGAAGTTTATCATTACTAGCTATAAGAAGTAGTGATTATGAAGCATTTAGGTGGTAGGAGAGAGTATTTTGTCAGGTTCTTGATTTCATATCCTTAAACTGGCACATAGTAAAATAAATAACAGTAAAAGAGAATTAAAAATTCAGAACATGTCTTAAGTAATATCCCTGTGGTACCAATATTTGTTTCTACTTAGTTATATTTAAAAAGTGCATAAACAGTGGATATATTTCTAGTTCATTTCCTGATAATCTTTGAAAGTTTTATAGAAAAATACAAAATCTTACGGATATTTTAAAACATCTTGTTCCTTTAGAGCTCTGTAAGATCATCAAATTTCTATTTAAACTTAACAGTACTTACATTTACCATTGGTTGTAAAAGTCATTCATACCAATAATAATGACTGTTTCTAAACCATATCTCAGTTTACAGATAGAGTTCCTCAAAGTTGTACCCATAATCTTAATGAGTTTTTAAACCCCCCTTATGTTCATGTACATTTAATTTATTATATAAATTGCCAAATCCTAACCCTTTTAGTTTTGAAAGTTAGCATTTTTAGTTACTGTGCTTTTTTTTAATGCAAAATTTACTGCTAGTTGTGTATCCTACGCTAGTTTCAGAAGTAATTGGTATGCTGCTCTCATGACATAGCAATACAATGATTGAATCAAACCAGTACAAGGAGCTGGTTTAGTACTGAAGTACTAAAATCTTGCGGATTTAGTACTGAAGTAACGTATAAGCAAATAAGTCCTAATGTGGTTAAGGAGTTAAGATATATGTGGTACATGTTTAACCTCCTTTGTAAATTGGATCAGCCAATAATTTTTTATTTTATTTTATTTATTTATTTGACAGAGATCACAAGTAGGCAGAGAGGAATGGAAGCAGGCTCCCCACTGAGCAGAGAGCCCGATGCGGGCCTTGATCCCAGGACCCTGGGATGATGACCTGAGCTGAAGGCAGAGGCTTTAACCCAGGGAGCCACCCAGGCGCCCCGGCCAATAATTTTTATAGAAATAAAAGACTAGGTTGTAATTTCATCAAATACCAAATAGTTTCAAATATTATTTATTGATCCTTTGTGTTAGTTTTGCTGCTTTTTTAGTTAAAAAAATCCAGTACTAGTATTTATTTCTTTTCATGAACTTCTCTTCTTTTTCTCAGTTCAAAATAAAAGCATGAATTAGAATACTCCTTGGTGGGAATAGCTCAGGTAATATGGGCTTGACATGATAGCTCAGACAACAGTTACTGGTATACAAACACTCACCACCTACCACATTGTATACGTACCACCTGTCCCTTATTCCCTCCCTGCCTCCACCTAGGCAGACAAAATTCGCCAAAACCCAGAGCAGAGTTAACCATAAAGAGTTCAGTGTTTTGGCTTTGGGGCATAAGCTAATGGAAAAAAAATTGAGTTTAGTAAATTATGCTATGAATCGCTTCTTTGTAAATTCACTTATGGTTCCTGTTCTCAGAATTGATCTGTCCTTTTGGCAAGTTTTCATTGCATCTTAGAATCTCCATTACCAGTACCTCGAGTGTGACTTAGTAATTAAGGGTGAGGAGTCTGAAGCAGTTTTTTTCCTTCAGCATATGAAGTTTATTTCTCTAGAGATCCAACTCATCACAACTCCTCAGAGACATAAACTGAAAGATCCCCATATTTTTCCAAATGACGTGACTCTTTAATGAGATCAAAGACGGGTCCATAATTATCTGATGCACAGAAGTCTGGCTGCTTTCTCTCTTGACTTTTTGGCGACAGCTTAATAGAGATATAATTCACATACCATTATAACTCTCCCTTTTTAAGTGTGTACATTAGTGGTTTTTAGAATATTTAGAGTTGATTAACTATCACCACAATCACTTTTTTTTTTATTAAGATTTTATTTATGTATTTGACAGAGATCACAGGTAGGCAGAGAGCAGGCAGAGAGAGAGGGGGAAGCAGGCTCCCCGCTGAGCAGAGAGCCTGATGCAGGGCTGAGTCCCAGGACCCTGGGATCATGACCTGAGCTGAAGGCAGAGGCTTAACCCACTGAGCCGCCTAGGCACCCCCACAATCAGTTTTAAAACCTTTTCACTTCACTGAAAATAAATCTGCAACACTTTGGCCATCACATTTCAATTCTCTGGTTATTCTCCTGTCCTAGCCAATCACTAATCTACCTTCTGTCTCTATAGCACTGCCTATTCTGGACTTTTCTTACCAAAGGAATCTTAAAAAATGTGGTCTTGTGACTGTTTCTTTTACTTAGTGTAGTACTTTTGAAGTCCTGTCACTTTGTAGCATGAAATAGTATTTCATTTCTTTTGATTAATGAGTAACCATGGTGTGGATTTATTTATTCATCAGTTGATGGACATTTGTGTTGTTTGCACTTTTGTGCTATCATGACCAATGGTACTATGAATATTGTAGCTAAGCCAGGTTACATTTCAGAGTGGCCACACCATTTTATATTCCCACCAGCAATGTATGAAGATTTTAACTTCTTTATATCCTTGCCAATACTTGTTATTATCTCTATTTTTTCTATTGTGGCCTTCTTAGTGGGCCACCCCTTGAATCTTAAATCACATTTATCTGTACCTTATTGTTGTGATTTGTGTTTTCTTACATTTAATTACAGTGATCCTTATCTGATTTGCTGCCTCTTGTAATTTGGTCATTGCTGTGCCCATGTGTTCAGCCTTCTTTGTGTTCCTCCTTTCCTACTTCTGCTGAACTCTAGATAGAGCTTGATGGCTGATTCTGGTTACATCACTGCCTGTCCTTGTAAACAAGAATTACAGAAGATAGAGGTTTTGATAGCTTTATATAGAAGCAGACTGTTTCTGGGGTGGCTGGCTGGCTCAGTCAGTGGAACATGTGACTCTTGATCTTAGGGTTGTGAGTTTGGGCCCCATGTTGGGCATGGAGCCTACTCAAAAAAAAGAAAGAAAGAAATAGGCTGTTTCATTTTTTTTTTTTTAATTGCTATCATCTGTTCTGATAATAGTCATACACTAAAGTGGGAGACTTGTGAGATTGTATATTCCTGTAACTGTCATTTGTGGAGAAGGAAAAGACTTGCTACCAAATACCTGTTCATCCTCTCTTTTTAGGAAGTGGTTTAAAAAGTGCATGTTAAATACAAAACTAATCCATAGTCTTAGAAGTTAGGATAGTGGTTACAACTTCTAGTAGTTGGAGTGACTGGAAGGGGATTTCTAGGGTGCTGGTTATCTTATGTTTTGTGATCTTGGAGGTTACATAGGTATGTTCACTTTGTGAGAATAGATTGAGCTGTAAAGTTAAAATATGTTTGTCTCTTATACTTCAACTTAAGTTAAAAATAAAAAACTCAAGTTAAAATAAATACTTAAGTTAAAATAATAAAAATAAACATAAAATAAATATAAAATATAAAAATATAAATAAATATAAAATAATAAAAATAAAAACTTAAGTTAAAAATCTTAACATTATTTAATCATATTTTGGACTTCCACATTAACTGCCTTTCTGATAAATACATTCTATTTTGAGTCATGATATTTATTAATTTTATGTTGTTACCATTCTTATGTGTACATTGCATTGATGCAGATGAATTAATTTCAAGTTCCTTTCTTCAGCAGCTCCTACTTTCAAAGACACAATGATTTAGATACCCTTAGATTAGTTATAGGAAATTTGGTTTTATGTTTTTGCTGTGCTGCTTTAACTGACTGATCTTCAGCCACTCACAGTCTTGGCTGGAGTCTTTCTGCATATATCTGAAACTTTGTGAAATGCAGTAATTGTGTATTTTGTCTATCAGTGAGTTATATTCTCATCAGAGAATAGAGTAGTACGAAAAAAAGATACATGGGAAAGAGGAGCTATATTTATACTAGTTCATTATTTATAGCTTATCTGTCTAATACAATAACGATCTAGATGCAGAAAAAAATATTTAATTACCACTTTCAGGATACCAGGAGAAAAGCGTTGACTAATCAAAGTCTTTTAAATTCTAGTCCTTTGATCTGTTTTTACTATAATAGGTTTTGAAGAAATTGTTAGATTTTAACTAAAAATGTAGCTGAAGGTAGATCATAGAGCAAGGTAAGTTTTTGGTTAATAGAAGTTTTCAAATAGGCTTCTGTTCTATGATCTTTACTATATTTCTGAAGATTGGGTATGTGGTAGAGGTATCAGAGAAAAATGGCTTAAAAGAACGGTAAAATGACTTACTACAGCCAACTTATATCCTGGTATATCAGGAAAAGGCAGTTCTCTGTTCTAACGATGTCCTCAGTGGCATCTGAAATGCTTCAGTTAGTGTAATAAAACACATTAACATCCTTTTAAATCTCTAATTTTGTCTTCTAGGCCTTCCTTAAAGTTTCTCATGTCTCAATGGACTCCTGAATATAACAAGCTATATACCTTAAAAGTGGATATGAAGAGTGAGATTCCTTCTGATGCGCCAAAGACACAGGAGAGTCTGAAAGGGATCCTCTTGCATCCAGAGCCCATTGGGGCAGCCAAAAGTTTTCCTGCGGGAGTTGAGATGATTAACAGTAAAGTGGGGAATGAATTCTCTCATTTGTGTGATGATTCTCAAAAACAAGAGAAGGACATGAATGGTAACCAACAAGAACAAGAAAAAAGTGTTGTTGTGAGGAAAAAACGCAAAAGCCAGCAGGCTGGCCCTTCTTACATGCAAAATTGTGTTAAAGAGAACCAGGGAATATTAGGATTGAGGCAACACCTAGAAACACCAAGCGATGAAGATAATGATTCCTCTTTTAGTGATTGTCTTTCTTCCCCTTCATCTAGTCTGCATTTTGGAGATTCTGATACTGTGACTTCGGATGAGGATAAAGAAGTCTCTGTAAGACATTCCCAGGCAATTTTGAGTGCTAAAAGTAGAACTCATAGTGCACGGTCCCAAAAGTGGCCTCGGACAGAGACAGAATCTGTTTCAGGATTGTTAATGAAGAGACCCTGTTTTCATAGCAGTTCATTAAGGAGGCTTCCATGCAGAAAGAGATTTGTAAAAAATAATGCCTCACAGAGGACGCAGAAACAAAAAGAGAGGATATTAATGCAGAGAAAAAAACGAGAAGTGTTAGCCCGAAGAAAATATGCATTGCTCCCCACTTCTAGTAGTTCCAGTGAGAATGACCTCAGCAGTGAATCCTCTTCCAGCTCCTCAACTGAAGGAGAAGAAGATTTGTTTGTTTCCACCAGTGAAAACCACCAAAACAATACAACTGTTCCCTCAGGTAAAAATGTTTCTTAAGTTGAGCAAAATGTGGAAGCTCTTGCGTTGTGTTTGTGGTTAATTTTCTTCTTCTTTTTTTTTTTAATTTAAAGATTTTATTTATTTATTTGACACAGAGAGATCACAAGTAGGCAGAGAGGCAGGCAGAGAGAGAGAGGAGGAAGCAGGCTCCCTGCTGAGCAGGGAGCCCGATGCGGGACTCGATCCCAGCACCCTGAGATCATGACCTGAGCTGAAGGCAGCGGCTTAACCCACTGAGCCACCCAGGCGCCCATTAATTTTCTTCTTTGTATTAGCGATTTCATTGCTTTTAGAAGGAATATGAGGCTCAGTTAACTTTTATTTTTAAGCCATATAAATAAATTGCCACCTGTAGTATTAAACCATGACTCCAGTTCTAAGGTTAAATTTAAAAATTTTTTTCGGAGGTTCTGTGATGGATTTCTTTTACATTCAACCACAGTAAGGACACTAAAATAGTTAATACTATTTTTCCTTTAAGTACTCTATTCTTATTACTAGTTACCTTGTCATAATCTTTAGAATTGAAAAATAATTTCAAGAATTGGAGAGATGCTCATAATAGAACACAAACTTTTAGTCCTGACAGTACTCAGTGGAGCACATGATTAATCAGTTAAAATTGAATTGATAGAGGATTAGTTTGAGTACACTTTCCCCTCCTCACAGTAAATATTTTATTTAATTAGAATAAGTTTATGTTATGTCCCTGAAGTGTGAGTATGTTCCATATATACCATTTTTACAGTTTTCTGAATTTAAAGGAAGTTTTGAAGTGAGCTTTGAGTAATGTTACTTTCGTGAAAGAATGGGGGATAAAGGGGTGCGTGTTTGGCTCAGTGGGTTAAGCCCCTGCCTTCGGCTCAGGTCATGATCTCAGGGTCGAGAGGCAGGCAGAGAGAGGGGGTGATGCAGGTTCTCCACCCAGCAGAGTGTCCGATGCGGGGCTCCATCCCAGCAGATGATGAGATCATGACCTGAGACGAAGGCACAGACTTAACCACTGAGCCACCCAGGTGTCCTAGACTATGATCATGGTTTTTAATACTGACACAAAGGTCTCTCATTTTTGCCTGATGTCCTGCTTGTCAAGGGTTGAGCCTGCTAGTTTACCGTGCCAATATCCATTTTCCTCTCTCTTTTCTTCTTTATGGGTTACTTCCTTTTCCAAGACTCCCTTTCCTCTTTCATTTTTATTTTTTTTATTTTTTTTTTTTTAAAGATTTTATTTATTTATTCGACAGAGAGAGATCACAAGTAGGCAGAGAGGCAGGCAGAGAGAGAGAGGAGGAAGCAGGCTCCCTGCTGAGCAGAGAGCCTGATGTGGGACTCGATCCCAGGACCCCGAGATCATGACCTGAGCCGAAGGCAGCGGCTTAACCCACTGAGCCACTCAGGCGCCCCTTCTTTCATTTTTATTTTTCTATCTTTGCCAGAACTCCAAAACCAGTAACTCTGATCTTTAGTCTTAGCCATGATAAGTTCAGTTTTTTCCCTTTTCTTTAAAGATTTATTTATTTATTTATTTATTTGACAGACAGAGATCATAAGTAGGCAGAGAGGCAAGCTGAGAGAGAAGGGGGGAAGCCGGCTTCCTACTGAGCAGAGGGCCCAGTGTGGGGCTCCATCCCAGGACCCCAAGATCATGACCTGAGCCGAAGGCAGAGGCTTAACCCACTGAGCCACCCAGGTGCCCTGATAAGTTTGTTTTTTTTTTAAAACCCATCCAAATACTTGTTTTTTAAAGAGTTCACTGAGATCACCTAGAACTGGGGAGGAGGTTATAGGAACCATTCTCTGAGTTCTCTTGAGAAATAGGGAGGTGAGAGTAGGAATTGTCTTTCTTATTTGCTACATTACACATTTTCCTCAGGTGGTTAGACTGTGATGACTTGTTTGGGGAAGAGGGAGCAGGAGAGCCCAATATCTGCTTGAAATTAATGAGGTAGGATGGTTGGTGATGTGAAACAGAAGTTCCAAGTAGCTGTATTTGTAGGAGGTGTGAGAATAGAGGTAAGATAGGTTAATGTCAGTGTCTGTTTCTAGGAAGAGAGGAGTTTATATACTCTCAAGTATTCAAGATGAATGCAAACTCTACATTTTAAAATCTTATTTAATACTCTGTCTTAGAAGAATTGCACTATTTCAGAAACATAATTATTTTCAGACATTTAAGAGTAATGTTTGTCTCTGGAAACACTAATCCAAATGTTGAAACAAATTCTTTGGATTTTTTTCTGGTCTTTCTTCCTTTCTTTTCTTTTCTTTTTTTTTTTTTTTTTTTTGTCTTTTTAAAAAGATTTTCTTTATTTATTTCTGAGAAAGAGAGTGTGAGAGTACACAAGCAGGGGTAGGGGCAGAGGGAGAAGCTGACTTCTCATTGAGCGGGAAGCCCTACTCGGGGTTTGATCCCATGATCCTAGAGATCATGACCTGAGCTGAAGGCTGACACTTAACTAACTGAGCCACCCAGGCACCCCCTTTTTTGGTTTTTATTTATTTATTTATTTATTTATTTTTAAAGATTTTATTTGACAGAGAGATCGAAGGTAGGCAGAGAGAGAAAGGAGGAAGCAGGCTTCCTGCGGAGCAGAGAGCCTGATGTGGGGCTCGATCCCAGGACCCTGGGATCATGACCAGAGGCTTTAACCCACTGAGCCACCCAGGTGCCCCTCTTTTCTGTTTTTTAGACCAGTGTTTTTTTTAAACTAATTTGTTTGTTTTTTAAAATAATAGTTTAAGAATAACAGTCACATAGTGTGCAATTTTAAAAGTACCAGGAATGTGGGTGCCTGGGTGGCTCAGTGGGTTAAACCTCTGCCTTCAGCTCAGGTCATGATCTCAGGGTCCTAGGATCGAGCCCCTCAGCAGGAACCTGCCCCCCGCCCCCGCCTACTTGTGCTCTCTCCCCCTCTCTGTCAAATAAATAAATAAAATCTTAAAAATAAATAAATAAATAAATAAATAAATGAATGAATGAATGAATGAATGAATGAATGTACCAGGAATGGTTAAAATAAAAAATAAAAGTTTACCACTTCTTCTTAGGTCCCAGTTTTACTACCCAGAAGTAGTTTGCAGTTTCTTCTCTCCTTCAGAAAATGTGGAACATATATAAGGGTAAATAAATAATGTGGGTTTTTAAAAATATTAGTGTGTATAGTTATATTCTCATTTTACTTATTTTTTTTTTAATTATTTATTTATTTGGCAGGGAGAGAAAGACAGTGAGAGAGGGAACCCAAACAGGGAGTGGGAGAAGGAGAAGCAGGCTTCCTTCTGAGAAGGGAGCCTGTTGCAGGGCTCCATCCCAGGACCCTGAGATCATGACCTGAGCTGAAGGCAGATGCTTAATGACTGAGCCACCCAGGCGCCCCTGTATCTTCATTTTAAAAAAATGGTTGCATAGTATTTCCTTTGTATGGTTGTTCCATAATTTATTTATCCAGGTTTTGTTGATTAGTATTTGCTGCATTGGACAGCCTTGTATACACAGTTTTGCACACGTAGGCAGGCATATCTTAAGGAATAATTTCTAAAAGTGTATAGGAAGTTACATGCATTTAAAAATTGCTAACTCTTGTTACCAGAATACCCTCCAGGGAATTTTTATCAAGTTCCTTTACCACCCAACAGCAGATGATGTCATGATGATAATAAAAATACCTAGCACTTTTTGGGTATTTAGTCCATGCTGGTAATGTTCTGAGTGTTTATATGTATTCTCATTTCATTCTCCCAACACTCTTATGAGGTATATTCTGTTACCATCACCCTAATATTACAGATGAGACATTTGGAAAACTTTCTTAGAATAATTTACATTCAAAAAGTTGAACTGAAATATTTTGGGACATTGTTCTATTTTCAAGAAATTTCAGGTCTCAAAAATTGACTTTCTTAGATTCTTAAAGGTAGGTTTTCCTTCTAGATATATTTTTAGTGCTGGCTTTCTGACTCCCAATTCCAGTATGTTTTAGTGTGTGTTGGGAATTTGGAGAGGGTTTAAATATCTCAAATTTTAATTAGATTTATCTGTTATACCTTAGTACGACTTATATAGATGGGTATTCGTTACTCTGGAGCTGCTAGGACAACTTCTTCACACGCTACCCATCACTTACTGGCAGTTGCTGCAGTGAACTGATGGAAAGAGTGTTTGACCTGTTAAGTATTTTGTTGTATCTTTAAACTCTTTAAGTTATAATAGTTGTATGTAAGTAACTGGTTATACCTATCACCTAAGAATGAATTAAGTCAGTACTTTACGTTGTATAACAAACATTAATTCATTTGTTGTAAATAGTAGATTTGCCTCGTCCTTACTAATTGTGTTTTAAATTTATCATGGCTCTCTATTCAAGCCTGGAAAGATAAAATGATATGTGACTTGGGTTGTTAGTTGCCAGTTAGGTTGAAAATTTATACATCCAGTTTTGTTCCTGATATTATTTGCCAAGAACCTCAGATATTTTAAAACAGTTTAATAGAAGCTAAGTTTGGAGTAGATGTTAATTTTGGTGACATTTTTCTGTGATCTATTCAATGTACCTTATCTGAACTACTGCTTAAATTTTTATTTTATGTAGTCCTTATATTAGCACTGGGAAATTCTCATTTCCCAGTTGTTACTGTTTTTTAATTCAGTGACTGTGTATTTTTATTTATAGTTTAAAAGAATATATCAGGTATATATTTATAATTTCCAAGTGCAGTCCATACTGTATTGACTTATTTTAAAAGTTTAAAAGTTTAAAAACTTTAAAAGATAACATTTAAGATAAACTTTAAGACAACCTGTGGAATTATAAAGTCCTAATATTAAGAATTATATTTGTGAATATTTCTTTTACTCCTTTTCCAAAAATAGCACTGTAGAGGTTTTTGTTGTTGTTATTTTTATATAGAAATGTCCATACATAAGAATGGACATATACCTACATAGTCTAGCTTCAGTTTTCAGCATCCTGCCATACTTACTTTATTTCTCACCCTTCACTTTTTTTCTGGAGAATTTCAGAACAGTTTCTAGCTGTCATACCATTAATTTGTTTTGTATACTGCATATTTCCGGCAAACTGGTATTTAGATCTAAAAACTTGATTTAAATTTAGTTTAGCAACACTTCCTTGGTGGTGCTGTGTACTTTCTATTGCATCACTTGTTAAAGTTGATGAGAGTTCAGATGGTGTCATTATGATCCTTCCATCCTAAAGTTCCCCATCAGCATTTCATGTAGTATTAACAACAGCTTTGATGATCTTGCCTGAGTCCATTATTTCATTAGGCAAAGTGATTACTTTCTAATTCTGTCCTTCTGCTTACATTTATTAATGGAAGTTCTATAAAGCATTCTTCCAACTAATTGCTTATTTTGAAATGCAGTCCATATAGGAAAGGCAAAATGAATGCTTGATTCTTTACCTTAATTTACCATTTTTCAGAATGAGTCAGTACTCTAGCAATATTTTTCATTTTTAGGTGTCATTATGAACTCACGGGTTTTTAGTACAGTTGATGTATTGCAATCTTTTTATTTTTTGATGCTCAAATAGTTTCTTCTGTGGCCTGTGGGAGCATCTTCAAATTGGGTTTGTGTCCTTTGTATACCACCCGAGTGGTCTTTGACAAGATAGTCTCTGATAAAAGATGATCCAGAGTCATATTTTACATTACCTGCCTCAAAGCTGGAAACCAACCATTTCTTTCTTTCTTTCTTTCTTTCTTTCTTTCTTTCTTTCTTTCTTTTTTTTAAGTACTGCTCATTTCCTATTGAGAAGTGATGTTTAGAGGTTATAGATTGGGAAGTATAGTGTTCATTGCTCTGCTGAGTTACATTATTGCTTTCACCTTTTTTAGTGGATAAAGTTAGGAATATAAAGGTTTTAGAAAGAGATAAACCATTAATTTTAAGACTATTTTCATTGAAATTTTAAGATTAGGATTTTTTTTAAAGGTCTTTTATTCATTTATTTTTTAAAAGAATTTTAATTAATTTATTTGACAGAGAAAAGACAGTGAGAGAGGGAACACAAGCAGGGGGAGTAGGAGAGGGAGAAGCAGGCTTCCCACTGAGCAAGGAGCCCGGACGTGAGGCTCCATCCCAGGACCCTGGGATCATGACCTGAGCCGAAGGCATGCAGATGCTTAACGACTGAGCCACCCAGGCACCCCTAGGATTAGGTTTTTTTTTTATTATTTTTTCTAGGATTAGGATTTTTATGTAAACTTGTGTTTTATATTTGGATCTCTTTACTCTTACATTGAAAATCTTGACTAACAATATGAACAATTGCTTTTTTGCTTTATCCTATACATACTATAAATACACATAAATGAACATTCATAAGTGAATGTAAATGAAAATATTTATAATTATTACTAACAGTAATGCTAATAAGTCTGAGTTTTTTTGTTTTTTTTTTTAAGATTTTTATTTATTTATTTGACAGAGATCACAAGTAGGCAGAGAGGCAGGCAGAGAGAGAAGAGGAAGCAGGCTCCCCGCTGAGCAGAGAGCCCGATGCCACGCTCGATCCCAGGACCCTGGGATCATGACCTGAGCCGAAGGCAGAGGCTTTAACCCACTGAGCCACCCAGGCGCCCCAAGTCTAAGAGTTTTTGAGGTTATGCGACCAATCAATTAATTTTAAAGATTTTATTTGAGAGAGAGAGAGTAGAGTATAAGCAGGGGTATGGCAGAGGGAGAGGGAGAAGCAGGCTCCCAACATGGAACTCAGTCCCGTGACCCTGGGATCATAACCTGAGCTGAAGGTAGATGCTTAACCGACTGAGCCACCCAGGCACCCTGTATTTTCATGGCTTTTAAATTTTGGTTTGTTATTCCATCTTTTTTCTGTTCAAAAATATAAACAAATAGGGCACCTGGGTGGCTCAGTGGTTTAAGCCTCTGCCTCCGGCTCAGGTCATGATCTCAGGGTCCTGGGATCGAGCCCCATATCGGGCTCTCTGCTCAGCAGGAAGCCTGCTTCCTCCCTCTCTCTCTGCCTGCTTCTCTGCCTACTTGTGATCTTTCTATCTATCAAATAAATAAATAAATAAAATCTTAAAAAATATATATAAACAAATATGTATTTTATTTTTTTTTTTTATTTTTTTTTATTTTTTTTTATTTTTTAAAGTTTTTTTTTTTTTTTTTTTTCAAGATTTTATTTATTTATTTGTAAGAGACAGAGAGAGAGTGAGAGCAAGCACAGGCAGACAGAGTGGAAGGCAGAGTCAGAGGGAGAAGCAGGCTCCCTGCGGAGCAAGGAGCCCGATGTGGGACTCGATCCCAGGACGCTGGGATCACGACCTGAGCCAAAGGCAGCTGCTTAACCAACTGAGCCACCCAGGCGTCCCAAAACAAATATGTATTTTATTCTCTCCTCTTAAAATGTGTCTCTTGATTTTTCACCTAACAATTCTAAAAATTGTTAGGGTATAGAGATTATAGAGGAATGAAAGTATGTGTGTGTGTAGGATATATATGATATAAAGGAGACACACACACACACACACACACACACACACACTATCACTCCTTTATTCACTGCTTTTCATTCCTCTTTATTTTTATTTATTTATTTTTTTCTTCTTTTTAGTACTCCATTGTATGGTTACACCAAAGGTGGTTCAATCTGTTGATGAATAGTTTGCAGCCTTTTGCTGTTAAAAGCAGCACTGCAATGAATAGCTTTTTGTATATATTACTTCATATTTTTTGCCATTGTATCTTTGGAATAGAATTCTAGGAGAGGATTGTTGGGCCAAAGTTAAATGAATATATTATTTTTTAAACATGGCCAGATTTCTCTGGGGATCATAACCATTTTGGATGCCCACCAGCAATATTTGAGAGTGTTTTCTCAAAGCCTTTCCAACAGAATTTATTGTCAGATTTTAGGTTTCTTGGTCCATCTGATAGGTAAGAAATAGTATGTCAGCATTTAAAAATTTTTTTAATAAGTAATATCTTTCATATGTTTATTTTTATTTTTCAAAAGATTTTATTTAGAGGCACCTGGACCCCTCAGTTGGTTAAGTGTCTGCCTTGGGCTCAGGTCATGATCTCAGATCCTGGGATCAAGCCACTTCCTAACACTCACCCCCACTCATGCTCCCTCTCTTGCTTTGTGCTCTTTTTATTTTTTATTTATTTATTTATTTTTATATTTTTTAAAGATTTTATTTATTTATTTGACAGAGATCACAAGTAGGCAGAGTCAGGCAGAGAGAGAGGAGGAAGCAGGCTCCCCGCCGAGCTGAGAGCCCGATGTGGGACTCGATCCAAGGATCCTGGGATCATGACCTGAGCCAAAGGCAGAGGCTTTAACCCACTGAGCCACCCAGGTGCCCCCTTTGTGCTCTTTTTAAAAAGATTTTATTTATCAGAGAGAGAAAGAGAGAGTGAGGAGGTAGAGTGGCAGAGGGAGAGAGAGTATCAGTATCCTAAGCAGACTCTGTGCTGAACATGGAGTCTGACTCAGGGCTGTCTGTATTCCACCACCCTGAAATCATGGCCTGAGCTGAAATCAAGAGTCAGACACTTAACCAGCTGAGCCAGCCAGGCATCCTTTTTCATATGTTTAAAGGTCGTTCTGTTTCTTAATGATCAGTCTCTTCATATCTTTTGCTTGTTTTGCAGTCAGGTTGTTGGTCTTCATTCTTCTGTACATTTTCAGATGCTTTATATATATTGGGGACATAAATCCTATATACTAACACATTTCCCCAAAATTTGTCATTAGTCCTTTGACTTTGTTCCACTTTTTTATCATGCCAAATATCTATATATATTTTTGGTTAGTCATATTTGCTGATCTTTATCTTTACTGTTTATGGGTTTTGATTCATAATTAGGAAAGTTTTTTCCACTTCAAATTTATAGGAGAAATAACCTATTTTTTCCCCCAAACCTTGCATTATTTTCTTTTCTTCTCTCTTTCCTTTTAAAGCACACATCTATGTGATATTTATCCTATGTACAGTATGAAGAATGGATCCATTTTGTTTCAGTGTGGCTGTCCAGTCGTCCCAAAACAAATCATTAAAAATTTTCTTTCTCCAATTGACTTGAGATACTTTCTTTGTCATATGCTAAATTTCCATAGGCATTTGGATCTATTTGGAGTTATCACTATGTTCCATGGGTCTGTCTAAGCTTACACTAGAAACACATTTTTTAAATTATAGATTTTTATATTTTCTATATTTTGCCTGTTTATTCTTCCTAGTTTTGCCCTTTCTAGAATATCACATAGCTGGAATCATACAGTATGTAGCCTTTTCTCATTTGCTCTTTAACTTACTTAGTAATATGCATTTAAGGTCCCTCCATGTCTTCTTATGGCTTGAGAGCTCATTTCTTTTTAGTGCTGAATAACATTACATTGTCTGGATATCTTGGTTGCTGATACCCACTATTGAAAGACGTCTTAGTTGCTTCCATGTTTTGGCAATTATGAATAAAGCTGCTATAAACAACAACAACAAAAAAATTTCTTAGCTTATTTTTTTTAAATTTATTTTTATTATTTTTTAAAGATTTTATTTATTTATTTGACAGAGAGAAATCACAAGTAGATGGAGAGGCAGGCAGAGAGAGAGAGAGAGAGGGAAGCAGGCTCCCTGCTGAGCAGAGAGCCCGATGCGGGACTCGATCCCAGGACCCTGAGATCATGACCTGAGCCGAAGGCAGCGGCTTAACCCACTGAGCCACCCAGGCGCCCCATTTCTTAGCTTATTTATCTGAGGATACTGGTGGTAGGGAGACACATGATAATATTATTACTGGGGTTGTATTTGTTGTGTGGGTGAACTGACATACTTAATTAGTATTTTGGATATTAAATATCCAAAATTTGGATATATTTCTTTTCAAATGAAAGGACATACCATATTCTGAAATGGTATGTCTTTTCATTTGTTGAAGTCTAGTTTTGTATTTGGCAGGGAATGTTCTATAGCTTTTTTTTTTTTTTTTCCCGTAAACCGGCTTCATTGAGGTGTATAATTTACCTACCATAAAGTACATCATTTTAAGTATATGATTCAGTGATTTATAGTATACTTAAAGTTATGCAACCATTACTATAGTACAGTTCTATAATATTTCCATTAATCCCAAAAGATCCCTCCTGCTTTGAAACTAATGCCTATCCGGTTCTAAGTCCCACATAGCCTAATCTGTCGCTCTCTTTAAGGACTTGCCTCTTCTGGACTTTTCATAAAAATGCACATGTGTGATCTTTTGTGTCTGGTGTTTTTCGTTAAGTGTAATGTTTTTGAGTTTCATTCATGTTGTAGCAGGTATCAGTAATTAGTGTCCGTTTATTATTTAGTTCTTTTATAGTATTCCATTGTATGGATATTTATTATTTAGTTCTTTTATAGTATTCCATTGTATGGATATACCACATTTATTTTGTTTACCCATTTGTCGGATGATTGACATTGAGTTGTCCAGTATTTGGCTACAGTGAACATTTAGGTACAAATCTTTGTGGATATATATGCTTTCAATTCTGTTGGATATAGAAGAATCCTAATGAGGAGTCAGAGCTGCTACAACTTGATTAAGTTTGTTACTGCAAAAGACAGGAGCAGTAGCAAAAGTAGCTGGTATCAGAAAGATCTTGCTTTTGGTAGTAACTAGCACCTACATACTGGGTACTTACAGCACTTTAATGTAGTTTATGTAAAGCATATGAGCTTTAGAATTGAAATTAGGTTTGAATTCCCAGTGTTGTTTACTGTTTGACAAGTCATTTTAACTTGCTGAGTTTCAGTTTCTTTTTTAAAAAGATTTTTTATTTATTTATTTGACAGAGAGAGATCACAAGTAGGCAGAGAGGCAGGCAGAGAGGAGGAAGCAGGCTCCCTGCTGAGCAGAGAGCCCGATGTGAGACTCGATCCCAGAACCCTGAGATCATGACCTGAGCCGAAGGCAGTAGCTTAACCCACTGAGCCACCCAGGTGCCCTGAGTTTCAGTTTCTTGATGGAACTAGACACACAGAATACTGTACATGGCACAAAGTATGTGCCCACGAATTGGATGCTATTCTTATTATTAGCATCATGCCAGACTTAAGACAAAGAGGGACCAACCAGAGTAATTGGTGATTATAGTGTTTGAAATTTCTTACAGTTGCTGCCAAGAGAATC
Source organism: Mustela lutreola (assembly GCF_030435805.1). Lineage (NCBI taxonomy): Eukaryota > Metazoa > Chordata > Mammalia > Carnivora > Mustelidae > Mustela > Mustela lutreola. The sequence continues at coordinate 46,486,951 of NC_081296.1, forward strand.
TGTGATCTCTTTATCAGGAATAGAAGTGATTGTTGAGTTCATGAAGAACTCAGTCAGAGAAGCCATTATTTCTGTGACCTGTATTAAAGTACCTACCTTCTTTCCAGGCTGTTAGCTGTTGCTTTTCTTCTGATTTTCTTTTCTTTTCTTTTTTTTTTTTTACCCTTTCCTCCTTATGTTTTAAAAAGTACAAGCAACATAAGTAATCTTTTTTTTAAAAATTTTATTTATTTGACAGAGAGAGAGATATCACAAGTAGGCAGAGAGGCAGGCAGAGAGAGAGGGAGGAAGCAGGCTCCCTGCTGATCAGAGAGCCTGATGCGGGACTCGATCCCAGGATCCTGAGATCATGACCTGAGCCCAAGGCAGAGGCTTAACCCACTGAGCTACCCAGGTGCCCGCAACATAAGTAATCTTAAACAGTTAAGGGTGCCTGGGTGGCTCAGGTTGAGCCTTTACCTTCGGCTCAGGTTATGATCTCAGCGTCCTGGGATCGAGTCCCACATTGGTCTCTCTGCTCAGCAGGGAGCCTGCTTTCTCCGCTCTCTCTCTCTCTCTCTCTCTCTCTGCCTGCCTCTCTGCCTACTTGTGATCTCTCTCTGTCAAATACATAAATTAAAAAAAAAAAACCTTAAAAAAAGAAACAGTTAAAAATCACCTAGGGTCCTACCACTCTAATGTTTTAGCTTTATTCAAGTTACTTACCCTTTAATATTTCTAAATGTAAGAGACAGCTTGAAAATAAAATTGTTCCAATAAGAAATGATCTATTTTCCTGATTTTAAGTAGTATTGAGATTTAACTTCATACTTTTAGGAAATTTTCCTTTAAATTTTAAATAATTGCCATTCTAGAAAAAACACTAAGATGTCCAAATCTTGCTGGTTGTGATTATTATTTGGTTACAAGCATTATGTTCAAGTTACGCTTGCAAAATTTTTTTCTAGAAAAAGGATACTTAAACAGTAGAATAACAGTGTATCAGCTACTTATATAACCTTCAGTTACACAGTCCATGTTCCAAAAAATTATGTTGAATTTTAATGCCTTAGCAAAGCTAGCTTTGTATCACTTATCACTGGAACTTCAAATTGTTGCATTTATGTTAGATTTTGCTTGTTTATAATGTGTTTGTAATGTTTGGTTATTTTTTTATAGGCTTTTAAGGAAATTGCATGTATACAATACATGGAGAGAAATCACTAGTAAAGTTTATATGCAGGTGTAGCTTTTCTCCATGTAGAATAGTAATGTCCAGTTGGTGGGTTAAAATAAGGGAAGTATTAAAAAAAAGTTTTATTTATATGTATACTATTCTTAGTTTTAAATATACAATTCTTTTTTACTCCTGCCTTAAGCTGCATCGTGTGCATACTTAAGAAGGAAGAATTGGAAAAGTAATTTGAGAATTAAATCTAGGATATTATTTTAAATAGACATTCAAGTGCTATTTTTTCCCTCTGCCTATAAGATATATTTAGTCTGTTAAAAATGCATTCTACCTCAATATGTCTATGTGTGTAGTCTTTAGAACTTAAAAACTACTTCAGAAATAACTTTCTCCAAATCAGATTATCTTTCATTGACTCTGATTTGCTGGTGCGTGCTCTCTTTTCCTCTTTGAAGTATCAGAGAGTACATCGTAGATCTTTGTCATAAGCTTGTACCTCTTCCAGATACTGGTCAGCTTTTGAAATAATGCAGATGTTTGATGATGTACAGGTCTGTTAGAGATGAAAGTCAGTGGTTCCAAGGAATGGCACCTTGGATGAAGGAATAGATTGCATAAACTCCACCATGACAAGAAAGTAGAACCATTTGTTGTCATTGTGATATGCAGGAGTTCGGTAAAAGTTGGATAAAGATGCATATACAGTATCAATGTTATACATATATACTAGGAGAAAATAAGAATAAAGGGAACTCATTTAGAATAGCAACAAGGAGAATAAGGTCTCTAAGAATAATCTTAATAGGAGTATATTTGGCCTCGATGAAGAAAATTTATATAGCTTTATTAGCTTTTATAATGCAGATCAAACCTATAGGAAGAGATATTGATAGATGGCAAGATATATTCTTGGATGAAAAAATGTGTTTTATAGAGATGTCAGAGCTTCATCAATATTGCTTAATGCCAGTGTAGTCCAAATCTCAAGAATTTTCCTTTTCCCTAGATTTTATAATCCTAAAGAATTAGGAAAACCTGAATCTACTAGGTGTCAAAATAGAATTTCTCTAGTCTTTTCAACAAATATTATTGGAACTTTATCATAGACCTAAATGTAAAAGCTAAAATGTACAATTCTAGAAGAAACATAGGAGAAATTTGCAGTGACTTTCTATTAGGCGTATTTCTATTTTATGTCACCAAAAGCATCATGCATAAAAGAAATTGTTGGTTTGGATTTCATCAAAATTAGAGACTTTTGTGTTTCAAAAGACAGCATTAAGAAAGTGAAAAGTTGTCCATCAACGGATGAGTGGATAAAGAAGATGTGGTATATATACACAATGGAATACTATGCAGCCATCAAAAGAAATGAAATCTTGCCATTTGCAACAACATGGATGGAACTAGAGCGTATCATGCTTAGCGAAATAAGTCAAGCAGAGAAAGACAACTATCATATGATCTCCCTGATATGAGGAAGTGGTGATGCAACATGGGGGCTTAAGTGGGTAGGAAAAGAATCAATGAAACAAGATGGGATTGGGAGGGAGACAAACCATAAGTGACTCTTAATCTCACAAAACAAACTAAGGGTTGCTGGGGGGAGGGGGATATGGAGAGGGTGGTGGGGTTATGGACATTGGGGAGGGTATGTGCTTTGGTGAGTGCTGTGAAGTGTATAATCCTGGCGATTCACAGACTTGTACCCCTGGGGATAAAAATATATGTTTATAAAAAATAAAAAATTAAAAAAAAAAGTGAAAAGTTGGGGACGACTGGGTGGCTCAGTCATTGGGCATCTGCCTTCGGCTGGGGTCATGATCCCAGGATCCTGGGATCAAGCCCCGCATGGGGCTGCCCGCTCAGCGGGAAGCCTGCCTCTCCCTCTGCCTCTGCCCCTCTGTCAAATAAATAAAATCTTAAGAGAAAATGAAAAGTTGAGGAGCCTGGGTGCTTCAGTCGGTTGATCATCTGACTCATGATTTTGGCTCAGGTCATGATGTCAGGGTTGAAGGATTAAGCCCCATGTCTGGTTCCTCACTCTGTGGTGATTTGGCTGGAGACTTTTTTTTTCCTCCCTCCTTCTGCTTCTCCCCTCCATGTGCTTGGTAAAGGGAGAGGGAAACTCAAGTAGATTAATGTTCATAGTGGCTTTATTTGTATTGGTCAAGAGTGAGAAAAATCCAGATGTCCATCAACAGAAGTATGGATAAACAAATCGTGATATAGTCATATAATGGGAATACCACTCAATAATAAAAAAGAATGAGCTATTGATATACATGAGTATATATCACAAATGAATACTTCACTGAATGAAAAATCCAGACACTTAAAAAAAATCCAGACATAAAGTATATGTAACGTATAATTCCATATTGATACAGAACTCTTGAAAATACAAACCAATCCGTAATGACAAAACACAGGTCAGTTATAGGAGTGTAGGATTGGGTGTGGAGAGGTGATAATTGAAGCAGGTCACACAGGATCTTTTTTTTTTTTTTTTAAGATTTTATTTATTTATTTGACAGAGAGAAATCACAAGCAGTCAGAGAGGCAGGCAGAGAGAGAGAGAGAGAGAGAGGGAAGCAGGCTCCCCGCTGAGCAGAGAGCCCGACGCAGGACTCGATCCCAGGACCCTGAGATCATGACCTGAGCTGAAGGCAGCGGCTTAACCCACTGAGCCACCCAGGCGCCCCCACACAGGATCTTTTAAGGGTGTTGGAAATGTTCTAAAATTGGACTGAGGTGATGGTCATATTCTGTAAATTTACTAAAAGCAGTGAAATATGCACTTAAAATGGGTGAAATTTTTAGCTTTCAGTATTTGTGTGGGAAAATTCTTATTAAAACATGACTTGTAAAAAAACAAAAACAAAAACCTGACTTGTAAACTCCTTGCAGACTTGGTAATAGTAATGAACAGAGAGGAATGTTTTTTAAAAGGATAAAAGAAGGAGACATTCAGTACCAGATTTGTGAAAAATATTAGCAGGAGAAGAAATGTAACATGACTTTTATTTTATTTTACTTTTTTTTACCATCTTAACCATTTTTTTAAAGTGTACATTTCAGTCATAGTAATTATATCCACATTGTTGTGAAGCACATCTCCAGAACTTTATCCTTTGCAGTTTGAAACTCCATCTAATAAATAACTCCCTTTTTCCTCTCCCCTCAGTCCTAGTAGCCATCACTCTACTTTCCTTATGAATTTGACTGCTTTAGATTCACACATAAGTGGAAACACACAGTATTTAAAATTTTTTTTTGACTGGGTTATTTGTTCATGTTGTTGTAGCATGTGATAGGAGTTCTTTTCTTTCAGGCTGAATAATATTCCATTGTATGAATATACATTTTGTTTATCTGCTCATCCATTGATGGACATTTGCATTGTTTTCACCTCTTGGCTATGACCATGGATGTGTAATGTCTCCTTGAGACAAAATGTGAATTTTAAAGTATGAAAGTTATACCTCAGAGAAGCTGTTTAAAAAAAAAAAAAATAGGGGCGCCTGGGTGGCTCAGTGGGTTTAAGCCGCTGCCTTTGGCTCAGGTCATGATCTCAGGGTCCTGGGATCAAGCCCTGCATCGGGCTCTCTGCTCAGCAGGGGGCCTGCTTCCCTTCCTCTCTCTCTGCCTGCCTCTCTGCCTACTTGTGATCTCTCTCTGTCAAATAAATAAATAAAATCTTTAAAAAAAAATAGAATTACTCTGATAGAAGAATCTTTGTCGAGGGGGAGAAAGAGATGGCATATAAGCTAAAACATGTAAGAATATTTAAGGGAGTTATCAAAATTTAATGGGGGGAAAGAAAGGATTTTTCAGTAGATGGTTTGAGAATAACTATTTAGCCATGGTGAGACAGGACCAAATTCTATTTATAATCTTACCTAATGCCATGAATAAAAATTAGTTCTAGATGAAGTAAATAATTAATGAAACACACTGAACCAAATACATGTTATCTATTAACCCAATAAGGATGCTCTTTCCAAACTTAGAGTAATTTAGAAAAGAACAGATACCAAAAAAAGACATATTTCATAGCTTAAAGCCAAAAATTACTTTTTCTTAAAAGAATACCATATCTTGGGACGCCTGGGTGGCTCAGTTGGTTGAGCAGCTGCCTTCGGCTCGGGTCATGGTCCCAGCGTCCTGGGATCGAGTCCCACATCAGGCTCCTTGCTTGGCAGGGAGCCTGCTTCTCCCTCTGCCTCTGCCTGCCACTCTGTCTGCCTGTGCTCGCTCGCTCTCCCTCTCTCTCTCTCTGCTTAACTCCTTTTTGCTTAACAAAAACCAAAACTCTTGAGTAAAATATATAGCAAATATAGTATCTTTATTTTAGATACTAAAGGGTATTATGGGATGTAAGTATATAAGATCTTAATACCTTTAGATATTACAAGATTAATATTTCTGTATGAGATCATACAAATAAATATGGAAACCCACTAGAAGTTATAAAGTATCAAAATCAGAGAAGATGAAGTAAGCATGAAGATAACAGATCAAGAGAGTGAGTACTATTTTCACTACGTGTGTTTAGCTCTGTTTTTTAAAAAAAAAACTTCCATTTGACAGGTAAGATTTTTACTTTTATAATGAATTTCATAGCCTTCAAAGTAAAGAAATATTTGTCTTTCAGTTAGTTTAAAATGCTTTTCCTTTGTTTCCAGGAAGTATCGATGAAGATGTTGTGGTGATAGAAGCTTCCTCCACTCCCCAGGTCACTGCCAATGAAGAAATTAACGTTACCTCAACCGACAGTGAAGTGGAGATTGTAACAGTTGGGGAAAGCTATCGGTATGATTTTAATTCCTAGTTGTGTATGATTTTAATTCCTAGTTGTGTATGTGAATTTTTTTTTTTTTTTTAAAGATTTTATTGGAGAGAGAGTGAGCAAGTGAGCAAGTGGGGGAAGGGAGAGGGAGAGGGAGAAGCAGGCTCTGTCCCGAGCACTGAACCCCATGAGGGGCTTGACTTTCCCAGGACCCTGAGATCATGACCTGAGCTGCTGAAATCCAGAATCAGAGGCTTTTTTTTTTTTTTAAGGTTTTATTTACTTATTTGACAGAGAGAGAGAGACAGCAAGAGAGGAAGCACAAGCAGGAAAAGTGAGAGAGGGAGAAGCAGGCTTCCTGCTGAGCAGGGAGCCCAATGCAAGGCTGGATCCCAGGAATCCGAAATCATGACCTAAGCTGAAGGCAGATGCTTAACGACTAAGCCATCCAGGCACCCTTATGTCAAGTTTTAAATATAAATATTTAAACATATTTGTGCTGTGGATATTTCCATTTTTTTAATTTGCAGGGGGAGACCCCATTTGAGCATATACCAGATTAGTGGTTTTCAAACCAGGTTGCATTAGACTCACTTGGAAAGATTATAAAGTAAAGATAAAATTGATCCCTGGATCATATCCCAGGTGAGCGGAACCAGAATCCTGGGGGTCAGTATTTTTTTTAAGCACTGCAAGTGTACAATAAGAGTTAAGAGTTATTGTTGTAGATAAAGAGTAATTTTACTTAGTGATTTCCAAATTTTTGTTTTATGATTCAGAGAGTTCATGAACTTCTTTGAAATTTAGATATGAATAAAAGATAAATATTGGAGATAGCACTAAAATTGAAAGTGTTGAAAAATATTAAGAAGTATTGATGTATAATCTGTTTGAAGATCTCATGAATACCATTGAAGTTTATGCTATTATAATAGGGCCGCCTGGTATGGAACATATTTTTACAATGTTGTTGTCCTTCACTCAGTGTTTTCATCTAAGCCTTGTACTAAAAATGAATGAAAGATTCTCGTTTCTTTTGAAAAATAACTGGAAATGACATTGCTCTTTTGTGTGTCACTTTGACCAAAAACTAAAAAGAGGGGAAGAAGAGAGGGGGGGATCCCTAGCGGTATTTTCTTGTGCTTTAGGTGATTACAGATATGGGTGAGAGAAGCAATGAAGTGCTCCTCTATTCCATTTGGTGTATACCAAACTAATCTGTGGATGAACCTTAATTTTTGTGTTAGAATGAATTGAGAAATGCATTTGCGCATGGTGTTTTAATTTGTGTTACTTACTTTAAGATTTTTTTTTACTTTGGAAGCATGTTATAAACTATATTTAAAATGTGCTTTTCCATTTGTACTTTCCCACTGGAATGCAGCTTTTAATGGCATGGAAGAGAGCACTCTGTAATGTATCTGTTAGTTTTAAGTTTTAAATGATTTTCCTAGGCTCTGAGGAAAATTGATACTCCGTGGTAGGTGCCACAGTTATCCTGTGACTGCATTAGTGCTTGGTACAACATTGACTCAGTTTTTATTAGCTGAGCTACAAGGGTTGCTGAAATGAAGGACCTGTCTGTGAAACTGGAAATCTTTTTTGTCTTGGGGTGCTTCATGTTCAAGCAGATGTGTTTACTATAGTAATGGATAGTAATGTTAAAAAAGACATACAGTGCTCATGACCCATATTTATTTTCCTTAATATTACATGGAATATTAACTTTGTCACTTTTTAGCTGGCTCTTGGGCTTTCCTCTCTAAGGGAGAATGCACCCTGGGGTGCGTGGCTTGCTCAGTTGATGGAGTGTTGCAACTTTGACCTTGGAGCTTTGGGTTCCACATTGGGTGTTGAGATTGCTTAAAAATATATATATATTTTTTTTAAAGAGAGAATGCATCTGTGTTTCAGTTTCTTTAGTTTCAGGATTTGACAGTTGCTACTAATCATAGGAACCACTATGGTCTGTGCGAAACTGTTCCTCACATGCCAGGTTTTTTGTTCAGTGTAATACTTGGTTTCATAAACAGCAAAGTGGACCTGACACTTTTTGCAGCTATTGAGAGCTTCCCAGAAATAAGAGACTGTTCAGTCTTACTACAGGATCTTGGTTTCTCAAGAATTTTAAATAGTGATCTCTCTCCACACCAAAACCATTTTACCCTGAACATTTGTTTACTATTATGCCTTGGGCCACAAAATTCTTGAGGGAATGCAGTGTCTTTTTTTTTTTTTTTTTGGCTGTGTCTCTGTAATTAACCTTTATACTCCTATTTACTTGAGAATTTCATTTTAGAATTTGAGCTTCTTTATAAATTCTTAGGCTTTACACTTGCTGAGGTCATTTTCAGTCTGGTTCTTTTCTGAGTGGTTGAACTCACATCCCTGATAACTGCCTATTAATTGATTTTGTTCACTCTTTCCATACATGCTAACAATGAGCTTCTTTTCTTTTTCTTTTTTTAACAAAGATTTAAAAATCTTTTTTAAGACAGAGAGAGATCACAAGTAGGCAGAGACAGGCAGGGGGCAGGGAGGAGTTCACTCCCTGCTGAGCAGAGAGCCAATGTGGGGCTCAACACCAGGACCCTGAGACTGTGATCCAAGCTGAAGGCAGAGGCTTAACCCACTGAGCCACTCAGGTGCCCTCGCCTTTTTTTTTTTCTTGAAGTTTATTTTATTTTATTTTTTCAAAAGATTTTATTTATTTATTTGACAGAGATCACAAGTAGGCAGAGAGAGAGAGAGAGAGAGAGAGAGAGAGAAGCAGGCTCCCTGCTGAGCAGAGAGCCCGATGCGGGACTCAATCCCAGGACTCCGGGATCATGACCTGAGCCAAAGGCAGAGGCTTAACCCACTGAGCCACCCAGGCACCCCTTGAAGTTTATTTTTTTTTAGTCATCTCTACACCCAATGTGGGGCTTGAACTCACTACCCTGAGATCCAGAGTCACATGTTCTTCCAACTGAGCCAGCCAGGAACCCCTAAATAATAAGCTTCTAAGCATTTTACATTCAATTTGGGCAAGAGGAAAAACCAACTTCATAAGCCCCACCTCTCTATTTTTTTAAAGATGTTATTTATTTCCTGAGCAGAGAGACTGACAGGGGCTCAATCCTCGGATCCTGGGATCATGACCTGAGCCGAAGACAGGTGCTTAACTGATTAATCACTCAGGCGCCCAAGCCTCACCTTTCTAAAACAGACATATTTTTCTCCTGGATCCTTAGGACTTCATATTCTATATAATGCTCCTCTCTACCCTCAGTTCAGGTTATTACAGTGAATCCTTAAAATTTTTTAAAAATAAAATATATACCTATAGATAATTTAGTACAGTGAGCACCACAATAAACAATGATGACGTAAGTGTTAGGTGTTGGGGGTTTGTGGTTACATGCTTTAAAAGCATAAAGTGGCTCAAACAAGTGAAGTGTCTTATGACTACAAAACTAATAAACTAGCTGCAACTATTCTTACCTCTCCTGATCCCAGGAAATCTCTGGGGCCTTGAATGTTTTTTAGGACGATACCAAAAAATTATCTTTATTTAGGCCTCTTAAAATCATGATTTTCAAATCTAGTCTGGACTAAACGTACAGGATCATGTGGGTTATTTAATGTTTAGGGTGTTGCTATTTTTGTTAGTTTTACCTATGGTGAATAATTTTAGGTGTTAAAAATATGTAAATACATGGTTACAACCCCCGTGTGTGTTCAAAATAACCATTGAAAAGAGAGCAGCATTCTTTCTTTCTTTTTCTTTTTTTTTTTAAAAAGGTTTATTTATTTATTTAAGAGAGTGAGTGTGTGGGTGCACAGTGGGAGAGGGAGAGTCTTTTTTTTTTTTTTTTTTTTTTTAAGATTTTATTTATATGAGAGAGCAAGCATGAGCAGGGAGGAGAGGGAAAGGGACAGCCAGACCTCCCTGCTAAGTGTGGAGCCCAACCAGAAAGGCTTATGATTTCTTGGGTAACTAAAAATTTTGTTCTTTCTTCATATTAACTAATTTAATATTGATGTCATTTAAGGTCTCGTTCAACTCTTGGACACTCCAGATCTCATTGGAGCCAAGGTTCAAATTCTCATACAAGTCGGCCACAGGAGCCACGGAACCGTAGTAGGATTTCTACTGTTATACAACCTTTGAGGCAAAATGCAGCAGAAGTTGTGGACCTTACTGTTGATGAAGATGGTAAGTTGGGTTAGTAACAGTATAGAATTATGAAAAGAATTAATAAAATCAAGTATCTTTGAAACTCCTATAGTGAAAGTCCTTCTACTGCTTCCTGGTAATATTGTTAAATGGACAGTTATCAGATAGCCCAATTATTTTTTTTGTTTTTAGAAATTTTATTTATTTATTTGAGAGGATGAGAGAGAGAGAGAGCATGAGGGATAGAAGGTCTGAGGGAGAAGCAGACTTCCCACTGAGCAGGGAGCCTGATGTGGGACTCGATCCTGGGACTCCAAGATCATGACCTGAGCTGAAGGCAGTCATTTAACCAGCTGAGCCACCCAGGCACCCACATATCCCAATCTTATTTTTCAGTTGATAGAACAGCCTCAGCTTGTAACTTGTGCCTAAAATCCTTTCTATTTCATTGCTTAGTAGTTATTTTTTTAGGGGGGGAAGAACTTTTTTTTTTTTTTTTAAAGATTTTATTTATTTATTTGAGAGAGAGTGAAAGCATAAGAAGGGGAGGGTCAGAGAGAGAGAGAGACTCCCTGCTGAGCAGGGAACCTGATGCAGGACTCCATCCTGGAACCCCAGGATCATGACCTGAGCCAAAGGCAGTTGTTCAACCAACTGAGCCAGCCAGGCACCCTACTTTTTTTCTTAAAGATTTTATTTATATATTACAGAGAGGAGAGAGAGAGAGAACATGAGTAGGGATGGGGCAGAGGGAGGAGGAGAAGTAGACTCTCCATTGAGCAGGGAGCCTGATGTGGGGCTCGATCTCAGGATCCTGGGATCATGACCTGAACCAAAGGTAGACATTTAACCTACTGAGCAGCCACCTAGGTGCCTGAAAAAAAAAAAAAAAAAAAAAAAAACCCAAAAACCTTTTATAAGTGTTAGTTTGATCTACCCTAGACTTACCTATTACTTTTATTTATAATATTATTGTCATACTTTAACTTTGCTATGAAAAATAGAAGTGACACTTTTAAAATGCAACAGAAAAGCAATTTAACTTGAATTTATATGGTAAATATTGGTTATTTGCAGTGTCGAAATTTGGGGCACCTGGGTGGCTCAGTTGGTTGTGACTGACTCTTAATCTCAGCTCAGGTCTCAATCTCATTGTCATGAGTTCAAGCCTCGTGTTGGGATCCATGCCGACTTAAAAAAGGAAGAAATGTGATAGTTAATGTTATCCTCTGATATTACTGGTACCTTTTGTGCTGCTCAGCTTTAGTATTTTTCTTTCAGCTTATAACTCCATCCAAGCAACTAAGAAAAGAAAGCTAGAGTTGTACAGTGGAGATTAGTGAAAGTGGTAGCATGTGTGAGTATGTGAATACAGATGTGAGTTTCCCCACTTACTAAAAATTGCCTTCAGGTATTAGTCACATCTTAGAAGGAAATGGTCTATCATAATTTCTTTAAAGGAAGATGAGGAGCCATAAGTGAGTTTATTAGCTATAAATTGGAGAAAGGATACATAAGGTCTGTAGAGTTACAGGCCTTGTGCAGTCAGCTCTTCTATGGATTGTTTGCAGCTTGGATGATCCTAACTTTCAGAGTATCAATTCTTTGGAATTAAGATGTTCATAAAGAGATAGTTTATTCCCACTGTCTACATTTCATTCAACCATGTCTCAGTTTTTATTTTGAGGCATCATAAATTATCTATAAGACAGTGATTAATATATTAGGGATTAATTAGAGATTCCTCAGAGTTAATTAATCTAGGATTACTGCTTTGGAAACTGTATTTTCCCCTGTGACATCTGTCAGCCATACCCCTACCCTGACTCCCATCCCTAGCAAAGAATCCCCCTACCCAAAACATCAGTAATACTAAGGCTGAGAAATGGAGATACACCATTTGCAAATAAACAAGAGGTTCTTCCCTCCGCTTTTTATGTATAAGCAAATACATTTGTTTAAGCGTCCAAAGTACATTGTCCCATGTAGATCAACAGGGACAATTTGTGTTTCTGGAATTAGCTTAGCACACCACATTGTAATCAGTAGTTTGCCCTCTAATTCTATATCACATTAAGTGAGTCCCTTTTCTGATCCAATTGTTGTGACTCTGCTTTGGACATACTCAGTCTCATTTTTTTTTTTTTTTAAAGAGTTTATTTATTTATTTGACAGAAATCACAAATAGGCAGAGAGGCAGATAGAGAGAGTAGGGGAAGCAGGCTCCCCACCGAGCAGAAAGCCCGATGCGGGCCTCGATCCCAGGACCCTGAGATCATGACCCGAGCTGAAGGCAGAGGCTTTAAACCACTGAGCCACCCAGGTGCCCTCAGTCTCATTTTTAAACAACTACTTTATAATTAGAGTAGAGTAGTAGAAATCGTACATAAGTCAAGGTCTGCCTGAAATTTCTTTTACTTTTTATAAAAATTTTAATTTTTATTAGCATATAATGATGAATATTAATATTTGTAAAAAAAAACTTTTTGAAAACATATGAAAAGGCCTGTAAAAAAGATTAAAACAATTTAAAAAATTTAAGTGGTCAGGGGCGCCTGGGTGGCTCAGTGCGTTAAAACCTCTGCCTTCGGCTCAGGTCATGATGTCAGCGTCCTGGAATCGAGCCCCACATTGGGCTCTCTGCTCAGCAGGGAGCCTGCTTCCTCCTCTCTCTCTGCCTGCTTCTCTGTCTACTTGTGACCTCTGTCTGTCAAATAAATAAATGAAAAATCTTTAAAAAAAAATTTAAGAAGTCACTATATATAAACCATTATACAGTGTGCTTTATATGTGTGACTTCCGTTCATTCTAACAATAGTTGTGTGAAGAAAATTCTGTACTTTCCCAATGCTACAGATGAGGAAATGGAGAATGGTTAAGTAACTTATCCATCACTATAGTGCCAGTGGTGAAATCAGAATTGCTTATCCAAGCAGTCTGACTCTAGAATCCATTCTGTACCAGAGAAAGTGTAATTTGTAATACTGTTCTGACAGCCTGTGACAATTTGTATGAAAATAATATAAAAAGATTTTACTTTCCTTTTCTCATTTTCTTTGTGGTAGATCAGAAAATTTACAGAGTTGTTACCCCGAAATAATCACCTGGATTGTTGGAATATGCATATGTGTTTGATTTTTTTAAATGCAGTAATCATATTTTAGTTCCATGTCATTTTGATGTTGCAAGCTAGCTTTATGAAAGTTTTAATTAGGTATTATACTTATTAGTTCATATTTTTAAAGTTTGTTTTAATAATTTTAAAAATGTTACCGTGAATTAAAGTATAACCTGTCACCTAATACATTTTGAAATCCCAAATAAACATTTTTTGTTTTATAGAACCTACTGTAGTACCAACCACTTCTGCGAGAATGGAATCACAAACCACAAGCACTTCCATTAACAATTCAAATCCATCTACCTCTGAGCAGGCCTCTGATGCTGCTTCAGCTGTCACTGGTAGCCAACCCTCCATAGTGTCAGAGACTTCAGCTACTCTTACAAGCAATAGTATGACTGGTACTTCTATAGGAGGTATGTAATAAAGTGGGGGGAGGCCGCTTTCATTACTCTTGTTAGAAAAAGTATTGATTTTAAGATTTTAGCTATATTAGGAAGAGCATATTCGTAGAATAAACTGTATATGAGCAAAGTAGTCTCTTTAGAATTAAACTTTGATTTCATATTTGAGTTTGTGTGCTGTATATTACCAGAGTATCATAGCTCAACTGAAAGAGATCAGCGAGAATTAAATGGCCAATTAGAAATACAATAACAAGAGAAAAAAATAGGTAAATCTAACATCAAAATTTAAAACTTTGGTACATCAAAAGACACTGTCAAGAAAGTGAAAAGGCAGCCTACAGAATGGGAGAAAAATACTTTAAAATCATGTATCTGTTAAGGGTCTAGTATCCAGACTATGTAAAGAACTTATACAGCTCAACAATAAAAAGACAGATACCCCAGTTTAAAAATGGGCAAAGAATTTGCGTAGGTATTTTTCCAAAGAAGATACACAGTTGATCAAGAATGTCATGAAAATAGCATCATTAGTTATTAGAGAAGTGTAAATCAAAATCACAGTGAAGTACTACTTTATCCTTATCAGGCTGTCTGTTATTCAGAAAAACAAAACAAAACTATAGAAATAGGAAATCAGAAAATAACTGGTGTTGACAAGAGTGTAGAGGAATTGGAACTCTAATGAACATCTGGTGGGAATGTAAAATGCTGCAGCTGCTATGGAAAACACTGGTGGTTCCTCAAAAAGTTAAACCATAGTTACCCTATGACCTATAGTCTCACTCCCAGGTATGTCCCCAAAAGAATTGAAAATGAGGATGGGAATTTTTTTAAAAAAATTGATGATGTCCATTTGCTCAATTTTTCTTTTCTTTCTTTTTTTTTTTTTTTTTTTGTTGTTTTTTTTGTTTTGTTTTGCTATCCTATCTAAGCAACCATTTCCTAACCCAGGATCACAAAGAATATACTCTTGTGTTTTAAGTGTTTCAGCTCTTACCTCAGATTATTGTTTAAGTTAGTAGGATATCTCTGGCTCTTTTTCCTGTCACCTGTTTTTTTTTTTTTTTTCTTTAAAGATCTTATTTATTTATTTGAGAGAGAGAGGGCATGAGAGTAGAGAGGTCAGCAGGAGAAGCAGACTCCCTGCAGAGCAGGGAGCCTGATGTGGGACTCGGTCCCAGGACTCCAGGATCATGACCTGAGCCAAAGGCAGTTGCTCAACCAACTGAGCCACCCAGGCGCCCTCCTGTTATCTGTTTAACTGAGCATTAAGCTAGCCTTTCTCTCCTGGACGATGGCATGGAGATAGGAACTTGCTAAACATTTACTAACTAGGGTGTTATAGACCCTGTAGCTCATAGATATCACTATATCGCCATTAGTGGAACTACCTTATGCTTTCTATCATTTTTTACTTTTTTTTTCTTTTAGATTTTTTAATTTATTTATTTGACAGACAGAGATCACAAGTAGGCAGAGAAGCAGGCAGAGAAAGAGGAGGAAGCAGGCTCCCCACTGAGCAGAGAGCCCGATGTGGGGCTCGATCCCAAGACCCTGGGATCATGACCTGATCTGAAGGCAGAGGCTTTAACCCACTGAGCCACCCAGGCGCTCCATGTCATTTTTTACTTTTAATAGTATTTTATTTAATTCTTACAATATCCTTATAGCTTACATTGAACAGATTAGGAAATCTTCTTGTGGCTGGATTTAGGTTTCTCTGTTGTGGAAAATTAAGGGGAGAATCCACAGTCCAAGGAGGTTTCCCCAAAGATGTCTTTTTAAAAAAAAAACTTTATTTATTAAAAGAAATAATAAAGATTTTATTTATTTATTAGATAGACACAGCAAGAGAGTGAACACAGGCAGGGGGAGAGGGAGAAGCAGACCTCCCACAATTACGGAGCCCGATGTGGGGGTCAATCCCAGGACCCTGGGATTATGACCTGAGCCAAAGGCAGATGGCTAACAACCAAGCCATCCAGGTGCCCCCCAGAGCTGTCTTTTCAATACTATATTCTTTGAAGAAAAAAAAAAAGTAGGGAGAAATGAAATGGGCAAATTTTTATTTCATTTATCGAGTGTATACTCTTTTCTGAGTACCGTACCTCTACTGTCTTATATGTTATTTTATATATTATCATTTAATTCTTAAACTTTGCTTGTTATTTATATTATTCTTCCCACTTCAGAAATAAAGGTATCTGGATACCTTCAAATATGCTTTCAAAGCTAGTAATAATCTTTGAGGCAAAGATTTTAACTTTTCTCATTCATTCCTTCCTCTTGGTAGCTTTATGTACTCTCATCTTGTCTAGATTTTATGTGACGCAGTCCCAACTTCAGTACTGTCTCAAAGCTTTTATTACTTGTTTTTTAAGACACTTGTTCACTCAGAATTCACATTTAATATCTAGGGTAGTGACTTCACTATCTGAATGGTTTTCTCATGATGCTACTTTACCTATATTGAAGACTACCTTTGGGATAGACTTGCTTGTGTTGTGTTTCTCTAAACTAGCAGAACCTTGTTCCAGGCCTAATTGTTTCTCTGAATAAACCTGATAGAAGCATATACAGGTACTCATATGACATCAGGGGCACTCAGTTCTGCTGACTTCATTTCCTGCTAAGACACTATAGAACATCAGTCTCCTATTTTCTTCACATCCTGTCTTTATTTTGTACCTTCTTGCATATTTCCATCCTTGAATCATGCAAGCCGTCTAGCTTCACTCCTATCCAGGTTTTTAGATGGGGCTAGTAAAAATTACAGATCCAAGCAGATTGGTGCCTCATGAATTTATGGTATCTAATCTTGGGCTTTTGGTAATAAGTTGCCATAGTGTGATGTATCTAATTTAATTCCCTTTCTTTCCCCTTAGTGGCTATTCCATAATTCCCTTATTCTCCTCCGGACATTGATCCCCCCAGGGAAAAGTAAATAAAAAGTAAATGAAGGTTCTCAAGCACTCATAACTTCCAACCCTTCCTTCTCTCCTGACTCTTGGTCTTTTAACTCCTTTCTTTTCTTTCCAGTCCCCCTGCCCTTTTTAAAAGATTTTATTTATTTATTTAACAGACAGAGATCACAGGTAGGCAGAGAAGCAGGCAGAGAGAGAGAGAGGAGGATACAGGTTCCCTGCAGCCCCTCGTGCGGAGCTGGATCCCAGGACCCTGGGCTGACCTGACCTGAGCTGAAGGCAGAGGCCTTAACCCACTGAGCCACCCAGGCGCCCCCTTTCCAGTCCCTTTATTCATGCTCTACCTCTTGTCCCTTCTTGTCTCCTTGACTTTGCTTTAACAGTTACCTTCTCAGCATCTTTGCTTGTTCATTCCCTTAGTGCGCATATGTACATTTGTGTTAAGTCTTGTACACTTAAATGGATCTTCTATACCTTAAATTCTTCCTTTAACTTGCTTCTGACTCCTGTCAAAATAAATATATTAAAAGTCTGGCAGTAATCTTCTTGTCATCTCTGTTTTCTCCGAGGCCTCTGTTCTTAACCTTTCTCACTGGCCCATCTCATAACTATGTGTGTTTTCAGCTACCACCAATATGCCAGTGACCTTTGTTTTTGTTTCCAGAGCCCTCTCTTTGTTTTAAATTTTCATACACAGCTGGCTATTGGATATCTCTGGACCATTCTGCAGTCACCTCAGACTCAACATGTGCCAAGCAACTCATCATCTATCTGAATTTTCTATGTGCTCATTGTTTAACCATGCATGATATCTTATATATTCATTTATTCCAGTTTTTATTGAGTTTTTATCAAGTACTGTTGTAGGCATTGGGCAGAAAGCATAAATTTTCTGTCCTAGTAGAACTAACGTTCTAGGGGACAATAATAGCTAACATCTTTTTTTTTTTTTTTTAAAGATTTTATTTATTTATTTGACAGAGAGAAATCACAAGTAGTCAGAGAGGCAGGCAGAGAGAGAGAGGGAAGCAGGCTCCCTGCTGAGCAGAGAGCCCGATGCGGGACTTGATCCCAGGACCCTGAGATCATGACCTGAGCCGAAGACAGCGGCTTAACCCACTGAGCCACCCAGGCGTCCCAATAGCTAACATCTTTTGAGCTTGTAATATTGGTCCATGATTTATATTAACTCTGATTTTTGTAATAACTTAGGAGGCAGATTCTATTACTCTTCTTATTTTATAGGCGATGTTATAACTTAGGAGGCAGATTGTATTACTCTTCTTATTTTATATGCCCATGGTTATATGATAATGGAGCAAGTATTCAAACCTAGGAAGACTGGCTTGGAGCTATACTCTTCCTTTATGCCTATACTCTTCCTTTATTTCTCAGTCCTGACACTGTTGTCTTTGTGCTGCACAGTTCTTTGTTTGGGGGCTACCCTGTGTGTTGTAGGATATTTAGCAGCATTACCAGTAGTGCTGCTTCTCCTTCAGGTGTGACAACCAAACTTATCTCCAGGTGTTGCCAAATGTTCTTTGGGACACAGCATTGCCCTATATAGAACCCAGTGCTTCTGTTCTTTTTTTTTTTTTTTTTTTTTTAAGATTTTATTTATTTATTTGACAGACAGAGATCACAAGTAGGCAGAAAGAGAGAGAGGAGGAAGCAGGCTCTCCGCGGAGCAGACAGCCCGATGTGGGGCTCGATCCCAGGACCCTGGGATCATGACCTGAGCCGAAGGCAGAGGCTTTAACCCACTGAGCCACCCAGGTGCCATGCCAGTGCTTCTGTTCTAATGCTGGAATCAACATATCTTAAATCTTAATATATCCTAAATTGTTTCTGTACTTGATGATGATCTCCTTGAGGACTAAAGGTCAAGTTTTTCTCTTCTTAGCACTTAGCTCCATGCATGTCTGTTTTCCCTTGCAAGGTGAATTTATAATTAGCAAGGGCTTATTGAACCACCTACATTGTGCAGTTCTGTTTCTAGTTGCCAAAGATAAAACAACAGAGGCAGACAACATAAGTTATTTTTTATTTTTTTTTTAATAAACATAAATTTTTATCCCCAGGGGTACAGGTCTGTGAATTGCCAGGTTTACACACTTCAGAGCACTCACCAAAGCACATACCCTCGCCAATGTCCATAATCCCACCCCCCAACATCATAAGTTATTTTAAAGGCTAGGACTTTCGGGGTGCCTGGGGGGCTTAGTCTGTTAAGCATCTGACTCTTGATCTTAGCTCGGGTCTTGATCTTGGGGTAGTGAGTTCAATTCCCCCATTGAGCTCCAGGCTCAGCACAGAGCCTACTTAAAAAAAAAAAAAGGCCAGGACTTCGTTTTCACCATTGTAGTTTCCAGTGTCTTTTATAGATCCTTTACCTTGCCATTATTATGTGTAAGACTTGCCAAATGAATGAATAGATGCGTGAATACTTCTCAGTAATCCTTCCAGAATTGCAGTGAAAGTACTTCAACCAGTCTTATGTCACTGGGCCGTGGAATTAGTTTTTCTGGTGCAGGTTTGTTATTGTCTCATTTTTAGTGGACACTCTGGGCTCATTCTAATAAAAAGGAAGTGTTTTATTTGCTTGATCAGATCTTTGTATTTCACTTCTAATTTATGGCAGTTTTCCTTGGTCAGTAACTCTGGAACAAGAGGAGATAGAGTTGCCTTTACTTTGGGTTGCTAGTCTGTTTAAACAACAAAGAGGTTCTGCACTCTAGGAAAACAGATTAAATTGTACCCTATGAAGTAGAACTCTAAGGTCACTTGTCTTTTTGAGGCCATATTGTTAGTGATATGACCTTTTAAATATGTGTTCAGCTGTAAATATAGTAATGTGTTCTCTTCTCTCACTCTGTTTTGTATTAGAAATATTTGAAGACAAAGAGGGCAAGTTCTTTCTGAACAAAGAAGTATCATGTCTTTTCCTTCATTCACAGCCTTATTAGTGACAGATCTTTTGCTCTGATTACACACTCCTCTCCTACATTTTATTTTATTTTATTTTTTAAAAAGAGAGCATGCACAAGGGCTGGGGAAGGACAGAGGGAGAAGGAAAAGCAGACTCCCTGCTGAGCAGGGAACCTGGTGTGGAACTGGATCTCAGGACCCAGGCATCATGACCTGAGCCAAAGGCAGATGCTTAACTGACTGAGCCACTTAGGCGCCCCCCTCTCCTACATTTTAGAATTGGACATAAACCTCAAATAGTTGGATTTGTAAAATTAAAGCATCTAAACTGGAAGGAACTATGAAGGCCATTTAGTCTACCCACTGAATGGATTTAGTGTTCCAGAGATTTTTGATCATTTTTTTGAAGTCACACAATAAATGATACTCATTTTTGCAACACTTTGTCCTGGAAGTTGAGATAAAACCCTGAAAATGTTGCCAGAAGTAATGCTACTATAACAGTTAATGCTACAAATATTACAGCATATGGAAAATAATTAATGTTTGAATCAGCATAGCAAAGATAGGCTGTTGATCATAGTCTGTTCCTGATAAACTAGTTGTAACTTTGTCCAGGTTATTTAAGAAAATTGGAATGCAAGTGAATGAAAGTGACATAATTACAGAACTGACTTTGACTCTGCTATAATTTCGTTTTGAAGGTAAACACTTTGCAGTGTCTGGGTGGCCCAGTCTGCTAAGTGTCCAGCTCTTGATTTTCCTGAGGTCATGATCTCAGGGTTGTGAGATTGAACCCCATGTCAGGCTTCATGCTCAGTGAGGAGTCTCCAGAAAATTCTCTCTCTCTCTCCTTCCCTCTCCCTTTGCCCATCCCTACTCAAATAAATAAATCAATCTTAAAAAAAAAGAGGGAGGGGTGCCTGGGTGGCTCAGTGGGTTAAGCCTCAGGTCATGATCTCAGGGTCTTGGGATCGAGCCCCGCATCAGGTTCTCTGCTCAGCAGGGACCCCATTTCTCCCTCTCTGCCTACTTGTGATCTCTGTCTGTCAAATAAATAAATAAAATCTTAAAAAAAAAAGAAGAGGGAGCTTAAAAAAAAAAAGTAAACACCTTGTCAACTTTTTTGTTATTGTTACAAGTTACTTATAATATTTAACCTCTCAACTGATGCTAAGAAGGTAGTATTAACTCCAGGAGGCAGTTGGAAATTAGTAAAAATTAGTAATTTTTTTCCATCCAAGTTCACAGATTCCTGAATTCTGCTTCCAAAAGAATACAAGAAATTTGTCCAAATAAGACAGACTAGGAGCTTGGGGGGTAAAAAAAACAACATATAGAAATTTAGAATGGAAATACTGCCTAACAAGGTTAGATCACAGACCTTGCCCTGAAGAGAATCAGGAAAGGCAGGATAGAACAAGTATGGGAGGGCAGACTGAGGGAGATTACAGGGAGGTTTGCTGCAATCAGACCTATCAACCAGAGCCTGAAGCACCGCACCCAGATTCATTTATGTGAGCCTGTAATTCCTTTTATTATTTTAGCCAGTTTGGGTTGGATTTTTGTATTTATTTGTGAGTAACTAGAATATTTTTAATCAGTATACCAGCCCCGAAGAGATTGGCTAGGTTCTTTGAGCCAAAAAGGATCAGGGTATCCCTGGTCTTGGTTACTCTTGAAATAGGGCTGGAATAGTGGTGCTCTAAAATCCTAAGCGTTCTGAGGAGATGGCTCAGGTATTAGGTGCAGAAGCGGGGAAGGGGAAAGGACAGGCCTCTGGGCCCTTCACTCTTCCTTTTTTTAAAGTTTTTATTTATTTGTGAGAGAGAGAGAGAGAGCAGGCATGAGCACGGGGTGGGTCAGAGGGAGAGGGACCAGCTGACTCCCTGCTGAGCAGCGAACTCAATATGGGGCTCAGTCCCAGAACCCTGGGATCATGACCTGAGCTAAAGACAGATGCTTAACTGACTGAGCTACCTAGGCACCCCTCCACTGTTCTAATTTTTATACTTTACGTAAAAATAAAATATTCTTTTAAGATTTTATTTTTAAGTAATCTCTATACTCAACATGGGGCTCAGACGCAACCCTGCGATCAAGAATTGCTCGTTCCAACCGACAGAGTCATTTAAACGTCATGGTAGGGACGCCTGGTGGCTTACTTGGAAGAGCATGTGACTCTTGATCTCAGGTCATGAGTTCAAGCCCTGTGTTGTGGATAGAGATTACTTAAATAAATAAAACTTAAAAATCTACAAAAAAACACCATCATGGTAAATATGAGTCACATGAGGAATTTAGGCTTTCAGAAAAATCCCAATGAAGATCACTATCCAAAATTATGTGATGGGCGGATTTAGTAAGAATGTGGTGCTATCACATTCTTATTTATAGAGATTTGAATTTACTGAACAATTAATTATTTACTTTTATTATATTATATTATTTATTATTTTATTATATTATAGACTATTATACACAGTCTCTATGTTTCACATAGTGATATTTGATCATTTGGTGTTATATGCATTTTTGTTTATTTCAAGATGACTCAAGGAGAACTTCATCTAGTGCTGTAACAGAAACTGGCCCTCCTGCAATGCCAAGATTACCTTCCTGCTGTCCGCAGCACTCGCCATGTGGAGGGTCATCACAGAATCACCATGCATTAGGACATCCACACACAAGTTGCTTTCAGCAGCATGGCCATCATTTTCAACATCATCACCACCACCATCATACTCCCCACCCACCTGTCCCAGTTTCTCCCTCCTTTAGTGATCCTACCTGCCCTGTGGAAAGACCTCCACAAGTACAAGCACCTTGTGGAGCCAACAGTAGTTCTGGTACCAGCTATCACGACCAGGTATGTGGAATTTTATGAGGTGGTCTTTTTTCTTTTTCTTAATATTCAAAAACTGTGCTTGTTTCAGGAGGAAAAAGAAAAACAACCCTAATGTTGAATTTTATATAGTAAACAAGTTGTTCTTGTTGCCCTTGCAAAAGTGGCCCAATTTAGTGGTCTTTTTTTTTTTTTTTTTTTCTAAATTCTCTAGGATTTTCTGATGGTCTAGGTTACTACAACTAACTGAGAAGGTCTGGAATGTAGAAAATTAGAAGTGGTAGTGTTTTTTATTCTGAAATGGTTTTTGGTGTTTTTAGTTAAATACAGTTGAATCTTATCTTTGAAATCTTATTTCATGGTGTTGAAATTGCAGTGTCAACCTGATTCATGGGAAATTGGGAAATTTTCCTAGTTTTTTACCCTCTTCCTTTTACTCTGGAGCTGCCTGTGTCTACACTCATCTAGAAATAAACTGCCTGTTCAGATGTTCAGATGCAAACCAGTGATGTAGTTTCTCAGGACCCGATGAGGTTTTTAGTTCATTGGGAATTGAAGTATCAGTAACAAAATTATAATTAAGTAATTTAGTTGATATTATTGATGGGCGCTTGAAATGTCAAATAAATTAGTATTGGTGATCATGTGGAGTAGATGAAGGTCATGTATTACATGCTGTTTTAACTTTTGCTATGTCATCTCTAAAATTGTGATATAACCTAGGTAGGTACATACTTTGAAAAACAAAATACAATTTTTTTTAAATATTTTATTTATTTTTTGACAGACAGAGATCACAAGTAGGCAGAGAGAGAGAGGAGGAAGCAGGCTCCCTGCTATGCAGAGAGCCTGATGTTAGACTGTGTTTCGATTCTCCTAATGGTTCTAAGTATTAACGTCTACTGATCGTCTAAACCTGTTCTTCTTCTTGGGAATGAGGAAGCATCAAGAATAAACTTTTTAGTGGACTGAATGAAAGGCCCTGCTTCAAAGCAAAATTTTCTTTGACTAGAAATATGAGCTGAAAGAGGGAGGGTTTTGAAGTATCATAGGAAAATGGTGAAGAAGTTAATCTGTTGACTTTTCCCACATTCATTCAAGAGCTACCAAAATGTGGGCTTTTTGTTTACAGAATATTCTTGTTGAACTAATAAAGTAATACAGGTGGTTTGAGAGATCATGTGTGTATGCAACATTTTCTTTTAACCTAAGTGAGTTAATTATAGGTAGAATCTCTTACCTTTTTTTTTTTTTAAGATTTTATTCATTTATTTGAGAGAGAGAGAATGAGAGAGAGCACGAGAAGCGGGGAGGGTCAGAGGGAGGAGCAGATTCCCCACCGAGCAGGGAGCCCGATGTGGGACTTGATTCCGGGACTCCAGGATCATAACCTGAGCTGAAGGCAATTGCCCAGCCAACTGAGCCACCCAGGCTCCTTCTCTTACCATTTTGTTCACATAAAATAAATGTAACCTATTCACTTATCTCTAAGTAGATGTATTTGGACTGTACACAAAACTTGAGGAAAATCAACAGGATCAGACAGTCAGTGGTGATAATGGGTTTGTAGGAGAGCGGAGAGTAAAGTTTTAACAATATAAACAGTTTGAGACTCATACAGACATTGGAGGACTCTGAAATCAGCCACATGCTCATGAGACAATGTCATATAGTCTCCACTTGAGACCTGTGTGGGCATAGCAGGAAATTGAGGAGTGGGAGAAGCAAACTGATCTGAGGATTTTGTGATTGTGTTGATGTGTTACGATTAGTGTCAGGTTGTAGGTAGGCAGAAAAGGGTTGGGGAAGATTAGGCCTGGTATAAGAGAAGCCTCAGTAGTCACTTGATGCTCTGTAGCCCTTACTGCTCCTTTTGATGTAACTTTCTCTTTTGAGAGGATAGTTCAGTTAGCCTTATGCATTACTTATGATCTTTGTAAAGTAATACTTGTCATTTCTACACCGATCTTGCTTACCCTCTCTTTTCCTTTTAGCGGACGAATTGAGTGAACTGTTGGAATTGTGAAGGCACTTCTCTTTCTTAGATTTTCTTTATATTCTTTATTTTAACCTTAGCCTCAGTTTCTTCTAGGAGGACACACACCCTACTTTACTCACTGTCTGGGAGTGTTCTTAATCACTGACTGGAGAAAAAGATAGGAAATTTGCTCATCTTCATAGTATGTTGATAATCCAGTCCATTTGCCAAGTCTTAGCCTAAATAGGAAAATAAGAAGGGGATACAAATTCACAGTCTTAGAATATTGTTCCTAAACGTTATTACCCAAATTGAGGGACATACATTGTTTTTGTAGACTCCGAGAGGCCAGACATTTGCTTAATTGATTGTAGATAGGTGATCTAGAAAAAGAAAGGAGTTCTTTTTCACCTTCCCACAACTTCTCCTGCGCCATCATCCCCCTTCCCTTTTAGCATTCAGAGTTCCTTTTGTTTCTGTTACCCTCAAGCTTGGAGTCCAGTGGAGATATGGAGACCATAATGGTTTCTCTAAAGACTGCTGGGTGACCTGGGCCTCTGATAATGCATTTCCCTAGCTTTTTTCATCTTCAGCTCCCCAGCTTCTAGTATTGAACAATTCTTGTATATAAATTCATATATAACATCAAATTATTATTTTATTTTTAATTATTATTTAATCATATTAAAAAATTACAGCTATACTGAAAATTAAGTGAAGACTTGTATTTTAAATCACTTGAGAATACAAAGCAGCAGTTCTGTTTTGTAACCTGCCCTGGAGTAGATTGTGATGAAGTGAAATGTTTTACTTAGGACTTTTCAAAATGCATTTGGGGAATAAATTTAATTACTGACGAGTAGACATGGAATCTAGACTCTTTGGTTTATTTTCCAACTTAGTAAATGGACCTTCCCTAATTTTTTTGGTAAATGAAAAGGTTCTGAGGCAAAGCTAGCTCATGCTTCATCTTGAATAATCACATACCCTTTGTTTTATCTTGGGTAATGTCTGTATTATTAGAGTTTCAGTTGAATGCTTGCTATATACAATGTAGAAACAGGACAGATAGGTTTTTACCTAGAATCCTTAAGCTTTTCAGGGGTGTGATTATATGTTTTCCAAAGTAGTCCTAAATTAATAATCAAAATTTGGGGGTAAAGAAGAATATGGAACTATGATTTTAAAGTTTCTTTCTCTAAGATCTAGATAATGAGAGAGAAATAGATCTTGAAATAATATATATTAACTTTTTTCATCTTGTAGCATGATCTTATGCTTGACTTTTTAAAACTGATTATAGATTTTAAATATATAAAATCACTACAATTTTTTACATTCTAAGACACACACAGTACTTTTTTCATGCTGAATAGGTCTTCATACTAAAAATTTTACCATTTTGAAATTTTAATTTAGAGATCCTATTTTTCTAGATTGCACTTGGAGTACTTTTATAATATAACATGGAATGGTGTTTTGACCAAACTTTAGAAAGATTTATAGTTCCTCTTTATACAGCAGGCATTGCCAGTAGACCTGAGCAACAATGGTATCAGAAGTCATGGAAATGGTGGTTTTCACGGAGCATCTGCATTTGACCCCTGCTGCCCTGTTTCTTCTTCCCGAGCTGCAATCTTTGGCCATCAGGCTGCTGCTGCTGCCCCGAGTCAGCCATTATCAATAGATGGTTATGGATCAAGCATGGTGGCGCAGCCACAGCCCCAGCCCCCTCCACAAGCCTCACTGTCATCATGTCGACATTATATGCCACCTCCTTGTAAGTATAAATTTAATAGGCAGAGAACTTAGAGGCATATAAATGAAGCATTGTACATTCCTCCATGAAATAACCTTTCAATAATCCTAATTTTAAAATTTTTAGTATTTCCTTGGCCTGAGGGTGGGGTGTATTTTTTTTCCATTTTGTCCTCTCTTTACCCCACATTCCCAAAACAGTTTTCTAAGGTAAAAAAGACAGATGTTGTTTAAAAAGGTCAGGTAAATAAAGTATTATATTTTGTCTCTTTTACGTTTTAACATTTATATTTTAATACGTGAAATGACTACATTGAATGGCACCTTAGATTCCTATAAAAGGAAACCTTAAGTGATTGAGATTTATCCTTTAGGAGTAACAGACAATTTGAAAGTTTAGTAGTTGTTCTTGGGCACAAGAAAATAAGTTTTTTTTCTTTTTAAAGATTTTATTTATTTATTTGACAGAGAGAGAGAGATCACAAGCAGGCAGAGAGTCAGGGGTAAGCAGGCTCCGTGCTGAGCAGAGAGCCCGACTCTCTTCCTGTTTCCATCCCAGGACCCTGAGATCATGACCTGAACCAAAGGCAGCGGCTTTATCCACTGAGCCACCCAGGCACCCCAAGAAAGTAAATTTTGACCAAGAATTCTGAAGGTCATCTGAGGCATATGCAGACAGCTTGGCCAAATGCAGAAAGATTTCTCTATTCATTTGGTGCAGGCAGTTAAATAAAGTCAGACATGGTTTTTCTGAAGACATTGAAATCTGTGAGATCTATGAGTATTACGAGTGAAAAGTGCTCTTAGGCTATGTAACACATGTTTACTCCTTTGTTACATTATAAGCTAATAATCATATGGAAACTTAATACTTTGATGAAAAAAACACTGGAAATTCATACCAGGGGTACACTAGAAGGTTGGCAAGGACATTTGCTTTTGTTCTGATTACATGCCAAGGATAATTTTCAGTTATATATCTCATTAGATTTCTTCTTTTATTCCTAGAATTTAAAAGATCTAGATCTTGCAGATACGCTGGAGTCAGCCCAGAATGTGTACAGTGAAACCTGGAGATAATATCATTTACCTTTTCAGTAATACAATTTAAGATATAAAGCATAGGTTAGAAAACAGATTTTTGGAATAGTTTTTGCAAAGCATTGACCAATAGGCAAATTCTGCTGTACAGGCTGTTTTGTGATACCTGTTGATATTTATCTTCAGTTGATTGTCTTTTATTAGGAACTCAAAATGTGTGGTTTTCGCCCCCCTCCCCCAATAATACAGTGAAGCAATTTATAAGTGAGTGCATTTCTTTTTAAATGCACTAATAAATGCTTCTTTTTAAATGCACTAATAAAGAAGTGTTTTAGATTTAAACTCATTTTACTTTTATTATTAACTTGTGTACATTATAAGAAGTTCAAACTGCAGAATGACATTAAATGAGAAGTTAAAAGCCCTTCCCTCACATCCCACTAGTCTTAATACCTTGAAGGTAGCAACTGTAGTTTTTAAAACCTTCAAGAAGTTTTCTTTGTACCTATAAAAGTATGTTTGTCTGTCCTTTTAAAACAGTGGGATTATAACAAGCATATTATTTGCCTCTCTCTGAGTTTTTTTCTTTTTTAAAAAAATTTTAACAGTACATCTTAGATTTTTTTCCCATATTAGCCATAAAAATCTAGGTTGCTGTTCTTAATACCCTCATGATATTCTATTGTATATTAAACCAGTTCTCCGTTGATGGTTACATTGTAGTTTTTTAGTCTACTCTTTGGTAACTTGTTAGGACTGAGATTGTTAGATCAAAGTGACATGTTGAACTTTTAGGAAGCAATATCAAGAACTTTTTTTTTTAACTGGCAAGAACACATAAAATAGAGAAGGAAGGGAGATGGCCTGTGGGAATGCAGAATGTCACCTTTCTACAGTGGTAAGCAACCTGTTTTGTTTAGAATATACAGTGACCTATAATAATGGCTGAACTATTCACCACACACACACACACACACAAAGTGTGAGGTGATGGATGTGTTAATGAACTGATTGTGGTAATCATTTCACAAAGTATATGTATGTCAAATCATCATCTTGTACACTTCAAATATATATAATTGTATTTGTTAATCATACCTCAATAAAGCTGAAAAAATGATTGCTGAAGAGTTAAACTTAAATAAATTGATGCGTTCTGAAACTAAACTTTAAAATCTTGTAATATTTGTCAGTATTATTTCTTATATAATGATTATAGAAATAGAAAACTTTGAATTGAAACTGGAAAAAATACTCTGAATTTGAGGAAGACAGTTAACAGTGTAGGGGCTTCTTTTTTTTATGACCAAGTACTGGGTTTTCTTGGAGTAAAGTCTGGATTTGAAAACATGACATTCAGAAAAATCACTTAAAAGTTTTTCTCAGAGTTTATATTGAACTTAATGAAAGCTTCCTTTAAATACATGCTAGCAAGGTAGCCTTTGAAAATATGGCTGAATGAGTTCCTCATTACCTAACTTTCACCCCGGCTGAATCAGAAGTGATTAAAATGGAAGGAAACTCTTCTTTCATGAAACTAGAGAATGGCCATGCCTCCATATCTGATTCCAAGGTCTTCCAGATACAATGAAATTGGGACTGACATCCAAGGAGACAAACTTTTTTTTTTTTTAAGATTTTATTTATTCATTTGACAGACAGAGATCACAAGTAGGCAGAGAAGCAGGCAGAGAGAGGAGGAAGCAAGCTCCCTACTGAGCAGAGAGCCCAGTGTGGGGCTTGATCCCAGGACCCTGGGATCATGACCTGAGCTGAAGGCAGAGGTTTTAACCCACTGAGCCACCCAGGCACCCCCAAACATATTTTTAAACCTCAAACAGATGCATGTCTCTTAGAGTAAGAGCAACGTGTATTCTTCAGAGGGACTTTTCAGCAGCCACTTTGAAACATAAAGAATGAAATAGGGGAAACCATCTTTACTAAGGCTGGTTTCTATTACAGATTCTTGGCAAATATGCCCCTTCATCTTCTTAATGTAGCACAGGAAAAAAGACATGGCGCAGGGAGCGAGAAGAGCAGCATTAAAGGAGTTACCTTTGCAGTGCTGCCCAGAGGAACTAAAAAGTTCCTGTCTTCTCTGTAGTGCTCTGTGACCAGTAATCTTAAAGGAAAGCAAGATTTATGTATTTATAAAGGTGTAACTTCTACATTTGACTTCATTAAAGCAGGAAACTTGCATATTGTAAAATTAACAAAAGACAATTTGCAAAAATGTTTATACCTTATTATGACAAACCTTCCATGTATACAAAGAATACCAATGAGATAAAGGTGAACAGTAGCCTAAGAATATGAATAGGTAATTCTGGGAAGAAATATAAGTGGTTAATAAATACAAGATTTTTCTCAGATTGGCATTTAATGAATTTAGTTAGAGTGTAGAGGTAATCAGGCACTCTTGTATACTGTTCACGGAAGCATTAATTATGGTAACCTTTTGGGACAGGTACTTTGTCAGCTGGTATCTGAATTTAAATGATTTTTTCAGACTAAGAATTCCTTACAGGAATTTATGCCGCAGAAGCCGTCCATGAGTAACGCATGTTTGCATGTGGTCATGTGCATATATGTATCACAGAGCACAAGAGGCATCATACACAAAGGTGTTCAGTGCAGCGTTTGGGTTATTTCCCATTTTTGTCAGTGGTGATTTCTCTAATAAATTTTGATACACTCCTATATAATAGAATGCTATGAAGTTGTGAATGAAGTAAAACTATATATACTGACCTAAGACGATACCTAAGATCATTCAAAGAAGAAAGCAGGTTGCAAAGCAGATTTGAGCAGACTCAAGCCTTAATAAAGTATTGATAAAAGTCAAATGTGTACTGATATATTTATAAAAGACAATATATGCTCAACGGTGTGGTGCCTGTATTTTTTTTTTTTTAACAGATGCTTCTTTGACAAGACCACTTCATCATCAAGCCTCTGCCTGTCCCCATTCTCATGGAAACCCTCCTCCTCCGACTCAGCCTCCACCTCAAGTGGATTATGTTATTCCTCATCCTGTACATGCTTTCCATTCTCAGATATCTTCTCATGCAACTTCTCACCCCGTGGCACCCCCACCCCCAACTCATTTAGCCAGTACGGCCGCACCAATCCCTCAGCATCTTCCTCCCACACACCAGCCAATTTCACACCATATTCCAGCCACAGCACCTCCAGCGCAGAGGCTGCATCCTCATGAAGTGATGCAGAGGATGGAAGTTCAAAGGAGGAGGATGATGCAGCATCCAACGTAGGTTTCTTGTTTTTTTAAAAGATCACTTTGTGTTCCTTTTCCTTCTATTTCTGTTGGTTTTTAAAATTAAAAATCTTTAGAAGTGATATAACTGTACTAAATCCTAGGGAATTCTTTACTAACTAGAATCTTCCTTTATCTTGTCCTGAGTTGCAGGTGCTCACAAAACAAGTTGATACCAGGTTAGTTAAAGAAATCAAACCATTTTCAGGAAATGGCCCAGGGTCATTTATTTTTGTAAATCAGTTTCTTGTTTGTCAGTTTCTTCAGCATCCCATAGTAGAGATTCATGTTAAAATTGGTGACCCTGAGGAACAACAGATAAAGTTGGCTAAGATATATGTTACCAGCCAGAGGGAAGAAGAATACTAGTAGAATTTTCAACAACAGCCATTGAAAAAACAGTCTTCTTCACTTGGTTTATTTATAAACGTAAATATTAAAATATTCTCCAAACCTCATGAAAAGACTGTAATTGAACTTTCTGAAAATTCAGGATATGATTTTCTAATTCATGGTAGCAAACTCTGTTGGTCTAATTCTGCTTGTGTATTTTTGTAAGTAGAGTTTTATAGGTAAACAGCTACACCTGTTCATTTATGTATTGTCCCTGTCTTCTTTCACACCACAAAGACTAAATTGAGTAGTTGTAGTAGAGACCGTACAGCCTAAAGAGCCAATAATATTTACCATTTAGCCCTTTCCAAAATGTATTTGCAAAACTCTCCATCTGATTAATGATCTAGCACATGGGTAACTTCTTCCTTTAGTTATGTAAGGTAATTTCCAGAATCTCTAGCTATTATTGGCGTTTTGATATAGTAAATCCTTATATAGAAAGTTGGCAATTTAGGGGCCCTTGGGTGACTCAGTAGTTAAGTGTCTGCCTTCGGCTCAGATCGTGATTCTGGAGCCCTGGGATTGAGCCGCGTGCTCCTCAGGAAGCCTGCTTCTCCCTCTCCCACTCCCCCTGCTTGTATTCCCTCTCTCGCTGTGTCTCTCTCTGTCAAATAAATAAATAAAATCTTTAAAAAAAAAAAAAAAAGAGGGACGCCTGGGTGGCTCAGTTGGTTAAGCAGCTGCCTTCGGCTCAGGTCATGATCCCAGCGTCCTGGGATCAAGTCCCACATCGGGCTCCTTGCTCCGCAGGGAGCCTGCTTCTCCCTCTGACTCTGCCTTCCACTCTGCCTATGCTTGCTCTCACTTGCTCTCTCTCTGACAAATAAATAATAAATAAAATCTTTAAAAAAAAAAAAAAAAAAAAAAAAGAGAGAGAAAGTTGGCAATTTAAAATTCTTACCTGCCAGTGCCTAGAAAATCTTTAAATCATTTAGCTTAAACATGCGAAATCTGTAAGTGGATTAGAAACGGATAGAAAATAGGAGATTAGATAGTAAAAATGAATCTCTGGAATGGTTTTGTTTTTTAAGTGCTATTTGTTTAGACCTTTATGACTATTTATATTTATAAATTTGGCTGACTTTAGACTAAAAAGAGAAAATACAATAATCTGGGATGCAGAGTAAAGAGTGTGAATGGAGCTTATATCAGTTTCCCAGATGTGTTGACATGTATTTGCATGCACAAGGTTCAACGTTTTTTCTCTTAAAATAAGTTTTAGCCATTATAGTGGATGAATGTCATTACAATGTAGAAGCAAAGCAAAATGGTTTCCATTTTCTTCCATTATATGTCTATATAAGATAACTTCTTTGTGCCTACAGCATTTGCTGGGGTGTTTTTTAAAATTTTCTTCCCATTGATTTTCCTTTAATCTGTTTAAAATACCCACTATAAAGAAGGTATACAAGATAATGTTAAAATTGCCTTTTTCGTTGGGTGATACTTGAATTGAAGGTATGGTAATAAGCACTGAGAATTGTAGTGTTACGGTGTCTTGATTTATTTATTAATCATTATATAATTTTATATTCTTATAGAAGTAATTTTATTACTTATTTATATCTGTTTATAATAATACTAGATTGTTTTTTCTACATTAAGAAATAACCAATTATTCAATTATTTCCAGTGGTCTTTTTGTGTTCTGTGTTTCCAGGCGGGCACATGAACGGCCCCCACCCCATCCACATAGGATGCACCCAAACTATGGTCATGGGCATCATATTCATGTGCCTCAGACTATGTCTTCCCATCCTCGACAGGCTCCAGAGAGATCTGCTTGGTCAGTATCTTGTTTATTTCAGAGTTCTGCTCAGCAGCCTGTGGTAGAAATGTCAGAACAGATGCTTTATAGTGGGATGCCATGCAAAAAGGTGATGTGGCAAAACTGAATTCCAGCTTATCTGTGAGGCACTGTCTCTGGGCAAGTTTTAGAAACCTGTAGTGAAAAGAGGAACTTGAGTTCTGGGGCAGAGAGCTATGTCAAACAGGAGTATAGCTTTTTTGTTGTTTTTTAGGGATATATGCCATCAAAGTTAACTCCCTAAATGGATCTTTCACAATTGCCTTAAGCACTTCCCCACCTTTGTACTCACATCTTCTTTACCACTCCTAATCCCTGTTTATTGACAAGGGAAATAGAACCTGCGTCCAAGGCATGTGGTCTTTTTTAGAGAAGTGGAAGCAGATTTGCATTAATTTTTCTTTCTGAATCCATTGTTGATAGGCAGAGATGAGACCTTGATCCACAATGATATTTGAGGCAAAACAAAAATGAGAATAAGTATATGAAAATGTGGCATTTACCAATTTTACTCTTTCTAAAACTTTGTTTACTTTTACTTTATAAGGTATAGAGGTGTTTATTCTTCTAATTATCTTGATGCCAACAACTCACAGACACTATCCAACTGGAAGCATCTGTAACATTCATATAAACCAGAAAATGAAACTATTTTGTATGATCCTCAAGTAGAATCAGGCTTTTAGATTAGCAGGAACCTTAAGGGTCATTCGTCATGTTTCCTTCCATTATAGAGTGTGAAACTAGAATACAAATGCTTTGCTTCTCATGGTCACAGAATTGAGATTCTGAGTTTTTGAATGGCTGAAATGAATTTGAAATTATTAATTAAATCTTTGGGGCTTAATTATCTTTTTCTCAACTGTGTCAATTAAGAAACTTTGTATTACTTTTAAAAATGTAAATATATTCCCCGATTTCTGTTGATCATAAAGACACTTTAAGGATGGCTAGAAGGAGGGGCGCCTGGGTGACTCAGTGGGTAAAAGCCTCTGCCTGCAGCTTGGGTCAGGATCCCAGAGTCCTGGGATTGAGCCCTGCAGTGGGCTCTCTGCTCAGCAGGGAGCCTATTTCCTCCTTTCTCTCTGCCTGCCTCTCCACCTACCTGTGATCTCTCTCGGTCAAATTAAAAAAAAAAAAAAGTATGGCTAAAAGGTAGTGTTCTCATCCTTTGTCAGGGAACTGGGAATTGAAGCTGGAGTGACTGCAGCTACTTATACGCCTGGAGCACTGCATCCTCACTTGGCCCATTACCATGCACCACCACGACTTCATCACTTACAACTGGGAGCTCTTCCTTTAATGGTAAAAAAGAAAAATTTCAAAATTCTGACATAGTCTTCTTCTAAAAGTATTTTTCCTTTTCCAAATTAAATATTTGGAAAATTTTTAAATATTATTTGTTGTTATGGGTGTTCTAATGGAATTTGAGAATTATTATTATTAGATTGAAATTATGCTGTAAAAAGATACATTAAAGTCTGTATTTGTATTTGCATTGTGAAACGTATTCTTCTTAATAAAAAAATGATAGTTTTTTTTTTTTTTTGTACCAAGGTGAGAGTCCTGACCTATTGTCACTAGAACATATGCTTTATTTTGTCATACCTACTAATAGGTCTGTTCTGATGCATTCATCCTTTATTTTTTGACCTGCAGGACTATACTGACTCTCTGGTTTGAACAGATTCAGATCTTGTTGATACCAATTTGAGTTCTAAAGAACAAGTTCAGCAAAAATATATTGAGTTTACAATTCATAATATCTACTAGTTATAAAAGGTGGTACAGAGTAAAGAAGTTTTTTTCATCTTGTGGTGGTAAAGAGCTTATAGGACTGGTTTCCAAGATGCTTTATTATACCTGAGACTTAGGCTTTGGAATTGAGAATGGTACTCTTACAGTGGTTACAGCATGTAAAGAGCTGTCAAACAGCAGAAGCACACAGAACTCCAACTAAGTTGACATTTGTAGGTCTTAGGGATGGGGGTTACTTAGCAATAAGTAAAGTTGCTCTCCCAAGAAACCAGGACTCAGGAACAAAGGAGACTTGGGGAGAGTTATAGGACAAGTGCAGGTTTAAATAATTTGAGGGAGCAGGAGTTCCTTTCTTATTTCTTATTTTCCTTAGAGATGTGTAGGAGGTTAGGTTATCTGCTGAGAGCTTTTGGTAGTGTTAATTTTGATTGCAAGAAAAGTTGTAGATATTTGAAAAATAGGCTATTTGAAGGTTAAAAGTTATTGCTTATTTTAAATTCTTTTCTATAAACAAATTGTCTTTTAAAGCTCTAAACTTGTTAGAAGTATGTTGCGATTCAGTGGACGCTGACTAATAATGTTGGAGATTTATTTATAATGATGGAAAAATGGTGCTCTATCCCAGAAGCTCCCTTTCCTAATACAGTCTATTGTTGCTGTGTATGGTAGTTAAATTTTATAATGTTGGGCAAATACTAAGTAAATATAGAGCCATTATTCTTGTGGTGAATACAGAGTTCCGTTACTGCACACCTCTGGTCACTTTTTGATCTGGTCACAATAGCCAGTCAGTACATAACCTGTTTTTGATGTCTGTTTCAGTTTAAAGACACCTTATTTGATATGTATTATTGAGTCATTAATGTTGAACTCATGGCCAACGAAACTCATGCCTGAATGAAGCTTATTTACACACATTTTATCCACAAGGCATATCACAGCCTTGTTGTACTTAGGAATACTAGCCCCCAGCGCTTAAGTTTGGTAGCCATTTAAAAAAGTCACCAGTAAAGTGCACAAAAATGGAAATGTAAATAGATGGCACTTAAATAGATCACAAAAAAGAAAAAAAGACCTCTGTTTATAGTATAAGAGCTGAAACGGGAAGGCAGAGCCTTGTTCTCCATGTCAGGCAGCTCAGATTTTTTTGCTGCTGTGATTCAGAGTACAAATGTTGATTTTGGAGTTACAAATAATGTTTATCAAGTGGGTAAATTCATGAATAATGAAGATTGAATATGTCTAACAAAAAATTAGAAAACACTTAAAACTTTCACCAACAGAACGAAATGAAAGTATGTCTAACAAAAAATTAGAAAATGCTATTAAAACTAGCACCAACAGAAGGAAACAAAAAAAGAGCCAGAGTACCTTCAGCAATTAGGAAGTTAGAGGAAGGGAAATAAGTTTGTTGGAAAATTTTGTGCATTTTTATTTTGTAATATTTAATACTTTTCTCTGAAAGTGACAAAATCTTATGAAAATTCTACTGTTCATATGTTTAGACTGATTTTATGAAAATTCTACTGTTCATATGTTTAGACTGATTTTATGAAAATTCATATGTTTAGACTGATCTTATGAAAATTCTACTGTTTATATGTTTAGACTGATTTTATGAAAATTCGTATGTTTAGACTGATCTTATGAAAATTCTACTGTTCATATATGTTTAATACTGATGCCAAGAGCATCAGTACTAACTTTAGGTATTTTCTATTTAGGATTCTTTATGCAAAATAAATCAAGTACAAGAAACCTATTATCTCATAGAACAGCTATTCTTTTTTTTTCTTTTTCTGCTTGCATTTTAATAGTTATTCTATGAGATTATATTTGAAGAGGAACCTAACCCTTTTATAGAGTGCTTACTTGGAGTTATTTATACTTACTGAAGTTGAATTTTGTGAGTAGCTGATTGGAGAGAATTGAGTGTCTCGATTATTTAGTGTGTTAAAACTGAAGCCTACTCTTACTTGATTCAGCCTATGTCTTCTATTAAAATAGGTTCCTGACATGGCAGGCTATCCTCATATTCGTTACATTTCATCAGGACTGGATGGAACATCATTCAGAGGTCCTTTCAGGGGCAATTTCGAGGTATGTAATAAAATTAATGAAGATATTTGCCACAGTATCTTTAATATATATAGAGAGAGTATATGTATTATGGGTATCCACAGTTGAGTAGGATTGCTGCACTGCTAGGGATCAGAAGGCAGCACAATATCTGAATTTTTGATACTGCTTCTGGGGGTTATCACGGAATGGTTTATAAGCAGTATTAATCTTAGTATCAAATATTTAAAGAGGAGTACATGAAAACATCTAATATAAAAGAATATAGAAATTTACTAGATCGATACAAATATCAGATGAAGAACTATACCATTAAATGTGGGGGGAAAAATCTCAACTGCTTTTGACTAAGCTTATTTTTAAAGAAACATTACTAGACAGAAGAAACCTAAAGTTTGTAGCTAACTATCTTTGAATTTTCAGGAAGAACAGATCATTTGAACATGATTTGAAGTTTTGATTTGTTTCTTCATGTCATTTTGGAAGTTGAAGTCAAAGGGACTTTCAACTATCCTTTGATTTGTTTCCCTGATTTATTTACTCATTGATTTTATCTTCTCCATGCATGTGTACTAACTGACTTTTATAGTACCATGTAGTAATATGGTGTCTAATCTGTAAGGATAACTTTGCCATACTACTACATTGGCTGAGAAAAGAACAGACATTTGTCTTACAATATATGGCTTTTGTATTTACAGTGCAGGTTTATAAATAGTGAACTTTATTGCTTTTACGGTATTAATAGTGCTATTCAAGAAATAATCATCCTGGCTTTTGATACTAATTCTTTACCTTCAGGAACTGATTCATTTGGAAGAAAGATTAGGAAATGTGAATCGTGGTGCATCCCAGGGGACAATTGAAAGATGTACATATCCACATAAATATAAAAAGGTAAGAATTTATCCTATGAAATGTCTATATTATTGCTTAAGTGAATAAAATTTACTATTACAGAGCTTTTTTGAGATTGTGGAGTCTGGCACCTACATTATGTATTACTAAAACCACACATACATAGTTTTTTTTTTTTTCGTTTTGTTTTTTTAAATAATTAAAGATCCAAAAAATACTTAAAGTTTCTTACCCTGCCGACCCCCATCTTCCTTCTCAGCAGAAAAATCATAGGGCATTCTTGGGTAATCTTCCAGATATTTTTTATGCATTTACAATAACGTGCATATGTATGGATTTTCTCTTTGCCTTTCCAAAGAAACACAAAAGGGATGATATGCACACAGTTTTGCACATTTTCTTTTCCTCCTCTTTCCGCACTCACAGGTCACCCATATTCTTTTTAATAGCATATACAAAATTTTATCGTATAGCAGTACCGTACTTTAACTAGCCATTTATTTGGACGTTTAATTTATCTACGTTTCTTATATTCTACCCTCAATTCCTTATGTAGTAGTATATCTAGAAGTTAAGGAGCAGACATGTTAAATAAGTTTCTTTCACCAAGCAACAATGGCCTCTGCTATACAGAGAATATTAAAGTATGAAAATGATTGTTCTTTATATTAATGAGGTGTTACCACTAAATTTAAGTTCTTTCAACTATCTAAGACTATAATTAGCATTAATTTATTTGGGTATTATTTGAAATATTCATTAGCAGAATAAAGTTCATGTAGCTGTATTCATGATGGGACAAAAATAGAGTTTATATTGTATATCCTAATAGTGTACTAAAGATAATAGAAACTAATAAATTAAAACTAATGAATTTGTTACATTTGATTTTGCTTTTGATGCTATTTAAGGGTTTTAAAAGAAAACAGTTGGTGATAGTCACTTAATTCATCTGTGAATTCATGAGAGCTACGTGGGAGATAAGTTGTGGGTGTGAATGTGTGGTTTTGTTTTGTTTTTATTTTTCACATAAACACAGACTTTACTCAGTTGTTCAATAATGTCATCTCTACTAATAAGGTAACAACTGATTGGTTCTCACAGAGGAAACTGCACTGCAAACAAGATGGGGAAGAAGGGACTGAGGAAGACACAGAGGAAAAATGTACTATCTGTTTGTCTATTTTAGAGGAAGGTGAAGATGTGAGGTAACTAGACATTAATTATCTAAAATCTGTTATCAAAACTGTACAAGAGATTTTTTTTTTTGGAAAGTAGACTAGAAACCAAATTCTTGGTGTACCCTGTTACCAATATTTGACATGTAGAATTGCCTTTTTACAGGGAGTAAAAGAATAGAAAGTTGAATCTTTGTCTTACCAACAGAGGGGTTGGTAATGGGAAATATACTGCCCATTTTAGGGGCACACCAAGATTTGGCCAGGGAAATTTTGTGATCAAATTGTCTTCTATAAATCTTTCAGAAAGGAGAATGTGGAGGCCTCTTTAGAACCTAAGATGGCTATATTAATGTGTTCGTCAAAGCTTAAAGAGAGCAATCCTCATTAGCTCCATGCAGTTTGTCTTACAGCATATTTGAGAAATTAGTTTTGTCCTAAAATTTCCTCTCAGCTGATAGGACTCTTCTCTTCGTGCAACTTTGTGATTTAGAAATGTTACTATGCTAACCTACTATTAATTTTAGGCATTTTCTTTTTTCTTTTTTTTTTGAAAGAGAGTGAGTGAGTGAGGGGAGGGGGCCCAGAGAAAGGGAGAGAGAGACTCTCAAGCAGGCTCCACACCCAGTGGGGAGCCTAACATAGGACTCTTTCCTACCAAGCCTGAGATCATGACCAGAGCCGAAATCAAGAGTCAGATGCTTCCCCTATTGAGCCACCCAGGTGCCCCAGGCATTTTCTTTTTATAATCTCTTAAGTAATTGTTTTATTCTTACTATTTTTTTTCTAATGTAACATAATCTCACGTGGAACAAGTTCTATAACATATATAACAGACCTCATGATGGTTTTGTTGCCCTAATATGTAAGGATAACTTTTTCATATTTCTTCAGTTGCTGAGAGAGAAAAAAAATTATGCACAGTTGGCTACCACACCACATATAAGGCTATTTCAAACACATTTTAGGATTTTATTTATTTTAGAGCATGAGCACACAAATGAGGGAGAGAGGAAGATGGAGAAGCAGATTCCCCACTGAGCAGGGAGCCCGACACAGACTGATTGATCCCAGTACCCTGGGATGACCAGAATTAAAGGCAGACGCTTAACCAGCTGAGCCACCCAGAAGCCCCTAAGGCTATTTTAGAACACTATATTTCCAAGGAAGTTTTATAAATATGGAAGGTAATTGTTTTTACAGCATTGACAATCCTGTTCACACAGTAATTAGAACACCTCTTTTTAGCTACGAATTTTACAAAATATTAGGAAGTCTGAAAATGTATGACAGTTCTTTAACTGGATGAAAGTGGAAATGGACACTTAAATCAGTAACTTTTATCTCACTGTTCATTTAGATTTAATATTATCTTGTATTTCCTGGAAGCATTATTTCTCAATTTCTTTTTTTTTTTTTTAAGATTTTATTTATTTATTTGACAGACAGAGATCACAAGTAGACAGAGAGGCAGGCAAAGAGAAAGAGGAGGAAGCAGGCTCCCCGCTGAGCAGAGAGCCCGATGCGGGGCTCGATCCCAGGACCCTGAAATCATGACCCGAGCCGAAGGCAGAGGCTTTAATCCACTGAGCCACTCAGGCGCCCCTTATTTCTCAATTTCTAATTGATAGCCTAGAGTAACATAGTGAAGTCATCATTTTTTGACCTACTTTTTTTTTTCTATTAATTTTTTATTGAGATATAACTGACCTATAACATTGTATTTATTTGAGTGTCTAACAACATAGTTTGATAATACAAATATATTCCAAAACAGATTAACCTTCCTTTAAGTGGATATAACAATATTATTGAAAACAATATTGTCAACCTTTTTTTGTTTTTTTAAAAGATTTATTCACAGAGAGAGACATAAGCGACAGAGGGAACACAAGCAGGGGGAGTGGAAGAGGGAGAAGCAGGCTCCCTGCTGAGCAGGGTGGACCAATGTGGGGCTCCATCCCAGGACCCCAGGATTATGATCCGAGCCAAAGGCAGACGCTTAACGACTGAGCCACCCAAGCGCCCCTGTTAACCTTTAACCAGTCATGTACTCAAGTTTAATGTATAAAGATCCTCTAGATAAAAAATAATGTCTATTAAGACATTCCTTAATTAATATGATACTTACTGTAACATCGTGCTAATGTTTTTGAGAGAGAATTAAATGAAATACATTTTTTTAAAATGTGAATAAATGCAGTGATTTAGTATTAAAAATATATTTGCAGTATTACATAAAAGGGAACATACTGCCAACCTCATTGCATTGGCAGCTTAGATATAGAAACCAAACTGAAATAATTGTCAGCGTAATTGTCATTCTTAAAATTCCCAAGATTTTATGTAATTTGGTTCCATAGCTGTGACAGTTAATTATTGTGGTCATTTATACATTGTATTGCCCAAAGTAGTAATGTAATAGAGGTGTAACACGTTAGAGAGATTGGGTATGTGGGTTTTTTGGTTGTTTGGTTTTATTGTTTACAGAAGGGAAAGATGCCTGGTAACTTCAAAACACTGCTGTGAATTATTACATATTATCATTCATTTAAAAGTAAATGCCACATGCAATTGTCATGAAATTCACTTTTGCAATTTTTGCTTTTTGTTTTGTTTGCTTATAATAGACGCCTTCCTTGTATGCACCTTTTCCACCAAGTATGTGTCGACCAGTGGTTGATTACCAATAAGAAGTGCCCCATATGCAGAGTGGACATTGAGGCCCAGCTGCCAAGTGAAAGTTGACACCATGTTTCAGAACTCTTGCCCTCCCTCTCATTCCCATCCTCCTGGTACTGCAGTCAACCAAAGATGGCGTGACTTACCTGCGCAGATTTGGAAGCCTTGAACTTAGAGTGCGGCTCTGCTATATGGTACAACTAATGCTAGACCTACAGTTTATGTATACAGTTGAGTTTGATGTATTTATAAAAGCTTTTTTTTTCTAGATTTGACATTTTTCCTGTATCATTTTACTGTATTTTTGCATGTTTCCTTGTATTGCATTTCTTTGCACATATTATGGGCTTGTGACCCTAAACTTGCAGGCAAGATTAGCTGCTTTAGTAAGTAGAATTTTGTGGTCTTTTTGTTTTTTACATAGTACCAGGTCTTGAGAATTATGAATTTTTTTATCCATTACTAACCTTTAATTTAATCAATCATGTACTTTAGTTTAATGTATAAAGATCCTCTAGAAAATGATAATATTGTGTATTAAGACATTCCTTAATTAGGACAGAATGGCTGCTGTATATTTACAATATGGAGTTCTGAGTTAAATACCATCCTTAATACTGGGAACAGATTACAAACCATATTCAGTCAGATGCAGGTGGTATTCACATCACCAGAGTGATCAATAGAAATTTTCTTGGCGTATCCTTTTCCTTTCAGCACAATACAGATAGAGTTGAATATCGATATCCTACATTTAGACTGCTGTTCTGATTGTATTTCTCTTTTCCTACATCGTTTAGAACTTTATTTCCCTGAGTCAGTTTTTGCTGCTGTGAAACAGCTCTGATGAACACTAAATATTCATTCAATTAGCTGGATTGTACATACTTGCAGATTTCACAAAATTCTAGGGAAATTGAAGAAGACATGTAGAATTTTGTTCCGTCTTCTGCTAAGCACGTATAGTAAGGATATCTGCTTAACACTGATTTTGTAATAACACATTCAGTCAGGATTTAGAATTGCAGTCATTGGCAGGTATCTCTACATTCATAGAACTTCTCAAGGTCCCAGAATCACTTTT
This sequence comes from Mustela lutreola, assembly GCF_030435805.1. Lineage (NCBI taxonomy): Eukaryota > Metazoa > Chordata > Mammalia > Carnivora > Mustelidae > Mustela > Mustela lutreola. The sequence goes on from NC_081296.1 coordinate 46,529,191, forward strand.
AAGGGATTTTATTAGTTTAAAGATAAATAAAGTCAGCTGAATCTACATGTCTCTTGTTTTATTTCTCTTTAAACTTGAAAACAGTAAATCTGCAGATACTGTGAGGCACAAATTATACTGTCAACCTACTGTTGCTCTGGTTTTAGACTCCCACTTCATACATTACCAAGAGTCGATCACTGATTTAAAATTTTTAATTTCTATAGTTAAGATTTACTGCATAATATAGAATATAAAGTTAAGTTAATATACTAACATTTCTCCTTTGGAGAAAGTTTTAATCCACTTCAGGATGCATATTATCAAGATACTTTCATATACAGGATAGCCTAACTTTATTTGTCTAAATATGCTTAATATGCCCCAGATTGCAAATGCATCAGTCAGTTACGTCACTGTCTGTATGTGGAAGACATGTTCCCATGGATCATATGTGAAGATGTCAATAAGCTTGCATTAAGCCACCTGCTTTGTAAGTGGATTGATTAATAAATAACTTATATTTCTATTGTCTTTGTGTTTCATAATTAGTTTTATAAAACAGTTTCTGTTAGACATCTTGGAATTCAAAACTCTAGTGATCTCACTCCAGTTAACATTTGCAGAATTTTCCTATTCATTCAGTTATGGCTACTTGCTTTTTTTTCTTTGTATTAGTAAATGTAACACAGTAGTAATTGTCAATATCAACATGCTTCAACATAGTCATGTCTAGAGATGGAGGATGGACTGTGATTAAGAAATGTGGATGTAAAATAACATTTTTTAAAAAGAATACTTGATGATTAGGCTACAGTTGTAGAAGGGCAGAAGAGGGAGACAGAAAGAGTGACGGTGGCCCATGCCTACCATCTTACTATGGGGAAAGGAGCAAGTAGCCTGTCTTAAAGTAGCCTGTGATGGATGTAGGACTTTGCACAGGAAAAGCCAGGGTCCCTGTCAAGGGTGGACGAAGTATATATGGGGAGAATTCTGTACAATGGAGTCCTCTTGATGTTCCCCCAAACACAAGAAGAACAGATAGATTTCTCTATTTTTTAAAATTACATCAGATTTAGATGCACGACTACCTGTTGACCTGTTTCATAATGGCTACTGATTTTTTTAATGTAGATAAAGCCTTATTTCTTTAAAACTTATTTAATACAAATATTTGTGGTAAAAACCTGGATTGTTAATGCAGGAGCTTAGTAAGTGACTGCAATTAGTTAGAGAAAATGTGATTAGTAATGAACCAAGTACAGAAGATAATAATTTTTAATATTTTAACTTTTGTGCTTTTTTTGGTGTCTTCCATATCCTGCTGCATCTTATGTCAAAATGAAAATTTCAGTGATAGCTGTCCAAATACTTTAGAACTAAAATTCTTTTGTCAGAAAATCCTTATTTTTATTGTTGTTAATATGCAAGTGATAAACGGATATTTGAAACATTTTTCTTACTCTGGTGACTTTATTTTAGCTGCTAACATGCTTTATCATTTGAATTGTAACAATTTGACATGCAGAAAACGAACTCTTTTAAAAATAGTATTTGGAACGCTAAACAGACTCTGGACATTTTACTCTTAGTTTTTCATAAACAGAAATAGTTTAATTCTGTAGAAAATGCATCCTGATTTCAAACTTACCTTCCAACTCCTCTGGAAGCACAGTGAGTTTTCTTACTTCTTCAAGACCTCATGGGGTGCCTGGCTGGCCCTGTTGTTAAAAGCAAGTGACTCTTCTATCTTGGGGTTTTAAGTCTGCACCCTACCTTGGGTATAGAAATTACTTAAAAATAAAATCTTTAAAAAAACCCCAAACAGCATATCACAATATTAGATACATCAAGGTTGAAATATCTTCTCTCAGTTACAGATTCAGTCATCGTCTTGAATTAAGAATTATAGTTGACTCTTGAACAACATGGGTTGAACTGCACAGGTCCACTTATACATGGACTTTATTCAATAAGTACAATATAGTAAATGTATTTTCCTCATATTCTTTTTTAAAAAAATTTATTTTATTGTCCTTATGATATCCTTAGGATTTTCTTTTCTTTAGCTTACTTTATTGTAATACAGTATATAATACATATGTACAGAATGTGTTATGACTATGTAATCAATAAGGCTTCTGGTCCACAGTAGGTTGTTAGCAGTTAAGTTTGGGGGGAGTGAAATGTTACACATGGATTTTTGGCTGCATGGTTAGTGGCCCTAACTCCCCCATATTGTTCAAAGGTCAACTATATGTCCAAAACAACTAACTCTTTCTTTTCTCTTCTTTTCTCTTTTCTTTTCTTTTCCTTCCCTTTCCTTTCTTTTCCTTTTCCTTTCCTTCCTTCCTTCCTTTTCTTCCTTCCTTCCTTCCTTCCTTCCTTCCATCCTGTAGGCTCCATGCAGGCTTGAACTCATGACCCTAGATCAAGACCTGAGCTGAGACTGAGAGCCAGATGCTTACCGACTAAACCACCCAAGCACCCCAGAACTATTTCTTACTAAGCAAAATAAGTGTTACCTATTTTGTGGTTGACCTACTAGGCGCCATCTCCTCTCTGTCCTGTGTATTCTGTACAAATTCACAGGCCACACAAATGGTTTCTGTAGCTGTGGAAAGAATAAAGGTATTGATGTCAGACAGACAAGGGCTTTGAATTGTGCAGCTTTGAACAACTTACGCTTTCTGAGCCTCATAGGTCTCATTTATAAACAGAATAGGTTGTTATTAGAATTAAATGAGGTAACAAGTGCAAAGAGCTTTGCATGTAATACATACATAAGATAGAAGTTCAGTCATACTTTTAAATATTAAACACTAAAACTTTGGCAGTTCCTGCATAAAAAGGAAGAAAAAATATGTAAGTTCTCTTAGTGCTCACTGCATTCCATCCCACCACCCAAAACACTTCCCTTGCACTTGCCCTTAATAACAAATGGTAGCATTGCATGGTGTTGATCAGTGTTTGTCACTCATCTTTTTCTTCTAGAGTCTAAGAAGATAATTACTAGGTAAGAAAGAACACTCCTCCTCAGCCCTTCTTTGATGGGTTGGAATTTTTCTTCTACTAGAGGGATGAAGGATTCCCAGCACATTTGTCTTCCTTTGCCTTGCAGTCACAGCAGGGGCATAATGAGTTGCCCATCAACACCATCCAGTGCTGTATTTTGGGCACCTATTGCCAGTGGATCAGAATTGGCAAGGATATGAAACCATTTGTCCTCTCTGATCTAACGGAGAATGTTATGGATAAATTAACTAGAACTTCTCATTTGCCCCTAACTTTTTCCTCAAGAAATTGTGCTATACAGGGACTTGGTGCCCTTTTAAAGGTTAATAAAGCACATACCACTGAGATGCCTATATTGTTAGCTTCTTCTAGGCTTATTTTTAGGCTAACAGCTAACACTGAGAGAGCATGTGGAAGGTATGGGTTTCTAGGAGATGCTTTTGATTAGCCCAGACAAATTGCATGTCTCTCTTAATTCTTTATCATCACCACAGAGAATAGATGGGATTCTCTAAATACTAATTTTCATTATGGGCTCTGCTGAGTCTTGAGTACGAACTTCTAAATCATTTTTGCTTTAGGTGGTATTATTCAATATATATGTGGGGAAAAGCTTTGGAAAGTGTAGAACTCTGCAGATTGTCATTGATACACTGTGCTCTATAAAGGAAGAATTTTGACCTTTTCCCCTGTGTAGCTGGTAGCACAACTCAAGACACTCAGGTGTTCCAATCTGGCCTGCCCTTCCTCCACTTACATACATGGAAGTTCTTCCATAATATGGGATGCTCCAAGCTTGCTATCCCAGGGATTTTTTCCTTTAGATTTTCAAGAGCTTTTGAAAGAGGAGTGCTGGACGAGGGATTTGGAAGAGATGTGGTAAGTCTCCCATCCACTGCATCCTGACCTGCCTTTAAAAAGGAATGAATGTCTTTCATTGAACTGCTGTCTAGATTACCATGCTATTAGTATTTGCTCAGAGAATAAGTTGTTATGGTGTACCTGATTTCCTAGAACGTCACTATTAGCCACACACTCCCCAGAGTTTTGTATTATCTATTGCTGTGAAATATTTATTGATTTGTACCTCTAGGACTTAGTGGCTTAAACAACAAACATCTTAGTTTCTGTGAGTCCAGAATTTGGAAGCAGCATAGCTTGGTGCTTCTGGCTCAGGGTCTCTCATGAGGTTGCTTAACAGTCATGATGATAGCTGGGGCCCTCAGTCATCTGAAGCCTTCACTTAGTCTGGATGATGGGCTTCTAAGCACTCACATGGGTGTTGGCAGGTGGCTTTGGTTTCCTATTGGCCATTGGCCAAGAGACCTCTCCTCCCCGTATCAGCAACCATGTGAGTGAGCCATCTTGAAGCTAGTCCAGATTAAGGGGTAGGGAGATAGCTACCCCTGTTAAAAGAAGTGACAGCCAAAAAAAAAAAAAAAATTATGCCTATTTTTAACCTACCACAGTTAGGTAAAACAAACCCTCTTGCTTTGTTTGAATTACTACTGTGGACTTCTAAGCTCATTTAGTTTTTTCTCTCCTAAACTAAAGTTTAGCGTATGGGAAAGCCGTGTGTGCAAAATGATGTTACATTCTCAAGCATTTATAATTGGGAATTGGTAGTGGAAGAATTTTAACTTCTCTCTGCTGATATTTGGGTAAAAGAAATCTATGGGGGGATGCCTTTGTGGTTCAGTCGGTTAAGCATCTGCCTTTGGCTCAGGTCATGATCCCAGGGTCCTGGGATCAAGCCCTGCATCGTATTTCTCCTTCTCCCTCTGCCTGCTACTTTCTTTTGCTTGTGCTCTTTTGTTATTTTCTCTTTCTGTGTCAAATAAAATCTTAAAAACAATAACAACTCACCTTTCATGCCTCCCCCTGCACCCCACGAATAAGGGAGAATTCCTCTTGCCTGACTCATTTTTCTCTTGGCTTTAGGGTTGCCTGGGTGGCTCAGTGGATTAAAGTCTCTGTCTTCTGTTCAGATCGTGATCCTAGGCTCCTGGGATTGAGCCCCACATTGGGCTCTCCGCTCAGTGGGGAGCCTGCTTACCCCCTCTGTCTCTGCCTACTTGTGATCTCTGTCAAGTAAATAAATAAAATTTAAAAATAAATAAATAATAAATAAAAAGAAATGGTGTACCTGGTTGACTCAGTTGGGCGACTTGGTTTCAGCTCAGGTCTTATCTCAGGGTCATGAGATCAAGCCCCTCCCTCCTGGCTTCACATTGCTCCAGGCTTCGTGCTCAGTGGGGAGTCTGCTTCAGCTCTTCCTCTCCCTCTGGTCCTCCCCCAGTCAAATAAATAAATATAATTTATTCTCCTTCAAATAAATATAATAATAATATATATAGTTCTTTATAAATAATAATATTATTCACAGGCTTGAGGTCCAGATTTTACAGAATCATTTTAAGTGGAGGCCCATGAAGCACTAGAAAGGTGTTTGTTTCTACCTCTCTGGGTCATCTTGCTTCTGAGCAAGTTTTCAGGCCCTAGACTGGGACATACCCATGCACCTTATTCAGCCAGTAATAGGTTACCTGGTTACCTACATGGGACAGATAACGTTGACCTGTTGGGTTATGGTGAAAGATGTCAAGATGGATGCAAACAAGGCTTGCATCCAAGAAGGAAAGGCTTTCTTTTTGTAAGAAAATTAACTCACCTACCCTCCCAAGGAAATTAGCAATGAAGTTACTATTTTTATTTATAATTTGGTTTGCATAACTTGAGAGAATTTTAATGTAACCACTCAAAACTTTCACCTTTGTTACTTTACAATTATTTTCTGTCACCCACGTTCAGTTATTTGTGAAGGTTCTGTCATTCCTCCAAAATTGCCTGCCATACCTGTTTCCATTTTTCATTTTTCACACTCATCCAGGTCAAATTTTTGTTAAATCTCACCTGGGAAACCTTTAGCTTTCCAATCCACCATAATCCATTCTTCATGCTGCCCAGTGGGTCAGCTTTCTGAAACAAAGCTTGACCAAGTCATTATCCAGAGAGTGAGAGTGCACAAGCAGGTAGAGCAATAGAAGGAAAGGGAGAAGCAGAGGAAAAAAGAGAAGCAGAGGAAAAAAGAGAAGCAGAGGAAAAAAGAGAAGCAGGCTTCCAACAGAGCAGGGAGCCTGATGCAGGGCTTGATCCCAGGACCCTGGGAGCATGACCCAAGCCAAAGGCAGATGCTTAATGACTGAGCCACCCAGGCACCCCATTTACTCATTCTTTTATAGGTTCTGCCTGTTACAAGAATTTTGTTCCTATATGTCTCCCCCTCATTGTTTTGAACTTGAGGGCATGGTTCATACTTTATTCTTCTCTGTTCCCTGCAGTGCCTTGCACAAACTGACATTTTAATGTTAACATAGCAAATATATTTTGGCTTCTAGCTAGTTGAGAGAAAAGAAGAATCAGAAGGAGGTAAGTAGAAATGGATGGAGCTGGTAAGAGAAATGGGATAAAGGCAACTGAGAGAGAGAACATGGTAGCATAGTAGGAAGATTGTTGGGTTTTGAGAAAAATCTGCTGGCGAGGGCGCCTATGTGACTCCGTTGTTGAGCATCTGCCTTCAAGTCAGGACATAGGCCCAGGGTCTTGGGGTCACGCCCTGCATCCAGCTCCTTGCTCAGTGGGAAGCCTGCTTCTCCCACTCTCCCCCTCTCTCTGTCTCTCAATCCTTGTCAAATAAATAAAATCTCTAAAACAAAACAAAATAATCTGCTGGTGAAAATGGTAATTTGTTGATTATATCATTCACAGATGATATATAAATTATATATTCCATATATTATGATGATATATAAATTAAACTGAGCCCTTCATGCCCTATGGTCTGGAATAATGGCAACTGAAATTCACCAAGGATGCAGAAATCACAACCATGAGCTGAGCTTTTGGACTTGTCTTATATGATACACTAGTTGATAATCCAAATGAGTCCTGATAAAAATTCAACAGTGACCACCTTATTTATTCTAGGAACTAGAGATAGAATTATGCACAAAACCAATACCCCTGCCCTCGTGGAGCTTACATTCTAGTGCATTTGTTCAAATTAAGTAACCCCTAGGTTAAGCTTCAGATGGTGCTTGTGGCCTGCCTTTGGGACTTCTAGGAGAGCTGTTAGATTTCCAGCCCTGAACTGACCTAGGGCAATTTTTGATGCCTGACGTTCTTGAGTTCTGCAACAGTGGCTATCTGTAAATTACCCCCAATGGGGGAAGGTCCTGGAAATCTGAGAAAAAGTATCCCAAGACAGGAGAAAAGGTGAGTATGTATCTGAATAAGAAATTGGAAGTGAGGAAGATCTGACAAACCGCAAGCAAATCTTTGACCATTCAGAACAGTCCTGATGCCAAGACTGCAAGTCCATCCCTCTCTGTCTCGGACTCCCTTTCATGGTGATGGAAGACACAAGGCAACACCTACTTGAAACCCAATACCTCCTGCCAACTAAGGCATTCACCTGTCTCCAGTCATGCCAATTCAGTACTGGTGGTCCGTGCTTTTGCTTGGGGTGCTCCCTCTGTTGGCAAACATCTCCCTTCACCCTATATCCCCTGGACTTCATATGTACAACTTTTCAAGCAGTAATTGACCAATAAATTAAAATCAATTGATTATGTGGAATTTTACCATACTATAAAGGGCCATTGGCCTTTAAGAAATTTATTTTTGGTTAATTTGATTTCCTTCAACAACTTTCAGAGTTTTCCCACTCTTTCTGCAAAATGTAGATAGAGTAACAATGGTAAATATAGTGGAAAGAGCACAGGCTTTGGAATCAGACAATAGTACAAATCCCAGCTTGGAAACTGAGAAGCATTGTGATTACAGCCAAGACATTTAACTCTTCTGAGCCCTAGTTTCTTCATCTGTCAAGTTGGGATAATACATGATCATTGTTTACTAGACTTACTGTGATCATTTTGCAATATATATAAATATCTAATCATGTTGTATACTGAAACTAATGTTATATGTCAATTATACCCCAATAAAATTATACCCCAATTATACCCCAATAAAAACAAAACACTTGGGATAATACTACCTACTTTGTAATGATTGTTATGAGGATTCAACAAGAAAGTTTATGTGAATTAGTATATAGGAAGTGTGACCAATAAATGTTACCTGAGACAGGAGAGAACAGGAAATATAGATAGGAGTAGCGGGGGGCCTAGCTGGCTCAGTTAGTAGAGCTTGTGACTCTTGATCTCCAGGTCCTGAGTTCAAGCCTCACACTGAGTGTAGAGATTGCTTAAAAAAAAAAAAAGAAAAAAATATATACAGTCTACAATGCATTAAAGAAAATGTTGAATCAAAAAGTGCATTTGTAGGGCGCCTGGGTGGCTCAGTGGGTTAAGCCGCTGCCTTCGGCTCAGGTCATGATCTCAGGGTCCTGGGATCGAGTCCCGCATCGGGTTCTCTGCTCAGCAGGGAGCCTGCTTCCTCCTCTCTCTCTCTCTGCCTGCCTCTCTGCCTGCTTGTGATCTCTCTCTGTCAAATAAATAAATAAATTTTTTTTTAAAAAAAGTGCATTTGTAAAGTTCCAGGTTAGTTGCAGTGAAGGATACAAAAGAAATATTTCCATTTTTAATGAAAATACAATGTCTAATGTGGATTATTCAATGTTGAAAATGTCAAGAAAGTTAATAAAAGCACTTTGCCATTCACAACACTCCTGTTGACAAAGCCCTGTGAGTGGGTGAGGATTATTACTTTCATAGTTCTGGCTTTCAATATCACAGTGTTATAACAAGTACAAATATAATTTTACTCACAACTTCAGTGCACTAAACATCTATTTTTCCTTCCTAAGACTTTTTCGCTGGATACCTAATTTTCAGTAATCCATCAATGGATGCACTAACATCTTCCCATGCCACATAGTAGCTGCAATTATTCGGGTTTTACAGAAGAGAAAACAGCTTTAGAAACGTCAGATGCAAGGGCAAGGGCAGAATTTAATCCAGATTACTTCATTCAAGCCTCCTCAGTACCCCAGTAACAGTGCTTAAAGTGGTAGAACAGAAAGCTTGCTCAAATTCTTGGACGGAGGCTGCCATCAGTTGTCATTCTACTGCCTCTACTGTGGGCGTTGGACCTTTCCTCTCCCCTTCTTCCTTTCCTTTTTCCGGTCTCCCAACCATCTGGACAAGGCTGACTCACACTCTCTTTCTCATAAAATCTTCTACACGTCCTAGGGTCATTTTATTCGACGAATATTTATTGAATATCCAACCATAGTACATACCGGAAAGCGCGCTAAGTGCCGGCAATTCAATGGAGAGCTTACATGAATCACGAACCACACAAATCACGTTTACCTTTTTATTTTCCTCTCCCTGGGAGTCTTAGCTTTTGCGTAAATGCCACAATTCCCACTTCTTTAGCACACGTTTGAGTCTCAACCACCTAACAGTGCCGACCCGGAACCTCCCAGAGGCGTCGACTCCTCCCCTCAGGCCAACCCCCAACCTTGATTCCCAACTCGAAATTTCCGGAAGAGGAATAAAGGTCAGAAATGGCATTTCGAAGGTGTTTCCTAGAACCAACTTCCGCCCGATTAGTACAAACGTAGACATTCTTAGGTGAGACCTACTCAAAATTCAGAGGAGTCCTCAGTGAGGTATTTCAGTTTTGTTGATTTTAGAGGCCGAAGTTTAAAGAAAAAAAGGAAAAAAAAAAAAGACAGTAGGCGGAGAAAACAACCAGTTGTCATGACAACCAAACGGGTCTGGAAAATTCAGCCAATCCGCCTGCGGGGCTGTCTCCCGCCTAGCCAATAGGAAGAGCACGCCGTACGTAAGGCCGCCCAATGGGGGCGCGAGCGGCGCGGCATTTGAATCCTGTAACAAGGCGACATCGCGAAGATCTTAAGCGGTGCGGGCCGCAGTCCAGAGCTAACGGCGCCGCGGAAGCCTGTGTCCTTCCTCTCCGGTCCGCATCCCTCCCTGGGCCGGGCCGGCATTCCTGCCTGACCCTTCCCACATGGCGCTGCTCCGACGCCCGACGGTGAGTGGGACCGGCTCACCTCCCGCACTCGCCGGGCTCTTCCGCCGCGGAGCTCCGTCTCTCGCCTCTAGCCTCCCTCCCTCCCTCTTCTGCGTAGGCTTCTTCGTCCCAACCCGTGCCCCTCTCGCCTTCTGCCCGCTTCCCCTCTCCAGTCTGCGGCCTGTCCTCTTTGGCGACCTCTCTCCTCCTCGGATCCACTCTGGGTTCCCGGCTTCCGCCCTGGCCAGTCCGGGGATGAGGGAAGTGTAGTGGGGGAGGGAAGTGTGGGAAAGTGCCTCGGAGGGCGCACCTGTCAGGTGAGCCTCTCCAGCCCGGGACTTGGTACTCAGCGAGGGATCCCCGAGTGCTCTCTGTTGTTAGAGTGCTGTTTAAGCAGAGGCTGTTGTCATTTCCTTCCTCTGTTCTCAAAAACTCCTTGCCAGCTAAGGAATGGGGGGTGGGGAGAAGGACTGGAAGAAACTGCAGGTAGTAAACTGTTTTGAATGTTTAACCAGGCAACAGTCATGGCTGTTTTTCAGATTCTTCGCTTTTCGTTTTGTGTTAAATTTCCCATTTATTTCTGCGCATGATGTCTTCCAGGTTAAGTTCACTAACATAGTCGTTTGTCATCTTAAAATTAATTACTGGGGCTCCTGGGTGGCTCAGCCGTTAAGTGTCTGCCTTAGTTCGGGTCACGATCCTGGCGTCTTGGGATCGAGTCCCATATGGGGCTCCTCGAGCGAGGAGCCTGCTTCTCCCTCTCCAGCTCTCCTGTGCTTATGTTTCCTCTCTCACGATCTCTCTCTGTAATAAATAAAGCCTTAAAAAATTAATTTCTTTAATCAAGTGTAATCAAGATTTTGCATATAACTTGGAACAATACCGCAAACAGAAGGGTCCAGATTCATTTGTTTCATCTTTGCAAAAATGCGAGTGCTAATGGTGTTTTGAATTTTTTTTATGTGGGTTTGAATTGTATCTAGGTCTGCTTTTCCTTTGCTGGAAAATAGAGGGCCCTGACACACCTGAGTTCCATCCTCCTGGATGGAAAGGCTAGTTAAAAGCTGCCAGTTTTCCCCTCCAGATGGACTTAAAGTCTGATTACCGGGATTTAACCTGTAAGCATTAAAATTTCAAAACACTTTTTAAAATTAGCAATTGCTACTGGAAAAAATTGAACATGTGCTTTTGAGAATCCTAATAAGTTGAATACATTCAGTATTTAATTCCTATTCTTTTGTGGATCTACATTGAACTGGCGTGTAATTTTTGTCTAATCTGTCCCATAAAGTTCTCTCATTGTCAAATTCTTTCTTTCTATTCAGGGAAGGCTTGAGTTTTCCCTGCCCTTCTGTCTATCCTTGTAGATCTAGTCAAACCCCCTGTTAGGAGATTTTTAGGATTAGGACCCACAGTTCTCAGGGATAGTACATGCTGGTTTTTTTCCTCATGAAATGTTTATCACTTCTATAAGAAAATAAACTTTTTTCTACGAATTGCTTTTTCTAACAAGTTTTATTTCTAAGCACATTCTTTCAAAGGTAGGTTAAGGTGAACTAATGATGTTTTTATTCCATATGATTTCAACTTCCTCTGAGTTTGAGAGTAAAACTATTTTACTTGTGAAAACAATTTCCAAGTATCCTTAATATAAGAGAGTCCGACCTCATTTTAAAAGGCAATATCTTGGGGCGCCTGGGTGGCTCAGTGGGTTAAAGCCTCTGCCTTCGGCTCAGGTCATGATCCCAGGGTCCTGGGATCGAGCCCTGCATCGGGCTATCCCCTTAGCAGGTAGCCTGCTTCCTCCTCTCTCTCTGTCTGCCTCTCTGTCTACTTGTGATCTCTGTCAAATAAATAAATAAAATATATTTTTTAAAAAGGCAATATCTCTAAAGATCATGTCTATAGGAGCGCTCCTTATTGTAGATAGCATAAGAATCAAAGCTAGTTTAGGTTTTAAACATCTGGACTTATTGTAACTTGGTTTTTTTTTTTTTTTAGATTTTTTTTTTTTTAAGACATGGGGCTCTATCCCAGGACCCTGAGATCATAACCTGAGCCGAAGGCAGAGCCTTTAACCCACTGAGCCACCTAGGCTCCCCATTTTTAGTCTTTTAAAAAATGTACCTTTTCCCTCTCACAAATAGATCTCCACATATTTACCTTTCCCAGATTCTGCATTTGGATATCTGACATTAGCAAAGTATTGTAAGTTGTCTCAATTCATCATTAACTCATCTTTTTTTTTTTTTTTTTTTTTTTTTAAGGTGTCCACTGATTTGGAGAATGCTGACACTGGAGTTAATTCTAAAGCTAAGAGTCATGTGACAATCAGACGGGCAGTTTTAGAAGAAATTGGAAATAGAGTTACAACCAGAGCTACACAAGTAGCTAAGGTAACAGCCATGAGGACTGTCCATGTGCACACCAGGCTGATTGTGTATAGGTCTGAAGAACAACACTGACTATCTTCCCCTATTTATGTTTCTTTTTCCTTGTAGAAAGCTCAGAACACGAAAATACCTGTTCAGCCCACCAAAACAAATGTCAGCAAACAACTAAAACCTACTGCTTCTGTGAAACCAGTTCAGATGGAAGTGTTGGCTCCAAAGGTAGGATGTTCTGTGTTTACAAACGTACAAAGTAGCTGTTTTTTGGCTAGACTGGAAAGGTGCCTTTATCTTCACTACAACTTTTATTTATTTTTTTTTTTTTTAAGATTTTATTTATTTATTTGTAAGAGAGAGAGTGAGAGCGAGCACAGGCAGACAGAGTGGCAGGCAGAGGCAGAGGGAGAAGCAGGCTCCCTGCGGAGCAAGGAGCCCGATGCGGGACTCGATCCCAGGACGCTGGGATCATGACCTGAGCCGAAGGCAGCTGCTTAACCAACTGAGCCACCCAGGCGTCCCACAACTTTTATTTTCTTAAAAGATTTTATTTATTTATTTGAGAGAGAGTGAGAAAGACAGCATGAACAGGGAGAGGAGTAGAAGGAGAAAGAGAAGAAGAAGCAGATCCCCTGCTGAGCAGAGATCCCAATGTGGGGCTTGATCCCAGTACCCTGAGATGATGACCTAAGCTGAAGGCAGGCATTGAACAGACTGAGCCACCCAGAAGCCCAGACATTGACTACTTTTGAAGAACGTTCATAACTAGAGCTCTACTTTAAACAGCAGTGTACAAATTGAACATACACATCCTTTTGGTGATGGTAGTTACTATTTTTTTTTAAAGATTTAATTTATTTATTTGTCAGAGAGGGAGAGAGAGGGAGAACACAAGCAAACAGAGTGGCAGGCAGAGGCAGAGAGAAGCAAGGCTCCCTGCTGAGCAAGGAGCCTGATGCAGGACTTGATCCCAGGACTGTGGGATCATGATCTGAGCCAAAGGCAGCGGGTTAACCGACTGAGCCACCCAGGCATTATGTTTTGACCTTGAATAACAAAGTTAATTATCTTGATACTCAAATAAATTTAGTGATCTCAAAGTAAAATTTGGTAGGTTTTATAATCCATGAGCTTGCCCATGAAGGCTATGGAATCTCTCTCACACTTTGGAGACTCATACTCATCATTACAAATAAGGTAATGCCAAAATTCTGTGTTGTTAAATTGTGCTCTCTGGGACTGGTTAACTCAATTGGAGTTAGAATGTTAACGGACCCATTGGCCTGTAATTATTACAGGACAGGCACTGTTATAGGTGCTGAGAATACAACAATAACTACTTTTTCCACTTCTTTCTCTCTCTATATATATATATAATAAATCTATATAAAATATATATTAATAACATGTCTGTAACTTGTTTAAAATTTTTCAAAATAATACATTGGATATATTCAAGACATTTATACAGAGAGCACTTGCTATGCCCATCCAGTAGTGTTAAGGCTGTTAAAGAGATATCTTACCTTAAGGAGACTTATTCAGAAAGGGCACATGCACCTGAAATTAAATTAGTAGTCCCAGGGAATGACACCAGGTGCCCTTGGGCAATGGATGATTGAACTTCAAGTGTCTAGGGTAGTTGGAAGCACCATCCTTCAGAAAGTGCTTCTACAGGAAGGAGAGAACACTAAGAGACCAAGTTGTCAGGGGAAGCTTCGTGGAATCAGTGGGATTTTTAAGGATAGAGAGATGCTGATAGGAAAGAACCAACTTTTTTTGGGAACAAAGCATAATAGGAATCAAGCCACGAAAGCAAAAATAGGCCTATAATCTTGTCCTTGGGCTAAGGAGTCAGCACATCTAACTGGGCCAGAATGTTTGTGTGAATAAGCAGAACATAAAGTTGGGGAAAAGGTTGCAGTTGGATTTGAAGGCCTTAGAATTTGGATTGTATCCCATTAGGCAGTGAGGAGCCTGGGAAAAGTTTTGAGCAGGTGGGAAATGATGAAAGCAATGTAGGCTGGGCATGGGAGGAACCATAAATGAGGAGTACTACAATTGTTCAGGCAAGAGCTGATGAGAGTCTTGAACTAACCTGGATCTTCCCTAAGCACTCACCCACATACCACTACCTACAGTGTGCTAAGAAACAACATGGGATGTGTTAGGGGTATATCAACTCCTTCCAGAGACATTGTCCTGTATCTAGAAGGAATTCTTTTGCAATGTTTTTCGCAGAAAGAGAATAAGATCCTTAAGCAAGCACTTGAGTATTTAAGAAACAATTTATGCAATGAATTACTAAGGAAATGGGGAAGTCAAGGAAGGGAGGTAGTTCTGGGGAAAGCACCTTATTTGGCTTTAGATTTGTTGAGATAACAGAAAAGCATCCAAGGGAAGGGCAGTCAGAAATATGCCAGCAGCATCTGAGCAAGGGGGCAGACGTGGGAGACTTCTGCTTACAGGTGATAGTGGCAAGCATGTTGTTGTTCGGAAGCCAGGACAGAGAGTGTCAAATCAAGAACTAAAGCTCAGAACAAATTCTGAAGATCGACCTTCCTTTCATAGGCCTTTCCTTGGAGGCTTCTAGTGCCTAAATGCCAAACCCAAACCCAAACTTCCAGCTTTGACCTTTTAACCATTATGCAGTATTTGATGCAGGTGACTGAATGTGGTTCCTCTCACATGTCTGGAAGTGATTTAGCAGTGTCCTTCAAAATGTTATTCTCCATACCCAGTAAATCTGTTTTTATCCTAAGAAAATTATTAAAGGCACACTAAAATTAGAGGATTTTTAAAATAGTGTTGTAATGAATATCTTATATAATAGAGAAATATTAGAAAATTGGTTAATTCTAAGTTCAAGTATAAGTAACATACAATGTTACATTAGTTTCAGGTGTGCATATAGTGATTGAACAATCCTATACATGACTCACTGCTCACCATTATAATATGCTCTTAATCCCCTTCACCTGGTTCATCCACTCCCTCTACCCAACCCCCCTACGGCAACCACCAGTTTGTTCTCTATATTTAAGAGCTGTTGATTTTTTGTTTTGGTTTGTCTCTTTTTTCTTTTTCTTTATGTTTGTTTGTTTATGTATGAAATCTCTACACCCAACATGGGGCTTGAATTCACAACCCTGAGATCAAGAGTCACATGCTTTTCTGACTCAGCCAGCCAGGTGCCCCTGCCTTTTTTTCCCCTTCATTTGTTTTGTTTCTTAAAATCTTCATATGAGTGAAATCATATGGTATTTGTCTTTCTGTGACCAACTTATTTCACTTAACATTAGACCCATGTTGTTGGCAGTGGCAAGATCTCATTCTTTTTTATGGGCTGAGTAATATTCCATTGTAGATATACCACATCTTCTTTATCATTCATCTGTCGATGGACGCTTAGATTGCTTCCATATCCATATCCCGACTATTGTAAATAATGTTGCAGTAAACATAGGGGTGCATATATCTTCTCAAATTAGTGTTTTCCTCTCCTTTGGGTAAACACTACTGGGTGTTTTACTGGAGCAGCTTAAATCCATTTAATGAAATACATGGGCCATTAATATCATGTTTTAGTAGAATATTTAAAGATATCAAAATGCATGTTATATCAGTCAGATTATAAAACAATTATAGAACACAGTACCACCCCAGATTTCCTTTCTTTAATTATTATTATTATTATTTTTCAGAGAGAGAGTGTGTGTGCATGCGGGGCTGGGGGAGGTGGGGGATAGAGGAGGGAAAGGGCAGAGGGAGAGGGAGAGAGAAAATCTTATGCAGGCTCCATATCCAGTGCAGAGTTTGATCTCATGACCCTGAGATCACAACTGAGCCAAAATCAAGAGTTGGATACTTCACCGATGGAGCCACCCAGGCACCCCAGATTTGCTTTTAGAAGTGTGCAAAGTGTTCTGGTTTTTTTTGAGGTGGGGAGGGGCAGAGCGCAAGAGAATCTTAAGCAGGCTCCATGCCCATTGCAGATCTCAATTTCACAACCCTGAGATCGTGATCTGGCTGAAATCAAGAGTTGGATGCTTAACTGACAGAGCCACCTAGGCACCCCTAAAACTCTGCATTTATAAGCAAACTTTGATGATGGTTATTTTTGAGTATTACGTTGGGTTTAAGATTCATTTTCATTTTCTTCCTTAAAATTTTCAGATTTTTTTGACCATAGATACATATTACTTTTCCAATCAGAGAAGAAGGGAAAAAGGCAAATTAAAAGAAAAACAGCCAAAAATGTTATGAACAAAACAAAGGAGAAATTTCCTCCCGTAACTTCTACAACTCCACTCTTTCTGAATTACTCAACCTTTCCTTGGTGACTTTTTTTGCTTTAGCTTCTTGACAAATTTTAGGCCACTGTGTTTCAGATAAAGAATGATGGACCATCATATAAATATCACTTCCATGGCTGAAATGTGCTGCTCGTTTTTAGAAGACATCAGGGATTAATGAACAATAATTACTTCCAATTCAAATGCACTTTTCTCTGAGAAATATAGTATAGAAGATATCATTCAGTCCCTAGTTTAGGGGGAGCTCCTCATCCTGCAGATGAGCCCCTCGACTTGCCTGGCTCTGGTCGGCCATCTGGCTTTCACTTTGTCATCTGCTCTGTCTGCCGCCATTGCTGCTCCTTTATAGCTTGTCCCCGGGGATGTGGCAATGCCAGTTGAGCACAGGGTTCTAGCAACAGTGAGCCCTGGAAAATTTATAAGCCATGTGCTCATGAAAGCAGATGTTCTCAGCCAAATCTATTTACTATACTCTGCAAAACCAGAGGGATGGTTTCATCTTTGTAGGAGATGAAGTGACTGAATCACAAAGGGCTCTGGCTGAGAACTTGAAGGGGTTTCAGCCATTTACAGGTGTTTGCGGAAGCAGATTATCCTGCAATTTTTAGAGAAAACAGTGCTTTTGTTATTTTATTATTTATTTTTTTTCTGACCAATGAGGTTTTGGCAAACACTGAGTTGTATGCAAAAGAAAGGAGATGGTTTTTTCCTAGACTCCTGGAGAAATCAGGAGAATGTGCCACCAGTTCTGTCCCCAAGTATCCCCCAGTCAAGCAGAGGAAGGCCTGAGCACACATTCTGATAGGGCTGTAGCAGAGATCCTTGCACACTTCGGAGAGATGCTGGGAAGTCAGGGCTAGAAATTCAGATGAAGTTTTACATTTATAGATTTGATCTAAACACTAAATTCAGTGATAATTGTGGGATGCTCCGATCAGATGGGGGGCCCCCAAATGTGGGGTGCCAGTTGGGTGGGGGCCAGTAGCATGGGTGGTGAAAGAATTCACCCACGGCAGAACAGAAGAGAGAGATTATTGAATAGGGAACAGTGGGCAGGACAGCAAAGGAGAGACTGTCTGCCAGAGGTTGGTGGTGAGGGACCACAGTTACAGGGTGAAATAGGGGAGTATGGGAACGTATGGAATTTTCCTGTTTTAGGTAATCTTCGGAACTGTGCCTAGTTAGGGCTTATGGCTATTTCCAAGTGGTTTGCTTAATGAGCCTGCCGACATTCAGCCTGGTGGTCGTTATGGGCCCTTTTACCTTGATCAAGTTCCACTGCTCAAGCCTGTTGCCTTAAAGTGCCTTTATAGTAGTCATTATTCAACTATGAGAACGTTTTCTGACTGACTACCCTAACACAAAAACTACATATAAAGGGGAAGTAATCACAACTTATCACATTTTTTTTTTTAAGATTTTATTTATTCATTTGACAGACAGAGATCACAAGTAGGCAGAGAGGCAGGCAGAGAGAGAGAGAGAGAGAGGGAAGCAGGCTTCCTGCGGAGCAGGGAGCCCGACGCGGGGCTCGATCCCAGGACCCTGAGATCACGACCCGAGCCGAAGGCAGCAGCCCAAACCACTGAGCCACCCAGGCGCCCCTATCACATTTTTTTTCAAAAAGATTTTATTTATTTACTTGACAGACAGAGATCATAAGTAGGCGGGGGTGGGGGTGGGGAGGAAGCAGGCTCCCTGCTGTGCAGAGGTCCTGATGCGGGGCTCAATCCCAGGACCCTGGGATCATGACCTGAGCCAAAGGCAGAGGCTTTAACCCACTGAGCCACCCAGGTGCCCCTATCACATTTATTTTTTAAAAAAGAGTGCCTTTGATTATGTATTTAAAAGATTTTATTTATTTATTTGACAGAGATCACAAGTAGGCAGAGGGGCAGGCAGAGAGAGAGAGAGAGAGAGAGGAGGAAGCAGGCTCCCCGCTTAGCAGAGAGCTCAATCGATGTGGTCCTTGATCCTAGGGCCCCCGGATCATGACCTGAACTGAAGGCAGAGTGCCTTTTATTTTTAATCACACAAGAAACATAGCAAAATACTACAGAAATACATCAAGCACATAGAATAGAAAGTTTATTGTTACTACTCTCCCTACTCTTCAAATTCCATTTCACTGTATTCTCTAAAGCTATTCCCAGAGAATGATTTTGCCTTTCTATAATTGTGTGTGCCTGTGTATGCACAAGTACACAGTTCCTGCTACAAATCATGAACTGTCTAATTGGAAACAATACTTTTTCTGGGAGTCCTTTCTTGTTGCACTTAATTGACATGGTTTATTATAAACCTAGTAAATAAAGGAACTCTGGTTACCAAAAACTTGCATAAACACCTACATGTTTGCCTATTAATAGTAGTACATTCTCTCACCAGACCTAACTTAGTAGTAGAAGAATTTCAACAGCCTTTACTCACACTCCACCCTGCTCCTTACTGAACAGGAGCTTCTGAAGTTCAGCAAAATCTCACATTTATTATTTCAGATACCACTTTTCACTTGTCTGTGACATCGGACAGAACTCATGCATTAATCTGATCAGAATGTTATCATGTTTTAGCTTTGCATGCCGTAGACACTGGACTGAGGATAATACAGCTGGCTTGAAGGGTTTAGGTTACTACCTGCACGGACAATGGGATCTTAGAAAGGATTTTGTAATAATTAAATTATGTTGGAATTCAAAAGGAATGCTTCTAAGAAATTCTAAACTAAGGACCAGAGCAATGATTCATGTCTTCTCCTGGTAGCTTTGGGATATGGCCAAACTTAGGTGTACATCTGAATAGACACAGGTAAACCTTCCAAGCTGTTGGGGCACACATAGCACACGTGTGCTATATAGCACATAGCACATGACCATAACCTCTGACTCCTTAAACCAGGCTTTCCAATACTGACTGCATTTCCCAGGGACACTGATAATGCTTATCCTTGAACTTAACCTAGCTGTATGTGCTCATTAAAATGTGTATCTGATTCTAGTCACACTTTTAAAAAAAAAGATTCTATTTTCAAGTAATCTCTACACCCCCCATTTGGCTCGAATCCACAACTCTGAAATCAAGAGTTGGTCGCTCTACCAACTGAGCCAGCCAGGCATCTCTGATTCTTGCCATTCTTGCTCAGTTCCTTCAGTGGGTTCACTTCCCTTCGGGTAAAATGTAAACTCCCTAGCTGGGTTCTTGTTCACCTTTCCAGCCCATCTTTTCACACGCCATGCACTGGCTCCTGCCATCCCAAATGTGTACTTCCCAGACTTGCCTTTGTTTCTTGGCTTCCTCTGGGACTATGTACTTATGTACCTTTTGCCTACTCATTTTTCTTGGTCTTATCTTCTCCAGGAAATTATCTAGGTTTCTCCCTGGTGCCCCAAGTAGCTCTTATTCATTCTAGTCCCTTGAAGTTTGGAAGTTCTCGAATAAATGGCACACATATCTGCATGACTCTTGCTCAGCTGGTCCCGCCCCAGCTTGAGACCTCTGATGTAGGCGGGAAGAATGGGTTTTGAACTGCTGTATCTATTTTGCTGCTGCTCTTTCATCCTTCTTTAAACGTGGAAACCATCATCACTGAGCTTTCATGTCAATTAAAATTATTTATTTATTGATTTATTTATTTTAGATTTTTATTTATTTATTTGACAGATATCACAACTAGGCAGAGAGGCGGGGGGGGGGGAGCAGGCTCCCTCCTGAGCAGAAAGCCTGATGTGGGGCTCGATCCCAGGACCCTGAGATCATGACCTGAGCCAAAGGCAGAGCCACTGAGCCACCCAGGCGCCCAAAATTGTTTATTATACAGCCTTCTCTTTCTGTATTTTATTTCTTTTTTTTTTTTCTCAAAGATTTTATCCATTCATTTGACAGACAAAGATCACAAGTAGGCAGATAGGCAGGCAGAGAGAGAAGGGAAGAAGCAGGCTCTCTGCGAGAGCCCTATGTAGGGCTCGATCCCAGGACCCTGGGATCACGACCTGAGCCGTAGGCAGAGGCTTTAACCCACTGAGCCACCCAGGTGCCCCTGTATTTTATTTCTTGAATACATAGTCTTTATAGTATAGCAGTCTCATTAGGTTTTACTTTGAGAAGTCCCTCTTATTCTTTTAAAAAATAATGGTTTATTTATACTTCATTACTAAGCACTTGTTTTAACTTTATAAATTTTTAATTTGTGTGATTGGTTTTTTTAATAGTCACCCAGTCAGCATAAGAAAATACTGGGTGTGTACTTGCTCCATCTTTGCTTCCTTCTATTTTATTCATAGGCCGGAATGTGGTTTTCTGCTTCTTAGTTGCTAGTTTCTCAATTTAGAATAAATTAGTTTATGAGGGGAAATCTGTATACCCACAGAAGAGGCTACAGCTGAAGCGAATTGTCAGCTCTAGGAATTTCTGCACCCAGATGTTTACATTTCTTTCAGTAAATATTTACTGAGCACCTACTATATGTCAGGGATGATATAGGTATTTAAGATCACATAAGGGACAAAATCAGTTTAAATAAATGTATTATTTATTTATAAATGGATTTATAAATATATTGTTTTCTACCTCTGCTAGACTGTCAGCTCTGCAGAGCTTATAGGCCTAGCAGAGGTACACAGAAAATAATATACATCACATATAAGTAAACTCCATAGTATGTTACGAGGTTACAGGCTCTGTGAGGAAAAACACAGTAAGAGAAATAACACATGGGGGGCAGGGAATAGGCAGTAGATAGTATTAAAAACGGGGGTCAGGGTAGACCTAATTGAGAAGGTAAAATTCAAACAAAACTTTGAAGGTGAGAGAATTGCCCGTGGGGGTGTAGGGACAAGATCGAGCACATTATGGGGAGAGGGAGCCCATCTGCAGTGAGGGAGCCTGCCATGAGGCAGACCAAGGGGAGAGAAATAGGAGACCAGTCAGCCGAGAGAGAGGGCAAAACCAGATCATGCAGGCCCCCAGGCCATCGTGATGATTCAGGTTTTCCCTTGGAGTGAAATTAGAGAATTTTAAACAGAGGAGCATCTCTATAAAAACTTAACCTACTACATATTGAATTATTAACCTCTTACTCGGAAATTTATTTGTTTTGGCTTTCACACATTTAAAAAATGCACATGATACTTTTTTTTTTTTTGGACAGAGATCACAAGTAGGCAGAGAGACAGGCAGAGAGAGGTGGGATGAGGGAAGCAGGCTCCCCGCTGAGCAGAGAGCCCGATGAGGGGCTCAATCCCAGGACCCTGGGATCACGACCTGAGCCGAAGGCAGAGGCTTAACCCACTGAGCCACCCAGGCGCCCCATGCATATGATACTTCTAAACCAGTTGACTCTGCACGTATTTGGCTCTGATGGACAGTTCAGACTACTGCCAAGGTAGTGATGCACACTTGTTAATTCGTTCACGTAGGGTCCTACCCCCCCACTGGAGGATATCTCTATGAAGGAAGAGAACCTCTGCCAAGCTTTCTCTGATGCGCTGCTCTGCAAAATCGAGGACATTGATCATGAGGACTGGGAGAACCCTCAGCTCTGTAGTGACTACGTGAAGGATATCTACCAGTATCTAAGGCAGCTCGAGGTGAGTGGGCCTTTGTGTTTTGGTTGTTCAGGCAATGTGGCATTTACTGCACAGCTGGGAAGGGAATGAGGTAAGCTTTTTAAACTTTGAATTCCGCCAACAGGTTCTGCAATCCATAAATCCACACTTCCTAGATGGAAGAGAGATAAACGGACGCATGCGCGCCATCCTGGTAGACTGGCTGGTGCAAGTGCACTCCAAGTTTAGGCTGCTGCAGGAGACTCTGTACATGTGCGTTGCCATCATGGACCGATATTTACAGGTGAGCGTGGCTTCTGGGGGCTCACTGTAGGGGCATTCTGCAACGCCAAAGGGTGATACCTGGAGGAAAAGACCAAAAGCCACTTGGTGAGAAACTGAGGAACTGGAGGTGCTAGAGAGGGAGGTAGCCAGGTGTGTCCAGCCTCTGATGATGCTGACCGCTGCTGGGCATTTCTGCTAGGTCAGCCTGCCAAAAAGTGCCAGGGCATCGGGTGGGTTGGCACTGCATGGCCAGTTGTTCCTCAAAGCAAACAGACCAGCAGGATTCTAAAAGTTAGCCTGAAGCACACGGGATCTGTGGGGGCTGGTTTCCCAGGCCCGCTTCCATGATTTCCCTGTAGCTCATAGTTTGGTACTCCTTGGTTAAGTTTCCTTGTCTGAAAAAATGAGGAGTTTGGCTAGAGAACTTGGCCATTTCCAGCCAACTGTGGCATGAATCCCTGTAGAAAAGAGAGGAGGCAGAATTGTTAAGGGGTGGGGGGTATGTGTGGGCAGCATACTGGGAACGGGACGTCTGAAGTAGAGGAATGTAAGAAATTCAGCTGGGAGGCAGAGTGGTCATGGAAATAGTTCTGACCAGTGACACAAAACGTTGACCACTTAGAAAAAATGCCAGACAGAAGGCGCTCATGCGTGACCCAGCAGCCAGGAGCCCTGCACGTAAGGATTTATTTACTTAAAGTCAACATGTATGATACAGCTCAGGTACAAATTCTGCCCCACCAGTACAGTCATAATGGTGATTATTATAATGCCCTGAGAGACGGCAAAATCCTAAGAAAGCATAGATTCAGTGGTTTGCATTATACATTCCTCACTGGGCAGGAGAATAGTTATAGTTTAGGCAGATTTTTAATAATGAGAGTTGAAGCAAGGATAGCAAAGTCTCTTTTCAAAGAAAAGAGAATTATATCTGAGCTGAGATTTTCCTTAATCCGGGAGCCTCTTTGGAGATTCTTAACGCTGACTAATGAGTGTACTTTTGGTAAGGATTAAGGAAGTGTTTGCGAGACCCCCTTCCTCATCCCTAGGCATCCATTATTTAATCCTGCTGTTTGACTTGGCCTCATCTTGGTGCAGACACATTGAATGCCACGTTGGGGCCGCCCCAGACACTCAAGCCAGGATGACGGGACTGGAGCAGAGCAGGCGCCTGGTTCTCAGACATAATTCTTCCCTACTGAGCAATTCAGTGATTTGGAGCTGGTGTCTGAATCTCTTCTCGGGCCATCTCTTTACAAGTGGGGGAAAACACATGCGGTTGCTAGGATTTTTACGAGGATCCAATGAGATGATTGTTGGCCTCTTGGGACTGTGCCTGGCACACACTGAATGCTCAATAATAGATGGCTGCTGGGAGCAGGGATGGTACCCGCTGTTTTTTGTTTTTTTTTTTTAAGATTTTATTTTTAAGGAATCTGTATACCCAATATAGGGCTTGAACCCACAACCCCAAGATCGAGTCATATGCTCCAGGGACTGAGCCAGCCAGGCATCCCTGATGGTACCTGCTGTTAACATAGAGGTTACCTGTGCTGGTAAGGGAGGTGTGAGCAGAGACGATGTGTACTTCTCCAGGACGTGGTTCCCTCTCGCTTCCTTCCACCCAGAGCCCCAGTCCTCATTACGTAGGACTTCTGACACTTTCTTCTTCAATTAGGTTCAGCCGGTTTCTCGTAAGAAGCTTCAACTGGTTGGGATTACAGCTCTGCTCTTGGCTTCTAAATACGAGGAGATGTTTTCTCCAAATATTGAAGACTTTGTTTACATCACAGACAATGCTTATACCAGTTCTCAAATCCGAGAGATGGAAACACAGATTTTGAAAGAACTGAAATTTGAATTGGGTCGACCTTTGCCGCTGCATTTCTTAAGGCGGGCATCAAAAGCCGGGGAGGTAAGTGCCTCTGGTTCGGTATGACACTTGATTTTGCTGTTTGTTCTTATCCTGGAAATGTTGATCCAATTAAAGGAAAACTTAGGCATTTATAGGAAGCATCTTTTCGATAGGTCCTAATGCTTATCAGTTCTTAAGAGCAAAGACCTCATGCTCTGTGTTTGTACCATACTGTGGAATAGGGCAGTTGCTGGGCAGACTGGTAAGGAGAATGGCTTTGAGCTCCTAGGCCTTCACCCAGGATTTTGCAAGAGGGTAATAGTAGCTGTGCTCCTTACTGCCCCTGGCTGTTCTTTCATAGGTCGATGTGCAACAGCACACTTTAGCCAAATATCTGATGGAGCTGACTCTCATTGACTATGACATGGTGCATTATCACCCTTCCAAGGTGGCAGCGGCTGCGTCCTGCCTGTCCCAGAAGGTTCTGGGCCAAGGAAAATGGGTAAGTGTTGGGTTAAGAAGAAATTAGTTTATATTTTTGGCCCCCTCAATATGAAAGTCCTTAGCATTTTCACGACACTAGCCTCGAAACAATGGTTAAAATCCAGAGGGCTAAAAGAAGGCTGCTTGGGATGCTTCAGATAGAGACGAAGCGACCACAGCATGGCACCAAGTGTGCTCCAGAGTTGTGGAGACTGAGCCAGGCCACTGGCAGCTGGTGTGCTAAGGTTTCGGGGTCTTTGGTTATGGGAAACAGGTCGTCAAGCATCTAAGACAAAGCAAGGCCAAGGCCTGAATGATTGCACCAGTGAAGCTAAAAGGAGCCACTTCTAGATTCATATGAGTAGCCAGAGCTGCCCGCAATCTTGGTGCTTATCTCACACACCAAAAAAGGACAACAGCCGAAATCAAAGGGACCAGACGAATGCAGTGTGAGTCATGGGATACCCCTTTGTGGATGAGCCGATTCCAGACTGCCACTAAGCAGTTTTCTCGTCTGTAGACAGGCCCCAAGTGCCGCAGAACGAAAGCCTCTTCAGAGGCCAGGTGTTGAGAAAAAAGTTGCAGGAGAGATACCCCCCCCCCCCCCCCCCCCCGTCCTCTCCTGTTCCAGGAGGATCGCAGAGCATTTCCCCAAGACAGATAAGCTCTGGATTAGGCCTTTGCCTGGGGGCCCTCTGTGGAGGCATGGGAGATTGCTAGGGCACCGTGGCAGAGCTGTTCCTCTACACAAGTGTATGCATTTGACATCTTCTGTGAGAGAGAAGGAGAGTAAGAGAATATATGTATGTGTGCTTATGTATTTTCTAATTTTTCAAAAACCACCCGTAGACCAGAATCTTATGAAAATGATGCCTCTGGGGTTCGGTAGGAACAGGACTTCTGGCTGTAACTTTTTATTTTTATTTTTTTTTAAAAGATTTTATTTATTTGTCAGAGAGAGAGAGAGCGCGCAAGCACAGGCAGAGAGAGTGGCAGGCAGAGGCAGAGGGAGAAGCAGGCTCCCTGCTGAGCAAGGAGCCGGATGTGGGACTCCATCCCAGGACGCTGGGATCATGACCTGAGCCGAAGGCAGCTGCTTAACCAACTAAGCCACCCAGGCGTCCCCTGGCTGTAACTTTTTATCAACTGTATAAAATATAATGTAACTTTTTAAACTTTTGAACGATATGAGTGCTCATGTATTGAACAATATGAAGAGTCCCTAAGTGGAATTATGGAGAAACAACAAGGTGACTATATATCAAATTGGTAATAACGCAGAGGGAAGAATTAATTCAAATAATTTTGAAGGCAGTTTTCAGACTGTGCATCCTTAGTGGTATGTGGCTGGACAAAACAAAGGACCAAAAAAGGTAACGGACTTCAAGTTTACTTAGGAGCTCTATTGTTAGTAATGTTCTGTTATTATAATTGCGAGACTATTTTTATGCTTATATTATAGGATAAACATTCATTCATGTTACCAAAGACTAAAATTTTCACTAGAAAAAGGGGGATAGGGGCGCCTGGGTGGCTCAGTGGGTTAAGCCTCTGCCTTCGGCTCGGGTCATGATCCCAGGGTGCTGGGATCGAGCCCCACGTCGGGTTCTCTGCTCAGCGGGGAGCCTGCTTCCTCCTCTCTCTCTGCCTGCCTCTCTGTCTACTTGTGATCCCTCTCTCTGTCCAATAAATAAATAAAATCTTTAAAAAAAAAAAAAAGAAAAAGGGGGATAATACAGTGTTAACAATTAAAAACAAAAGGAAAAACCCTGCAACATTAAATCTGTTTTGGAAATGTCAGTAAATTAAGAAGGAGAGCGAAACAATGATAACCCTGGAGCAATGAACACACCTCATGCTTACATCTTGGATACTAAATGCCATTACCCTCTAGGAACTAGGTCTCGTTTGAGAAACAACTGACATGAGGGTCTTCGCAGTGGAAGTAGAAGGTGAGCCTAGGTCAGTTAGCAGAGACCAAGCAACTTCTCAGAGATCAATGGGACACATCAAAAGGACATAGGAACTGACTTGAAAGCATTCTGACTAAATCTGAACTTTAAAAAGAATAATGACAGTAACAGAGTATAACATATTTTTACATATCCATGTATTTGTAATGATACAAAAGAAAGAATGGAAGAAGGGGCTCTTTTTTATCAGTAGAACACCAGCTGATTGAGGCAGAAAGAATAGTAGTTAGAAATCAAATTCTAACCCCTAATGTAATAACCGATTCAAGCGAGAATCAACTGATGTTTATATCATTAGGTGAAATAGTTTTGGAGAAAAAGATTCACATTTTCTCAAAATTTCACCCCACAGATCTGCAGTACTTCTGAAGAAAAACTTTACCTTTGTGCTAGAGAGGTCTGGCAGTTACCGCCTTTACCTGGTGATCAAGCTTAACATCACCAGGGGTAGGACCACCTGACTTTGGCATGTCTTCTGGCACAGTCAGACTTATACATGATCACCTATAAGAAATTCATGCCCAAATTGTTCGACACGAATCCAGTCATCAGGAAACACTTAGATTTAAAATGTGCACATTCTAAAAGTAATTGGCCTGGATCCTTCGAACAAGTTCTCATTTAAAGCCAAGGAAATAGGCATCATTTTTAAATTAAAAAAAAAAAAAAAATTAGAGATCAGATACACTGCAGGTAACCTGATTGGACCTGCATCTGAAAAGAAAAATCTGCACAAGATATTTATGGAACAATGGGAGAAATTTGAATATAGACTATGTACTAGATGATAGTGTGGAAATGTTGATTTTTTTTTTCTTTCTGTGATAATGGTTTGTTTCTGAAACATTTAGAAGTGATGTGTAGTGGTGTCTGCAACTCATTTTCAAATAGTTCAAAAATTGTGTGAATACATACATACACAATTTTTGCCAAACAATTTGAAATTAAGTTAGCTGCAGACAACATGAGAGGGGAAGTGGCAAAATATTAATAATAGATGAATCCGCACAAAGGATATACAGATGTTCATTATACTGTTTCTTTTCTTCTGTACATCTGAATTTTTTTGAAATGAAAAGCTTGAGGCAACAAGGCTGCTGGTAACATGAATGATACATTGTTCTAGTACCAGTGGCTCATTTCAGGTAAATCACTTTACTCTTAGACCTGCCTTCGCTGGGCTGTAAACCTATTAACTATAGGTCTTCCTGTTTTCTGGGAATTGATTTCAAAAGACTAGTAGTTGTGTGTTATTTCAGGATTGCTCTTGCTTCCTCTTTTTTTTCTTCCAACTACTTTAGGATTAAGATTATATTGTGATTTATTTTCCCAGTCATATTGTGCATATGAGACAGATGGATTTTAGCCTTTAGAATTTAATCACAGGGGCACCTGGGTGGCTCAGTAGGTTAAAGCCTCTGCCTTTGGATCAGGTCATGATCCCTGGGTCCTGGGATCGAGCCCCGCATCAGGCTCTCTGCTCAGCAGGGAGCCTGCTTCCTCCTCTCTCTGCCTGCCTCTCTGCCTACTTGTGATCTCTGTCTGTCAAATAAATAAATAAAATCTTTAAAAAAAAAAAAAAAGAATTTTATCACAGAACTAAAATACAGTCAGGTTATATATCTGTACAAATGATAGGTCTGATTACTAATCAACAACTGGCCTGTTGCTTGATTTTTATTCTCTGGGAGGTTAGGTCTCAAGGTGGAGGTAGAGGCTTCTCTATTCTCTGTTCTGCAATGCTTACTTACACAGGACCCAACAAGAGAATCCGGGGTAGTGTTAGTTGTTTTGGATTTCATGGATTAACTCACTGCCTGTGGCCCAGTGTGTTTCTTAATTCTGAACCTCTTTCCCTGATTGATATGGGTGTCTGGGCTCTCAAGCTCCCCACCAGCTGCTGCCCAGTAGGGCTTTGATGGGGGTGGGGGGTACAGTCCTGGGTCTCTGCCAGTCCTGTGAAGGGGCATTCTTTGGTTCGATTTTGTTTTTACTCTCTTCCACTCTCAATCCCCTTTTAATCCCCTTTCAGTGTGGTAAGAGAAGTTAGCGTGAAAGCTTTGTTACTTGGAGTACCTTACGTACCTGTTCAAACTTCTTTAAAAAATGATATTATGGGGACGCCTGGGTGGCTCAGTTGGTTAAGCAGCTGCCTTCGGCTCAGGTCATGATCCCAGTGTCCTGGGATCGAGTCCCACATCGGGCTCCTTGCTCAGCAGGGAGCCTGCTTCTCCCTCTGCCTGCCATTCTGTCTGCCTGTGCTCGTTCTCTCCCCCCTCTCTCTATGATGAACAAATAAAATCTTCAAAAAAAAAAAACGATATTATGGGGGGAGCCTGGGTGGCTCAGTGGGTTAAAGCCTCTGCCTTTGGCTCAGATCATGATCCCAGGGTCCTAGGATCAAGCCCCGTGTCAGGCTCTCTGCTCAGCAAGGAGCCTGCTTCCCCCTCTTTCTCTGCCTGCTTCTTTGCCTACTTGTGATCTCTGTCTGTCAAATAAATAAATAAAACCTTTAAAAAAATGATAATATGGGACGTTTGACACTTGATCTGGCTGAAGCTGCAGTATCTAATTGAGTCTAGCTCAGAGCCAAGGTCATCTTGCATTTACTGGCTGTTTTGCTGGCACCACAGTAGTGTGGAGGGCTGTTGTTGAATTTTGAGAGGGTAAGAATATGGTTTTATAGCTTTTACGTGAGTGGTGAGTGATGTCAGCATGTATAAGACTTGACCTTCTAAAGAAGCGGAGGCTTTATCCTGCCCTTTCTCTTTGCATGCGTTCCAGAACTTAAAGCAGCAGTATTATACTGGATACACAGAGAACGAAGTGTTGGAAGTTATGCAGCACATGGCCAAAAATGTAGTGAAAGTTAATGAAAACCTAACAAAATTCATTGTAAGTATTCCTTCCAAAACTGTGGAAAGCACTGGGTTACAGGTCTTGTGAGCGAGGGTGTGCGTATGTATGTACGTGTGCGTGTGTGTTTTCATGTACTACTGGCGTTTGTGAGAGTCTGTTTTGGCACAAACTCTTTTCTAGTATAGCAGGGAATGGAGCATACTGATAGACCCCAAAAGCAGACTTTCTTTAACACAAGGTAGGTAGCTAGGCTAACCATGTCCAGGCCCAGTGTAGTCGGCCGGACTGCCATCCCTGCGTTCACTCAGGCTCGTCCCAGCGTCCTGTGTTGCTGCTCGCAGCTTTCAGGGCAGGTGCTCCCTGTATTGTCTGGAACCCCTTAAAGGGCCCTGTAGAAGGCTTGGGTACTTGGGGCCTCTGTCCAGGATCTTCTGGAACAATGACCAAAAGACTCCTGAATGCAGGCCTAGTAAAGAAGGAGGGGGGACGCCTGGGTGGCTCAGTTGGTTAAGCGGCTGCCTTCGGCTCAGGTCATGGTCCCAGCGTCCTGGGATCGAGTCCCACATCGGGCTCCTTGCTCAGCGGGAGGCCTGCTTCTCCCTCTGCCTCTGTCTGCCATTCTGTCTGCCTGTGCTCGCTCTCTCCCTCTCTCTCTCTGATAAATAAATAAAATCTTAAAAAAAAAAAAAAAAAAAAAAAAAGAAGGAGGAGAGGAAGCCCGTTCAGAAAGCTTCCTGAGGGCCTGGTGTCTGTCTCCATGTGGCCCGTCTGAGACGTGGAGTCAGGGCAGATTGGGCACTGTCCTGTGCTTGTGTGACACTGAGTATCACCAAGGATCTGGTGAGAAAGAGCAAGGCATTTGTGCCAAGTGTCCCAAGTGTCCTGCTTTGCTTCCTTGCACGTAGTTTCCGCATAATGAAGCACACTGCGGATGTGTAATGTGTCTTCAGTCCTGCAGGTATTGTCTGGGATCTGCTAGCACTGGTGGCCACTTGGCTTTTATTGCCATTGTTGCTTCCCATCCTGACAGACCTCTTATGTCCTGGTGGTACTTAGATATGATAAACCCAGCTCCCACTTCCTGCCCCCCTCCACAACCCCTGCCCCGGCAACATAGGAGACAGAGCCTCTGCCTTGGACATCATGTATTTCCCCAACACTGGTGCTACCAGCTGGGTTTTATCCATTGTCGGGCATGGAAGGAAATGGTCAGGTTCCACACATTACGACCTCAGAGTGCTCGCTCGCTGGCTTCAGTGATTCACCAGCATCACATCAATTGGTGATTGTGGGTCTGTCCCTTAAGTACTTGTGAGTTAGATCAGGAGCGAGGTAGAAGGTGGTGTTCCTGATGTGTGCTTAATCACAGATGACTTCTGCAGGCCATCAAGAATAAGTATGCAAGCGGCAAACTCCTGAAGATAAGCACAATTCCTCAGCTGAACTCAAAAGCCGTCCAAGAGCTTGCCTCCCCTCTGATGGGACGGTCCTAGGCTGCTGTGGCCCTCGGGGAGGAGTGCTCCGTCTGTGCCCTTGATGTCGCTGATTTGGAACTCTTCACTTTGTATATAGTCCTCTGGTCTATTTCATGAAACCTTTCCTTAGACCTATTTTCTAAATGTATATTGAGGAAAAATAAAGCTATTAATTTTTCTTAAGGTATTCTGTGTATTTTTATTTGTACAATCTCTACCGAACAAGGTCAGTAGAAGGTTGACTAATTTCTTTTTGAGCTATTATGAGTAGCGTGTCAATTATTGCCTTTGTGGTTTGGGAAAGACCTTCCTATCATTTTCTCAAATGGAACAAACTAGAACTTGGCTTCAGTGGTTGCTAACCCATTCCTAAACTTATTAAGTATCCACAGATTGATTCATTATGAAAATTGAACATGGGAGGATAACCACGACAATTCTCTTTCCAGAGCCTACTTAACTATCTTCTCATTCCTATACAGGAACGCCTTGCCCATTGGGGTGAGGGCCACCAGAAGCAACCCTCATAATATGTCTCTGTCTCAAAGGCATGGTGGGGACCAGGAATGTCAGTCCTGAAGGACCACCGCTGGAAAACACAAATGGGCCTGTGACACGTTGTTAGAGTTGAAGGTTGGAATGCATTTTCCTATTTCAGCTACATTGTAGGTTACTATTATTATTTTTTTGGTGGGCAGTTTAACATTCTTCTCTAAGGGGGAGTGCACTCTTGGTCTCCAACCACTAAAAACAAAAACAAAAACAAAACCATAAAATAAACGAGTACCTTATAGCAACAACTTCCCAAACCATTAGTTCAACGCTTGTCAGTTGCTTTTTGCAGGAAAGGAGCTAGTCAAATACATTTGGGAAACATTGCAAACTCCCAGTAAAATTTATACAGGTTCTGAGAAGCTTTGTAGTAAACTCATTTCTTCCCCCAGTGGAGAGTTAGGTAAAGCCAGCATGTGTGGGACAGCGAGGTCCGTGGGTGCTGGTTCTGTGACATAGCTGTGGCTTGCGACTGGCCCGGGAGGCGAGTCTGGCTGCCTCCAGCTAGGGCTCCCTACCCAACCCCAGGCAGCTTAGGACTACCTACAGATGTCTGTCGGTACCAAGCACTCAAGAACAGGGAACCTGGAGGCTGTGTACATTGAAGTCCTGGTGTAAAGCTTCTAGATATCCCTGGCTGAGTGAGACTTGTTCCCACAGCAGCCTTACACTGACTTGGGTCACACGTGTGCATAGTAATGAAGTGAGAACATGCAGGGAGCTTTCCTGGCTCTGAGAAGCCAACTTATTTCTCAGAGATGCTTGAGCTCAGCTTCTCATCAAGAAGGGACGGGTTTTGTAGAAGTATTCTGAAGACGTTTTATAGCTTCTTTATTACAGATTTTAATTAGTTAAATATTAAGTACCCCAACTCAGGAAATTCATACTTCCAGGATGTCATAAAAAAGGCCTTTTGGATACTTCCTTATGTGCCACAGCAGGCACCCAAAACCAAAGTGTTATAAATGTGATGCAAGCTGTAAAAGTAGAAATCATAATATCATAAAAACACTGAAATAAGAAAATGAGATAATGTAACCACTGTTTTTGAAAAGCACAGATCCTGAGGCTGGCTTGCATCTCGTTAGCTGCTATGGGATGTCTCTGGCCGTGTCTGTCTGTAGAAGGGGGTGCGGACATCTCACTTATAGTGCTGGAGTACAGAGTAAGGTATGGCAAGCCCTTAGGACCGTGTAGGAGTGTGTTCGAACCTTGGTGGCTGTTATTTTAAGGAAGCTGATGGTCTTGGAAAGAGATGGACTCTGGGCATTCAAAGATATGTTAGACACCGCTCTTCCCATCAAAGGAGTTTGCAGGTTTAAAGCTGTTGAGTCTTATTTGTGAGTTTTTCTTCTTCCTCTTTTTAAATTTTGGTTTTTGATTATTATTATTTTTTGGTTCTTGTTTGAGAAAAGGATAATCGGAGGTTGGAAGATTGACAATTAGACTATCGAACTCCTTGATATTAGTTAGATTGGAGACAGATGGAGAACATGGGCCTTGGTGTCAGATCAGGGGTCAACTGATGGTTCCTCTCCTTAAGAGCTATGCAATCTGGGGCAAGGGAGTGAACTATACTGAGCCTTCTCATTGCAAAGTGGTTTTAGACCAGGCCATACCTCTCAGAGGGGCAGGTCTAGTACTGTAGGAGGGAAAGGTGTTGAGTAGCTGGTCAGAGTAAATAAGCTCCTAAATTCGGGAGCGGCCTTGGGAGAAACACAAAACGAGGCAGCAAAGGGAGCGAGCGACATTGCAGAATGGCTCCCACTCATTGACCTTCAAAGTGAAGGGTACCAGGGACATTGTTAGCTTTTCCACCAAGATGCATCCTGTGTGCACTGTACTCTTGAAGCCGGACTCTGCCCCCACCCGCTGCTGAAACTACCATAAAAGCAGCCAGCAGAGGCAGGGCCAGCCTGATCTGACCAGCTCCATGCAGGGGAAGACCGCAGAGTTTGGAAGGAGTCCGGAACGGAGAAGACTGGCCTGTACAAGCCCTGCTCCGTGGCAGGCTGATGGAGGTTGTCAGTTACCTGGGTACGCAGCCACGTTGTCCCACACTTGTTCTCATGGATGTCTCTGCCTGGAAGGAGTCCTGCCGAAGGAGGAGGAAGACCTCTTCCTGGTGCCCTGGATGAGCTGCTCTCTGCACTGTGACCCGCTGTTTCCAGCAAAGCCTCCCAGCTTCCCTGGCAGTTGAGGCTACATGACTTAAGTTCTAGCCACTGCGAGTGGATATGGTATGTGTACTTTGCAAGGAAAGTTCTTTAAGAAGGAAACTCATCCCCTTTTCACCTTCATAGGGCCGGGCTTGATGATTGAGTCACGTTTGATCAGATGGGCTGGGACAATACATGTGTATGGTTTGCATGCCTGCTGGTGGGAGTACGTTATAAGAAAGGCCTCACCCTTTGTCCTCTCCATGTGTATCAGTCTCTCTTCCTGAAGCACTGTGGAAGAGATGGCCCTTTTGCATGTCAAACCATTTTCATGGTAATACTAGGATAATAGTAGTTTTTTTTCCCATTCTTACTAGGTGGTAGAATCTCATTAGTGTATGGTGGAATCTTCCAGAAGCTACATGACACATGATGATGTCATCACTCTGCTGCTTAGTAGAATGTGTGTGTTTTTGGTGTTTTAAATTTTTATTTGAATTTTTTTTAAGATTTTATTTATTTGACAGAGAGAGATCACAAGTAGGCAGAGAGGCAGGCAGAGAGAGAGGGAGAAGCAGGCTTCCTGCTGATCAGAGAGCCCGATTCAGGGCTTGATCCCAGGACCCTGAGATCATGACCTGAACCAAAGGCAGAGGCTTAACCCACTGAGCCACTCAGGCGCCCTGTTTGAATTTCTAGTATGGTTAAACACTGATAGCTGTAATGGACAAAAATGGAACACTCTGAGGTCTTCAATAATATTGAAGAGTGTAAAGGGATTCTGAGGCCAAAAGCGTTTGCGAATGCTGGTCTGTTACTTGTTTCAACATCTCTGCCCGAGGGAATGTTCAAGCCTACTCGAGGTGCTTGGTTACTTTCAAGCTTTGGTTGAAGGGATGTCATATCCTTACACTGCATTTTCTGCTGCTATCCATGTGCGGTGTATGTGCACAAACACACCATCAACCCAGACAGGATGGCATGTTCTAGAAGGCAGGGGTGGCCCTTTGATCCTTTTTACATACCTTCTCCCAGGTGAAGTGACTCTTGACCCAACTGAACAGGGAACAAAATGGCAGGCCTGGCTAAATGCAGAGCCCAGAGAAACCTAGGATCATGACCTTAGTGAACTTCCTCACCTGTTGAAGCAACATTTGAAGACCTCCTTGAGCCTGGCGCTAGGTAAGGCACATGGGAGCAGGGCTGGGACCTGCTCTGTGAGTCCCATGACCCAGGGCTCTTCTCACTGCTTGTGTGGATCTTAGACTCTGTTCCTGTGTCGTCACCTAGAGCCTGAGGGATCCGAGTTACACGTCAGTTTTGAAGGCCAATCATTACATTAAAAGCAGCCAAGACTGATTCTGCACTCCCCTCCCCAATGTGGCTTTTTTTTTTTTTAACACTTAACATTAGGAAAATTATGTAAAGCCAATAATTTTTTTTAGTACAGCTGACCCACCATGCTACAGTAGTTTCAGGTGTACAGCTTAGTGACTTGACAGCTTTGTACATTATGCTGTGTTCACAAGTATAGCTGCCATCTCTCTCATGACCTTTTACAATGTCATTGATTGCATTCCTTATGCTGTGCCTTTTATTCCCATGACTTACTCATTCTATGGCTGGAAACCTGGATCTCCCACTCCCCCTTGGCCATTTTGCCCATCTCCTCCCCTCCTCGCCTAGCCAACCACCAGTTTACTCTCTGTGTTTATAGGTCCAATTCTGCTTTTTGTTTGTTCTTTTTTCCTAGATCCTACTAAGGAATGGAATCATATGGTATTTGTCTCTCTCAGTCTGACTTATTTCACTTAGCATGATGCCCTCTAGGTCTGTCCGTGTTGTCTCAAGTGGCACAATCTCATCCTTTTTAATATTTTTATTTAACGAATTTCACTAATGATTCCTTCTACTGCCCAAGGTCACCTTAGGTCCTCCAAAGCTTGAGTTAACATTTATCCTCAAGATAGGCCTTTTCAAAATAACTTAAGCTTAATTCAGGTTGTCCTGTCACTTGGCCCCAAATTCTTTTTTAAGACCCTGAGATCATGATCTGAACTGAAATCAAGAGTTGGCTGTTCAACTTACTGAGCTACCCAGGCATCCTTGGACCAAAATATACTTTAAACGTTATTTGTTATTCTGTTCTTGAACACACAGAATTAAGTGGTTTACTCTGTTGTAAGTTCAGATAACTTTTTTCCCCTTATATATAACCCCTGATAATTTTTCCCATGGACTCAGGAATCTTGGAATGGCAAAAAGGTGTGTGCTGGTCAAACCCTACTTTCCCAACAGCTTCCAAAAGGCCAAGGCAATCAGAAGAAGGAGAGGCAGAGAAGTGACAGTCTCCCCTGAGAATCATTGCCTCATCCATAGACATTCCATCGTTTCTGACTTTTCACTAGTATTGCAACAAACACTGCACTGGCCGGCTAGGCCCGCCAGGCTCGCCTTCACAAAGTGCCACAGACTGCATGGCTGACCGCCAGAAATGGACTGTCTTCTAGCTGTGGAAGCCAGTCTTTCCAGTCTGCTGCACGCGGGTAAGGTTGGTTCCTTCTGAGGGCTGTGAGGGAAGCACATCTGTGCCAGGCCCCTCTCCTTGGCTAGCGATGGCTGTCCCTTCGTGTTCTCTTGCCTGTGGCCATCCATGTCCAAATGACCCCTTTTTATTGGAACACCAGTTATACTGGATTGGGGCCCGCCCTAATGACTTCATTTTCTGTAAAAATGCTCTATTTCCAAATAAGGTCCTATTGTGGGGTACTTGGGGTTCGGGGTTCAACATCTTTGAGGGGATAGGGAGGTCCAATTCAACTTATAGAAAATGTCACAAAACAACAGGTGGTTCATTGGTTCCTTTATTTATTTAGGAGGTAGCGGGAGAGACAGGGGACAGAGGAAAAATTACCTATAGGGCAAGGGTTGAGGAAGGTTTTGCAGGGGCTGGGCCAGAAAGCAGTAACACTGATTCTATAGTTGAAAAGGAGTAGTGCACACTTGTAAGTACCTGGTGGGAGTCTGGTAATAAAACCTACTTTATGAATAAGTACAGTGGAATACTACTTAGTACATTCATACATGTTTCTACCATCTTCAGATTTTTATATACAGTATATGATCTGTTTTTTATAAATGTACAGCTTGAAAAAAAAGAGATCCTTCTTATAATAGGTACAGCATTAAACACAAAACCAACATGGGCCAGCCACATTCCAACTGAAGACCCAGAGAAAGCAAGGCCAACAGCCCAGCCCCTAGCCCCTGCTCAGCCTGGCAGCCGGATGGTCCCGGTGAAGCGTAACCCAGCACCCTCTGCACCCGTGGGCTCCAAGGCCATGCCGGCCCTCGGCGTCTGCACCGGAAGTGCCCGCTCCCGCCAAGCCCAGCCTGCAGAGGGCAGGTCCTCCCTGAGGGAAAGTGGCAGAGAGGAATGTGTGTGTCAGGGAAGGAAAAGAGGGATGGAAGCAATGTGCTCTCTGACTAAAGGCACTTGTCAGCGGCCGCCTACAGCCGTTCCCTGGGCCTGGGAAGCCAGCGGGTGCTGTTCCGACAGAGCCAACAAGGTCTGAGCGGACCTTGCCTGTCCTCTCACCAGGTTTAAATACAATAAATAAATCTTAGTGGGTGGCTGTTTTGCCCTCCTGGGCTCCTATGAATAGGGCCACCTTTTAGGATCGTTTATGGAGTGACACTCCCTGTCCCCAACCCAGCATATCATTGTCCTCCATGGGGAAGGTGCCAGAAAAAGGAAGCAATTGCTCGCTATGGATCAGAAGGAGAACCCCAAAACGTCCCCTTCCCTGTCTGGAGCACCTTCACTCCAGTGACGTCAGAGTCTCTGTGCACCTCAGATCTTGGTCACATAGTTGTTGGGGAACAGGCCCTGCTTGCCTCGTAGTCGACCTGTCCACCAGCCAGAAGGATCTGCAGGAGACAGAGATGGCGAGAGTGAGGGTGAGCAAGGTAGGTCTGCCTGGGCCAAACACGCCCCGCTCCTGTGGGTGGGTGCAGCATGTGGGGAAAGGTGGTTTGGCTCCCTCCATCTGCGTTCTTTGTCCTTTTTATTTATTTTTAAAGATTTTATTTATCTGAGCAAGAGAGAGCGAGAAGTGGAGGGACAGGGAGAAGCGGACTCTCCACTGGACAGGGGGCCCAACGTGGGGCTCCAACCCAGGATCCCGAGATCGTGACCTGAGCTGAAGGCACCCACTTAACTGACTGAGCCACCCAGGGGCCCCTTTTATTTTCTCTTAAATGAACGAGTCTGTTGTAAAAAGTAACCCCTCCCCCACAGCAGACACAGACCACTCAGGGTCCTCTTTGAGCAAGAACCTGCTGCTCCCACGTGTGAGGCTTTGCTAACAGCGTCCCGCTCTCAGCCCTCCAGGACTGCCGGGCCTCTGAGATGAGGCTGACGGCTCCCCTTGGGGTGCAGGCACGCTGAGCCTAGTCGGGGACCAGCATAGGGCCCTCAGTCCTGCCTCCCCACTTTTCTCCACACAGGGCTACTCCCCCATCAGACCTTTCCCACTCCTTCCTCCAGCGCGGAATGTTTCTGAAGAACCTGATCTGCAACGCCTCCCACCTTAATCCCAGGCCCTCCACCAGGTGTAGGTATGTGGTCTACATTCTCTCAGACCCTCTTCTGTGACTATAACCACACACACACTCATTTTAAACAGAAACAGGCCACTCTATCTTATTATTCTGCATCTTGCTTTTTAATACTATTTAACAGGTATTGTCTTTCCACGTCCACATCTCATTTTTAAACAGCTGCATTATACCAAGATTTATAGATCCGTTTCCTGACTGATGGACACTCTTTTTCCACTACTGATGGAATCAGTGTCCCTACCTATATCTTTATGTCTGTGTGCAAGCAGGTCTACAGGAGAGATTCCTGGCTCAAAGAACATAGACCTTTTATTCTTAGGACAATAAAACATTGTTCTAATAGGTAATACTCTATTACCTATTGGTTCAGTTGGTTAAGTGTCTGACTTTTGATTTTGGCTCAGATCATGATATTTCATTTACCTATTTTCGATCTCTAATTCATCTGGTATTTGCTTTATGTATGAGGTAGAGCCCTAACTTTATTTTCTTTTCAGAATGAAAAGTCATTGTCTCTCCTTTCTCTTGATTTCAAATGCCACATTTATCCTAGATTAAACACCTGTATATACATGGGTCTGTTTCTGGATTCTATTCTGTCCTATTTTCCTGTACTCACACTGCACTGCACCCATTACAGTGACAATTTATAGCATTTTCTGAGAAACTTCTAGGACTCGACATTTTCCACAAATATGTAATTGTTTTGATTAAACCCCAAATATGTGTTATTTCTAGAAAAATCTGAAATATTTAGAAATGAAAAGAAAGCAATACTCAAAACTC
The DNA here is from genome assembly GCF_030435805.1 of Mustela lutreola. NCBI lineage: Eukaryota > Metazoa > Chordata > Mammalia > Carnivora > Mustelidae > Mustela > Mustela lutreola. The sequence goes on from NC_081296.1 coordinate 46,568,489, forward strand.
AACACTTAAGGAGACCACCTATGAATACATGAATATATACATATACTCAGATAGCCATCTGTTTTATATTTTTACAAAAATGAGACGATAGTCCACAGTCTATAACCTTTTTCCTTTTTCCCATGAACAGTTTTTCCATTTCAGTAAGTATACCGCACTACTGCATCATGATCTCTAACAAAAATGTCATCAAAGTTCACTGAAGGGATAGAGCAAAGCTTATTTAGCCAATCTTTGTTACTGGGTAACTGGTCATTTCCACTATTTTTGCCGAACAAAGCTGGTGATAAAAACGGTTTTGTGTTTACTAAGCATTTATTTCAACCTTTATTTGGACTCTGACACCTTCTAGAAAGGATACTAAATGGCTAAAATATTGAAACCTATAGCAAACTAGGTGGCTCAGGGAGGTCAAAATAATGCCCAGAAGCCATTTAGAAGGAGGTCAGTCCAGGCACCTAAATCTCCTGACTGAGCTCCTGTGATGAGGGAATGGCTTAAAAACACCATTCCTGGACCTGTCCTTGGCCACCTCTTCCTGGAGGCTAAACTTAACCAAGGCCACTTCACGCAGGCTGTCCTTGCTCTGCTTGTAACGGACGGCTCCTCACTGTCCTCAGTCCTCCTGAGCCCGTCCTTCAGAGTCCTCCACCAACAGGCTGCGCCCAGCTTCACGTGGTCTCCTGTGACATCCCCGAGGGATCCTGCCACAGTTGAGCATCGGTTCCTTTTCCTAAAATGACCTGCTCTTTCCAGCCTCTCTGGCTCTCTGTCTCTCCCCTTTCCTCACCACAAATGCCATTTCCTTCACGGTGCTTTTTTAACATCCTAAATCTGCCATTACCTTTTTCCTTTAAAGATGTATTTATTTGCTTTGGAGCAGGGTAGGGGCAAAGGGAGAGGGAGAGAGAAGCCCAAGCAGATTTCCCTCTGTGCAGGGAGTCTGCCACGGGACTCAATCCTACAACCCTGAGATCATGACCTGAGCCAAAATCAACACACTCAACCAACTGTCCTACCCAGGTACCCCGGAGTTATCTTTTTGAAAAACTTCCATAAGCTAGTGTTTGGTCATATGTATATTATATTCTAGATTATCAGCTCAACCAAATTAATGAAGCATTCAGCCAAGCCCACAGACTACTTTTATAATAGATGTTCCAGGTTGCCTCCCTGGCTTCCATTCCATCTACTTTCCATATGAGGAGGCCATCAAGTTTGGGTGGGATAGTCCTAACTCCCGTTTCCTACAGAAGTCCCTGCCATGCCTAACCTACTACAGGTACAGCCCTTGTCTTGCTACAGAGATTCAGGAATGGGCACACGACCAATTTGGTCTAATCAGAGTGAAACCTAGGGCTTTTGTCCAATGGCTAAGAGAAGTTTCAGAGATAAAGCAGATTCTGGACATAGTTTGATATTGCTGGAATTGATGCAGCCATTTTGCTGCCATGAGGGAAAACAGCCAAGAAGGGAGCAAATACAAAGAAGGTGGAGCTGAAAGAAATATTTAAAGAAAAAAAAATTTGGAGCCTTGATCAAACTGAGCCTGAAGCTGAGCCTTTTGCTCCAAGTTTCAGTTAGAATAGTCTATAAATTCCCTTCGTGTTTAAACTAGTTCTTATAGCAATGTGACCAGATGTTCTTCAGGAGGCTGTTCCAGCCAGCCAGCCAACCATGCACTTACCTTCTTTGATAATATCGATAATGTCATTGGCATTGAAGCTGAGTTCATCTGTGTCCTGAGCATCATAGGCATAGAGAGCCTTGCACTGTGGCACCTGAGGCTTAGGCTTGGGCTGGGGCTTAGGTCTGCCCCCAGCTGGGGGAGGCCGACTGCTCGTTTGTCTCCGGACACTGTGGAGAGAGTGCAGGCAGGTAAGAGATGGGAGCTAACAGAAGGTACCACTGTGTGCTGGTCTGGAGCACAGAGCCAGCACTGGCCAGAAGTTCAAATCCACTTCAAGCCACCAGAAGATACGCCAATTCCCAAGATTTCTCTGAGAATAAAAATACTGCCCCCAACTTTGGAGAAAGAACTCTTGTCAGGGCCCCAGAAGCCTGCAGGTACCTTTCCTCAACAGCAATCCTTCTCAGAATCAACCACCACCCTGCATTCTGTATTAATAATTCTGCTTTTGTGTTTTTATCATACACACAAGTATTCCTAAACAGTACACATGGTTTTTGCCTGTTTAACTGGATAAAAGGAATCATGTTCTCTCTTTTTTTTTTTTTTAGACCGGCGGGGGGAAGGGGGACAGGGAGGGGCAGAGGGAAAGAGAATCTTAAGCAGGCTCCATGCCCAGTGCAAAACCTGACGCAGAGCTCGATCTCACGACCCTGAGATCATGACCTGAGCCGAAATCACGAGTCCGATGCGTAACCGACTGAGCCACCCTGGCGCCGCTGAAAGGAAACCCATTCTACCACCACTCGCTCTATATTGAACACACTGGCCATGCGTTCTCAGGGCCTCAACCTCTTCCACAGCATAAATATGTCACCATTTACTTTTCCAGTTCCCTGTCAATGGTCATTTGGGATGATTTCAGGTTCTAGTACCGTGAAAAATAACAATAAAAACAAAAGCGCTGCTTTGAATACTCCTGCCCTGCTGGTGAGGCTCTGCGGCGGGGGGGGTGGGGGGGGGTGGGGGTGGGGGGTGGGGAGCAGGGCTGGGTAGGCAAGTACCATGGGCTGTGGGGCAGCATCCGGGCCTCTGCCCGCTGGATGCCGGGAGCACCTTCCCTTCCTCGTGGCCTTCACAAAGCCATGTCCGGCACTAGCACCCTCACCTGCATCTTCTAGCTTTGAACGGAAGGAGGGCACGGACTGCGTGGAGCACTGGGTGTCCTATGCAAACGATGAATTAGGGACACACATCAAAAACTGATAACGGACTGTCTGGTGACTAACAAACAAAAATGAAAACGTATTCTTTCTAGGCACTATACCGCCCCAGCTGCCCTTCATACATTGTCTCAAAGGCAAAGCGCTATATAGCTCGAGATCCTTAATCTGAAACAACTCTTTGTTAAATATGTTCATACAAGGCATTTAGAATAAAAAGTAGCAAATGTTTTCTTTCCCACTTTGCCTGAGGACGAAACCAGGAAAAGCCCACATTCATTTGCTCACAAAACAAACATAAATTGATGATTTCTTCTCTGAGAAACTGGGCTGTACTCAACTCAGTGGGGCTGGCTGTTCAGCCTGGCCAGGTGTGTTCTTACCTGTGGCAGGAAGGAGGAGAAGGGAGAGTCTTTCTCTACCGCAACCTGAGTTGTGAAGGGGAAAAGCACACCCACTCTGACCTGTGCTCTCAGCAGGCCAGGGCTGCTGTTCACTGAGGTCCCTTGATAACAGATGCTCACTGGGGGCTGATGAGGTTAGATCATGGGTATCTGGGTGTGTGTGTGGGGGGGGTGGTCCTGGCTGCCAGCTGGGTGGGGTAGGACTGCTTCTATCAGGGGTGGGCTTTTAGGGGGCTGCCTAGGGCTCCCTGTGTGGGTGGGGAGCAAACCCCAAGGTTACTCGGGCTCTACTCTTAGGTCAACCACTGTCCCCACCTACCACCAAACACTTTTCTTTCATCATAGAGGAAAGGCATCTTGTAGATCATTAGCATGACATCATTTCCTCCCTAGTCGATTGGAAATCCCCATTCCCTGCTCGAGAAGTGCTTGCTTCTCTGACAGCTGGCCAGGCAAGCAGGCTTTTAATTAAGCAACACCTATATATTAAGGATGTGTCAGCATCTGGTTAATAAGAGCCATTAGCCTGGATACCAGAAGTCATCTGATTTCCCAGCAACAAGGAAGAGAGGGTGTGGAGGAAGGGTATGCATTACAATACCCTGGGAGAGAGGAAAGCTTCCAGGCTGCTAGTTCTAGGATGTAATGTTGAAAGGATGCATGCATTCTCTCTCCCTCTCTCTCTTTCTCCCACCAAATACTCATAGATGGAGATCTGACCTCTCTCATGTCCAGGGGGAACTTACCAACATTAGTGCAGTTGATGAGGCGTCTAAGCCCAAGAGTATTGGGAGTTAGGTGTAGTCCCAGAGGAAAAGGGGCCAGTGGAGAGAAAAAGGTGGGTGACTGTCTGAAATGTACGACTGTCCTTCCTGCAGCAATCCTGGGCGTCACCCCCTGGCTGCTATACCCAGAACCTCCAGCTTTGACCAAGCCCTGGCAGTTCCTCCTCCCTCATGTCTTTGCTGCCAGCTGCATCCTTCCTGGGCTCCCTGGATATCCCCCAACTCAGTGTCTATTAGCTCACTACACCCTCCACTAAAAATCCTGAGAGCTTCTCCCTGCCCTTGGGAAATAAACCAAGACCCTGCATGGGGCCCAGAAAATCCACCGCCAAGTGTGGCCCCTGCGGGCTTCCAGCCTCAAGTCCTGCCGCAGGCCACACTGGTATCTTCCTACCTTTCTTTACGAGCCCTGGCTGGGGTCGGGACACCTTATTCACGTACTCCTGGCTTATGTCATCTTTAGGGGACCAATGCTTTCCCTCTAAGATTAGGAACAAAACAGGGATGCCAGCTCTCACCACTTCTGTTCTAAACTGCACTGGAAGCTCCGGCCAGAGCAAGTACTCCAGAAAAATAAAAGGCATTCAGACTGGGAAAGAAGTAAAATTACCTCTCTTCACAGATGAGATGATCTTGCATGTAGGAAAAAACCCAAGGAATGCACTAAAAAACTATTACAACCAATAAACAAGTTAAGCAAGATTAGAGAATACAAGGCTGAGGAAACAATTCCATTTACAAAAGGGTAGTCCTATTCATATGAAATATTCAGAGGAAGCTAATCTATAATGAAAGCAAGTAGATTAGTGGTTCCCTAGGGCTGGGGCTGGGGGTTGGGGGAAGGACATTTCTTTCTGGGATGATGAAAATTCTAAAATTAGATTATGATGGGGTGTCTGGCTGGCTCAGTCAGTAGAGCATTGGACTCCTGATCTTGGGGTCATTCGTGTGAGCCCCATGTTGGGTATAGAGTTTACTTAAAAATTCTTTTTTTAAATTAGATTACAATGATGGTTGTATAGATCTGCACCTAAATACTGCTCAATGGTACTTTAAATGGGTCGATTTAAGAATCTATAAATTATATCTCAAAACTACTTAAAGAAAAAACAACAAAGTAAATCACATAGACCCCTTTTTGGCTTGGCGGCTCATTGATACCCAGAGTGACCTCAGCCAGTCTGTCCGCCCCGGGGGCGCTGGATGTCCCAGAAGCAGGGCCGGCTGGCGCAGAGATGGAGGAGAGCAGGACTATTTAAACACCTGCGCAAGCACAGCCACTGCACAGTATTTGGTCCCAAGGCATCAGAGGATCCTTCCTTAGGATAAATCAAAGTAAAACCAACCAAAATAAAAGCTCAGGGGATTCTGGGGGTTTAGAGTCACTTGTAGGCCATTGGCAATAGTGGGCTTGGTTGTCCCAGGCCCTGGCCCATGGCCACCGTGCTTCACCAATCTAAAGCCACCTAGTGATTTAGCCACCTTGCCTAAACAGGGCTCACAGTACCCCATATTTGAGAGCAGGGAGAGTCCAGGCAGCTTTGAGATGAGGTACTGAGTGCTGGGGAGCAGAATGTGGGCTGGGGGGCTGAGTTTGAGGGGGATGGCTGTGGAGGTGGGGGACAGCTTCGCATTTTGCATCAGGGAAGTGTCTGTGTAGACAACCAATCCTGAAGTCACCGTGATCTGGCTCTTCCCCGTTCCAGTGTCCTCTGTGACCAGAAAGGAGCATACAACTGCCCAGTGAGGCAGCCAGTCAGAGCCAAGCCCCTGCAGCCCCATTCTCCCATCTCAGTTTGTTTCCACCCTTCTTGTGTGACTCAGCAAAGGCAGGTCACCTGGGAACCCCTTCCTGCAGCTGTAGGAAGTCAGACCAGCTCGCCTCAGCCGTGGCTGCTCCGGGCAAGACACGGTGCCGGGCATCTTCACAGGTGCTGCTTCAGGGCACCTGCGCACACCTTCCTGGTCCCGGGGGCTGTCCTGCCCCCATGCCTCACCGGGACTGCTCACCCTAACGCTCAGATGCTTTCTAGCACGCTCTCCGCAAACTCCACTGTCAGATGTACGACGGAGCCCAGGACGTCTGTGCCAAAGACGTGACGGCTGCCTCTCCGTTTTACCACAACGTAGAGCCAGAAACGGGTCAGGAGCTACAGCCACTTCCCCTGCTCCGTCTGAGTCTCAGCCTTCAACCCACACAACCCCCTTTGCATCACTAGGTGGCGATCCTGTGTAATCAATAATGAGGAAAGAGAAGGACTACCAGCTGCCAGGACTTGATTAATGAGGCCTTCCAGGGGCCCCGAAGGCCTCCACGTGCAGCCCCGGGTCGAGTGGTCAAAGCCACGAGGAAGGGATCCGGGCCCGCTCACCCAGTGGGCTGGAACGGACTCCGTCTGGCCCAGGAGAGGAGGACGCTACGCATGGCCAATTCTGCAAGTCAGCTCTTAAACGCAGCCATTGTCACAGACAAGAGCGGACACAATGACAATTTTGAATAAATTACAAGCAAGGCAATAAATACTCAAAACTCAACCCTTCCTAATTATTCTCCCACATTTTACCTCTGTCTACGTGCTTGATATTATCAATGTCTGGCTGCTGGAGGATGGCGGGACACTAGTCTCGATGGTGTATGGCTACACATCTCTTCCCAACTCTGGCCCCTTATATTTTTTATTTTTTTTTAAGATTTTATTTATTTATTTAACAGAGAAGCAGGCTCCCTGCTGAGCAGAGAGCCCGATGCGGGGCTTGATTCCAGGACCCTGAGATCATGACCTGAGCCAAAGGCAGAGGCTTTAACCCACTGAGCCACCCAGGTGCCCCAACTCTGGCCCTTTTATCTCCAGAAAGCCACACCAGCACGCTGCTGTCCCCACTCGGTCGTGGTGGCCCGTTCACTGGTCTACACACGTCCTGCCTGAACTGGTTTCGTTAACACACAGGTAGGAGTTAGATTGTTCTGGCACCTCTGGTGTCTTAGGACACGGGCCCTCCTAATAAGCTTTACATGACTGAAGACTGTTACAAAAGCAATTCTTTTTTTTTTTTTTTTTAAGATTTTATTTATTTATTTGACAGAGATCACAAGTAGGCAGAGAGGCAGGCAGAGAGAGAGAGAGAGAGAGGAGGAAGCAGGCTCCCTGCAGAGCAGAGAGCCCAATGTGGGGCTCGATCCCAGGACCCTGGGATCATGACCTGAGCCGAAGGCAGAGGCTTTAACCCACTGAGCCACCCAGGTGCCCCAAAAGCAATTCTTTCATGGGGACCCTGGGGGTTGGGGCAAGAATTCCAGAATCTCCCTAAGTTATTATGCACTCTATACATATTAATGCTGAGTTCTGAAACTCCCCATCACCGAGCCCATTCAGTTTCCTTCTGCGTAACTTCGGTGCAATGTAATCCGGTTTCCCTGCGGCGACTCGACCCATCCTTACCATGTGGGTGTATCTCTTCCCCACGAGGAAAACAAGCACACAGGGAAGGTGAACTACGGCTACTTGCTTTCGCAGCACGTCGTTCTTCGGAGGAGGGCACCAGACCTCGGGCGCAATCCATCCTAAACCACCCCACAAGGTTTCCCGAGTCCTCAAGCGCCTCCCATCCAAGTTGCTGTGCACGCACCGCACCACGGGACAAGCCCCGTGTTCCTGACTGGGGAAGACCGGTGAGGGGGGCCTCTGCCCGGAGACCTCAGGCTGCCGACCCACAGCTGAACCCTTACGGACAGCTGCCCAGTCTCACAAGAGAGCAAAGCCCCGGATGACGTCAGTGAGGACAAGGCTATCTGCAATTGAGTGTTTGTGCCTTTGCTCTCCTCTGGTAAGGCCTGTCACTGCCCGTAGGACGCGAGCTGTCACCGGGAAAGGAGCAAAGGATGTTTAACAAGAACGCCTCCCCCACTCTGGCCCAAAGCCTGCAATGCCTGAGGCTTCCACCCGCATGGAGTCCAGAGATCTGAGTTCCTAAGAGTAAAGCCGCCTTTCAGTCCTGGTAGAACAGGAGTATTTACCGGTAAGACCACAGCACGGGGACAACAGTAATAAAGCCAACACACATCAACTTTCAAGGTGCGCAACACTTGTCGTTTGCAAAGCCCTTACTTCGTCTTCAAGACACCCTGAGGAGTGGGCTTTAACCTGAGATTATTATCCTTACGACACAGGTGAGGACCCCAAGGTGTGGAAAGACGCCATGACAAACAGGAAGGGACACAGCTAGTGATGAGGGAAGCGACTGGTGTGTCCAACGTGTGGCCCAGAGCAGGCATGGGGCTCCGTGAATATCTGATGCCTGAATCCGTGAAGGACGAACACATGAAATCAGGGACCGACACCCAGTCCGTCCCTGTAGCTGTGACTCCTGTGCTCTCTGCACACCGTCAGGCCACCTTCTATGGGCATCTCCGCTGCTCCCACACCTCTGGGGCAGCTGGGTGTACCTAGCTGATCCCAGGGTGAGCTGAGATTAAGCTTTCTAGTATCACCCCTTTGTTCTGCAGATGTGAGATTTATGTCTTGAAATTCCAAGAAGGAAAATAATGGCATTTTATTTCATTGGCTCTTTAAAATATACTCGGTTCCAAAAGGTTGAATCTATAAACATTACTGGAAATGTGGGAATGGATGCCAGGAATTCCTAAGCCTCATGTCTGCCTGGGCCAGGATACGGCTGCTGCTCCTGTAGATTGTGGGTTGAGAAATATTGCTATTGGACACTTGTTGGAAATTTTAAGCCCCTTGAAAATATGACCCCATTAGGAGAATCTTGTCAAGAGACACACAGGCAGCATTTGAATTTTTCTATCGATCCCTCCTCTTTGTGGCATGGCCAGAAGCCCCAGCTCTGAGCACTTTCAATATTTTTTGGCTTCTCTGGGGTATCTCGAAATTTCGTGAAGTTACCCTCTCATGAAATGGCCCACGGGATTAAAGAGGCCAACCAAAAAGACAGTGTTCCTGGGCAAAGGGTGATGAGTGAATTGTTTGTATGACTCTTGCTTAACCTGTTGTCTTTCCTGAGGGTCAGGAAAGATCTAGAACCTGCACCAGACATTTCAAAAGGTATGCTGAGAGACTGCAGGACACCTCCTCTCTCTGTCTCCTCAGCCAGTGACAATGAGGATGCCACCAAGAATAGCTCCCGTGTCACAAACACGGCAAGGCGAGGGGAAAGAACCCAGTTAGGATGGTGATTTAGTGAAGGCTTTGTGCTCCCTCCAGAAAACCTGGCTGAACCTAAAATAAACTGACCGAGACTTTCCGGAATTAACTCGAGGTGCTAATTACACCATTTGATTTTATCCACATTACATGATCCAAAAGAAATGATTGCTTATGCTAAATGCATCCATACAGAAAAGTGCACCGAGGGTGGGAGAGGGAAAAGGAAGATAAGCCCAAGAGTGTGAACACCCAAGCAGAGAAAGACCACCATTATCTGGTTTTCAATGAATTGGCACGTTCAAGGTCACTGCTTGGAGCTATGATGTATACAGCAGCGTTCGTGTTTGTGGAAAGATTTGGGATCCCAGAGTCTGCTGCTTGCTCCAACAGGCTGCTGTGAAATGAACGCAATTCGTGTTTTCTTGGCAAAGAGCAGCTGTTAAAGGCAGCCGACCCCACGACTCCCAAAATGCCTCGGGCATGTGTCTCACGCCCGTATAAGGTCTCTGATCACATTAGAAATTATTTTAATTTTCCCTTCATGTGTTTTATTTATTTATTTATTTTTTTTAAATTTTTTTTTTTTTTAATTTATTTGACAGACAAAGATCACAAGTAGGCAGAGAGGCAGGCAGAGAGAGAGGAAGGAAAGCAGGCTCCTCTGTGGAGCAGGGAGCCCGATGCGGGGCTCGATCCCAGGACCCTGGGATCATGACCTGAGCCGAAAGCAGAGGCTTTAACCCACTGAGCCACCCAGGCGCCCCCCTTCATGTGTTTTAGAAATGAAATCCGAAGAAGCAGCTCAGCCCTTTGACCGGCATGTGATTTTTCAAGGAATGTTGGCATCACGGCAGATCTCAGGGTGCAAAGGAGAGGCTGGCTGGGATTCTTGTAGCTACCGGGGGCGGAGTGCGCCGGGCAAGAGGACACGCACCACAGGAAGCCAGGAACAGCCTCCTTCCTGGTAGACGGGTGCAAAGGTGCCCTCCCCTCCAGCCTCACGGCCATTGCCAAGCCAATGTCACATATGCCTGATATGCCATCACGTATGCTGAGACCCAGAGGTGGCAAAGGGCGTGATGAGACTTAAATGGGGAGCCAGGCAGCCGAGGGCTGGAAGGGAGCAGCCTCAGTTAAGACACAGTGTTCCTAAATTGCCTGCTTTTGGCTGACAGATGCTCCCAGTTGGCTGGTGTGCAAGTCTGTAACTTGCAAAGCAGGGCTGGAAAGATGGTCTTGCTTGCCAAAGCGAAAGCAAGTAGGAAGCTAACAGACAGAGCTAAGAGATTTGGTGCATTTTGTTGATGGATTTTCATCCCCTGCCTACGTGGGGACATCAACCCTGGCCCAGGAAGGGCTGCTGGACTATTTTCACATGTCCATCCTTCCGGAGAGCATAGGTCTGGGTTATGGACTAAAAATCCTAGCGCCTCGACAGCACCCTTTGAATTCACTTGTACACAGCATCATTCCTGGCTTTATCAATGAGACAACAGATGCCTTCAGATGAGCGGTTTTCAAAATGTGGTCCCTGGATCAGCAGCAACAGCATCTGAGAACTTGGTAGAAATGGGAATTCTTGGGTACCATTCCGGACCTGCTAAACCAGACACTCTGGAAGTGGGCCAGGAAATTCTCCAGGTGATTCTGCGTACCTTAGTGTCGGAGAACTACTGCTTTCGACCACGCCCCAGTCAGGTAGGCCGTGATCCCTGGAACCAGTGGGGAGCAGCTTGTCTACACAAGCGTGGCGGTAAGTGGGGAGAGACCCAGCGAAGGGCTACAACCCCTCTACAGACAGCCATGAGTAAAAAACTGAGCTGCTTTCGTATCTGGAGCCCAAATGAGGTGAGACTAGCCGGCGGGAAAGGAACCCCAGGAGAGTGTGGTTACTTTCATAAGAGCTTCGTGGTCTTTTCGAAGGAAGCTGACAAGGCAGGAAAAACATCCTGTAACGGGGCCTAGGAGGGGATGGGAGGAGCTGTTGTTTCTCTCCCGGCACAGCTCTATGTCATACACATGTCTCCTGACCAGACACGAAACCTCATCATCCTAAAGACAAGGAGAGAATGGAAAATGGAGGCGGGCCCCAGGGCGGGGAAGAGGGGCCTGGAGCAGGCCCATTCTGGGGTTCAGCGGGGAAAACTACTCCGCCACTGAGGATCATGGGGGTGGGATGAAACCTTCCAAGTCACAAGTTCAACCACCATGAGGTAACGGTTGTTATCACCGTCACCGACATCACTGTCGTCAAGCCACGGCTGACCGAGCAGCCCCTTACACGTCCGGTACACTGCCAGGCATTTTATGGACGTTCTTTCTGGTCCTCCCAACAACCTGCCGGCCTGGTGGTAGCACACCAGGGCCTGGATGAGGAAGACGGAGCTCACAGAGCGGACGCAGCAGGTCCAGTGCTGGAGGGGTTAACACGGATTGAGCTAAGATGCTCGCCCTGATCTGGTGTTTGGCAACATCACTCTACAGTATTTCTGCCTGGTTATTTCCATCTACTCTGTGCCTGAACACTTCCAGGGACAAGGTGCTCCTTACAGCCCAGGCAGTTCACCTTTGGGCTTCTAGAATGCTCCTTTGTTCACTGATGTCAAAATCAACCTCTTGGCAGAGTTCACTGACTTGTCTTAAAGTTGGCCTGTCTTATGCCCAGTGACTCCGCAGGACGTGTCTAACCCCCTTTCCACACCAAGGACTCCTTGGGATATCAATACAGAGCTCCAGAAGTCTTTCCTTCCTCCAGCTAAAAACCCTGGGTTTCTTTTTACCAGTCTTCACTTTCAGTTCTAGAAAGGCAGACAGGCTCTCATTTTGAGGCCCTGAAGATCCGTATGCATAAGAACATCCATACCTTAAAGAAGGCTGGGATGTCATCCTTCAGTTTCTAAGGGCGCCCTGAGCTGCAGGGCTTATGCCACTGCCTGCACAGAGATCAAAACCCCATCATTCCTCAGCCCTGCCAGACAACAAGACAGGTCACAGAGTCTCAGGGCTGAAGGGGACCTTCTCTGAGGTTCACAGTAAGCTGTCTCCAGAGAAGAAACTATGTCTATCAACCTGGCTGTACTTCCAGAAATATCTACCACAAGCCCCATGGCCTTGGCTTTGGCTCCTGGATTAAAACAGGCAGGTAGAAAACAACCGTAGAAGCACTCAGAGACTGCCCAAAGAAATCCCCGGACCTTGTTGTGATCGAGGGAGAGAGAGGTTGCCAGAGTCGTCTAGGGGAGGTGGGACGCTTACCCGGCAGCACCCTGGTCTGGGACCTTCAGGAAATCCAAGCTCTCCGGCGTCTGAGACACTCGGTCTGAGCCGGTGGACTGTTGTCGTGGCAAGGGTGGTCGGGCCATGGAGGTGTAGAGACTTTTCTGATTTAACCTCTGGTTGCCAGCAGCATGGGGATGTGGCAGAAACTGGTTTTTGAGGACTCCATTCTGATGGTAACCTAAAGACAGGAGAAGGAGAGAAAACAACGCGTCCATTTCTGATCTTCTGCTAAAAGGCTCTCCAAATTCCTTCCATCTCTTAGCCAAGAGCAAGCTACTTAGCTTCTCTTGCCCTCTGTTTTCCCATCTGAAAATACAGAGGGCATGACTACAAATAAATCGTGAGGAATCGAGCTAATACATCGTAAGGTGCCGAGCCAGTGGCTGGAACACAGCAGACACTCACACATGCTTGTTGAACCTGACATTAGAACAACCAGATGTTCAGGGTGTCAAAGCCCCCATGCAAGGAAAGGTAGGCTTGCCATGTGTCGGCAGGCACATTCGTTGATCTAAGAATTATGACGTTAGGATTTAAGAGAGTTGGCAGGCAGCTCTTTAAACAGCTGGACATCCATTTTCAAGGGGTCAGCCTTAGGTGTCCTCTGCAGGAGCCGGCTATGGGAGGTAGAGGGAGCACTCCACACAGGCAGGGGAAATGTGGCCGCTGGTTGCATCAGTACAGACAGGGCAAGCTCTCTTAGCCAGACACCTGTTCCTAGTCAAGCTCACATGATCTGGTAAGTAATGGAATATGGTGATGGGCTCCAAGCCACAGGCCCAGGCTGAAAGGGGCATCATCATGTCATTGTGTATATGGACTCTGCTCTCTTATCTCCTCTCCCACTGACAGATCTGGGCAAGAATGAAGGAGAACAAGACTCCCCAAGGCACATTTTGGTGAACCAACCACAAAACCTCTTCCAAATGAATTAAGAACTCTTTGGTACAGACGGGATGGCCCTAGTTTATAAGAAACACTAGCCAGTCAAGTTTGGCTCTGCCTCCATTGGCTCTGTTGACCTTGAGCAAGATCTGTGACCCATCAGTATGTCAGTTTCTTCCTTAAGGAAACAAGGAGCCTGGTGAGCCCCTACTTGCTGCCAAGGTTGTCAAGGAGAGGGGCGTGCTCTAATGGCTGTGATACTCCAAGTGAGAGGTCTACGGATGGGCCACTTGCCCTCAATAAGTTCAGAAATTAAGGATAAGCACTCAGAAACGTTCACAGCAGTTTCACAGACATGTTTCATGTCATTTGAATCCAGTAAGAAATTTGGGCTTCTATTTGACTGTTTTTAAAATTCCATTCTTCAAGTAGTTTTTATTTTATCTTACAAAAGTATGGTTTGCAATGGGTTGAGAAAGAAAGAAATAAGAAAAGAAAGAGGAAAAAAAAACCCCAACTGACCTTGTTCCTTCACCACAGATAGTGTGAGAAAAGGCTGATAAAAGGGATTCAGGTCCAACTGTTTCATTTTACTGATGGAGAAGTCATGCAGAGAGGTTGGGAGCCAAGCTCAAGGTCAGGTATTTGGTCTAAGGCAACTTTGGCCAACCTAGCTGAGGCAAATGAGCTTTCCAGGTCTTCTGGCTAGGATCTTGCCCAGGGGAGGAGAGCTAGCACATAAGTAGTAACATAATCCTACACTGGTTCTCTTATGTTCTTTTGTGCTTGGATTTTCTTCAAGGGTGAAGGCAGAGGGGAAGAGAGAGATCCGGGCCAGACAGCATGGGGACTCCAGAAAAGATGAGAACTACTTTCTTACTGCTAGGCACGGGTGTTCGTGTTTTAGCACACAACAGGGAGACTACGGAGCAAGAAACAAAAGAAATGCTTTTTGCCGCTTCCTCTGGACACGGCTACAAATGGGATTCCCTTGTGTGAGATGATTTGAGTTATGTGAGTGTGGTCCTAAGATGACCCCTTCAGACCTAGACATCTAAGCTTATGAATACCAAATATTCTGGGGACAGTTCTCGATTGACTGAATTTGGTGAGTGATGGAAAAACATCTTGGAAATTTTGAGAGCGCTTGGGAAGCACTAAATGGGTTTTTATAGGCAAGAAATCTTGCATTTACTCAGGTCTGGATGTTATTGACCTGCATGCAGTAGTTTTATCGTAAAAAATGAGAAACAGGAAACATAAGACCTAAAAAATGTTTTGTGTCCATTTTGTAATCCTTTTAGATACTACTTCCGTGTTTAGACCACTTGTCCTAGAACCGATCTGACCAAAAATAAAAATCTTCTGCTTAATTCATTAAGGTACCAACTAGTTACAAAATATCCTTGTGATCCTCGGCTGGAACTCAGTAGTGGTGTCGCGGTCACAGCTGACGGGCTCCCAGGCCCAGGAAGGCCGCATCCTATGACTGAAAAGCTGACAACATTCTGCTTGCCACGGACAAGGAACTCCTTTTTCTCTTACTGATGTAAGAAGCCTTTCCTCAGGGAGTAATGCTGCTCGGTAATGAAACCCAGATCGTTGACTCCAGCCTCTCGAGCTCATACTTCTCCTGCATGTCGGGGTCACAAGCAGGGCCATTGTGTTGGTACTGAAAGGGCTCACGGCCCGCTGATACGTGCGCACTTCCTTGCTTCTGGGTTTCGTTCCCAAATACGTTGTCCAAGTTAGGGGGTCCCGATTAGCGGGCCTGTTCTACGGCGCACACACGGCTTACCTGGAGGGGGAGGGGCAGCTCTCATTGGGTAGTTGGCATTGTGCATCCCACCGGAGTAACTTCTGTTTTGAGCGGTGTTCCTTCTGGTGGGACCTGAAATAAGCGAGCCAAAGTCAAAATCAGCGCCGCCGGTTGGTTTTATGGCTTCTGCTAGTGGTTTGCTTACGGGAACCTCCGGTGAAGTGTGGAATCCGGGCTCCGGCCGGATCTGCAGGAGGTGGGAGTGGAGAGACTGTCTTGGGAGCTCTTGGGCTGGAGGGGCCGGAAGGTATGTCCACGGAACTATGGTTTTGAAATGTTAGAGACCATGCCTTTACAACCAACCTTGTAACAGTGTTTCTAACTTTGTAGGCTTTCAAAAGAGAAAGAGGAGGGGGAGGGGGCGCCTGGATGGCTCAGTTGGTTGGACGACTGCCTTCAGCTGGGGTCAGGATCCCGGAGTGTCAGCATCGAGTCCCGCCTCCGGCTCCCTGCTGAGTGGGGAGTCTGCTTCTTCCTTTGGCCCTCCCTCCTCCCATGCGTGCTCTCTCTCTCTCAAACAAATAAAAATCTTAAAAGAGAAAAAGAGGGGTCATTTTCAGGTTCACACTCATATTCCGAACACGGCACAGAGGCTGAACGTGTGAGTGCTGCGGGTCACGGGTCCCAGCGCTTTTCAGGGCTCACTCCACCTCTGCTTGGGTCAAGAGCCTTTCCTGCAAGATCTCGAGTCTAGTCTTCCAATGACACAGACACCACGAAGGGTGGAAGCACACTCATGCCCTCGACGCAGACATGAGGAGCTAGAAAACAAGTTGCAGCTACATGGAGGCATGGGGGCAGGAGTGGGGCAGAGGACATCTGTGCAGGGACATGTGTATTGCAAAGGAAAACAATAAATAAGGTCTCAGGAAGGATACAAAGGAAGGTAGGATTAATCCAGCTGGAGGAGGGGTGCAGAGGGAATTCCTTGTAGAGAGAAGGGCTGAGGAAACAAGAAGAGCAGGAACTGACCAGGCATCAACACTGAAGGAAGGAGCTGGGTGTCCGATCCGGGGCCAGGGGGCAGGAGGAGGGTCGCGTGGTGGTCTGGCCTGCAGATGTGTGCACCCACCGTGAGCACTGGGTGAGAAGCGAGCCTGGTGCCAAGCAGGGGGAGGGAAGCCGAGGTGGGGGGTGCCCGGGGACACTTACGGGAGTTCTTGGGCAGCCCCGGTCCGATGCTGACCTGCAGCACTTTGTTACTGGGCTTGAGAATGGCCAGGTCACCGAAGCCTTGGTGGAACTGCACTTGCCGGGAGCCCCCTGCACTCCAGGGACCCCAGTTCTCCTTTTTCAACTTGAGTTCAAGCCTGCGACAAAGGACATTTGTGGGTAACGGGCAGGAACACAACAGTGAGAAAAACGGCACTCGCGGACCCCAGCGTGGACTTCTGCTGCCGGGCAAGCGTCTGGTAGAACGAGGCCAGCGCGGATGACGGCAGCCCACCTGGGGCTGTCAGAGGGGGACAACATCCCCGACCCCAGAGGCAGGAGAATGCAGGGCCCGGCGCCTGTGAGAAACCGGCTGGTGAGCGAGGCAGCCCATTACAGGTACCAGCGTCACTCCAGGTGAACTCAGGTGCGCCTGCCCAGGGGACAGTAGGAAAGGGGACGCTTTCCAGGCCACACCTACTACGATGTGTCGCTGTACCTCTGCAATTTCCCTCGGTCATGCTGGGGGAGAACTGAGAGATGCCAGACACAAGAAAGCCCACATCTTCCTGGCACAGCAAGGGGTCATTATTTAATTAAATTCCCTTCGCTAGCAACCAAAATAAATCCAAATTGAAGGGAAGTGTACTCACAACTCCAAAACTACCCCGTTTTTATTTTTTCACACTGCCTATATGCTTGCATGACACAACCCCACAGTCTGCTCTTTTCACTTGTATTTTCTTATGCCATATGACAGGAAAATCTTCATTTTAAGTAGCTGTCCATATCACTTCCCAGAAACGCAGACCCATGGGGACTGTCTTCGGCAGACTCCCAGGACTGGCTGGGGAAGTGGAGGCACAGCAGCCGGTAAGAGCCTGCTCCACCCCCACACGCCTCCCCTCCTCTCAGCCTGGACCCCGGTGGGTAAACCAAGCTTTACTCAGAAGTTTGGGCCCCAGGTCCCCACTTACGTATTGCTAAATTTCAGAGGTAGTTGCTTCTGGGTTTTTTCCTCGTAACGCTTTGCTAAGAGGCTCAAGAATTCAGTTTTGAAGACGGACTCAAGCAAACTGTCATACTCTTGCTCATGAAGAATGAAAATGTCATCCTGCATAGTACTGAGAAGACATTGGAAAGACTTAATCAGAGTTGTGCTTCTGTTTACTCCCTTTTTTTTACGCCCTGTAAGATAGCACTAGGTTTTTACAGTCTTGCCATAAGTGAAATCTCTAAAACAAAACACAATAATGAATTACATAATTGCTGAAATCTGCTTCCGAAGTAAGCTCATAACCCATCAAACGCATAATCAAAATAAATCTCTCACATGATTTTAAGAGCGGTAATTTAAGGACATCTTAGTCTGTATTAAAAAAAAAAAAAAAGAATCCACGTTCAGATTCAACTTCTGTGTTCTTAAGATCGTAAAAATCCAAACTTACAAACCGTATGTGGCTGAAAATGAACAGTCCCACAGATGTGCCCAGTTAGTAGAGTTTACAATAAGGTTATAGCTATGATACTAAATCCTAACTTGAAGCATTGTAGCTCAGTTATCAACAGGGAAACCGGTGTCCCAGGCTTTGCAGGCACTTACTAGGAAGTCTTTGGGTGTTTGGGCTCTGTGTAAATGGTGTTCCATCAGCTGCCGAACGCACAAACACCGAACTGCAGAGATGGGCAAGGCATGTGGCCCAACGGCAAGCAAGCCGCTGGGGGAACTGCATGTGTGGATAGGGTGGGCCTGGGGGGGCACACTCGGGCCGGGAGGGAGGACCCGTAAGGAGCTGCAGGAGGAATGGAAGAGGCTCAGGCAAACCCAGTCCCAGGGAAAATGCTTTGTGGTAGAGGTGGCTGATTAGACACCATGTAAAGGCCCACCTAGACTTTGCGGACATGACAACACACATATAATCGAGACTTCTAATTCCCTGGCTATTAGATGTATAACTCAGTTGAAGGAGGCCACCAGCCCCTAAGGTTTCATAATACACGTGCTTACAATGACCTCTGAGTACCACCGTCAAATATCCAAGATAACCTTCTGAGAAACATTTCATTAGGGATGGTGCTTTTCCAGGTATGAAAAACAAAGTAAACCTGCTTCAATGAGCTGGCCTCAGTAACATTTTAATTCCCCCAAGTGCAGGAAATGCCAACATGTTTTTTTTTTCTTTTTAATAACCAAGGCGGGACTGTATCACACAGGAGCTGTGCCTGCTCATGGGGCCCCTGGTACCAGGGCACCAGTAGATGACCGTGCTGTCACAAAGGCAGACAGGAAGGCAAGTATGGTGGACAAGGATGCGGAGAAGCTTGGAGACAAAGGATTCTTCTTCCACGTAGACTCTGATCCATTCAAACTGTAACTCCTGTGGTCTCTCTGTTCAGTCCCATGAATATGCCAAGGCTGGGGTGGACCAGGGAGGTCTTCTTTGGGCAGACAGAGGCAACTGTGTTTTTATCTCTTGTTACTCAACAGCAGGTGCAAACGCAATTCGGGGCCAACGTGACTGTGTTACAGCAACTGGGAGCCAGGCATCTACACTTTCCTTTCCCAGGTACAGCCAGGAAGTTGTACAAGTCACTTCTGCTCCCACCCCATTGGCCAGCACTATGTCACATGGTTGCCCCAGCTCATAAGGAAGCCTGGGAAATGCAGTCTTCAGGTCAGCTGTCTGCTCCTCCCATGGAAAGACGAGGTCTTGCAGGATAGCTCACCATCTCGACTATACCTCCTTGTTCATAAACTTTTCCCAACTAGGAAATGGAATCTTTATTCTTAAAAGTCTGGGAGAATGCACCTCAGAGGGTGTAGCCACCGTTCCCTTACCGGGTAGGTGAAAACTCTGGGATTGACTTAATCACTTCAGATATAGCACTGCAGACCTCCAAACAAAGATACTGACCGAGAAGTCATTTGGAATGAATGAAATAAAATCCAAGCATCCCCGCATCCTGGCCCAGGGGGGAGACTAGTGCATGAGGAAGGGAGTGCATGTAATTGGGAGAGAGTAAAACCAGAAGCCCCACCTTTCTCGGTGTGGGCTGAGGAACCAGACTCCTGTTTCAGTTGCTCGTCGCAGGGCGCTCCTGGATGTGTGTCTGGATGTGTCTGTTTGCCGGGCTGTACTTTGGGTGGGGCAGTGCTTATTCAACAGGGCTAAGGGAACCCAGCGCAAGCAACCTTGACTGGCTCAACGTATTCAGATTAGGAGTTTCATGACCATAAAGAAAAAAAAAAGCAAGCAGGCCAAAACTTCAGGGTCCATTAGCCCAGGAGTCTGGAAACAAGAAAGTGTTTGGACAGTTTGACTTCAACTGTCACATTCAAAATCCCGTCTCTCCACGGACCCAGGCATGGGAGTCTGTGTAACCGTCCTCAGCCAGGCCAGAGTTTCAGCTCACTTGCCTCTCCTCAGCCTTTGCTCCAGGGTCTGAAAACAAAGCTTTTACATTTATTTGTTCTAAAAACTCAGACTTATCTTTGGACCTCACCCCTGTCTTGTTCATATGCTCAAGCTACAATTTCTTACAGATGTTCGATGTAGTATCCCGTGTTAAAAGATCCTTTACTAGCCCCTGGTTTGGCTCTCTACTCCATTTTTATCCCTCATCTTTGTGGCTTATTGTTGTACTGCTGACTACACTAGAAAATCTTGTTTCACTCCCTTAACCAATATCTTTTTCACAAAAACATTAGTTACAAAACACTGAGTAAAGACTTCAAGGAGTTTTGTTTTTTTTTTTTTTCTCTTTAAGCTGAAAAGGCAGTTTCCTAGGCCAGCTCTACCTTGACTTAAATCTTTATACAATTTTCTTCCTAATTATGAAATATGTTTCTTTTAGCAAACGGGACAGTTCAGAGGTGGTTAAAGAAGAAAATAAACCTTACCCAGAATTCTACCATCCAGAGAAACCAATGGCACCAGCCTGGGTCCCACTTGATTTCTCTGAGATTGTAGATACACACTGTGTCAGGCCACAACACAGGCGCCCCAAGGAAAGAGGTGAGAAGGTTCATTCCTGCCTTTCATATCCCAGGAGTATCCTGGTTACTCAGATGCCTGCTCCCACTTCCAGAATGATGGGGAGCTCCTTGAGACAGTGACTGTGTTCTCATTCACCTTCGAACCCAGAGCTGGACAGAAGGTAAGTCGTCAGTCCAAAAATGTTGACAGCGTGCAGGTTCCCAAAGATCAAAGGTGACATCAAGTCAAGATTTCAGGAATATTCAGGTCAGTGGAGTAGCAGTGAAGCAGGCTGCTCTTGTTGCCAAGTTTAGGCAACGAGGCAGGGAAGCATCCTGGGCGAGAATCCTGTGACGAGGGGAACGTCTGCCCAAGGTT
Source organism: Mustela lutreola (assembly GCF_030435805.1). Taxonomy (NCBI): domain Eukaryota; kingdom Metazoa; phylum Chordata; class Mammalia; order Carnivora; family Mustelidae; genus Mustela; species Mustela lutreola. The sequence continues at coordinate 46,589,189 of NC_081296.1, forward strand.
CTCTTGCAGGCTGCTTTTCCTATTGCATGTAAGTGTTGGAAAATCTACTGACCCCTCGTACTTTGGGGTCTCGGGCTTCTGGCGGTCCGCTACTGGAATGACAAGGACCGTTAGAAGCTTCACCGGACAGAACCCCAAGTAGGAGACATGAGGGTACCTATCTCATCACCTACAATGTGAGAGCAAAGAACACAGGCTCGTACACCTGGAGCCACTGTTCCAGCAAACTTAAGTTTCTCAGTAAGAGGGAAGCCAGCTGAGCACATGGTCAAGAAGCAGCTCCTGAAGGATCCTTCAAAAACTGACAGTCATCAGCCTTCATGAGCAGATACCCCAAACCCCAGAAAGCAGTGTCTCAACTATATGTTGCTGTGCCGTCCCTGATTTCCTTTTTAATTTTTAAAAGATTTTATTTATTTGTCTGAGAGAGAATAAGCAGAGGGAGTGGCAGGCAGAGGCAGAGGGAGAAGCAGTCTCTCTGTTGAGCAGGGAGCCTGATATAGGGTTCGATCCCAGAAGCCTGGGATCATGACCTGAGCCTAAGGCAGATGCTTAATGACTGAGCCATCCAGGCAGCGCCATCCCAATATTCTTACCAGCTCTCCCATGAAGGCAGAAATGCAGGCAGTGTTTGACTGAAGTTTCATTGAGACAGGATTTTTCCTTTTCAAAGTATCCTGGAGTCTCTTTGAGAAACGGTGGTCTTCATCTTTCCCTTAGCTTTTGCGCCTATCCTATATTTTCTTTAACTAAAAGTTTTTTTAAAAATTTCAATGATAGGGGTGCCTGGGTGGCTCAGTGGTTTGAAGCCTCTGCCTTCGGCTCAGGTCATGGTCTCAGGGTCCTGGGATCAAGCCCCGCATCGGGCTCTCTGCTCAGCAGGGAGCCTGCTTCCCCTTCTCTCTCTCTGCCTGCCTCTCTGCCTACTTATGATCTCTGTCTATCAAATAAATAAATAAAATCTTTAAAAAAAGTTTTCAGTGATAACTTGATTAGATATATTTCAGTCTATTTGTAAAAGGTAAAAAATTTGTCACCAGAGGATTAGAAAAAACTTATTATGGAAAGCTTCTAATTTTTTTTTTTTAAGATTTTACTTATTTGACAGAGAGAGATCACAAGCAGGCAGAGAGGCAGGCAGAGAGAGAGAAGGGGAAGCAGGCTCCCTGCTGAGCAGAGAGCCCGATGCGGGGCTTGATCCCAGGACCCTGAGATCAGGATCTGAGCTGAAGGCAGAGGCTTTAACCCACTGAGCCACCCAGGAGCCCTCCAATATTTTTAAAAAGTAGAACAGCAGAATTAACCTCCATCATTAGAGGTTTCAATTATCAATCCACAATCACATTTGTCTAAACACCCACTACCCCTACTTCCATGCACAAACTAGGCAACATAAGAGCAAAATGTAAATATTATATATATATATTTTTTAAGATTTTATTTATTTGTCAGAGAGAGGGAGAGAGAGCGAGTACAGGCAGACAGAATGGCAGGCAGAGGCAGAGGGAGAAGCAGGCTCCCTGCTGAGCAAGGAGCCCGATGTGGGACTCGATCCCAGGACGCTGGGATCATGACCTGAGCCGAAGGCAGCTGCTTAACCAACTGAGCCACCCAGGCGTCCCGTAAATATTATATTTTATTCTTAAATATTTCACTGTATATCAAAAAAAGGCAATGCCTTTTTATTATTTTCATTTTTAAGGTTTTATTTTTAAGTAGTCTCTACACCCACTATGGGGCTTGAACTCACAACCCTGAGATCAAGAGTTGCATGCTCTACCGACTGAGCCACCCAGGCAGCCCAGACAAAGCCTCCTTAGACAAAAATAACCACCGTGCCATGATCACACCTCAAGAAATCAACACTAGGCCTTCGTATTAAATAGTCATGCTCTCATTTCCCAAACTGTCACTTGGTTGTTCTGGCATGGCTGGTTGGTTGGATCGGGAGCTGCGAGCCCATTCTGCTTTCACAGGGGTCATAAGAGTTAGAAGTGGTCCAGAAGACGGAGCTTCTGGGCACCTCGATGGTCCTCATTAGAAGAAGCCACTGGGTGATCATTCCAGCCAGCAGTCAAGCACTAAGCCTGCCTTCAGCTAACATATACATGATACAACTTTTTTGCGGAATTAAAACTGTTAAAATCCTTTTCTAGGGGCACCTGGGTGGCTCAGTCGTTAGGCGTCTGCCTTTGGCTCAGGTCATGATCCGGGGTCCTGGGATTGAGCCCTACGTTGGGCTTTCTGCTCGGCGGGAAGCCTGCTTCTCCCTGTCCTACTCCTCTTGCTGTGTTCCCTCTCTTGCTGTGTTTCTCTCTGTCAAATAAATAAATACAATCTTAAAAAAAAAAATCCTTTTCTATACCAGTACTGAAATATTTTGAGCACGTGCGCGCACGCACACTCACGTTTGGTGGTCTGGTACCACAATCAATTCCGCCTCTGGGTTTGATTCTGCACATCTGGTTACATTCCTCACTTGGTTTAGATTACTGGCCTAACCCAGTGGATGAAGGAAATGAGGGAACAGTTAAATTTGGTGAGTGTGAGGTTCAGTAACTGTAACATGCACAGATCACAAGTTACAATGACTCAGACTCTTTTTTCTTTCCGGAGAGCCAGAACAACTTTTAGGCTGAGTACCTCATTTTATTATATCCTCTAATAAGGGAAGGCCATAGGGAGCAAAGGTCTAGACCACGAATACTCAAGAGGAGGCAGAGGAAGGTGGCTTTACCAAGAGCCACGATCTCCAGAGGCTGTGAGAGAAAAGAAGAAAGGAAAAAATCTGAGTGGGGGAGATCCCACACACCTTGATAAATCTCAAGGACTAGACAAAAAAGATAGTGTCAAAGTGGCTGATACGAACGTAGACATATGATTACTTATGATCAAGCACCGCCTGAGTGGTCTGAAGGCTAAAGACAGGCCTGAGCAGTAATAACAGGAAGAGTAATAATCCCTCTCAGAGTAACGAGCACATACGCCCCGGAGCTAAGATCCCTTGGCGTTCAGCCATAGCTCCTGTCAGGAACACGTAGCGTGTTTCGGCTGACCCCGTCTGCCCAGGTGTAGGCATGGTCCCTATGCAAGGAAACAAGAAGCTTCCAGTTGGGTTCCTGGAGCAACAAGGGTGGCCTCAGAGCCCAGCTAGCCAGGAAGTGTGGCCAGCTCAGGCTGTGACCCACCAGCTGGTGAGCTGAATGCTCAGGAAGACCTTCTGAGAGACAGGACGACACCTAGAGCTCTTTCTCAACACGCAGGGCAGCGAGGCCCACCTGATAGGGCACTGCAGAAAGGCAGTGGATGGACTCGTCTGCTTAGAAGTTTCATCACATCCTCAACTGAAAGGTTTTAAACATTTAATCTCACGCACCACCCGGCTTTTCCTTTATCAGGAGAATCGGGAACAGAGAGAATCAGAAACCAGTGACTCAGGCAAGAATGGACACAACCTGAAATCTGTTTTGGATTATACACCGGAGCCAGGATTTCCAGCCTGGTAGGTTGGAGGCCTGAGCACCCAAAACCCGGACTTTTTCCCCGAGAGTGGCAGTTTTGTCTTCTCTGTGAAATAAGGGTAGAGAGGTGTCCCAATTCCAGAAGACGTGTTCATAAGCAACCAGAACATCACCACGTTCAGTGCAATGGCGCCCACACCTTTCCCTGACAGAAGCAACAATCTCCACAGAGGTTCTAGGGACACAACTCAAGGGGGAAACTACTGAGCCCGAAGGAGGTTTTCTTCCTCTCTTCTCAGCCTTCTGTGGGCTGGGAGGATTTCCTCTCATCAGACGGACCTTCGTCTGGGAGATCTGAGCCTGGGAGGATTTAGTGAAGTCTCCTCACACATACAAGCCCCTCCATCAAAAGAAAGCCCAAGTGCTGACAGGAAGAGCCAGAGCCCCTGCCTGTGAACCTGGGGCTCAAGGGAGCATTTGGTAAGGACTCCGAGGCTATAGACTGTGGAGACCATTTGTACTCTCTCCATGCACGAACAGGCAAAAAGGAACTTCAGGAGTCCAAAGACACTTCCCTCCCAGGGCAACCCATGGTCACAACCAACTAAAAAGCAATACTGATGAGTGGCTGGCCATCTCTGCTTGGGCCTTTGGTGTGAAGTGGGTCAGATCTCCCACATGGGTGAGGAGGGCTTGGGAATAGGCCTCTGGTCCCTTGGCCCCACTTTAGTCAGAACAGTTATACTCAGTTTTCAATATCAGGTTTTTCTCTCACATTTGCAAAGAACAAGAGATCTGCGTACCCCTTGATTAGTGCAACTGACCAGAAGGCCATTTCTTGGAATCTCATTTTTGAGACGCTTTGAAGGTCCAGTCTTCTCAGGGCAAAATAGGACACTCGGTTCTTTTCACCACGATTTTCACAACTGGGGGACCTGGCCAGGCCTTTCTCCCGGCTGCGACTGCAGATGGCAGTGATGAGGAGGGTCAGGCAGCCCTGTGCCTCCGACACTTGCCACTCACCTGAGGGACACGGACAAGACCCTCTCCATCTCGATTCTCCGCTTCAGCACTTCCTTCACCAGGCCTTTGTCTGGACCCTGTTTGACCTTCTCTCGTCCAATTAAGTACAAGCACTTTGGAGTCAGAAGCAAGTCTCGCTTGACACCCTGGAAGGAGAGGTGATTTAGGGAGGTGGACAGACGTGTCACAGTGGCAACGTTCCCCATGCCGGCCTGTGGTCCGTGCGTACCTTGAACCTCCTGTCGTACTTGGTCACTGTGTCTGCAAAATCGATCTTCTCCCTCTTCCCCACAAACTGCTGGAGTTCTGGGTGGTCGTCCATCCCGATGTAATCCCCGATGAAGTTCCTGTTAATACTGTTTCTCCTTCTCTCCTTCTTGTTCAACAGGAGGTCTGAGGCTGTATTAACCGAAAAGACAGAGAAGATGGGAGGGTCAGTCCTCCGGAAAGAGGAGGAAAATTGTGTGGAAAAACACAGAGAAATTCCACACGAACGCAAGGTTTTTAACGCATGACATTATACACAGAGTAAAGTGAACCTATAACTTCATCTAAGCTCAAAATTATTCTTGAGATTTGCTAAATGCATGGAAAAAAACAAAAACAACAAACAAAACAACAAAACCAACCCACAAACGACTAAAATACCTTCTTCTCTCATTTGGACGTATTTCTTCCGGGCCACAAATTTCCTCCACGACTTCTGTATCACACGCGCGTACCCATCATACTTTCTCTCTCTCATTTCTTCTAGAAGAAATAGCTGTGAACGTAGAGAGGGCAAACGTGAGCCAACTCACAAGACCTGAATGTCACTTTCTTTGGTTATCTCAGGGACACTCAGGTTAGTCAAGGACATAACCTGGGAAGCAGCTTCTCAGACTCATGAACACACATGAAAACTTTGTTCCTAGGGCATACTCTTTAGAATCACTGGGACATCTTTATCTCTATTTTATTCGCTTAACAAAAGAAAACCGAATGGAAAACAGCCATATCTTGAAGGTCAGTCAGGCCTTGATAATGCCTGCCTTGCCCATAACCTGTGCGCATCAAATGAGGGACTCAGCATTTATCCACTGGCTCTCGGTCTTGATGGCAAGAGGAGAGCAGCGGGCCAGGCGAAATGGGTCAGAGGTGGCGGCTGTTTGCGACTGTGTGTAGCCTCTTCACAGAGTTTCCAGCTTCTATCGGAGCAGAGCTCGTGCTGCTGTGGAGGGAGGCCTGCCCTACTTTCAGTTCCATGAAGTACACATGTCCCACTGTACACAGTCTCCAAGGACTCACTGGGCCCGAGCATAACCACCAGAGCTACTGGAGCTGGACTGCAGACGCGCAACGAACAGACGTCGGTTCACGGCTTAAGGGCCCGTATCAGACACTGGCAGGTCCTGAGACGTGAGCCATTTGGATGGTCCTGACCTCCCCACACCCCTCGGCGGAGCTCCGGAACAACGAAGACGGGCGCAAACAGCTGTGAGGTGCCGAGTGCCCACTGTGGCACGGGAATCCTTCTAGATTTATATCCCAGAACACCTTATTTCATTTGGCTCATCAATGACAACACCAGCCACATATTTCTGTTATCTGGGAGGGTCTGGAAAGTGAATCAAGGGTCTTCCATGCCCTGCCAGGCTCTTCCTCACTTTGACATGCGAGTCTTTCTCTGCAAATCTGCCTTTGGAGCCACTCTTGAAATGGTGGGAAACTTTCTCGTTCACCTAGGAAGGGGGTTTCATGACTCTCTAGGAAACAAATAAGAGGTACCAATGAACACAAGTAAAGATGACAAGTCAGTGCAGAAATATTCCAGAAGTAAACAAGTGAATTCAGTTTGAAGGCAGCCAGCCTTGATTTGTCGCCTCCATTTATCTGGGTCTATACTCAGGAGCCACATCTGTCCCTTCCTGTCATTCAGCTTCTGCTTTTCACAGTCCCAGCTGTGCAAAAACAACATCTCAAACTTCAAAGGGAAGGCGCTGCTTCATTCCACAGCCTTCAGCACCATTAACAACAGGCATGAGGAGTGGATTTTGAAAAACAAAAGGAAGACTCAGTTGCACATTTGCTTAGAATGTTTAAAATCTGAGCTCTGCGGTTGCTTGTTTGAAGAATATTCGTTGGTCTTTCTTATCTTGAGTGTTGGGTTTCTGAGTAAGCCTTGTTTTCTTCTTTTCCAGAACTATTTTGGGAGTGTCACAGAAAATACACTTGTGACTCAGAAAGCAGGAGGCAACCAATTCCCAACTTCCTATAGATTATCAAAGATCAGCTGGGTCTTAGGTTTTTTCCACAAGTCAAGGGGATTAGAGGGAGGTTCAAGAAAGAAAAAGGAAAACAAAGAGAGAAAAATAAACCCCAAATCATGGACATATGTAACAAATAAGCAAAACCAAACCTTTTGGTGTCTGATGTCTAATGTGGGTTCTTAGAGCAAATGGGTTATTTTGTATAGTCAGCGCATTTACTATAAAAGTCAGGACGGAACCATAAGGGTCGATTTTTAAAAACCAGTTTTTGTAGAAGTGTTTGCAATGTCAGGGCTCAATGCAGATGGACGAGTGACGGGGGAGGGGGGAGATTATTGGTGACGGTGAGTGTGTGCGTGTGTGCGTAAAAAGATGGGAAAAGAAGAATCAGGTGATGGCGATAAAACATTTAGGAGGAAGACAAGGAAAAGCACACCCAAAATAAACCTTGACTTTGGAAGTAAAACCCACAGTTCAACTATAGCAGAAAAAAAAAAAAAGTCTGAAAAATATTGAGGCTGTTCTAATTATATGTGAAAATTTAGCAAGACAAAAAAGTAAGAGCGGGTATAAAACAACAGAGGAGTTCTGCATTGTACTGATAAATCACTCCATCCCATTTTAGAAAGAACAGGAACTGCTCTGTGGGTTGCTTAATGGTGTATGACACAACATTTTCATTTTATATTTGGAAATGAAATCGCTGTGAAGCTACAAATAACTCAAAGTGGAAAATGCTACCACAAACTTCTCATAAACGGGTTCTACTGATGTGTGCCTCTTATTTATTTAATAATTTTTATGGTTCTTAAAGCCATTCAGTTACAGCCGTTATCATTTCTTGGTCTCCGGCTGATCCTCTGCGGCAGAACAGCGGCCGTGGGGCCCATTGTAAAAGAGAGAACTCACGGCAAGACCAGGATTTGCCTCAAGTTTGAGTGTTTCCACTATCACCAACATTGCCAGTTCTCATGTTATTTCCGCTTGATCTGATGATTAATTTTGCCAAGTTCACTACAGACTCTTGAAATGGAGTCTTGTGATTGTTCAAGGAACCTCAGGAAATGATGATGCTTAAACTCAGTTAGTTCCAGAAGTTTCTCCATTTTTAAGAAGTAATGTCTTCATTTCCTGGTCCCAGAGCTAACTGGGCAGAAGAACTGACGGGTTCTGCTCCAAGGAATTTAGCTTAGGAACGTTGAACTTCCTACAAACGTTCATGAGGCTCAAAGTGACCACCTCCCCATCAGGAAAGAGAAAGAAGTTCCTCCAATGAATCTGTGGAGGTCTAATTATGTTTGTGAATCGTAAAAGGCATGTTTGATGCCAAATATTTCTGTTCCATGAACCCAGAGAGTTCTACTCCTCCTTGTCTCCTCAAAGTTCTTTCCAGACTCCCTCAGGGTTTTCAAGATAAAGTCTTGAGACTCCCCACTGTGAGCTCTGTGCTGCCTGCAAGGAGGAAGCCTACGTCCATGTGGCATAACCTGACTGGTGTCGCCCAGGCAAGGACGTAAGTTTACCCAAGCCTCCTGTGTGGGACCAATAAGTCCCTTTCAGCTTAGACACTGTTGGACACTCTAAGTAACTGGTGGGCACCTGCCATGAGCCATGTTCTGTACAAGGCTCTGGGTACACAATGGCCTATCACCTCAAGAGGATGGATGAGAGAAACAATGAGAAAAAAGAGAAACTACTCCACGACTTCTTAAACCTGCTGCGCACGCTGAGGGCTACAAGGAGCAGGGATGTGGGGAATGACCTAGGGAGAGACTGGGAGCAGGGGTGAGGACACCGAAGGCACGGACAAAGGGGGAGAAGGGGGCGAATGCAGCCATCCCTGTGCAGAGAGGGGCAGGAGAGGTGCTGTGGGGGGGAGAGGCGGCCCTGAGGAAACGACCAGGGTTGGGGGGGGGCAGTCGCACACTCACAGACTCGGGGGCTTTGATGAACACTTTGCTCTTCCCCAGCTGGAACTGGTCACTGTCCATGTTGACGGAATGCAGCAAGTGGAGGACCCCTTGTTTCTCGTCCCCTCTCCATGAGGGCCAGGTGGCTTTGGTCAGGATGGCGTACCTGAGAGGACAGGCAGGGAGAGAAGGGTCACACTCGGACGGGACTACGCAGCGTCCTGGAGACCCGCTCACCTCTGTTCTAGGGCTGAGGGGCGGGTCTCCACAGCCGTGAGACGCCAGCAGGTCTGGTGTTCCCGTTTCCGAGATCCCTCCTACCCACGCCCCAGCCGACCGTTTCCATGCTAACACCCTGGTGAAAATCTGCTTTTCCTTTCTACCACCATCTAAAAATAGCACTGCAGAAGGTGGCCAGTGACAATCTTCAGGCAAAATCAAACATTGTTTTCTCAGTAGTGGTTTCTCCCATCTCTTCCGCGGCCTTAAACAGTTCATGGGAAGTGTTTCAGAAAGCTCCCCGTAAGCAGTGGTGATTCCTAAGGATGCACTTCCATCTCTGGAATCCTGTGCATCTCGAGTCCCAAGGCCCTGGTCACGCGGTCCTTGGCTCTTCTCTCTCCGTTCTCTCCTACTCACCGTGTTCCTGGGAGGATGGCCTCTTCTTCACACACACTAAACTCTCCCTCCCCAGAGCCTGGCCCATGCTGTTCCCTCAACCAGGCTGTGTCGTTCTAAAAATGCCTCCCGTGGCTGTTTCTAGTGCAGGGACCCTCCCCTTCAGCGACAATTCCAGAGAAGTCTTTTTGGACTACTCAAGCAAAAAATCCCCCCTGCCCTGCTCGTCTCTCTCACCGAAAATACTATTTTTCCTTCAGAAAACCTATTACAGTTTGTAATTATATTCACGTTTGTACTTAATTCATTACGCCTCCTCCTTGAAGGCACCCGTGTAGTTCATACCACACATCGAGCACCTTCCCCAACATCCGGGCTTGGCGGTCAGAGCCAACAGAAAATGGCCAACAACTATGGGCTGTTCTGTCTGCATGACGTGTCGTTCTTGGTGCTTTAGCTGGATGATCTCATTTTATTCTCACAGCCACCGGATTCAGTTGGTCATTCCACTTTGCAGAGTAGGAAACAGAGGCAGATAGAGACCCACCCACGGCTACTTAGCTAGTAACTGTCAGAGCTGAGATGTGAACCCCCACCTCACCCCTACCACCACACTACATATAAGCCATGAGGTGGTGATGTGTATGTACTTCTTTTAAAGACCATACAGTCTACTACACATCTGTGCTACAAACACTGTAATTACGCGAAACGCTGACACACTAGCAACAGAAGCGTTACGGGATGTCAGATATGGAAGGTTCTGCAGACTTAAGGTGGAAGGAAGGAAAGAAAGGCAGGGGTGAGAGGGGGAGGGGGGCAGAAATCAGAAAGGAGTGTGGAAGGGAAGTTGGAGGCATGGCCTTTGCATAGGCACAGCTAGAACAGAGGCAGTGAATGGGTTCCAGTCCTCCAGAGAAGTCAGGCCCTTTGTTCCCAGAAGCTACTACCAGGACTAGACTGACTTATGGCATCGAAGGGAGAAGGAAAAAAGTAATCTTGAAAAGAAGAGCTGCCTGCCTTCGGCATCCAGAGCTCACTAAGAGGACAGAATCAGGTTATTACCCTTAGCGTTAGTTAGCTGGGACAAGGTGATTCTAGGGACCCTCCCAAATCTTCACATCTTGCTTGATAACGTCTTCAATGTCTCAGAGAAGCAAACCCTCCTACTCCCTATTTAGAGATGAAAAACTTAAAAATGAAAATACCTAGCTGAAGCCACACATTTGCATGAATACATTTCGTGTGCGGTATAATGAAGTCCAACAAATGAAGCCACACATAAATGACGGAGAGCAGAACCTTTCTAGACGCCACCGGGGGACCCGCCGAACAAGCGGGAATGTACTGGCAAGCTAAATGGATGAAGGAGAGAAAGTCATGCAGGCTACAGGAGAGAAAGAAGAAAGCCAGGCCTCCAAGGTCACAAGTTTCTAAGAGTACAATTCTGGCTGGCTCCACATAATCAAAATTCTAAAAGCAAGTATGTGTCGAGCAACCGCAAACGGGCAGCTCTTTGCAATTCACGCACGCCCACCCCCATTAAAATGACGCTGCATTTTGCATTTGATTTTTTTTTATAGTACGGAAGTTGTTTTGCTGAGACTTTCTCTCCCTTTAGCTGACAAGGCAAGGCTTCTAACAGTTCAGGTCTAGGGGAGACGTGAGGTTTGCATGGCGTTCCCAGGGCCCCGTGACCACAGACCACGACGGCTATGGCTCCCTAGCTGCCAGGACGCCTGATGTGCCCTCCTCACCTCCTTTTGTATTCTTTGGAGAGACCAGCACCCAATTCTCGTATAAGGCTCTCCCACTAAGGAAGCCGCCAGTTTTGGAGAGATGCAGATCATAGCTTACATTCCTCTCATCAGGCATTTTCCGTTGAAGACCCAACTATGCCAAAATTTCATCTCAAGGCCTGCGCGTTGGCTGTTCTCTTCCCTCGGACTGGCGGGTCACGGGCTCCTTGTTATCTCAGATGACCAATCAATGTTTCCTCCTCCGAGGAAATGCAGCCCTGACCCCAGCGCCGGCACAGGAGTTGAGGTTGTTTCTGACACCCAAGGACACAAAAGTCTGGACAGCTCTTAGGATACTCTGGACACCCCATGCTTTCCTGAGCCTTCTGTGCTTTCTTCTCGCTTGCCCAGGATATGGACTGACTTTCCTCACAAATGTGCCTTTCCCCCCCCACTCCACATTCTGAGAGGTTGGGTCAAGGTCAAGGGAAATATGTTGTTGCCATAAGAACAATTTTAGAAAACTCTTACATTGCTATCAGATTTTCCTTCCTAAGAATCAGATCCCACGTTTGGGCTTATTTCCAGCCACAGTAAGGGGCTTGAAAAATTGTTTTCTAAGAATCTATAGTTATTCTTGAAAAATTGTTTTCAAGAATCTAGCTTGAAAAATTGTTTTCTAAGAATCTATAGTTATTTTCCCAAACTGAGAGTCAAAGTGACTGCCATTTCTAATAGCTTTTTGACACTTTCTAAAGATACGAATGTTGTGTTGAGGGTGGTGAATAGGGTGTTCCTTCTGAAGGCAGGGCAGGACTTACTTCAAGAGCACATGGTCCACTGGTGGGGATATTAAGCCATCTTTTTGATTTTTAGTCTCCAATTCAAAGTCAAGAGGGATGGTTTTGATAAACATAAAGCATTTTTCAGGGAGGAAATGAACACACACAAAGGCCATTTCCCATTGGCTAAGCCTATTTTCTAAGCTCTAGGCTGTGTGAGAACTACCGCTCTGTTTAGACCTGTGGGCTGCCTTCCCTGGGAGGGGTGTAGGAGGCGGGCCCACGGGCAGTCATACTGGGTATTAATGCATCCCTTTCCTGCAGATGGTTATTTTCTCACTTCGCAGGCTTTCTGCAGGCATCTAGAAAGCCACTTTGTAAACAAAGCCTTTTTTCTCAGTTCTGAGGAGAATAAAGGTACGACACGGTTCAGCTACTCACAGAGGATCTCAGATGACAGACAGTGGCACGCTTTGGCCCTATCCGTCAAGACCAGGATCTCGGACTCACACACCTTATGGAAAGCCGCACCGTCTCTTGAGAAACAGTCCCTGCCCATGGGCACAGATGGCCTGCTAGCCATTTTTTGAGTACTTTTTATTGAGAAACAAATTTTCTTCTGAACTCTCTTTTTATTACTCTCCTAGGATTCTCAAATCAAAAGATATAGGACATGAAAAAGGGTTGCTCTGTTTAAGACAGGGCTGTCCATCTGTCTCTTCTGAATGGAAAAGCCCACAGCAGGAGCACCAGAGGGGAGACAGCCAAGGACAGAATCGCTTCAGTCAAAGTCCCTCAGCATAAAGGGGCCGACAGAGATTCACTACAGGTTAACTCTGTGTCAGTCAGGGAAGAAAGTCCCATGCATGGGGCCAGGGTGGCACTTGACATACTTGACGGAGGTCCCGGATGTTATCACCAAACCAGGTCATTTTACAGCTCATTTACAGAGCTGCAGCAAACCTGCTCTCCCCAGTGTGGAGGCTCATGGCATTGCTTATGGAGTTTAAGTCTGATGGCTTGTCCTTTTTTTTTTTTAAAGTAGGCTCCATGCTCAGCATGGAGCCCAATGCAGGATTTGAACTTATGACCCTTGGATCATGACCTGAGCTGAGATCAAGCATCAGAGGCTCAATCAACTGAGCCATCCAGGCATCCCAAGGGCTTGTCTGATTTTAAGTAATATGGAAGGCCCAAGGTCTTTCAGAATCCATTTCCCCAAAAACCAAACAACCGAACAACAAAACATCCACAAGAAAACCCCAAGTTTAAATTTTTTAAAACATCAAATTAGTTTTTAATAGTAATGTCAATTGGAGAGGCTTTGAAGATTAAAGAGTTTTTAAATACAGGAAAAACTACTGAAGGAGGATAAAATTATGAATGCTTTGGAATTAGAAGGCAGGCCCTTCTGAGTTAGGGAAAGATGGAGGAAATATTTTTCATTCACTGTTTCCTGTATTTAATTTTTTTCCCCTCTTAATTAAAAAAGGGTATTTGTCAAAGACATGCAGTTTGGCTAAGACTTCAATGATTAACTAAGCCGGGGTTCTCAAGTGGCTTTACCCCCACCCCCAGCAGGGGACAGGAAGCAATATCTGGATACACTTATGGTTGTCACAGCTCGGGAGGGACAGAGAGTAGCATTCCATCACACAGGATGGCCCCCATGACAAAGGCTCAACCAGTCCCAAATGTCAATAGCTAAGGTTGAGAAATCCCATTCTAGCTTGTGTTCTCGATCTGTTTAAAGGAGAGTAGTCTTTGGTAATTCACATCTCAGTTGTTTGTCAGCAAATGTTTGCTGCTATCATCATGCAAGAACTTGGCAGATTTCTTTTCTCAACATCCTAAATATGTCTTTCCATACAGTTCTGTTTCCACCCTAGGTGGAGTGGGCCCTTTCATCAGTTCAGAGAGCCATGAGGGTAGATTTCATGTCTAGTCTGCCTCTCAAACTATCCAGAATCTTGTGGAGAGAGTCAATGGGGCTTTACTGTATGGAAAGACCCACCCTTCTGTTAAGTCTCTCTTGATCTTCCACATCAATGACCTTCCACATACAACCACCCACACTGGCGACCAGTAGGCCAGCCATTCCAATCTCAGGACAAAATAAACAACGACAGTCCTCAAGGAAACCCTGCTTCATTAGAATTACTCTGTCAAAAACCTTAACGACGCTCTTCCTCAGCCGGCTACCTCTTTGTTACATAAAATTTGAATTAAAAAAAAAAAAATTCTTATATTCTGCTCCTCTAGCTATACCCCGAAGACATAATTATTTTCTGATTAAAATGCGAATATATGGCTTCCTTCTCTCTTAAATGAGAGCAAACAGATGTAGAAAATACAGTGGGAGCCCATTAACTTCAAATTGTTAAGAGAAGTTAAAACCATGTAATATTAAGGACTCTAAATTCTATCCTTTTCAAAAATAAGGAGCACAAAATAAGAGCAATTTGAGTAAAGGTCTTGTCAAATACGCTTTAACAGAAACGTGAAAATCAGTTTAAGTTTATACATGGGCTCTACAAAAATTTTGAGGTTAAATACTTTAAGCTTATTTTCTTAAGTAGGTTTCCTGAAATCATCTTCATACTACTAATTTGGTCAGTCAAGTTAAACCTTCCCATGTCACAATTATCATGAATCCCCGAACTGGTGTGTTACACTAAGCAGACCAAACACTTGTGGCTACCGATTTATTCTACAATAAGCAATGGTAAAAAGAATTGTTACAACTTAATAAAAAAGGACAAACAGCTTGATTTAAAAATAGGCAAAGCTGCTGAACAGACACTTCTCTTAAGACCAATAAGCACAGAAATATGCTTATTTCCTATCAGGGACATGACATCAAAACCACGTCCTGACACCCACCAGGATAGGTGCTACCGAAGTCAGATACTAGCAAATCGGCAAGGAGAACCCTCAAACACTGCTGGTGGGGAAACAAAATGGTACAGCCACGCTGGAACCCAATCTCACAATTCATCAATAAGGTACAACGAAGAGTTACCAGAGGATGCAGTAATTCCCTTGTTGGTGAGCATCCAAGAGAAATAAAAACACATGTCCACACAAGTGTGTAGGTGAATGCTGGCCGCAGCTTTCTCTGTGACTCATCACTGACCAAAAAGTGGAAACAACGGATGCCCATCAGCTAGCTGACGGACGAACGAGTAAAATGTAATATAGCATCGCAATATTGGCGCAAGCCAGTATTACTGGGCAGCGGGTAGAGATGAAGCACAAATACACACCACAGGGCAGGCAACCCGTAAAAACATAACACGAACTGAAAGAATCCAGACCCGAAGAACACATATCGTGAGACTATTTCTACGCAATGGCCAGAATATAGCAATATTTTAAAATTCTTTCTAGACCGAAAGAAGTGTGTGCCTCGGGCAGGAGGTGAGGGGAGAATCAGGGATTGGCAACTAGGGAAGTGGGGTTTCTTTTTGGGGTGATGAAAATGTCTTCAAACTAACTGTGGTGAAGGATGCCCAAGTCTAAGAATACATTAAAAGCCAAAGAATTATATACTTTAAGGTGTGAATGTTATAGTAAGTGAATTATATCTGAAAAAAACCTTTTCAAAGCAAAAACAAAAACAAAAAACAAATAAAACAACAAAAAACAGAAAAGAAACCCAAAAGAATCCACAGTCACCAGTTTCTTACCGCTGCAGGAATTTTTGGAAGACGCGCCGATAGGCATAACCAGCTCTTCTCACTCGAATGTTTTCTTTCAGACCCAGGTATTCTACCTGATGCTTCACTCTGTGAAGGAGGAAAGTGAGCCAGGATATCACTGGATAATTCTTCCATCTGGCTCTCCTAGCCACACTATCCCCGCAAACCCCCAGTTAAAAGCAGCAAGGACACATTAAAAAGACTACAATTTAGGAGCTTCATTTTATGAAAATATATTACATGGGATGTTGCCCTATTCAGGAATCACTGAATAAAAGCTAATCTGATCTTTAAATGTACACAGCTGAATTTCTCTCTCTCTCTCTCTCTCTCTCTCACACACACACACACACACACACACACGACTGGATGGCTCAGTTGGTTAAGCATCTCACTCTTTTTTTTTTTTTTAGATTTTATTTATTTATCAGAGAGAGAGAGGGCGAGAGCAAGCACAGGCAGACAGAATGGCAGGCAGAGGCAGAGGGAGAAGCAGGCTCCCCGCCGAGCAAGGAGCCCGATGCGGGACTCGATCCCAGGACGCTGGGATTATGACCCGAGCCGAATGCAGCTGCTTAACCAACTGAGCCACCCAGGAGTCCCAAGCATCTCACTCTTGATTTTGGCTTGGGTCATATGAACTCAGAGTTGTGAGATCGAGTCCCACACTGGGCTCCTTGCTGCACATGGGGTCTGCTCAGGACTTTCTCTCTCTCCTTCTCCCTCTGCCCTTCCCCCTCCTCTCAAAAACAAACAAACAAACAAACTATAATTTATACTGTTCAGAGTCTGAGCTGACCCTCAGGTTATAGAATATTCATCTTAAAAATATTTCTTTGTGAAATACAGCAATTACAGAAGATGCCACACATCTATTTCCAAAAATGGTAAAACAAAAAGCCATATGCCTGTCACAGAGATTATGAACAGAAGTATCTGTTTTTCAAAAGACTAAAGGGAAGAACTTTTAACTTTGGATTTAAACGACACTGGAGCTATTTTTGTTCCCTACCTAAATTTTATAGTGACTCTAGACCTAAGGAGATCACACATCTCAGCTTTTCATATGCAACAGAAGAAAGGGCATATAAAATAATTTCAAACACCTAAATGAAAAATTCTCTAACGACATATGTAAATGATAGTTTTAGTTGGTTTTTATAAGAATCAGCAACTGCCAGTGTGTTTTGGAAAACAGAGGCAGGTCCTACTAGATTGTGTTCTCACACGGGATTTTAACGTCAGAGCAAATGTCCCCTACCCTGTCCCTTGAGGATTCTGGCTTAGTAGGCCTGATAGGTCCGAGGAGGGGACAGAGTGGGGGTGGGGGGGCGCACGCTGGTGAAAATGCCTCACCCCTTCCAGAGAAGCAAAGTGTCCTGGAAGCCGAGTGGCAGATCCCAGCCATGGGCTTATGAGCGTCCCCTCGGGGAGGGCAGTGGGGCCTCTGCTGTACATGACATTGGCTGGCTGAATGCGGACACTGGGAAACATGGTATTTGAGGGGAATGAGAAATTGTGCCATAGTGCGGAGGCAGCGGCCTTCTCCCCACTGAGTATATTTGGGGTGAAGCCGCACTAGTGATGCTCCCGAGGAATGGCCCCTCGTGACCCCTGTGACCTGCTGCACCGGTGAGCCCACTAGCAGCGGCCTTGTCCAGCTTCACTGGGGACCCCACACTTGTCTCTCCAACAAGGCTCACAGCGAGCCCCAACCCTGACGAAGCTGTGCACGTGCTAGCAACCGCGATGGGGCCTTCTGCGCTGCCCTCCGCAGCTGCTAGGGAACCGGGAAAGGACGGCAGATTCCCACTGCAGACTTTACAGGAGGCATGGAGGTGCACAGCCAGGACCTGGGGCTGGCTTCCCGGCATGGCCTTAGCTCTGCCACTGTGTAACCTCTCTGTGCCCCACTTCCCACGTCTGGAGAGAGGATGGTGACGTTAGTTCTTCCTTCCTAACTGGGTACACAGCATAGGGAGTCCTGAGCTGGCTCCTGGCACACACGACATGAAGCTGCTATCGTGCTCCTGCATTTGCAGCTACAATAAGTAAACCAGGACCGGAGACGAGAGACAGAAATGGATTTTGGGACTGGAAGGATGAGTTGAATTCACCAGAGGCAGAGGAGGGAAAGGCAGGGGGGGCACTGTGGAAGCGAAGGCACAAAGGTGGGAAAGGCTGTGGCCTGGGGCAGTGGGAGAGGAAGGAGCAGGAGGAAAACTAAGCTGGATGAGGGGGTAGAGCCTGGACTGGCCCAGGCAGGACGAGGTCACACAGTGAGGGACGAGTAAGAAAGGTCTCAAGTCCGATTGGTCTTACTTGACCAGTATCCAGAAATGTCAGCTCCTTCAAGAGAAGTACTTTTTATTTTTTTTTTTTAGATTTTATCTATTTATTTGACAGACAGAGATCACAAGCAGGCAGAGAGGCAGGCAGAGAGAGAGGAGGAAGCAGGCTCCCTGCTGAGCAGAGAGCCCGATGTGGGGCTCGATCCCAGGACTTTGAGATCATGACCTGAGCCGAAGGCAGCGGCTTAACCCACTGAGCCACCCAGGCGCCCCAAGAGAAGTACTTTTTAAAACAACCTTTATAGAGGGGCGCCAATTAAAGGTATTTGATCATTGTTTTACAAAGTTTTTTTTTTGTTTTTTTTTTTTTTTTTTGCTTTAGAGAAAGAGCACATGAGCAGGGGGAAGAGCAGAGGGAGAGAGGGAATCTTAAGCAGACTCCCCTCTGACAGAGGACCCCGATGTGGGGCTTAATCCCAGGATCATGACCTGAGCTGAAACCAAGGGTCAGATGCTTAACCGACTGAGCCACCCAGGTGCCCCGGGTATTTGTTCATTTTAAGTATTTTTCATAAATACTGGCTTTATCCCACGCTTTTGAGGTAGGGAATGCATCACCCACTGATTCAAAGAAACGTTCCATTTCCATAGATCCCATAGGATAGAATAAGCTTCATGCTAAAACACTGTTTCATTCACTGTTAACCTCCATCACCAGAAAATTGTCTTACAGAAATTTTCTTTCACAGGACAATCGGTTTAGCAAATTCCATATTGTTTTGCATTTTATTTAACCAAAGGATCCAATTTGACTTTTGCATAACCTTGCACTGTCTCTTCCTCAGTAAACATCAGCCAGGCTGGCAATGCCCAATGGTTCCCTTGGGGCAAGTCTTCGTCAAGACTTTCCTTCGCTGTTAATACAAGTAGGTCAAGGCCTGAGAACTCTGCTAGAACAGCAATTCAGAACCCAGGGCAGGCAACTTTGCCAGAGCCAAACAAAAACACATTTTCAACAGGAAAAGAAAAGTAAACCACACCCCATAAACTTGTGGAATGAGTAACCCTGTCCACCGAGAACTTCAATTGACCGTGTAATCCCCACCAATGAAGCACAGTGCCCTTTTACAGCCCCTAACTTCTCCACACTCAGAAGGAATGAAACCATCTGTCACATAATAAACCCGAACCGGGATTGGAGGGAGGGTCGCATCCCAGGAAGCAATCCCATTTGTAATATAAATCAACACTTGACCCACAAATACTGCAGACTTCTTAACACCTGTTTACACAAATGGACGTTATGAAGTCCTTACTGCAAGGCAAGTAAGTGATGTGACTTTATTTTATTTTTTTTTAAAGATTTTATTTATTTATTTGACAGAGAGAGAGATCACAAGCAGGCAGAGAGACGGGGGGAAGCAGGTTCCCCGCTGAGCAGAGAGCCTGATTGCGGGGCTCAATCCCAGGACCCTGAGACCATGACCTGAGCCAAAGGCAGAGGCTTAACCCCCTGAGCCATCCAGGTGCCCCAGTGATGTGATTTTAAGTAAATAAGTAAGTAAATAAATAAAGGAAAGCACCACTGTGGGGGATTTTATGGGGATTTACGGATAAACGTTATCTCTGTCTTAATCTCTCCATTTTTTGCTATTTCAGTGAATCAATTTGGATTTTATGAGAAGACAGCATCAGGGTTGAGAAAACGCAAAATTTCTATAATAGAGGGACTTGGAGCAGAGCAATCTACACAGGGTAAGGGAGCATGTGCTGGGCAGGGGTGGGCTGCATCTGTAGGCAGAGCAAGATGCTTTCATTGAAGATGACGTTTATTGGAAAGGGCTGGGGCCGGGGATTTGAAGTTGGGGGTGGGGGGAAGACGGCCTAAAGCACCCCTTAGCACTACGTCTGCTTCCAAGATCCTGTAATCTGTTTCTGAGGTTGCCTGTGTCACCTGCCTTCTACCGGGTGTGTATATGTGCCTGGGACGGAGCGAGGTGCGTATGCGTGTGCACGTGGGAGCGGGGAGGATGGGAGTGACACAGAGACAGGCAGAGGCAGGCTGACAGCCCCCCCAGGTCCGGGAGAGACATTCTGTCAGACTGAAGGAGATCCCATTCGGAACGGACACTCTCAGTTTAATGAAGAAGAAACTGAGGACTGAGGAGATGAAATGTCTCACTCAAACCACTTAGTGACAGGCCAGCACCACAATACAGCCCTTCCAACTCCCAGGCCAGCCCTTCGCTCAGGACCAGCTGTTCTCAAAGTGGGAGACCCAAACCACCCACACTAGCATCACCGAGGAGCTTCTGGTGGCTCAGTCAAGCATCTGTTTTGGCTCAGGTCATGATTTCAGGCTCCTGGAATCAAGCCCTCTGTCGGGCTCCACACTCGGCAGGGAGCCTGCTTGTTTTTTCTCTCTCTTTCTCTAATAAATAAATCTTTAAAAACACACATTTCTGGGCCCTACCCAAACCCACTGAATCAGAATCTCCAGAAGCAGGGCCCAGCAATTCAGGTTTTACCAAGCCCTCTAAGGGGTACTCTGGTGCAACCACAAGCTTGAGAGCTAAATAAATCAATCAATAAGTAGACATCTTCTATCTTCAGGTGGGAAGAAGTAACAGTGCTGCTACCTTCTTAGCCTCAAAGGAGAACGTGAGGGACATGTTTCAGAAAAGCAGAAGGCAAATTAAGCACCTCTAGGGGAATGACCAAGAAGGGGGGTGGTCGGATTCCACCTTCCTTCAGAGCAACTGCCGTGGGAGAGAAGACTGCCGGGAAACGGGACAGCTGCTGGGAAGGAGCGCAAGCGCTGTCACATGGAAAAGTCAGGAGAATAATTCTTAGGGCAGATTAGATGCTGGATTAGGGTCACCTTGACGTAGAGGAAGACTGTAGAGTCTGCTAATAATGCAAGAGTCCCTGCAAGCTGGACTGATGGGCTGGCAGAGCGGGTCCCTCCTCTGAGGCTCCGTGTCATTACCCAATAACGTTCGAGAAGAATCGCGGTCAGCCCCTTGGTAGAAACGACGCTTGAGGAGCATGGACCTACAGACGAGATCCCTCAGAATGCCGCAGACAGAGGAAATGGAAGGCTGTTATATCCCGCAGCATCGTGAGGTGAGAAAACAGATTCAGGTTGCAGGGGACGTGAGAAAACACCAACAAGGAATGGCGGATATTGAACGCTGGGACCTGGGCACTTTCCTCCCCACTCGTCTTTTCCTTCTCGTAACGGCCTGCCATGCCTAGAAAGGATCTCGCTGGCAGGATGGGAACGGACCTACACACGTCTTGTCTTGCCGTTGCGGAGCTGAACCTTGATACGTCGCTAGATACCTAACTCTGCTTACTTTTCTCCAAGAGAGAAAACAAAAAAGACCATAATTCTGCATGCCCCTGTCTGGGGACCTGACTGCCTGGTGACAAAGGCGGGCTCCTCCCTCCTGTCCCATATCCGTAACGCCTTGCCTCAGTCCTGCTTCCCCCGTGCTCACGGACGCTGGTGTCAGTCTTAGGCGTGTGTGTCTGGATCTGCCTGTTGGATAAAACTGTACTTGCCAGTCATCCTTAACATTCTCCCACTCAACACCCCCATTCCAGCCTGCAGAGCCCACATCCCTAATGGCAGTTGTAGGAGGAATGGTGGCCCAGAATTCCTCAGGGGTCCGAGGGGAGAGGGCTCGCTGCACGCCCTATGTCACATGTCTCCCAGGGCTTGATCCCTCCTGGGGGCAGTCATCACTCTGCTCAGGAACACAGTGAGTCCTCAGGGGCTGGAACCAGACCTAGCACATGCCCCCAGGACCCCCAAGAGCAACAGTAAATGACAGATGATTTTGCAACCAGCCCTTCAGACCTTTGCTCTGAACCCCGAGCTGAGCACGCGAGGCCCCGTCCTGTGGCTACCAGTGAGAAGCTAAGTGGACTAAGAACGTCTACACAGGGCCTCCAACTAAGTTTACAACCCGCCCGACTCTGCAGTATGAAGGCTCCCCACCGCTTCCCGTCTGTCCCCAGACTAGCCAAGATCAACATTATAAATTTCTAATTCTGAGCTGAATGGCACTGCTAAAATATGAGGAAAAGACAAGGAAGGAAAAAGTTAATTCGTCATGAAAAAGTTAAGACACAGGACATGAAACACATCTGAAAACAATTTAAACTGCTTCTGCCCTGGGGATCGGTGGCCCATCTTGAGTGGAGGGAACACAGACCAGGCCCACCTCAGCTGACTTCCACCTTCCACCCCACTGTCTGCCGTCTTAGCCGTACCTGCTTTCCTCCCAGTCTCTGGGCTTCTTGGTTTCGTTCGGTTTTATGCAGCGGATGTAGTGAGGGGTACATTTCATCAGGGTGCTCACAAGGTCGTTGGCTTGTTTCTAGAAGGGGAAGAGTAACATCAGACGGAAACATGGCACTTTCTCTCAAGCAGACCAACTGTCAAAGGGGAGCTATGAAACTCTACCGTGGAAATAGCTAGAAGTTAATCTTCGTAACAACCTGTTCATCAAGCTTCCTTCTGGTCAACTTCCTTTCTCAAGGCTCTACTGACTTTTATGACGATTTTAACACTTACAAATGGGTTTGAAACTGTATTTTTGAAAACAACCAGGTCTTTTTAGTCTAGTTAATAAAATAAAGCGAAACAACAAAGCCAGTAAATCTTCACAAACAGGTCTTTTTGTGAGAAACAAGGAAGCAGGCCAGTTATTAACAAATTAAGTTTATGTTGATTGTGGGCCTTTGCAACACATTGTTCTCATGAACTTTTTTTTCTTTTGGTGCGAGGGTAGGGTGGGAAGGAGAGATTATTTGCAAGGATAAAGCGTCAAAGCCCCCGTACTCTCTTGCTGGGCAACCCAACCAATGAAGAATCCCCTTATTAAAATAATGGAAACATAGGGGCACCTGGGTGGCTCAGTAGGTTAAAGCCTCTGCCTTAGGCTCAGGTCATGATCCCAGAGTCCTGGGATCAAGCCCCGAATTGGGCTCTCTGCTCAGCAGGGAGCCTGCTTCCTCCTCTCTCTGCCTGCCTCTCTGCCTACTTATGATCTCTGTCTGTCAAATAAATAAAATCTTTAAAAAAAAAAGATGGAAACATAAAGGGTGGGAGATACATCAAAAATCTCACTTCATACACCTTCCTCAGCATGTCCTTTTACAAACCCGCTCCTCTGCCAAATACTCAATCTGAAATCATCTCTCACCACCTGCACACGGGGTACCCAAAAGGAAACCAGGCTCAAGCACAGAGAGCCACATAAATAAAGCTGGAATCGTTCATGTTGCATTTCAAATCAGGAGCATCTCCAGCTTGGAAGAAACAGGAGCAAGGCCCACATCCGCATTCCCGCCACCACACGGCTAAGCCCTTGTGGGGCCGAGGAGGCGGCCCAAGCAAACTCTCCTCCCAAGCAAATCAGTGTGAAGAGAGAAAACCTCTCAGAGACAACAGAGAGGAGGGATCTCGAAAGCCAGAAAACCATGACCAAGTCAGCAGAAGGGATCTGCCTACAGCAGACAGCCCTCTCGCAATTAGGGCTTTGCTGCTATCATGGGTTTGGGAAATCTGAAACCCTTGAGAAAAACTCTTGGGTATATTCAAAGCAAGAGATTCACTGGTGAATTATGTTCTCTGTTTAGATGTGCAGAATACAGCATGTTCTGCAATGCTTAGAAAGACGAAGCTGCAGATTCTGTAAAGCCCAAGCAGAGCCCTACAGTGAAAAAGTGAAGGGACTGCCATCGCCTCTTGTCGATGTCCACCGTGTTCGAGATCAACTCTGATGATCTTCGCAATATAGGAGGTGACAGAGCCTGCTCATAACACAGGTTCTTTTCAAGTCCCCCAATTTTTTTTTAATATTTTAATTTTATCAAGCCTTTTTAATTCCCAAGAATCACTTGGCAGACTCTTCAGTCCTAAGTTTTTAACAGCACACCTTCTTTTCACCTTAGTCTGAGCGCAGAGAAGGGGAAATGTGACCTGAGGGACCAGCCATCTGACATGGGTCGCTCCAGCTCCCGAGTAATAATGGGATGACATTTACTGAACGTGCCCAAGGGGCGAAACACACGGGCCTTCTCATCTCTACTTCACGACTCTAAGTGCTAGCTGCTAGTATTATCATTATTCCAATTTTTTAAGATGTGGAAACAGTGCCGTAAAGAAAGGATTGCTCAAGGTGGCGCCCTTAGTGACTGGCGCTGAGGCTTAAACTCAAGTGTGCAGCCTACCAAGTCTGTTCCCTAACCACAAAGCTATCCTGCCTTCGTAAGGAAGACAGGAGATGGTTTTTGGTGTGATATAAGAGGAATTAACATCGTGAGTGAGGAGTAGATAAAGCCTTGAGGTTGTGGGAAAATTCATTTCGGCAAATAGGACTACACCTGAATTCAGCTGTGAGTCAACCTTAGAGGTCTCCTGAGGCGGCTGGGAAGCAGCAACTGGATTTACCCGGAACAGCCAGAACAGCCCAGCAGTGAGGACAGAAGGCTACCAGAGGGACTTGTCCAACAGAAGCACAAGGCAAAACATGCAGACAGGACAGCGAGAAAAGGCTTAGGGTCAAGATGCCTTGTTCTACCATCAACCCGAGCTGGGGTCCTGCCTCTACAGTTGGCAAGCTATATGACAAACCACTAAATTTCTCTGGGCCTCAGTTTCCCCATCTGTAAACTAAGTGGATGGAACTAGAAGACTGCTATTATCTTAATCTAAAGGTTGGAAAAGACATTAAAAATCACTAAGTCCCGTCCCCACATGATGCTTTCGCCTCTTGAGGCATCCACCCCACCAGAGTCTGCTCTCACTCAGACGAAGCCACCGGCCTGGGCACTTGGCCAGTGCTGAGCTCCGTGCAATTTCCCACAGCATCTACCTTTGACTCTCACTGCAAAACTGGTCCCTTGGAGCCATGACAGTGTAGAATTTAGTGAAGCCTCAACATCAGAAATTGCTATTAAATGGAGCATACTATGATTTGCAGATAAGAAAACAGGAGTTCTCACCAAATGAATATTCATTAATTAGATCCTACAGATCAGTTTGCAATTTTAAAGAGTTGGAATACAATAGAATACCCAACACAAAAACCACCTTAAACATAAATTTAATTCCTCTTCCAAGGAATTCCATATCCCTTTAAATGTGTGCCTTCACGGACATCATTAAGAGGACACTTGGTATCTGCAAAGTATTGTGGATGGAAGAGCTCTAAGAGATTCACCATGGCTATCTGTCTCTAACACATGTTTTAGAGGGGATTGTAAAACAGGGAGACTTTTATCCCTACATGGAAGTAAACCATCGAACGGACACAGGTCACACAGTCCACGAAGGAGGGTACCCCAGAAGTGAGAATATGGGCAGCATTAAAATCCTACTTAAGCTGGCTGACTTGAGGTTGACCTCCCCAAACAATAGTCATCGTTGCAGCCCTTGCAGTGCTGAATATTTTGAGCACACCCAGAAGGTGGCAATTTTGAGCACTGAACCAGACAAAAATAGGAAAGAAAGAAAGAGGTCACATCTTCTAACGAGGAGAAAAACGCCTCTACCTCCACCCTCTGTTTTATAGGGAATAAACTCCACGGAGAATCCAGACCACTTGAAAGTGAGTCATTGTGACCTTGATGATCTGGGCCCCTTGGATCTGAATGTGACTGTCTTGTGACTAGATTTTCCAGCCCAGAGCTAATCCTTATCCAGGACCTTGAAGTAAAGGCATGAGTCAGAAGCCTCGCACAGACGTTACTATCTGGGGCCTCATGAGAATGGCATCTGCTCTCTGCTCTGGACTCTCACTCCAGTGAACCCAATCCAGAAATCATCCCGGGGCTACCACACGTCTCTGGTACTCTAAATGTGACTGTTCCTAGTCCCAGAGGACTCTACAATCTAGTTCAGAACAGAGCTTGCATCGGACTTCCTCCTCCACACCTGAAGGCTGCTCTCGCCTGGGATCTTCCCATTGCTGTGAGGTTTTGATGATGGTTTCCTTTATTCCAGCCCGTGTTCTTGCCCTGAGGGGCTGGGGAGGCAGGCTTCCATACAGGAGACAGAGAAGAGAGCTGGCAACAAGAACGGACAACAACTATGGAGTCCAATGGCAGGGGCTGTCGAGGGGAGGGAGAGGAAGGGAGAAGAATCTGGAGGCACAGAGCCAGGGAGGGGCCACGGACATGCGCAGACAAGAGTCCACTAAGAAGGAGGCGAGTAAGCATGGCGCACGTGGGGGATGGGGCCGCTGATGGAGCGGAGTGTCATCAGTGACCAGGTACATTCTGTGTGTCTGATGTCTCGGGCAGTGCGCTCCGTGTCTTAGATGGATTGCTGAATTCCAGATCCCAGTCCCCCCTTGAGATAGGTACAGAGATCTCCACCTTACAGATAAAGCAAAAAGAGGCACTGAGAGTTTAGGCAACTTGCTGGCAATCACAAGCTAATAAAAGCCAGAGCTGGGATTTCAACACACGCGAGGGACACCCGTGTCCCCAGAGCCCTACTGTTAATCATTTGATAATCCCACAGAGTATCAAACTGAGGTCGTATTTAACTGGTATGATGGTTTAAAAATAGTTTAGTGACTTTCTCACAGAATTACATGATTAAGTGTGCCTGACACAAGCTCTAAATTCAGAGTGTACTTAGGGACCATGAATTTCATCACACAGTGGCTCAGATTAACACAGGGCACTCTCTACAGGGGCTCCCAAAAGCTGGAAGAACTCCTTCTAGATGTTAAGACACGAGGGGGCCAGGTGTGCCCATAATCTGCAGAAAGGAGGGGCTTACAACACCCAGTGGGGAGGGTGGATGTACTGTCCCCGTGAGACCCCGGAGGATTCCAGGTATGTGAAAGTTCCATAATTAGAAAGTGTCAGGGTCCAGTCTGGAAAAAGGTCATTGGAATCCAAACTGTGGCTCTCAATCCTAAAATTTTCTCTTATCATTTAATGTGAATTCTTCCAAATTCTGACTAAAGCCATTTCCTCTCAGAAAGCAGCTGACTGTCATCTGCTAACTGTGAAGCTTAGGAGGTATCTGATATCCATTTGGGGTTTCAGGACAGCCAAGTCAAATTCGGTGTGAATCCTGTCCCTTTTTTCAAGCATTACTTCTGGGCAACTTCTGTAACCAGGCTGTTACATCTCACTGACTTCATCCTGGACCAAGGGTGCAGGTCCCAACTCCTAGAAAACCCTGCCTTGTACAGGAATCTCTAACCCTCCCCAAACAGAACCAACCTTTATTTTGCTTCCAGCAGTAGTTGGGCGCCCTTTCTTGTCAGCTTGCAGATTTTCCGGAAATAAAGACTTTATAAAAGGTCTGGAAAGGGAGAAAGAGAAAGGATTAGCCATCAGTGGGTACCTTGGGGGATGAAAGCCTGCTTCCACGGAGAATGGAAAGGAAGGCCATCCAGAAGCACATAACCTTGGCTCCAGAAAGGCCACCTGACTCAAAACACGAGTTACCAAGTCACACCAAGGTGTGACTCGGGGAAATCAGCGGTGGACAAGAGAAACAGAGGAAGAACTCTAAGGTCTGAACATCTTAGCATCTAAGCCTGGAAAATGCACTTTACAAACTCTGCCTTTTGAATTTGCCTACTCACTGGAATCGAGGTACACCTTGAAGAGAAGACACACAGAGGGGGTCAGTACAGGTTCACTGAGTAAGATTAGCAGGACACACAGGAGCTCCGGTGTGTGTATGGACTGTCAAGATCCAGTGCAGATCCTGATTTGATCTAAGGCAGGGTTTCTCCATCCTGGCGCTATAGGTATTGGGATCTGAGGCTGGAGAATTTTTTGTTGGGGTGGGGAGGGCTAGGCTGCCCTACGCATTGTAGGATATTTAGCAGCAATGGTGACCTTTGCCCACTCAATGCCAGCAGTCCACTGTGTCTCCAGCCCCTACAAAAAACTTTGACAAACGGTGCTTTTGAGTACAAGCCATTTTAAGTCGAACAGCAGTAATTCACCAGTCCTTTGCCTGTTGGATAGATTTTCGTTAGTCGCTCCAATATAGCTGTGTTCGTTCACATGCACCATGACACGGGACAGAGACAATGTCCTAGTAACCTCAGTGCCCCTAGTGTCTGGACACAGTCTGGCATGCAGTGGGTGCTTGATAACTATGTGCTGAGTGACAGAATAAAGGCATCCATGTAAACCGCCAATCTGACCCTCAAATTCAATTCCTCCCCAGTGGCTTTGGGGCCATCTTGAATTTTCTAGGAACTCTCCCCACAATCCACTTTCAACTTAACTAGACGCGATTACAGATTTTTTTGCTGTAAACGTGTTTAATGAACAACAGACTGTGTCTATAGGATAGGAGTTTGCGTGGGTGTGTCCACAGCTCTCAAACTCAGCAGGAATTTTAATGATTATGACCTGCTTTCAGATTTTTTTTTAAAAACCCACAAGGCAGGACCTGCGGGCTGACCTGACTTTTTCAGAGAACAGCAAATCGATTCTGTGTGTTTTCCAACGAAAACAAATCCGGGATCTCCAAAGCTGGGGGCGTGAGCACAGGGGAGGTATACAGCACGGGATGAGGGCCGGGGAGGTGGGGGAAGGGGAGGGGAGATGAAGGGTAGAGAACGAAGTGGAGCAGGACAACTTATGCCCAAAGCCTGAAACGCACACTTGGTTTTCTTAGAAAATGGTCAGACTCAGAGCTGATGACTAAGGAAGTTCACCTTAATCTTACCACAGCTTGAGTAACAGGGACTCCCAGGGCAGCTCCTCCTTGGAGATAGCTCTAAAAACTATAAAATCCGGAAGACTGTACAATATTGTATTTGCCTGGCATACCCAGGCCTGACCATGTAAATAATACTTTATATCCTTTACCTGAGATCTTGCGAATCTTTGCAGGGAAGAAGGGAAGAGAGGGCAGAGCAGGGCTGGTCCTGAGAGCTCTTGCAGTTTGCAAGACAGACGGACGCCCCTCCAGCTCCTGCCGGCAGAGCTTAGACAGGGTCTTAAGAGTTAACAGAAACCTCTAAGGAAATCCCTTTTAAGTTGCCCTTCCCAAACTTCTTGAGCTATTTCCAAGTGCTTTGGGGACACGTCATCTCACATCCTGCAAAGCCATTAGCCATTCAAAAAATTAAGAGACCATGCAAAATTCTTGGGATGATAGTCTAAGGGCAAAGTATCTGAGAATCAGAACATTCCACTCTTAGATAGTCAGAAATGGCCATCCTAACCCAACTCCTGGATAGTCGCCTCTCCCTGATATCACTGCTGAAAATGATGAAGCTGGGGGCCCGGAAGGGCATGCACGTGGCATGTAGAATCTGGAGGCAGAAGATGTTAGGGGTTCATGGGATTGGAAAAGAAAAATTATTTTGAAAAACCAAATTTCCCAGTGACAATCCAGACCCAAGAGCTCAAAGGAACTAACTACTGACTATTCAAATGCCACAAGTTTTTTTTTAATACTAAAAATTTCAGCAAACCTATATCCCCTGTCAGATAAGGCAAACACACTTACAGCTCACTGCTCTGCATAAGTTCGATCAGATCCATAAAAAGCACATCACGGTTCCTTTCACAAAAGCCATCCATGTCATAGGATACCTGGCCAAGAATGGAAAGAAATCTAATTTTATCCTGTAACTATTTCATTGAAGAAGAAGAAGAAAAAAAAAAAATCCAAGTTGGCATGGCTATTCTTACCAGAATGTGAATATTTCCAGATGTACAACTGGGATTTCATCGTGAACGGTCACATTAAGGCTGTGCATGTTTTATTTAACTTGCTAGCAGATTTAGGTGGTGATGGTGTGTGGATGTTGATAAGTGGTTATCTGGCTGCCTACATGGCCCAGATGACCTAGAATTAGGACCTCAGCTACCATGATCACCCACCCCTTCTCCAGTGAATCCATAGGGGTGTTTAGTGGGACACCTAATTCTTTCCCTAAATTTTCACTACAACAGAATGAAAGAAAACTCCTGCTCATTAATCCATTCCAACGGGGCATGTCATCTGAGGTTTTGGAATTTTTTTCACAAATGGCATCATAATTGGATCAAGTCAGTCCAAAACTCATGGTCAGGGACCCTGGTTAACAAGAGATTCAAGGGGATGAAAGGTGAGACCAGGGGCGCCTGGGTGGCTCAGTGGGTTAAGCCGCTGCCTTCGGCTCAGGTCATGATCTCAGGGTCCTGGGATCGAGGCCCGCATCGGGCTCTCTGCTCAGCAGGGAGCCTGCTTCCCTCTCTCTCTCTCTGCCTGCCTCTCCATCTACTTGTGATTTCTCTCTGTCAAATAAATAAATAAAATCTTTAAAAAAAAAAAAAAAAAAAAAAAAAAAAAAAAAGAAAGGTGAGACCAGTACATTTCCAGAGGATTAGAAGATCGTAAATATCATGACCTTAATTTACTTATCTTTGTATCACCAGTACAAAGACTGGTACCTGGGAGGCAGCCAAAATCATGCATCTTATGAGGACTAACATCAAAAACAAGCCTTATTTTTATTTTTATTTATTTTAAATAGGTTCCGTGCCCAACATGGGGCTTGAACACACGATCCTCAGTTCAAGAGTCAGATGCTCTACCGACTGAGCCAGCCGGGGATCCCAAAAGCAAGCCTTATGTACACTCCCAGCAGGCACAGAAGAGGGGGATACAGGCTTGTGACTGGAGCAAGAGGCAAGATAACCCATTCCTTCAGCAGTTAATATACATGCCAGGGTGGTTCATGATTTAAAATATGCGATAGCAGGGCGCCTGGGTGGCTCAGTGGGTTAAGGCCTCTGCCTTCGGCTCAGGTCGTGATCCCAGGGCCCTGGGATCGAGCCCCATGTCGGGCTCTCTGCTCAGCAGGGAGCCTGCTTCCCCCTCTCTCTCTGCCTGCCTCTCTGCCTACATGTAATCTCTGTCAAATAAATAATTAAAATCTTAAAAAAAAAATATGTGATAGTATCTACTGCCCTTCCCAGGCCCATGCTGTTGAATGGATGAATGCTGAATGAATACAATACAACGAGGCAGATGAAGCTGTGTGGGTACCGTTACTCAGTTGCCTCATGAGAAAACAGATCACAGACCCAAAGGCTTAAAACATGAAGACAGACACTGGGAAGGGTAACTTCTCCTTTCAAAAGGGGCCACCCTGCTCCCCAGACATACCTTTCCAGCATAATGGTGAATAATGAAGCCTTGATTCCAGCTGTTGAAGTGCTCGTGATTCCCAATCTGCATCTGCAGTTTCTGCAGCAACGTCTGATCTGCCCCCTCCCCCACAGCATGCATCGTGGCACATACGTCGTCCAGGATGCTCATGATCCCAGGAGGGTTCTGAGGGGACCAAGAGAGCAAAGCCCCAGGTCAGCGGCTGTTTAAAGCCCCAGGTCAGCGGCTAATCGCATCTTTTCTCAAGCAAGGAAATAGCTCCCCAGACTCAAGATACCATCTTGAAAGTCAGTCTTTCCCTCTGAGCAAGAATGCCATTAATAACCCCAAAAGGGAGTTACCACTTAGACACTTAGATC
Source organism: Mustela lutreola (assembly GCF_030435805.1). Taxonomy (NCBI): domain Eukaryota; kingdom Metazoa; phylum Chordata; class Mammalia; order Carnivora; family Mustelidae; genus Mustela; species Mustela lutreola. The sequence goes on from NC_081296.1 coordinate 46,620,490, forward strand.
TCATGATGGAGGAAAGTCCATTTCCAAAAAAAAAGGTTTCACTCCCTGAAGTTCTATTCAAACTCATATACAGATCACTATCTGCTGACTCCCATTTGTACTAAGTTGCTTTTAAAAACCCAAAAGAAAGAGGAAAACATTTTCCTCTGACCCTAATCATTTCTTAATGTTCGCTTTTAGCCTGCTACCCACAGAGGCATAGTTTACACGGTTACAAGGCAGACACATTCTCTCATGTGTTACTTTTTTTGCATAGCACTATTTTACGAACAATCTTCATGCTTTACATAGTCTTCATACTTACTATTTTAATGCCTATGTTTTCCTGCTCTGATATGCTAGTTTATTTAATGACCGGATTGTCCTTGGATGTTTTCGCAGTTTCCAGTTTTGGACTTTTATAAAAAACCAAATCAAACAAACAGTACTGTGGCCATCTCTGCCTACAAGCTTCTTGTTGGTTAAATTTTAGGGCTATAGTCCTACGAGCTGCAGAGATGGTCCAGAAGGTAGGGCCAATGCTATGCCTCTTCAGTTGCTCTGCCACCCATTTAGGTTACTGACGTCTGCTCTCAGAATTCAGTAACAACTTCCATTTGTAAATTGGGATTTTATCCATATACAGATGTTCATATTACTATACGGACATCCAAACACACAACTGGTGTAATTGCTGAAATTCTGTGCAAATCAGACTTGTCCCTTCGCTTACTCTAGAACAAGGATACGAGAGACAAAAACCCCCTTGACATAAACCCGTGTGCAGACAAGAGACACACCAGACAGATACTTACAACTTTGTTCTCTATGAGGTCACACACGATTTTGTTATTGAAGTACTCAATGGGTGTCCATCTAATGCCTTCTTGAACATACTCTTCCTGAGGGACAGAAAGCGGGAATTCACATTATGACCCAGTGAAGACGAGCTAGGGCGCTACACAGATGATGAGCAAAGGTACAGGGCTCACCATGAAAGAAAAATCTGAATACTCTTTGACATAAAATGGGAAATTTTTTTCCCCCTAAGAGGGATAGAAAAGGAATATCTCATTGCTTAGTAATCTTCTTTCTTTCTTTTTTCTTTTTAAATAAACTCTGTCCAATGTGTGGCTCACACACACAGCCCTGAGATGAAAAGTCAAATGCTCTCCCAACTGAACTAGCCAGATGCCTCATGCTTGGTAGTTTTTTAGTTTGAGCCCTGTGAAATTTGTTAGCACACAATCATTTCTGATCTACTAATGATGGCAATTTAATATGGCTTAACCTATAGGTCCAGATACAAAATCATCTCTTTGAATTTAATATAAGAAGAGTAGTGTGGATTAGCCTCGAGGCACCCAAGGGGAAGGCCCCTCCCTCAGGCCAGTTGCTCATTTCCCACGAGGAACACCACAACGTTCTGGTCTCCCTTCTTCCTCACCTGTCTTGCTTTGTTAGCTTCTTTCCAGACCTTCACCTGACAGAGTCTCTGGACTCGATCTTCCAGCCTTTCCGTATTCTCAGCCCTGATTCTCTAGGGGACTGCACTCAATCCCTTGGTTTTAGATAGAACCTGCAGGCTAATGACACCCAAATTCATTTGTCTAGTCTAGACCTCCCCACTGAGTTCCAGGGTCATGCACATTTCATACATTAGAGACTCTGTCCCGAAGTGTCAGAGATCTTAGGAGTGTGACTTGTTCTGTGGAGATATGATTGTGCATTTCCCCCATCATCTCCAATCAACTCTCCTAATCGCAGTCTTCTGCAAATTGCTTCACCGTTGGCCCTGTGATTCAAGCTACAAAGGGAGCAATCATCTTTAATTCCTCTTTCCTTCTTGGTTCCTTGCTAACTATTTTGAGCAAGTCATGTTGACTCACTTTCCAAAACACATGCTGAATCTGACCGCCTCTCACGGTGTAACCACCTCTAATGCTACCATCATTGCCTACACCCCCGCCATTTCTTGCCCAGTCTCCTAGCTGGTTTTTAAACTTCCACTCCTGTCTGTCTTCCCCTCAGCCCACTCCGTAAGTCTATAGAACCTGACGAGTCTTTTCAAAAATACAAATCACAAAAACACAAATCTGCTCAAAATTCCCCCAGGGTTTCCCATCATACTTCCTACAAAATCTGAAGCTTTTTCCCCCTGGTCAACATTCCTCTAGGACCTAACCTTTGCCAACATCATCCAGTCTCAGTCCCTACCACCCTTTACCCTGGCTGTTCTGCTCTGGCAGCTCTGATGGGATGGAAAGCTAGAACAGTAGGGCAGAAATTTACGTGGAAACCGTTGCTCACTGGGATTTCCAAGCAGAGGCACGAACACGTCCATGGCTTAATGTCCCCCAAATAGCCTTTCACATGTGTAGTAGGTTTGCATGTGTCCCCTGAGATTTCATGTCCACCTAAAACTTCAAAATGTGTGGTGTGGAAATAGGATCTTTGAGATATAGTTAAGCTAAAGATCTTATACATGAAATTATCCTGGATTGAGGGAGATCCTTTAATCTAATGACTGGTGTCTTTCCAAGAGAAAGAAGAAGGGAACTTGGGCACAGAGAGACACAGTGAGGAAAAGCCACATGAAGGGAGAGGCAGAGCCTGGAGTTCCACTGACAGAGGACAAAGACCACCAGGACCCTCAGAAGCTGGAAGAGGCCATGAAGGTGTGTGGCCCTAAAGGCACTTTGGTTTCAGACTCTGACCTCCTGAATGGTGAGAGGAAGACGTTTCTATTGTTTTAAGCCACTGAGTTGGTGGTACATTGAGCAGCAGCCCTCGGAATCCAAAACAACATGGAGCCCAGAATCAAAGGGAACCCACCCTGAACTCTGAGGAGAAACTGTAACCAAAGCACGTTCCTTCAAGTCAGAATGAAAACTACGCGCTTTCTTGAAAACACATTGATTTTTTTACAGAAGACTGGGAGTAGAGCAAATGTGAGAAAACCCAAGTTTTTCCTCTGGAACATGGTCCATGCCATTGACAGCTAGGGTTGGAACTGGGTTTCCATTTTCCACTGGGACAATGAGTCAGAGTAGTAAAAGCAGCCAGCAATAAGTCCAACTTCACAACGTCATTTGCTTAAAGGAGAAAGAAACGGTAGCAGACGGTGTTTACATTTCATAGACCAAAATGTCACAACGGCATATGGTTCTTCTGCCTGACTTTATTAAGTACGTTTCCTAATACAAGACTAAAGCTTGAATCTAGTGCCCAAAGAGAGACTTTCATATCTTTTAAACAAAACACATTAGAAATAACACAGGAGGAAAGAAGAGGGGCTGCTTACCTGTTCTGCCTTTAACGTCAGTTCGATAAAAATCTGCTGTAATTTTTCATTGACAAAATTGATACAGAACTGTTCAAAGCCATTTTTCTGAAAGAAAAAAAAGTTGCTTGCATGTAATTGTTTCTGTGAAATCATTATGAAGTCGTTTCTTAAGTGGTTAAGTGAAATGTTTCAATGTGAGAAGCCTTAACAGAAATGTTGGAGGCATCAGGAGATAGCAACATAGTTTATATTTGGGAGAAACTATTTAGTAAAGGTACATGAACAACTTAACAGAAGCAAAAAGGAACTGTAGCGGGGTTTTTCCCCCATGGCCTAGAATTCTTTCTTTCAAGCCAGATGTAAGGCATCCCCCTCCCATAGCCACAGTTGTTCAGACTGGCCTTACCTGGAATATTTCAAAGCCATAGATGTCCAGAACGCCAATGTTGTATTCTTCATGGTCCTTCTCCATTGCTTTGTTGATGGACTAAGAGAAAGTAAGGAAGATGGCAATGAACTCCTTTTATTTCCTATCAGAAAAGGGCATGCGTGGGGGACAGGGAAGCAAGACTGTACAAAGCAAATGCAACTGCCTGCTGGAAACAGAGGATAACAGGAAGAGAGGTAACTTGCAGCTTCAAAAAAAAAAAGAAAAAGGCTTGCTGCAAGGTCAAGTACTCTGGGAAACCACCAGGATCTGAAAAATCTACTATGGCTTCATGATGAAAGCCATGAACTTCCAGCAGTTAGTTTTTCTCAGGAAGTCTGGAGAATTGGAAGTAAATGTCATCTTGCACGACTTGACGTAAAACCTACTTCATATAAAGAACTGATAAGACAATATCCATAAATATTATTTCCACTGACCCCGTTCAGTAGCCATTTAATGGTCCCCTAACAGCTGGGAGGCATATCAATGTCTGGGGCCAGGAGCTTCGACAGAGGGTGGGGCGGGCTACGGATAATGATACCAGTCATCATTATGAAAGCGAGGAGAATATAAGTAGGCTCCGTGTATCTACCGTTCACCTGTGCCAGGCTTTGCTTAGCACTTTCCACGTATTTCACTGAACCCTTGCTACAATTTTGCCAACGAGAGTGACATTAGAATCCCCAAGGCTGCCCTGGGCCAGGGGCAGGGTCTGGGGTTCCATGGAATGGCACAATGTCTACTCCACCTGTGTTCTGGATCACCGTGAGAAGGGACATGCAAGTCAAGGGCTGGAATTAACAAGGGGGGGTGCAGTTTCCACCAGGGGGCTCGGGAGGGTAGCAGGGTAAGGAGAGACAGAAGAGAAAAGTTCCCAGAGGTGGTGAACACCTGGACGAATGTGGAAGCACCAGAGGGGTTTTCTGGGCCAAGAAAATGGCATGGCCTCTACGGAGAGCTAATGCATCACGACCCACAGCCCTCAGCCCGGTGCCCGGCGCATGCTCAGGGCCCAGTAAATGTCAGCTCTAATTACATGGGGCGTTCATCCGCTTTCACCACACACAAAATAAAGGGCAGGCAAAAACAAAGGAAGGTAGGAAGCCCAGCACTGGGAGGCACGAGAGACATGGGTTCTGCTGTCAACTCTGCATCACTCTCTTGCTGAAGGGCCTCGGGCAAATCCACCAATCCCTAGGCTTACGATTCCCCTGTCAGTAAAATGAGGCGTCTGGACAAGTTAAAAGGATGACTCATGTTTAGTATGACCCTGACCTTCCACAGAAAGTACACAAAATCATTACCCTATCCTGCCCTGCCCTACTCAATCCTAACCACACCTAACCACACTTAAAGCCTTACAGATGTTGTTGCCAAGTTCAAGGAGATTTTTTTAAAGAGAATGGCCATGCTGCTGGTCTTGCCTTAGGGTCCCCCTATGGTTCTTTCTAGCTTGAATATATAAAAGACAGAGCAGTAGAAGGGCTAGAACATGGCCAAATTACCTGGGTGTAATTCTTAGATTTATCACTTAATTGTAGTGTTGCTTTGGCTAAGTTCCTTAGCCTCTCCGTGCCTAAGTTATCTATAAGACGAGCAGAATAATGCCTACATCGTGTGGTTGTGGGAAGAATCCTATAGCTTTTTTTTTCTTAAATACTTAGAATGGCATCTGGCACATAGTAAGGATGGTAGAAGTGTTTGCTATTTTCTTCTACCATTCAGAGGATATGATGATTAACACAGCCTATCACTGGCAGATCCATATTGCTGAAAGACTAATTTTCAGAATCTATGTGGTACACATATATATATACATATGTGTGTGTATGCATATATGCATATGTATATACAAGTATATAGGATTATGGAATTATAAAACACTCTATGGTAGTTTTAAAATATATCTAAAAAAAAAACCCTTTGATACTTTTCCCTTCAAAAGGTAGAACTTAATTCTCCTCCCCTTACCTGTGGGCTGTACTGACTTACATCTAATCAACAGAATATGGCAGAGAGTCAATATTGGGGTCGAAGCTTACAAATTAAAAGCTTTCTGGCTTCTGGGGTGCCTGGGTGGCTCAGTGGGTTAAACCTCTGCCTTTGGTTCAGGTCATGATCCCAGGGTCCTAGGATCAAGCCCCACATCAGGCTCTCTGCTCAGTGGGCAGACTGCTTCCCTCTCTCTCTCTGCCTGCTTGTGATCTTTGTCAAATAAATAAATAAAATCTTAAGTAAAAAAAAAAAAGCTTTCTGGCTTCTTCCATGTTCTCTCTCTCAGATCACTCCCTCTGTGAAAAACCAATTGCCATGCTGTGAGGATATTCAAACAGCCCGAAAGAAGGCTCACGTGCCAGGGATCTGAGGTGTTCTGCCAACAGCCCTAGGAGTGCGCCATCTTAGGACAAGACCTTTCAAGCCTAGTCAAGCCTTGACATGGCTGTAGCTCCAGTCAGCCTCTGGACTTCGGCCTCACCCTTAAGTCAGAATCATCAAGCTAAGTCACTTGTAGAAACTGTGACAGAATAAATGCTTATTGGTGAAGCCACTAAATTGGGGGTTAATCTGTAACATAGCAATACGTGATACAGTATTCTAAAGCTGAGGCTCAACAGTCAACCAAGTATCATGACCACAGGTCTCCCCTTTTTCTGTTCTGTCGTTCTGGCTTTATTAAATATTTTGTCGGAAGAAACTGTTACCATCTTAACATCTTGCTGGACAATTCTAGAAGCCAAGGTGGTATTCAGTGATTCCAGGGTGAACGGATAAAAAGTGGAGGAGTAAGCTAATGGTTTTAAGGAACAGACTAAAACATGAAAACAAAGCTCTTAGTAGTTTTAATTTTTAAGAGCAGAGATGTGAAATGCCACCAATGTCCACTTGTGCTTACTTACATCTACCAAGAAATCAAAGACCCGGGCGTGCAGAGCCTTGGCGAGGGCATCTCTGGTGTAACACGCTTGCTCCACATTGAGGGTCACGTGGATGGACTCCGACTTGCCTCCCCACTTGCTATCCATCTGCCGGCTTGTGAGCTTTTCTTTCAACCTGTCTTGGTTTATTCCCAGAAGATACGCAGGAAAAGCCAAAACTATAGACAACAAAACAAAACATGATGGTCTTTCAGAATTTTAACAACTCATTTCACAAACACGTGGAGGCATTTTTGCATGTGCGCATGTGCACCTACAAGACACCATCACTGGCCCCCTAAAAACTTTCACTCTACCGAAGACTGCTTATCAGCAGTCCCGCACACACCCATCCACTTTGTTTTTCTCAATTGTTCTATTACATGAGTCAATTCCTCTGACAGCTGAGACTTCCAATAATACAAATCAGTGATCCAAGAAGGATGGTGAACCAATCCCCCTGTGAGATCACAGCTACATGCCTAAAATGGACATCTTTCCAAGTTTGCAGGAGGGCAGCCCGGACGGAACTAAATCAGGAGACATTTCTTTGGCTCCCAAATTTGTTTTCTTCCTTTCTGGTATGGTGTTTTCACAGCATCATTCCCAAAGAGGTTGAAGCACCTGGTATCATGGGAGTAATAATTCAATATCATAATAATTACCTATTTCTTGAGGGCTTACCACGCACAGAGTTACTAAAGAGGACAGAACACATGATGTTAAGAAACCCTGAAGACAGTTTAGATGAGGCATGGATAGTTTGCCAAATTAAGAAGCCTCCGAAGAGCTGAATATGTGATACAGAGGGATAATAAAGTCCTGGAGGCATTTAGAACAGGAAGCTATTATGACTTGCTGGGGTCATCGAGGAAGATATGGGATTCCAGTGGAGCCTGAAAGGGGAAGAACAGGATTTGTACAGATGCAAAGGAAAAGAGGGGAGAGCCGTGGGATGGGCACGGGGGGTGGGGGGGGAGGCAGCAAGGAAGGAGACACGGTCAAGGTGCAGCAAGTGCACCAGCATTGGCCATTGCTGGAAAGGTAGGCGGTCACAAGGTTAGGGGGAACTCTGACAGCGGAGGTCCTTTGGGGCAGGAGGTGTAATTTACAAGATGTCTCTGGGAGAGGCAGATGGAGTGAAATGGAAGGCATTGGTGCAGCGCATGTCACAGCAAACCCATCCCACCCTGAGGACACGTAGTAACACAGCCTTGGTCTTCGAAGAGAAGAGCTGAAAGATGGCTTAGTAACTTGTTGCAAGCCATGCGACTCGCCAAGAGGAGGGCCAGGGATTTAATGGGTTTTCTTAATTCCTGCTCGAAACACTCCAATGTGAATAAATGACACCATACTGGATCATGAAAGAACGCGCAGACTTTTTTGGTAGTATGAATGAAAGATTTTCACGCACACAAATCCCAACTCCAAACTTGGATAGGAGTCTTCTTTTTCCACATAAAACTGTATCAAAAGTTTCTGATAAAAGGATTTTGTTAAAGACTTTATGCTAATGCTCAAAAATCACAAGCCTCCCAATAAAGGATAATCTGAATTTCACAGATGGTGTTAGAACGAATGGGCTGACATTTCTCAGTAGATACCTTCCAATGAGATTAAGTCAGCGAAGGCATTCTGAAGATGTGTAATGCCAGAACAAGGTATTTATTATCTATGCTAGTGTTCTACAGAAATGCTCAGACTCGTAGAAGGACTTCCTTTTACAAAGGGCACTGGAACAAAATCCAGGGTATTCATTTGCCAACAGCCAATTCCCTTGGTTTGTTTCATCTTAACACATAGGTTTAGGAATCTGAATGTGTCTTCTGCTAAACTGAAACTTAAGTTTGCATAGGACAAGGACGTATGACGCCCATAAGCCCTACTAGACACATGTGTGTTTGTTGGGAAAATCAAGAGACATTTCCCAAAGTGTCTGACATATGAGAGCCTTTATGAAGGGGAAGCCACCACCATTAGGCAGTTAGTCAGATCCATTTTGCATTTGATACAGTGGATATTATTACCAGTGGTTTATAGTAAATTCACTATTCACACACTGAATACTTTGATACAATGAATAATTAGCCTCCATTTGTCTGCTTTGTAAAATATGCACTTCTCCCAAGCCCCTGGTCACGCTAAAATAGGGACACGGTTAAAATATGGTAAAAATGTTTACACCATTGTCTTTATGACCACAACTAAAGAAATGCCACACAAAGGCTAAATCCTTGGGTCCTAATCTAAGACCAAAAAAACCCACTCTACCTTCCAAGTCCCCCATGGCTTCCATAGAAGAAGGCAGGAGTGAAAGACCACAGGCACTTGAAATACAAGGAATGGAATGTGGCCAAGAGTCAGAGCCACAGACTCAAGAAGACCCCTAAGAAGTTTAGAGAGGAAATCTGGTACTTGCTTGGGGAGGGGGGGGGGTGTAGATCGATGCCATGTTTTTCAAGTCCAAGCTTTTATGGCCCTGTATTTTCTTCAGTGGCTGCCCTGGTGCTGAAATTACAGGGTTGCTCATACTGACTTCCTTCAGGCTGTGAATTTCCATGAGGGTGTGTGCAGGTGTGGCTGGAGAAGGACGTCAGTACAGAAGCTCAGAGGCTGCAGGGAGGCAGGAAGGGAGGGAGGCTGGGGCGGAGGAGGCATTAGTTTCAAAATGCCGCTGTAACTCTGATACTGTTAATCACAGTTACATAGAACATAAAGGAACCTGCTAGAAAGTTTCAACGCATTTTGAAAAGGAGAATAGATTTCTGTTACTGCACTGAAGTGTAAAGCAAAGCTGGATTAATTTTTCCATGTGCATCTGAAGTCCAGAGGAGATAAACTAAAAAGACGTAGCAAAAACAAAGTGCTATTGGACAAATGTAAAAGAAATGGCAAAGTAAATGTGGGCTGTCCTCGGTGTTGAGGTTCCGTACTCTCTAACCCACCGGCCACAAGACAAAAAAAGATGGGCATCGTCATTCATGTTTCCCATTACTATTTATGTATTTTTTTCCCCCTTTAACAACAATGCCTTGGGAGCAAGACTTGATTCCCAAGTCATCTTACTGTAGGGGCTCGGGCAGAGACACATGTGCTGAAGCGAAGGTCTGTCTGACTGCTCAGCTGCATACAGGTCTGACTCAGGCAACCCTACAGCTCCACTAGTCTGGGGTTGGGTCAGTAACAAAATCTGTTGTTACTGAGGGCTGTTTTGCTTTACTAGGTCAGCTGTGACCGCAATCTTACCATCTTTTCTATGATAACTACAGAAAGTCTGCTTTCTTCTGTTATAAAAACATGGGTGAACACTTCCCTCTTACTCCACAGGAGGAGCCTGGGGGGCTCAGTGGGTTCAGTGTCTGCCTTTGGCTGAAGTCATGATCTCAGGGTTCTGGGATCGAGCCCCGCATAGGGCTCCCTGCTCCGTGGGAAGCCTGCTTCTCCCTCTGCCTGCCACTCTTCCTGCTTGTGCTCTGTCAGTTAAGTCAATAAAATATTCAAAAAATAAAAAAATAAAAATAAATATATTCCACAGGATATACTCAAACATGAGAAAGAGGAAACAAACCAGGTTATTCATTTCAGTGCGTTCATTTAGTGTTGTAATCGCGGAGGTCCTGCCCTGATATCATCCCTCAGTAGATGACTGGTTCAGTACAAGTACCCAGAGCCAAGTAATGGCACACTGTAGCTAAAAAGAGATGATGCTCTTAATGACTACAATAACCTTCAAGATATAAGGTGAAGTGAAAAAGCAACTGTAGAACATGACGTGTTGTGCCCCATTAAGGCACAAAAGGGAGGAAAAAAAAATGGACGAACATCGTGGCTTGGGAAACATATATCCCCTTAAAGGAATACAGGAGCGTGGCAACTCTGGTGCCCTCTGGGGAAGGGAACAAGGTGACGGGTGAAGGGGTAGATGGGACACTCGGCTAAGGGAATGACTCACGGTAAGGTACGCCAAAGGAGCAGGAAAGAAGTTCTCAGAAGGAGGGCCCAGTTCTTTGCTACATCTCTTAGGTCTTGAGCACAGCCTCTCCTGATCTTCCCCACTCCGGCGCCCCTAATCCGGGCACTGCAAGGCAGTTGCCAATACTGGGCCTTACCCAGTTGGCTGAGGAGACTACTTCCTCCCGACATCAATGTGCAATGAACCACTTCTTGGCTCAAGCATACGGGGGAAGGCTTGCTGTGTCAGGGTTGTTTTGTTCTCCAGCAAAAAGAGGCAATAAAAGACTGTACTATCCAAGAAGGCAAGAGAAATTCATTGTGCTTCTACAGCAACCACCAAGAAACCCACACGGTCAATGTTGAAAAAAGACAAGTGTTAATGACCCTCCTGGATATCTATGTGCATTTGTTAAATGGGAAGGAAAATGTACATTAAATCTAACAAAGTAGTGATTATTATTGGGTCCTGTTTCTAGACTTTATGCAGACCATGTGTATTTATTGCCCACCCCCCCTTCCCTAGTTAACATAATTCATCTTTATCAGAGACACATCAGAAGTTAGCAGAACTTCCCTTTTTATCACAAAAGAAAACAAAAATATTTTAAAAAGAGCCATATTTGGAATGGTAATAGCCTCCCTGCATTGTCAGCAATGAGTAGGATACTATTTATTACTAAGCATCTAAATTTATCATTCTGGAAGAATGCTGAGAAAGGAAGAAACATCTTCCTGGGTGGTTAAAGGCTGTGTGGGTTGAGAGCAGCCTGGAAAGCCATCTGAGGCCTCAGAGGCTAAAGTCCCCGGCCACACTGGCCATGGCGGCTGGCAGCGTACACAGCCAATCACGGGTCTGCAGGAAGGACCGATTTCTTCCCAAAGAGCAAACACCATCATTCAGTCTTCAGCCTCGGACTATAGCAGAGGGGACCATGAAAGGTGATCACCGGCAATGTCAACAGGATAGCCAGTGCCCATTTGTTTGTTTCCAGAATCCAGTCTAAACCAGCCCCCAGACAAGCTCCAACTGGGAGCTTCCCATCCTGACATAAACCCGACCACCTGCTCTTCAGGACCTCGAGGTGGATGGAGACCCCACAGGTCAGGTACAGAGATTTCTCTTAGGAGACAAATCTTAGCTATTCCTTTAGCTATTACTCTCTTTAGCTATTACTCTCATCTCATTAAGGCATCACTATTTTTAAACCAAGGTGTGAAACTGGGCCAGACTCCCCCAAGGCCGGCGGTACGTTGAAACAAACATCTCATGAACGGCCTCCTGGTGTGGGATGTGGTGAGGAGGGCAGGTGCACAGGAGAGGCCAGACTCTCCGAAGGCCATCTGCTCTGCCCCGACAGGACACGAGACTTCCCCACATCCCCGGCTGAGACCCCAGCAAAGGACGTGGGCCGGTTACCTCGGCCGGAGCTACCCGGCCGTTCACCCGCTTGCACCCGCCGTGCGCCGCAGCCACTCACACTCCTCGCTCTCCACCGCCGCGTAATTGCCGACTTCCTTGAAGCTGATGTTCCCCAGGTGGAGGACGCCCGCCACGATCTGCAGCACCAGCGTCTGCTCCTCCGCGAAGATCCCGATCACGTTCATCGCGTGCTGGGAGAGGAGAGAGAAATCATGCAGGTGGGTAGGCCGCCAGCTTGCTAAGCACGGAATGAGGAAGCCGAAGCTTGGATGGACTAGTGCAGTCACATGGGGCTTAGCTGGCAGGGGCAGCCGGGAGACCCCGTAGGACACGGTCGCTGCCCGGCGCACGCTCATCCCTTTTTTTCAAGTGTCAGAGGCACGCTGGGAAGGCAGGTCTGTCTTCGGATCCAGCCAGCGATCCCCCAGCAGGAGATCCCCAGGAGCAAAGATATGCAGAGGGAGCAGCAGCTGCACCCGCAGTCAGCACCCTGACCTTGAGCCCCTTGTGTCCTCACTGCCACGCCCCTCCCGCCAAGAGCACGGATGCCCCCTTTCTAGTTACTCCAGGGAGATTCTGGAGATCTTCTGCCTCATCAGGAGGGTGGGGAATAGATCGTATTTGTGAAAGGAATTTGATCAAAAGTCTCCGGCAAATGAAATAAAAGTGTAACAGAAAAGTCTTGTTTCTGAGGTCCCTTAACTTCAGTAAAAATAGCTGAAATGCCGAGACTTATTTATCTGAATGCTATAGAGCACCACACGCTAGGACCAATGCAGGTCCCCCATTTCCATTTCTTCTCCCCACTCCTTTGAGGCCATGTGGCCCCATGGTGGCCCCATTCCTGCACCCAGGATGCAGTCTGCCTGAGCAGCCTGCCCCCCTCCCACAAGCAGGTCAGCTCCCCTCAAAACGCACCCCCACTTGCCCTGTCAAGGTCCCTGCCTCATACATGGGCATGGGCTGAGGATGGGCCCAGCAGGAAGCTGACCCAAAAGGCAGAGGAAGTGTAGAGTTCTTTGAGGCTAAATGGGTGAACAGCCCAGCCCCAGAAATTTCAGACTGACTTACTGAATTGTTTCCCTGAAGATGTGACCCTTCAACCCTATGGTACCGGGGTTGACCCTTGGTACCGTAACATGCACACTGCCTGAAGGGCAGGGAGGCGAGGGCCGCCCTCTGCCCATTGAGTGTGGGGGTGAAGGGGGGGGAAGGGAACTCCAGCACTTGGAGGTGCTGAAGACCAGGAGGGCGGTCTTCCCTTCATCTTTCTGAGGCAACAGTTCAGCAACAGCCTAAGCTCTAGGTACACCAGGATGATAAATATATTAACCTACAACAGTATTCACCTGGTAACCAGAGCGCCTGGAGGATGGGGTTGGGAGGGATGAAGAATTCACTCCTTTACCCATTTCAGCTCATTTGGTGGTGCTCGGGCAGCTGGGCGTGTGGCTGTTGAAGGGCGCTCACCCACAGGTTTAAGGAAACAAGGTGCTTGCAACAGAATGAGGGGGAAATGTCCCACTGCTCTTTGCTCTTAACTCTCCTGGTCCCTTCTACCGCAGGCGACAGGCAAAGCCCCTCCTGCCTGGCCCGGAGCCCGCACTTACCAGTGTTTCCTGAAATTCCCGCCTGTCGTCAATGTCGTCCACCTTGTAGGACCCAGAGAGGCTCAGGTAGTAGTAATAGTCCATGCTGGTGATGCCCAGGCTGTGCTTCTGCTCTGCAGAGGCGCCCTCGATGAGCTGGACGAAAGGGAGCAGAGTGTGTGTGGTGGGCCCGCCAAGCCCAGGCCCCACTCCTGGGCCCAGGTGATGAGCACGTTCTGACCCTGCCTTCTGCAGTGATGGGTGGTCCTGATCTCCAAACTAGGGGCCTCAGGATAGCTGCTTGGCCTGGGGGAGCCGCGGATCATCTCTGCAAATTCGAGTTCTGAACTCTGGTAAGACCTACAGGAGCTGAGAATTTGCCCCTTGTCCAGTGAGGAGGACTTGCAGGGCTGTATGAGTGAGAGCCCTCAGAAGAGTGGAAAACAAGCCAGATCATAACCACTTCGTTCCTGCTCAACTTGCTGATGGCTTTTATGAAGTGCAGCTGCCCCTCGAGCTTCTCCCCACAGATGCCTGGGAACTGTAGCCCCAGGTCCCGCTCTCTGGCATTCTGAAACTTCCCGCCCGATGGACCATCCCGTGGCTTTCTGTTCCCACTCTGATGTTGCCTTCGGTCTGAGCAAGACCCTCTTAAAGGGCTCCCCAGTGGTGTGCTAAAAAAATACACATCAACTCGTGGGGAGAACAATGGACTGTAGTGTTTGCTGACGCTTACGGTGTAAATACTCCTACCACGACTGATTACAGACTACCTGGAAAACAGCACTGAAGGACAAAGTGGGAAGGGAGATACACAGCCCGTGCGAGGGGGCTCCAGCAACACCCTGGCTCCAGCCCAGAGGGGGACTCTCCCGTAGGGAGAGAAAGGGCATAGCCATATTTCTCCATCTCCGTCAAGTTCCTAATGTCATCTCAGCATCATTACTGAGAAGTTCTAGGTCACCCATGACATCAGGGTCCTGAGCTTTCTTCCACCTTCTCAAAATATCTTCGTGCCACCCCCTTCCTGTTTCCCCCCTTCTGTGTGTGTCCCCCCCACCCACATCACGCAGCCCCTCATTGGCATCTTCAACCCCCACCGGCTTCTCAACCCTCTTCTGCCTGCGGACACATGCTGCTCTTGGCTGTAAGCTTTCCCTTGACTCTGAACTTCTCCAGGCCGCAGAATAAACTTCCCTCATCACGCGCTAGCCACCTGCCAGAATGATCTGCCATCCTCTGAGATAGCTATGTAATTGAAAAGGATGGGTACGAGCTCCCGACACAGCTTTAACTTCCTTCTAATCCGATGATCTCCAACAAAGTAAAACTGAGACAAAAAAAACAGCTGCACGCCTTCACACAAAGTCTGATGTGGATCCCTGAGAGATGAAAGAAATGCTAATACATAAACTCATGCATAAAGACGTTGTTTTGGTATTATATTTCTTAAGTACTGAAAAACATTTTAAAAAGTAGGCAAACGCAAGGCTACCCGAAGCCTTGGGACAGAATCAAAGAGCAGCCCGCACACAGCTCTAGCCTGTCGGTGGCTTCTGGACGTCCAGGTCAGGCCTTCCTTACCGGGGCTTAAAGATCCTTAGCCCATCCCTAGTCTTTTCTCTGATAGCTCCCTTCGGGAGACTTCCGCCCTTGCCAACCGGGCTTTGTTCGGGCCACTGGACTTGCCAGGGAACTGTCCCCACCTCATTCCCCTGTGCGCCCTCCATACCTCTCCTCACCCTCCCAACCACACGTCCCCATGTGGATGGACTCCTGCGGGGCTAAGAATCAAGCACTCCTACTTTCGTTCTGAAGTTATATTAACACTTTCTTGATTATTTAATTTTTGGGAAATTCTTATCTTCTCTCCCCAAAAACTTACTCTCCTTGCAAGCAGGGACATCTCCACAGTTTTTTGCAAACTGACTTATACATACTATAGGAATAAATACTCTTGGCTTGGCAGACTAGATTGTCTAAACCTGAGAGCTGAGAGGGGGAAAAATTATTTTTTTAATGTGGATAAGGAATAAGGAAATAAGAAAGAAAAAAACATAAAGGAAAACCTGGTAAAATATGTGAAAGCTCCGCTCTCCGGGGTTCCTCATCACCACCCTGGATTTTTCCAGAAGGAAGTTGGAGATCTTTCCACCATCTGGTTCCCCACCTGGACTGAACTGGATTTCAAAGTATTTTCCCTGCAAGAAAGTTAGGGGTTTCCTTCAATGGTTGGTGAACAGAAACATGATGTTCCAGACAGGCTTTGAACGTAGCATATAATTCAAGGAAATTCATTAATGAAAGATACATTCTGAATTATTCCCAGCTCTGATCAAGACTTCCTCACTTCTTCCTATCAGACAATAACCAGGGCTTTTGTCCAGTCATACCATTCTGTATTGAGACAGAGAGAATCTATCCTTCCAGCCTGACTAAATAAGGATATGCTGTATTCTTTGCCCATTTCCCCATACCGTGGGTGCTTGCCTGCTCAGCCGGAAGCTGTCAAGAATGGGATAGAAAATCTCAAGGTTGCCTTGATCCAACAGGAGTGAACCCTTTTTTTTAGTATATGTGCTGCCGAAGCGAGCACAACAGGAGTGAACCCTATCAGTCTCTTTCAGGGAGAGAAAATTTTCCCACTGCCAGATGAATTTCCATGGCTTTGAGCAAAAAGCATGCCGTTTACCTTGGGATCATCTAGTGTTCTTTTTTTTTTTTTTAAAGATTTTATTTATTTATTTGACAGACAGAGATCACAAGTAGGCAGAGAGGCAGGCAGAGAGAGAGGAAGGGAAGCAGGCTCCCTGCGAGCAGAGAGCCCGATGCGGGGCTCAATCCCAGGACCCCGGGACCATGACCTGAGCCGAAGGCAGAGGCTTTAACCCACTGAGCCACCCAGGTGCCCCTCTAGTGTTCTTATATAAAGTAAAAACACTTGATTTTAAACAATGTTCTTTCCAGCTAGTTGTGGGTATGCAGATTTTTGTTGCTGTTGTTGCTAATCATTTTCTTTTAAACTACTGCTCAGAAAGAACAAAGGAGAATAAAGCCCTGGGATTTAGCTGGAAAGGTGTCCAGGTTGTTAAGGAAATGACATTATTTTTCTCACTGGAATCCGGTTGCTCTTCCATCCCTGGAAAGGGCCAGGAGCGTAAACGTAGATGAAGGAAAAGATGAGAATGTGGGTGTTAGGGAGCGGTATGGCCTGGGGATGAACTGGCGAGCATGCCGGGCCTAGCTGCATTTCACATTAAAAAAAAAAACTTTAATATTTTAAAACATTAAATATTTTTAAAATGTGTATGCTGATGAAATCCACCCATTTTAGGGCTGCCTCCTGCCCGGCGGCAAGTCTGGGACTAGAACCATAAACTCATTAAGGACAAGTAAAGCACATTTCAGGTTTTTCCTGCTGCCTACGGTATCCATCATCTCCCGGGTTCCTCCTAAGTCAACTGCATATTCCAGGTATCAGAAAGGCTACAAAGAAGGCCACCCTCTAATTGTCTGTGCATCTTATTCTGATGACTCCTCCCCAATTCCTCCAAATAAATCCCAAAAGAAATACCAGAAGCACCAGACGGAGAGAAGAACCACTAATGACTGCCATCCCAAATCAGTGCTTCCTGAGAAGCGATGGCTGCACAAGATTCCCCATGCCTCCGGTTCTGATGACTATTCCTTCACCATCTTTTCCTTTTGGCACATTTTGGAGGGAATAGATCAGTGTCTGTCCATATGTACCCCCTAACCATTCCCCACCAATGTAGGGGCGGGAGTGAAACCAAACAGGACATCAAATCCAGGAAGGGCAGATGCAGGAAATGGCAAACTCTCAAGCACTTCCAGAAGTGGCTGAAAACTTTGGTTGTCCTGTTGCAAAGGCCTGGGGTGCACCCTCTCCTTTTAAAAAAAAATTTTTATTTATTTATTTATTTGAGAGACAGAGAAAGCAGGAACAGAGAGAGCAGCAGAGGGAGAGGAAGAAGCAGGCTTCCCGCGGAGCAGGGAGCATGATACAGGGCTCGATCCCAGGACCCTGGGATCATGACCTGAGCTGGAGGCAGATGCTTAAGTGACTGAGCCACCCAGGCACCTCAGAGAAGTAAATCCAACTCTAGGGACTGGTACCCAAACCTGAGCAGTTTTAAAGAGCCTGAGTGATTTTTATATGTGGCTAAGGTGGAGAACCACTGTTCCAATAAATAGAAATGCTAATATACAGTTCAAGTTTATTATAGAAGAGTTAAAACCCTTAATAGGAGACCAAAAGTTTAGTTCTGTTGCAGAGCACCCTGGGGGAAAAGAGAAACTTGTGTAAAGAAAGGATGTTTTGGGGCACCTGGGTGGCTCAGTGGGTTAAAGCCTCTGCCTTCGGCTAGGGTCGAGATCCTGAGGTCCTGGGGTTGGGCCCTGCATCGGGCTCTCTGCTTGGCGGGGAGCCTGCTTCCTCCTCTCTCTCTGCCTACTTGTAATCTCTCTCTGTCAGGTAAATAAATAAAATCTAAAAAAAAAAAAAAAAAAAAAAAAGAAGGGATTTTTCGTTTTCATAATTAAATGGAAAGAAACGTTGATTCTTGATAATGTTTTATTTCTCAAGCTAGGTACTGAGTGCACTGGTGTTCACTGTATTATTTTTAAATAGTGTTTGAAATATTTCACCATGTATTTCTTAAAACTGGATAAGATTTGTTTAAGTGGAGCTATGTGAGTTTTTTTTTATGTGAGTTTTTATGATTCATACAGCATGTCCATTTTTTAAGAGATTTTATTTTATTTAATTTTTTAAAAAGATTTTATTTATTTGACAGAGAGAAAGAGAGAGCACAAGCAGGGGGAGTAGCAGGCAAAGAGAGAGAGAGGAGAAGCAGGCTCTCCACTGAGCAGGGAGCCCGAAGCGGGACTCGATCTCAGAACTCTGGGAATCATGACCCGAGATGAAGGCAACTGCTTAACCAACTGAGCCACCCAGGTGCCCTAAAGATTTTATTGTTATGTAATCACTACACCCAGAGTGGGGGTTGAACTCTTAACCCCAAGATCAACAGCTGCATGCTCTATAGACCAAGCCAGCCAGGTGCCCCTGCATGTCCATTTTAAAAAGAGAAATTACCTATATTCCCACCCTGACATCCCTTCTACTGCCTCCCACTAAACAATCACTTGTTAACAGTGTATTCAAACCTTGATTTATAGACAACCTAGTTACCTTTTATATAATGCGCCTTTTAAAATAAAAATGAGACCAAATTACAAATATGATATTGTTTTATAACTTGTTGTTTCTTGAAATTTAACCATGGATCTCTTTTAAAACAAGTCATTATTATTTTTTAAATTTATTTATTAATTATTTTTAGTAACATATAATGTATTATTTGCCTCAGGGGTATAGGTCTGTGAGTCGTCAGGCAAAACAAATCATTATTAACAGGGAACTTAGATATAGTACCTATTCCTGGGTCAACGAAAATGAACATTAAAAACAAATTTTTTTTTAAAGTGGGCACCTGGGTGTGGAGCCACAGTTCACAGTTCACAAGGCTTGAACTCACAACCCTGAGATCACGGCCTGAGCCACGATCGGGAGTCAGGTGCTTAACTGACTGAGTCACCAGGTGCCCCTGAACATTTTAAATGTTGATAAAAATCACCAAATTGCTCTCCTGGGGGAATGTGTCAGGCTTCAACCAATAGTGTTTCTTCTCTGGTATTATCAAACTCCTTAATGTTTGCTCATCTGAGAGACAGAAAATGATATATGGCTTTAATTTACATTTCTCTCATTATTAATGGAAACATCTTTGGATGCCCCATCAGACATTACCTTGTGTGTGTGTGTGTGTGTGTGTGCACGCGCGTGCATGTGTGTGTGCACGTGAGTGTGTGTGCGCGTGTTCACACTCTTTCTCATCTTTTCATCAGGGTTACATGAAATTTTATAATTGGAAAAACTGTAAATGCTGGGTATTTTTTGGTTTGTTTTATAAAAAAATGACCGATGTATCCTCCTTGTCCAAGGATAAAGAATAATTTGTATTGGAGACATCAAAATACTGATTTAATTTTGCTCTCTAAAGAAGGCAAAAGGGAGGGGTGGGTAGCTAGAGAGTTGAATTTGGTCAAGTGCATGTTTACAGAGCAGACCGAGACAGACAATTAGGAAAGAAAGGTCAAGTGGAAAATTCATTCACATCTTCTTTTGTATTTCATTACCTAGCAACTTCTTCAGGATAACACAACCCGGGCATTGAGCAGAAAAATATGAGTGGTGAACGAATGAGTGAGTAGTGTGAATAGTATTGAACAGCAAGGAAACGGAGGGCAGTAAGCACAGATATAACTCACCAGGGAATCTAACAATCACCACACGAGACCTTAGTAAGAATTCTCTTGGAAATAGAACCCTCCTTCCAAAATAGAAGGGTGAAAAAGAAATGATGCTTCTCCAAAATTCCCAGTATTTATTTTTAAATGGTCTGGAATCAGCCTCACAGATGGCTCCTTGAACGGTTTACCGCCAGACAGAATCTATGGTTGAGATAAGATATGAAATCTACATAAATCAAAGCCACGGGCCCAATACTCATTTCTTTGTAAATGTGGCTTTTTGTCAAGGGGAATATATTCATATGCTTCCTCGCCAGCTTTCCAACTCACCCCCTGAGGAGACACTCAGGCAGAAAATGTCTAAACGGGCATTCATGACCACGCATCTGGCTGACACTTCCATTGCCTTGGGTTAAGTGGAGGTTGGGAGACCATCGGACAGGCCAAGCCAAGCTGCTTTTGGACGTGATTATGTTACATGAACATATCTAAAACAAATACACAGAGCTCTTTGGGGTGGGTAGAAAACTGGCTCACTCTGGCAGACAGAGAGGAGGAAGGTTCTATCCAAGGTACAAGACTGAAGGGTCTGGTCCCTTCCACGTCCAATGCCCAGGTTCCAGGAAGCAAAAGCAAGACAAGAAGACCTGCGAATCTAACCGACTCATTTATTTGTCTGGGAAAGGAGGTGTTTTCGCCAAGGCACAAAGCAAACCCCTCCAGGACCAACGCTGACACTTTTATCAATTTTTATTTTCCCTAGTCAGGCAAATCAAGTTGAAAACCGTTTTCAAAAATTATCTTCTAACCCGAGGCTCAAAAATAACTTCAGTTAAAGGGCAAATGGATGCCTGACAGCACAACGCTATAGGAAATGAGGGAGAGATTGAAAAGCTGATGATAATGTGAAAAGCTCCCATTTCCTTGGGGATACCAGCCTTGAAGCAGGAATATCAACAACATCCATCAATCAGGCATCATTTTCCGAAACAGGGAAGAGACTTACAAATCGGCTGGAGTTATTGTTCCGGACAGTCTTGGCATTCCCGAAGGCCTCCAGGAGCGGGTTGGACTGCAGGATAATGTCCTTGACGTGCTGTCATGGAAGACAGGCCAGAGGTCAGGAAGGTATAAGCACCAACCAGGCAGCAAGAAACCACACTTTTCCCTAAGCATTCGGCTTCTGAAGGCCGTTCAGATGATGTCTCAAATCTACACGGTCCTGGGGTTTCTGGAAGATTAACATTTTCCTCTCAACAGACCTAAACTTGCTTGTGTGCTTTTGTCTTCCAACTCCCTTGACTTGATGCCTGATTCCTTGGAGCCAGGGCACCACCACCAGGAAAACGGGATCCACAGATATCCCAGGACTGGGTTTCCAAATTGGATGGTGGGGCTTGACCTTGTCCTCACAGGCAGGCTGAGAGTCACAGCGGGAAGGCGAGTAAAGTAGGAAGGGGCATCTCGCTGCCACGCTGGTCAGTCTTTACTACCTACCCCTTTTCCACCCAAATTCTCCACCTGCCTATCGCATCCCTACCCCCTCCCTCTTCATGGCCAGGGAGAGGTAGCCAAGAGGAAATGGAATAGTGTCTCTTCCCAGACAAGGTTGTGGGCACACAGGCCTGTACTTCCCAAGCTCTCATGTTCATGAATCACCAAGGGATCTTGTTTAAATGTAGACGCAGACTCAGTAGGTCTGGGGCAGGGCCCGAGAGTCCGTATTCCTAACCAGCTCCCTGGTACTACTGGTCTTGCCAGAGTGGAGCCACGTTTGAAGCAGCAAGGGCCAACATCGGATGATATGGAACAACTCCTGGCCCGCTGAAGAGGAAGGATTTGGTTTTCAAACACCCCACTTCTGTGCCAGACTGAAAAGTGTGCAAAACACTCTATGGGTAAGACAGCTCAACAGATAGGAGTTGATGTTGGAGAGGTCTTTCAACAAGTGAGTCATTCCTTGTAGTTCTAATTATTCACATGCTATGGTTAAACATGTTCCAGAAATAACAAGTCTTTCGTTTATGCTCTTTAGCTACCGACTAATTTCAAGCCAAGAGCTCTGCTCTGTATCATTGTCCTCATAGGAAAACAGGAAGAGAAAAGTCAACAATAAACGTCTGCAGTCTGGCCACTGGGTCGTGGTCTGTGGCAAACAGGACTAGATTAAGGCACTAACGACTAGTTAACTATGTAACAGCTAAAGTGGTTCCTTCAGCAACCTCCTGAACATTCAGAAGAGGAATAAGAATGGGAATTTCACTAACTGGGATATGTGGTTAGCCATGGCACCAAAGGCAAATTCTGGGTGGTCCCTCCATGGGGTCAAGTTCAAAGCTTAGAAACATCTTCCAAGCTGCCTACTCTCTTTTAAAAACTCATGGATTTATACAAACAATGCTTTCTTTGTAAAATTAATTATGACTTTGTGGCTCTTCATCAATCCTTGATATCTGTTACTGGATACCCTTTATCAACACTCGGCTTCTAATAGGGCTAGAACCAAAGAAAGGCTCTTCCTTGTCTCTTCCCTTTTTAAATTATTGACTTTTAAGCTGAGAATCCTTCTGCATCCATCCATCATCCATCCATCAACTATCAAGATGTCCAACAGAATTGTGTGGCATGCGGTCAGCATTTGGGGAAAAGGCCAAGAACAAAAATAAAGGTACAGCCCAGCCATAAAAGAACATCCTGAGTTGGTCTTCATGCGAACCTTCTAGGGACAGGGTGTGATCATGGGAATGGAGACAATCAAGTGGCACCACACCAACCTACGTGCTTGTGTCACATTCACTGTCCAACACTGAAGCCACGAGCCACGTGTTGCCTTGAGTTACAAGAAGGCTAATCACAAATGAGAGGTACTGTTAAGTATAGATTACATGCCGGATTGCAATGATTTAATATCAAAAAGAATGTAGAGTATCTCATTAGATTCTTGATACTGATTATATGCTGCAACGATCATGTTTGGGATATGCTGAGTTAAATACAATATATTTTTTAAATTAATTTCACATGCTGCTTCTTACTTTTTAAAAATGTAGCCACTTGAAAATTCTAAATTATGTATGTGACTTGTGCCATCTTTCCCCTGGGCAGTGCTTCCCTAAATCTTCCTTTCATTGAGTGAATGAGGCCACTCTAAGGCCTTTTAGTATGTGAGAGGAATTCTGGATGCTGCCTGAAGCCTTCTGACCCAACAGGATACAGCGTGACGGAGAACCATTTAAACAGCAGACAGAACCACAGTGAAGAGAATTTTGATGTATCTTTTTAGAGCCTACAGATGACTGCACTTCTTCAATGACTCAGATTAAAACACTAATTTTTATGGGGAAATCCACCTGGGAGCGTGAGTACCAGTAAGAAACTGTTCCCAGTGGTCTGGGCCAGTGATGGGGCCTATGCATTTGGGAGCCCTCTGTGGACCCTAGCCCACCTCCGCCATCCTCCCCTGCTCTTTGGGGAGGGGGCCGCACTCATTCCTGCTGATGCCAATGCCGCTAGCACGATGGGTCAAACGAAAGACAGATGACGCTGTATCTTCCGTGCTCCATACTGCACGCTCAAACGAGCTGCCTCTTGGCCCATATTGTACTCCTCTCCTTTTTCACCTCCCCTGTTTCCTCATTCTTCTGGATCTTTCTGCCTTCCTAATGTTACCCTGTAACTTTTCCTACTTCCTTTCTTTCCCCCAAGCCCTCCCTCACTCTATTTTAAGATTTTTTGGAAATGTAGTCACATGTTCGAAATTTAAAAGATTCAAAAGGATATAGGGCAGAGTGTGCCCTTCCCTCGGTCTCCCAGTTTCCCTCCATGAAGAACCCATTATCAGTTTCTTATCTGTCCTTTCAGAGGTATGTTCTACCTATCCAAACAAAGAGGAAAATATGTTCTCTTATGCTCCTCAGATGGCAACACATTATACAAAATGTTGTGAACCTTGCTTTTTGTTATCTTAGAGATCATGACCTATCAGTACGTGAAGCTTCATTTTTTATGGCTGTCTAATATTCTACTCTATCATGAACCATAAATTATTTCACCAGTCTCTGACTGATGAACCTTCAAATTGTTTCCAATCTTTTACACTACTAAAAACAACTGTATCAAATAACTGTATCATTTTGCATTCATTTCAGAACATCTAAAGGATACATTCTCTTAAGCAGAATTGATGAATCAACGACTGCATACACATAAAGTTGATAGATTTTGCTGAAACGCCCTCCATAAAAGTATACTAGTGCATGCTCCTCCCCATAATGTACGAGAGGAACTATGTTCTTATATTTTTACCAACAAGGTGTTTAAAACACTACAAAATTTTTGCCATTCTGACAGTTAAGAAATAGTTCTTTGGTGAGGTTTTAATCTGCACCACCCTTATTGCCATGAAGGTGAGCATGCTTTCATGTTTTATGCATTGTCCCTTCATTTATTCCTTTTTGGGATTTTTGACCTTTTTTATTGATTTGTAAGAGCTCATTCTATATGGGGTATCTCCAACCCAAGCTATTTCTTTACAGATTTCAAGCTTCTTAGTTACAGAAGTTGATTGGTTATATGTCTTTTCTGTGGGAAAAAAAATATTTTTTTAAAATGGCAAACAGAGACTTTTACATCTCACAAAAGATGGGGCCTCAAAATGGGCCATGTCGCTAACTCACCTGGACTTTGGGACCTCCTCCAGATACTCTAGAGATGTAACTCATGATGTACTTGGCAGCCACTGTCTTTCCAGCACCACTTTCTCCACTGAGAAAAGAAAGACATAATTACCCACCCATTAAGCAGATCACAGCCCATTCCCTCTCCCCAACCAACCAACCAACCAACCAAACAAACAAACGAAAACCAAGAAAAGAAATCAAGCATCAAGGTATTCAGTAATAAATGCACAGTGATGGTTGAGAAAGGCAAATTTGTGCCAGGATGACGTCAGCTCCCTGACTTGTATGAGAAACACCAACCACCTTGTGGACCAAGGTCTTGAAAACGATCATGTCAGAATAGACAATGAGGCATTCTAAATGCCCAATAATGGAGAACATGATTAGGAAGATTACGGGATATTGGAAAGATGGAATAGTAGACGGAAATTACAACTGACAGGAAGATTGCAAACTTAGGGGGAAAAAAAGCATAGGAAGTCATGTTGAGTGAAATAAATCAGATAAAGTTCTATATGAAAACATGGTTGCAAAATGTAAAGAAAAAAAAAAACATTGGGGGGTGGGGGAAGACTAGAACTACCACAAAATATTTGCAGAGGTTCTGGTAAAGTGAAAGATACCACGGAAGACTCCTTTCAGTTCATTTGATTTCCCAAGCTTTTAGTAACGCATGTACTACTTCTATAATTAAAAAAAAAATAAATAGGGTGCCTGGGTGGCTCAGTGGATTAAGCCGCGGCCTTCGGCCCAGGTCATGATCTCAGGGTCCTAGGATCGAGCCTCGCATCGGGCTCTCTGCTCAGTGGGGAGCCTGCTCCCCCCCCCTCTCTGTACCTGACTCTGCCTACTTGTGATCTCTCTCTCTCTCTGTCAAATAAATAAATAAAATCTTTAAAAATAAATAAATAAATAAATGAATAAAAAGAAACCGTAGGCTCTCTCAGGTTTCAAACTGTGTGCCCTGAAGTGGTGTAAGCAACTTTATTTTAGAAGTTCTAAAATTAAATGATGAGGCAATATTTATCACATCCTGCATAACAAAGACTACCTTCCGTTTGGTGGCCTCACTGCATGGGGAAACCCTTTTGTTAACAGTGTATAGTCTGCTCTTCAAAATACCCATTCTTCCTTCAAAATCCCCTCCAACTGATGATGACCTCAGCTCACAATGCGCTTAAGTCAGTCCGATTTCTCATCTCTCTATTGGTTTCCTTTGTGTTATCAATGGCTTGGTTACTCAAGACAAGAGGAAACGTCTGCTTAGGGTACAACCAAGCCAGGTGACTCCTAGCTTCAAAAGGACACCGAAATAAATTTGGAAATCATTTGATATTTTGAAAGAAAACAAACAAAAAGATGAAGGTAGCCATCAGAGCAAAACTCAGAACTTGGTGAATTTCCTTGATGTAATACACGTATAATTAGAGCGATTAGAGGGGATAATAAGGGAAAAATCCTCTTTGAGGGGCTCTGAATCCATCAGTGTGACTCATTCACCATCCCAGCACTCAGAGTTCCCAGCTTGCAGGTCACGTGAATAGGGAAACCAAACTGAAATTCCCTAAGACGTGGTGGCAAGAAGAAAACCAGCAAGTCTGGGAGGAAAGGGCACCCTGTTCGTAGGGGACATGCTTACTCCCAGGCACAAGTAGGTATAGCAAATATTTCAGGTCTATGAGGAAATGATCTGTTAAACGGTCCATGTAATTAAATGATTTGATATGCAAGATCCAGGGTCAAAACATGCGCTCTTGTTCACTTGAAGCATAGGTTTTGCTGACAAATGAAACTCCATTTTGTAATGTTATAAATAATGTGCATAGTCAAGAATACTGAAAGTCCCAAAGTGCAAAGGTACAACCACCCAATCTAATAATCACACAGGCATTTATAATAACTAAAAAATCACGTGGCAACATACAAAAGACTGCAGCTGAGGCTAATGGCAACATAAGCAGAAGACAATGTATCTATAATGTGATCACAAAACACAAAACAACTCCCCACTGAGCAGAAAGCCCCATGCAGGCCTCGATCACAGGACCCTGAGATCATGACCCGAGCCAAAGGCAGATGATTAATGACTGTGCCACCCAGGCATCCCAAGAAAAAGAAATGTTTCTGACTTGCGGCACCTGGGTGGCTCAGCAGGTTGAGTGTCCGATTCTTGATTTTGGTGAAGGTCATGATGTTGGGGTCATGATAGTGAGCCCCACATTGGACTCTACGCTCATAGTGGAGTCTGCTTAAGTGCAGTCTCTCCCTCTGCCCCTCCACCTGTGCTTGTGTGCTCGTTTTCTCTCTCTCTCTCTCTCTCTCTCATAAATAAATAAATAAATCTTTCCAAAAAACGAAATATTTCTGACTTATTGAAGGGCTGATATACATATAGATGATTCCTTTTTCTTTGGATGTGATTCCTCTTAATTGCTTAAATTTTTGATAGGTAATTACTTACACATTTCAGAATCTTTTTTATTTTTAAGATTTTACCCATTATTTGACAGAGATCCCAATTAGGCAGAGAGGCAGGCAGAGAGAGAGAGGCTTCCCGCTGAGCAGAGAGCCTGATGCGGGGCTTGATCCCAGGACCCTGGGATCCTGTCCTAAGCTGAAGGCAGAGGCTTTAACCCACTGAGCCATCCAGGCGCCCCATACATTTCAGATTTTTAAAGATAGCATTTCTATTAAAAGTGGAACCACACATCTCAGTGATAATCAACACTGATCAATTTCTCTATTCTTCAGCTTCCTTTATCAGGATGAGTAAATATATTTTCATGTTCAGAATTCCTTGAAGCAAGCTGTGTGTGTGTGTGTGTGTGTGTGTGTGTGTGTGTGTATGTGTGTGTGTGTGTGTTTAAGAAAGAGAGAGAAAAGGAAAAGCAACAAATCCTATTAGAATTATGAAATAAAAGTATAGTGATTCCCCCATTGTATCTTTGGTTAATAGTGTGATCAGACATGAACTATTTTATTTCTTCGGTTGGAAGCAAAAGAACAGAAGAATAATGAAACATAATTCATTTCATGTATTAAAATAAGTATGCCAAGTCCAATAATAGAACACTGACATTCTAGTAATTGTGATATTTTTCAGAAGCTTTAAAATAATTAGTTCTGGCTGAACATTGACTGGAAATTTCATTTCTTGGTTTCCATTTACAAACACTTTAAAACAAAGTTCTATTGATCAGAGGTTGATAATTTGCTGAGAATATGGTACAATAATAGAATGTTACATAATTATTTGAAGCTTACAGTATATACAACCATAACTACACTGGCCCTTTGGGGCTGGAAAAATATTATTTCTTCCTCTGGACTAAAACGCAAGTTAGAAGAATGTAAGGCATCAGACATTATACAGCGTGCCTAAAATTATTTGCTTTGCATCTCACTGCAGTTAGGGAATTTGCTTTGCTCATGGTTACAGGCAGTCTTTCTTAATTCAATTGCCTTCACTTAACTTCTAACGTGGACAAAAAAATATGCTGCAAGTATATGTGCTTTATATCAGAAAAATGACGCAGGGGTCCCTAAATCTAGCAGTGTACCAGAACCCTCAAAGTACTTTTAAAATGCTCATGTTGGGGCTCCTCTGCTGACCTGCCTCCAATCCCAGTCTCCAAGGACAGGACCTAGAAATAAGATTTTTTAACTAACTCCGCAGTTCTTATATAACTGGCTGGGAACCAGCCAAGCAAATTTAAAACAAAGTCAAGACAGACTTCATAGGAAATATCAATTCAAATAGGAAATAATGTTCTGTGTGTGTTAGCCATAGAAATGGAAACATATGCTAAAATTTCAAAGAAATGGAAAGAATGTTCTGGGGGGAAAAGCTATTTACAATAGTATATTAACAATTGGATTCCAGGACCATAATTGCTTTTGTGAGTCTGAAAGTTATACCTCACTTAGAAATCAATAGTGTTTTCAATTCACTTCAACTTACTCTAACAAATATAAAAACATTTCTGTTGTATTTTTCAGCAGATTTCCCATAGAGTAAGGAGAGTCTATCTTTTCTACTGCTCGAAGTTTCATCAGTCTACTCCCATCTCCCCCTTCCTAGTCTCAAAATAATCTGTAATGGGTCTTTTTTTTTTTTTTTTTAAGATTTATTTATTTATTTGAGAAAAAGAGAGTGCACATGTGTGTAAGCACGAGCCAGGGGAGGGGCAGAGGGAGAGAAACTCAAGTAGACTCTGTGCTGAACGTGGAGCCCCATGCGGGGCTGGATCCTGGGACCCTGAGATCATAACCTGAACTGAAACCAAGAGTCAGAGGCCCTGACTGAGTGACCCAGGCGCCCCTCTCTAACAGTTCTTACCGCACGAACTACACTGTTCCCTGGTAACTGATCAAGTTAATGTCATTGAAACGTTGCTTTACCGATTTCAGATTTGTTTGCACTTTACAAAAGAGAAACACTTAAAACAGAAATGGGAAGTGCTTTTGTTTACCCTACATGTACTGTCACCCCTCCAGGGGCCAAGCTCTGGGCTGGAGGGGGAAAAGGGAGGGGGCTCCGGCCCCGAAGGAGCTCACTGCCTGCTGGGGAAGGGGAGAGCACACAGGCTGCGGGGAAGCCGTGTAGATGGGGCTACGGTTTCATAGACACCCGGGGGCAGGCAGGTACCCCTGACTGGAATGCATGTTAAGAAAAGATTCTTAAAGGAAGTCACAAGTATTTCAAGTCTCAACAAGACGAGTCACTTTAGCCGGTGGGGGGGGGGGGCGGCATCTGCCGTCGGACCCACGGGCGAAGGGAGAAGTGTGAGTCCCAGCGGGAGACAAAAACCCCACTGGGTGCAACTGAAGGGAACTACCACAGGTGAAAGGGACTTGAGTGGGGGCTGGAGGGAGAAGGAGAGGGACTGCGAGGGGATGAAAGGTCCATGACGGTGCCTTGGGTATCGGTTTTGAGGAAGGACCGAGGGTTCTGGTCAGCAGCAGTCAGTATTTCTTATTTTATACGGACCAGACTCTGGTCCTTTCTGCATCATATTCATGAATTTTGCCTTTACCTCTCTTCTAAAGACCAATGGATCTATTACTGACTGAGTATTTTTCTCTAAACTGACTTAAATTCATTTTTTAATGGAACATGTATATGACCGCTATAAATAGAAAACCATGACGGCGTACCCCAAAATGGCAACCTTAAAAATAAATACCACAAAAATAAAATAGTTATTTGTGAAAATAATTCAAATTTCTACCAACACAGAATAAACTGCGACATATCCAAAAGTAGAATTCTAGGAGGGGGGAATAAAAAAGAATCATAGCTTCGCTCTCCCAGGAAATTTCAGGAACTTTAATGTTGTGTGGGAAAAAAAAAGGCAAGCTGCAGAGGAATACATGGAACTCACATAGTAGGATTCCATTTACCTCATGTTCAACAGCCCAAAAAGACAATCAAGAGGTTGGTTACAGAAGCAAATGTAACACCATCAAGAAAAGGGAAGGTGAGGGACCCCTGGGTGGCTCAGTTGGTGGAGCAGCTGCCTTCGGCTCGGGTCATGGTCCCAGCATCCTGGGATCGAGTCCCACATCGGGCTCCTTGCTCGGCAGGGAGCCTGCTTCTCCCTCTGCCTCTGCCTGCCTCTCTGTCTGCCTGTGCTCGCTCGCTCTCTCTCCCTCTGTCTCTGCAAATAAATAAATAAAATCTTTAAAAAAAAAAAAAAAAAGGAAGGTGATATTTAAAAATCAGGACAGTGGTTATTTCCCTGTGAATTGCGATGCGAAAGGAGCCAGGATGGACTGGAGAGAAGGAGGGTCAGCTCAGAGGATATTCTTTTTCTTTCTTTCTGACAGAAGCAGGAGCACGGAAATAAAACTAAACATGTGGGGCGCCTGGGTGGCTCAGTTGTTAAGCGTCTGCCTTTGCCATGATTCCGAGGTCCTGGGATCAAGCCCCGAATCGGGTTCCCTGCTCAGCTGGGAGAGCCTGCTTCTCTCTCTCCCACTCCCCCTGCTTTTGTTCCCTCTCTCGCTGTGTCTCTCTATTAAATACATAAATAAAAATCTTTAGAAAAATAAAAATTTAAAAAAAAAAAAAAAAGCATGGGATCGTCCTCTGCGTGTTCTGTAATGTCACATGCACCCTGCATAGCTGGGAAACACTGCAGTCATCAATGGGAAGCAGGTGTGGATCATGGAGGCCAAGCTGGAAGGACACAGCCAGGTTAAAAGGGTGTGGAGGGGGACGCCTGGGTGGCTCAGTTGGTTAGGCAGCGGCCTTTGGCTCAGGTCATGATTCCAGCGTCTTGGGATCGAGTCCCACATCAGGCTCCTTGCTTGGCGGGGAAGCCTGCTTCTCCCTCTGCCTCTCTGCCTGTCATTCCGCCTGCCTGTGCTCACTCTTTTGCTCTCTTGCTCTCTCTCACAAATAAATAAATAAAATATTATTAAAAAAAAAAAGGAAGGGTGTGGAGGATCCAGGGGAGGGGGAGGAAGGCCTCCATGAGGGCAGTGCTGGTGGCAAAAATGTAAGAGGGTAAAGTCCTGCCTTATTTGGAAGCAAAATCGGTAGAACTTAGCCAGAGACGGGTTTTGACAGAAGATGGATAAAGAGGAATCAAGAACAACATCTTGGTTCGGGGCCTCAGGAGCTGGTGGACACTGTATCGCTAAGATCAGTGTTTATATAATCCCCAGGCAGGGTTGCGGTTATTTCATGTGGTTGGAGGAACCCAGAGACTAAGGCTACATAGCACTGAAGGGCATCTGAGGGGCCACCCAGAGGTGGGGGCCAGTGGGCATGGTGGGCTGGGCCTCAGAGCCACAGGGAGGTTGAGGGGAGCATGGAGGTAATGAGTGGAAGAGACGGCTGGCGATGGGGGACTGAGTCGATTGAGCACATAAAGTTGACTGAGCAATAGGGAAATTGAAAATAATGTGAAACAACACTCTCCTTGTCAGAGAAAGTATTAACAAATCCGAAAAGAAGAAAGAACCCTGAGGGGTTGGATTGGTATTAAAGACATCCATTTTGACTATTAGAAAGAAAGGTGACACAGAAAGTCATAAAGTGTGTGTAAGTGTGTGTGTGTGTGTGTGTGTGTGTGTGTGTGTAGTGTATGTATAGTGTGTATAGTGTAAATGTACAGATTATAAATAAACAGAAGAGACCAAATCTTCTCGGAGAAATAGCCAATTCCAAGGCTGGACCAAGGGAAAATGCAAGCTGAGCCTAGAACACGTAGTAGTGTCCCAAAATAGAGACGTACACTGTCTGATGTGGACATGTCCAGCTCACGAGAGCCAGCTTGAAAGGGCTCCCGCTGATGGAGATCATGACAGTACTGGATTATGGTCACTGAGTACAGTCTGAGCATACTACCATAATATAAGATCAATCAAGAACATGGGAGAAGGGAATACTCTTTCTTATCATAGAGTGCCAACTAATGAACACAGAAGAAATGATGGAAACAGAGCACCACCATTTGGCGACCATCATTTAGGAGACAGGTCTGGGCTGCAGTCCTTAGTGGATGCTACAGTGGACGATGGTTTACTGAGGGGCAGGATTCTGCCATAATCTCAAAACAGACCCACAAAACGCTAACTTATCCTAAAAGAAAATATGGAGAACTTAATCAGAGGAAACATAGCAGACACATACGGGTCCAACCAATTGCTCAAGAGCACAGTGTTGTTTCTAAGGAAGTCCTGCTCAGCAGGAATGACCTGAGTCTGGCCAGAAGGAATCACAAGACAGACCCATGCTGAGGTCAGCCCACTGAATGTAATGCCTGAACTCTTTAAAACTGTAAAGAGCAGGAAATACACATATTGGGTAAACCTTGCAATGTGTCCCCTGAGTGCAATCTGGGGAATTATTCCAAAATGACAGAGTCTGAAGAGACATGTATTCCTGGAAAGAATCCTGCAGCAGAATGGAAAGAGATATTTGGGAGAGAACTGGTAAAAAAATGGAAATGGGGTCTATGGGTTAGGTGGGGTTGGACCATGATCAGTGTCCTGGTCTGGAGTATTATAACCGGTTAGGTAGGAAAACATCTTGTTTTCAGGAAATACACACTGGAGAGTTTAGGGGTCACGAGTTATCACATCTGCAGCTTGATCTTAAAAGGTTCAGAAAAATATTAACATCACCAGTAATATCAATAACTGTGTCTGTGCGCATATGCTTGAAAGAAGGGGTGGGAGAGAGCGTAAATGTGGCCCAATGTTACCAGTTGGGAAGACCAGGTGAAGAAGACAATTGCTTGAACTATTCTGCCCATTTTTCTGTACAACTGGAATTATTTCAAAATAAATCATTTTAAAGAGTTTAGAGGAAACGTTGCAAATCTGAGGACGCGAAGGAAGAAGTAGATGGAGTATCTGGTCACCTGTGTACACGTGAATGTATATATGTTCCCCCTTGTAAGTTGTCTGGATCAGTGGCTAATAGGTATGGTCAGCAGGTAGTTGAAAATGGGAGCCTGATGCACAGGGAAAGGTTCTGGATGAGAATACCAGGATGGGAGCAAGAGGAAGTGGGACTACCAAAGAGAAGCATGCCTGAGTGCTGACTGCACTGGGACCTTGGGGACTGTAGTGGCCACTGGTGGTTCCCACTCCTCAAGCTCTTTTCCCCACCTTCCCCTTCCCTGGCAATTTCCTGACTTGGTTCAGGGATCCTATCTGGTACACCAGGAATAGAGAGGCTGGTCCCATGCTCAGAGGAGCCCATCTGCACCAGACCCGCACTCCCAGCAGCTCAAGAGTCCATGTGAACAAAGTTGTCGCATTAGAATTAAGGTAGGACTCATGGGAGAGGCTCCTCTCCCCTCTAGGATGTAAGGAAGGACGTTACTCTGATTGCCCCGGTAGCCACTTGCAACTACCCAGGGGAACCAGAACAAATCTTAGGATGTCTGGATGGTGACGCAGAGAGGTGGAAAGAAACCAAGTCCCTGATCATCAATGGACCACCGAGCCACTAGCCCTGAGGTCCCTACGATCACTCCATGTTCTGTTACATGGGATAATAAATTGCCTTAATGTACAACTGACAGAATGGGAGAAGATATTTGCAAACGACATATCGGATTAAGGGCTAGTATCCAAAAAGAGCTTGGCAAACTCAACACCCAAAGAACAAATAATCCAATCAAGAAATGGGCAGAGGACATGAACAGACATTTCTGCAAAAAGACATCCAAATGGCCAACTGACACATGAAAAAGTGCTCCACATCACTCGGCATCAAGGAAATACAAATCAAAACCACAATGAGATACCACCTCCCACCAGTCAGAATGGCTAAAATTAACAAGTCAGGAAATGACAGATGTTGGCGAGGATGCGGAGAAAGGGGAACCCTCCTACACTGTTGGTGGGAATGCAAGCTGGTACAACCACTCTGGAAAACAGCATGGAGGTTCCTCAAAAAGTTGAAAATAGAGCTACCCTATGACCCAGGAATCGCACTACTGGGTATTTACCCTAAAGATACAAACAGTGATATGCAGGGGCACATGCACCCGAATGTTTATAGAAGCAATGTCCACAGTAGCCAAACTATGGAAAGATCCTAGATGTCCATCAACAGATGAATGGATAAAGAAGATGTGGTATATATACACAATGGAATACTATGCAGCCATCAAAAGAAATGAAATCTTGCCATTTGCAACGACATGGATGGAACTAGAGGGTATCATGCTTAGCGAAACAAGCCAATCGGAGAAAGACAACTATCATATGATCTCCCTGTTATGAGGAAGTGGAGATGCAACGTGGGGGGGTTAGGGGGGGTAGGAAAAGAATAAATGAAACAAGATGGGATCGGGAGGGAGACAAACCATAAGAGACTCCTAATCTCACAAAACAAACTGAGGGTTGCTGGGGGGAGGGGGATATGGAGAGGGTGGTGGGGTTATGGACATTGGGGAGGGTATGTGCTATGGTGAGTGCTGTGAAGTGTGTAAACCTGGCGATTCACAGACCTGTACCGCTGGAGCTAATAATACATCACATGTTAATTTAAAAAATTTTTTAAAAAATTGCCTTAATTTCTCAGCCAGGTTGAATTAGATTTTTTGTTGCTGGCAGCTCCAAGCATGTCAAAAGCAATGGGGACCACTGACATTTCGGGAGCACTGAGAAAGAAGCTCCCCAAGGAGAACAAGCTGGAAAGGTGGTAGAGGCATGAGGGAAAGGAAAAGGATGAACATAGTGTTCTGGGAACTGAAGGAGCTGGAGGCCGACTGTGTCAACATGGCAGGGGACTGAGAAGACAATAAAGTTCTGAAATCTTCCTGCTGGGACGGATTCTCTCAAACCCTACTTTTGGATATCAGGACATACTAGTATTCAACTTGACTCTTAGTTCAAAAGGTATAACCTAAGGGTAAAAAAATACAGTGGAAAAATACAGTTTCCTGATTCCAGAGTTCAAAAGATGAACGTATGTGTGTCTGAGAAATAGTCCAGAAGACGAGAAATAATGTCAATTCCAAAGATTTGAAAGGAGTCAACTAGTAGATGGAATCACTGCAGCACTGCACAGGGAGTAAGCAGCTAAGGCACGTCAGGGACTGTTGCATAGGCTTCGCATCCATCAATCATCTGACCTGAGTGAGACCTGTGGGGTAGGCGCTCTCTGCCCCGTTCTTTGATAAGAAACGCTACACAGTTCGCTCAGGGACACACAGCCAGGGAGCGGCATTGCTAGGAAAGGAGTCTGGCTCTACCACTTCTGATCAAGGCATATATTTAAAATCCTCATACGGGTTAGCTGGTCAGTTAAAATCAACAGTGTTTTGCAAAGTCACTCCATGAATACCACAGTTCATAGCATCATCAAACTTTTCACTACACCCGAGTCTTTACAGATAGACACCTCCCTAATTAGGGCTTCTGCCAAAAACATTGATTATCTCACAGACTGTACAAAGTGACAAATAATAGCCTGCATCCCTGTGATCACATGTGATCAAGACGGAGAAACACTCCAGAGAAGGTTCGGAACAGCCTCCTCCAAAGACTGAATTCACACATTCCCTTCCTGGCACCCTCCTGGATCTGGGCAAGAACCAGGTCTGTGGGGAAGCAGCTCTGTGCCCACCTGGGGGATTCCAGGGGAACAGAGAAAGGGGTGATCAGTCACAGCCCGTCCCGACACTGAAAAATAAATTCTAAAGTTCGTGCCATAGCGAAGGGTGTAATCACAGACCTGCCAAAGCCACCGAGTGAATGATAAAAATTCAATCTTGAACGTAGCAAGGGAAGTGTGAACAAGACAGAGAGCTCTTGTTTCCTCCCAATCAGTGTTGTCAAGCAGACACAAAGTTCGTCTACAGTCTGCCAAGAAAACCGTCTCATGGCAGCGCTCTTCTCCACCCAGGCTGACGCACTAGGAAAAGCCTCGAATGTTTAGTCTGAAGACCAAATTTGAGCTCCAGCTCAGCTACTTACTTACTAGCTTTGAAATTCTTTTCAGTGTTATTAGCAGATACTTTACAGCACTCCTTCACAGTTCAGAAACATCCCCGGGGAAGCCTATGTGGCTCACTCAGTTAAGTGTCTGCCTCCGGCTCAGGTCATGATCCTGGGGTCTTGGGATCGAGCCCCGAGTCAGGATCCCTGCTCAGCTGTGGAGTCGGCTTCTCCCTCTCCCTGCCCGGTTCCACTCGTGCGCTCTCTCTCTTATAAATAAAAATAAAATCTTTTAAGAAAACCTGTACTGAGGGGCGCCTGGGTGGCTCAGTGGGTTAAGCCTCTGCCTTCAGCTCAGGTCATGGTCTCAGGGTCCTGGGATCGAGCCCTGCATGGGGCTCTCTGCTCAGCGGGAAGCCTGCCTCCCACCCACCCCTCTCTGCCTGCCTCTCTGCCTACTTGTGCTCTCTGTCTGTCAAATAAATAAATAAAATCTTTAAAAAAAAAAAAAAAGAAAACCTGTATTTATGTGTATTTCTTCTTTTGACTTTCCCTCTATTCTTTTAAGGCATTAATCCTCGTTTTGTAGCTGAAACGACTGAAGCTTGCTGAAGTCACAGACGTCACACAGAACAGAACTGAGTCCACCCTGTGACTCAGCCCCCGCGGTCTTTCTTTCTACTACACCACGTGACCGTGGGTGCTAACAGATGATCACCCAGCTAACCTGACACCTGTTGGCTCAGCGCATCAGGGAGACGTGCAAAGAGTATAATAACGGAGTTGGGCAGCCCCGGCTCAGAGTGCGGCTTTGCCGCATCGCAAATGTGAGATGTTTAACATGGTTCCTTTGCCGCTGAGACTCCATTTCTTGACGTGCAAAGCTGGGGCGTGGGGTGAGAAGTGGGGCAGGAACACCTCGTCTGCCTGGTTGTCAATGATACAACTGAAAAATGTAGAGACTTAAAGCAAGGACTCCAAAAGGGGCTATGATTATGATTTGGGATAATATTATTAATTAGCAAGTGAGTCAGGCTTCCTGAATAACATTCTTTGGTGGTAAAGGAATTTCTACCATCACACCAGCTGGAAGGTAAGAGTTGCAGCGAGCTTGGGGGACAGGGCAGATTTGAGGTCATGCTCTTCAAAGCTCTCAGCCAAAGGGCAGTTCTCACGCAGACCCCAGCCCTGGGTGTGAGCTGACAGGGTCTCCCAAAGCCTGGCCAGAGGGACAGAGAGCCTCAAAGGCCAAGGCTGCTGGGATAAACAAGTCGGGTGGACCAAAGAAACAGAAGCTCCAATGCTAATAATAAAAGGTTCCTGAAATACATCAAAGACAGGAAGGTAGCTTGAGAATCCATGAGACACTAGATGGTGCAGACACAGAGAACGGAGACGGGACACAAGCCAAATATTAGAGGGGCTCTGATTTTTTTTTTTTAATCTTTTCATCTTTAACCTTTACTACTCCAAAGCTTAGGGATTCCAAATCCAAAATGTCTTTTGAAGCAGATAATTCAGAAATCTTAGACCCAATAGTGACAGCTATCTCCTTTTCCTCTATGAAGGTTTACATATTCAGTCACCCAGTGCCAGGGACATATCTTCAAACTATCTCTCAGGTCTTTATTTATTCCTAAAACAATATTTACTTGGCACGGATTCAGGATGCCACCTTTCAAGACTTTACAAACTGGTGTTGGACACATTAAGGATAGAATGCCCTCGTCTTTGGAAAACAAATGCAGCAGAATATTTCAAAGCAAAAAATAAACTTAGGAACTGCCCCCAATGCAATGCTTTCAAATTGACAACACGGTTTTAAAACAAGCCAAGATGGCAATCGCTGATGCGGGCCGAAAGGGATAGGAATTCTTTTTTTTTTTTTTTTTTAAGATTTTATTTATTTTTTTATTTTTTTACTGGCAGAGATCACAAGGAGGCAGAGAGGCAGGCAGAGAGGGGGAAGCAGGCTCCCTGCTGAGCAGAGAGCACGACGCGGGGCTCGATCCCAGGACTCTGGCCAAAGGCAGAGGCCCCAACCCACTGAGCCACCCAGGCGCCCCAGGAATTCATTTTTGATAGCAGCAATACAACTGCCACATACATGTTCTTCATAGCCCCTTAGGTCACCTGGCAAGGGCCCCAGAAACACTGCCGAGCTCTTGTCTGGAAATATAGATGGTAAAGGATACACAAAAACCTGCTGGTTCTCCCTCCCCTTTTACCACATGATTTACCTCTTACCACATAACTATTTTATTTTTTAAAAAGATTTTCTTTATTTATTTGAGAGGGAGAGAGAGAGAGACAGAGAAAGAGAGAGAGCATGCATGAGCAGGGGGAGGGAGAAGCAGACTCCCCACTGAAAAGGAGTCCAACTCGGAACTAGATCCCAGGACCCTGGGATCAAGACCTGAGCCCAAGGCAGATGCTTAACCAACTGAGCCACCCAGTTCCCCTGACACAATTATTTTATTAAACAGATTGGCAATGATGTCTCTGGGAGATTCAAAGGCATCACATATGTAGTTCTATAACACAAACCCAAATTCTGCATTTTGTAGCGCAGAAGACAGAAGAGCTAAGTGGACATGGGTTACCATGTAATGGACTCACAGTGTCTACTTGTGTCTTCAGGGCTCATCATCTTCAATGACACTGACAGAGCTTGAGTGGTTGTGTTTACCTGCTGGCACTGTCCAGAGTCCCCATGCCGGTGCCCATCCTGATGTCACACATCCTGATGTCACACATCAGTTTCTTCTTCACCTTTCCAGCTCAGGTCAGGGCCTTATAACCTCCCCAGCTACCTGCATGCCCTCAAGATCTCACCTCTTTTCTACACATAGACTTCCTTTTGTCAACCAGCCTTTTGTGCACTGTATCCCTGCACAGGCTTACCCCAGATCACCCAGCCTGTCATTCTAGGAGGGACCTGTCACCCAATCACACTTACCTCCTGGCAGGGCTACCCAAATGCTACGTGGCTACGATGCAGAAACAGAAGTAGAACTGGCCCGCAAGTAATTTATGAAGACAACGTGTCAATAGAAACCTTTAACAACCACACTGATACCCTCCTCACTTTCTCCCCATCACACAGTGTGGGTTCCAGAGGCTCTCAAGCCATTCAAGTTTTCTTCCTGAAAACATCTGGTGGGGAGGGCTCAAATCAAGTCCCAGCATCTCCATGACACCTTTGCTGACTGTTCTAGTCCAAAGTGATCTCCCCCTCACGTAAACACAAATAGCACTTAGAGCTTCTTTCAAGCGTTTCGGTTTCAAAAGCATCATGAAATAAACATTTATTGTGTGTACCGGAGAAACCCAGAAGCCTAACACCAGTTTCTAGTCATCAAGGATTGAAAAGCTACTTAAAATAAGCACATGCAAATTAAATAATCATGATACTAAGTAGGTGAAAATGAGAGCTATATGAGGCGCTACTGAAATTCAGGAAATGGAGAGATTACTGGCTTGAGGTTGGTGAGAAAGGCCGGGGGAGGTGAGGAGGGGCCGGGAGAACTACCCAGGCAAGGACTTGGAGGCAGAAGTGAACCTGACCCATTGGAGGGCAAAAAAACAAAAAACAAAAAACAAAAAAACCCAAACAAACAAACAAACAAAAAAACCCCCAGCAATTTGGTTAGAACAGTAGAAAATAAAGCAGGAGGTGTCCCAAGTTAGGGACTTTGGTCTCTACTAGAGCTATGGACTTTGGACCCTACTAGGCAATGGAGAGCCACTGAGATATTTTGGCAGAAGTGAGCGGTTTATATGACAACATTAAAGGACAACAGTTTGAAACCATTCATCTAGCAACCATGGTGGGAAAAGAGAGAGTTGGTAAAGAAGTATGTTCGGGGGTAGGATAAGAAGAACCAACACGAATTTGTGAAATTTGAGATGCTGCATGTCACAGACATGGGATTATTACACTGAAACTTGTGCTTCAGGCAGGAGCTGCTAAACTTTTCCCCATAAAGGCCCAGGTACGGTCTCCCTCACCACCCAGCTGTGACAGTGTAGCACAGAGGCAAAGATAATATGGACACAGATGGCTAACACTTGGTTCCAGAGAGACTTTTTTCACAAAAACATGCAATAGGCCATAGTTTTTGAACCTGCAGGTTAGGAGAAAGGCCTACACTGGGGATCCAGGCTCTTTCATTCCCCACTACTGGAGTTCTTTCTCATGCCTTCAAGTGTTAACACCCACTTGATAGAGTGACCCCAATTTTTTTTTAAAGATTCCATTTATTTATTTGACAGAGAGAGATCACAAGTAGATAGAGAGGCAGGCAGAGAGAGAGAGAGAGAGAGAAGCAGGCTCCCTGCTGAGCAGAGAGCCCGATGCAGGACTCGATCCCAGGACCCCGAGATCATGACCTGAGCCAAAAGCAGCGCAGCTCAACCCACCGAGCCACCCAGGCGCCCCAAGTGACCCCAATTTTTAAGTTGCAAAGAACTCAGATAATTTAAATATGCCTCCTTATAAATTTGTCAAAGGAACATATGCATTGAAACCCTTCAAGGTAGCTTCTTAAATAGATATTAACCAAATCAAGAGATCTCCTAAATCCTGAAAAGGTAAACAGAATGAGTATATATTAAATGTTTATTTAATAATTATTAGAATTCTATTATTTCCTATAGTTCAACTTTATAATACATTGTTATTTTACTTTTGCATGCCAAGTATGCATAATTTTTGATAGCACATGAGGGTATCTTTGTTAAATGCACACATTTAAAACTACGTGGCTTGCAAGGGACACGGTATGGGGTGAGAAGGGGCTTATCTCAGAAACTGACCTGCTGGTTTCCTCCACTGATGAAGGCTTCTTTAACAGAACGGCCAAATGCAAGGATCCATAACGGTAATTCCCTCACACCTATCCAGGACTAACAAGGAAATCAAGATAAAGAAATGGCCCAGGGAAAAATGAAACTAGATGGGATGGGGAGGGAGACCATGAGAGACTCTTAATCTCAGGAAACAAACTGAGGGTTGCTGGAGGGGAGGGAGGTGATGGGACACTGGGGAGGGTATGTGCTATGGTGAGTGCTGTGAATTGAGTAAGACGATGAATCACAGACCTGTACCCCTGAAACAAATAATATGTTGGATGTTAATTGAAAAAAAGAAAAAGAAAAAAAGGAGAAATGGCCCAGGTATGGACAAAAAACAAAAAACAAAAAACCCCCATCTAGTACATAGAAGCGTTTTCACTTCTCAGGAAGAAACTGAGATTCACATATTCATAAGGTCATGTTCATTCACGAATTCCATGTGCCTGCCTTCTACTGGTGACAAAGCACAACCATCCGCCTCCTGGGTTATGCAAGGCATCATGGCCAACAACCTCTTAAGGATTAGGTTCAAGCAAGCATCTGTGGTTCGGGCGGAGAAGACCTTCACCACAGGAGCTCAAGTCCTGGATAACTAACCTTTCCTCACAGTGTATGGTAGCTTTATCACCTCCAGGGAAATGTGGGATGTCTGAGACACAGAGAGGGATCACTGACCATAGGGTGCAGAGAAAGTGCAGGGGGTTTAAGGTCAGACAGGGCCAAGTTCAAACAGACTCTGCCATTTACTAGTTGGACGTTCTTAGTTCTCAAGCCTCCTTCCTGCATGAAACCTTGAGAAATAATAATGTCAAGACCCAGAGAGGAGGACGAGACCACCTGGGAGGAGAGTGCCCAGCAGAAGCGAGGCTGGGACTGGGGTGGGGCAGAGGGTTTGCACGTTGCACGTTTGCACGTTGCCCATGCTAGGGGTGCTTCAACAAAAGATGCACCTAGGAATTAGGATTCCAGTTGCCTTCATCCTGGTTCTCAACTAGAAAAATTGGGGAGCCTGAAAAAAGATACTGAGGCTTGGGGCCCACCACCAGAAATCAGCTGAAACGGATGTGGGGCCTCCATGTCTTTAGAGCCACTGAAATAATAAGGCAATTCAGGCATTGGAAATCTTTAGACCTGGAAAGTTCAACTAGAGAACGCAAGGGACGGTGGATGAAAGTAACATGTAGGGCAGCCATTCTCCTGACCTATCTGCCCGTGGGCTGTTGGAGAAGACTCGGGGAACACCTAAAGCGAATCCCGGGTGTTTATTCATGACCTGATGGATGGCACAGGCTGGCAGGAGAGTGCGGGTTACTAAAAGGGGGTTGACCTACACGGGAGTCAGGGTAGGAAAATAAACAGGAGAAATGCTGGGTGTTCCCCCAGGCAAACAGACCA
Organism: Mustela lutreola; assembly: GCF_030435805.1. Taxonomy (NCBI): domain Eukaryota; kingdom Metazoa; phylum Chordata; class Mammalia; order Carnivora; family Mustelidae; genus Mustela; species Mustela lutreola. The sequence continues at coordinate 46,662,739 of NC_081296.1, forward strand.
CGGAGGAGGGAGACCCTATTTCACGGTCTCCAGATAGAGGCAGGGGCCATGATCTGATGCCAGGAGCCAATGTGATCATCCCCCTGCCCTGAATTCCACCCTAAAATGGGAATCTGGCTCCCCTTGTGGACTCTGTTCCAGGGAACTAATGACCTGAGCCGTCCAGGGCAGAATCCTCCTTATAAAATCATGCTTAGAAGTCTAGTTCACTCTCGTTCATGCTGTGCTTGGCCACAGCCTCTCCGAGGCTGTCCCAGTGCAACTATTTTGACAAGTCAAGTCTATAAATGTTTGCAAAACTCAGGACCAAAGCTTGGATGGAGGCCTGAACTTGAGAAAGCACCTGTCTTCTTCCTTGAGTTCTTTCTTTTTTAATACGATGTTTTTTAAAAACGATTTTATTTATTTATTTGACAGAGAGAGATCACAAGTAGGCAGAGAGGCAGGCAGAGAGAGAGGGGGAAGCAGGCTCCTTGCTGAGCAGAGTGCCCGGACGCGGGGCTCGATCCCAGGACCCTGGGATCATGACCTGAGCCGAAGGCAGAGGCTTTAACCCACTGAGTCACCCAGATGCCCCAAGTTCTTTCTTCTTAAAGTCAATCTGCTACGCTGATTTCTAGTCCTGGAATAGTCAGCTGCCAATCCATCCTGTCACCATATCCACCTCTTAGGAAAACATGAGCAGTCCTGGGAGGAAACTGATAATACTGTCTTTATGTGCTGCCACCCTCTCCTCTAAAGAGTGTCATACCTGGGAACTTGGGAGGGGAAGGTCTAAAAGAACATGGCAGAGATAAGGCCATCATTACCTTTTTATTTTCCAATGAGATGATTCTAAAAACTCCCAGTCTTACCAGCCGTGGCAGAAGTCCTTAATATAAAGAGCGGGCTTCCCTTCCAGCCCCCAGGACAATGGGTTTGTTTTCTTTTTTTTTTTTTTTCTTTTTTTAAAATATTTTATTATTTTTATTTATTTGACAGAGAGAGATCACAAGTAGGCAGAGAGGCAGGCAGAGAGAGGAAGGAAAGCAGGCTCCCTGCTGAGCAAAGAGCCCGACGCGGGGCTCGATCCCAGGACCCCGAGATCATGGCCTGAGCTGAAGGCAGAGGCTTTAACCCACTGAGCCACTCAGGCGCCCCTGGGTTTGTTTTCTATTCCCAGATGCATTTGGGCAAGCAGCATTCCACTCAGTCCCCAACTCTCCCAGCGCCAGTGGTTGCGATGGCTTGCAAACTTGGGCGTGTCTACGGAAAACAGCATTTCCCTGTTCTCTCTTCCCTCCAGCATTACTTGGAAGAAAAAGTTCCAAAACCGGGAGAGACGTCAGAGGTCATCTGGTCAATCAGTTCACCCATAGAAGAAGAAACTGAGGCCCAGACAAGTGTTAGGTTTGCTGCCCAGGATCCCTGAGCTGGGCAGAAGGAACCACAGCATCTCAGAGACAGCAAAATGACTTTCTCAAAGCAGAAAAACCACAGCTCTTGGACAGTAAGGAATTAACACAAAGAGGGGTCTGGCTTTTGCCTTCTGCCTCAGGAGGAATCTCTAGGGGCCTGGAATGTCCTGCGGGATTCGAGTGCCTGTTTGTCTGGGGGCTTTCGGGAACAGTGATTAATGTAAGGGTTTTGGGAAGCATCATATAAGTACTGACCCCTGGAGGAACTAGAGACCATAGGCATTAGCCCGAAATCACGGGGGCTGCGGGGATGGGGGAGGGGTGGGGGGGCAGTACAGGAGTGAGTCCAGATTAAAACTGCACAACTGCACAACAAAGGTTCGGGTAAACTTCCCTGGGTGGCAAGGCTACGTGGCCAACTCACACATCATAACTGGAAGGAGGTAACACCATCCATGACTCCATGGGGAGAGGATGACCAGAAGCTTCCCATTTGGACCCCTCCCAGACCTTCTTTGGTCCAGTTCTGATGCGTATCCTTTTGCCATAATAAAACTGTAACCACAAGTACAGCACTTTTTTAAGCTCGGTGAGCCAATCTGGTAAATTATTGAACCCAAGGTGGTGGTGGGAACCCCTGAACTTGGATCCAGCTAGTCAGAAGTGAGGGTGCCCTGGGGACCCCCAAACTTGCAGGGCAAGTGGCCTTCTGCAGGACTGTGCCTTAACCTGTGAAGCGTGGCCGAAGTCTGAGTAGTTAGTTCAGGAGAGAAAGCAGAAATTTGTTATACCTTCTCTTGAATTAATAGCACAGCCACCACCCCAGAAACCTTTGGAGCAAGTCTTCAAGTCTTTGCCACCTGAACAGCGGCAGGATTCTAGAAAAGGCACGCATCCCGCTTCTGTGCCCGCACACCTGCAGTGACGGTGAGGGGGATTTTGAGCAGGCGACGTTTGGGCTGGGTCCCTGAAGCAGCTTCCAGACTCGTGAAGCTCAGGCAACAAAACCATTCCCTTCTTTCTCATCTCATTAGAGTCCCAGAAGGAAGAACAAAGAGCACCCTATACTCTCTCCTTCAGCTCCGGTCAAGAAAACGCCTCCCACCTAATCCAGTGGTCAGTGACCTCCACCCGGGGTTACACAGAAGCATTTCCTCCTAAGCAATAACTTATCAGCACCTAAGAATCCCTTCCAAAGGGGCTTGACCTGCATCTAATTAAGTACATAGATCTAACTTCCAATTTACAGAAAAGCCAGTCAAAGGAATTAGTGTAACGAGACCATTAGGGAGCAATTAGACAAATCTAGAAGATGTGTCTACACGGAATCGGGATCTTTCTCTTCATCAAGTCAACATCATGAAAATACAACTGTGGAAGTAGGGAAACTATAGTAGAATTAAAAAAAAAAAGAAAGAAAGAAAGAAAGAAAGATTGATTCATGACCATTGAGGGGGAAAAGGCGAGGGGCGCCTGGGTGGCTCAGGCGGTTGAGCAACTCTTGGTTTCAGCTCACTCACAATCTCAGGGTCATGGGATCGAGCCCCACATCAGGCTTCGCACTCATGGGGAGTCTGCTGGAGATTGATTCTCTGCCTCCCCACCCTCGCGTGCACTCACGCTCTTGCGCTCTCGCTCTCTCTCAAATTAATTAATTAATTAAAAAAAAAGATTCATGACCACATGCAACCAGTGTTCCTTGATTTACGTAAGCCGGCAGGTAAGGACATGTTTGTAACAATTAGAGAAATTTGAATGTGGACTGCTTATTTTTAGATGATATTAAATTATGACTAATTATTTAGTTGTGATAATGGTCCTTGTGCTAAGAAAGAAAAAAAAATTTTAAGATTTTATTTATTTATTTAAGAGAGAGGGAAAGAGAGGGATAGAGAAACTGAACTGGACACCACCCTCAGCTTGGAGCCCACCTCAGGGGTCGATCCCTGATCGCAAGATGAGGACCTGAGCTTAAACCAAGAGTCAGAGCACTTGACCGACTGAGCCACCCAGGCACCCCAGAAAGGAAATGTTTTTATTTTCCAGAGATACGTATGGAAGTATTTAGAGGCAAAATGTCACAAAGTCTATATTTACCTTGAAATACCCGAAATCTGTATTTACCTTGAAAGGCTTCAGTGTTCTTGATTTATAGCTTTGACTTTGGAATCATGTAAATGTTTTATATAATTATAAAACAAAATTAAAATTAAAAATTGTAAATCCCTACAATCCAAAATAAAATAAATGAACCTAATGGTTAGGTTGGGTTGGCACATATGACACAGAAAAGGATTATTTTAAGTGACTTTTAAGACCCAATATTTTATTTTATTTTATTACTTTTTAAGATTTTATTTATTTGACAGACAGAGATCATAAATAGGCAGGCAGAGAGAGAGAGGAAGGGAAGCAGGCTTCCCACTGAGCAGAGCGCCCGATGCGGGGCTCAATCCCAGGACCCTGGGATCATGACATGAGCCGAAGGCAGAGGCTTTAGCCCACTGAGCTACCCAGGCACCCCAAGATCCAATATTTTAACTGTACATTCTATGGACAAAAGAATAACAAATTTTAAAGTGAACTCAGTAGCGCTATTAATAATAGTGCTAGTTATTTTAAAGCATTAACAAAACTTATTTGCTTTATCTATTATATATGTTTATTCATTTATATTTATACTTTTTGCACACACAGTTTAAAGCAATTAACTGTGATAATGTCATCAGGAACCAAGATTTTCAGCATAAGAAAAATGAGGGACAGGACACCTAGGTGGCTCAGTTGGTTAAGTGTCTGACTCTTGGTTTCAGCTCAGGTCAGGATCTCATGGGTGGTGGGACTGAGCCCAGAGCTGAGTTCTACACTCAGTGAGGAGTCTGCTTGAGAGTCTATCTCTCTGCCCCTCCCCCTACTTGTATGCATGTGGTCTCTAAAATAAATAGATAGATCTTAAAAAAAAAAAAATAGAAAGAAAAATGGGGTACAAATATAGATATCAAAGAAGCAAACACCCTATAATCTTTTTTTTTAACTAGAGCTTGACTTTATTTATTTATTTTCAGTGTTCTGAGATTTGTTGTTTATGCACCACACCCAGTGCTCCATACAATATGTGCCCTCCTTAATACCCACCACCAGGCTCACCTAACCCCCCCACCCCCTGCCCCTCCCTATAATCTTAAAAACGAACTGGAAATTACCATATGTACTCATGTTTTTCTAAAAAAAGTTCACTTTTTTTTGCCTTTTAGCACTCTTAGTGACTAGACTGGTGGTCTCTAAGGCCCATTTCCCAGTAAAATGAACTTTTTGGTGACATGGCTGACTCCAGGGCTCAGCAGAAAATGCACAAGAGAGCCTGTACCTTTTATTCATCTTTATTATTATTTTTTTTAAAGCAATCTCTACCCCCAACCTGGGGCTAGAACTCAAACCCCGAGATCAAGAGCCACATGCTCCATCCACTGAGCCAGCCAGGCGCCCTAAGAGCCTGCTATCTTTTTTTTTTTTTTTTAAAGATTTTATTTATTTATTTGACAGAGAAAGATCACAAGTAGGCAGAGAGGCAGGCAGAAAGGCAGGGGGCCGGGGGGAAGCAGGCCCTCTGCCGAGCAGAGAGCCCGATGCGGGGCTCGATCCCAGGACTCTGGGATCATGACCTGAGCCGAAGGCAGAGCCTTTAACCCACTGAACCACCCGGGTGCCCCAGAGCCTGACATCTTAACTAAGGAAACCATCAAAGTCTATTGGGGTCACGTCAAAGGGACATAGGAGCCAATACAAACGGCTCTCAATGGCCGAAGACAGGACCATTTGAGCCCCAAAGAAAAATCATCACGTAAGTAAACAGGTAACAGATTTAAAACCCATTTGTTTGGAAAGACGCTGGAAAAAAAACCAAAAAACAAAAACAGTTTACTCTGGGAGGTTTCTAAGGGCATCAAGTCATTGCTTCAAAAGTTGGTAAGTAAAGACAACAAATCAAGCCTTATATCTAGTTTTCCCCACATAAATTGTATTTTAAGTAACCCAATAAAAGTAATAAATGTAGAAGGAATGACAGAATTAGAAAACAAATATTTTTCAGCCACTAACTAAACCATGACGTGAAATGAGAATTTATATTGGATGGACCCACTGGTTGTCTGAACAGCACACCAAAAGGCCAACAGGCCCTAAGTGCACAGCATCACGGACGAAACATTTTTGCCAAAATAGTAAATCCAAACCTGATCAAACTTTTAGATCTAATGACAAATTCACAGGAAATCCAGGGGACAGTGCAATGTTACACAGTACATAACCAGCTAATCCCAGACTGTGGAAAATTCTGCAGGACAAATAACTTTTTCTTTAACAAACAAGAGCCAAGTAAGCAAAAACAATCAGAGAAAATAGTTAATGATTAGGAGACCGGAGACACAGATGTCTAAGAGCTCTGTGTGAGCCTTTGTGGGAGCTGAGTGAAAACAAGACAAGGAATTCGGATATGGGTAGCACTAGATAACTTTAAAAGGATTATTCATTTGTCAGGTATGGTAAGAACGATCATTGAGAGGCACATCCTAATCAGTGACAAAGTGAAATGATTTTCAACCTGGGATTTGCTTTAAATAACCAAGTAGGGGCAAGACAGAAGGACCAGAGCATTGGCCAAGAGAGTAAGATCTGCACAAGCTTAGAAACAGGTCCACGGGAGCGTATTATAATATATATTATATACATATATTATATATAATTATAATTCTCTTTCTCATCTTTGTTTGTAAATATCCAGAGCTTAAAATTCTTCAAAAGCGCTTCAGTTAAATAAAGGAAGAACTAAAAAGAGGAATGCAAATATGACAGAATGTTAGTAGCCGTCGAGTTCTAAGTGATGGGAATATGGATGCTTCTGTTTTCCATATGTTTGAAAATGTTCATAATAATAAACAAAATCGTGAAAGCACTTAAACCCAGCAAAGACTCAGAGTTGGCTCAGGTTGGAAGGATTCTGAGACGCGGCCACAGACACCTAAGCCTGGTGTTTGACAGGGATGCCCTCAGTAGATTAAAAGCAAACGACAAAGGATACTGAAAAAGTTTGAACTTGAACTACTAAATTATTAAGGAAAGGAAAAAGAGGGACCTAGGGAAAAGGATTCCTGCTGACAAAATAGAGAAGCACACTTAGTGTACTCCTGACATAAAAGATCTCCAGTTCAGAGTGAAGCCAGTGGTCAAGTGGGAGGGAAGATATTTCACGACGCTAGTTCAGGCAGGCTAGCACTATGTGTCCCAGAGCCTTAATGCCCCCCACAACAGAAGTATAAACCACAACCCTAGGGAAGCAAAGTCTTTTATGATTTGGAGTTATAAAATAAACCAAGACAAAGCAGACGTCCTGCTTGTTTCTTGGGTACGTCAATCAGCTTCTGACCCCAGCCCCTATAGAAAAAAACAGCATTCCTTGACCGTGAACGTGAAATCTGCCAGGGTCTCACCCCTTCTACTCTGAAGAAGGCTCTTTCCCATACCTGATGATGACACACTGGTTCTCTCTGTCAATGATCATGTTTCTGAACATATTATCTGCCAGAGCATAGATATGTGGTGGGTTTTCATACTGTGCCTAGAGAAGCAAAAAAACAAAAGCAAAACTATGGTCAGAGAGAGCGACGTGTCACATTTCTTTTCTTGGTCTTAGCAATGCATTTGCCCCTGTACAGTTCCAATCTGAAGGCTTGTATAACACAGGAATTCATAAGCTTGCCTAGGTCCTCAGGAGTTACACCTGAGAAATAAGACGGGACCAGAAAGGACTTCTCCGTCAGCAAAGGTGTGATTCAGCCCTCAGAGGGGAAGATGTCTTCAGGTAACTCTAGCACCACACCCTTCCTCCCAACACGCCTCGGCCGAGCACATTCCATTCCTAAACGTTTCTGAAGACATCCGGGCAACAGGTCTTATGAGAGGCCTACTAAAAACTTGGATCTGACTTTTACTGAAATTCTAAAGTCCTACGTAACTTTTTTCTAAGAGGAAAGTCGGAGATGCTGGAAGCCCAGAAGAAATGAAGTGACACCACCTATGCATGAGGAGGAAAACCCAAACATTTTCCCTAAGAAGAGGGCAAGAGGGGTAGTAGTTCTTTAAAGGGATAAACTGATTTGACCAGTCTGTTTCACCTCATTGGGGAAGAAAAAAAAAATCCTACCACACCAAGATCTCCTCCTGAGGCTTTAGACCCATGGGCTGGCTTGGCTATGAGCTATGCCTGAATACCAATTCACCAGTAAATTCACTGTGTCAGGACGATTTCGCCCCCCCACTTTCCTCAGCTTCTTGGGATTTAACATCACTACCTCAAAAATCACTAAAAAGAAAAATAGTTCATGTGCTATGAATCGGAAGAAAGAAGTTGCCTTACATCTAAGACTAACTCACATCAGAGAGGGAAGAGGAGGCAGACACAGTGAGAAGACATTTGGGCTCGGTCACCCTAAACTGGTCCCAGCTCTCAAGTAGGGATAATATCGTCGTACACTCAACAGAGCTGCGTACTGAACTTCTCTGAGCCTTACTCTCCTCATCTGTGAAATGGGGCTGGACGGTAACCCACAGCCAGCACCCAGGGCTGTTTAATGACTGTGGTGGTGGAACACGGTACCTAGCGTTCAGTAAACACCGATTTTACAACTCTTACCATTAGCAGCTCAGAATAAATATATCTTTTAAAATTCTGGGGCATTTCTTTAAAGAGAACTTTTTAAGAGATAAAGGATCCAAAAGGGACTCGTGGAACAATAGTTTTCAGAGGACGGGAGAGAAACAGCACAGCACTCCCAGCCACCCTGCCTTGGCCTTGGCCGTCATTGAGAACGCCAAGCCAACTCGGAGCCTGCTGCTCTGGAGGGCCCGCTGCTCAGGGCGCCAGGGCCGGGCCCAGCCTCTGCTGACAGTGTGTCCCTTGTGCCGGGCTCCCATAAAGACAGCATTATCAAAGGTCTTTCGCGTGGCAGCCTCCTTGGGCTCCGGCTACCAGCACCATTCATCTGGCAACAATGGGCTGGGCTCTTGCTCTGGGTAAATTGCCTTCCACTTCAACTGATGAATTTGTGTGGGCTCTCCTTTGTTTGTTTTCCAGGGGTCAGGATTAATGAACGCTCTCGTGCTTCTGCCGCAGAGAGAAGGGGAAAGAGGCAGGGAAGGGGTGGCCTGGGGATGTCGGGAAATACAGTCATCAGATTTACAGTTTCTGTTTTATCAGACAACTGAAATGGCTACGGAGCTGGATCTGAATAGGGACCACATTAATAAAGTCACAAAAAGATTCATTTTTCAGGTTCCGTGCAGAGCCATAGCTAACTAAGGTTCTGGTTTGGAGGGAACGGTTCTCATCGCCCTATTTATTCTTTTACCTGCTAACTGATATTTCAGTCCTTAGTATTCTCTGGCCTGTGTGGAAGGAGGGAGCCCTGCCTCCCCCACCAAACTGTAGGTCTTACATCCTATTTGAATAATTTTGTATACCACATTCCTATATTAGATAGTCCTATGCTTTTTAGAGCAGCACATCATTAAAAAACAAAAGATGTCATCCACTCGAGCTTCCCCAATAAATAATTCACAGTAAGAAAATGCAAATGTATTGCCAACTTCAAGAAAAATTACTTATGCATCATAAAAGCCCCAAACACTACAGTAATTTATGTGGCATATAACTTACCGCTCCTTGGTACATTTCAATTTCCTTTTCCCCAAAATACGGCATCTGCTTGAAAGGGTTGACTGAGATTAATACGGATCCTATGTATGTCTGAATTTATATCCAGTTAAGGTCCATAGCTACACATTTAATCTTCATAGCTACACATTTTTCAAATTAAGTAACCAGATGTTATCAAGAATTCATAATGACTGTTCAAACAAAAAGCTCAGATACTTGTTTTCTAAAAGATTACAAATAAAGACAAGAGCAATTACCAACTGGCTCAGGTTTTGTTCCTCTCCAGGAAGAGTAATGAGTTTAATTACCAAGGTGCTCCAAAAAGAAATCATTATTTTAAATGATCTGAAGCACATCCTTTTAAGACTGGTGACATGTATGGCTAAGAAAACAAAACAACACAAAACAGAACTGACCTAGGAGTGAAAAGAGCAGTTATCATTCCTTTGTTCAAATACCGTTTTTCCCTGTGAACTTTCATATCTTTTAGGTAGACTAAAAATGTACTCACTTACTCATTTAACAAACAGAGGGATACAAGACGAACTGAACAGTCCTACTCTTTAGAAGCTATGGGGAACAGAGTTATATCTGTAAGACATTATTTGGAGCAGAAAATCACAAACCCACACAGATCAGGTGTAGGGGAAGAAGGTATTATATCTGCATGGGGAATCCAGGAAAGCTAATCAGAAGAGAAAGCATTTACACCAAGTCTTAACTGTTTTATAAACACACACACATTTTAATATACCCCAACAGGTGAAATATTATTATAAAATAAAAAAGTATCCATTTATTCAGTAATCGACTAGCTTGAATGGGGTGTCCACAACATGCCGGGCACGGTTCTGGATGCTGGGGATACAGTGGTGAACTAAACAGACAGAAGTGTTAAACTTCCGCCCTTCATAGAGGAAAAACAAGCATTTAAAAAGAGAGATAGAAAACAACAAACACAACAAAATACACATACTCAAAGTCGTTTCTTTTTTTTTTTTTAATTTTTATGTATTTATTTGACAGACAGAGATCACAAGTATGCAGGGAGGCAGGCAGAGAGAGAGGAGGAAACAGGCTTTCCGCGGAGCAGAGAGCCTGATGTGGGGCTCGATCCCAGGACCCTGGGATCGTGACCTGAGCTGAAGGCAGAGGCTTTAACCCACTGAGCCACCCAGGCGCCCCGTCAAAGTCGTTTCTTTTAATCAAGGATTTTGAAATGTCTGGAAAATCTGAAGTGAAAGATGTAAAGCTGTGACATTTCCTCCCCCCAAGGGGACATTTATATATTTTTATCAAGGACCTGGGTGTCAAATAGAGCAGCAAGGGAAACCAGTGAGAAGGCCTACTTTACCTAAGCTCAGTTTAACTCTGACCTTGGGCAAGTCACGTCTCTAAGCCGTGGCTAATGGATAATGGGGTACAATACCACCTACTTGATAGACTTATTATGAGGATTAAATCAAAGTATAGAAGGTTCAGCCATTTCCTTAATCCGTATCCTTTGAGATGCTGGTTGCGTTCTGTGTTAGCATCTTGGAGACACGGCTTTGGTATTATTATTGAACACAAATGAGTCAAATGTGGGATGAGTCAGGTAATACTTGAAAATTAATATTTACACAAGAAGGTGAAAACATGGAATGATCTGGTGGCAATTCTGCTTCTCTTTTCGTGGACCAGAACAATCGTCAGACTTGGAAGGGCTGCCCGAGGAAGAGCAGTCGAGGAGATAAGGGCCATTGGAAGAGCATAGCCATAGTTTGGCTCTTGTGGACATGGCTGCTATAAACATTCGGGTGCACGTGCCCCTTCGGATCACTACGTTTGAAACACAGTGATTCTTACGGTAAACCCAGTTTTCAAGAAATACAGCAATGCTGTGACCTTCCTCATGTCAGAAGAGAAGAGGTCTAGGGGTCCACTTATTGCCAGATGTAAACACAAGTTCCATCTTTCTGTGGAGGAGGTGGGGTGCGCCTTCCCTTAGTTGTAAAGGAAATGCTGTGATAAATGCCACTGTTCTAGAGAAATCAGCACTGCACATGGAGAAGAACTAGCTGCCTGAGGACGTGAGCCACAGGCATGAGCTCCCCACCAACACTTTCCTACCCACCAAGCCCTCAGCTACTGGATAAACATGGACTGGGCTGCATGAGAGCTCTTGTAGGAAACCATACTTTATTTTTATTTTTTTACTATTAATAATCTGCTTTGTCAAAAAACATCTTAGAAAGTCTTGATTTTCGGGGCGCCTGGGTGGCTCAGTGGGTTAAGCCTCTGCCTTTGGCTCAGGTCATGATCTCAGGGTCCTGGGATAGAGGCCCCCATCGGGCTCTCTGCTCAACAGAGGCCTCTCTGCCTACTTGTGATCTGTCAAATAAATAAATAAAATCTTTTAAAAAAGAAAGTCTTGATTTTTCACTAAGTCATCTACATAAATTTGGGTAAAGGCCTCGTAAGAAGACAGAGAAAAAACCTCTTTCAGATTATTCTAGGCCAATCTTGAATTTGTGACTCAGAAGAGGAGGGAAAATTATAGCTATTCCCTCAATCTCCCAGTAAGGCTCTCAAACTCAGTATAATTTGGGAGGATTCCTGAAAAATAAAGTTTGGTTTGAGAAGAATAATGCGGCTTGTTGCTGTGCTAAGCAGCTACACACTTCCATAAGTCAGAAGATATGAGAAAAGAGATTAGTTTAGAATCTGAAGAAAACAAATATAGTTTAGTTATTTCAGGTGTGCATCTGGCCTAATGGTTTATCCAAAAGCCTGCCCGGTTTTTCACCTGGCTGCGTCTGCGGAGATCTCAGCTCCTTTTCTGAGACCCACGTCTCCTGCTGGGTTGGGTTATTTCCCAGACAACTCACTCCCACTCCCTACTACATAATTCAGGCGTGCCTCTGGAAAAAGCAGCTCAGGCATAATCGGAACGTAAACTGTCTCTACCCACGTAACCTCTGACTGTGAAGGTGTGGCCCAAGGTTAATTTTCAGAATGTATGGAGGTATGAGGCTATGATACACAAACCCACATAAACACACACACATACACGCACTAACCAGACAAAAACAAAATACATGCCATCTTGTCTCACAGAATACATGGGATGGAAGAGACCCAACAGAACGTTCACTGGTTAGTTCTCAAAAGCTGGTGGTGGATCTATGGGTTTTCATTCTTCTGCAGCAACGATGACAAAAAAAGAAACACGCCCTGAATTTTTCATAAAGCTCAATGTATTCAATATAAAGGACCATCCTGTAGTCTTAGATTATTTCCTTTCTACTTTCAGGGCATTAGAATATTCTTCCTTTTATGAAATGTGATGGTAGTACAACTTCTGTGGTCTTAACAGGCAAAGTTGAGCTTAACTTAAAAAAAATTTTTTTAACAGTCCAGTGAATTCCCCCCAACTGATCTAGGTGACTTCCCTGGATTTATCACTGAGGAGGAACGGGGAGGTAAAGGGACCTGCCTGAAGACACATATGGGGACACCAGTTGAGCAGGACCTTGAGCCCCAGGCTCCACCCACCGGACCAACATGTCCCTCCAGCATGCTGCCCACTCCACCTGAATGGACGGCCAAGGGCCAAGTCTCACTTGGAACTACTGCAAGGCCTTGGGCTCTGGCTGCTCTGGCCCAAGAGCCTCAACTAATTCAAGGGCTGAAAATGCCAAACACACTTGAGCGTGGTCTTTGAGTAAAAACAAGTTGGGAGAAAGTTGGACCAAATGAGCATGGAATGCTCTGCACAGGAACTATTTTCGTCGGCAAAGTGGCTATAAAGGATGTCTGGCCAAGCACAAGAGCGAAGACGGCACTGTTTTCCTCATGTATTTTAGAATGTAATTTTAAGAAGTGTGGCAACATTCAGGGGAAAAAAAAATGGATGGTAAATTAAACCTTCCTTGTCTTAGGATAAATAGCTGAAAATTACAGGGCTTTATTGGTAAACAGTATTAGCATTTTCTAAGCAGATTTTTCTCCCCTAATGTAGAACAAAAAAATGTGCATTCAGCCTGAATGCATTAACAATTGATTGCTCCAAATGTGGACCTTCAATCTGAAACAATGTGCTGGTATTCGATGTAGAGGAGGTACCATAAGCAATCTCATAACTTAATAGGAAATCAAATCTCTTCTTGCCTGAACTACTGAGCTTAGGAGAGGGGAAAAAATTCTCTTGTTTAAAATAATCTTACTCCATCATAATAATATTCCTATAGCACTGACGGGATGAAGGAGGCTTTTATCACTTAACAGAGGCAAAGATCTGCAGTTATTATTTCATAAACATCCAAAGGAATCGTCAAGCTTCCTCAAAGCTCAAGGCTGCTCTGTGTTCTTGATGGAAAGCATGCAGAGCTGAGTTTCTCTTGTACTGAGTGGGTAGAGAGCTCTAAAACAAGAGGCCATTAGTGGTCAACTAACTCATTTCCTTGGTAGAACACACGATTAGTCAGCCATTGATTCAAAGGCAATAATTCAAAGGCTCGTAATCAGCACCCTCTGTGTGAGTCATTTAAAAACTCTGCAGTCTGAATATAAAAAGCCAATCTTGATAGTCAACAGATTTCCAATGAATACTTAATACAATGCATGATGCAAAGAATTATGCATGCAACTAAATACCGTCTGAGACAAGATGAGGCCGTTTTTGTTAAAATTAATAAGAAAGACCCCTCAAAAAAATATATATATATATATATTTATATTTGTTATTTATATTTATATATGCATGTCTATATGCAGTTCTATTGAAAAATATACACCAAGAGGTTATGTTAGGATCGTAGGTGATGTTAGTGTTCTCCTTTCTGATTGACTGCATTTTATAAATCATGTCAAATGAACACATACTGCTTTAAAGAGTTCGTGTTTTTTAAGAAGATGTATGAAAGAAAGTCCCTAGTTTTAGGGGGTAAACTATCTTTATAGGGAGAAGTGAGTCTGTCCAGCTTGATGATGGACTGGCTGTTGATAAGCACTAGCATTTTTTTCTTACTCAGCTTTCAAAAACCACGCTTCTACGTAAATAACATAATAAGCAGAGCCCAAGTTCTAAGAACATTCCAATAAATAATTTGTTCAACTGTATTCAGTGGAAATTCACCTTTTATGGGCTCGTCAATAAACCAATCCTCCATTTAAAACAGTTTCCATGGTAAAATGCATTTGAATTTTCAATAAGCAACTTTAAAATTGAATTTCTGGAACATAACCCAGAAATGCAGAAGGAACTTCTATACTTGCCTTAGTGTATGATAATAATAAGTAATGCTTACTGTTACTCACTGCATTCATAATTTCATTTAACCTTCCAACAGTCTCATGCAGTAGATTTCAATATCATTCCCATTTTACACGTGAGGGAATCAAGCCACATGGATCACAAACCCCGCAGGAGGTCAGCAAGCCCGTGCAGAGTAAGGCTGGAAGCCAGGCAGTCCAGATTCACAGCCTGTACCCAGCCCCTGCCAGTTCCCCTATGCCACAGGACTTGCACATAAAAGTGATTAACATGTTTTCATGATGATAAGCCCACGTTAAAGTGAGCACGTTTCAAATTTTTTGACCAAATAAAAGGAAAACTTAAGCACTCGATACAACTGCTTTCATACAATTAAATTAAAAGGAAGCTCTGCACAGATACCTAGCAGTCAGCAAGGGTGCTCGTTTTGGCAGCACATATACTAAAATAGGAGTCAGCAAAAGTTTTCTGTAAAGGGCCTTATAATTATTTTAGGTCCAATGGTTGTGTGGCAACTACTCACCCTGGCCTTTGTAGATTTCAAGCAGGCATTAACAACAAATAAAGAGTGAGTACGGCTATATTTCAATAAAACCTTGGGTATAAAATGGGCAGTGGGCAGACTTCATTTGCGGGTGGTAGGCCACTGCCCCTGATCAAGACGCTATTATTAATGTAGTTAAGAAGTCCAAATATATCTGTTAATGCTTCAAAGCAGGGGTTTAGGTGTTTAACTACCGAGAGATTTGGTAAAATTTCCTGTGGTCAATAAGAAATAGCACAGTCTTGGTCTGAACCATCCAAGTGTCTTAGAATAATTGTTAATTAATATTACTAATTAGCATTACTAATATATGTATTGGTCTATCCTGGTATGTTGAATGAAGAGAATGAAGAGAAAGGCATTCTCTGCAAAAATATTGTTGTATACATATGGATGCTTTTAACTAATAGTCAAATGAGTGGTATGAATAACAAAGAGAAGCTACAGATGAGAAAACTAGACCTCTTCAAGCTTTTGGGGTTAAGACCTAAAGTGTATGCAACACCAGCTGCAAAGACTCTACCTTTAATGGTCCTCCGAGATACTGTGCCTTCCGAAGTTACCAAGAGCATCACAGTTAAACTTCCCGGTACAGCAATATAGATTTGCACAGATCTTTGCATATCTAAAACTCTACAATAATTCCACTAAGAGATCTTTATATAGTTGTACCAAACAAAACTGAATCCTATAGGAACTTAAGCAAATATCACAGTTCTCTGTTTATAATGAAGTCAACACACATTTGAATCAAATTTCCATTCTGAATTTTTGAAAGCCCTGTAAAAAACGGCATCTGGCAAGCTAAAATTGAGACATAAAGAACAACTCAAGAATGTCAGGCATTTTCAATAGTTGATCTTCACGTCTCATGTTTCTTTTAGTAAACATAAGAATGCAGAAAAACTGGCAAAATTGCATTATTTTTTGCATGAGGCAATCTTTTGAAAACCTTTTAGGTCTGGACTTAACTGTCTGCTTTGCAATTAGGGAGCTCTATCGACAGAATTCTCTGCAGATCAGGACTTTACCCTTAGGAACAGCAGAGGTTTTAGACCCCACGTGCGTAGCTAAAGGACGTCAAAGGTACAGTGCCATTGATTGAAACAGATGAATACGGCTGGTTCTTGATTTTGTGAAATGCCAGGAAAATAATTTAGCATCATCTTTGCCCTTTCCACCACCTTAACAAAGAGGGCAGAAAAGCACAAAACCATGTTCTGAAACAGTGAAAAGAACTTGAGTGCATAGTGTCAAGTTCAGAATTTCAGGTGGATCTTCTCATGCTAGGAACACATCACATTTTACCGTGGGTATGGTCATCTTACTTAGAAAAGTCCGTAGAGGGGCGCCTGAGTGGCTCAGTGGGTTAAAGCCTCTGCCTTCAGCTCAAGTCATGATCTCAGGGTCCTGGGATCGAGCCCCGCATCGGGCTCTCTGCTCAGTGGAGAGCCTGCTTCTGCCTCTCTCTCTCTCTCTACCTGCCTCTCAGCCTACTTGTGATCTCTGTCAAACAAATAAATAAAATCTTTTTAAAAAAAAAAAAAAAAGAAAAGAAAAGTCCGTAGAAACTAAGAAAGGATACAAAAATGTAGTCATCCATGTATCTCTTCTTCAGATTCTCCACGATGGCGTTCTCTGTGATCTTGGAGAGCAGGACCATGTCATCCACGCCGCTGTGCTTAACATTGTGGCTTTGCCAGTGGTACCGGTAGGCACCTTTGCTTCCCTGGGAACAGAAAACGCACAATAATTAGGATGCTTTATTTTCTCCTGATGGGGGAAAAAAAGCGACGAAGCTCCCAAATATTCCTTACATCAAATGCTGCAGAATGAGCAGAACAAAGATTTTGTTATTAACATTATCTGGATTTAAATTTCAGCTTTGCCACCTATGAACTAAGAGAAGGGAGGAAGTTACACAGGCTCACTGTGTCCCTTAAGCTGCTCTTCTCTCATTTGTAAAAGAGAAATTAAGACCCACTTTATAGAGTTCCTGTAAGGATTAACTAAGATAACATATATAAAGTACTGAAGAGTATCTTGAGTATAACACAATAAATGACCAATGGTCAGGACCCCTGAGTGGCTCAGCCCCTTAAGCATTTGTCTTCAGCTCAGATCATGATCCTGGGGGCCCAGGATAGAGTCCCACACGTGGATGGAGTCTGCTTCTCCCTCCGCCCCTCACCCTGGTGGAGCTTGCTCTCTCTCTCACTCTCTCAAATGAATAAAAATCTTAAAAAAAAAAAATGAGCAATTGTCTCCAATAATTCCTTCAACCTTATTGTTTTGTAGAATTAACAATACAATAGGCAATAAAACAGAAACTTTCTACATTAATTTGCAAATTATAGGACAGAACTCAGAAGCAGAAGTAGTATGTATCACACAATGGCTAGGTAGGTCACATTGACCTAATTTCTCAAGCCATCCAAATTATTTTCCCTCCATAAACTTCCACAGTCAACGTTAATATGGGCTTTCCAGATTCAAAAGATAAGGTACATTTTGATGGCTGATCACTGCTCTATTAACAAGGAAATGGGATTACAGAAGGTGCCGTGGACAGGAGGACCTCATCCAGCCCCATGGCCTCCTTGGAGAGATGAAACCGTAGCCCTTGTCTGCTCACTGGATTTATGACCTAACACCAGAAGTGGCCTCTCAACACCCTTGGCCTGCTGGACTTCCTTTCACTTGGCACGTCTGCAGTGGGATCCCTGCATGTTATGCTATGTGCCAAGTTCTGGAGTTAGAGGCAGCTGGGTACACCGTGGTGGCTGCCCTTGAGGAACTCATGTCCACAAAAGGACACCTCGATATTGACGGAAGTAGCACATGCATCAGCAACAGTCAGTATGTAAACACATGTAAAACGGGTGTCCCAGGAGTGCTGAAGACTTCCTTGTCCTAGGGAAGACAGAACCAACCTCCTGGAAAAGGTGCCATTTGAAGGGAATCTAAAATATTTTGGAATTTGCCAGAAAAGACGAGTCAAGGAGGGACAGTCATTATAATCTAGACTCACTGGGGCAACCATCTGATAAGTATGAGATAATGGCAAATGAACAGGACAAGATATTAGAAGATCCTCCCTTCCCTTCACTCCCTTTGTGCATCCTATTGGAGATGTTGCGTGCTGCCCAAGTGTGGTGGGCATTGACCTGAGGGAGACTCGGCTCCTGCCCCCTTCCCGGGAGCTCACTGTTTTGGGGGATTTGGATAAAAGAGAAAATTTCTGAATAAGGGTAATAAGGCTATCTAAAAAGGCCACACACTCAGACATAAAAACTAGGATGAGAAAAGGTCCCAGGAGGTTCTTCGAGAGAAAGGGGAAGTGGAAGGAAACAAGATAAATACCACTTGAAATCTCATTTTGGAAAATTTATTTAATGTTTTTTCTCTGTAGGAGACATGGGTCCTTTGTAAGATCCATTCTAAGGGGCTCTGGGAAAAGCAGTTTTTAAAAACCAGGCAGGAAAGAGTTACCATAGGGAAGGTATACCAGTGCCATGGGCTCGCGCTCCCGAAAAGGGTTCTGGAAGGCTTGCCACCCATGCTGCCTTGCACAGGGACTCTTTATATGATATATTTGGCTTCCGCAGAACCACAAGCAGCATCAGTTCTACAAACTACCCAAGACCTCACCACACCTACTTCCTCTTGTGGCAAAGCAGAAAGAGGGAAAAAGCACTGGCTGCACAGGACTCACTCGGTCGCAATCCAAGATCCACCGTCTACTTCCAAACAGATAAAGGTTCCCTGCAACTCCTTCCCTCCTCTGTCCTCCCTTCTTTTCTTGATTATTCTCTGGGCACTCACAAAAAATTATTCTTCATCAAAAACTGAGGCCACGGAGTACCTAACCAGGAGGTATGTGTGTTTGTTTTTAACCCCGATAAATATCCATCTACTTAAGAGGTCAAATATGTTATTCTCTCTTTGAAAATGTAAGCACAGTTTAATAAAACAGAAGGGTATCAAGAAGCTGTTATTTAATGTCTGCGAAGGACAAGAAATGGAGGTGCTCTGTGTCACAGTGTATATGTTGGTACCGAGCCACAGAAACTGGCTTCTCAAGGTGATCCAGGTTGGTCTTGGTATCCAATCTGTCTTTTCTCTGTCTCACAGCAGAGTGAGATATACCCGTCTGGCCCACTGTCCTCCTTCTAATGGCAGTTATTCCTCATGAAAACAGGGCCTCCTTGTGGAGTTCACGGACTCATGGTCTCAAATATCTGCGGACACCAGAGTCCCACGTGTCTCTTCAGACCTCTCTCCGTAAAAGGATAAGGAACCAATAGTGAGACGGAACGCTTACCGCAACGGGCATTTGATTTGTGGTGGCTGCTCCTTCTGCTACTGCCATCAACTCAAAGAGAGAGGGGTTAACATTCTCATGCTATGCGGAAAGAAACAGACTTCCTAACTAGGAAGCAGCAAGGGTAAGATGCGAACCCAAGTCTCTATGATTATGAATTCATTCAAACATCATGGTTTCTTCAAAGGGTCTCCCTGGTGACTTTACTGGATATTTCCAACAGTTCCGTTTAAGATGGCCCCAGAATGATAGACTGTCTCCAAAACTGATTTGATCATTAAAAAGACCTATAATCTTTGTTAATGACCACTTTCTCTTTGCATCAAAGACTGAAACACTGGACTTATGTTTTATTTGGCACATTTCCTATACCCAGTTGGTCACATATACCTCCCCACCCCCCACCTCTCTGTCCCTCCTTCCCTGAGGCAATGATATTCGGGAACTCATTCAACCTTCACAATCATTGCCCATACTGTATATGATTATCTCTGTTATACTAATGAAAAAAACTTAATTGTCCAAGGTCTTCTAATTGTAACTTCTCCATCTTCAATGACCCCCACCTTACTATTCCTTTCTCCTTTCTCCTTCCCCGTATCAGCCCCTCCCGGCCCCGCCCCCAAAAAACAATTCATATGAAGTAAAGTGGAAGAGGGAACATAGCTAGAAAGTGTAGGAACAATCAGAGCCTTTGGGGAAAACTGACCCACGTGGATTATCAAGGACAAGATCAGAATCCACCCCATGGATAAATGAAAGCAGAGCCAGGGTTGGGCAGGGCAGTTCTAGCACAGCATGAGAACTTCGTCGGAGAAGCTAGGGAACCGAACACAGATGCGCAGGCTCTCACCCTTGCTTGAAAGTTCCCCACAGTGAAACAGAAAACTATTTTCTGTTTTTCTGTAGGGGACGATCAAGTTTGATCATAGCATGACTTTTCTAGATAGAGGTCTTCCGCGGAACACAGCTGCGGGCAGGCAGCAAGTGGGAACGCTGTGGGAAAATGGTTATCATTTTATAATCCTAGACAATGTCCCCGGAAGCAGGGGCTGGACATGACCTTCAGATCACAAACTACTGTGCTATGGCTGTGAGAATATGAACAGTATTTCTGGGACAAATAACCTTGACCTTTTTGCTGCTTCCTCCCGCTCCTGACTGGGAGGGCGGGGGTAGAACTGGCTGCCTTGCGCACTGGGAGAAGGAAGAACAGCGGCGGGGACTTCCCCATCTGAGAAGGGCCATTTTCTGCAGCTGGCAAAGGCCTGGCTTACCAGGCTATCCCCACAACAAGAGTCAGCTTCCTTCTCTTCTGTGGGCTTCTTCTTGGGTAGGTAACTCAACTTTTGTTTCCACACTAAAAATAGGAACATTTTAAACAAGTAGGGGTACTCAGCAATTATACGTCCTACAGTCCTTAAAGAGCATGGCAGCACTGTGCAAAGGAAGGACTATAGCTGCTGATGTGCCAGCTAAGAAAAAAAAAAAAAGAACATGAAAATCACAATAAATGTTACTCTTAGCCCTGACAGTTATTACAATGAGGAAGGGAGATATTTCCTGTTACTAAGGATTGAATGCAGACTTTTGTGGGTCCATGTTTGGTTTCTTTCTTTCTTTCTTTAAGATTATGTATTTATTCATTCATTCATTCATTTATGAATGAGAGTGTGCATGAGCACGCCTGAGTTGGTGGGGACGAGGAGGAGAAGACCTCAAGCAGTCTCGGGCTGAACCAGCAGCTTGACACAGGGCTCGATCCCACGACCTGAGCCGCCCAAGGCAAGAGTCCATCACTTAACTCACCGAACCACCCCCACGCTCCCTCCACATGTGGTTTCTAACAACGATTCCGTTTATTAAAAAGCAATGGATTCACACACACGTTCTGGAAAGGGGAGTCCACCCATGTGCACATAATGGCCTGGTCTGTTCCTCACATTTAGGAGGTAGCACCAAGACACAGGAGTCCCTCGTGCCGAGGAAGGCGTCCGGTCGCTGACTCTCTGACTTTAAAAGGTGGAGTGTCCCTCGCCGCTGAGTGTTTACCAGGGTGGGGACCAGGAAGAGCAAAGGTGAGTCAGCACACAAAGGTAGGACTGTTCTCCATTGAAACCCTACTGTCCCTCAGCGTGGGGAGGCAGGGGTGGGGTGGGGTGAAGGGGTTTGAGGGTGTTTGGGGGGCCTTGAGGGGAGCCACAGCCACTCTCACTAGTGTCTCCGTGAGCAGTTTTCTTCTCTGGTTCGTCCAGGAGCGAGAAGGAGACCATACACAGGGTAAGTCTTGAACGCCTTTCAGACACCCAGAAGAGGGAGGCCATGAAATGCGTTGTGGCACAATAGGCCTAGTGTTGGGCAGGGCCTGGCGGGGAGGGGGTGATCATAAATACCTTATCCTCTTCCAGGAAGCGTATACTGCACAGTATTTTTAGAGAGCATTGTAGAAACAGGGATCAAAATTCTAGTCACGCAGACCAATATATAAATAGTTACTTAAATAAAAATAAAACTCACACTTTCTTTGTTCCAGTAATTCTTTTTAGGAATTTACCTTAAGATACACCAAGTGCATGTGCCACGATGTACGTACAAGCCTGCTCACTGATGCACAGTTTGTTTTGGGGAAAACTGGACACATGGTTTGGGGCCGGATGAGAAGAGGTCAGACCCGACAAAGGAATTCCGGCAGTCGTTAAAAGGAATCTGCTTCTGCTAACATAGAAGTATCCTCAAGACACCCAGGGTCATGAAAACAGCAATCGATATGCGGACTGAAGCAGAGAGTGACCGCAACTGTCTAAAATTCTTTTTTTTTTTTTTAAAGATTTTATTTATTTATTTGACAGAGAGAAATCACAAGTAGTCGGAGAGGCAGGCAGAGAGAGAGGGAAGCAGGCTCCCTGCTGAGCAGAGAGCCCGATGCGGGACTCGATCCCAGGACCCTGAGATCATGACCTGAGCCGAAGGCAGCGGCTTAACCTACTGAGCCACCCAGGCGCCCTAAAATTCTTAAAAGACACGTGATTAATTGCGTTCTTGAAAGATACACAAGGTTCCATTGGGAAGAAAGCCTGGGGTTTTGGGAGAAGGGTATCTTCTACTTTCCATTTCAAACTTCTCTGCAGTTAACTTATTGTTATTATTTTTTAACCATATTAGGCCTGCGTTAGTAAAATAACCAAATAAACAGACATGTTGAAAAGGATGCCCATACATTCGAGAATTGTCTGGCGGTGGTGTTGGGTGTTGATGGGCCTATCCCGAAGCTGGGATCATCACTGTACACCTGGGTTCTGTGCCCCTTCAGGGTCTGTAAAGTAGATTGGGAGATGTTGCCTACATGACAAGATATTATCATATCTGGGATGTTTAGCAGGTCCATGAGCATAACAGCATGGCGGATCTGATTTCCAAAAGACCTGGGACTAGAATACTCCCAATGTTTCAAGTGTATCACCCTAACAGGCAGATAAACCATATTCTGATTGTGAACAATGGACAATGGGGTAAGGCTCTGGCCTGTGGTTGAACAGGGCTTGTTTTTTAATGGGATTTTTTTTGTCCTCATGAGTCATAACAGGAAAGGAACAGAACTCTCTGTTGTCCTTTAATCTTTTAATTGACAGTCTAGGATTTCTACCTTTTGAAGTTCTGCTATTTGACTGCAATGAAACACTTCTATGGCAAATGATGGGGGGGAAAAATCAACCATAAATATTTGTTTCCTCTGAGCCCGGCACTATAAACGCACACTGGGATTGCAATGACTTTCCACTTGATGGAATTCAGACCGCTCCCCCCCATTTTGGTGATGTGAACATGTATGTTTGAAGCAAGCATGTGTGGATATGTTGAACTGCAGTGAATGGAGTGCAAAGAAGTGTTTCTGGTGCAGTAGCGGGGGTGGGGAGGGATGAGGCAGTAGGTAGCCAACAAATCCCTTAGCGTCAGAGGAACTAACATTTACTGAACCCATCAACAGGTGCCGATGTACTTTACATGATCTCATTTAATTCTCACAGCCCTGCAAGACACGAATATTATAATCCCTTTGTCCTGGGATTGTAACGTAATCTCTGCTTGGAGGAGCTGGTGAAGGAGAAGTACACTGGGGGTTTGGCACATCCAGTGTGGGGAGCCCTCAAGGGATACAGGACATGGGCTCATTAGTTATCATTCATGTTAAATATATGTGACCTGACCCAAAGTTCCATATTTGTGTAACATCTCCACTTCCATGATCTCAGTTAATCCCTGTGACCAAGGGCCAGGACTGACTTCCTTGTCGTTCCTTCCACTATACCACAACTAACTTCCAACATGATCGCCAAGTGTAGATAGATGCTGGCTCCAGGATCGGAGGGCCAGCAGTCTCCTAGCCAGGGCTGGCCCGAGTCAATCTGGAAGCAACTAGACCAGACGTCATTTATCATCTAAACAGGGACACTCTGAGCGCAGAAGAGAGTGCTGTTAATAAAGCTGGAACATGAGGCATGAACTGAGGCTGTCTCAGGTTGCGCACTCTATCTGTGACCAAGTTGATCTCCAAAAAGTCACAGGCAGCTTTCAAAGACTGGCCCTCCCAGCCAGGATCCTGGGCTACTTACCCACAGGTCCCCCACAAATCCCTCAGTCTCTCAGACCCCCAGCGGCTGCTATGAAGATCCAGAAGATGGAAAAAGAATGCTAATGGCCCCAACCCCCAATGCCTCTCGGGGTAGCGTTGGTTTTACACAATGACACCATCAGAGGGCAACGTATGGATGGTACATAGCAAGTGGGCAACATTGAGTAGAGGAGGGAAAAAAGGTCTGTTAAAAAAAGAAAAACAAAAACAAAAACAGGGGCGCCTGGATGGCTCAGTGGGTTAAGCCGCTGCCTTCGGCTCAGGTCATGATCTCAGGGTCCTGGGATCGAGTCCCACATCGGGCTCTCTGCTCAGCAGGGAGCCTGCTTCCTCCTCTCTCTCTCTCTCTCTCTCTCTCTGCCTGCCTCTCTGCCTACTTGTGATCTCTCTCTGTCAAATAAATAAATAAAATCTTAAAAAACAAAAACAAAAACGAGAGACAGTAAAATGCCCAAATTTTAAGTGCATATATGGCATTTTTATATAAAGTATCTGTGTGGAAATATGGTTGTTACAATGTTGCATATGTTGCATCTCTAGTGTCCTTTCTGCGTGGTTATTTTTCTCCTGAGCACGTATTTATAAAATGTACACACACACACACATACTGGGTTTCAGTGAAAAAAGATCACCTCAGGGAGGAAAGTACTCTGTGAAGTGAAATGAAACATGACACTATTTTCCATATTTTTCATTAGTCTGTGTCAGCTCAGGTCTCCAATTCTTGTCTATCCCTGGCTGCATTGCAGCTACAGTAAACTCTTTTTTAAACAACAAGGAGTCCCCGCAGGCAAAGCAGTCAGCCCAAGATGTTGCTCCCAAAGGACCATTTTCTATGGTCAAGGAACAATTCCAACCTAACATAGCTCATCAATTCCACGATGCATTTTCTTCATATCCTAATATTCTGAAATCAGGATGTCCATTTTTTAAAGCAATATCTACCCCCAACATAGAGCTCCATCCAACCCACGGCCCTAACCCTAACCCTAACCCTAACCCAGGATGCGTCTTTCTAATCAACGTTGTGTCACAGCTTAACTGAGTGTGGTTTTTCTTTTCTGGGGTTTTCTTTAAAGCAGAAAAATAAAATAATGATGGCTCTCTTGCAACCAGTAGTATCTTTCAGCTTGATGAATTATGGCACTTAACACTTAAAAGGGGCCAGGCACCAATCCGTGAGCCTCACAAATATTAAGTCACGGTGTAATAGCTTCAGAGATAGAAAATGTTACAAAGATTTACAGTATTCTGGAGGTATCACACCATGCATCAGTGTTACTTCAGAAACTGCATACTTGGGCGCCTGGATGGCTCAATGGGTTAAAACCTCTGCCTTTGGCTCAGGTCATGATCTCAGGGTCCTAGGATAGAGCCCCACATCAGGCTCTGCACGGCAGGAAGCCTGCTTCCCTTCCTCTCTCTGCCTGCCTCTCTACCTACTTGTGATCTCCCTCTGTCTGTCAAAAAACTAAATAAAATCTTAAAAAAAGAAAGAAAGGAAGGAAGGAAGGAAGCAAGAAAGAAAGAAAGAAAGAGAGAGAGAAGGAAAGAAAGAAAGAGAGAGAGAAGGAAAGAAAGAAAGAAACTGCATAGTAGTTTTACTGGTGGGTTGATGACTGCCCAGTTTGAGAAGCTTCCTTGAAAATGTTTGCAAGCAGCAAGGGCATTTCCTCTCTGATTTGGAAAGGCATGTTCTGATTTGTATCTCTTTCAACCTAGGAGTTCCTTCAGGGTTAAGATTGTTTGAAGCAGGAAGGTCCCTACCTCTCCCCTCTCCCAGATACACCCACCTTGGGGGATTACAGTGAGTTGTGACCCTTATTCACAGACACCATGGTCCAGAGTCTCCTAAGCCCAGAGCTGTTTTCAACTACTCTCAAAACTTTTCTATATCGTTCCTATGCTTCCGCTGTTTCTATGAACTGTCCCTTTTAATTTGACTAAATCCTAAACAATCATCTCCATAAACTCACCAGTTTGGTGTGTTAGCTTTACTTCTTCCATATGTATTAACATAGTAATGAGGCGTTCAATTAAAAATACACACATTTGAGAGGCAGGGCAGAGGGTTGTGGGGGGAAGGGAGGGAAAAAATGAAACAAGATGGGATCGGGAGGGAGACAAACCGTAAGAGACTCTTAATCTCAGGATACAAACTGAGGGTTGCCGCGGAGAGGGGGGTAGGGATAGGGTGGCTGGGTGATGGACACTGGGGAGGGTATGTGCTTTGGTGAGTGCTGTGAATTGTGTAAGACTGATGAATCCAGACCTGCATCCCTGCGGCAAATAATACATTATGTTAATAAAAAAAAATACACACTGTAGGGCTGTCCATCTTGGTGCCGTGTTTCATACGTAGGGGCCCACTGCCATTCTCTTCTGAGCCTGCTCTCACTAATTTCAAGTCTAACCGTAGGGTACATGTGTATGTATGGATGTAGGTGTGTGTGTACGCGTATTTATTTTAGGTAGGCTCCACACCCAACATGGGGCTTGAACTCATGACGCTGAGTCATATGCTCTACTCCCTGAGCTGGGGGACGGGGAGTCGCAGGGGGCGGGGGTGTCCCTAGCCGTAGGGAATTTGAATGGCTTCTCTTCTATTTCCCAGATGTATTGCTCTCTGTTGTGGAAAATCTTGCACGGGAAAACTAGATTCCCTTTTGGATAGCAGGTGAGAGCCTAGGCTCTGTTTTCATAAGTAGAAACGACTCTGTACTCATGTTCCAAAACCTCTGCGCATTTCATCAGGGATCCCAAGACCCCTCCTCTAGTCTTCTCAGAAAACCCTCTAAGCCGCACGTGGGACATTTTAGTGGTCCCCCAGGAGGAGGTCTTGTCTTGAGGCTAAGGACGTAGTTTTCTCTTGGGAACCTGCAGTTTATTCCTTCTCCCTAGGGAAGCACTAGTTGGAGAGCTGGGAAGCTGGGCGGGCACTGTTCTCTCCCCCCTCAGTCTCTAGGAAATCTCTCTCGCCCCTTTGGGAGGATATTTTTCTTCTCACACAATGGCTAATTCTCATGACATACCAGCACTGCTTTGAACACTTACTACATGATAACTTATTTGCTGTTCTTCGCCTTACCAGGCAGGGAAACTGAGGCACAGAGACGTGAAGTAACTCGTCCCGCTGTTTCAATCCCCCGGCACCCGGCTCTCAAATCTTTGTGTCCAACCATCATACCTGCTGCCTCTCATAATAAGGTTAAGTGGCTGTTGCAAATGGGAATCATTCTAAAGTTCATAGTAATTGCATGATTACATGTTTACTACCCACCCTGGCCCAGCCTCTTTCATCTGCACAACACCACGGAGCAGACACTTTTATAATTAGTATGGAGGCTACCGTGTGCAGAGCCCAGCACCACGGAGCCCGCAGAGCAAGCGGTCTGACTGGTACAGGGCCCTGCACGAGTCAGAGAAGCTCGGGGCCGTGGCACTGGAACCCTTGGGAGCACAGCTGCTCCCTGCCGTGTCCCCGGCAGGCAGGGCAGTGCCTGGCGCCTGGTTGTGCTCCAGGGGAAGGAACTCCAGGCCTCTTCAGCTCATCTCAGGACTAGGTGCATCTCCCTGCAGCAGCTGTCGGTGGGGCCCAGAGTCTGACCCAAGGAAGAAAGAAGTTTCCTTTCACCTCCGGCTTGGGAGATCAAAGGGGAGAGATGTTTCTCCTAAAGACAACTCTCTTTCTCTCTCTCTCTGTTTTGTTGTTGTTGTTTTAATTTATTTGACAGAGAGAGAGAGAGAGAGACAGGGAGAGAGGGAACACAAGCAGGGAGAGTGGGAGAGGGAGAAGCAGGCTTCTGGCTGAGCAAGGAGCCCGATGAGAAGCTCGATCCCAGGACCCTGGGACCATGACCTGCGCCAAAGGCAGCAGCTTAATGACTGAGCCACCCAGGTGCCCCTAACCCTCCTCTCAATCGCCCGTTGTCATCCAGACAGGTGAGGGAAACGGGCTACTCTTGACAGAGGGATGAGGGCGCTTCATGTTACAGCATAAAATGAATCAATGGTATGAGATCTCCTTATCAGACAAACGCTAGTCTCACTTCTGCCTCTATTTATAGATTTTAATCAAACAAATGATGACATGTGAGACTGATGTCAGTCTTTGCTGCTGTGGCTGGGCCAGGTTGACAACAGCTTCAAGCATTTACCAGCCCCTGCAGGGCCCTCCAGGTCAGCCCTCCTGTTTTCAAGTACAAAGGTTGGGGAATGCAATTCCTCTTACTAATCCAGCCATTACATTAGAATCAACAGACTTGAGTTCAAGGACAAGCTCTACCTCGGTGACCTTGGGCAAGGTCGGTTTCAGGGAATTTTATTCTCCACGATTAAGGCATCTATTCAATACTGTATAACTAAATGTGATTTAGGGTTTGTGCACCTCTACCAATAGGACTTTCATGAATAGATAAACCAAGAAAATAGAATCTTAGCAGACTGGATGTCCATAATAATTTTTGGTTTGAAAATTACAGTCCCTGAAGTGATGGTAGCTGTTCAGTAAGTTTCTTTAACTTAATTCAGAAACCAAAGCCATAATGCAGGCAGGCCAGCTAGAAATACCAACACCAGTTGTTCTTGTTCCTATAATCGAACAACTTCTTGACACATAAAATGAACTACTGCTCTGTACCAAGGAAGAAAAAAAATCCTAATTTTAAATGCTGTTCTGCGAAAAAATAAATATGCAAAGACTTGCCAGCCAACTGAAGCAGAGTTGATATTAACCTGATTAAAAATAGTCTCCCTGGGCTCAGTATCATTTACAGCATCTTTCCATACTGATTGCAAAACATGCATTATTTATGTCATGCAAAATGGTGGAGGTATGACAACCCAAGATAATCAACTGATTTTATATACTTTTTAAAGATTTTATTTATTTATTTGACAGACAGGGATCACAAGTAGGCAGAAAGGCAGGCAGAGAGAGAAGAGGAAGCAGGTTCCCCGATGAGCAGAGAGCCCATTGTGGGGCTTTAATCCCAGGACCCTGAGATCATGATCTGAGCCCAAGGCAGAGGCTTAACCCACTGAGCCACCCAGGCACCCTGTTTTTATATTTTAGTATTATTTAATTTTGCTGGAAAATGAACCGTTTGGGCATATCTGAATGAAACAATTCAATTAAAAAAAAAAAGTCTACAGAATTCTTTTCTTACATAGATTTTTTTTTTTAAAGCTCATGTAGAAATACCAAAAGGGAATAAAGAGTAAGATTTTAAGGGGAGGGGGAGAGGGGGCAACAGGTTGAGGTGTTGCTATTTCAGGATGTGCTAAGAGAAAAGGATCAAGAATGTGATCAGGGGTGTCTCAGAGATAGGGGCAGCCTTTGTCACGATTAGCCATGGGAATACTGAGTCTAGAAGCAGAACTCAGGGGTGTGGGAGGGTTCCGTGAGCACACAGTCCTTAGCCAATACTGAACAACAAAGTACAGAGGTGAGAAAAGCCTTCCACATTTTCTCCTGTATTTGGCATGGGCACATCTTGACCGTTTGCTTGCTTGATCTGGCCTGATCTGTGGAACCCAGGTGCCATGTCCCTCTAGGAGCAAAATGTAGCCATAAGGCTTTGAGTCTAGGAGCTTTTCTGGGTGTAAACAGGGCATGTTTAATCCAGAGAGATCTGGGGCTACTAAGAGGCAAACTGATAGGAGAGGAGGGTTCTGTGGGCACATCTGGGAGTGGGGGGGGCCACCAGAGCAGCCACGAATCAACATTGCCAATCAGTGTCACCAGGATGGAGAAGGCTCAGAACAGCTCCAGGCTGAAGACAAGACACTCGGTCCAACCTCTTACTCCTTTTCATCACCTGGCAGAGGACACAGAACCCACCCTGCCATTCTTCTCAAGACCCATACCTTGAACTTCAGGAAAGGACCAAGGGGCTGGGCTGAAGATTTCAGAAGGGGGTGGGGGAGAGTACTGAGTACACCTGAGAATGCCATTCAAAGTCCCAAGGGAGACAGCAAAGCAGGTGAGGTCTCCTAATGCCCTGTTCTCGGCTTATCTCTCAGAAGCCACACCCAGCAAGCACGGGGTGGGCGCCTGAGTGTGGGTATCTACACAGCAAGGAGGAGCAGAGACAGATCTCTTCTTGTGTATATGTATGCCCTGCCTATAGAACTTCCAAGGGCTTATCCCTTACCTGCTGCGCCCCCTGTGCCCCAGTTCAGTGAGCAGGTTATAGGGATCGATTTGCAATCAAACCAATTTGGGAGATCAGCAGTGCTTCACTCTGAGCTCATCCAGGCCCCCCCATTACTTGGTCCTTCCAGGCTTGTGGGCGGCCACCCACCAGAGACTAAGCCTTCCTCGGACCAGCTTAAATCCTGGCTATAGACTCAACTGTCCACAAACACAGATTTTTAAAACTCTAGAAACTGGGAAGGGAGATAAAGAAAAGCAGAGAAGGAGAGAAAGCCCTCTCTCTCTGAGGGGAAGAGATTCTGACTGAAGAGAGATCTTAGTACCCCTCCGACTAAAAAGATTTTTAAGGACGTTAAGTGTTTCAAGGCTATTTAGTAAACACCGCATTGCAAGGATGCCAGTCTCTAAGCCTCAGTTTCTTTTTCTGTAAAATGGGGATAATAACAGTGACGAGGACTCAGGGCTTCTGTGGGAATTAAATAAGATCACGCGTGGAGAGTTCGTATTACACTGTCTGGCCCACCGGGCGGGTGAACTTGCCAATAATCGCAAGTGGTCAATAACAGCAAATGACCCGGGGACTCTGGGAGCCGGGAATCATGCTCTGATTGGCTATCGGGAGTTTCGAGAAAGAATGAGCACACTGTCTCATCGGGCTATCAAGAAGAGACAGCAGAGACAGGATTCAGTGAAGAAATACAGAACTTTTAAAGTTTCGTGATCCTCAAATGAACCTAATGGCACCGTATGTGAGACGTCTGGACCCAGACTCTTGAGAACAGGGATCTACGGCAGCAGAGCAGAAAAAAAAGACAGTTGCTGCCAGATGAGACATGCAGGGCACTGAAGAGGCTAACTAAAAAGGAAGCCTATAATGAAGGAGTGCTGTAAGGACCATCTGAGTAACAGATTGATACCTTACAGGAAAAAAGTGAAGGTGTTTAAACTAACTACAAAGGAAAAATGGCAAAGAAGGGGCAGAATGCTTCTGTGTTTACATTCTGAATCCTAAAATTTTAGAGCTGGAAGGGGCCGGGGCCGTACGTACCCATCAACCTCCAAGCTTTCCCTGTACCGGTGAGGAATCTGAGACCCAGGGAGGTGAGGGATGCCCATGGTGCCAATTACTTAGGGGAAGAACAAGGACTGGAACTCAGGTCTTCTGGCTCCTGTCCAGCACTTTCTTTGCAGCTGAGGCCAGACTCTCCTGAGCAAACCTATAGCAAAGGTTTTTTTTTTTTTTTTTATCACCCAGAGCTTCTGGAAAGAACAAATAAATCTAGGCATGTAAATATTTTAAAATTTCTTGGGCACCTGGGTGGCTCAGTCAGTTAAGCGTCTGCTTTTGATTCGGGTTGTGATCCCGGCGTCCTCGGATGGATGGAGTCCCCTTATCAGGCTCCCTGATCAGCGGGGAGCCTCTTCTCCCTCTCCCCTTGCTCCTTCTCCCCACCTAACCCCCCTGCTCATGCTTTCTCTCTCTCTCTCTCTGCCAAATAAATAAATCTTTTAAAAAATTAAATTTCTCAAATAATAAACATAATGTTTATGTTAATAATGATAATCATTTGTGAACCTTGACCCTCTGGCAATCAGACTGCATGAGGGTGCTGGTGTCCATCCAAATATGAAATATTTGAAGAGCTTAATTTCTCAGTTTTTAATATTAAGATAAACAGAAATAGAAGTTTTAAATGTGCCTTCCAGGTTATCTTGCCTGCAAAAGTCTATAGGCCCTAAACTTCGGGGATCACTTTCCTGGGACCCTTTACCTTCCACTGAAGATACAGGCCTCTATTTATGGGTGGTGGGAGCAGGGGGCAAAGTCCTGGCATTGGCTTAAAACTCAGAAGCAAGTAGAAAGAGGTAACCTTCAGAATGTGGGGGGAAAGGTCAGCCGAAATTGGAAAGCTATAATCTAACTGGAGATATCTGGCTGTAGAACTTTCTACTTTTGTAGTACTTTCTGTGGCCATAATCACTAAAATTGGAAACAAAACACAGCTAACCATGTCTGATGTGATTATGGGCCATGGGTGGGTCCCACCAGCTTAAAGTTCCCAGCTCCAGAGAAAATCCAAGACATTCATGGCTCACCGTATTCGGCAAAATGTAATACAGCATCGAAGGGACAACCCCTGCCTTCAAGAGGGGGGATCCAAAATGTTCACGGAATGTGGAATGGGCACTGCATTTCTTGAGCCCATACTATGTATCAAATAGTATGTTAGGTGCTTTGTTTCCCTTGGTCTCAAAAGAATTGTAGAACCAGGGATGTACTCCGATTCCCATGCAGGAGATGAAAAACTTGGCCAGAGAGAGTCACAGAGTCCAGATCTATCCTTGGGTTTGATGGAGTTAGAAACCCATGGTAGCTTCCTTCAAGGCTACTGTGGAAGACAAAGGAAGTCGATTCTCTGCTCTGGGAAACTCCCCCAAGATTGGCACGTTGTCGTCTGACAGCAAGGTGTCTTGTACAGCCCCTGAAGCTGCCTTGAAGTTGAATGAAGGATCGCCTTGGCAATGGAACAGAGATGGTTGCTCTGCCTACAGGGGCATTTCAGGCCCACTGCTAGGACCGACTCACAGAAGGATAATGGGGGCTGTGAGAAGCCTCTCTGGAGCTCAGAGGCCAGAGGGTTGGAGCTACCCTGAGACACTGTACCTCTGCCTCGACCCCATCTCCCTTCACAGCACTCCTCAAAGCCAGCTTGGAAGATGGAGTCCCACACCCTGGTCTTCGGCAAGTGCTGGCTTCTCATTTAACATTCTTTTGGGAAGAGAGGACAGCTTCCCTTTGGGGCAAAAGTGTCTCTTCCCCCAGTGAAGACACTCGAATATGTTCAAAGTAACCTCACAGAAATTCTCACTCCGACAAAATAGGCGACATAGACGTGAATTGCCGAAACAGTTCCAGCTACAGAACCTGCAGCTCCGGAAAGTCAAGAGCAAGTCATAAACTCTGGTCTCCCTTATGGTACGGACAGGAATGGGAGTCAGGGGGCTGGGGCTCACTCCCAAATGATCCCTAGAGCAGCACTGAGAAATCACATTAGACAAGGAATTAAGATAAAGCGAGAGCTGCTCTCTGGGCTGGGTAACCCACCCAGTTATAGAGAAAACGGGGCACGCAATTTGGGGCAGGACAGTGAAAAGACAATAGGTACCAATATCACGGCCTCACAAAGAGGGCTGTGCTCAGACACTGCCAGCAGCACCACAAGTGCATTTGCAGACACATTTGCATGGTTTCTGGTTGCAAAAATGCTGAGAGAATTCGACCACACTCTGCTCCCAACTGCATAAAAGTCCCTTTTGACCCAAGTCCCAGACCCAAATTAGGAAGGCAAGAAGCACCAGTGGTCCTAATATGCTCTCCCTGGCTGTGACGCCTTCTCTTCCTGGGAGCTGGGTCAAAAGCACAGCAGTTACTTACTAAAATCAAAGAGCCAACACCCAGATATACCTAAAAGTGACCACACACCAATTAGGGTCCACTGGCATCAAAAGCAGAAAGTTTCGCCATTTGTTTGATGGAATCTGGCTTTAAGATACAGAGGACCTGCTAGTTTCGCATTTACAAGAAAAGCTCACTTTGACTTTTCTTTTTAATTTAGTGGAGCAAGAGTACAAAGGTTAGGAAAAAGAAATAGCTTGAAATCCTGAGAAAGATAAAAGGGAAATGATTTAAATTAAACATTAAAAAAGAGAAAGACATAAAACAACCCTACAGATATACTGAATATACAACATAAGAAAAGTTTGTTTGATCATGGAGCAAGCGTGTGAATAAATAAAATAAAATACTATAAATGCTCTCAAGGAAAAAAAAATTAGAAAAAAGTTTCCTTCCGACTTCCATTCTAAGGAAACCGCAATTAACAATTCTTTTGCTTAGTACAACTACAGTTCACACGCTTAACTGGCTATATTCATTCAGCTTTGAAAATCCTAGGCCACATTCTCTAGTTTAAAAAAAAAAAAATGTAAGTGAATCAATCATTGACTGGTGGTGGGTAAATTTTGTTCGGTGGGTGTGTTTATTCTGAGTGGCTGTGAGTGAAGGCAAGGGTGATTTGGTTGGATTTGATTTTGATTTTTTTTAGTCATTTAAGATTTTCACCCCTCAAAAAAAAATTGGGCTCAGTTTTGAAGCGTGGTTTGAATATTTTTATTTTTATTTTTATTTTATTTTTTGAATATTTTTAAACATACCTAATCAATCGGTGTTCTCCCGGTCTCCAAATTGAAACTCTGAGCCACCTTTTCTTAAAGGTATTTTTTCGGCAGCACTTTCTGGCTATGAGTGAGTTTCTACGCTTTCGCTTTCTGGCTGTAGAGTCGTCGTCATTGTTATTTAGACCGACACGAAATGCTCTTTAGAGAGCAGGCATGCGAATCCCAAGCGAAGTGAAATTAAAAGTCGAGAAAAGCCAAGTTGGGCACAGGGATGGACAAGCATGCGCAAAGCTACCGAAGGGGACAGGAGGCCTAAAACAATGTGTCTTTCCTTTCTATTCTGTTTTGCCCCATTGTGTTTTGAATAGACTGAATCACTGCCCAGCTTTGGGGCCCAGGCTCTGAAAGGCCCCATTGTGAGGGATATGCTTTCCCTCAGCAGAGTGAAGGTTGCTGTAGTAACCTTCCCTATGAATTTCCTCACCAGTGTGATGAAAATCTCAACTGAATTGTGACATTACTATAGTTACAAACAAGACTGCAAAATGAGCTTGGGCCTACCAGTTTAGGGGGCCTTTTCTTATCTGAACTGGACCAGCGATCCAGGCCTAACGTGTCCACGTGGCCAAAGAAGGGAGGGGATTTTCTAGAAGGCAGAGCTTGAGAAGCGAACCTGGAGAGTCTAAGGGAGGCTCTCTCCCACGGGCATGCAAGTAGTGGGAAACGGGAGTTTGCAAATCAAGGCAGGGGTCTCACAGTTCAGGAGCTATCTCAGCCATAGAGTCGGCTGGGTCAGGAAAAGCACTTTCTGCTTCCTGAGCAGGTTGGCATGGGTAGCCAAGGTCCACGTGCCACAGGCAAAGAATAAGTCTGCACTTCGTTTGGAGAAACAGTTCAGGATTCAGCAGTGCCCCCTTTATTCTGCCATGACAAAGTGGCAGAAACCAATCACCCCAATGTCCCACACGGCACCTGGGTACAGTGAGCTCTAAAGACGGTTCACTATGTATCAAGCAACTTCTAAGCTATTTACAGGTATTAACGCATTTACCTGTGCCAACAAGCCTATAAAGTCAGCGTTATTGTTAATCTCCAATTTAAGGATGAGAAAGACCAAGCACAATGAAATTACATCACTTGCCCCAGATCAACACCAGTGAGCAAATACCCTCCTTCCAGAATCTATACTCAAAATCCGTTCTTCATTGAATGTTCCCACAGTAGGCCCTGGGTGCTCAGATCCGGAGCTCTGGGGCTTAAGAGCAAGCCATGGGCCAAGAAGGAACATCGATTTGAGAGTCCTCTGTTGATTCCTAAAAAGTTGTTGCCATAGACATGCATGAGATTATGCAGAACAGGAGGCAAACAGCAGATGAGAAAACCAAGGATGGGAAGCCCTTCATCCATTGGTTCGTTCATTCATTCATTCATTCATTCCAACAGTTATACGCCTCCTGGGGGCCAAGCACTGTCCTAGGTGCTGGGGCAACACTTGCAGACTGTACAGACAAGGCTCCAGGTTCCATCACGCCTACTTTCATTGGTGAGGCAGAAAACAGGCTAGATAGACAGGAAAAATAAAAGCAGCCAAGTGAGGCCAGAAGGCCAAGGCTGAGTACTTGGCACTGGAGACAGGAAACAGGCAGCCAAGATGGAATCCCCATCAGAGGGTGCAGCCCAGGTCACACAGAAAAACTGTCTTCCTTCCAGAGGAAACAGGCCCAAAGTCCAGCAGTCAGATCCCCATCCAAAAAGAGAAACACCACCACCTCTAATCTGTATATTGCTTCCAGCGTCTCCCTACTCAGCTGCATATCATCCCATGTGAGTCCCAGAGCAGCTCTGAGGGGCAGGAAGGGAACAAGTATAATGATGTCCATTTCACGGCCTGGATCGCTGGCAAAATTTCCCTTACTTTAGAGGAGCCCAGAGGAGTGATGGAGATCTGGGGAGGACAAGAGAGCAAATTTCCGGCTGGGCTCCTCAGCTGCAGGAACATCCCACTGCTTATGTCTAGCATGATAATGGCGAAGTCTCTCATGGTGGGATATTATTTTTATTTATTTATTTAATTTTTTAAAATGAAGGTGTGGTGGGGTTTTTTAAATTTTTTTTTAAGATATTATTTATTTGACACAGAGAGATGAGAAGTAGGCACAGCAGCAGGCAGAGAGAGAGGAGGAAGCAGGCTCCCCGCTGAGCAGAGAGCCCCATGTGGGGCTCGATCCCAGGACCTTGAGATCATGACCTGAATGGCGGGATATTATTAAGTTGGGCTGTGAGTCTCTGTGTGCTGCGTCTCACCTACTTAGAAATAAAAGAGGAGGCAGGAGGAGGGACCCAGAACCAGCAGCAGAGCTAGACTGCTTTTTAAACCCAGAGACGGGGCAAAACAAACAGCTCTTGAGAAACACAATTTCTAAGCTTACTTAAAGGTAGCAATCCCAGCCTAAAAGCCTCTCGGTTGAGTAATGCACCGCCCTACAGAGGGCAAAATTATCAAGGCGCAGAAAAGCAGGAGACGTCAGGCTGTGGATGAAGGCCCTACTTGATGCCAGCTTCTAAGTAAAATGAGGCATTACAGTAACTCAGCCCACAGCGATTTCCCGTTTTAACCGATGTTTCCTGTTTTCTATGCCGGGCATCATAAGGATATTCAGAACCAGACCCAGAGTTCACAGGCTGTCCCTTCACTGGGCTGCATTCTTTTCTGTTCACTCATCGCATAATGTGCAACATGACAACCCGAAACAGATCTGTTTTCCTACTGACCTCAATCTGCGACCACCATTGCTGCTGCTGGAAGAAACCCTCGGCTCTGGGGTGGGCCGAGATGGGGAGAGCAGCCCGCCTGGCCCGCAGTCCTCCAGGCCTGTTGCCCCTGACATAGAACTGGAACCTGCTTGGCTGGTGTCTCCACAGGAATCGTCCACAACTGGCTGGGACGGTTTGATTTAGTGTCAGGAGGACAGGCAGAAAGGGGGCAAAAATCTCTTTCCGGCCCTTTTGGCTGATGGCTAACCCAACCCAGCATAGAGGAGAAAACGGATTTTCTGTTTATTTTGTTTGTTTATGGTCGTAGAATAAGAAAAGTAGGTTTTAAAACCTTTTTTTTTTTTTTTAATAATTTCCCCATTTCAGGAAAGTTACAAAACATATACAAAGGATTCCTGTTTGTTACCAATTGGTAACATGTTGTCACACTTGCTGCTTTTCTGTCCCTCCCTCTCTCCCTGCCAAATATGTAAATTTTTCTTATACAAAGCAGTTGAAAACAGGTTGTATACATCACGCCCTCTTGTTCCTAACACTGCAGTATGTATTTCCTAGGGGACTTTTCTTATATAACCAAAGTAAACAATCTCAGGAAATGGAACATTGATACCATAGATGCCATAGTTTTTATCTAAGTCAATATTCCAATTTCATCAATTAACCCAATAATGTCCTTTGACAAGATTGTCTTTTGCTTGGTGCCAGATCATCCTGTTTTGCATTTAGTTTTCATATTTCTTTAGTCTCCTTTAATTTCTAACAGCTCCTCAACTTTCCTTCATCCTTTATAATGTTGACATTTTCAAGAATCCGGGCCAGTTATTTTATAGAATTTCCTTCAGTTTGGGTTTGTCAGATGTTTCCTCATAATTAAATGCAGCTTTTGCCTTTTTTTTTTTTTTTTTTTTTTTGGCTAGACTTCTAGTCAAGTGATTTTGTGTCCTTCTCAGGGTATCATGTCTGGAGGGACACGATGTTTGTTGATGTTTGTGGGTGATATTCATTTTTGTCACTTGGCTAAGTACTGTCCCATTTTCCTACTGCATAACTTCTATTTTTTCCTGCTGTAACTGCTAAGCAGTTTGTGGGAAGAGACTTGGAGACTATGTAAATATCCTGTTCCTTATCAAACTCTGACAACCAGCTTTGATGGAATTAGAATTTTAAACCCACTTATTTGGCATTCAGGGAGAATCAATTAACTCTCCAAGGCTGAGTGTTTTAGACAGACAGGGGCTATGGAGCATCTATGTGAGCGTCTCAGGGCCATGGTAGCTGATTTCCTCACACTTCCTGGGTTCCAGAGGGGCTGAGGTTGCTGGGCGACCGCGCTCCTCATCTCTGACAGCGAGTTCCATCCACCTCCACAGGGCGTGAAATAATGCATTCCTAGAAGCCGAACTAAAAACCAGAAGTATGAGTCAAGGTGATTCCTAATGGCCCAGAGAGCACCATGGGAAGAGCTGTCCGAGGAAATCACGTCTGCCCATACGCAAAGCTATTATGTGAGGATGCTGATCTCTGATTTCCTTTGTCAGGGTGCCCAGGAGCCTCCTCCCCCGCTTAATCCTCCCCCCACCACCCCGAGCTCTTGAATGAACAACTATCTACTTAGATAGTGGACTTGGAAGAAGTTCTTTTGGACCAGAAAGCTTAAAGCCTAATAGGAACAAGTGGATTGGGGGTAAAGAATGACGTGAGTAAAGAGGTGAAGTCTAAACTCAGGTCAAAGAGGCTGCCAACCATTGTTATTCAGCCACAAACAGAGAAGACCTTTATGTCCAACCTTAGATTCCGGACATTCTTGTTCCCACATGGGAATCTGCTACCACCTGGAATAGTCCTTAAACGTTTTCTTTTTGTTGATGAAGCTTGTGTGGAAATACTAGGTCTGAGGACGTTATTACCTATGAGCCACCAGTAGATGGCCGCTTCCACAACCAGAGAGAGCCTTGGACGAAGCCCAAACAGTCTGAAGGGCAAATTATCACAGATATAAAGGCCAGTGAGCTTATCTGGAGATCAAAGATTCTCCTTGGTCTCTCAGTATTATAGCCACATGTGTGAGAAGCCTGGGGCCCATTTCTAAAAGGGATGTATAAGCTAGTGATTTTAATTTTATTTATTTATTTATTTATTTTAGATTTTATTTATTTATTTGACAGACAGAGAGCACAAGTAGGCAGAGGCAGGCAGAGAGAGAGGGTGAAGCAGGCTCCCTGCCAAGCAGAGAGCCCGATGTGGGGCTCGATCCCAGGACCCCAGGATCATGACCTGAACCACCCAGGCGCCCTAAGCTAGTGATTTTAATAGTTACTGCTGAACCAACCCTGGAAAACTGAGCCTTACACTTTCTAGATTAAAAAGTTTCTTCTTGGACGCCTGGGTAGCTCAGTGGGTTGGGCCG
The DNA here is from genome assembly GCF_030435805.1 of Mustela lutreola. Taxonomy (NCBI): domain Eukaryota; kingdom Metazoa; phylum Chordata; class Mammalia; order Carnivora; family Mustelidae; genus Mustela; species Mustela lutreola. The sequence continues at coordinate 46,702,120 of NC_081296.1, forward strand.
CTGCCTTCGGCTCAGGTCATGATCTCAGGGTCCTGGGATCGAGTCCCGCATCGGGCTCTCTGCTCGGCAGGGAGCCTGCTTCCTCCTCTCTCTCTCTGCCTGCCTCTCTGCCTACTTGTGATCTCTCTCTGTCAAATAAATAAATAAATAAATAAAATTAAAAAAAAAAAAAAGTTTCTTCTTCTTCTTCTTCTTCTTTTTTTTTTTTGAAGAGTTTAGTTATTTATTTGACAGGGATCACAAGTAGGCAGAGGCAGGTAGAGAGGGGAGGAGGGGGAAGCAGGCTCCCTGCTGAGCAGGGAGCCCCATATGAGGCTCAATCCCAGGACCTTGAGATCATGACCTGAGACGAAGGCAGAGGCTTAACCCACTGAGCCACCCAGGAGCCCCAGAAAATTTTCTATCTAAGATTTCATTTTTCCTCTTCTAGCTAGAATCATGAGCTATACAGTATTGGTAGCGTATACTCTGATACTCTGAAGGATCCATAAATATAAACAGGAATTGGCAACAATGATAATAATTTCAAGGCTGGTATTCTTTTCATAACAACTGTGCTCTGTGGTCTTTTTCCTCAACCACATCCTATGTTTTTCACCAATTCAGTCTTTCACTGATTCAGTCACAGGCAACAATACCTGTGCTGGGTACTGTGCCAGCCTTGGGGATATAATGATTTTTTTTTTTAAGAGATATAAAGGTTTACAAATTAATGACTCAAAGTCTGCAGTTGCAGTTCGTGTGGGAAGAATGAATCCTGTTGACGTAAGATTCAGTTCTTTCCTCACATAAAAACACTGAATGAGCTGGTGACTACCAGGAAGGAGAATGCCCAGTGCAGCTCACACCTCATTGCAAAATACGACCCATGCTACCAGGTAAGCTGAGAAGACATGAATTCACACAAATCATTGATCCTGATCTTTGCTAACAAGTGACTTCTAACCTGAATGATCCCCATTTTTCTAAAAAAAGATTTTAATTCTTTATTTCACAGACAGAGATCACAAGTAAGCAGAGAGGCAGGCACAGAGAGGAAGGGAAGAAGGCTCCCTACTGAGCAGAGAGCCCAGGACCCTGGGATCATGACCTGAGCCAAAGGCAGAGGACTTAACCCACTGAGAATCCCCATTTTAAGAACTTTGTAGTTAGGGCTGACTGAGCCACCCAGGTGCCCCAAATAAATAAAATCTTTAAAAAGAAATTATTTGTGAGAGAGAGAGACAGCGCACATAAGCAGGGGGAGTGGCAGGCAGAGGGAGAAGCAGGCTCCCCACTGAGCAGGGAGCCCGATGTGGGACTCGATCCCAGGACCCTGGAATCATGACCTGAGCCAAAGGCAGAGGCTTAACTGACTGAGCCACCTGGGTGTCCCAGTTAATTTCATTTTGGAAACACCAGCCCAAGCTCTGTCAGATAATGATTAGCTTAAACCATCATTTATTCCATTTAAATTAGGTTGGTTTGATTTTCCTTAAAATTGTGGGGCTGTTTGACTTCAAAGATTATTATTGTTTTTTTAAAGATTTTATTTATTTATTTTACAGAGAGAGATCACAAGTAGACAGAGAGGCAGGCAGAGAGAGAGAGAGAGAGAGGAGGGAAGCAGGCTCCCCGCCGAGCAGAGAGCCCAATGCGGGACTCGATCCCAGGACCCCGGGATCATGACCAGAGCCAAAGGCAGCGGCTCAACCCACTGAGCCCCCCAGGAGCCCCAAAGATCATTATTTTTTAAAAATCTCAGTGCCTAACTATGAGACTCACAAATTTGGTGTGAGGTATGCTATACCATCTCCCATCTGGCAAGAGGTTTTAAATAGCCTAACTGGAATCCCTAAATCTTTCATGTGGTGTAAGATCTCTCTCAGACATAGTTTGTCACCACTGAGAAGCTGAAAAGGCATTTGAGCAACTGTTTACTACGGACCAGTTAGCTGCTCCATAATTTATCACCAGGTAAAGCACTAAGTGTTACATGCCAGGCTTTGGGTTCTCTTGAATCTCTTCTAGAGGAGAATCTAGGGCAGCTCCTCCCACCAGTAGGTCCAGCAAGACCAGTCCTTGGAGCAAGGCTGAGGGCAGACCGGAGCCGGTCTGTCAAAACCAGTCCTGGTTCCCAGGGCTCTGCCTGTGGGGCCCACAGGGAAGGCATCTGACATCTTTTACTGACAAAAGATACTACCAAGCATTTAGGACCATGTAACAGAACCTACCACCATTCTTAGCCACCCATCCTGCCCATTCACCCACCCCCTCACTCTCATACTTAATCAAGAGAGGAAGTGACTCTACCCCGATGCTGTCATAATTTTTGAAATCTGGAAGTGGGTCCCATGATGTGAAAGGAAGTTAAACGCTAGAGGAAGACAATGAATTCCTACACTGGTCTAGAGACCTGTTGATTGCCTTCGAGTTATAAATCTTCCAGGATTCTAATTATTTAAACAAAAAAAATTCCCCAAATGCCCCTCTTTGGTTGCAGGTATGGTTATTAAGAATTTTGTCAGGCTTTCTCGAACAGACTGGCTCTAAGAGAGTATCCAAATGATAAACTCATGATAACAAAAGTAATAGGAAAAACAAACTCTCTGAGTGGGCTTATTTTATACTTTTTTTCCTTTTTCATTTTAGCAGTAAAAGCACATGAATCCTCAGAATTTGTTTAAAATGTCTCCCTAGTTAATGGCCTACATCTGTTAATGCACCCACAGCCCTGGAGGAAAAACTTCCAAATTAGAAGGTACATTTACATCTAAGCACTTTAAAATAAATTCCCCGTTAATACGACAACCTGTCACCAGAGTTCACCTCCTTCCTCTGAACTGTCCGCATTCCTAGGAAACCTTACCCATCTGTTGGACTCCTGAAAGTCAGCCTTCCTTCCTGATGTCCCCCATCCCCTCACAGACTTACCAACAGGAACCAACTGGTGAAAGCACTTAGCATTGTCTCCAAGGCTAATCCCAAAGGCTCTAATTCATAATTGAGAAGTTTCTCTTGGATGCTGGGAGGAATAAAGTTACTAACTGTTACTCTGAGTACCTGAGTCAACTTTATTATCCTGAAGTCCACATTCTGCCACAACCTGGCAAAGAGCAAAGGCCCAGGACTGGAGCCTGAAGAGACTCTTAATTTCCTCTTCTGCCACTTACTGACTGGGTGGCCTAGGGATTCACATGCATTCCCCTGTTGCCAACATCTCAGGGTTGTTGGTGAGAGACCAATGAGATCAAGGGCAGGAAAGTCCTTTGTAAACTTTATGGTGCCATAAACATGAGTTATTTTGGTTAACACCAAGACAGAATGTGGAAACAACTTAATTCGTTAGTTTCTCCTAATTTATGCCCTTACACTAATTTGCTATATACTTCGCAGAACTTACCTTCCTTCATCCTCAAACCTGTTTTCCAAAGAAATGCAAGAACACCTAAATGAAAGTAAGCATGTGTACTACCTGCCAGAGCCAAGGCCTCCACTGCAGGTACCGAGATAGGATAGGATCTGGTGAAAACTCTAGTAAAGTCCTGGGTGGAATGAGCATCAGATATGGGAAAAGGTGAAAACAGGACACCATGAAGCTAACAGACACTGGCAGGCCAATAAGGAGACCAGTTAGCTACTAAAGGAAGATGCGGGGACATGCCAGATACTTAAGGCATCTTCCTAAATGTCTGGAGGGAACAGTCAACCCAAAATAGAATTTTCTGTATAATCGGCAGAAATCACCTGTCATCTTGATAGGGTACCATGCTATGAAGGAATGCTGACAAGGTAGATAAGAGAGAAGGGGCAGCATGCCGGGCTGGAGAACGCCAGTGCTTACAAGTCAGACCCCCTTTGCTGGGTGACCACAGCAGTCACTTAGGGCTCTTGGTCTCAATTTCCTCACGCATGAATAGAGTGTCACCATGGAACTCACAGGGCCAGTAAGAGAACTGTGCTATACTAGGAACCCATCTCAATTGTTGGCTTTGGCATGCTGTCTTGACATGAATTAGACATAAACACAACTGATTCTCTGACTAGTCCTTGAGTGCCCTGTAGACGAGGACATTTGTCCCTTTTTCTCTGAATTTCCCAGTCTACCCAGCTTAGTGTCTGGCACTTTTCAGGGCTTAATCAATTTTATTAAATTTGTAATCAACAGGTTAGGTGTACGTGCGTTATGACTGAAGATAAACGTCTATAAATATGTAAAGGTAAGGTATGAAGACAAACAAAAGACTCTTGCCAATTTAAAATACAAAAATGATATATGGAAGGTAAAGACTAAAAGTTAGGGTTTCTCTTCTGCCCAAGAGACAGTGGCATTGTGACCAGGACACCCATGAATTTGGTCTGCAAGGCTAGGGCATCTCCAGGGTGGAGAAAGGAAACTCTCTCGGGTATTGTCTGGGGAGACGATCCTCCGGGATCACTCCAAACTATCTACCATATTAATGGATTCTCATATAAAAGAAAATGTGGCACGCAGGTTGGTTTTTCTAGAAACCATCCAGCTTGATGGGGAAGCTCCAGGCCGCAAATAAGGCCTTCAGTTTCAGACCCCAATCAAATCTAAATCTGACGGGTAGAATCGGGTGCCAACTTGATAAAATCTTATTGTCTGAAACACAAAAGCAGGAGGCCCTGGTGTCTTCTGGGCTTCTGCTTGGAGCGAGAACTCCCAACATCCCCAGCTCCGTTCATGTCTCCAAGCAGCAGCATCGAGGTAGGGATGTCTCCCCTAATGTCCTCTATATCATTCAAGAGAGTGGTTAATGAAACAAAGTTGGGGCTCAGAAGCTGCTCATTTACCTGTACCAGCTACGTAGGACCCTCTCCTCATAAAATAGTAACCCCAGGAGCCTAACGGCTTTCCTGAACATACGGGACTTCCCAGCGACGTTTTCACACACACACACATCCTATAGGAGCGATGGCGGATCTGGGTGTGAGGCAGCCGTCTCCACCTGCGTTTTCAAAATGAGGAAATGGCCCAAGACTTGGCCAAGCTCACACATAAAGCAAAAGGCAGAGCTGCATTCTCACTTGGCTGCTTCAGGTCGCATTTCCTCCACGCTCCACAAAACTGGGGTGACAGGGACCCTGGGAAATAAATGGAGCTGAAATAGGGCTCGGCTTTAGAATTTTCCTTTCAACTTCGGAAGCCCCCTGAAAACTTCACAGAGGCTCTTGGGGGAAAGTGCTATCTTCTCGTTATTTAGGTATGACACTATGTACGTCATGATGTGACTTTCTGCCTGCCTTCTGCGTTCTCCTTTCAAATGAAATGGAACTTTCCTTTCAAGGAGGCTCCGTTGAAATGGCCCTATTTGGGTAGAAATGCCCTGGAGTCAGGCTCCTGGTTCAAATTTCCTTCCCAAGTACGGAGAAGTGGGGACGACTAATGCAGATGTCTTACTGATGTAAATTAGGCTATAAATCGAGCTCTTCATTGACCTCAGCTCAAAGAAAATCTTAGAAACACAGAATCTGCTGTTATTTCCCCTATCATAAATAAAACTGAGTGCCTTAGATCTATAAAGTACATCGTAATTCTTTTTTTTTAAGTAGGCTCCACGCCCAGAGTAGAGCCCAACGTGGGGCTTGAACTCATGACCCTGAGATCAAGATCTGAACTGAAATCAAGAGTCAGATGCTTCACCGGCTGCGCTCTCCAGAAGCCCCAAGTGCACCATAATTCTAAAAAGCACTTTCCTATCTATCCTTTTATATAATCTTCACAACCTTGTAAAGTTGATATTACCATCCACAATTTACAGATCAGGAAACAGAACCTTTTAGAGGGTAAGAAACTGGCCCAATGTGGCAGTGAGGTCACCTCTAAGTGAACCCAGATGTTCTAGATTTATAGGGCAGGATTACCCCTCCACGATACAACATGTCAACGCCTTCCAGCCAAAGACCACCAGGAACACACTTCTCGCTGCACAGCTGCATTCATTTACTCATCACAGCGAGGGAGAAAAGGCACAACCCGGCCCCCCAGCTCTCCTCAGTAAGAGGTTTTTAGAATCTATTAAAGGGGGACGCCTGGGTGGCTCAGTAGGATAAGCGTCTACCTTTGGCTCAGATCATGATCCCAAGGTCCTGGGACTGACCCCTGCAACAGGCTCGCTGCTCAGCAGGGAGCCTGCTTCTCCCTCTGCCTGCCGTTCCCCCTGCTTGTGACAAATAAAAAAATAAATAATCTTTAAAAAATTTTAAAAATAATTCTACTACAGGATTTGGGCTTTGGTACTGGGTTTGGGGGAAGGTTAAGGAAGCAAGGGTTTGCTCTAGATGGGGCGCCATCAGAAAGTACGGCAATCTACAACTGTATGTCTCAATATTATGTTCTCTGGAGGGAGTGGACTACAGCAGAGAGCGGGAAAATGGTAAAGCAGCAGTGGCCACTCCTATTAACCAGGTTGGATTGGGGGTGGTGCTGGTATTTGACAGTATATTATGGTGTGTAAATGCGCCTTGTCTTAGCCTGTATTTAGAAGAAATTACACAGTGGCCTTGTTTGCTCTCACTTGACCATGGTTTAAGCGGGAGCTTGTCTGAGACTAGTGTTGTGTGTGCACTTGCCCACGTCCAATGCAAGGACGTGGCCCAGCTGTGAGTGCCGGGCCACCTTCTAACAACACTGAGACTTAGTTGTGTCCCCGACAGAGGATGTCAGGGCTTGCTCTGTCTCCTTCTCAAGCAACGACGTCCCCTGAGCAGCCTTCACATACGAACAGAAGAAAGTCAAGGAAGATCATACGCAAATGATCTTTCAATGATCCCAAACCTTTACTTTCTGAAACCAAAAATACAATCAGCATTAAACTGCCCCAGTAACTCCCCAGCAGATGCAGTAAGGTTTGATCACAATCTCCGTGCCTGGTCTTGCCTCTCCTTCCATTCAGATGCCGTCCTGTCTGAACAGTTAATTGGGTTCACAGGCACAGAGAGGGCTAAACTGTGGCAGTACCTGCGAGCTGCCCCCAACATCTTTGCTTCCTTTCCTTTAGTGACCTGATCTCTGGCTTTTAGCTAGGCACACAGTTGCTCAGAAGGAATCCATTCCCAGATTCTTTATGCTGCTAGGTATGGCCGGGGATGGAAGTGGAAGGAGCAGGGTCCAAGCTCTCGGGCATATCACAAAGTGGGGGAGGGGGCATGACCTCCTCACTCCGTGCCCTTGTGCTAGATTGGCAGGTAGTAGCCAAGGCACCCATAAAGACCGGTGCCACACCCTCGGGGTGGCAAAGCGAAAACCAGGAAGTAGCCTACACCCCAGTGCTCCTTGCACCGCCTACATCCAAAATGTTAAGTGAGGGAGAAATACACACACACCCCCCAGTAACAAGCAAAAGAACCTCACTCAGGTCAACTACACTTTAATAATAAATTAATAAATCAAAAATATTAACTCGCCTGTGATTGCTGCTGCCTAGTCTCAGGGGAAAACTGTTTCCATTTAAATGTGTTGAAACTCTGTTTAATCCCAGAAGCTCTTTTATAGCTCCAGGTTTACACAGATCTTCCTTCCTTGAATCCCTCTGCTTTGCCCTTGTCGTCGCCTCTCCCCAGGAGTGCACAGGACAGGTAAAAATCTGTGTAGGACGTTGCTGCATACTCCGATGCCCCCTGTTTCATGAGTACATGTATGTTTTATCTAATTACAGATTTCTAATTTTTACCTTTTGGTTGCACTCTTTCCCAATAACACAGAGCCCCCTGATGGGGTATAAAGATACTGAGAAAATGCCTGCTTTTTTTTTTTAATGTTATTTTATTTTATAAACATATAAACATTTGTGTGGGACGAAGTCTGACTTAGCACCTCGGGTCTGGGATGAGAGGACAGGATGTTGAGCAGAAAGAGGGGGCACTGGGAAAGCATTCTTGGCAGGGAAATGAAGTTGAAGAGGCAGGCCTGCCTGGGTCATCATTCCCAGTTTTATTGATCTGGAATAATCAATAAAGCAGTGTGGCCACTGCTTTCTAACCTTTGAGTGAAACTAAGTCCAAGTGGACGTCACCCAGAGGAGCCGCAGAGTGACCCGGGCAGTGGCCCCTCTCCAGCGTCTCAGGTAGCACTTAAGTGTGGGTTAGCTGAACAGATCCGCCAGCAGCTGCGTCAACACCTAAGTCCCAGAGGATGTGGTTCTGCTGAGTTGTTCTCTGTTGAAGAAGGGGACACAGGGGGCCTAGCTGATAGACAGTAATAGCATCTGAGCAGCAGGGACCAGCCACTGTGGGCAAGGGACAGAACAAGCACCAGATTCTACCTATCAAACTCTACTGCCATTAATCCCAGTTATAACTCTGACATTGGTAACATTCTCACCTTCACTTTCACGGTTTGCTACATAGACTCCAAGAGCCCTCATCCAGCCCTTCGCGGGAGTATGCAACTGATAATGATTCCGATGAGTTGAAAGTAAATTCTCTGCAGGAATTTTTTTTTATTGATTTTTTTTTTTAAAAAGATTTTATTTATTTATTTGACAGGCAGAGATCACAAGTAGGCAGAGAGGCAGGCAGGGGTTGGGGCAAGGGGGGCAGGCTCCCAGCCAAGCAGAGAGCCCGATTCGGGGCTCGATCCCAGGACCCTGGGATCATGACCTGAGCCGTAGACCAAGACTTGAACCCACTGAGCCATCCAGGTGCCCCTCTGCAGGATTTTACTTATACTTTACTTCTCTTAATTTATTTACATTCTATTTCCAGAGGGATAGGATGGCAGAAAGAGCTCTGGTCCTAAGAATAAGGAAGCCTGGAAGAAGACAGGGAAGGAAGACTGAAGAGGAAGGGAAAGGAAATGAATAGTGTGGGGCACCAGCTCTGCGCCGTCACTTCATATACATTAATTGATATTTGTCCTCACAATAATCCTTTAAGGGTGGGGGTCTTGGTCCATTACTGATGAGAGAATGGAGCTTGGAGAAGTTAAGAGTCTTGTCCAAATACTAACCCTCGCCCCTGAAAAATAGCAACAGGACTTCTGCCCTGCAAAGGAATTTTCCGTTATATTTTCTAAGAAGGTCTGGGTCTCCCTGGAGGTCAGCCAGTCTTGGCCAAGTCTGCCTGGCTGATGGCTGGGAATGGACTTGAACAAAGGGCTTGCTGGGCTGAACTTAGCAGGTTTGGAGTGGTCATTCCCCTAGAGAACCACACCACATTTGCAAGAACCTTCTCAGGAGGTTGTGGGCTAACATATGTATCTTTTGTCCCCTTTTCCTTTAAAAATCTTTATTTCCATTGATTTCCAAGATTGCGCCTTATTTTCTTCCATATTATTTCCTTGTTACTACTCTCCTTTCTAGGATAATGAAGCATAATTGCAGTTAACTGGGAAAGGACAAAGAGAGAGAGGCTTCTCTATAAAGCCTTGTTTATCTTTGAGAAATAAATATATACACATGCATTACATATAGATAGTTATTATATACCTATAAATACACACAAACACACATGCACATTTTTCAATAGGCTAAGAATCACTCTTGAGTTCTTCCTCCCCCCACACCCAATCCTGTTGGCTCTGCGGGGATCTATACCTCCATTCTACCCCTCCCCTGTTCTTAAGTCACTGCCTTACTTAGGGTCTCATTATTTCTAACCTGCAAGACCATCCTAACTGGTCCTTTGATCAGTGCCCCACCTTCTGCTGCTTTGGCCCTGTGTTTCCTTCCTTCATAATAAAGTGAGCTGCCACATTACTCAAGGTGGAGGGAGCTTCCTAACTCCTTATGGGCACATTCCCCAGGTGAGTTTACTAGCTGGATATAGCAGCAGGCCCACTGCTATCTTAAGCCCTAAAATAAGATGTAGCAAAATAAGTGTCTGTTATGGGTTGAACTGTGTCCTCCTCCAAAAAAAGATATGGGGCTCCAGTACTTGTGAATGTGACCTTATTTGGAAATAGGGTCTTTGTAGATGTAATAAAGTTAAAATGAGGTCATTAGGGTGGGCCTCGATCCAGTATGACTGATGTCCTTTTAAGAAGAGAGAGGCATGCTGAGAGGCCATGTGATGACATAGAGATGGAAGTGATGCATCTAGAAACCAAGAATTGCACAACACCAGAAGCCAAGAGAAGGACATGGAACAGATTCTCCTCTAGAGCCTTCAGAGGGTGCATGGCCCCACTGAAAGCTTGATTTTAGAGTCCAGCCTCCAGAAGTGTAAGCATATCAATTTCTCTAGGATGAAGCCACCTAGTTTATGGTTATTTGTGAAGGCAGCCCTAGGAAACTGACACAGGATCTTTAAAAAGGTCGGAAGAGCTGACCATCAAGAAAGAAGCCTTCAAGTCAAAGCTCCAGACAAAGTCCAAGTCCATAATATGTCACGTAAGTCCTTCACATTCTGGTCCCAAACTGCCTTTCCAACATAAATGCTATCCTTCTGCCCGCCTCCGCACCCCCCACACACACTCCCGAGCCCCATGACTGATTCTCACGCACAGTAGACAATAGTCATGGTGACAGCAACTGGCCAGGGTGGCCCTGAGAGTGGGCCTGGGTCTCCACCATACTGAGCAAACCCATGATGCCCTTTCTCTAGAAGACCAAAAGCTGGGCAATGCTGAATCAGGCGGAAAGATCTGTGGCTTTGGGCACCAAATCAGAAGCATAATTTGGTGCCTAAGTATTAAGCAATAGCACTCAGTGGTACATGCAGCATTCTATTTCTCCTCTGAATTCACTTTGAACCTTCATCAGGCAATAACTTAATGAGTTATCTACAATGTACTGAGCCCTGTGCTCAGTCCAAGGACACACAGAAGAGTGTATGAGGCCAGTCGAGTTCACTGATCCAATCAGTCCGGTCTAGTTGGGCAAAGGACAAGCATGCAAGGTGCACAGGACACAAGGCAGCAGATTGCAGTCTGGGGCTTCACTTAAAAACTGGAAGAGTTCAGGGAACGGAAGTGACCTGAGTGGATGGGAACAGTCAGGAAAGAGTAGGTGGAAGGAATGGGAACGGAGGTGGGGCCTGGCAGCTGCAGAGGACTTAGCTGGCCAACGGGAGGAGGGAGACTTTGCAGGGACAACACAAATGAAGAAGGCACAGAAGCAGGAGGGGCAGGCAGCATGGCTCCTGGGGAAACTTTCAAAGCACCGTTCTTGATTAGTCTAGTTCACAAAGGGGGCCTCCAGGTCAGCAATATCAGCCGCACCTGGAAACTGGACAGAAATGTCAAGTCTTGGCCCACGCCCTACCTAGCGAATGAGATGCTCTCGGCGTGTGGCGAGATGGGAAGCTCCCCGTCTGTGTTTCTACACATTGTCCAGGTGATTCCGACACAGGCTAAAGTTTCTGAGAACCAGAAGCCCTTGTATAAGTAAACCTATAATATCTCTTCCTACAGACAAAAACTTTCAAATCGTTTCCTACTTTCATTTAGTTTCTGATGGAACCTAAATGGCTGACCAGCAACACATGCCAAGCACAAGGCAGAGACAGCTGTGTGCACCGTGAGTCTGTGTGTGCCCAAAGACCACCTCAGTCATCTGACCGCCAGGAAGTCAGTGCTTAACGTGCATCTGAGAAAGATCTAGAAGAATTAGTTATTTAAGAAAGAAGCACTGCTGTGATGTCACAATCCTATGGGGTGAGAGATTTTATATACTGAAGATAAAGACAGTGGTTGAATGTGGTTACCTAAGCCCCAGAAATAATAGTAGGGGTATAGATACAACTACTTCCCTTGCAGCCCCATCATCCTTCTGGGAGCATCCGGTGGCTGGTTCTATTTCCACACACCAGAGATAAGAACCCCACACTCAGGGACGCCTGGGTGGCTCAGTTGGTTAAGCAGCTGCCTTTGGCTCAGGTCATGATCCCAGCGTCCTGGGATCGAGTCCCATGTCGGGCTCCTTGCTCAGCAGGGAGTCTGCTTCTCTCTCTGCCTCTGCCTGCCATTCTGTCTGCCTGTGTTCACGCTCTCTCTCTCTCTCTGACAAATTAAAAAAAAAAAAAAGAACCCCACACTCTTTCGTGTTAGGAGCCTCTCTACATTTGAGGCCGCCGACAATTCCCTACTTCCACCAGGCCTGCCCAGTGAAGGAAGGTTGGGTTTATTTTGATTTGTGTTGGGTCTGTAGCTCCTCGTTAAGTAAACTAGGACTCCGCGTCTGGCCGATGCATTCAAGAAGAGAAAAATAGAAGGAATCAAAGTGAATGGTAGGGAGGGAAGGAGGGGGAAGTTCCCTGGAAGTCTAAAAGTAGGAACCAAGGATGGTATTTTTGGCTTGGGACTTTCTGTACCACATGAAATTATGAGAATGACTTAATTGTTCCTGTGCGTTCGAAACCCGAGAGAGACCATAATGGCTGGGTTACACCCAGACGGACTGGAGCGGGAGTTAGACGGGGTGGCCTCCTGCCAACTAAACCCGCTCTGCAAACATGACTGACTGGCTGCCTCGGTGGTGTTTTCAGGGCCAGGCCGAGTCTGATGACGGCTGGCTTTGCCTCCCCGCCCCCGCACTCCAATAAAGGAGACAAGGTGCTGGTTACAGATGGCTCCCATTTCGGGGCTAAGCAGAGGGGCCAGGGGTGGGCTCCAGAAAGCCGGGTTCTCATCTTTTCTCTATGTAGTGGCTATAGGCACTCAGGCGGCCATTTTAGCTTTTCTCTCTCTCCTCATCTACTGGAAGAGAGGGGCACGCTCTATGTGTCTTGGCTGTATCACAGAACAGTGGTAGGAACACATAAAGAAAAAGACACAAAGACCCATCCTTTGGAAAATTAAGATTGTTATACTACTGGGAGTAACTCCTGGACTCTTGTTTTCCTCTGGTATCTTTTGCATCCTTCTTCCTGTGGTGGCTGTCTCCTGGGCTGCCCGCCCTGCTTCCCTTTCCGCAGGAGGTGGTGGTCACGACGGCTGATACCTCACCACCTGGCCACAGGCGAAGACCCCCGACCCAAGCCAGATGCACGAGATTCTCATTCCCAGGAATTCATAATAGAGAGGCTTAGCAGCTGAGTTCTTGGTGGCTTAGGCTCATTACGCTACCCTAGTGGTTCCTATCAGAGGCACCTTTACTCTGCTGAAGGCTCTTGGCGATGTTCATTTCTGGCTGTCACAATGAGGAGGGGTTACTACTGAGACCTTGTGGGTAGAGACCAGGGAAACACTAAACATCCTCCAAAGCACAAGATGGCCAGCTCTTCACAACAAAGAATTCTCTGGCCCCAAATGTCAGTAGTATCAAGAATGAGAAACCATGCACGAGAGAAGTGGTTGAAGGCAAACAACTCGCGACGCCAGGCAGATACAAAAGGATCGAGCCAGGCAGTGGGAAAGTGGGCTGAGGTTCTGAGGAAGAGAGCAGCCGCTGTGTGGCTCCAGCCAGTTGTTATCACGGGGGAACCGGGACTTAAGCTTGCCAGTTCTGAACTTTCTAGAAAAGCTGGGAAACTGGATTTTCATGAGAAATCTGATTTTTTAAAAACTTGTTGTTTTAAGTAGGCTCTATACCCAACGTGGGGCCTGAACTCACGACCCCAAGAGCAAGTGTTGCGTGGTCTACCGACTGAGCACCAGATTCAGGTGCCCCGAATCTGATTTTTAAATGCCGGCTCAGACTTTTTCAAGTCTGGGCCAAATAAGTATGGGGCAAATAAGTATATCGCCAGGCCTCGTGGAGGCTGGGCTGTCACCAGTTTACAACCTCTGATCTGGAGAGAAGATCCAAAGTCTCCTTCACTTGAGCCCTTGGAAGCTTTCTAGCTCTTCCTTCCACTTCCTTGGGTTTGTGAGGCAGCCCAGGAGGCCGCTTGCACCCCCAAAGCCATCTCCAGAGCACGCTGCCACTCTCTCTCACACTCGCTTCTTCAGCGACATTTTGGACTCGAGGTGCCATCCGCTTCCCAAATAAGAATTCAGTCTCCCAGGATTGGAAGAGACCCTGGAAAAGGTCTAGTCCTGATCTGCCAGGAAAAATATTTGACATATTACTTAACCCCTCTGAGCCTCAGTTTCCTCACTTGTAAAATTTGGGTAAGAATAATAAGACCTCTCCCAGCTGCTAGGAAGACTGAACGAGTTCATACATCACCTCAACCTCCCTCTCGAATCCGTACCCTTTGGAAATAATGCTCCAATGCTACTGCTGCTGCTAATAAAAATAAGAAAGCCAGCACACTCAGATCAAGATTAATGTTAATATTTGCTTGAGGTTTAGCCTAAAAACTCAAACAGGGCAGAACCTGAACGTTAAATCACTTTCCCAGGACAAATAAGCCGTGTCTCATCAGTTACTGAGACACATTTTTGGAACACTTCACAGACGCCAAAGAATATTTTGTGTGTTGATGTATGGTGGGCCAGCCAGCACCAGGGTGATCTGGCTCACGGTGACTCTGGGAAGGGGCACGAACAGCAGGAGACAGAGCGAGCAGGGAGCGGGCAACTTTCAAGCCATCCAACCACCACTCGCAAAAAAAAGAAAAAAGCATACAAGACATTCTCCAGCGAGAGTGTAACAATCTCTCACCATCTTAAGAATTTAGTGAATTCAGGTTTATGGCAAATCTAACCTGTCACAAGGGCTGTGGCATTCCTTGCTACAGCCAAGTCATTCTGGCCTGACTTCTTGCCAAGGCTACTTGACCCTCATAAAAATCCTTGACAGTGGAGTGGGTGCCATTTTTTCCCTTGGCCTTTGAAAAGCTTCCTTGACAACACCCATTACAAAGAGAATAGGATCTGCTCTCCCGACTGGAGGCCAAAATGCTAATTAACTAATAGCCAAGTCTGCCAAAAAAATGTGTGGGTAGTACTTGCTCCTTCTAGCAGCATTATAGAAAGAGAGAAAGGGAATGGAAATAAATGAAGAAAATCCAGAAGGACTCCTGAGGGTAAGACCAAATGATCACGTTTCGTATTTGCCCTTCCTACTTTACTTCTGATCACGGCGTCAATATAAACGGGTCTTTCAATGACAAAATCATTTCATCACATGTGGATTGGATACTGGTTCTGTTGCTTTCCACTGCTTCACAGAGGACTGATGTGAGTCTTGTGGGTTCATTAGCAATTCTGTTTCATTATTTCTAGGAAAGCACTGTGCTATGTAAGGAGGGTATCATACAACAAATAACACATACTAAAAATTGAAACTGTTCTAGGAAAATAAATCTGGATTCGGTCCAAGTCCTGGTGAAAGCTGATATTATTTAAGATATCACTCATAAATGCTAACAACTAACTGCCCACAGCTTTAGCAGTAGCAGAGCCTGCAAAATAACCCCTACGGCCCAAGAGTATTTGGGAGCATTAAAATGCACTCTTGCGAGGAGTGGTTTCCTCTCTAGGCGGGGAAGAGGGGAAAACTGATATTTTGCAATTTAGGAATGCAAAGGAGATGTTTATATTTTCCAATCTTGCTCTATCCATCCATCCATCCATCCATCCATCCATCCACTCAATAAATATCTACTGAGTGCCTGTTACGTGCCAGGCACTTTGCTATGAGTTGGGTGATGGAGATGATCAACAAATGTATTTTGCCTGCCCTCCCAGAGCTTACGGTCCAATGAGCCAAAGAGACAGGCTAACAATCAATTCCAACAGTTTGATACAAGTCATGTATGGTACAACACGCCCTTCCTTCTCTGTCTCCTCCCCAAAGAAACTTGGATCAAGGGACTGCAAGAATTTAATCTGATATGAGTCATGGAAACAGTCAAAATTCTGGGAGCAAACTCTAAACTCACCATCACCAAGGCAAACCAACAGAAGAAATAACTTGGGAAGAGAGCAGTGACAGAGACCTTCATCGGGAAGGGGAGGCAGCAGGGGAGGACAGACTGCGGAGATCAGATTGTCTCGCTTGCTAGGAGCCTGGAGTCCTTGGAACAGCAATGACAGCAGTACCAGGAAAGAGAGCCCATGGGGGCATCACGGAAGGTGTGGGACGGTTACAGTCAGGGACTTTCCCAAATTCTGTACCTAAGCTAGCAAGTCCAACCATCATGATAACCCCATGAAGCCGGTACTACTGTTATCGCTCCCATCCTACAAACGAGCGAGCTAAGTTGCAAAACTTGCCCAAGCTTGTTAGTAAGTCATGGTGCCAAGACTCAAGCATACCTAGCCTGGGTTCTAGAACCTTTGTTTCATACTAAATGCGTATCAATGCTTTAAGACATGCCTTAGCAGAAAAGGAGGGGTCTCAGAGGATGTTTATGCAAGGTACCATGTAATTATAACACTGATTTCAGAATTCACGTAGTCACTGAAGGCAGAATGAACCGGAGGAGAAAGGGGAAGGCAACTGGCATTTAATGAATGCCGCAGGTGTGCCCAGACCTCTTCAGACAGGACTTTTAATGCTACCTCAGTATCCACACTGAGCACTCCAGAAGAGCCAGATTTCCATTTTACTGATACAGGAACTAAGTCTCAAAATGGTTCATAAATTGTGCATTCACCACTGTACATGGTGGAATCAGATTTTGAACCCAAGTGAGGCTACCGTTAGAGTCCCTGCTATTCCTACCACACTGTCCTGGAAATACTAGAGGCAAGGAGACTGGACGGTAGCGAGGAGAATTAGAGGAATTAGAAAATTAGACCAGATAACTGACTGGACACTGAAGTCAAAGGAAAGACAAAAAAAAGGCAAAAAAAAAAAAAAAGAAACAAAGAAAAAAGAAAAGAAAACAACAACATCAGGATTGTGACATTATTTTACTTGAGTATGGGAGGCAGGAAAACAGCTTACCAGAATGGTGACTGAGAGTATCAACATTTACTGAGCACTTACTATTTGCCAGGCATTGTATTAAGGGCATTACACATGCCGAATAACTTAATTTCTCACAAAACCCCTCATTACCTACATTTTAAAGAGGAGGCAACCTGAGTAAGTTACCAGAGATCACACAGTGAGCAAACTGCAGAGATGAACTGACATGTTTAACTTCACATCTTATAGAAGCTGGACATGTCCTATATGCCTCACAGGAAACAGGAGACATGATAATGGGTTAAAGATTTGCATGGCTGGGGAATTCCGGAGAAGCAGAACCAGCATAAATGGCTAAATGCCACAAAAAAATAAATTTTAACTCAAACATGAAGTTTCTGTGGTAACCTGTATTTATTCTAACTTCAAAAGTAAATGGATTATACCAAATTCTTTTTAAGAAGAAAAATGAAAGAAACACAATTGCCTTCACCATTTGTCATGAGTTTAGCCATTCAAAAATAAACAGGCTCCCTTCTGAGGCCTGAGCTCTTAATCACTGGAAGTATTCAAGAATGCTGTCAGAAACTGTCAAAAGGATTTCTGGACGAGGCAAAGCTGTCACCAAGGAACACCGAGATCTCTCAACTGGAGGATGCTTCCTGCCTTTTATTCCTTCACTGGTCACTTCTCAACGTTACCCTTCTTAGTGGGTGATGTTACCAGACTCCGCAGAGAAAGGGTATCTCTTTTGTCACCTCAAATTATCAAGAAACTGCCACAGCAAAGTTGTACCCATGCCTACAAGCTGCTTTGACAATGTTTACCTTATAAGCTATTTCTTAGTTTGGAAAAGTGAAATTAAAAGGAAAAAGAAGGCTACAGCATTTTTTTTTTTTTAGATATAAAAGCCCTAACCTTTTCTGTTTAAACAATCCAGACCATGTGAGAATACAGTTAAGTGTTTCTCAGCTTCAAAGTGCTTACGTGGAGCATGGGGTAAGAAGGAAGCCAAGGGATGCCTGGGTGGCTCAGTCGGTTGGGCGTCTGCCTTTGGCACAGGTCGTGATCCCAGGGTCCTGGGATCGGGTCCTACTCCCGCTCCTCGCTCAGCGGGGTACCTGCTGCTCCCTCTGCCTGCCCCTCCCCCTGCTTGTGCTCTCTCTGACAAGTAAATTAAAAAATCATTTAAAAAAATAATAATAAAGAAGAAGAAAGCCAAGCAACAGCAATTAGCTGAAAGGAAATTGTCCTGCTTACCTGGCTATTCTAAACACATAAGTAACTCTGTCAGAGGGAGAGTAAAATCTAATGGAGTCCAGATACAGATTTTAATCGATTCTAAGAAACAAAGGGAGGGGGGTTGGGGGGGAAAGGAGGGACACATCCTTTTGTTTTTGCATTTTAACTTATTTGAAATCAGACTCTATATTACAACCCTTGACATGTCTCCATTTAGTTAAGAGCATTTTTCTTTATTAAAGGTACATAAAGGAGCATCTGGGTGGCTCAGTTAAGCGTTTGCCTTTGGCTCAGGTCCTGATCCCAGGGTGCTGGGATCAAGCCCCGCACTGGTTTCCCCGCTCGATAGGGAGTCGGCTTCTGCTGCAGCTCCTGCTTATGTTCCCTCTCTGTAGCAAGTAAGTAAATAAATTCTTCTTTAAAAAAATTTTTTGAAAGGTACATAAAAAATGGTGCTTCTTAAAAATCAATGGCAATAGAAACTGGAAGTAAGGCTGATGGAAAGTAAACCAGTTTCTTTCAAACATAAACAAATAAACAAACATAAACAAATAAGGAGTCTTGGTCTTGATGAAATACAGTAATTTCTGAACATGATACGTCAAGAAACAATTTCCATGTGAGAATTAAAATTCAGACTTAAGCGGTCAAGTGTGTGACTCTTGATCTCGGGGTTGTGAGTTTGAGCCCCACATAGGGTGTGGAGATTATTTAAAAATAAAGTAAAATAGGGCGCCTGGGCGGCTCAGAGGGTTAAGCCTCTGCCTTCGGCTCAGGTCGTGATCCCAGGGTCCTGGGATCGAGTCCCGCGTCGGGCTCTCTGCTCGTCAGGGAGCCTGCTTCCTCCTCTCTCTCTCTGCCTGCCTCTCTGCCTGCTTGTGATCTCTGTCTGTCAAATAAATAAATATAATCTTTAAAAAAAATAAATAAAGTAAAATAAATAAAATTCAGGCTTGAGAATTAAGGACACTATGGAGAATGGGCATGTGCATTTGTCGGACGACTGCATGGGTACTGCTGTGTGCGGCAGGGCCCGACCATGCTGCAGGGAAGGGAAGCCTCCAGGTTAAGGGAGAGCAGCAGGCTTGAGATCTGGCTGGCCCATAAGAGCATCTGGGGAGCTGTCACCTTCTATTATTACTAAAGCTTTGGGGGCTCTGGACTTCTTAATTCAGAGCTGAAAGACCCTTCACATGCCCTCTGTGATTCTTCGGGTCCTAGGAGCCAAGCTGGCTGCCGGGAGTCAGAGGAAGCCTCGAAAAGCAGGATGAAAACAGAATCCTAGAGATCTCTGAAGTTCAGGACCTAAGTGGGATGGGGGAGGGAATTTCCTCTCACCCCAGCTGTGTATTCGAATGAAGTGAGGCATCCTTCCATGTGCCCTCAGTTCTAGATGTCAGGACCCACCGTAAACAGGAAAAGAAAGCTTAGCCAGAAGAAGGGAGGGTAACTAGATTTTCTGAGGTCAAAGAGCATGGCATGAAGTCAGACAAGTACACACACCTATGCGGACAACAAGGCAGAATATATGACATCAGAACAGCTAGGAAACAGAGTTAACTCTGCTATAGGCGTACTCAGTCTGTGAACACACAAAAGTGCCAGCACTGGTCAAATCCATGAAATCCTGAATTCTCTAAAACAGAATAGTTTGTTTTTTAATTAAAAAAAAAGGGGTGGGGGGCGCCTGGGTGGCTCAGTGGGTTAAAGCCTCTGCCTTCAGCTCAGGTCATGATCTCAGAGTCCTGGGATGGAGCCTCAAGTCGGGCTCTCTGCTCAGCAGGGAGCCTGCTTCCTCCTTTCTCTGCCTGCTTCTCTGCCTACTTGTGATCTCTGTCTGTCAACTAAATAAATAAAATCTTCTAAAAAATTCAAAAAAAAAAAAAAAACATTAGCAAATCAGGCTGTCTTGGGAATTGGGCAGGTTTGGGGGCGGGATGGGGTCCTGGCGAATCTGCGATGCTTCAAGGGGGAAACAGGTGGGGAAGAAGCATCTCAGAGACACAGCTACTCCAGTTCAAGGTGAACATCCTCATCCCTGAAGCCTGAGTAGGAGAAAGCCTGTGTCTACCCTTGTTCGAGCACCTGGCCCAGAGAGCAGTACACAGCAGAGCTCTGAACCATTGGCTGAAAGAACGTCCAAGTGTTGCACCTACTTCCCTTGACGGTTCGATGAACTTCAGGAGTCAGATGGGGTCTTCTATCCTAAAGACGTTAAATGACTCTCACAGCCTTACTTCTCAGGGGGAGTAATGAAGCACAGAGAAGAATCCAAGTTCTCTCAACTGCAAGTTGCAAATTTAAAATAATAGTTGGACTTGTTTTTATTTTTAGCATCCTAAGGCTTTTTGGAAAGAAATGACTTTTGTCTGGGGAACTATATTCCCTTTCAGCAGGGTTTCACCACTAAACTCATTCCATTTTCCTTTTCTATTAGGGGGGGGGAAAATTGCCTAATTATATAACCAGGGATTTTGGAGAAATGATCACAGCTTGACAGAAGGCCTTAAAGTCCTGTACACGTCTCAGGCCGCAGGGTGTATGATCAGCTGACCAGCACAGGGCCCCACCATAAACTGCTGGTTTGAGATGATTTACATATTTCAGCTCAGGGTTTTCTGGGGCTTGACGGTGCAATCCTCTAATAGATCCTCTAACTCAAGTACTCGCTTCATTAGCTTTCTTTCCGTGAAGGCCTAGTAATAGCTATTTTTAAAAACTAACCAAGCACTTCCTCCTCATGTCTTTAAATTCATTCAATCTGTTACAATCGAGCCAGCATCTCTTTCTTAAACTGATCAATCCAGACTAGAGGAAAGCTGCTGAGTGTGGAAACAGGTGTTACGTTCATGGTGCCTATCGAGACCCGATGTCAGCCTAGACGAGTCTTTGGACCCTCAGTATGTGGCCTTGGTTTTCTCACCTGTCACATGAGGGGCACAGATTGACCTCCGCAGCCCCTTCCGGTGTTGACCTCTGTGACCTGTGACCAGGGCTGTCCCAGGAATCACAATGTGGAGGCAGTTAAGTGTCTTCTCATAGCACAGAAGGCAACAACTAGAGGAAAGCCACGACACATTCTTCATGGTCTGAGATACCCAGAGACTGAACTCTAGGCAAGCTCAAAGGTTCAGTTCCTCTTTTGGGGTACATTCTTTATTATCACGTGCTTACAAGAAAATAACAATTAAATTAAAATTAATAATTAAATGTTTTTTAAAAAACCCAGACAGCTATATATTTCTCTCAATATACAAGTAATTCTCATTTCCTGTAGAGAATTGCACCAAATTAGGTGGATGGTCGGCCTGAACCCATCTTCCAGTTTAAAATCACAAGCCGTTTCTCAATGTCCCATCAACTGGTGAAACCTGTTGGCTTTTAAATAATTGTTTCAGCCTAAATGGCTCCCACACACAGGGATTTACATTTGTGTGATTTTATCACTCTGTTTTTGTCTATGGACCTTCCTTTGTTGTTAAAATATGCATTGTAACTTGCATATGTTATAACTATGCTTTAATTAAAGATGATGTAATCACTGCACAAATGCCTCCCTTGGTCAATATAGTGGAGAGGACACTGGGAAATGCCTCATTGGGGAGGTATTTTCCTATTAGACTTTTCAAGCACACAACTCCATAGTGGAGTCTGCAATCTGGTCTCCACCTTGTGGGGGACGAGACATTGCCTCTGGTCCCCATGCACCCATCACAAGCGCTGCGCCAAGTCACCGCCAGGCACTTCCAGGACTCAATTCCTGCTCACCTTTCCCCATACCTATGCCATTTCGTAAACCTTGTCAGGAAATCTAGTCCTGCCTAAGTATTAGTTTATATGCTGGCAGGTAGTAAGCACTATATAAACGCATGCATTTGTGTACTTTAAAAACAGCACCACTCTGTGGAAAATGCAGAGGGAAAGTATGGAAACAGAGACCATTAGGAATATCCTAGTCATTCTAGGTGAGAAATGGTGGTCACTGAATTAGGACGGCAGCTGTGGAATGATGGACCACTGTTAGGTTCCCTTTTTTTTTTTTTTAAGCCCCAGTATGGGGCTTGAACTCATGACCCTGAGATCAAGAGTCGGATGCTTAACCGACTGAGCCACCCAGGCGCCCCTCCATTAAATTTTTAAGTAGAAATGACAAGACATTCTGGTTGGGTTGTGAGGGGTGAGAGAAAGAATGAAGTCAAGTAAAGGCTAGGTTGGGGTGCCATTTCCAGACACATCCTGGGCAACCCTGAGGCTCCCTGTCCATGGGCAATGGAATGTTAGCCACATGGACCCCCTTCACTATGGAAGCTGTGCTGCAACTGAAGGTGATGGGCCCTAGAGCACAGGCAGGAGGTGTGGAGGCTCACCCCCTGCTGGAAGGAGGCAGAGGAGGGGGATACAAAGCCTCACAGAGGGTCCCACTTCCGAAGGACCAAAGCTGGCTGCTGGACCTGAGACGGCGGAACTGCTACCAGCAGGGGCAGCTGTGGTGGCGACAGTTACTGATTCCTTTGCACTAGACCCAATGGGCACAGGGCCAGGTGTCTAAGGTATCAGAGGAGAAAGTCAGAAAAACAGAAAGCTCACCCCTGGGGACTAACTGGGCAGCAGAAGGCCTAGCAGAGTTTGGCCCTTGCTCAAGCCAAAAATAGGAGGTGGGAACAGACCAGTGTCCTTCCTTAGAGCACTGGGGAAGTGGCTCCTATGTGGACCTGTGCTACCTCCCAGAGTGGACTGCAAAGACAGACGCTGAAGGAGGAGAGAGAACATGATCCACTTCTAGGCTCAAACTAGACACCTAGCCTAAGGGGTGCAGGGCAGGTGTCAAAACACGCATTTTATGGTCTCTGTGAACACCTAGACACAGTGGTTGTGATGGTATCTCTCCACGGGGCACAAGGTAGTAGTGGCCATATTTTATAAAGACCAACCATGGAAACTTAAAGGACATGCACAATGCTGGCCATTCATCAATGAGCCTCATCAAAACACAGCTTTTGGAGCAATGAGGAAAGGAAATGTGGCCACTTGTGACAAGCCTTCTGGACGTGGCTGTTTCCTGGGGCGAGGACTCCATCAGACCTCCGCATACGGAGCCAACCTGCCACGGGCTCCGGCGTGGAGCTCACGGCACCTCCAGGGTTAGGCAGTTGGGGCAGGTGATAATCCAAGAAGTGAGAAAAGGAGTGAGTACCGGGCTCATGCATAGCCATATACTGTTGAGAAAACTAAGGCAAAGAGACTGCACCCACTTAAACTCTGCACGTGGGCACTGTGAATGCCAATTAGAGGTGAGGAAAGTAGCGCAGAACTCTACAGGGGGTTAACGAGGGCAGCACTGAATTTGAACCCAGCACTCCACTGACACCATGGCTTCCTAAAGATGACTGTCATCAGGGCTTCTGGGTGGCTCAGTTGCTTAGGCATCTGCATTCAGCTCAGGTCACGATCCCAGGGTCCTTGGATCAAGTCCCCCACATCAGGCTCCTCACTCAGAGGGGAGCCTGCTTCTCCCTCTTCCTCTGCCTCTCCCCCCGCTCATGCTCTCTCTCTCTAATAAATAAATAAAATCTTAGGGGCGCCTGGGTGGCTCAGTGGGTTAAAGCCTCTGATTCAGCTCAGGTAATGATCCCAGGGTCCTGGGATCGAGTCCCGAATCGGGCTCTCTGCTCAGCGGGAAGCCTGCTTCCTCCTCTCTCTCTGCCTGCCTCTCTGCCTACTTGTGATTTCTCTGTCAAATAAATAAATAAAATATTTTTTTTAAAATAAATAAATAAATAAATAAATAAAATCTTAAAAAGAAAAAAAGGATACCTGTCATCAGCAGAAGGTAAGGAGAGGGACTCTTTAAAACAGAACCTGAGTCTAAGGGTAGCATAAGCACAAGTAAGTACAAGAACAGTATTAATAATGACAATACTGAGTGCTGAGTATAAATTAACTTATCAAATATTTATTGAGCTCCTACTATGTGCCAGGCACTGTGACGGACAGTGGGAATACCGTTTCCCCGTGGAGCTTACATTTTCATGGAGGAGATCCCATGCTAGCTCCCATGAGTTCGTCTCCACTCGGTGAAGAAATCAGAAGGGTTAAGTGACTTGCCTAATGAGCCATAGAGCTAGGAAGTGGTGTGGACCCAGGGCCAGAGCTCCCTAGAATCATATGACCAGTCTAGTTCATGAGATAACCCAAAAGCAACCCTCCGTGTGCACTGTAGGGAGGAAAAGGGACCAAAGGCTCAGAATATCAACATTTGGGGCAGCTCCAAACCAGAAAAGATTTTGACAGCTGCTCAAAAGAGCTGCAAGAACACTTTAAAGTACAAGGACCTCTGCAAAGAGGGGGGCAGGGAGCCCACCCAAACGTTCCCACAGTTCAGTGTTCCCTCCAAGTTCAGGGCATCGTATGACTCGATATGGAAACTGCCAGCTGTCAAATGCTGGGCAGGGCTACTTCCTGTAAAGCATCAGCTTTTTTATTCTCTCTTAAGGTCTTTCAAAGAGCAAACCACAGCCATTCCCACTTCCCAGAACCCTCTGCTGATTACAGTGAGATCAAATCCCCCATGGACAGGGAGGGCTGGTATTTCAAACGTGAAACACTGGAACGCAGATTAATAATTTACCAATGACTCTAAACAAATAATGTTCATAAAGGGAAAAAAAAAACCTTCACTTTGAAATGGGAAGTCAGTCAGATTACTTCAGTACTTTAAAAAGCAAACTGCAAAATAACCTTCTTAGAATTCAGTATTTATTAATGCTGATGGTTCATTTTTTAAGAATTAATCATTCCCAGCTTCAATATTCTGCTTCAACATAAGATCACTATATTCTGCATGTGGATTCCTGCACTCTCTGCCCAAATAAATTAATACATATTCCAGAATCTGGGGCCGCGATCAATGAAAAACCACAGTAAATTCCTAAGCAGTAATAGATATTCCGCATGGCATAAAATGGTTGAAGGAGAATTTTCTTAAGGTTAAGAATCAAAGCACTGTAATTGAAGACCTTAAAAACCAAGCAGCAATGGCTTCTCAAGGTATCTGATGTGGACTCCAAGGATCATTTAAGGTAAGTTTCCTCTCCTACTCTGTCCTTGCTCTCTCTCTCTCTTTCGGTTTCCAGCTCCAAGAGTGGTATAGGGTTGGCATTAATCTAAAATGACAGTGCAATGTGGAAAATGGCAGACTATGTGTGGAGAAAAATAAATACTTGAGAAACTATTTGAGAAGAAGTAAATACTTTAGAAAAGGAAATATTCCCTAAGTCTGTTGCCAGGCCTTAGCCTAATCCAATCTATGGGTACATAGTACAAAGAACTGAAAAATCTATCTTTGATTCAACTTTAGGGTATTTACAAATTAATACCCTAATTTAATTAAATGTATTCCATTTAGTATTATTCCAGCTGTCCTATCTTCATGGGAATGATGTAGAACAGGGATCAGTAAGCTACAGTCCCTGGGCCGAATCTGGCCCACTGCTTGTTTTTGTAAGTAAAGTTTTATTGGAACACAGCCATGCCCATTCATTTATGCATTCTCTGTGGCTGTTTTCTTGTACAACGGCAGCGTTGAGGGAGTTGCAACAGCGACCATAGGGTCTACTAAAATATTTCCCAAACGACCCTTTACAGAAATTTGCTGACTTGATGCAGAAGAACAAATTGAGGAAAATCACAAAACGTATTAGAGCAGTCTTGCACAGTTCACAGTTGTGCTCACTATATTGTGAAAGCGCTGGTGGAGATCAAACTATCTGGAGAAGTGACCAGCCTTTTCCAAACCTCAGTCTCCAATTGAAAGAAGCACAGTCTTGAGCTAAGTAAGGGAAGAGTACTGATATGTGAAATTTGAGGTCAGCAAGATGTCAGAGGAGAAACACTTTAGAACCAAGTGATTGGGGCACCCGGGTGGTTCACTGGGTTAAAGCCTCTGCATTCAGCTCAGGCCATGATCCCAGGGTGTTGGGATCGAGCCCCGCATCGGGCTCTCTGCTCAGCGGGGAGCCTGCTTCCCCATCTCTCTCTCTGCCTGCCTCTCTGTCTACTTGTGATCTCTGTCTGTCAAATAAATAAATAAAATCTTTTTTTTAAAAATAAATAAAAATTTAAAAATAGAACTGAGTGATTCCATATTTTAGGATGACATGGAGGAGGTAGAACAATACATACAAATGGCAAGAAAAAGATGGGACGGACTCCCTCTGCTATGGATTACAATCAATCTGGTCATCAATATCAGGTCCAAATTAGGTTTTTTTTTTTTTTTAAAGCATTTTTTTTTAAGATTTTATTTATTTATTTGACAGACAGAAATCACAAGTAGGTGGAGAGGCAGGCAGAGAGAGAAAGGAGGAAGCAGGATCCCCACTGAACAGAGAGCCCGATGCAGGGCTCGATCCCAGGACCCTGGGATCATAACCTGAGCCAAAGGCAGAGGCTTTAACCCACTGAACCACCCAGGCACCCCAGTTTTTTCTTTTTTTTAAAGTTGGCTCCATGCCCAGTGTGGAGCCCAGCATGGAGCTTGAACGCACAACCCGGTGGTCGAGATCTGAGCTCAGAGCAAGAGTCAGATGCTTAACGAACTGAGCTGCCCAGGCGCCCCAGACCCGAATTGTTTCTTAATGGTAAATTACATGGGCACATCAATCTCGTACCTCCAAAAATATTGAGCTGGAAAAATAAATTTGTGTCCCAAATTATCGGTACCTCTTATCTTCCACAATTGGAAACATATGCAGATTAATAGTCGGGAGAACATGTCTAAAAAAAAACGTAAATCATCCTCTTGGAGCTATAGAAGTCAGTCATTTTCACCTTAATGACGGGTATTTTAATCAGACTGCTTTTCTCTTTCCCTGTAGCGAGTTCTGGCTTTACAATTCAGTAATTTCACAGTTTGATTTCATGACTTGCGGTTCTATTTTATTATTGAAGGACAGGGTGATGTTCAAAAGAGGTGGAAAAAATGGACAAATTTAAAGTAAGGATAGAGTAGGGCTAATTTGAGTAAAATGAAGGCTGAGAGCTTTCTTTCTTAGCCTGGAATAGAGGCCCTAGATAAAAATTGACGTATGAGTACAAAGTAATTTAAAAGCAAAAAGCACTCTACAATTTTGCAGTACTTTAGCTTTTGTCTCCTTTACCGTTTTGAGCCCTCAGGATAGCCTGTGACTGGAAGGAGACATTATTTCCATCTTGCAGATGAGGAACTGTGTTCTCAGAGAAGTTAAATCACCTGCTCAAAGTCACGGGTTGAGTATTCGAGGTCTTCCCATTGTTGTTCACTTTGCTCGTGAGACAAAGTGCCCCATGGGATAACGATGTCAATGTAAGGGAAATGAATTCTGGGCTTTTCTACAGCTTTTACAAACACGTTTGCCTTCTCAACATCAAAAGTAAGTTGGGACTTACTTCTAATATTTTCTAAGTTATGACTCACAGACCAGAATAACTGACCCAGGGCTTCCATTATTCGGTTGTCACTAGGAAAGGTGAAACACACCCTCATTAGGTTATAGATTACCCCGAACGACACCGGGAGTCTATAGTTACAGGTATTTCTGGTTGTAGTATTCCCTGTCCTATAAATCCACAGAACAGTTGTCATTGATCTGTCCCATGTTAAAGCCACATAAACTAAATTCCCCCATCATCTAGGTCACCTTTGTATTAATAGTTAACAGAAGAGATGCCAGGAATTGGTTTTCTTGGTGTTCTACTGGATGCAGCCAGTTGGATTGTAAGACCGACTTCATATTGTTTTTCAATCAGGTGTTTCCCGTTATGTAACAGCGCCCCCCTCCCCCAACTGTACCCCCATACCTCAAAAAAGGAGTTGAGCTAGAAAGAGATAGGAGTCCCAAATTCTTCTTTCTTTTTTTTTTTTAAGATCTTATTTATTCATTTGAGAGACAGTGACACAGAGTGCACAAACTGGGGGCTGGGGGGCAGCAGTGGGAGAGGCAGAGGGAGAAGCAGACTCCCCACTGAGCAAGGAACCCAATGTAGGGCTCTATCCCTGGACCCCGGCCGGGATCATGACCTGAGCCATAGACAGATGCTTAACTTAACGAACCTCTCAGGAACCCCACTTCTTTCCTTTTTATGAAGACATAATGGTCTTATTTATCAGAACTGGCATATATAGTAACTTCACGAGCTAACTATTGCTTAATAAACACAACCTAAGCATAATCTACTAAGAAATGTCATATTTCTTGTAAGTTTTGAAATTCTATAGTCCTATTCTGTGTCTTGCTTAGCAACTTTCTGTTGTAAATATCCAGCTTCTCTGCCATCTCCTTCTAACATACCCCCTCCACCTACCAGCCTTCTGAACACACATTGTAAGACTTCCTGCCACTGGGCAGGGGAGCTAGGGATGGGGGGGCAGGGAGCTGGCTGGCTCAGTGAACAGAGCATGTGACTCTTGATCTCAGGGTCGTAAGCTCAAGCCCCATGAGGGTGCAGGGATACTTAAAAATAAAATCTTAAAAAAAAAAAAAAGAAAAGAAAAAAGACTTCCTGCTACCACCCACACCCCACCACACACGGTAGCCCTATATCCCACTGGCTATGTGTCCTTCCTCTGAGCAAACGAATTCCCTACTTCCTTCTAGACCAACTCTCTTCCTGCCTTGATTTCAGCCTCTGTTTTTTTCTTTATTCCTATTGTGTGTGTGTGTGTGTGTGTGTGTGTGTGTGCATGTGCACACTTGTGTTTATCTTAAGTCTCAACATGCAGTGTGGACCCCAATGCGGGGCTTGAACTCATGACCTGAGCTGAGATCAAGAGTCCAACGATTAACTGACTGAGCCACCCAGGTGCCCCCTATACTGTTTATAGTTGAAAGCTCAACCACAAGAATGAGTTCACTAAATATCTTTTGAGTTTCTAGCACATATCTAAGTAAAACTTTGGAACAGCATATCTTCTTCATAGAAAAGAGTTACTTTTTCTCCCTGAAAACCTCCCTAGAAATATGCCCAGGTAATGGTGAAGAGTATGAAAGGTGAGAGACTTCTTGACAGAATAGATTGATTTCTCAGTTAATTATGTGGTGGAGGATATAAAAGAAATATAAAGAATCTCTTATCCTCCAAATTTCTGTAAGCTCCCAGGGAGTTAGTTTTTAGTTACTTAGAATTATCCTCCAAATGTTACCCTATTTTCATAACTCATTAATGCCCCTGGTGAGCAAGTAAATAGACAGCTCCTTTTTGGAAGCCAATTATGGAGCTCCTCTCAAAATGTCATAGGCATATACTCTATGAATCAACAATCCTGTTGCAATTCTCAGGTCGAGTACTCTTAATGGAATACTGGCAGGAATGTTCAACAAAAATGGAAGTAACATAAATATCCACCAGTACTGGGTATCTATGAGTAGCAGAGAACAGCAGCAATTAGGAGACAAAGTGGTGGCTGACAGTGACACTCCAACACCCAACACGAGAGATGTGTGCTAAGGGAAGGGAGAGAACAATTCACTCCATCCACTATAAAATCAATGAACAACAACCATGTAAAGACTGGAGTCTAGTGGGTTTTTCCTACTCTTGGACTTTGAAAACCAGCCAACTAACCAACTAACCAACCAATCAAAAAACCCACCCTCCCAACAACCAACCAACCAAAAAACCCACCTTCCCAACAACCAACCAACCAACCAAAAAAATCCACCCTCCCACAACCAACCAACCAACAAACCAACCAACCAAAAAATCCACCCTCCCAACAACCAACCAACCAACCAAAAAATCCACCCTCCCAACAACCAACCAACCAACCAAAAAATCCATCCTCCCAACAACCAACCAACCAACCCAAAAACCCACCCTCCCAACAACCAACCAACCAACCAACCAACCAAAAAACCCACCCTCCCAACAACCAAACAAACAAACAAACAAACAAAACACCCACAAAATGCAATTAATTATGGGAATTGCTTATTTTTGCATATGCTATCAGGAACTCCTTTTCTACCTGGTTTTTCATTCACTCACTCAATTAATTCAATAAACTGAGCCGAGCATTATGCCAGGCACTGCACGAGGTACTAAGGAAAGAGTAGTGAACAAGACAGAACTACTTCTTCCCTGGGGCCCGTAGGCTTGTGAGACCATAAGACCAAAACTGAAGATAAGGCCCAGGGGACCTGAACATATCCCCTATTCTGTTAGCTCGTCTTACTCATTCTTAGGACAGACACTATAATTTCAAATTAAAATTAGTTACTAATGTCTCACACCCAATCAACAGCAACTGAATGCTATGCTCTTGGTCCCATAGTCATTTTGGACAAATTCTGAGAGGACTACAGGAAACAGCTACTGAACATCATCTTTTTCCACTCTAGTAACAGCATCTACCCACCCCGCCCTGCAATTGGTGACAAAGTGGCAGAAACTGCTACGGGCCCAAAGCAGAATCAGATGGTAGCAATAAAACAGCCACCAACTTCACCCAAATACTCGCCAAAGCTTGTGAAGTCTCGGTAAGATGATTACACCAAAATCATTTGGCAGGGCTCACCCCCTTCTCATCACATGGCTGGGTCTTTGGGTTCGGCTGGCAGAATCAAAAACAGTAGAAGATCTGAGAAAAACTTGCCAACTCTCTAACATGAGGATGATAACTATTTACTTATCCGATTGGCATAAATGTCTCCTCCATTTTGTTCCATTCATCCGGATGCGTCATTTAGGGGTACACGTTCAGAAACCTAGAAGCAAACTAGGAAGCAAACCAAGGAAACTTATTTGCAAAGACACCTCCACCAATCCCTCCTCGCTGTGAATATTGCTAAGGAAGTTTTAAATAAACATGTTAACAGTCTTTAGACCTCTTATAAGCAAAATGTAACACAATCATAGACTGTATCAAAGAAAATATTCACACCACTGAGGGGTCCAACTGTGAAAGGGAAAAACAAGGGCGTTCGTGCGGACCCAAGCCGACCCCAATTAATCTTTACTCATTCCCTGCGCTGTTCATGGCTTCATACTTTCACTATCAAACAAAGTACAAATTTGATGTTAAAATTTTAAAAAGAAGGAAAGAACAAGGCTTGGCACGACTTGGTGGGTATATGTGCTATTCTCGGCATGTAGTAAAAGGTGGACCCTCATCAAAGAGTTTGTTAAAATCACTTGAAACCACTTTCAGACTCTTTGCTGGCAAGCACAGGCTGCTGCAGGAGGAGACGTGATCCGCCAAATACCATCAGAATACAAGATTTGAGGGATTTTTGAAAGAAGCAGGCGATGATTCAGTGGCCACATCAGGAGTGCATGTTTTTTGCATCAACAGATCTGTGCAGAATATGAATAATAAAAACCCCGCTCGGTCGGGCATCAAGGCTGCTTCTCACTGTGGTCCCGTGCACGTGCCACATGATGATCACGGCTGGAAAAGTAGAAGAGGCCTGACCGGGTTCTCTTCCAGATCTCTCCGAAGTTCGGCACCTGTTTCTCCCAGCTCCTCGGAGGCTAGGACACACTTGCCCTTAAAGGGGATTACACTCCGTGCCCCAGACAACAGCCACCGCTAAGTGGCCTGAGTATTTATTTACCAATAAATTTTGGCAGGCAGGATGGGGAGACAAAAAAGCCCATAAATGGACTGCCCTGGCGGATGGTGCAAAGGCATCATTATGGCTTGAGAGTGTGCTAGCCCTGGTTTGTACGAAGGATGTTACAAGCGTCCTCAAGAATATATGCAGTGCCATTTGCACATGCACTTCTGATGCCTTTCTCTTGTGATTACCTCCTGGCTGTGTGATGTGGAGATCGCTCTGATGATGCCAAAGGACCATGCCCTTGGTGACTCCTATTTGCTACTCTTCTGTCCAAACACACCCAGCAAAAACCCAGAGCAAAAGAAAATCTTGAAGCTTTCTCATGGAGGAAAAAACCATTTCAATGTTTACTTATGTCCTTTAAAATCTAGATCTCAGAATGCCGTGACAAATGTTTTTTATTTCTAAAATATGTGTTTCTAATAGGACTTGAGTTTTGGACACATGTTGGACCATCTGGAAAATTCTCTGGTACCTCCAGCAATTCGTACATCACACCCATAAGAACCCTTCGTTTTAGCCTCAGAGCAAAGCAATGCTTACATAATACTGCCTTGCAATTATTAAGTTATTTAGAATTTATTTGATATGGTCCTTGTAACAACTCTAGGAGGTGATTTATTACCATGAATACTATGAACAAACCAAAGATACTTCTCTAAAATTACAAAAGCCAGGACTCAAACCAGGCTCTCCACTATAAATTACCACTGAATAGTTTTTAAGTATAACCAAATCCAATTACCACAGATACGAAAATAACGCACATAAAGGCAAGCAATTAGGATGAAACCAACTTTGTTTGGCAAAGGAGTTGTGTTACCCATATCTACAAATGGTGAGCCTGATTACAATTTTTCTAACCATGAACATCGATCAGATACAACCTTTCTAATGTAAAGCACATGGCTTTATTCTGTTCCACTTTTTCACATTTGGCAGAAATTAGAGCCTTAGCCTGTAGTACCAGAGTTAAAAGAACATTCAAACTTCCATAGCCTAAAATATCTTGCTCATAAAGTTCTTAAAGGACAAGGTAAAAACCTAAGCCAGAAACATCTTCACTTAAGTAAGAAGGCAAATAAGTCACTTACACACACTCCCTACGTTTCCCCCTTCATGATGTGGCTTACGTGGTTAAATTAAGCCAGTTTTTTCCCTCCCACTCAACTGAGAAATGTCACCCCAACAGTGTAAATTAATGAAGCTAAATCCTTCTGAAGCAAGTAAAGCTTTGTGGTATTTGCAGATTCAGCTACTAGGTGTAACTGAAGCGGGTTCACAGCAACAATTGCACTGTGGGGCAAAGAAAACGCAATTAAGTTTGAAAAAGAAATTGATAGGTGGCTTAGGAATTTGGTAGCCTCTTTCATTTCTAGCCAAATTTCTATTTTCATGAACAGGGCCGTTTTTGCCCCTTTAACGAATAGTAGCCACTTAAACTAGGTCAGTGTTTAAACTTCCCTTTTGCTTCAAAGAGGAGTTGAAATGTCTGACTCGGCACACAGTGCATTCCCGACTCCCAGACCCAAGCTCCCGACTCCCAGACAGGAGCCAAGCAAACTTTTTGTTTTTCAACCTGCTGGTCAGAGAGGATTAGGCTATGAATCCACAAAGGCACCCCCTGGGCTGAATTAGGTAGTGGGAAGTTGTCCACAGAGCGGTTTCCTCCGTGGTTTCTGCACACCTCCCACTAAGCCTGCTCCACGAGAGGCTGGGCCAACTCTGCTCCTCCCATCATACCCCACTCCCAACCAGGACCAACTCCCAACCAGGACGGTGGCCTTGGGCTCTCAGGGGGGTTGGGGCTGGTGACCACCGGGAAGACAGTAAGGGAGTCTCAACCCCCTCTAAACCTCTAACCATGACAACATGCAAAAAAAACAAAAACTCACGTCTAGTTATTTCAGCAGCAAAATATAATGGGAAAATAGGAAGATGAGAAGAGTAATTTAACGAGTTTACAGAATCTTTACCCTTTTGTAGAGGAAACTCTAGATTCACTAGCCATCAGAACCCAAGGGTTGAACATTTGTCTTTAACTTTGGCTTTGATCTTCATGCTAGAAAGCAGGATTGGCTAATGACTTTTTATATTCCCAGTGGTACAGAATGACTGAGGAAAGACAGGGAAATGCAGAGACAGGTACCAGGGATAGGACATTATTAATTAACTGTTAAGAATGGGACATTATTCGCTTGGGGAATGAATAGGTATTTAGCCTGGGGACTTAGAATAGATAGCACATTCACCAATTACCAGAATCCCCAAGGCTTTCTAGGTGTTACTCATGGTATAGATGTGTACCTAAATTAAAGGTTTCCTCTGCTTTCATGTAAAACTTCCTTTAAAGCCATGACAAGAATCCTGGGATAGATAGACCAAGTTTTGTCCAGCAATGGCATTATTTTCTGGAAGTCTTTTAAATGTAGCTAAAACACATGGAGTTAGTACTTCCTAATACATTTGACTATTACTTTATAGTGTGCAAAACATTTTTATATTATTAGTCCTCAGAATTATTTGATTTCTAGAATCGTTCTTTTTTCCTGAGATTCTTCTTTTTTTTTTAAAGATTTATTTATTTGAGAAACAGAGAGAAAGAGGAGCAGCAAGAAAGGGAGAGAGAATATCAAGCAGACTCCCCAGTGAACACAGAAACTGATGCGGGACTCGATCCCAGGACCCCAAGATGATGACCTGAGCTACAGTCGGATGCTTAACCAACTGAGCCACCCTGATGTCCCTTTCCTACTGAAATTCTAAACCAAAGTCTGACTCCCACTTCTGAATCCCTCATTCTGCTAAGTACAGTTAAAACATTTTTCTCTTCTTTTCACTTTAAATTGTGTGCTTCCTTGACCTTTAGGAAGAGGAGATGTAGGACAGAACATCTGGCCACTATCGGGGTTCTACTCAGAAGCTCTGTGAAGGGTATGTCCGGCTACCGCTCATTTGGTCCACTTTTGCCCCTTCTGCAAGTCATGGGACATACAGCCAACCATGAATATTTCAAACAATGACCTGATGGTCCAAGCTGCTTTTGTAATGAAGAAACAAACTAGGCAGAATATTCTAGGACATTTGAGGAGAAGCGGTTCATTTTTTTTTTTTTTTAAGATTTTATTTATTTATTTGACAGAGATCACAGGTAGGCAGAGAGGCAGGCAGAGAGAGAGGAAGGGAAGCAGGCTCCCTGCTGAGCAGAGAGCACTATGTGGGGCTCCATCCCAGGACCCTGAGATCATGACTGGAGCCAAAGGCAGAAGCTTAACCCACTGAGCCACACAAGCACTCCTGGTTTTCTCTTTTTTAGTCAAGAAAAGAAGACATACACTCATTTTAAAAATGGAATGAACCAAGGGCATGTGGGTGGTTCATTCGGTTTAGTGTCCGACTCTTGATCTCAGCTCAGGTCTTAATCTCAGGATTGTGAGGGCTTGACACAGGGCGCGGAGCCTACTTAAAACCTAATTAATTAATTAATTAATTAACAGATAAAGATGGAATGAACCAGAATACTTCATATTCAGATAAATGAGATTCTTATCTTAATTCTGGGGTTAGTATTGGTATCCATTATACTATTAGAATAAAATATGAGAAAAAAACGATTAATATTTTCAGGAGACAATGTTATAGAAAAGATCCCATTTATTTATTTACTTTTAAAAGAGCCCATTTAAACTAAGAACAGAAGTTATAAAATGACAGTAATAAACTTAATAACAAATGTGAAAGAGTTACATAAGAAAAGCCCAAAGATTCACTGAAGTTCCTACAAGAAGAGCTGATGAAGACACAGACCCCATGTTTGCAGATAAAAAGACTCAGTCCTAGAAATGCTCGCCTTCTCAAAGTGCTCCAGAGAGGCCATGCAACTCCAATTTCAAGTCTAAAGAGATTCTGAAACTTTGACACGATGATCCTAAATTGTATCTAGAAGAGTGAATGAAGGTGAACTACCAAGAACTCATTTAAGAAGGAATACAATTAGAGAGGTCCTGCCTAAACAAATATAAAAACATATTCTAAAACTAGAGGAATTGCACAGTATGGTACTGGGGGAAAGGCTCAAGAATAGAGAAAAGGATCCGTGGGAAAGAAGAGACCAGAAACGGAATACAGACGGGCATCTAATAGAGGATAAAGGCAGCACTTCAGAGAGGATCTTTAATAGATCACTTTCAGAACCATTATATGAATACCCATTTGGAAAAAGTTCTAGGGGGTGTGGTCTCTCGCCCCAGAAAAGGAAATTTTAGATGATATGAGGAGCTAAACTTTAGAACTACAGAAAGGTTCTAGAGAAAACATGTATAGGACTATATCATTTGGGGGTGAGAAAAACAATCTAGGAAAGACTCCTGCTCCCCCCACAAAAGACCCAGTGCACTAGGGTCACTAGGATACAACCCCCACACTGTTTTCTGTTCCACAGGCCTATAGAGCAGTGGTTCTCAAGCTCTTAGAGGAGTCACCCAGGACGCCTGTGAAAAACAGATGCCTGAACCTCCCCCAACCCCACTGAAAATCGCCTCCCCAGGTGGGCTGAGCCCCTGCCATGTTTTGGAAGCTTCTGCTCTAGGGCACAAGACCACAGTGGGGGAGGGGGCAGAAGGCTGCCAGAGCCTTGCACTGCTGAAGACCCCCAGTGCTGCTCACCGGGAGGTTCGTTCACCTTTTATAATGTCCCCTGGGAGCGCATGTCCCTTTTACAGAAGAAATACATGCATTAAACAAATACACTCCCCATCCCTTTCCCCCCATTTCATCAACAAAATACAAACAACCCCCTCGAATCTCCTAGTTCAGTGGCTCACTGCAGCACGGCAAATATATTGCCTCACTGATTTGCATTTGATGTTGCACCAACCTGTAGCACAGGCAACAATTCTTAAATATCTACTCCTAACCCCGAACCTGGGCTGTTTTTAGGAATCACCCAAGAAATTTTGAAAGGTCATACAGTTGAGTCCCACCCCAGGAACTCTGATTTTCACTAGGATGGAGTCCAGAGACTGACATTTTTAAAAAGATCTACGGGGCCTTCTAAACGAGATGGAGGGGCGCCTGTGTGGCTCAGTCATTAAGGGACTGCCTTTGGCTCAGGTCACGATCCCAGGATTCTGGAATTGAGCCCCACGTTGGGCTCCCTGCTCAGTGGGAGCCTGCTTTCCCCTCTCCCCCTCTCTCTCCCCCTCCCCCTGCATGGGTTCCCTCTCTGTCTCTCTGCCAAATAAATAAATAAAATCTTTTATAAACAAATAAATAAATAATAAACGAGATGGAGTCCATTGGCTCGTGTCCAAAACATGCCCTGCCCTCAGAGGTCCACATCTTAATGAGACATGGAATCCCGAGTGTTGTGCCACCAGGCAGACCAGGATGCGGGAGGTAAGGACATTTTAAACAGATGCCATGGACATAGGGAAGAGAAAGAGATCTGAGAAGGCTTATTGGAGGGGTTGGGATCTTGTTGAGCCTAGATAAGACGTGGGGCATGGAAGGGGAGCACCCAGGCAGAGGAGGGAGAAAAAAGGATCATTAGAAACCTTATTTTGGGGGCGCCTGGGTGGCTCAGTGGGTTAAGCCGCTGCCTTTGGCTCAGGTCATGATCTCAGGGTCCTGGGATCGAGTCCTGCATCGGGCTCTCTGCTCGGCGGGGAGCCTGCTTCCCTCTCTCTCTCTCTCTCTGCCTGCCTATCCATCTACTTGTGATTTCTCTCTGTCAAATAAATAAATAAAATCTTAAAAAAAAAAAAAAAAAAAGAAACGAAACCTTATTTTGGTTAGTAATTAATTATTTTATTTTCCTCCCATAAGTTCTCTGGAGAACATCTCAGTATGGATCTTTATGTATATGTATGCCTCTTATATAATTTTGTAACAAGATTTTGTCATGTTTAGGAAAAGGATATGATCGTGGGTTTAGCATGCTTCTAGACAAGGGTGTCCTTCCTCCAGCCCAAGAAGAAGGCAGAGAAGGGTGTCCTTACCCGCTTCCGGTCATGTGCTTCAAAATATCTACCATATACAAAACGCTGAACTGGACTCGCTCTTTTTAGAAGATTCAAATGCCGTAAGTCTTCTTTAAACGACCCAGCCAGTGATGGAGGAGGGTGATGAGCAATTTTGCCAAGAATGTTTCAAATAGGCAAGCCACCCTGCGCAAGTTCAATGAATTCATTACTAATTCATTTCGTTCTGTGATTTCTCTTCTCTGCCATTCATCCCTCCCCAAACTAGGAAGATGTGAACACTTGAAGCTGAGTAGGTCAAGCGGAAATGTGCCTATTTTCTTGTGACATTTATAACCTTACACGATTGATTCCAATTTTGATGTCTTTCCTTAACA
This sequence comes from Mustela lutreola, assembly GCF_030435805.1. Classification (NCBI taxonomy): domain Eukaryota; kingdom Metazoa; phylum Chordata; class Mammalia; order Carnivora; family Mustelidae; genus Mustela; species Mustela lutreola. The sequence continues at coordinate 46,740,006 of NC_081296.1, forward strand.
GGTCACACAAGGTTGTTGGAAAAATCTTTACGTAATAACTGTATTAGAAAGCGTTGCCTCCCGCTTTGGGGGGTAGGCAGGAGAGCCAGAAAGGAGGGGCGATAGTACAGAGCTTCAGCTGTGATCGGGTTATGATACTTCACATGTCACCGTGATTGCATTCAAAGCATTTTATAATGTTCTTATTAATACTCAATGCAGCACCACTAGAAAAGGGAACACAGACTATTCTTACTTCCTTTAAGAAAAAAAGAAAGAAAAGAAAAAGAAAAAAAGAAATTGAAGTACAGAGTTAAATAATTTGCTCTGCTTGGTTCCAGGAAACCTAAAGGTGGAGAAAAAAACTCTCCTCGTCACCAGGCAGGCTCCTGCCTCCCACTCAGAATGGAACAGATCCACTCCCGCTGCTTCTGGTGGTTCCTGACTCACCTTCACACAAGGAGGATACACTGAGTCACAATGGCATTGACTTTTATTCATCATGTTTGTACTTGTATTGGTGGAGAAAGGGGAGTTCCATGGACATTGCAGAATGAAAAGGAGGGACATAAAACGCAGAAGGACAAAGCTTATAGCATCCATCATTTCTACAAAGAGTAGATGACACAAAGAAAAACCAGATGATGCAGGACATGCCCTGGGGACTGCACGCATTCCTGAGGGGAGAGGTGCCTCACCCACAAGCAAGCATCACACCCAACCCAGGTGCTATGAAGGAGCTGCCAGTGACCTGGGAACCAGGAGGGCAGGTAGAAAAATGTGAAAAGGCCAGAGGGAAAGATGGCAAATTCTGAAGAGGATAAAGAAATGTAAATCTTTTCTGACTTCGAGGGACTTACAGTCCATCTACACAGTATGACGCACATACAGACAGCCTGCAAGACTGCATATAATTAAGTACCAAATAAATAACTCCATGGCAAGGGCTGATTTGAAGAAGGAATGAACTCAGTGAGCTAAATCAAAAGTTTCCAGGAAATGAGCCTTTATGCGGGCCTCAGAGGATTCTGATAAATGGCAAGAAAGGGAAGGGAGGCCAGTCATGAAGAATGGCCTGACCAAAAAGTGAATTCTAGCCCGACTATAAAGCATGGACATGAGAATCAGTTCATTCATTCATTTGTTCAATTAATCAATCAATATTTATTAAGAACCTGTTGTATGCTGGGGCGCCTGGGTGGCTCAGCCGGTTAAGTGTCTGCTTTCAGCTCAGGTCATGATCTCAGGGTCCTGGGATCGAGCCCCATGCCAGCCTCCCTGGTCAGTGGGGAGTCTGCTTCTCCCTCTCCCCCTGCAGCTCCCCCTGCTATGCTCTCTCCCTCTCTGTCAAATAAATAAATAAAATCTTAGAGAGAGAGAACCTATTGTGCGCAGGCACTATGTTAGGATCTAACAGCAGGGACAAGGCATTCAGCTGCCCCACAGGAGTTTACACATCCCAGAAGGACTGCAGGAAAATAAGAGTTGGACAGGGGCAGCCTGGAAGAGATTTGAGACAGTACCACATTTTGGCCTTTAGCCTGTTTTCTGTAAGAGCTGAGAGTTTTTGAGTAAGAGTGACAGGTGCAAAGCTCTTATTACCAGGAAAATGACTGTGGTAATGCTGTTTCTATGAACTACAGGGGGAAGACAGTGAAGATCACTTAGGAAACTCTTGGGACGGTCCCAGCCTAAGAGATCACAGATTCAAACCAGGGTGACAGCTGGGAAAAGGAGGACACGCTCACAGGGCTTGGAAACCAGCAGGAGTCCAGAAGAGAAGATAATGACCAACAAGGTCCCAGACGGCTCCAATCTAGATGTCTAGAGAAATACTGAAAGGCAAACCAGTGAGGAAGAGAAGGTAAAGGGGATATTTTCTCTGGCCCCGGGATTAAAATGTTCTGGAGGCTGGGCTTTTTTTCAACCACCGTCTCCATTTTTGTACTATTGATATCCCCACTCTGGATCTCTCTCTTTTTCTCCAGCCTGACAAAATCTGTTCTTAGGCGGCTTTAGATGGTCTGATAGAGAAGTTCACAGTGAGGTGCTAGTAACCAACCAACAATTTATCAAGACCAATGCAGTAGCTCAGAGGGACCAGTAACGGTCAAGCTTGCCATTGACCGTAACCACGGAGGAACCACTCTGGGCATTCCAAGCATGGTGGAGACAGCCACTGACTCTGTGCATCTAACTCCAGAATGGTCTCAGACAACTTTCTATCTGTCCCACTTCTGAACACTGCTCTATCATTTTTGCTTCAGTAAGACAATTAGAAAGGATTGACTGACTGGTTGCATCCCTGTCCTTGGAAGATGGTATCCTGGAGGACAACCACCAGACTTCCTCTGGGGACATGTTTCGTTACATGTTACCTTGCTTGGGCCATAGAGTTCCTGTGCTCTAGGGCTTTCAGTCACCTGGGAGCTTGTTAAAAGGCAGATTCAGAATCAGTAGATCTGGGGTGAGGCCTGGAGTTCTGTCGTTCTCATAACATCCCAGCTGGTGCCTACACTGCTGGCCCAAGGACCCACAGCTAAGAATGTGCATGTGTATGGGAACAAGACAGCTCCCCTCCCCAGCAGACTTTGGATTCCTGCCTTAAATCCCTCCTCTGCCACTTTTCAGATGGGTGACCCTGAGCAGGTTTTTGTTTCCCTGTCTGTAGGAAGACAACTAACACCTACCTCAAAGGAGGTATAGACTCAGGTGGGTCCTCAGGAATCGTTCATTGCGATAACGGATTTCTCTTCTCTTCTGGATGCTGCAAAAAACTGTGAAAATTACAGGCACATACTCCCACAAGGAAAGGGAAGGTCTCCAGAGGCACTAACTGAGAATGCAATGCACAAGATACCTTCAGAAACGAAAAAAGCCATTGAAAACTTTTATCATCATGAAACCCTGCATAATTACAAACACATCCAAAAATAGCATGATCCTATGTTTGTCTCAGTGATTTATAACAGCAAGATCTCCTACATGATTTCCCAGTTCTAAAATTTCCATTCTCCAGTTTGTAGGAAAGAAAGCATTTTTTTTTTTTTTTTTTAGATTTTATTTATTTACTTAAGAGAGAGGGAGACAGTGGGTGGGGGGAGGAGGTGCAGTAGGGCAGAGGGAGAAGGAGGAGGTGCAGTAGGGCAGAGCGACTCTCTGCTGAACACAGAACCCAGTGTGGGACTCACAACCCTGAGATCAAGACCTGAGCTGAAGGCAGACATTTAAGTAAATGGGCCACGCAGGCGCCCTGGAGAAAAAAGCATTTGAAGAAGCCAGGATACCTGGTTCAACCAACCTCAGTGTGTTCAAGCTTCTTCAACCTTCCCTTGCAAGAATCCTCCCTTCCCCAAAGTCAGAGTCCACCCTGCACTGAGAATTATTGTCCTAGTACGTTATGAAGTTTTTGATCCAAAATGTGTCACTTACATGAAACTAAAAAAATGCATTTACCATCATGAACCAGAATAGTCTCATATTTGGAATTCTTTGTCATAGGTGAAGAAATAAACCTTGACATTTCTACATTTTGAAAAAGCAAACCCCCAGCTCCGTAAATGCAGTTTTTGTCAGGCTAAATATCAACATTCCTTTGCATGTATTAATCCTTTAACCCCCAAAACTCAAGTATGTGAGCCAAGTGAACATAACTGCATAAATATCGGGCTCCAAAATAATCTGCCTCTTGTTTTACAGAGAGACTGCCTAGGATTTCTTTTTTAAATCCCTCCCTTTTACTTTCTCTATCCCATACCCAGAAAAACTCCTACTCAGAGAAAGCCACACCTATCACTAAGAGCTAACCAACCTTTCAAAAAAAACACTGGGAGTAAACGGTAAGAGCTATTCAAAACCAAAGGAAATGCCAAGGCACTTAAAAAAAAAAAAAAAAGTTTTACTCTCGATGCAAATGAAGCAACCGGAATCGGTGGGGAGCAGAATAAACAAAACAATTAAGCCATTAGCACATCTCCTTGGAGACAAACCGGCCTTTGGAGGTGGGCAAAACCAGATCCCACTCTGGCAGGTGAACGGTTAGCCCACTAAGGGGGAAAAAAAAAAGGCAGTAAATGCTCCTCTTTGAACCTGAACAGACAGAAACTTGGTCAGCTAATAATTTTATATTCTGATGGTCCACATCGCCGAACAAGGAAAATCTTCTTATCCTCTCTGGTACTGATTTCTTCCATCACCAAACGCAGCCTAACCAGCACACTGTGACAGCGAGGAGCTGGAAAGGGAGGTCACAGGTCACACCTGATTTGGAAAGGTTCCCTTTGGCGCTGGGAACTTCTCCTCAAAGGGCTTTGGTGGGTTCTGCTTCCATGTCTGCTTGGGAAGAGCAGCACTATCCCTTAAAGGGATGAGTTGGGACTGGCTTTGGGACTGCATTTGGGACGGGCTGTGTGGCCTCCGGCAATCCGGTAACTCTTTGGGTCCCAAGTGAAGGAGGGTTGTAGTGAAGAGAGTGAGAGTCAGATCCAGAAGCCATTCCAGCCCACCAGCTTCCCTCGGCCGCCTCTGCCTTCCAGGAGCTGAGCTGAAGTTGCTGATATCCTGTTCTATTAAAAGAAAACTCAAAAGGAAGCTCAAAACTTAAAAGGTTTTATCCGTGGGGGCTATTTTTATCTTTGAATAACATTTTCAGTTTACAATTAGTTAGCTGTCTACTCTAATCCACCGGCTCTCATCAATCACTGACCCACTGGAGGCCTCAATGCCATGGCCAAGTTGCACGGGAAGGCTTTCAGCTCTCCCTGCATTGCCGGTCTAGTGGGGAACAGCAGTGTGGTTGCGTTCAGCAAAGCTGCTGATTGTACCAAGTGCTAGGCATCTCTCCAGGTGATGGAAACACAAAAATGAGTGTGACTCGGTGTCCCTTTAAGGAGTTTATACAGCCTAGTCATGATGTAGGAAGAAGCAAAGGCAAAAGAAAAACTAACTTCCTTACTACCTACAGCCCATTCACAAGTCCTTAAAACAGGCAGAGTGACATTCCTCCAGAACTCAGCTGCCTAGATGTTAACGCTTTGCTAAGGGCAAAAGGCAAGCTTGGCCTGACCCCCTAGATCCTGTAAGTCTACTTTAACATGTAAGAATTCCTTTGGAAACTTCCTTTATCTCTACCTCCCAAGATACACCTTGGCAGACACTCCCCAAGCATATGGCCCACCGATATACATTCGGAGGGTCTTGTGACTAAAGGTTTTATTAGACAGTAATGAAAGACCTTTTCCTAACAATAGCTAGCCCCTCAAGGTCCTGGAAGCCTCGTCCTTAGAGACTTACGCTATCCCTAAGCCCCTCCCAACTTGCAAGTATATAATGGGCCTCTACTCACCACCCAGGTGCGGTGCTTTCTGCCCAAGGGTCCTGTCCCTGTTGTTTTAATAAAACCACCTTTTTTTGAGACCAGAGGTTTCTCAAGAATTCTTTCTTGGTGGCTGGCTTCAAACCCTAACATCTTTCCTACATCAGCAGGACAGGGCAATAAGCAAATATTTAATGAATTACTATCACTCAAACACCTCCTGTTGGTAGGAGGGCCCCAACTGACCTTGCCTGTCTCAACTCCATTACTCCTGGTCTATAAGAATCTCAAAATGTCATTTAGAATGTTCTAACTGGCGATGATACGTATCTTTCCAGACCCCACCCGTTCCTCGGACTTCTCCCCTTTCCTCCTGCCTCACCTTGGAGGCCATTTTTTTAATACTCTGGAGAGCTTAGAACACCTCACACCACCCAACCTGGAGCGGAGTGTGGAAAACATACTCCAAAAAGCTCAAAAAGTCCAAGTCTGCCCATTGTGTTAGTTGATGAGTTCCAGCAGAAAGATTTCGCGAGGACAGTTTGAACTTACCAGTATTTGGATTACCTGTGAATTTTAAACATCTGAATTCAACCAGTCCTACAAAACCACGAAGCAACTAAAAAGCATACTGTCTGCTCCAAAATCCCATTTCGATTCTTGTAGTCCCTTTGTCCCTCTGTATCTCTGCCTGTTCCTGAAACCTCCACATTTAGGAAGATCCCCGGCAAGATACAATAGATTCATTCCATTTTCTGGGAGAACTATCTTTTTTCACAGATTCCAAAACAGCTGGGGGGGCGGGGAGGGGGCAAGCGGGTGGTGATTGCCCTGGTTTTATAGCTGGCTGGTGAGTGAAGACAGGTACGATGGGCAGACGGATTTTCCTGCCTCCAGTCAATGAGTGGCTCGGCTTTCCGGTGCCCTTTTAAGTATCTTTATCCTCCCTCCTCTCTGTCCTCACCATTCCATCTCTCCAGAGGCAAGACACCGACATCAGACAACTTCATCGTTCCCAGTAAAATCAAAGGCCCCGGTGACATTTGAATCACAGGGTGCTTTCACTGCCTCACCCCTCCCTGTTTCACTCCATCAGCTGAGTAACCAAGAGCAGCAGTTTATAGGCGTGGATTTAACGAGCACTACACTGGGTTGGCAGTTCCGCCCTCTCTCTACTCAAAATAAAGACCAAGAGGGCAGTTTTAAAGACTATACTCACACAGAGAAGGAAATGCAAGCATTTTTCCCCAATAGGCTTAAAAATAGCACTGGGGGTGCCCAGGTGGCTCACTTGGTTAGGCGGCTGACTTCAGCTCAGGTCATGATCTCCAGGTTCTGGGATCCAGACCCACGCGGGCTCCCTGCTCAGCAGCAACCCTGCTTCTCCCTCTCCTTTTTGCCCCTCCACCTGCTTGTGTTCTCTTTCAAATAAATAAATAAATAATTTTTTAAAAGAACACAAGTAGTGAGAAAGTCATATGGCATTGAGGCTTATCTCAAACTTTCTAAAAAACAAAAAGAAAAACAAGAATAGCACTGTATACCTAGTAGAACAAATCACAAAAGGAGGTAGGATACAAAGATGAGTAAGGGCTCTACCTGAAAGGAAAATGACCAGATGAGAAGATAAATGGCACATAAACAATCGTGACATCTTTGCAGATAGACTGTCATGGGATTTTGAAGATAACTTCCCACTCTGAGACTCAAGAAGGCGAAATTGGGACTGGCCTCAAAGGAGAGACCATTGGGATGGGGAATTAACTGTGGCTAACCATCAGCCAAACTGAGAACATCCAAGCCTGTAAGGGACACAGCAATTAGCTGGACCTGGCCAGGCGATCCAGGTAAGAGATGAAACAAAAAGGTAAACTGAAGCAACACTGCAGAGGTCGAATCCATCAGACTCGGCAACTGGCAGACTCCTGCATTCGGTACCTCTTATATTTAGAGACATGAAATACACCTATGCCACCTGACACTGACAAATAAACTGAAGGCTGATTCATCACCCCAAACAAAGACGACAGTGCCTATTGTCTCTGTAGACCAGACAACATTTCACATGCTGGCACTCCACAGTCACCGGAGAGAGGTGCTAAGCAGGCTTCCACCAAGGACAAGAAAAGGGGGCTGCGACCAAGGTGGGAGGAGAAAGCTGCCCTTCGTGCGGCGGCCTTAATTATGTGTCTCGCTTCTGGACAAGTGCAAACTATGTTTCCTGCCTTCTCCAAACTTTCTGCAACTAGAAAGGCAAGAGCCTCGTGAGGAAAGGACAGGACAGTAGATAGAGGATGTGGCTGGGGCTTGGACAAGGGGACAGAAAGAGCTAGAAGGAAGACACTATCCAAGCTCCAATTTTCTTTCTCCTACACCCCAAGCCCTAGTCCTAGAGGACAAAAACAGAGTACAGTAATCTTCTCCACCATCCAGTCATTGGAACCCAGCAATTTCTTTCTCGTTATGTGCCCTCAATGAACAAATATTAATTTTATAATTAATAAGAATAAATCCTTACCAGGAAAATAAGAAACTGTCAATAATTTACATAAAGTCAAAACCTTATGCCCTTGATTTATATTTGAAGTCATACTGGAGGTACAGACTTTTCTTTGTGATCACTGGAGAATTTAAAAACATAATAAATGTAAGACCAATGCTGTGAGTCTGTTTTTATGTTTTATTTTTATTCTTTAATTTTTTAAAGATTCTATTTATTTGTCTCAGAGAGAGAGAGAGAGAGAGAGAGAGAGCAAGCACAGGCAGGGCAAGTGGCAGGCAGGGAGAAGCAGGTTCCCCAATGAGCAAGGAACCTGACGTGGGGCTCGATCCCAGAACCCTAGGATAATGATCTCAGCCTAAGGCAGAGCTTAACCAACTGAGCCACCCAAGCATCCTTTTATACTTTATTCTTATTCTGAAAAATCAGGTTAGTTGCCAACAAATAATACCTACCATTACTTCATAGTAACTTACATTGGTTTAGTGTCTATGGGAATCTCAGAAAAAAATTTAACCTACCACCTTCCTTTTCTCTAGTGCTTTATTATGTTTGATTTTCAAACTTTTCCAATAAAAGCAGGTTTAGGACCAAGACCCCTTGATTGTGCCTCAAGAGAAACAGACTTGTAACTCTAGGGCCACCTCTTCTATTAATTTACCAAGTGACCTTGGTCACGCCATTTAAATTCTTTGGACCTTAGAGGGTCATCTGGGGAGGCCATAGACCACTTTGGGGATTTATGAATCTTTTTCCCAGGAAAAAATGCACATATGAACATGGACACAAACTTAAGCAATTTCATGGAACCTCCACCCAAGAAGTCTCCAGGATATTTCTTATCCTGACAGTCTACTTTCAAATGCTTCTGATCATTGAAAGAAACAAGTATTATTCTTAGAGTCATCACCATGATGCAGGCATGTGGAAGAAGGAATGAAGAGACCAGCAACCATGAACTGGTTCTACCAATCCTACCTAATCATATAGTACCTGAGTAGACCTAGGATTGTAGGGTAGGGAGCCACCCTGTCCTGCAACCCAAGACAACGTCTGCTGAGATATCATTGCTCCATACTCCTGCAGACAAAATGGGGACAAGTATCAAGACTGCCCAGTGACTGGAGACATCTACATTATTCTGTGAAACAAAGACCCTCCTCTTAAAAGTCAAAGGGAATTACCAAAGAGTAATTAGTGCCAAGAGCTGAGTTTTGCTTATTTAAAAGCCAACCTGATCAGAGATAAGATAAAATGATACCTAAGATTTGCTCCAACATAAACCAAGGGAAGATGAGAATACAGAAAACAGGATTGAAACAATTATATGCTAACAAATAGGCAACCTAGGAGAAATGAATAAATTCCGAGAAACATACAACTTAACCAACACCAAATCATGAAGAAATAGAAAATCTAAACTATTAACAAGGAGACTCAATTGGTAATCAAGAACAGTTCAATAAAGAAAAGTCCAAGACCAGATGGCTTCCCCGGTAAATTCTACCAAATATTTAAAGAAGCATTAATGTCCCCCTCAAACTCAAAATGAAGGACTAAGGAATACTTTCAAACTCATTTTACAAGACCAGCATTACCTTGATACCAAAACCAGACAAGAGCACCACAAGAAAATTACAGGTCAATACCCCTGATGAACATAGATGCAAAAATCTTCAACAAAATCCGAGCAAACCAAATTCAACAATAAAACAAAATGACCATATGCCAAGATCAAGTGGGATTCATTGCATAGATTCAGAGATGGCTCGACATCCATAAGTCAATCAATGTGATACACCCCATTAACAAAATGAAGAAAACAAGATCAGCCACGAGTTGTCAAGTTTGTTGAAGTTGGGGGGTGAGTTTTCTCCCCACTTGTGTAGTTTAAAATTTTCCATTTAGAAAAAGAGAGAGAAAGTCAAAGTGAAAGCCCATGGGTTAATGGATTTTTGAGAACCATGTCCAAAGCCAAATTAAACCTCAATTCACATCTTGTTGAGGAGCCCAGAGATAGCACAGTCTGTGGCTAACAGAATATGGAACTGACATGGGGTTATTTGGGGCACCATCTTACAGGCCAAGATAGGGCTTTCAACCAAGACAAAAAAGGATTTTTGTGTGTGAAGCAAGTCTTTGTCCACATGGCAGCTCAGTGCTGGCTGAAACGGCAGAATTAAGCCGTGAGCGGTATTGTCCCCACCTGTTCCAAACAGAATTGTTCCACCCTTCTGTCCAATGGGCCGTCCAGCCCAGTCTGGTTTGGCATGGTTCACTGCACTCTCGGTTTGGACTTACTTGTAAAATTTTTGTTATGTTCACAAAGCTCCCTTTAACCGATAGAAAATTATTTTTCTTCTGGTTGTTAGCTTCTGCTTTTACTTGTTTTCTCCAACAAAAATAGCAATTTGAAGATCATATTGAGTCTCCATAATGCAAAGGAACTGTAGTTCCAATTCCTCGTGCTTTGGGAACTTAGCAGGAGATCAGGAGCCATGGGGGCCTTGGCCGTACACAGAGGTTCAGAGGGCCGGCCAGGGAAAGACTGAAGCTGTCGCGGAGTCTATTCCTGCCTCAGTGTATTCACCCAGCTAAGGTGAGCTGAATGAAAAGGCTGAGAGGGTGGGAAACTGCCGCTGAGCCGTCAGGGAGCCCTGTCCCATGCTGACTCTGGGCTTGGCCATGCGGCTGGCTTTGGTCAACGGGACAACAGCAAGCATGATGCAAGCTGAGGTTTAAAGAAAGTGTGTGCTAGGGGCACCTGGGTGGCTCAGTTGGTTCGGCATCTGCCTTTGGCTCAGGTCACAGATCCCGGGACCTTGGCCTTAAGCCCTGCATCGGGCTCCCTGCTCAGCAGGAAGCTTGCTTCTCCCTCTGCCCCTCCCCCTTGCTTGTGCGCGCAAGCGCGCGCTCTCTCTCTGCGTTAAATAAATAAAATCTTAAAACAAAACAAAACATGTGTGCTGCGGCTTGCTTTCTCTTTCACTGTTCTTGGGAACCCTGTACCCACTGTTGTGTAAACAAGCCAGGACTGGCCAGTTGTGACAAGAGATACATGACCAAGTCATCTTCACTGCCCCCACTTAAATTGTTCCAGCTATCTGATGGGGAGTGAGGACGTCCTAGATCATCCAGCCTTAGCCAAGCCATCAGTTGACCACAGGGATCTGAGGAGCCAGTCCAGACCACAACTGCCCAACCCATGCACAAATCATGAAAAATATAATAAATGTTTATTACTTAAACTACCAAGTTTGGGGTGGTTTATTATACCAAAAGCCAGCAGACACAATAGAGCAAGAAAAGGTGACTAATGTACTGAACATCCTGGGATACAACCCCTAATGACCCTTTACGTAACATTCAATGGGACTTAATAATGATCTGATTGTATGTCAACTGTCATTAAAATAATCTGACGTAGATCCACAGTTGACTACACTCCCTAATATTCACCTCAACACAATGTTTGCTACAACTCTTGGAATGGAACCATATGGGCTTCGGGGGTTTACCAACCTCCTAAAACTATATGAAGATTTACAATGTTTATGTGTCTTTTGTTAATTGGAAAAAGATGTTAAAAGTATGGAGCATAACATAAACATCTATGCACACACTGCCTAGAATTAAAGATACTATTTCATTGAATTTGTTAATACATAAAGCAAATAAAATATAATCAATAGTATTAAAGTTAGTCAACTGACCCCAGACTTCTCCCTTCTCTACATCTCTCTCTCTCTCTCTCTCTCTTTTTTAAGTAATCTGTACACCAAAGCTAAGCCTTGAGTTCACAGCTCTGGGATCAAGAGTCAGACTCTCTACCAATTGAGCCAGCCAGGAAGGCACTCTCCTTCCCTCTTTAGCAGCTTAAATTTGGTATCTTTCCAGTCTATTGATTTGTATTTTAGAAGAATATATACATCCCTAAACAATATATATAATTTTGTGGTTTTTAATTTTTCTTTTTTAAAAAAAGATTTATTGACTTATTTATTTACTCAACAGAGATCAAAAGTAGGCAGAGGGGCAGGCAGAGAGAGTGGTGGGGAGGGGAAAGAAGGCTCTCCCACTGAGCAGAGAGGCCGATGCAGGGCTCAATCCCAGGACCCTGAGATCATGACCTGAGCTGAAGGCAGAGGCTCAACCCACTGAGCCATGCCACTGAGCCTAATTTTTCTTAAATGGTTTTTATTATATGTATCTTTCTACAACTTGCCTCTTCACCAAACACTACTTTTGTGAGATCTATCCATACTGATACCCTATCCATACTGATACCACACTTACTTAGGCATTCCTCTACTAGTAGGCATTTAGATTGGTCCTGTTTATTTTTGGTTTTACTATTACAAACACTGTTGAAACAGGTCAATAGCTTTCAACATATTTTCAGAAGACCTCAGGACACCCCCAAATATTAGGAATCTCTGACAATCTGATGGGGGAAAGTTGAATTGCTATCACTTCGTAGACCTGTTTTTGCATTTGAGCATTCCCAAGTCTTGGAGGAAGCCATCTTTATTTAAGGCTCTAAAGTAGCTTAATAGATACTTCTACATTTCAGTCCAAATTTCCTATAACAAAGGTCTGCATCTACTTGGGACACTAAAAGCAACCCTATTTTCTTGTTGTTGCTGAAAAGCTCTATATTAGAAAATGATACTGCCCAAACCATTCTATTGCCAAGAAATATTATGCTAAGTTGCTGTCAGCATCAAATGCTGGTCAAACCAATTAAATCACTAAGAGACTTACAATATGATATCCTAATTTTTTATTTGTTTTCTGTCATGTACAAGGACTAACAGGTTAGATTTCTTGGGGTTATCTCTTTCCCCTTGTTTTCTACCTCTTTAGTTTACTGGAGGTCAGAGAGCTTTTTGGCATGACTTTTACTTTTCCACTTACTCTCTGTGTGATATCATCCAGAATGCAAACTTTGTGATATGCAAAAATCCCAAAACAAGGAAATTAAAGCCCAGACCCTGATTACTCATAATGGGCAATGTTCTTGGGTCTAAATTATCCCACTCTGGCACTACTGGGTAAAATTAACTAAGATAGATTATTTTTTAATCAACCTTGCCTTCCCTCCCAAGTACGTGAAATAATGAAGCGCGATACAGATGCCTGGATTCAGAAATTTCAAATTAGAAATATGTCATAAAATTAACAGATCGGGTTCATTACACACAAGGCGATGTGTAATTCATCTGTGATTTCCCAGTGATTGCCATCATGTTTGATAAGGATTCTGCATATTAAACACGTACGCTATCACCTCTTCTCCAACTACTGTTGCCTTTTCCACTTTGGGGTTCAAAGCTCTCCAACTAGTTGCGTTCTCTGATAAAATCACTCATACTTGTTAAGTTGGAGCCAGAGGCCTCAGTACCCACGGGTGTCACATATTTGAGTACCAACACCATAATCTACAGAGAACACCAACGGCACCCACCTTTGAGCCAGGGCTTAGGAGTTTGGAGTGTCGCCCATATCTGCCTGTCCTGCTTCCGACTCTGTACCAGAGAGGGGGCTACATGTCTCAGAAGCGACAGGAAGCTGAGCAGTTCACTGCTGACCCGTGTGGTCCCAGGGGGTACAGAGAGGGCCTCCCCAGGACATAACTCTGGCGACAAAGTTTCTATACAGTTATGACAGGCTGGATAATCAGGCTACATGGAAATTATTCTACTACCACCTAAATATGATAAATATGCTTACCAAGGAAAAGGAATTCTAAAATAGGTGGGAAAATACCAAGCCCCACTTGTACATTTGCCCCATAATTACAACTACAGAAAAATGATGTGCATGGATAGGCTGTAAGGAAACCCAAAGACATGAAAATAATTAACTGTTAGGGTAGCAATATCATGGGTGAGTTCTTCTAAATTCATTCCTTAGGCTCTTTTAAAGTTGATATAATAATGAATCAAAAATAAATGACCTTCCATCTCCAAGCAGCTTTTTTGAAGGAAAGAAAAAAATGGTCATGTCTAGACTCTAAGGAAATAGACCCTAATCCACCCCTACAGTTTGGTGAGGAAAGCTTTTTTAGATTGGGATCAGAAAACCTGGATCTTGGCACCAGCTCAGCCAAATCCTCTCTCTAAGGCTTCAAAAGTCATTTAACCACTCTAAGCCTCCCTGTGAAATCCTACCTAAGGATTTCACACAAGAAATCTTTTTTTAAGATTTTATTTTTTCCAGTCATCTCTACGCCCAACATGGGGCTCATACTCACAACCTCAAGATCAAAGGTCTCATGCTCCACCTACTGAGCCAACCAGATGCCCCTAGGGTAGAATTCTTAAACACTCTCCTTGGCCTTCTACAATGTGGTACATTTTACTTTTTACATGTAGCATATCATCATAAAGTCCCATGAATGAACTTTGACCAAACACATCAGAACTCAGAACATGGGAGAGAATCATGTGCCCTCCTTCCAAGTAGTTCTTCTGTTTATGCCTGGAAAGAGCCACCTCCTCTCTGTCCTCCAAAGCCTATTCTATATGATATTTCACATCTTCGGTAAGGCCCATATTTTTCTCCTTTGAGGCTGAATGTAACTTCCAGAAACAGCTGAGGGCCTTGGTATGAAGATGGGTGATACGGCTGAACACTAATATTTTAGGTCAGAAAGGGAGTAAGAAAAAAAGAGTTTCTTAAACAGCCATTCATTAATGCTTTGTAGGAGTGCCTGGGTGGCTCAGTGGGTTAAGCCTCTGCTTTCAGCTCAGGTCATGACCTCAGGGTCCTGGGATCGAGCCCTGTATCGGGCTCTCCGCTCAGTGGGGAGCCTGCTTCCCTTCCTCTCTCTCTGCCTGCCTCTCTGCCTACTCGTGATCTCTGTCTGTGTCAAATAAGTAAATAAATAAGATCTTGAAAAGAAAGAAAGAAATGCTTTATACATTAATGATACTGTTCCGTGGTGGCAACTAAAAAGGGAAGGCTGACTTCACTGGGTGGTATAGTCCCAGTTTCCATAAAGCCAATAATTCTATTTTGGGGAGCACTCTTAACTAGTTCTGCTTCTCTCAAGTGTGGCTGTCATAAAGACAGGTAAAATTAAAAAAAAAAAAAAAGAAAGAAAGAAAGAAAACACAACAACTTTGCTAGGGTGCCCCAAAACCTTTTGTTTCTGCCAAAATAAATTGTGAGGTTGAAATTCAAAACACAATTTATTTACCATTATTACAGAATGTGCTTGTAAGGCCAAGATGTTTATTTTTAATACCTTTAGCATTTAACCTTTAACCCCTTATTGCTCTGTAAATATTACATCCCAGCAAGGTAAAACATAATAATAATAAAAATATTAAAAACTCATCATTTTAATCACATACTGATGAAAACATAATCGCTGCTTCTTTGTAAAAAAAAAAATAGCAGATGACTCATACTTGAAAAAATCATGTCTGTACAAAATTTCTACATATTCCATAATGAAGCTCATAAAACTCTGCATTTGTGTATAGGTTCAAAATATTTTTGCTTTTTGAAGCTGATGAAGAAAGCTTTCACAAGTTCTTTCCAAGTAATGAGACCCAATCCTTTCTCATTAGGAAATGCAAAGTACTGCATGTTCTCTCTTTTATTTAGTCTCACATAAGCTCATGACATTAACACTGAGTACAGGAGCAAAAAGTTGTATTCCAAGTCATATTTACCAAAATGCTCATTATCTAGCCCGAAGGAGAACCCCTGAGACAGACCTCAAATTCACGACATTCAGCTGTAGAAAGGAGTAATAACAGAGGTCCAGCATACTGGAAAGGGCAAGGAGGCATTTTCACCCAAAGCGGGGGGTGATGGGTTAAGAAAGAGAAATTCAATTTACAGCCTCACCACTCACACAACTTACATACTTACACTGGTGTTTAGATAGCTCTGAATCTGGATGCAGATTTTCCCTGTTGATAGCTTGGAGGTTCCATGTGCTGAAAATACCAGGCAACTCCCTCTCTTAAGGGAAACCCAGTGGGAAGGTGTGGATGTATTAATAAAACACCATTACTGGTAGAGAGCCAAAGTTTAGACGGTCTTGCTGGTGGGTGAATGGAAGGAAGCATGTGGTTCTCAGGGATACCATTCTGAGATTTACAATTGAGTGGCTGCTAACAGCTGACTTGCAGGTGTTCGGCCTCTCAGCAATGGCCAGAACACTTGAAAAATCAGCAAGTCCAGCAGAACAATTTGGATTTCCAGCTTCCCTTGAAATATGTAATATGGCCGATCTAACCATGGTAATATGGTAGACATAACCAACCATGACCTAAGGTCAAGTAATGATGCCTTTTTTAGAGGGGCTTATTTGCTCTCTAGGGGCCAGCCTCATCCCGGCAAAAATTGTATCCTGTAGATATTCATGTTTGCAACCACTCCCAAAGCTGAAATCCCTAGCAAGAGTATGGGGGAGGCGGCCTTCACCTTCCCCAACTATCTGCTTCCTCCACTTAATCCCTCTCCATCTGCTGCTCCGCTGGCTTTCCCTTCACGTCGCACCTATCAAACTTCTCCCATGACACTGGCCAACTCACATTGGCCCCTAGATAATGTCGTGAACTCTAGCTCTTTCCCTAACCCCACTGCGTCCATCAAAACTTTTGGGGGGGATGCCTGGTTGGTTCCGATCTAAAGAGCAACTCATGATCTCAGGCTTATAAATTTCAGTCCGGTGTTGGGTGTAGAGATTACTTAAAAATAAAATCTTAAACACACACACACACACACAAAACTTCTCTGTATTTCAACCCAATTTTTTGTTTTGTTTTGGGTTTGTATTCTGTCGTTTTGGCCCGGAAACTATTAGCAAATCTGATAAACTAATCAGTGGGAATGGACTAGGTTACCTTCCCAGAAAACATCGATTCCAGACTTTCTAAATACATGCCCTACCTTCACCCAAAGGAACTTACCTACCTTGCAGTCAGCTATCTGACAGATTTCTAAGTTCCTAGGTCTATTCCTGTGTACTTTTTATGAATAACTTGTGCAACTCACTCCCAAGTACTACGTAAGTGAGAAAAAAGGAATGTGACCTGACCACAGTCTGAAGGAATGGCCAATTCAGACTTAATTAAATATTTTAGTATATTTAACTTCAGAGAAGTCCTATGAATAATAATTTCTGCATTCAAAGTATATGGCAGAGCTACAGACATGGGCTCTAGCATATTAGACCATTCAAACCATCATGGCCACAAAGCAGAACTTCACTTGTAAATGATAAAGCCACACGCGACAAAAGAAATCTTAGTAGGGTATGATTATTAATTAAAGACAAAGGAGGGGCACCTGGGTGGCTCAGAAGCCTCTGCCTTCTGCTCAGGTCATGATCCTAGGGTCCTGGGATAGAGCCCCGAATCAGGCTATCTGCTGAGCAGAGAGCCTGCTTCTCCTCCTTCTCTCTCTGCCTGCCTCTCTGCCTGCTTGTGATCTGTCTGTCAAATAAATAAATAAAAATCTTTTTTTTTTTAAGATTTTATTTATTTATTTGACAGAGAGATCACAAGTAGGCAGAGAGGCAGGCAGAGAGAGAGGAGGAAGCAGGCTCCCCGCTGAGCAGAGAGCCCGATGCGGGACTCGATCCCAGGACCCCGAGATCATGACCCGAGCCGAAGGCAGCGGCTTAACCCACTGAGCCACCCAGGCGCCCCAATAAATAAAAATCTTAAAAAAAAAAAAAGACAAAGGAGACTGCTATACCCTCCTAACCAAGGTACACTGAATTATAAAAGCAGGCAGAGATTTTTTTTTTTCAGTTCTTCAAGTCTCCTATGGAAAAAGGTACAAATTTATATCGCCTGGTAGTGTTGTTGATTCTCCAAAGATGGAGAAAAGTGGTCCAAAGTGAACTTTTAGGAAAGAGACAGGAGGTGAACTGTAAGCTGGATATTATGCTCATGAGTCAGAAAATGACAATATTCCTTATGAGTCACAATTGAATGAGTCTTGGGAGGGCCATGGGGACAAGTGGAGAGTCTTCCTCATGTGCCACCAGACTTCCTAAAAGATCACACACACAAACCCACAAACAGCAGTACAGGTGCTCTCCCTACAGCCCGAGGGCCCGAGGAACTCTATTCTCCGTGCTAAGCCTCAGCCACACCCATGGAAGGCAATGCCCCTTCTCTTCCTGTACTGAGCAGCTGAAGGATGCAGCTGGGCAGACCCAGACAGATGTGAAACACAAAATGCAGCCTCATCTGGCTTGAAGGCATCTTATATAAACAGTAAACAGTATAACTGAGGTTTCTGTTTAAGATGGGTGATGCTGCTCTCAGACAACCTCACATAGCTAATGAACAATCTCTCGAGCCAGGGAAGAAGTGATTCATTTCATTTTTGCCATGCTACTTTACATCCAGTAGATGGGGCGATGGCAAATCTCCGATTTCAGGACAGCAGCTGTTTCAACTTTTTTCTGATGCGCTGATAGTCGCCTGGCTGCCCGCAACGGGGCCATCTGCGCTGTTGGCAGGGAACCCATCAATAGGTAAGTCACACCCTGTCCTCCCATAGACACACTACACAACTCTGGCAACAAGTCTCTTCCTTCCAACATGCCTCCTCTGTACCCATTTGATCAACCACCTTCAAAAGCAATGCAGCCGGGGGCGCCTGGGTGGCTCAGTGGGTTAAATCCCAGGGTCCTGGGATCGAGCCCGCATCGGGCTCTCTGCTCAGCAGGGAGCCTGCTTCCTCCTCTCTCTCTCTCTCTGCCTGCCTCTCTGCCTACTTGTCATCTCTGTCTGTCAAATAAATAAATAAAATCTTAAAAAAAAAAAAAAAAAAAAAAAAGCAATGCAGCCGAACTGAGTATGGAGATTCTGAGGTTCTGAGGTCTCCAGAAAAGGCATCATAGACTACTTTGGTAGTGTGTCCAGCAAGAAAAATGAATTAACTAAGGGAAAGCTAACTTTCTCAAGGTAGTTCTCAAGTATTTGAATTCAGTTAAGTTTCTTGAAGCTCTTGACATAAACACACTGATTTTTTTTTTTTTTTTTTTTTTTTTAGAAATATTGACCCATGGAAAATAATGATAGCAATTCCAAAGTACCAGGACTATCACATTGCTCAGATTCAAGCGGCCAATTAGGTAGTGGCCCAATTCGGTCGCTCCTCCACCCAACCACACACTTACACACACAGTGTAAGTAAATGGTTCTCTCCTAGGGGTTCCAAAAATAATGTAGGTTAGACCGACTTCTTAAAACCTGAAACTTAAGGAGGAAATTTATTTACAGATGAAGTGTCCTCTTAGGGAGGAACAGAAGTGACACAATTTTGGACTACGTAAAAAGAAAAAGCTTGTGTCAAAGATGCCCTTTTAAAGACTGTTTTGTTTTTAAACATTCTTTTGAATAAACAGCACTGGGTCTAGAGCTGCTTTTGAGTTTCGACCATACGTTCGCATGGGTCTTTGCTACATTTCTCAGGCCGGTCATGCAGGACAGATTTTTTTTTTAATTGGTGTTGTACTAGTTATCGTTTTTGACTTAACTCCACATTCACAATCATTAAAACCGAACAAACCAAACCAGAAGGGGATCAGGCCATCTACCCGAGCAGGGTTCTTTGAAAAGGAGCAAGTGTGGAAACTATGAAGCCTTGTAGTCGAACTTTTTTTTCTTTCTTTCTCGGATGGACTGTCCATCTCTTCGAAACCGAGTCCTTGCTTTTGTGCTTCGGGAAGAAACGTACACCCCACCGAGACCCGGGTGGGGGGGGGGATGCGGCTCAGGTTAATGGGGGCGGAGTTGGGGCTCTCGGGGGCGGGGAGAGGAAAAGTCAGAAGCCAGTCGGAGAAAAAGTCAGCCACTTCCCTGTATTCCCAAAGTGCCAAAGGAAAAAGAACAAAACACTCGACTTCCTCCCGGGCGACCGGTTCGCGGTCCACCGAGAAGCGCCAGTCACCTCGCCCTCGGGGAAGGGATAGGGGGCAGGGGTGGGGGTGTTTACTCGGCCTCTCGGGCGCAGAGACCCAACGGGCCCGCGCCCAGCGAAGTCCAGGCCGGCCAGGCTACGGGCTGCGCCACTTTCGCTCTCGGCCGCCCGCCCAGCGCCAGGTGCTTGTCCTACCTGGCGCCCCCGCCGCCCTTTGTGCGGCCCGCTCCGCCCCCGCCAGCGTGCCGCAGCCCGGCGGGACAGCTGCGGGCGGCGCAGGGGGCGGAGAGGCGGGGAGGCGGGGAGGCGGGGAGGCAGCCGGCGCCCGTGCCCGCCGGCGGGGAGGGGAGCGCGGGGCGCGCGGGGGAGGGGGCGCGGCGAGCCGGCGGCAGCGCAGCAGAGCCGCGCTCCGGGCCGCCGCGGGCGGGAACGCCGGGGCACGGGCGCTGCCCACCGGCCCGGCAGGAAGAGAAGGGTCCCCTCCGAGGGCCGCGCCCCCGAGCTCAGAGGTGCCCATTCACTGGCTTCCGACAGCAGGCAGCCATCGCAACCCGGCCACAAAAAGTTTCGCGGCGTCCAGAGCGACTTGAAAGAAAGTTTTCCTTGGCCCCCTCGCTCCCTCTCCCCCGGCCAGGGTTTACGGAAAGCGGCGGGCAGAGCTCGCGACGTGCCGACTCCCGCGTCCACCTTCTCCACCCCTGGCCTGGGCTGCGCGCCCAAGGTGGGTACCCCGCGCCGGCGCTTCCTGCCCCATCCCAGGGTCAGGCGTCCCGGGACGCCGCGCGACCAACTCACCATGGTGACTCGCGCCGCGGTCCCTCCTCTGCCGGGTCCGGCTGCCGGGGAGCTGGGGCTGGATCGCAGACTCCTGGGCGAACTTCAAAAGTTGGTCCCCTTCGCCAAAAACAGGCTCTCGACACCCAAGCACTCACAGGAGCCAATGGGAACCCTGGGGGGACTCCATGCAGGCGGGATCGGCGGCGCTAGGTGAAGGACGAGAAGAAGCCGACTTAGCAGACGGGGCACATCCTGCCAAAGGCAGGGGTCCACTCGGTCCAGGCGCTCGCAACCCGCGTAGGTGAGCCCGGTGCTCTCCGCGCGTCTGCCTGGCTGCCCAGGATCGCTCCTTCTTTCTTCAGCCACTTACTCTGTACTCCTCCGGCAAAGCCTCGGTTCGGGCTGGGCAATCTGTCCATAAATGGAGAATTCAGCTCAGGCCTGACCAATCAGGGTTTGTTTTCACAGCGTCACTCCTCAGGGAAACCGTGGTAGCCAACAAGCTTGGAGCTGCTGGAGTTTCCAAAGACCTCTGGATCCTGTAGTCCTCCACGCTAGCTTCCAAAGGAGCGCCGCTGACCCGGCTCGCTCCCGGGTGCAAGACCTCAACCTCGCAAAACCCTCCGTGAAAGTGAGCAAGACTCTCTCTCTCTCTCTTTTTTTTTTTAAATGCGAAAATTACAGTAGGTGTGGCTTCCAAGTCGAAGTGGTATGATTTTCCCATAACTTTTTTTTTTTTTAAGAAGGAAATATTTTATCAGCATAAAAGATCAGAGTCATGGCTGCAGCCCAAAGGAAATCCTTTTTCTTTCCAATGTCTGGATTGTGAGGAAAGTCAAAAATATCATTTCCCCTACCCCTCCTTTTACCTGAATTTCCTTGGAAAACAAAGGAAGGCTTTTTTTTCTTTTTTCGTTTTTTTTTTTTTTTTCCTCTGTCTCTCTCTTGGGGACTTTTGAATGGTGAAAAAGTTGCACTGCAGTGAACAGAGAGACAGCAGAAAGGTAAGTGAGGGAAAAAGCACCCACCCACCTCAGTCAACCCTATCTGTTGAGAACAATTAGCTGTACAACCATACCTGTGAAGCCAAATTATTCCAGAATATGGAGTTTCAAGGCATGGAGTGGGCAGTGAGGAGGACATTGGAGGTGGGGGAAGAATCCTGAAAGAAGGTAGAGAGTGTGGTCTTATTGTTTTAAGCGTTCAGAAGGTAATCTTGGTGGGTTACAACATAACTGTCCTCCCAGGATCTGTGGCAGGTAAGAAATGAAAACTTCTGGCTTAGAGAAAGTATGAAGCATTATGATTTATTGTTTATGAACTTTGGTGGTAGGTCTTCACTTGATCTAGGATCCTAGAGTTGGTGTGAATGCTAAAAATCATCTTGCCTGGAATGGCTAAACAGAATGTGGTATGTCCATACAATGGAATACTATTCAGCCTTTAAAAAGGAAGGAAGTGCGGACGCAGGCCACAACATGGACTAAACCCTGGAAACAGCTTTCATACTGGGGTGATGAAAATATTCTGGAATTAGTGGTGATGGTTGCACAACTTTGTGAATATACTGAAAGACACTGAATTATACCTTATAGAAGGGTATGCAAATTTTATCTCCATTTTAAAGTTGAAAGAAAATCATGTTGACTACATTCTTAAATTCTTGTAGTAATCATCCATTCCGTGAGGAAACAGATATGATTAAATGCCTACTATAGGTCAGCGCAGCAACCATGAGCACAGTGGTTTCTTCCCTTGCCAAGCATACAATTTGGGAAGGAGCAAGACAGAAGATAGTTTTATATATATATATATATATATATTTTTTTTTTAAGATTTTATTTATTTATTTGAGAGAGAACAAAAGCAAGAGAGATCACAGAGGGGAGGGAGAAACAGACTCACCACTGAGCAGAGAGCCCAAGATGGGCCTCGATCCCGGGACCCTGAGACCATGACCTGAGCCAAAGGTGGACGCTTAATGAACTGAACCACCCAGGAGCCCCAGGAGATCATATTAAAACAATAAATAATTATAGGAAAGGTACAAATATAATGAAAAGCAACAGTGGTTTTGTGCAAGGAACTTCCGAACTAGGAGCTACATTTTGGGTTAGGGAATTCATCTGGCAGCGATCTAGTACAAACTGGACAGGAAACAGCAAAACATCTATTGGGCACTCACTCTGTACTAGGTACTGCGAAGGTACAAACAGCCAGGACCCACCAAATTCCCAGGGAAACTGATTCCACATTTCAGGGGCACGCCAGAATATGATCAGGTATCTTAGGAACTAATGAACAGAGGTTACCAAAAGGAATATTGGAGCTTACCAATTATACAAGAAGCACTGCTTAGGTGGGAAATGACATGTTGCCTAAGCCACCATCCCATCCACAGTCAACCCTGATGAGTTATTGGATTGACATGGGCTTCAAGGGAGACAGGCTGTAAAGCAGGGGTACAATGAGACACTGAAAAATCTTTTAAGAATCCATCAACAATTTATCAGTCTTGGATTGATCTAAAACTATCTTGACACTAAATGCCATTTGTATTAACATTTGAGATCTTTTTTTAAATGCTTACTTTTTTTTTCTTTTTCTTTTTCTTTTTTTTTTTTTTTTTTTAAAGATTTTATTTATTTATTTGACAGAGAGAAATCACAAGTAGGCAGAGAGGCAGGCAGAGAGAGAGAGGAGGAAGCAGGCTCCCCGCTGAGCAGAGAGCCGGATGCGGGACTCGATCCCAGGACCCTGAGATCATGACCTGAGCCGAAGGCAGCGGCTTAACCCACTGAGCCACCCAGGCGCCCCTCTTTTTCTTTTTTTAAAGTAGGCTCCAAACACAGAGCTTGAACTCACAACAACACCTGACCTGAGATTAAGAGTCCAACACTTAACTGACTGAGCCGCCCAGGCACCCCTAAATGCTTGCTTTTATTTGTCCTAATAATCTTGTTCCAGTTTTCAGAGGTAATTCTAGTAGGTGGGACTCTGATGAAGATATATGCTTGTGTTCATTTTTCATGATTTTGTAATATAATTCTTTTCCAGATTGAAATATAAATGTATATATTAATTTGTATAGTGGAGTGCCTGGGTAGCTCAGTCGGTTAAGTAGCTGAGTTTTGATCTCAGCTCAGGTGTTGATCTCAGAGTCTTGAGTTCAAGCCCCACGTTGGGCTCCATGCTGGGCATGGAACCAAGTTAAAAAAAAAGAAATTGTGTGTCTAAGCAGTACTTAAATTATAAGATTTAGTGGCACATAAAAGTGAATTTGAAGTCTGGCTTTGTCACTTAACTAGCTGTGAGATAGTAATCTTTCTGCACTTCAGTTCCCTTATCTATAAAATAGATTGATGTGCATATGAAATGAAATATGTATAAAGATGGCCAACGAACATTGGCTCCTTTCTCCTGCCACCTGCCATGTATTCTAGGTTAAGGATCCAGATGTGGGTTCATGTAGGATCAGACATATTGCTGCCCTCTGAATTATATGCCAAATCTTGGGGGCTTCTGTGTATGCCCTTTCCTTCAGGGAGAGTTAATAGCTTTCATCAAATTCTCAAAGATGCTGGAACTGTCAAAATAATAGCTCTTGATCACGTTAGTTATGCCTTCCTGGATCTTTGTGTTTTTCTTGAAGTATAGGGATTAGAACTGAGTCTGATACTGTAAGGGCAGAGCTTGGATTCTCAAAGCAGAACCCATAATTCACACTTTGAACGTAGAATATAGAGTATGAGCATGTGATAGAGACTGTCATTTCACAAAGAATCCGCTCAAGCTCTTCCCGCTCCTTCCCCATCTTAGGAAGATAAATTGTCAGTTTTATGCCCTGGTCTACGTGGGAGAGTCCTAGTTTATGCCTTTATCTCAGTGAAATAATTAATGGAACCCCTCTTGCATTCCCAAAATGGCCTGATAATTTGAATGATAGATTATGATCACCCTAAGTTTTTGGCAAAATTGCAGCCCCCCTCCAAAAATTCTCGCTTTATAAAGCTTTTCCAATTTTCTTGATTTACACCTATTTTTAAGAGGACTCATCAATATATTACCCAATATTCTTTGTTATTCGAGCTCATAGTAGCAATGAAATGAAAACAACTTTAAAAATTGTAAAACTCATTATAGACACATGATGGAGCTAGTCAGATGAGACTTTACACATACGTGGGCATGATTTAAAATGCAGTTTTATCTGGGCTTGAATGAAAAAGGAATGAAGAAAAAAATCCAAATGGAGACAAAACACAATTTGGTATGAATCTAGCAGTGAAAAGAATCACTGCTTATACATTTTGGAAAACAATTGGTAAGAAGATAAAATAAGGCAATGAAACTAGTTTCCGTGTCAGTACCGTAAGAGAACATCAGAATGCGTTCACAACAATGCAGTTAAAGAAAAATTCGTTCACAGGAAAATTAGGCCAGAAATCTTTACCAAAGCACCAGTGAAAGAGATGCTTATGTCACATCAATGTCGGATGTCCTGGGCCATCACTGTTTCTGCTGTAATAGGCATTTGTTAGGTTCAATGGGTATCAGCTATGAGCTAAGTGCTTACCCTGTAATATCTTATCTAATCTTCCATACAACCCTATTGATTTCATTTGCAATTAAGAAACTAAGCTGAGCATTTGCAACATGGGCCGGACAGACCAGCTCCCATAAAGAAGAATGGCAAGGTGAAGGGCCGTTCCGCCACCCCACCACCAAGGTGACCAGAGGATACACCAATACACCATCATTGTTCACAAGTGCATCCGTGGAATGGATGTCAAGTGAGTATTCAGAGAGATCCAGGAATTTGCCACGAGGGAAATGGGGACCTTAGATGGGTGCATTGATACCAAACACAACAAAGCTCCGAGGGCCAACAGCGTAAGGACGGTCTCATCTCATATGGGCACGCTGTTGTCCAGAAAATGACACTGAAGACCCACCAGACAAATTCAGGTTTCCTGTGTACCTGTCACCACTTTCAAAAATCTACAAATAAACCAAAAAACTACAGACAGATGATGTGGATGAGAACTAACTGCTGATTCCAAATAAAGTTATTAAACTGCAAAAAAAAAAAGAAAAAGAAAAAGAAAGAAAGAAAACCAAGAAACCAACTGAGTTTGAAGTAACTTGCCCAAGCTATTGCTCAGCTTTTCTGCATCAAATCTTTATATTAGCCTGACTCCAAAGGCCCCAACTCTTACCCTATAAGCAGTAAGTCCGTAGCAGAAATGTCCTACTATAAATTTTAGAAGAAATTTTCCCTGATATAGGCCCAATATGAATAGGAACCCATTTATTAAAATACTGGGAGCCTCTCCAAACAGGGGCTCCTGGAAAAATTCTTGCTCTTTTTTAATGGGACCGAAAATTCACATTTGTATTAAAAATTACGTTTGTATAGAGAGTTTAACTCAACTTTAAACATCTTTGTTGGGATGTCTGGGTGGCTCAGTCGTTAAGCATCTGTCTTCATCTCAGGTCATGATCCCCGGGTCCTGGGCTCGAGTCCCACATCAGGCTCCCTGCTCAGCAGGAACCCTGCTTTCCCTCTCCCACTCCCTCTGCTTGTGTTCCCTCTCTCCTTTTATCTCTCTCTGTCAAATAAATAAATAAAATCTTTAAAAATAATAATAAAAAAATAAATCTTGGGGGCGCCTGGGTGGCAAAGCCTCTGCCTTCGGCTCAGGTCATGATCCCAGGGTCCTGGGATTGAGCCCTACATCGGGCTCTCTGCTCAGCAGGGAGCCTGCTTCCCTTCCTCTCTCTGCCTGCCTCTCTGCCTACTTGTGATCTATCTGTCAAACAAATAAATAAAATCTTTTTAAAAAATAAAGTAAATCTTTGCTCTTTTCCTAATATGTTAATATTGATTTGTACAAAGGATAGTGCAGAGAATTTCAATGGTTGGGTAACATAATGTGATGCTACGTCTGATTAATATTAAAAAAGTTTTGTGGGGCGCCTGGCTGGATAAGTTGGAAGAGCTTGTGACTCTTAATCTCACAGTCGTGAGCTGGAGCTCTGTGTTGAGGGTAGAGATTACTTAAATTAGTAAAACATTTAAAAAAAGTTTTTCGGGGCATCTGGGTGTTTCAGTCAGATAAGCAGCTGCCTTAAGCTCAGGTCATGATCCTGAGGTCCTGGGATCAAGTCCCATGTTGGGCTCTCTGCTCGGCGGGGAGTCTCTTTGCCCTCTACCTCTGACTCCCTGCTTGTTCGCTGGCGCGCTCTCTCTCTCTCTGTGTCAAATAAATGAATAAAATCTTAAGAAAAGTTTTACTATAATGTAACAATTACTTTACTGAAATAAAAAACAATTTTTACAAAATAAAGAAACAAAATATTTAAACATATGTTTAAATCAACAGCTTATTATGGCCACCTGAGTGGCTCAGTTGTTTAAGTGTCCAGCTTGGTATTGGCCCAGGTCTCGATCTCAGGGGTCTTGAGCTCAGAGTTCTGAGTTAAAGCCCTTCAGGGAAAAAAAAAAAATTAGTTAACAGCTTATTAAATGCATTTTTGTTATTATATTTTCTCTGATTTAAGCCAATATTTTCTTTTTCTTTTTCTTCTAATTTCAATTTGACTGTTACATTCAGAATATAAACTCCTCCAGATTTAAAAATGATTCAATAATGAGTAATATTAGTTATGATGTTCCATGATCTATCAAGGAGTGAGGTATTTCACAGAAGTGAGCTTTGCAGATAACTGAATCTCCTGGATCAACTTCATGTCCACACCCTGGTGTTCTTTCTTCTTTCTCTTTCCTGTCAATTATAGTCATCTTTAGTCTTTACTCAAACAAGGAAGGCAAGTATAAATAAATATATGTATTTTAAAAATATGTAAAAAGAATAACAACTGCATGAACCTTGCCTTTTAAAGGAACCAAAACTTTTTTTAACTTGAAGGAAATTTTTTTCTGTAGTAAACCGCATGCTTCACTGCCTTCTGAAAATATGCTGAATGTCAAGCACCTTGTGCCTGAAGACTCAAGGTCATCACTATAAATATCAATTTTCACACAGGGTTATACTGAGCGGAGGTCCTTGGGGACGATTGAATGGAACAACTGTTTGTCAGTAAACTTCGTGGCCCTGTACCACCACACATGTGCCGTTCTTTCTTGTTTTGTCTTTTTACCCCCTTCCATCTTTCCTTCCTTCCATCCCCCCCACCTCTCTCTCCCTCCCTCCCAGCGGGAGGGGCAGAGGGAGAAGCAGGCTCCCCACTGAGCAGGGAGTCTGAGGCTGGGCTCCATCCCTAGAACGGGGGATCATGACCTGAGCCCAAGGCAGATGCTTCACTGACTGCTACCTCTGTTTTGTGGTTCTTGATTTTGTTTTTAAGTTTATATCCTCCAAGGGTCAGAGACTTTTTTCTCCTGCTATCTGCTGTTCTAATTTAGTCTCTGTAGTAACAAGGAGGTGAAAAAAAGCACAAGGGTTGCTTCATGAGAAAAATGTTTTAACGGTACATAGGTCCAGGAGCCCAGGGGAAACAGAACACAAAGGAAGGTGGACCTGCACAACTCTGTGTCCTCTGGCTTCCCAGCTTCTCTGCGTGGATGAGTGTCCTTCTGTCTCTTCCAGCTTCTCCCACTGTAAGCAACTCCCTCATGGTGGCTCCTCCTCCCATAAATTCGGCATGCAAAGTATCCTGAGATTGTCATAGACCTGACTCAGGCCCCCAAATGGTCTCTCAGCAGTGCTGCCCGCAGCTCACTGGGAACCCTCCTCTTGGTCTCTGGATTCAAGTTCTAGAGACAGAAAGGGGAGGGAGAGAAAGAAGGAGAGACTGACTCATACAGCTCAAACCACGCCACCAGGGTCACAGGTCCTCGATAAGCCTATGCAAGGTGTTGCTGGGGTCAGGTGTCTGCACAGTCGCATTCCAAGCCAATGTGGTCACTGGGGTGGTGTCCTGAAGCCACTACCCCATTATGTAAAGACGGTGAATGGGGACAGAGTCTCTGAGGAAGGGACATGATGGGTACTTCAGATTGGGGGGCGTGCCACAGTTTGCCTCCTGCCACCAATTGGCCACCTTAACCTATGCAGGATTATCTTGGGGAAGCCGTGAGGGCGGTTCCATTCGCCTCTTCAACAGAACAAACTGCATGGGTTTTGCAGCAGTCAGCATCATTTCAACTCCTCATCCTGCACCTATAAATGTTTTTACATAGTCAAGATGTGACATCTGTTTTGCCTTTATTATCACACACCTGTAACTGTGTTTCTAGATACTGTAAATATTTGTGCATTCACAGAGTTGTGTGTGTGAATGTGTATTTAAGATAACATATTTTTCAAGATATTGTTGCAAACATTTGGGGGAATTTACTTTTTTTTTTTTCTAATAGTCTATTTTTTTAGAGCAGTTACAGCGTCACAGTAAAATTAGCAGAAAATACAGAGATTTTCAGTCTGCCTCCCACTCCCCGACATGCGTGGCCTCTCCCATTACCAGTAGGGGTATTTGCTTGGAGTAGAGAGTTCCTTAATGTTGGTGCTTTGCAGGTTGGCAGCATGGTTTCCAAGCCACTACTATTTTCACTCACCATGAGAAACATTTGCTGAGCACCGTTGTAGGCATTGGAGAAGTAGAAAAAAGACGCCCTATCCCTAAAGGACTCACATCTTCCCATGAACATCAAAAACACATACAACAGAGGCTCCTGGGTGGCTCATCTGTTGAGCATCCAGCTCTCGATTTGGCTGGGGTCATGATCCCAGGGTCGTGAGATCAAGTCCCACACTGGGCTCTGCGCTCAGCATGGAGTCTGCTTGTTCAGCTTCCTCCCTCTCTGTGCCTACCCTCTACCTCAAGCACATGCTCTCTCTCTCAAATAAATAAGATTTTTTTTTTAAAGATTTTATTTATTTATTTGACAGAGAGAGATCGGAAGTAGGCAGAGAGGCAGGCAGAGAGAGAGAGGAGGAAGCAGGCTCCCTGCTGAGCAGAGAACCCGATGCGGGACTCGATCCCAGGGCCCTGAGATCATGACCTGAGCCGAAGGCAGCAGCTTAACCCACTGAGCCACCCAGGCGCCCCTCAAATAAATAAGATTTTATACACACACACACACACATACCAACAACAACAACACAAGGGCTTCCTACTTTCAAATACAACATATTTCTGAAAATACACACCAATGTCAGATATATGAAATTCAAAAGCAGATTTGTGTGTTTTAAGGAAAAGGCTCTATTTTCCAAGGGCTAAAATATAATATAAAATCCATAATTGTGCCTTATCTCTTGGATATATATAGTCCTACCTAGGCTGTAAGTCCAGAATTTAGTAAATGTTCTTTTTTTTTATCCCCACGCATAAGTGTGGGGCTTGAACTCATGACCTAGAGTCACATGCTCTAGCAACTGAGCCAGCCAAATGTCCCAGTAAATGTTCTTTAAATTTGGATTTCTCCATCCCAGCTGAGCAGAGTTGACCATCTAAAGTTTAAAAGGAAGGCATCTTTCCAATTTGGTCAGTCTATTTACATCTCTACAAATTGTGAATCCATTTCCTTATCTATAAAAACAGAGATAATGATAGTACCTCCATCATTTATTTCTTACATAGCATTGTGATAATTCAAATACATCATATAAAGTGATTATAATAGTGACTAATGCATAGAGAACCCTCAGTATGAGTTTGGTGCACTACCTTCTGGATTCTTTATGATTTTCTCTGTTTCAGTTGTTCTACGTTTGTGAGTACGACACGACTGTTAACTGGTGTTTGCATTTATATTTTCCCATATTTCACTAACTTTGATAAAGCAACAAGATTAAATACAATTTAGAAACATAGTTGAATGACTGCTGCTAGGTTGACAGAGACAGTGATGTAGATGGAACTGAACTGTGAGCTCAGTCGGGAGACAACACCCTCATGAGATCGATCAAAATGTTCCCTTGTCACCTGGCCAAGAGCCAGATGCCATATGGAAAGATGGCTCAGGTGCATTCATGTATGATGTCCTTATCTGTACGAAAGTGAATGTGCGAAGACCAAGGGCACCGGGAGATGGCTTCTCTCTTAACTATATGAGATTCCTGGAAATCTCAAAATAAAGCCAAGCATGCATGCCTTTGATAAGGCATCGTAGGAAATGAATTTTATATTTGACCAAGAATGTGATTCTAAAAGCAGCTATGACAGTTACCAGCTTCTGTGATTTAAGATAGTACAATTCTACTACAGTTTTTCTCTAAATGGTATAAAATGGTTATAAATGTGCACTTTTATAAGGGATCTCTGGATTGAAAAGTATATCATAGCCCCTAAAAATACCACACAGCTCTCATACATCCTTACAATGTGAATTTTTATTTTATTTTTTTAGAGGCAGGGGAAGGGCAGAGGGAAGGGGAGTCCTGGGATCAGGACCTGAATTGAGATCAAGAGTCGCACACTCAACCCACTGAGCCACCCAGACGTCCCATTACTATGTAAATTTTCCCTAAAATAGTATCCCAACTCCTATAACTATTAATTAAAACTTTCCTTAGGAGTTTTTTCTTAATCTCTTTTCACTTTAAAAACTGGAAGTAGGGGGACACCTGGCTGTCTCATTTAGAAGAGCGTGTGACTCTTGGTCTTGGGGTCCTGAGTTCGAGCCCCACATCAGTTAAAGAGATTACTTAAATAAAAACAAAACTCAAAAGAAAAACCCCCAAACTTGAGAGTGGTGGCAAGGGGGCAATGCTTATGAATAATTTGTAAAGTGCTACAGTTAATGTTTTTTCTTGATAAATTTCCCTACAAAGTTAAGTGATTTAAAACCATTCTCTGGGCACCTGGCAGGAAAAAAGGAAAAAGAAAAACAGGTAACAGAATAAAAAGTAGTTGAGTGAAGAAATTAAAAAAACAAACAAACAAACAAAAAACACCCCAAAAGTGACTAGACTTCCAAATTTGGGGGTAGTACATTACCACTGGTTTTAACTTGCAAAAGAAAAACACACTTTTTGTTGTAAAGCTTAAGAATTTAGAGTTTGTAAAATGAAAAGTGAAAGTCTACCTGCCCACACTCTCTCCTACGGGATTGTAAATGTGAGAAAATTGTGATTCCATTAGCAGGAAATGAGAACCCAAGAGGAGGCCCCGGGTTCAGAGAGCTCCATGTTAGATGTGCTTAGCTGGAGCCCGCAGAGGCCCCCAGGCAACCCTGGGAGAGATTAGCTGAACCTCAGAACACTGTCCTGGCCAGGTGCTTGTGGGACCAACCACTCCTGAAACTTTCTCTCCCTCCTCACCTCTCTCTTGGCAAGGCTGTGGGAAGACAGATTTCTTCCATATTTCAGATGAGAATATAAATAGGTAGAAACCCTATGACAATTTGACGCTATCTAGCAACACTATGGAATTGTGCAGTCTCTGACCCAGCCTTTCTGCTTTTGGGAATGTATCCAAAGACGTACACACACAAGGCAGATTAACATATGCCTACAAAGCATCATTGGCATAGCAAAAGACTGGAAACAATCCAAATGTCCATCATTAGTGGAAGTGGCTAAATATACGAGAGGACAATATTTACTCAATTTTTTTTTTTATAATTTTAAAGAGCTTTTAAAACAGAATGAGGGATTTCTCTCCGAACTGATAAGGAAATATATCTCAGCTAAATTTCTGAGATGTATTAGTTAAAATGAAAAGCAAAATACTGGATAGTATGCATATCAAACAATAGCATGTATTTTCAAGAATGGTATGTATATCAAGGTACCTTTTTGTGTAAGAACACAGGGATGGGGAAGTAATAGGTTTGTATTGATGTTTGCATGAAAAAAAACTAGAAAAGACACAAAAACACAGTAAGTAAGAGGCGTGGGAGCAGGGGTAGGAGCAAGACTGTACACTAGATATGTTTAAAATGCTTGATTTTTCTTTCTTCTTTAAGATTATTTATTTATTTGACAGAGAGAGAGAGAGATCACAAGTAGGCAGAGAGGCAGGCAGAAAGAGAGAGGAAGGGAAGCAGGCTCCCTGCTGAGCAGAGAGCCCAATGTAGGGCTCGATCCCAGGACTCTGGGATCATGACCTGAGCCGAAGGCGGAGGCTTAACCCACTGAGCCACCCAGGCGCCCCTAAAATGCTTGATTTTTCAACCATTGTAAACATTTTGCTCAGAAACATTTGTGAATGTTGTTATCCAGTAGAATACATTGTTAGGGCAGACTCATACAATGGCCACACAGGGGATCCTGTCAGCAAAGATTTTGAAAGCATAAGGAGGACTTCTCAGAGCAGTGCCACATGACCTGGCTCTCAAAGATCAATCTAGAAAGGTGGAGAATTAGCATAGAATCTTCTAGGCGTTAGGATCTGTATCCACAAAAGCCCAGGAGTATGAAACCTATTGAGGTGGTTGGAGATGGTTCTCCCAGGACACTTTCTCAAACTCACTGAGAAAATAATGAGCTGAGAGTACACTTCTGTCTCTTTGGAGCTGTCACAAAGTAAGTCTGGTTTTTCAGTCTTTGGTCCATGTAAAATCTAATATCTACGATCCTGCTTTTATATTATTGATACCCGCTCCTCGGCTACATCAGATCTCCTCCATTGCTCACCTTGGAGGAAAGTCATCAAGTAAATGTGAAGTTACTTATGCTGTGAAAATTCAATCCTAATCCTTTTTAGGATAGCACTTAACAGGAAGGTCAGATAATTAAACCTGATTTTTAACCTCTTTAACTTGAGTCAGAAATAGGTCTGTTGTGACTAAGGGACTCAAGATTGGGTAGTAATTTCCTTAAACGTTAAAATTTAAGTGTGCACCTTCCTTGTATTTCTTATCTTTGCATCTCTCCGTTTAATAGCTTGTTACCCTTTCCACTGAACATGGACCGTGAGAAAAGCAGTTGAATATTAAAGTAGGTGATTCCTGATGACAGGATAATGGAAAGTTAACTTTGTTTTGACCAAACCACATGAAGTTGCTCAATAATCCTAACATGACTCATTTTAGTACTTTAAAAATCACATTAATCCTGTTGTCTTGAAAACAGTGCTTTAGAGAAGTGGATCTAATTATGTTAAAATCAATCTCTGTGTGTGTGTGTCTCTGTCTCACACACACACACACATACACACACACACACACACACATACGTACATCATTTATGCAGAGAACAAAAAAAGCCTGGAAGAAAATATAACAAGTGTTTACATGGATGGGATTCAGATGGTAGGACCATCATGGATGGTTTCTCTTTTCCTTTAACTTTTTCTGTGTTTCCCAAATTTGATTTAATGAGCGTAAATTACTTTCGTAGTAAAAACAGAAAAGAAAAACAACCAAAGCACATACTTAAAAGCAGGGAGTTTGGTGGACTGAGGCCAAGTGTGCAGCTCATCTCTTAGTTCATCGTGCAGAAAGCCCTGAGCGCCCCTGCTGTGGCTACTCCTTTGGTCATGACCCCCAAATCCTGCACACAGTCAGCTCTGGGGAAGAGAACGGGATGCCTGCTATCCCTTCTCTTGGTTAACCCAAAGCACCACGACCCTTGGTCCCTGCTGTCACCCCAAGATCATCCTCAGGGCAGACTCAGCCCTAATTTTGGAAAATTAGGCAAGTTCCTCATAATGAAGAGCAAAATTTCCCTAAAAAAATACTGGTATACACTTCTGCCTTTCTTCAAGGTCCCTCTTCTGCTAGCTGCTTTATCCCCTTTTCTACCCATATTGCCTCCTGGGGCTTCTTGTGCCTGAAATTTTCCTTTCTCCCTTGGCTGGCACACCCCACTCAGTAAAAAGAAAGTTGGGTCGTCAGCTAAATTTGAAGCAAGTCATCTTTTTCAGGCATGTCTCCGAAGCCCATAATGACATCGAATTAAGTGTGTGATCCCTAGAAGTTGGGTAAAGCTTATATTCTATTTAATGCCCTGAGCAAATAGAAATGGAAACTAGTATAGGGTTTGTGCAAAACATAGGCCAAATATGAATCCTTAACTCAATTCCTGGTAAGATCTAACCACTCTTAGGAGTCAAAATAGGGTGATTTGGAGAATGGCACAGATGCAAGGCTACTCAGCATATGGGTTTAGCTGGACTATTGAGCCATGTGGGCTGTGAAACCTTCTCTCCCAGAAGGTAGCCCAGTGGGGCGTGGGGTGTCGTAGGCCCCAGTGCAAGAGTACGAATGGAAACCCACAAGCCATATGTCTAAATAACATAATGTTATAATCAAGCCAGTTAATCATTAAAGAAAGTATGGTTTGTCCTCCTACCTCGACAAAAATACCTTCAGGACAACCTGGAAGTTCAGGTTTGAATTTAGAATTCTTGGACTCCTTGGAGTTCCTTGCCAGAACATGCTGGCATGGGGAGAGCTAGTCCATGCTTTGGCCCTCATCCTGTATCCCCTTTCTCTTCCCACTCTTATATCCAGCCCTTCCTTCAGTCGCAAAGATCCCTTGCTTATGCATATGAACTCCCCAGCCAAGGTATCCAAGTTCCTTCCCCACCCCTCAGAACTCGCTCTTAGTTGACTCCTTGAGCCTGAGGTGCACACATACCGGATCGGGGTCACCCTTAGAAGGACTGACCTGGTAAATATCTTCTTTGGGCTTGGAGGCAAGCTTGACAATGTTTGGGCAGAAAATTCTGGGGTCCCATGCATTATACAAAAAACAGAAGTGATGTCAAATATTCCACTCCTAACTCAATCTCTATAGGTCCTCCTCTAGATGGTTTGGGGAAATTCAAGGTCAAGGTCGTTCTTTGTTAACTGCCAGTGCTGCTAGGAGGCAGAAAGGTTGATTTCATGACTTCTAACGGTTATTTATGGCACCTTAGACTCCTCTGCTGAGCAAAATATAGACCAGTAAACCGTGGTCTATACCCCAGCCCTCAGTGCCCTTCGAGCAGCTTAAGCAAAGTGCCTCTCTGTTCCTCAAAGCTCTCTGCTCTGTTGGGGATGAGGACCAAGGGGGAAGATCTTTAAAGCAGAGTATATCTTTAGGAGTTATTAGTTTCCATGAATTGGTCATAAATCACCTTTCCAGATACCAAAGCTGGAAGGCAGAGGAGGAATATGGAGAGATAGTTAAAGATGGTAGAGGACTAAAGAAGGACCACCAGGGATTCTGTCTTTGCCCCGTGGTCCAGGTGCAGTCCATTCTGTTGGGAGATATCACCCCAAAGCCTTCCGACCTTTGTTGGGTTGCGTGGGCCCATCCATGAGGCAGGGCAGCCCTGAAGGCCATGAGTTGAGGACATCAGAATGGGGAGGGATGTAGGAGGGGTCTGGAAGCTGAGTGTGATGCCCTGGGGCTTCGTGTGCTTGTACAGTCAATTCTATCCCCGACCCAGATGTGTGCTCCTTGTGGTCTCGACCAGTAATGGAGTAAGAACTGGACATGAAAATTCCAGAAAAAACACCTTGATCCTTAGATCAAGCCTCACCTTACAGAAGAAAATGTTTTGGGTTAGGGTAGTTGGTGGAACGTCATGGAGAGTCCATAACGTTAGACCTTTCTCTGAAGTCGACTCCTCTCATCCCACCAAAACAAATACACCAAAAACCAAAACAAAATACACTCAGAAGTAAGTGTAAGTAAGTACTCAGAAGTAAGAAGTAAGCCACCTGGGTGACTCAAGTTGGTTAAGCGTCTGTCTTCAGCTGAAGTCATGATCTCAGGGTCCTGGGATTGAGCCCCACCACGTCTTGCTCCCTGCTCGGTGGGGAGTCTGTTTCTCTTTCTCGCCCTCCTTCCCCACTCGTGTGCTCTCTTTCTTTCAAATAAATAAATAAAATCTTTAGAAAAACAAACCAACAGGTAATAACACCTGCTCAGTGAGCTCCTCTATTTGCCAGGCATTGTGCTTTACGCGCCTTATCTTGTTTAATCCTCACTCTTGAAGGTAACTAATTTTATATTTATTTATTTATTTACATCTAACGTATTATTTGCTTCAGGAGTACAGGTCTGTGAGTCATCAGTCTTACACAATTCACAGCACTCACCATAGCACATACCCTCCCAAATGTCCATCACCCAGCCTCTCTTTCCCCCCCAACCCCCCACCGGCAACCCTCAGTTTGTTTCCTGAGATTAAGAGTCTCTTATGGTTTGTCTCCTTCCCTGGTTCCCATCTTGCTTGCTTCAGAAGGTAGCTAATTTTTATCTTCAGTGTAAAACTGAGGAATCCGAAACCTAGAGATGCTTAAAAAAACTCGTTTCAAGGAGCTCCTGGGTGGCTCAGTTGGTTAAGCAACTGCCTTCAGCTCAGGTCATGATCCCATGGTCCTGGGATCGAGTCCCACATTGGGCTCTCTGCTCAGTAGGGAGTCTGCTTCTCCCTCTCCATCTGCCTGATGCTCCCCCTACTTGTGCTCTCTCTCTGTCAAATAAAATCTTAAAAAACAAGAACAAAAACTTATTTCAAAAGAAAAAAAAAACTTGTTTCAGGCCACATACATGGTAAGTGAAGAAGCCAAGATGCTGGTGATGACCATGATGATACTGGTGGTGATGATGAAGGCAGCTAACATTTGTTGAGAATGCATTATACGCTAGCCAATTCGCAGAGTGTGCCATATTCCTTAAGTCATTCATTTATCACAACTGCCTCTTTTTTTTTTTTTTAAGATTTTATTTATTTATTTGAGAGAGAGAGAGAGCGATCACTATCTGGGAGTGGGGGAGAGGGCAGAGGGGGAGGAAGAGAGTCCTCAAGCAGATACCTTACTGAGCAGGGAGCCCGATGCTCAGCTTGATCCCAGGACCTGGAGATCATGACCTGAGCTGAAGACAGACACCTAACTGACTAAACTACTCAGGTGCCCCTTCTTTTTTTCTTTTTTTTAAAAAAATAATTAATTTATTTGGGAGAAAGAGCATGAGTAGAGGCAGAGGGAGAGGGAGAGAATCCCCAAGCAGACTCCCGGCTGAGTGGGGAGCCCAACACAGAACCTTGGGCCAACATCAAAAGTTGGTCGTTCAACCCACTGAGCCACTGTGGCGCCCTTCAGTGACCTCTGCTGATTGGTATTCTCACTAACTCCATTTTGAAGATGAGGGAACGCCTTCACTCTTTGTCTGCTGATTCCAAAACACTGACTATACTAGTAGCCAATGCTGCTTTGACCTTGCCTCTCTACCCACTAGGGCCTGACATTCCACTACCAGCCCTCCCAGTGCACATTGCTGAATGCACTTGCAGATCCATCTGCTTCCTAAAATGTTAACCTTGGAGCTGTCTTATTGATTCTTGGAAGATGATACATGGCAAAGCCTCAGCAGGCAGGTGTCTGGTCGAACAGGGTCCTTACCTTAAGTCTGGCACATTTTGTGTTTTCAGGCCTTGAAAATAGACTTCTTACAAGTTTCATGCAAATTACCCTCAGGAGCTGACACATAGCCCGAAAAACAGCCTCAGCAAAAACTTTCTCAATCTTACCACCAGGAAGCACTTGGATTTCGCTGACCACAATCTTAAGAGAAACATCCAGCCAGTTGAATATGCAAGTCTGGTCTCACACCAATAAGGCAAATCTGGTTTCTGTCCAATGGTGCTGATGCCACGGATCCTTTTTTTGAGAATGTGCCTGCCTCATTGCCTCAGATGCAAGGTCAAGTTTGGAGAGACAAGAGGAATGAGCACAAAACTTCCACCTTCCCACTTTCTCCTTATCAACCTATGCAGTGTAATTTCCCTGCAAGAAAGGGAATAAAATTTCCAACGTCTCAGAAGCCCGTTGTCTTCTGTTAACCTCTTCTCTTAGAGAAACATTTCTTTTACCCCTTTTTTGTCTCTATCTTCAGAAGGTAGTTCTGCTTTGCTGAGGCTGTCTTGTGGACTCACTGCCTGGGCCATCTCTCCCTCTGCATCCAGAATCTGCCCACAAGAAGGCAGCGAGGGGATGCTAAGTACAATATTTCAGCATCCCTGGGATCAAACCCAGCTCTGATGCACATTTGCATATAAACTTGGCCCTCAGCCGCTCTCTGCCTTGACTTTTTCATCTGTAAAATGGGGATGAGACTAGCCTTCTGCCTTATAGTGCTGAAGATTAAGAGAAATAATGTATATCGAGCATATAGCCCTGGTCAGTGGGCACTAGCCATTATCATCTAGTGGGCTTCAAGTCCCTGAAAGCAGGGACCCCATTTTTTTAATCACATTGCATCCCTAATAGCTACTGTAGTGCCTGATACATAGTAAGCACCCCTCCCCCATCCCAAAGTGTTTGATCCACATTAAGCCACTGTGTGGGGACCTTGAGTGACATGAGTCCTTAATGGGATCCTCCTTCAAGTATAACCCTACCCTCCTGGAGGCTGTGTTTAAAGGAGAGCCCTGCCACATCGGTCACAGTGTGATTCCTGGAGCCAGGTGCGTAGAAGGGTATCGACCTGAGCAATATGTTCACCCTCAGTGGCAAGAGGAAGGGAAGCCTTTGTGTATTGTAAGGGAGAGAAGTCATTTTATTTGGGCTCCCGCAACATTGTTATTTTGACTTTCACTTATTTACATGAATTCTCTGATGACTGGGCATTAATAGATATTGCCAAGTCGGATTCTCTGACCTCTGTGGGAGAGGCTAACTTGCGCAAACCCTCGTGGACGCACCCTGGGGAGTGAGGCTACTTTGCGGAATCCTTTGGCAGCAGCTCTGGACTAGGGATTCTTTCTTGTTCCAAGCTGTGGCATGTGACTGTGGGCTCAGAGCTGGAAAGGGAGAATCAGATGAAATGTTACATGGTGAATGAACCAGTCATTTTAATTATTAAACTTTGTTCCTCCAGTAAGAGTAACTATTGCAGCTTCTGTTGGTTTAAGACCATCAAAGTCCAAAACTCCAGGATAACTGGGACCGTAACCCTGTTCTATTTTCACTTTTGTCCAGACATTTGGACAGTATTTTATGGGTAATGTGTAATTATTTCTTTTTAAGATTTTTATTTATTTGTTTGACAGACAGAGATCACAAGTAGGCAGAGAGGCAGGCAGAGAGAGAAAGGAGGAAGCAGGCTCTCTGCCGAGCAGAGAGCCCAATGTGGGGCTCGATCCCAGGACCCTTGGATCATGACCTGAGCCGAAAGCAGAGGCTTTAACCCACTGAGCCACCCAGGCGCCCCTGTAATTATTTTTCTTTCAGACTTCTGAGGTATTGTCCGGGTTTTGTGCCTCAATCTATCTCTTGACCGCTCTGACTTTTGCTTATACTATGAAGCCTTTATCCATTACAGATGATCCAATGAAAGCAGAAATGGTGGTGCAAAGGTGTAAAACCCCATCACACAGGGTTTGACCTCTGAAAGGCTCTGAGGGAAGAAAGGTGAATTAATCAGCACAGACTCTTTGCGAGAATCTGTTAGGGTATCACCGAAACTCACAAATGCTGCGACAGGCGAGCCGGTGTGCCCAGATACGCTCACTCCTCGGAGCCTCCTAAAATCCACGCTGGCAATCTGTTTCTGCAGCTAGCGATGACGACCCAAATGCTGGCTATCGGGCTTTTCCAGATTGCTTTCAGTGCTCCAAATGCCAAACCGTCAGAGTTTTAAAAATTACTTTTGATTTGACAAATACCACACCATCAGGGCATGTAGACTAGGAAAATGCCAGTTAGAAGATATTTTTGTGCGTGCATTTTTTTTTTTTTTGGCCTTGTTGTTTTCTGTGGGTTTGTTGGTGGTCTTATCTGACTGAGTGGTGTGAGAAATTGTGCTGGAGGAGAAATGGACACAGTCTGAAACATGGCATCAGGCAGAGGCTCGAAACCCTGCGACTGTAAGGCTGCGTTTGGTGTGGTTCCACAGCATCATCACCTTTGGGTACCAGGCCAGCTTTCTAGTTATACTGGCAGTTGTGGGAGTAGTTGGTTAGGTTAAGTGGGGGCAACTTTGGAGCCCTCCACATAAGAAAAGTATAAACTCAGGGCAGATTTTGTTTCACTCCGGTGCATAACTACAGTGCTAATGCAGGCTGTGTTTTCCTAGGAATAAACACAGGGGAAGGACATAGGATAAATGAGGATTTCAATCTGGCTGCATGAGACCCAGACCCCAGCATACCAGTACCTTGAGCAGGCTGGAGATTTATTTCTCTTTTACATAAACAAGAGCAGGAAGTAGGCAGTGCAGAAGGTATATTAGCTCCAGGAGGTCACTGGGAATCTCTTTGCAGTTCAAGGCTCCAGCATCCCCAAGGTTGGCCTGTGTCCTCATGGTCCAAGTTGGTGGCTAGAGAGTCAGCCTTCATGTTCAAATGGAGGAAGGAGAAGAAAGGCATGTCCTCCCCACCGAAGAGCACATCACAGAAGTTGCAAGCATTTCTACTTCCATATTGTGGCCAGACCTTAGCCAGACGGCCACGCCTAACTGCGAAAGATACCGGGATGCAAAAGATGTAGTCTTTGTTGCAGACACCATAAGCTCAGCTAAAAATTGGGGGTTCTGTCGGGTACCAAGAAAGAAAGAGTATGGGTGTTGGGTGTCGGCTATTAGCAGTCTCTGCCGCAGACACTGAACCCAGCCATGAACATCAGAAAGGGCCTCCCGAAAGAAGGGATGTCTAAGCTAAGAAGGAAATATTAGGGACCTGTTCAGATGAAAGAGATGTAGGAGAGGGGGAAGAAAAGAGTGCTTCAAGGGAGGGGGCAGCGCACGTGATGCCATGAGGAAGAGGAAGCAAGACATGTTGGAGGAACTGACAGGTGCTCGCTCTGGCTGAATTATGGAGTGGGAGCAGGAGGAGTTCCTCCCTAGACAGGGCTCAGGCCAGTTCTCAATGTCCAGTGATGTTCTCAGGGGTCTGGCGCTCTTTCTCCCTTGTCTCTTGTTTTATCTGGGTCTCCAAGTTTAGAGTGAGTGGCCATTCCTCCAGGAATGGGAAGAACAGTTAGAACACTCACATCCTTGTTTTTTCTCAGAATAGGAAAATGGAGTTGTTTTTCATTTGGTTGGTTGGTTTGTTGGTTTTTTATTTGTTTGTTTGTTTATTTTTTCAACCAGAAGGAAAAACACAAGCACCTACAGTGGACTTTTTGGAGAGGCACCAGGGTGGGTGGGCGAAGGGGAGGGAGAACATCACCAAGAGGTACCCTCTGTCCATTACTATGGCGAACTTTATAGGTGGGAATCTGTGAACTGGGAAACCGGGGGTCACTTGGAGATGCAAAGGCACCTCTCAATCAACTTGGCCAAAACTGACTAATGCTCTTACCCACAATGCATTCCTCTTCCAGTGTCCCCTATCTCCTGAATGCACCTCCACCCACCCCAACGTTCAAATGAGAAGGCCAAGGGCTAGCTGAGCATCTCCCTCTCCCTCACCTCTCATTCTACCCCTTATACCTCTAGTGATTGTGCTTCCTCGATAGCTCTCATGTCTGCCTCCTCCTCTCCATCCATGGCCCCTAAGCTATTACTCTCTTGTCTTAAGGCAGTGGTTGTCAGTTCAGCTGCCTTGTGCCCACTCAGACCCCCCCACTGTCTGATC
This sequence comes from Mustela lutreola, assembly GCF_030435805.1. Taxonomy (NCBI): domain Eukaryota; kingdom Metazoa; phylum Chordata; class Mammalia; order Carnivora; family Mustelidae; genus Mustela; species Mustela lutreola. Next base: position 46,781,969 of record NC_081296.1, read on the forward strand.
ATGCCACAGCCAGCGTCCTCATTTCCCAGCATCAGAGATGACTGTGATCCCCCTCCCTGAGCACTTACAACCCCATTGGAGCTTTCTCTGTGCCAGTATAGTGCTGAGTTGTTAGGTCTACACTTCTGTTTCATCAGGTGTCATTGTGCCTCCAATCCAGCCCCCCTGGTCAACTTTCACCTCTGCCAGCACTCTGCTCTCCCTCGACTCAGGGCTCTCCTGTATGTTTCAATGCTCCTTCCTTCCGCTGGTGACTGCTGGTCATCTTTCCACTCTCGGCTCCCACCACTGGCCTGGGGAGATTGTTTTGAGACTCTCAGCCAGCTAGGAATCCTCCCCGCACACATTTCCTGTGGTTCTTTCCTTTAATGCACATGCTGCCTTGCAAATTCATGGTCGCTGATTAACGTCTCCCTGGCTGGATAACCCATGGGGTCCACACGTTCCCTGTGCTCTGTAGAGAACCAGAAGCACAAGCAAGCACTTAGGACAAGGGGGGCGGGACTCATTACTGCACTCTGTACTACTGGTCAAATATAACGTGATTCTGGTTCCTTTTCTTATGAAACCCTAAAATCAGGGACTATTTCCTCTCATATCCTTTTTCCCTAAGCAGTTTCCTATGTCGTGATTTGTACCCAGAATAAAAAATGGAAATACTATGGGAGGCAGTAGTGTGCTCGCTTCGGCAGCATGTATACTTGGGAGGCACTAGTGGGGATTGACTATCTGAAAGACAGAGATGGACCTCAAAAGCCTAAAGAGGTCTGCTTCTTTTAAGAAAGACACATCTCCACCCCTAACCTTAGCCAGACGATGAAGGCTTCTACACTGGGTCTCATGGGCCAGTTAAGCACTATTCTCAGGGGTGGGTCCAGATATCAGGGCCCTTGATCCTCTGGCAGATCTCTGGCCTCCAGTTTTGTCTTTAAGGTCTGTGATGTCAAATGTAATGAAGGAATTTTAGTCAGTGCTCCAACTACACTGGTTTCTTTCTGCTCCTTAAACATACAGATCTCACGTGTAGCACAGGGCCTTTGCACATTCTCTTCCCTCTGCCAGGAATACCCTCTTCTAGACTTTTGCTTCTTTTGATCCCTCAAGACTTTGTTAAATTGTCGCTTCCTCAGAGAGGTCTTCTCTGACCTCCCGATCTAAACCAGCTGCCCCGGCCTCCTGCAAACCCTACCCTCATTAGCATTTAGAGATAGAATCATTCCCTTCCTTGCTCATTGTCTGTGTCTCCCACTAGGATAGAAGCTTTCTGAGGACAAAGAGAGAACAGCCCTGGCAAATAGCAGAAGCTCCATAGATGTATGTTGGATGAATGAATGAGTAGGTCAGCCCGTCAAGGACAGGGTGGAAATGGGGTTTGTGAGGGTGTTAAGTATGTAATGGTATGCCTCTTTCCTGCCAGGATGACTACTACTTCATTTTGTCCTTCCCTGGTTTCTAAAAACCCCGTCAAGGACAGGGTGGAAATGGGGTTTGTGAGGGTGTTAAGTATGTAATGGTATGCCTCTTTCCTGCCAGGATGACTACTACTTCATTTTGTCCTTCCCTGGTTTCTAAAAACTTCACGATTAAGTGTCTTTCACACACAAGGAGAGAATAAGCCCTCTCAATGGAGTCTTGGGACCAGCCCCTCCTCCCACTTGACCTCTTTCCAGAGGAAATTCCAATTATCCCATTCTGCTCCCATGGTCAGACCTGACTTTTCCGGGCTCATTTGGACATCTCTCAGTAGACAGGAACCTATGTGCACGTCTAGTTGCCCAGATCATACCTACCTTAGAGCATCTCCTATGAGACCCAGCCTGGGATAAGTCACCAAGGGACCTGGAGCATCTGCAGCCGCCTGCTCTTTTCACGTGATTGATAACAAATTGCACTCCTTGTGTTCTCACAAACTTGACCCATGGGGAGGTGCAATTCAATGTCCAGAGACCCCTGGAAAGGGAAGGTAGAACTGTGGAACCATTGGTCACAGGGACATTGGTGAACCTGAGAGGTGGGAAACAATACTACAGCATGTTCATCTTCATTGAAAAACCCAGAATGAACTTTCCCCCACAAGTCAAGAATGATCAACGCTCACTCTCCCTGTAGGGTATCCCCACATTCCTCCCTCGAGGATGAAGTATAGGGCCTGAAGAAGGGTGGCTTTGTACTAGTTATCTCACTGAACTGGCATTCAGCTTTAGAGATATGCATTATGATCTCCAACTTGATAAAGGGAGCGATTGGGGTGAGGAATGCAAAGTGAATTTCTCGGATTCACATGGTTTATAAGTGCTCCGGGCTATAAAGGCAGGTACTAACCATGATACTGTTTGGCACACCTGTTTAAACCGATCACCTACACTACCTGTGTTGGTCAAATCCAGTCTCCTTGAGGCATAATTTATATACCATAAAATTCACCCACTCTAAGCTGGTAAGGCAATGATTTTAGTACACTTGTAGAGTTGTGTAGCTCTCACCACAATCCAGTTTTAGAACCTTTCCACTACCCCAAAATGTTTCCTCATGCCCATTTGCAATTAACCCCCACTCCCACCCTCAGTCCTAGGCAACCGCTGATCTATTTTCTGCCTGTATAAATGAAATCATCCTGCATTATCTTTTATCTCATGAAAAGTTGCATTTGTTTTGTGAAAACGGCTTAGCTCAATCCTCAACCCTCGGTTCCCCGGTTCCCCGGTGTGGTATTAGACCTCCACTTCCGCAAGAGGCCTGGAGGGAAAGTAGTTTGTTTGTGAATTCACATTCCTGGCTTCTGAGGACACAGAGACGCACTGCCAGTCTGAAGGTGAAGAACCAAGGTTGGCGAATCCTACATGTTGATTTCTCTGTTCTTTTGCTTCTTAAAACATATGAAGATGGTTCATCTTAATTCATGGGCATCTAGTCCAAATAGTTGCAGAAAGGGCTTTTTTTTTTTTTTTTTTTTTTTTTTTTTTTAAGATTTATTTATTTGAGAGCAAGGGAGCTTGAGAACAAGCAGGTGTGGGGGCAGAGTGAGAGAGAGAATCCTCATGAAGACCCCGGCTGAGCACAAAGCCTGATACAGGGCTCTGTCCCAAGATCCTCAGGTCATGACCTGAGCCTGAATCAAGAGTCAGCTGCTTAATCAACTGAGCCAGTCAGCCTCCCCGGAAGGACTTTAATTAATTAGTTTAATTAAATAACTTAATTTATTGGACTGGTTCCATTTTAAATAAAATACAGAGAACAAAATAGTCCAAATTGGGGCGCCTGGGTGGCTCAGGGGGTTGGGCCACTGCCTTCGGCTCAGGTCATGATCTCGGGGTCCTGGGATCGAGTCCCACATTGGGCTCTCTGCTCAGCAGGCAGCCTGCTTCCCCCCTTCTCTCTGCCTGCCTGTCTGCCTACTTGTGATCTCTCTCTCTGTCAAATAAATAAATAAAATCTTAAAAAAAAAAAAGTCCAAATTGAAAAAAACATAATCCAAAGGGCCAACCTAAAGCCCCATCAGCCTCCTTCTATCCAGTGTGGAAGCTCCTCCCTGAAACAGGAAGTGAGGAAGACAATAGCGAAAGGGTCAGTTCCTCTTCACACCTACCCTCAAATACCACCCTTCATGGCCATGCAAGGCTTGAAATTCTTCTCTGCCCCATACCTGGGAACAGTGCAGTTCACGCCCCCTGCCTTTGGCCTCTCCGTGACCACTGAGACACCTTTCTCTGTGACAAAGTCTAAAGTTATCTCCCTGAGGTAAAGAGGCAAAGGGGGAAGCTCAGTCCCTTTGTTCCTCCTGACCATGCCTCTTGTCCCTCGAGTAAAATTCCCATTCCACCCAGAGAGATAACAAAACCCATTCTTCAGGACTATGTGGTCCGTTTCAGCCCCCTCACACCTCTCTCTCTTCTTACCAGGAATACATTCTGTACACAGGTGGAAAGGTAGCAGCAGGCCCAGGAAGAGGCCCCAGGGCAGGGCGAGGCTCTCCTACAGGTCAGATCACCCTGGGAGACTGTCTTGACCAAGGCAAATCTGAAAACAAGCCGGTTTTGAGGCACCTGACTGGCTCCATTCCTAAAGCTTACCACTCTTTATCTTCTGATCATGAGTTCGAGCCCCATGCTGGGGGGGTGAGAGTTTAATTTTAAAATTAAATAAATAATTAATGTAAAAAAAAGAAAGAAAGAAAGAAAGGGGGTGCCTGGGTGGCTCAGTGGGTTAAAGCCTCTGCCTTCGGCTCGGGTCATGATCCAGGGTCCTGGGATCAGCCCGCATCAGGCTCTCTGCTCAGCAGGGAGCCTGCTTCCTCCTCTCTCTCTGCCTGCCTCTCTGCCTGCTTGTGATCTCTGTCTGTCAAATAAATAAATAAAATCTTTAAAAAAAAAAAAAGAAAAAGAAAAAGAACGAGTCAGTTTTAAGTTTTATTTACAAATTCCTCTGGTGCAAGGGCTGGGGTGAGGGAGAGAGACTGACTAGGAGCCTAACAACATCAGCAGCAGCAGCAATAACAATAATTATAACTTACTTTTTTTTTTTAAGACTTTATTTATTTGACAGAGAGAGAGAGAGAGAGAGATCACAGGTCCCAGGTAGGCAGAGAGGCAGGCAGAGAGAGAGGGGGAAGCATGCTTCCCACCGAGCAGAGAGCCCGATGCAGGGCTTGATCCCAGGACCCTGAGATCATGACCTGAGCTGAAGGCAGAGGCTTTAACCCACTGAGCCACCCAGGTGCCCCATAACTTATAGTTATTGAGCACGAACTATATGCCACAGTTATATGTATGCTTTATCTGTTTTTTTCTCATATAGTGCTCAAAATAACTCTATAGATTAACGGTATTATAAGCTTCATTTTGCAGAAAACTATTTTACTAGCTTACTTATTAGTTTATTATTAGTACAGATATTATTAGCATAGATATTATATAGAATTATTTTCATTATTAAATTATTAGTAGCGGAGACTTTTTATTGTAACTGTATTATTAGCATAGATATTATCCAGGTGTAGAAATTATTAGTAAAGGAAATAGTATCAGTACCACTATTATGTGCAGAAATTATTTCTGTAGTACAGAAATGTGTATAAAAGTGGTATCATACTATTATAGTATAGAAATTATTAGTACAGAAATTAGTATCAGGACAATTACTATAGTACGGAAATTAATTCTTATTATGGTTCAGAAATTATGAGTACAAACACAATACCCGTACTGTCATTACACTGTAGAGATTATTAGTATGGAAAAGAGCATCGGTACTATTACGTTGGTCCCTTGTTCAGAAAGGAGGTCAGGCAGAGAGCGGGTAGGTAAACTTCTCTAAGCTGACAGAGTTAGCTTTGGGCCTAGTTGAATGCACACAGCTCTTAATCCTGAAGCAATCCTCACACCCAGCTTCCCCCCCAGGACAGAGAGGAGGGTGAGGAGGGACAAACAATCAAACTGCACAGAGAAGAAAGAGCTCCAGACACATTCCGCAGGAAAATGGGTAACTAATTCACCAGGAAAATGGTCCCAAAGCCTGTGTTTGGAAAAAAGAAATCATTTTAAAAGCTAGGAGTGAGGGGTCCCCTGGTTGGCTTAGTTGGTAGAGCAGAAAACTCTTGATCTCAGGGTTGGGAGTTCAAGCCCCACCTTGGGTACAAGAGCTTGCTTAGGGGGGAAAAAATGAAAGAAAGGAAGTTAGAAATGAGTTGAAACAATATTGCATTTAAGTTCAAGCAGCAGGTGTTTCTTGAGTGTGGATTTTACACTTCATTCATATTTTACATTTATAGTTTACAGTACATTCATACAAATATTCATGTTCAATTCATACATATTCATTTTGCTTTTGACAGTTATGTGAATGATATTAGCTTTACAGTTACTTTATTCGTGGGTTTTGCTCAATGAATGAGTTCAGACCTCAGTCCCACAGGTCAGGGAGGAGCGTGGACAGAGCACGGGCTGAGATTTGCTTTGGCTATAGTCGCCGGGATTGCAGACATACTGGTGGGGGTGTTTCGTAACACCTGAGGCTGTGGCGAGCCCAGAGCTGGACTCCGAGAACTGGAAGGAGAAACGGGGTGGACCTCGACCCTCAGCAGAAACAAAGAGGCACGTGTGGCTTTTCTAGCAGAGACCAGTGGGCTTCCCACTAAGAAAAAAGTGTGCGAATGAGTCAGCTGGGGAGCACAGCTGGAGAAGAAAAGCGCTCTGAGTATTAATAAGAGTCTCTCCAGCAGTCCTCAAACTCGACAGACTCAACGCAACTGCGCCAGTTTGGAAGAGGACTTCAACTATGCCATTTTGACCTCAGTCGGTGCTTTCTAATAGAGTTCTTCTTTCCCGCTTATCTTTTTATATTTATTTTCTTTTTTTTAATAAACATGTAATTATTTTTACTCCCAGGGATACAGGTCTGTGAATTGCCAGGTTTACACACTTCACAGCACTCACCAAAGCACATACCCTCCCCAATGTCCATAACCCCACCCCCCTTCTCCCAACCACCCCCCCCCCCCAGCAACCCTCAGTTTGTTTTGTGAGATTAAGAGTCTCTTATGGTTTGTCTCCCTCCCGATCCCATCTTACTTCATTTATTCTTTTGCTACCCCCCTAACCCCCCATGTTGCATCTCCACTTCCTCATATCAGGGAGGTCATATAATAGTTGTCTTTCTCCGATTGACTTATTTTGCTCAGCATACTACCCTCTAGTTCCATCCACATTGTTGCAAATAGCAAGATTTCATTTCTTTTGATGGCTGCATAGTATTCCATTATAGATATATAGCACTGTTCTTTATCTTTTTATTTTATTTTATTTTTTAAGATTTTATTTATTTATTTGACAGAGAGAGACCAAGCAGGCAGAGAGAGAGAGAGAGAGAGGAGGTAGCAGGCTCCCTGCCAAGCAGAGAGCCCGATGCGGGCCTCAATCCCAGGACCCTGGGATCATGACCTGAGCCGAAGGCAGAGGCTTAACCCACTGAGCCACCCAGGCGCCCCTATCTTTTTATTTTTTAAAGGTAAGCTCTAGGCCCAACATGAAGCTTGAACTCACGATCCCGAGATCAAGGGGCTCATGCTCTATGACTCAGCCAGCCAGGTGGTGCCAGCTCATCTCTGAACTCAGGCAAAAGACCCCGCAGGCAAAGCATCCCCTGAGGGGAACCGAAACTACCCCCTCAAGCAATAACGACTGTCCTGAGCCAGCAAGACCCCACAAAATTGTCGCCAAGACAGGGATCGACCTGACCTGTACTGCCCATCTGCACGTACCCACCAGCCTCTGTTCCACATTCTTCTTACATAAGCCTCGACGTTTTCAGAACTTTGGAGATGGTCTTCTAGACCCACACCACTGTCTTCCTGGTGCCGGACTTGGTGAAACAGATTACTTTCTGGTTTCACAGTCGCTCGTTGCTCTGCTTCTGGATTTTGTCGGGTCTGGTTGGGACGGCCGGAGCCAGGTGCTCTTGGGCCCCTGTGTCCCAGCTACAATTTCTCCTTCAGTGCAGGCGACAGACCCGGGTGGACTCAGGTTGCTCCCCTCTACCCCTCACAGAGGGGGGGATCACCTCCCCCCACCAGAGGACTACAGCAGTTTGTCTGTATTTTTCATGCCCTGGATAGAATCTGCTGCAGCCTTCAGGGGAGTGACTAGGAAGCAAATGGAGGAAGAGGGACCATCCCCAGGATAGGAAAGGGGGAGATGGGGAAGAGTGAAATAGGAGAGGAAGGAGGGAGTCGAGAGGGAGAGGACTTCCAATCCGTGCGCTGGTGGTCTGAAAGCACACGTGGGTCCAGCTTCTCTGGTCCTCCCTGAGAGTGCGGACCAGGCAGGAGAGAGTCAGGGCTCGTGAGTAGAAAGGGGACCACAGTTTGGAAGATGATGCGATGAGGCTGGACGTTCAGAGCAGATGAGGTGGCGTTTATGAGGGTGAAGGAGATTCAGAAGTTTTGTTGGAAACAAAAAAGACAGGCCGCAGCATCATGGACCTGAGAAGCAGGTGAGCGGTATTTGTGAAAGGGAAGCTGTTTCTTCCGGTCTGAATTCAGGTTCCCATCCCTGAGGCTGGTTTCCAGACCAAACAAGAGACAGTTCCAAAGACACTTTCCCTTTGTTACGGGGTTACCCTTCCTCAAACTTTCTCTGCTGCCACCCCTCTCACAATGGCCCCACAAGGAGGGGGTCTCTGGGCATCCTAGGGGTGCCCTCAGCAGAATCACCTGGGGCCTTTCTGGACCTTCCTCTGTTGTCATTAAAATTAGTTTTGAAAAAATAAAAAAAATTAAAAAAAATTATACTTACAAAAAAAAAACAAACTAAATTTCGTTCTACATCATATTTCTCCAAATATTCCATTCAAATAGATTAAATTCATTTTAAGAAACAAGACAAATTTGAATTTCTTTATGTGTGCATATACAAAATACTGTGTTATACTGCTGATTAAGAAGTTATTTAACTTCGTATATTTAAGATTTTTCAATAAATTAACATTTGGGGGAAAATAAAATAAAATAAAATTAGTTTTGAACTTGTTGAGAAGGTCCTTCCCTGAGCCCTTTGCAGAGAGAAAAAACAATAAAAAATTCAAAAGAAAGAAAAACCAACTAAACACACTTACCCTGTGTTTGAACCATATTACCCTGGGTGAGATGAGGTTAGACTCAGACCAAGAGAGAGCCACCAGAACAACCCACAGCTCCCGAGGGGAGAAACAGCTCGTGTCCCAGGGCCACTCAGGGGAAGCACCAGGTTCAGTCACGAGGAAGAAGGGGGAACGGTAGGCAGTCACCTTGTCGTGGTTTCCACAGGAAGGGGCAGGTGACGTAGGGTAAGAAAGTTAGGATTGGTTAGTTTAGATAATTTCAGGCAGCTGTGGAGCATAGGGGCTGTCCCTCCTTGTCTGGTAGTTGGCGTCAGGGCAACGAGGGAGATCAGACAGCGATCTTGAGTGTGAGAATCCGGTAAGGGAGGTGGTTCGGGGGTGGACGTAATTGTCTGCTCAAGAAGGGGAACGGACTGGCCTCTAGCCAGGTGCTCAGAATGGAGTCGAAATGGCATTTTTTTTAAAGATTTTATTATTTATTTGACAGACAGAGATCACAAGTAAGCAGAGAGGCAGGCAGAGAGAGAGATTGAGAGAGGAGGAAGCAGGCTCCCTGCTGATCAGAGAGCCTGATGCCGGGCTTGATTCCAGGACCCTGAGACCATGACCTGAGCCGAAAGCAGAGGCTTTAACCCACTGAGCCACCCAGGTGTCCCTCAAGATGGCATTTTTATTTATTTATTTTTATTTTTATTATTTTATTTATTTTTTTTTTAAGATTTTATTTATTTGACAGAGAGAAATCACAAGTAGATGGAGAGGCAGGCAGAGAGAGAGAGAGAGGGAAGCAGGCTCCCTGCTGAGCAGAGAGCCCGATGCAGGACTCGATCCCAGGACTCTGAGATCATGACCTGAGCCGAAGGCAGCGGCTTAACCCACTGAGCCACCCAGGTGCCCCAAGATGGCATTTTTAAAGACCTGTATTATACCTTGTGAACCTGGGAATGAATATGTCATTTCCTTATTTTAGGGGACATAAATGTGGGAACAGAGAAAAGTCTTGCCACTAAAGTCTAAACTGACAGAGTTCTAAGCCATTGCTAGCTGTCCTTTATCTGCATGTAAGAGTTCCTGTTTAAGGGGCGCCTGGGTGGCTCAGTTGGTTAACCATCTGCCTTCGGCTCAGGTCATGATCTCAGGATCCTGGGATGGAGTCCCACATCAGGGCTCCCTGCTCAGTGGGGAGTCTGCTTCTCCCTCTTCCTCTGCTGTCCCCCTGCTTGTGTGCTCGCTCGCTCTCTCTGTGTAAAATAAATAAATAAAATCTTTAAAAAAAAATTCTGTTTAAGTCATTGGTAGACAGTTATCTCTACTCATCAGGACATAGCCTGCAAACAACTTCTTTCCAGGTGTTTCTATTACGGAGAGAAGGGAGAGATGGGGGTCAGTCCTTATAAGGCTCTGACAGGTAGAATAATGGCTTTCCCAAAGATGTCCCTATCCTGATGTAGACCTTGTGACCATGTTACCTCACATGGCAAAGGGGGTCACAGGTGCAGATGCAATTAAGTTTGCCAAACAGGTGATCGTGAGAGGGGTCCTGTCTAATCATAGGAGTCCTTCGAGATGGCAGAAGAAGGCAGAGAGGATCATAGAGATGCCTCTGAATGGGACCTGACCCGTGATTGCTGGCTTTGCGGATGGAGGAAGGGGCTACATGCCCCAGACTGCAGGCAGTATCTCAAAGCTGAAGAAGAAAAGGAAAAGGAGAGTTTCTGGAGCCTCCCAAAAGAGACACAGACCTGCTAACACCTTCTTTTTTAGCCCCGTGAGACCAATATTGGAATTTTGAACAACAGAACTTTAAGATAATAAATTTGTGCCATTATAAGCCACCTAATTCATGGTAATTGTTTTATGGCAGCAATAATAGTGATAATAGAGAGACTGAGAAGTCTCTAATAGTAATAGTAGAGAGACTATAATAGTAGTAGTCTAATAATAGTAATAGTAATAGTAGATTGAGAAGTCTCCTTGAGTGGCACCTTGTCCCCATCAGAACCACTCTCTTGTATCTCTTTTACTAAACACATTCAATACAAAAGATATGTTTTTTTTTTAATTGCTTTATTTGAGAGAAAGAGAGAGAGGAAGTATATAAGCATAAGTGGGGAGAGGAACAGAGAGAGAGGGAGAGACAATCTCAAGCAGACTTCCCATTGAGCATAGAGCCCAACACGAGGCTCAATCCCGCGACTCTAAGATATGACTGAGCTGAAATCAAGAGTCTGACGCTTAACCAACTGAGCCCTCCAGGCACTCTCCACAAAGATTTGTTTAAGCAGGATTGGATTTATTAAGTAAAGACATTCTGTAGCTTATAGAATCTGGGAGGACCATAGACCAGGCTCTGGAGCACACGGCCAGGAACAACACCCAGCCATACCATGGGGCTGCTTTTCTGACACATTTAAAAAAAAAAAAAAATCTATTTATTTACTTCGAAGGGAGAGGAAAAACAGCAATAATGTGTGCTTTAATAAGCAGGCCACAAGCACACAGTTCTACCGGGGATGGTCTGGGAAATAGTACAAGCTCCCCAGTTGTCTGACCAGAGGATGGGGGCCTAGGATTCTTTTTCCCACTGCTTCCTGTCCTCCTTAGGTTGAAGGTTATCCCTGAGGGACTCAATAGCCTCAGTTCCAGGTTGTGCCCTAAGCGACAAGGTCTAGCAAATTCCTTTGTGCCAGAGAAAAACCCCCTGACTGGGAAGCAGAGAGACACATCATTTGAGGTGTAAAGTCTTCAGCTTGGCAGAGTCAGTGACCCAGAGCTGTGAGCAGACTCAAACCCGAGCCAAGGCGGTGTGACATCTGCGTCATCTGCCACAATCCCTTCTAGGATTTACAGCCAGCATCTCGCCACCCCTGGGCATCTCTCTCTCTCTCCACACACCCGTATACACAACAAATACGTAGTCCGTATCATCTATCTGGTACACTACAGCATCTCTCTGGTAAATCCCTGGGTCTTCATGATGACCCTCCTGGGTACATTTCAAATAGCTGTAGTGCTTCAAAGATACTAGAATCATTCCAAAGTGTGTTGGATTTTCCAAGTTCAATTTCCCAATATTATTGAGCCAGAAATCATATCTTTTGCAACTATTTGCACATTTGGTGAAAAATTTTAGATAACAACTCTAAGATGTCCCTGGGGGTACATAGTTTTCCAAAAAAATTTTTTTTGCAGGTAAGCAGCGAAAGAGTCTGGAAACCACTGTTTTAGACTTCTGCAGATGTGTCTCTGCAAGGTGATGTGCTCAGAATCACTCAAGAGATGGATGGAGGGTGGGGAAGTGTGTGACGAAGCTGGGAGCTTCCATCGTTACCCAGAGAGAATCCTGGGAAATAACTTAAAGGAAAATCAAAACGAGAGACTCTATAGATAGAAAATGAGTTCAGCTCGCTGAAGGTCCAGATGGAGGAGTGCTGAATAACCAGGCTGTGCTCTCCAGCATCCCGATTTGCTCCTTCCCAGAGTCTGGAGATGCTGAGTCAGTGGCTTGAAAACCATCCCAACCTGTCATTTCCCCTTTTATATTAACTTGATTTTCTTCATGTTGCCTTCTCAAGCTCTAAGTGTTAAACTTACTCTATGATTAATATAGCAATGTTTTTTTTAAAAAAAAAAAAAAGACAAAATGCTCATTCTGTTTTACGGAATGCATCAAGCAAGGGGACACTTTTTTTCTCTTCTAGAGAACCAAATGTCCTAGCCAACAGATGACCTGCAGAGGTGAGGCAATGAGTAGTAGTAGCAGGAAATCTAAGTAGAAAAGAGATGGCTTGGATGTAATTTATCTGAACAGAATTGTACAACCCATCAAATTCATTAGCTGTGACCCTACCATTCCCCTTTCAGAAAACAATACTCTCAGACATTCAGCAGTAAGCAGGCTGGTTTTATGGTCTTCCTTGAATCTCTTCTCTCTAATGGAGAGTTACAAAAGCTTGGAAGGGTTTAGGGGATGTTGGAATTATTTCAACCGAACTTGCAAAAGAGCTTGTCAAGGCTGGTGCAATGTTCACTTCTGTTCACCTACTCAGCTATTTCTTGTTCGTGTGTTGTTCATGTGAACACTAGGCATGTAGGAATACCCTTATTGGACATGTTTTCTTGCTCTGATGTCTTTTTCAAATCTGGTAACAAAGGAGTAATAGGTTGGTCTTTGAAACTAGTCAGGCATGAGTTTGTTTTTATTTATTTTTTAAAAGATTTATTTATTTATTTGACAGAGAGAGAGAGAGAGAGAAAGATACAGCAAGAGAGAGACCACAGCAGGGGAAGCAGGGAGAGGGAGAAGCAGACTCCCCTCTGAGCAAGGAGCCCAATGCGGGACTCGATCCCAGAAACCTGGGATGATGACCTGAACCAAAGGCAGTCCCTTAACAACTAAGCCACCTACGTGTGTAGGCATGAGTTTAAACACAGGATCTCAGTCTGTCTTTAGCTCAGGTCATGATCCCAGGGTTCTGGGATCGAGTTCCGCATTGGGCTCCCTGCTCTGCTTCTCCTTTTCCCACTCCCCCTGCTTGTGTTCTCTCTCACTGTCCCTCTTTCTCTGTCAAATAAATAAATAAAATCTTAAAAAAAAATAAACACAGGCTCCATCACTTATTAGCTGTGAAGCCGGGCTTGCGCATGGTGGGGGTGATGATTCCTTCTCACAGGATTGCTGTGAGGAACCAACAAGGTCACGTGTGCAAAGAACAGACCGAGGCCATGTGTACCCGAATAGGGGCATACAATAGATGGTGGCCAGTATTACTAGGATCATCATTATCCTTTTGATCTGAAATTTGGTTTTGGAATATATTGCAGGGGAAAATCTTAGGCAAAAGACTGATACAAATCTTTTGGCTGTTTTTTTTGTTTTTGTTTTTGTTTTTTTCTTTAAGATTTATTTATTTGACAGAGAGAGTGTTTGTGAGTGGGCGGAGGGAGAGAGAGAATCCCAAGAAGACTCCCAGCTGAGGTGGAGCCCAACTCTGGGCTTGATCCCAGGACCCTGAGCAGAAATCAGGAGCCGGCCACCCATGGTTTTACTTTCACTCCTAAAATCGGAAGCTGATACTCTGATTTAATTCAGTGCTGGTAGGTTTCATTCCTGAAACCCTTTCATCAATTTGATTAACTCTTCAGACAATCTGACATTTACAAACACCATCTTATTTCATTCTCTTAAAAACCTACCAGTCAACCAGAGCAAATACTATCATTTCTCTTCCCTCTTAGAGAAGTAGACAGTAGGATTAAGAGATACTAAGAACTCTCACCTTTGTGCCTTTGCTCTCCCTTTTATCTTTCCAGGAATGGCCCCTAATCCCTTTTCCCTGCATTGAAACACCACACATTCGCCAGGGCCTATTTTAAGCTTTCCTCTCCTTTTTTTTTTTTTTTCAGAGGCAAAGAACTCACTCTTTCCTGACCTTCTAGAGCACTCAACGTTTCAACCATAGAATTTGCCAGTTTAGTACTGTGTCTTTCATTTCTTCTCAATGAGTTCCTTTTTGTTTGTTTTAAATATTTATTTATTTATTTATTTATTTGACAGACAGAGATCACAAGTAGGCAGAGAGGCAGGCAGAGAGAGAGGGCGAAGCAGGCTCCCCGCCAAGCAGAGAGCTCGATGCGGGGCTCGATCCCAGGACCCTGGGGCCACAACTAGAGCCAACGGCAGAGTCCTTAACCCACTGAGCCATCCAGGCACCCCTATTTGTTTGTTTTTTAAACTCTGCCTAGTAAGACAAGAAACCTCTCATAGCCAGGGAGCATGCAACTTCAATATATTTTGGCTCCCACTACCCAGACCTCTTTTCTCTTCATACTCCCCAGGGCAGAGCTGGACTTGGAGCGAGTGCCTGGTGTATGCTTGATCGACTCACAGAGAGTTTTCCTAAAATCATGGCCTAGAAAATGCACTGCAGGATAAAATTGGAGACTCACTCCTTAGAGACTGCCATCTAAGAAGCAGGACAGAATGTTCTTGCTGAGAAACGAAATGCAAAAAGCAAATATAAGCCCGTTGCTTCTCTGTCGCTTCTACTGCTGATTGTGGCAATCCCCATCAGAGCCCTGTAAGTTTATAGGACCAGGACAGGCTTTTCGTCACAGAGGCACAGTGTCTGCTTGTCATACCACTGTGACCTTGTGTAGGTGGGGACATCCTTCTGTGGCTTTATGGCGCTCAGCTTTCCTTCCTGCAGTGATGAGAATTAACTTCATATTGTCTAAAAAAAATTAAACAACTCTTAATTGAAGGAAGCTAAATAGCAACTGATATTTTTGGAGGCTCTCTTGAATTAGGACAGCTGAGTTTAATGGAAAAATAAACATGTTGCATACTGAATATCTGTTGCATATGTTGCTAACCAAGTACCAGCTTAGAGAGAGTTTTTTCCCTGTTGTTTCTTCCTTTGAATCACCTTTCTTCCTGGTTGTTTATGTGATTTATTATAAAGCCAAATAGATATTCCTTATAAATTCCAAATGGTAAGGCATTCCTGGGATTCTTTTAGAACATAAAATTCCAGAGTTTTCCCAATGATCCCAATGATGAGGGTTTCTATCTCCTGAGCCACTCTTTCTTAGCCAGTGAAGAACACCAGGAAGGCTCTTTGCCAAGTTCCAGTGCACTCATGTTCTCCGGGAGAATGCTGCTTTTTCTTTACTATGCACACACATCAACTGAGATCTTGTTAAAATGCAGATTCTGTTTCATAGATCTGCTGCAGGACTTGTGAATCCACGTTTTAACACAGAAGTGGTGCTGGGGTCCTGGTCCACAGACCACACTTTGGGCAGCAATGTTCTAGGGAGAACTGGGGATCAGTGTATGGCAGGTCCCTGAGAGCCTGGCCAAAGATTCTGGTGTGGAAGCAGATGTGGTCCCCATCACTGGAGGTTGGAGAGATCCTCAAGTCCTGGACAGCCCATGCTTTAAAACAAGACAAACTGGGGGACACCTGGATTTCTGAAGGAAAACAGGCAGTTGCTTCTTAGGGGCGTAGAAGGAAACTGCTCCTGGCTGGGAGCTCTACCAGGTGCTGCCTCCAACTTTTCCCGTTTGCTTGCCTCATGGAATCCTCTCCTGAATTGTTGCTCTTTTATCTAAAACATCCATCTAAAAATCCTTGCTTGGAAATGTGCCCTCCTTGTTCTTTGGTGCTTGGCTCTATCTTATACTGATTGTTGCCCTACACCTGGAGCTTTTGGTCCTGCCCGGGAAAAAGGATGGGTGTCTTTAAGCTCTTTCTCTGGGGAAAGATTGTCTAAACCAATAAGCCCTGTCTGTCTGTCTGTCTGTCTATCTACCTACCTATCTCAGCTTTAACTTCGTGTTTGGGCCAGAAAAGGAAAAGAAGGTTATTGTGGCCATATCTTCCTAAACAAATTAAGGTAGAGGCACATAGTATGTGTTCAATGTATACTTTTTTTTTTAAAGGTAAAATTAAAAAAAATAAAATTAACCATTAGAAAGTGCACAACGTACTGGCATGTAGGATATTCATGCTGTTGTGAAACACCACTTCTGTCTAGTTTCATAAAATATTTAACATATATCTTTTTAAATTAACATATGATGTATTATTTGTTGTGTAAGTTATACCTTTTGAAAACTGTATGAAAGCAAAGATTATGTGGCTAATTCAAGACATTTCTGTCACTTCTTGAATTCAGTAGGCAATTTATTGACTCTTACAGTTGGAAGAGTTTCAACATATGAGTATCTTTTCACTTTGTTTTTTGATTTGCCATTATTCAGTATTGATGATATCAGCTATTATTTATGGAATGCCTCCTATGTCTCAGATCCTTCACATATATTTTCTTCTTTAAGACTCACAGCCTAATGAAAAAGGTATTATTAACTTTTAATAGAAAAGAATCACTAAGCTCAGAGACTTTAATTTACTTTCCCAAGGCCACACAGGTATCATGTGGGAGAGCTGAGGCTTAATCCAAGCCAGCCTGACTCTAGGACTTGATCTTTTAGTCACTACAAAATAATAATTCCCTATGTGGACACAGACTTATTATTTGTGACAAGTGTGAATTATGGAGTAAGTTAAACTCTCAGCAAGCATGAAATTGGATACATGCAGACTAAAGATTAAATACTTTGAAACTAGGGTTGAGAAGAAGCTAACCAAACAGCAGAAATCTTCCCCAGACTGTTCAAAATTAAAGAATTTTTTTTAAAGGTTTTATTTATTCATTGAGAGAGAGAGAAAAAAAAAAGAGACAGAGCACAAGCAGGAGAGGCAGTGGGGAGGGAGAAGCAGGCTCCCTGCTGAGCAGGGAGCCCAATACGGGGCTTGATCCCAGGACCCTGAGACCAGGACCTGAGCTTAAAGCAGGCACTTAAATGACTGAGCCACCCAGGTGCCCCTAAATTAAGTTTTTGCTGGAAATTATTTCATGTAATTTCAGGAACTTGTATTTATTCACCTATTAAGATTTTAAAATCATGATTTATAACTATTACCTCCTTTCTCTTGCATCACTGGTTACCCTCCTTTTGCTGAATCACTACCATCAGAAAGGAAACCTGCTTCAGTGTCTTGTTTAAAAAAAAAACCAAAAAACTAAAAACCAAAAACCTTTGCTGATCCCATCTCATGACTTCTGGCTTTTTTTTTTTTTTTGCTACCATTTTTCTGCTTTCTGTTGCTGCACAACTCCAGAAAGCACTGTCTACTGTCACTTCTTCTTGTATTCATCTTCTGTCTTTTCCTCAGCCTGCTCCGATAGAGTCTGTCCCCACCACTCCTCCCAAACAGCCCTCATGAAGGTCACCAGTGGCTTCCATGTTGCCAAATCCATCACTCACCTTTTGCGCCCTAATTCTGAAGCTTTTCATCAGCCTTTAACCCAACTGTCCCATGCATCAACACCCTCTTTGAAACTCTTCTTTTGCCTTTGGTGTCACCAGACTTTCTTGGTCCTCTGCCAACTACACGGGCTCCTTCTTCTCAATCTTCTTTCCTGGTTCTTGGTTCTTGAGTCTGGGCATCTGGTTCCTCCTGCTCTGCTCCAAGGCTTGGTTCTAGGACCTACACAATTCCCCATCTGTATGTCTTCCCTAGATGATTTCATCCATTCCTGTGGCTTTAAGTACCTACTATATACTAGCGCTAATCCAGTGATATCAAACTCTCCCTCAAACTTAACAGACTCATACTTCCAGCTACCACCTTGGTATGTCTTCTTGGAAATTTAATAGGCATCCCCTACTTAATATGTGTGAAACTGAGCTCCTGATTTCTGCCCCTAAACCTGATCCTTCCACAGCCTTCTTCATTTTGTAAATGGCATCATAATTTACCCAGCGGCTCCGATTAAAAACTACAATGCCCACAACCTTGATCCCTCTTTCCTCCATGTCTAATTCGTGACAGGTTGGCTGAACTCTGCTTTTACATCATATGCAACGTCAATCCACTGCTCGTGGTCTCCATCTCCCCTACAACCATTGTAATCCGGGCCATCATCATATCTCACTGCTACAAAGGCCTTGAAACCAGTTTCTCTGCTTTCTCTTACGCCCTCGTAGAATTCATTCTCAAAATAGCCAACAGGACAAATTAGATCAAATTAGATCCTCTACTTACCACTGCCCTTTGGTTCTCATCTCAAATGAAACCTAAGCTCCTTACAGTGGCTTTCAAGTTCCTACACACAGTGCCTTCTGAATTCATCTACTACTCTGCACCCTTCCTCTCTAATCTCTGATCACACCAGCCCTCTTCCGACTCCCCTTATATGTCAAGACCCTTCTTTAGTGGGTGTTCCTTCTGCCTGCAGTTCTTTCCCCCTGAATCTTCACATAACTGCCTTTCGATCATCTGGGTGTAAAATACCAACTCCTTAGAGCAGTCCATGCTAACCATTCTTTTGGCACTAGCCATGCTCCATGCTGCTCACTATCCTATGGCTTTTTTAATTTTCTCCACGATCCTCAATTCTATCTAAAATTGCTTTGCTCGAGGTGCGCCTGGGTGGCTCAGTCTGTTAAGTGACTGACTCTTGAATTTGTCTCAGGTCAGGATCCAGGGGTGTGAATTCAGCCCCTTGTTGGGTTCTGTGCTCAGCGGAGAATCTGCTGGAGTTCTCTTCCTTTTGCCCCTTTCCATGCTTGATTCCATTTGCCCTCTATCTCTCAAATAATCTTAAAAAAAATAAATAAATAGGGCACCTGGGTGACTCAATGGGTTATGCCTCTACCTTCAGCTCAGGTCATGATCTCAGGGTCCTGGGATGGAGCTCTGCATCAGGCTCTCTGCTCTGCGGGGAGCCTGTTTTCCCCTCTCTGCCTACTTGTGATCTCTCTGTCAAATAAACAAATATAATCTTAAAAAAATAATAATAAATAGAATTGCTTTGCTCGTGTGTTTATTATCTTCCCCCATTCAAATTATAAGCTCCACGAAGGCATAAACTAATGTAGTCACATAGACAGTGACTAATATATCCCCTTGGCCTAAAATACTGCCTAACACAGTTCAACAGATGAGGAAATTGAAGCTCAAAAATAAATGGATTTCCCCAAATCATTCAGTTAGTAAGAGAAGAGAGGAAGCCAAAATTTAAACCCAAATCTTTTTATTCTGAATCCTAGAGTCTTTCTGTTACATGATAATTCATATAATTTATGTTCAGCAGACAAATTATTTCTATTATCCGAGTTATGAGGAAAAAAAAAGATCCCCTGGCTTTTTGTTGTTTGTAATGTTTATAAAAAGCCAACTAAAATGAATTTTTTCTTTTCTTTTCTCTTGCTCTAAAACATTATTGTTGTTCACACTTGCACACACGCGTGCACGCACACACATACACCCCTTAAATGAGTATTCTATGTATCTGGAAAATATTTTTGTATTAATAAAATAGGCCTCTCCTTAACTATTTTGTTTTATTTTAAGATTTTATTCACTTATTTGACAAAGAGTGAGAGAGAATGAATCCAGGGGAGAGGCAGAGGGAAAGGGAGAAGCAGACTTGCTGAGCAGGGAGCCTGATGCGGGGCTCGATCCAGGAACCCTGCAGTTATGACCTGAGCAGCAGGCAGACGCCCAACCAACTGAGCCACTCAAGCGACCCTTGACTATTTTATTTTTAATGAGTTAAGGCTGACAGTTAAGGCTGACTGATTTTTTTTTTTGATCAGAGAGTTATTAAAATATATTTGGAACATTTTACTATGCAGTCAATGGGTTTATGTGGGTTTTTTTGAATAAAATTTCTTTTTAAATTAGTATCTTAAGTCCCCTTAAAAAGGTTTTATAAGACCTTCTCAAATGGAAGAATTATGGTTTGCTAACCACACATTTTGAATGTGCCTGAAATAGAAATACAGAAATTATGTCCTAGGAAGAAAGGCAGTAATAAGACTCCAAGTAAATAACCTGAGAACTTTTAAAATAAAAGGTATTTTTAAAATATTCTCAAGACTTTTTCTCATAAATCCGGATTTTCTTTTATTTCTTATTTGCATCAAATGAATCCATGTACTTATTTTATTTCCTTAAAAGATTTTCTTAATGTATTTGACACAGAGAGTACACAAGCAGGGTGAGCTGCAGGCTGAAGAAGAGGGAGAAGCAGGCTCCCCACTGAGCAAGGAGCCCACATCAGGACTCTATCCCAGGCCCCCGGGATCATGATCTGAGCTAAAGGCAGAGGCTTTAACCCACTGAGCCAATTTTTCAAAAATTTTATTTATTTATTTATTTGAGAGAGAGAGAGCACAAGCAGGGGGAACAGGGGAGGGAGAACCAGGCTCTCTGCTAAGCGGGGAGTCCGATGGGGGACTCGATCCCAAGATCCTGGGATCATGACCTGAGCCAAAGGCAGAGGGTTAATCAAGCCGCCTAGGCATCTGGGGATTTAGTTTTCCTAAATGCCTCAAACTATCATATATACTTCTTCTCCCCCAAACTTCTCAATACAGTGACATAACAATTTTGGATTAAACTAACAGTCAACGTTTACATTATGTCTAGTGTTCACAGCTGAGCCAGGTATAATCATACAACTTTTTGACTTTTAGTCCTGGCATTAATAATTGCCTCTTTGGCCACTGGTTTCATCCTTTTTGTACCACCCACTAGTTCATCTATAAACCTTCTACAGAACTAGAGTTCTTCTCACCGTGGTCAGACATATTAAGTAATCTGTTTCTCTCTCTCTTTCTCTCATTTTCTTGGCTGTATCCTCCCTGTGGGCTCTGCTTTTTGCTTCAGTCCACACTGGTGGCTCTTTATAAGACCTGCTGGACATGAGCTCTGTGATTCCTTTTGTTATATTCCCAAGAATTCTTTTTGTTATTATTTTAGAGTGGATGTTTCTTTCCTTTTGGTTTACTTTCTTTTTTTTTTTTTTTTTAAAGATTTTATTTATTTATTTATTTGACAGAGAGAAATCACAATAGGCAGAGAGGCAGGCAGAGAGAGAGGAGGAGGAAGCAGGCTCCCTGCTGAGCAGAGAGCCCGATGCGGGACTCGATCCCAGGACTCCGAGATCATGACCTGAGCCGAAGGCAGCGGCCTAACCACTGAGCCACCCAGGCGCCCTGGTTTACTTTCTAAAACAGTTAACATTTCTCAGTAGAGTCCTGAGAAAGGGTGTATATGGCGCACGCTTTTGGGAATTAGCATGTATGAAAATATCTTTATTTTGCCCTCAGATGTGATGGATAGTTTAGCAGAGGGTAGAATTCTACAAAGAAAATAAGTTTCTCTCAGAATTTTAAAGGTACCGATGCTTATTTCACTGCTTCTGTTGAGAAGTATGATGTCATTCTGACTCCTGATTCTTTGTAGGTGATATTCTTAGAGTTTTGAATATTTTAGGATCCTCTCTTTATCTTTAGTGTTATGATTTTTTTTTTTTTTTTTTTTTGAGAGGAGGAGAAAGAGAGAGAGAAGGGGCAGCAGGAGAGGGAGAGAATCTTAAGCAAGCTGGATGCCCATCATGGAGCCCAAAGCAGGGTTTGATCTCACAACCCTGAGATCATGACCTAAGCCCAAACCAAGAGTTGGGCACTTAACAGACTGAGCTAGCCAGATACCTCAGGTGTTACAAAATTTCAAAGTGAGTTGCTTTGGTATGGTCTTTTATTATTCATTCAGTAAGATAATTGGTAGTTCTAGTCAATCTAGGTAATCATGTTTTTCAGTTATAAGAATTTTTTTTGTATAATTTTCTACAACTTTAGGGGGCTTACTATGGCAGTTTTACTGGTTGTCCCATCCTTCAATATTGCTCATAAAAAATGTCTGTGTTGAGGATTTTTTTAAAGATTTTATATATTTATTTGACAGAGAGAGATCACAAGCAGGCAGAAAGGCAGGCAGAGAGAGAGGGCAAGCAGGCTCCCTGCAGAGCAGAGAGCCCGAGGCGGGACTCCATCCCAGGACCCTGAGATCATGACCTGAGCCAAAGGCAGAAGCTTAACCCACTGAGTCACCCAAGCACCCTGTGTTGAGGATTTTTAAAGACTTAATAATTTTCTCTTTTTAAACTGAATAAAAGAAAATCTGATATCTCTTGTGGAGGTTTTCATGCAGATATTATTAATTTCTTCCACAGGAAAAAGGTAGAATCTTCCTTGGAAAAAGCAAGGTCAAACTGATTATGGTAAGGTCAGATACTGGGTATTCTTAGGTTTCAAACTCACTGAATTAGCAATAATTTTGTTTTTTCATTGAAACCTTTCCAAAAAGATCTGTGAAGTACTGGAATTATCAAATTCTGTCTCCATGTGTAAAATAAAATAATTGAACCAATAATAATTAGTTATTCTAGTGATTGAATTTGGGAGAAAATAAGGCTGGAAAAGCTAAGGTCTAAATTCTGATGTGAGAGATGTGGGCAAAGATACTGGTCAGGAACAGGACTGCATCCACTCCTGATGCCAAGGACAGGGTAGCAGGTGGAGAAGAATCATAGAAGGCAAAACCCAGGTCAGATGGTGGGACTAGGGAGGTGAAAGTCTTTCTTGTTCTGATGATGCTTCTTGAAATCTTACTTTATATAGTTCATAGGAATAAATCAAACAGCTGAAGGCAGGGACCAGATAATTGTGTGGTGTTGGTGGCAGTGGCGGTCGCCATTGATTCCACAGTCATTCTAGGTGTGTTCATCCTCAGAGATGTCCATTGTGAGGACGACTTCAACTGGCAGGTGGAGGAAGGAGGAGGGAGCAGTGACGCCATTTTCACTTTTCCCATGGCACGAAATACATAGGGCTCTTCCCCTTTTTTAGGGCCTGAGTGGATAATTAATTTGGTTGAATAATTTAGGTGGGGCAGTAAAAAGTCAGATAAATAAGGCAGAAGACATACTGTGACAATCTCGCTCATTGTTCTTAGAGAAGAGAGACTTTGGAATTCACAGTAGGCGCAGCCAAAAATGACCTAGGATATTAGCACCAATATATACACTTGACTAGGACCTTGATAACTACATGCAAATGAAAGGGATGGTTTTGGGGAGTGGCTGACACCGGAAGGAGAATTCGTATTGTTGCAAGACAAGCAACATGAGTAACGGTGTGAAGAACGAGTCAACCAGATTAATTACCAAATTCTGTCTCCATATATTAGATAAAATAGTTGAGCCAATATTAATTAGATCACCACTCTTCCAATTGGGTCATAGGAGAAAATACTAAGAGTAAAATTTAAGTGACATTAGATATAACAAATAATATTAAAATAGTAACTAAAATATTATTTGAAGTTTTTTACATGAATTGATCTCCATTAGAACCCAGTTAGGTAGGCACTACATTACCCCCATTTTATAGATGATGAAACTTGTATCAAGGAGAGGTTAAGTAACTTGCTTAAGCACATACCAATAGTTTCCTGCAACCTCACGGTATGGAGCCTTCTAAGGAAAGAAAATAAGAATGTGTCAGATTTATGATTTATGATTCTAAGGGGGAAGAGAAGGCTATGTCTTCAGTCCATAGTGATGATAGCTTAATTTCATGACTCTGTGGTCCTCCAGCTCCTGATAGAAAATCCTACAACCCACTTATTCTTGCCTTGGGAAATCTGTTATATGTGCATGAAAATAATTGAAGTGTATCCAAATATTGAAGGGGAAATAAGGGGGATTATACTTGATATTTCTTAAGAGCAGTTGCAAAAAAAAAAAAAAGAGCTGTTGCACAAAAAATTAATTTTATTTTAAGTAAAGAATATGTATTTCTACTAATTAAGACTTTTGGAAAGTATATATTTCTATATACCTTTTGCTGACAAGTGTGCACTCATAAAAAACTTGCTTCAGTTTCATTATTTAAGAAGATGTTGGGGCACCTGGGTGGCTCAGTGGGTTAAGCCGCTGCCTTCGGCTCAGGTCATGATCTCAGGGTCCTGAGATCGAGTCCCGCATCGGGCTCTCTGCTCAGCGGGGAGCCTGCTTCCCTCTCTCTCTCTCTCTGCCTGCCTCTCCATCTACTTGTGATTTCTGTCAAATAAATAAAAAAAAAAAAAAGAAGATGTTCAAATCCCAACTCATCTCTGGCTCTGTATGTTTTAAACTAAAGATTCTTTTACCAGATTCATTCGGAAAATTACACTCAATCTTGACTCTTTGGCTAGTACAGTCCTGGGATGAAGCTGTAAGAAATCAGACAGAATGTTAAAATTAATTTACTCTTTCAAAAGAGTTTTTTAAATATGTTACTATTCATATTCTTTGATATGTTTTATCCTTGGGGGAAGATAAAGGAAGGAAAAATACTTATTTAGGCCTCACTGTGCCACACATATTACATACTGAATTTGTGTTGCATTTTTCCTCTCTAGTCTGACGTCATCATGGAGAGGCCATCTAGCACCTGGTTAAGGCACAGGGTGGCGTATGAGGGACCCATAGTCACATTACCATTTCAGTACCTAATAGCTTTGGAATCTTGGACAAGCCACATCATACCTTGAAGCCTCAGTTTTACTCACGAGCTATTGCAAGGAAGACTTGAAATTCTATAGGTAAAGCATTTAGCACGGGGTCTGACATAGAAACACTGGCTATTTGTACCACCAGCCCAGGGCCAGTAAGGACAGGATTCTGTAAGGACAGGACTGATAATCTTAATTTTTCCTTCGATTGGGGCGCCTGGGTGGCTCAGTGGGTTAAAGCCTCTGCCTTCGGCTCAGGTCATGATCCCAGGGTCCTGGGATCGAGCCCCACGTCGGGCTCTCTGCTCAGTGGGGATCCTGCTTCCTCCTCTCTCTCTCTCTCTGCCTGCCTCTCTGCCTACTTGTAATCTCTGCCTGTCAAATAAATAAATAAAATCTTTAAAAAAAAAATTTTTTTTCCTTCGATTAGCTTCACTGTGGTTTGGTGTGGTAGTGCCTATGATAACGTGTATGCTGTGCATATTTTCACATAGTGGATATTGTTCCTTTCTTGTCGTTGAACGGAAGTGAAGGTTGTCTTTTAATTCTGTCTATGAGGGTCACTGTCCCACACATAACGTACTACTGAGCAGAGAAGCTGAAGCAAAAGTGTCAGCTTATGTGGGGCTTCATTGTTTGAGCGTGGCACCATGACTAGCTACTACAAGGTAGATAAACATGTTTGTTTAACTATACTGAGCCGTTGTGGCATGAAACTTCTGGGGCATCTGGGTGACTCAGTCGGTTAAGCGTCTGCCTTAGGTTCAGGTCATGATCCCAGAGTCCTGGGATCAAGACCTATGTTGGGCTCCCTGCTTTGTGGAGAGTCTGCTTCTCCCTCACCCTCTGCCTCCCACACTGCCCCCCACTCTGCTTGCTAGTTCTCTCTCTCACTCTCTGTCTGTTTCAAATAAATACAATCTTAGAAAAAAAAAGATAGCACTTCCTAAGTTAACACTTCTCTAAGAAGAATCTTTCAAAATTTTATGCCTTCTCTCCTGGTTGTACCTTAATTATAGTTACTTTTAAAAATCCTGTGAGACTGATTCACCAACAAATTCATAAGCAAAACATCATTTCTGTGGGAATTAGCCAACACCTGAAGGGAAACTATTAGCAAAAACATGTCAATTACAGTTTACTTAAAACATATGAAAAATCTGTTATTTTTACATATGAAAGACTAAAAATGGGATTTCCTTAATCCTAAAATGTTACTATTATCAACAAAGAAAAGCCATAAAGAATTATATATATCCTTTTAACTGGTTATTAACCTAAATTTTTAGTTGGTTATTAAGAAGATAGTGTTCCAAGGTCTGAACCCCACCTCTGCTCTATGTAAGATTCCTCTTATTTGATGAAACAGTTAAAAAAAAAGCCAGGGGCACCTGGCTGGCTCAGTCAGTAAAGTGTGCCGCTCTCGATTTCGGGGTTATGAGTTCGAGCTCCACATTGAGTGTAGAGATTACTTAAAAATAAAATCTTAGGGGCGCCTGGGTGGCT
The DNA here is from genome assembly GCF_030435805.1 of Mustela lutreola. Taxonomy (NCBI): domain Eukaryota; kingdom Metazoa; phylum Chordata; class Mammalia; order Carnivora; family Mustelidae; genus Mustela; species Mustela lutreola. The sequence continues at coordinate 46,807,987 of NC_081296.1, forward strand.
CAGTGGGTTGGGCCTCTGCCTTCAGCTCGGGTCATGATCCTAGGGTCCTGGGATGGAGCCCCGTGTCAGACTCTGCTTGGCGGGGAGTCTGCTTCCTCCTCTCTCTCTCTGTCTGCCTCTCTGCCTACTTGTGATCTCTGTCTATCAAGTAAATAGATAGAAAAATTTTAAAAAAATAAAAAATTTTAAAAACTTAAGACTATGATTTATCACAAATCACTTTATACTGGCAAAGATTATCAATAATAGTTTCATCACAGAGAATAATTTTATAAATTTGATAACTGTTCTACTATTCACCAACCAGTCATTAAATAGAAAAATCTTGTGAAGTATATCTTATATACTTCATACTTATATACTTATATACAATAAGTAGTATGATGTACATAGTGATACACTATGAAGATTTTTTTTTTTTTTTACCTGATTTATCGCACAGCCAAATTCTGGTCCTACCTGTGTCTTAACACCACCAAAAATCATGAAGATATGATGTACAGGGCATCACTGAGGCCAGAAAGTATGCACTTCTAGGTAAAGGTCAAAGGCTTGTATGGGTCAAAAGTGGTATTTGAAAAGGCTAGAATACTGTTAGGCCAATAATGTAGTGAACCCTGCAGGATAAAGAGTTAATATTTATCTCCGAATCAGCAATTCTCAACCGAGGCTTGAAATTCAGTGAGGAGTCACGATCCGTTGTGAGGTATGTCACATGGTGTCACACAGTTCTTCACTAAGAAAAATGTGTCCAAGGATTGACCTGAAAGGAATAGTCCCAAATAGGGACCAGGAAGAAGGAGATGGTTCGTACAAAGCAAACAATGAGGAAAAACCAGAGGAAGGTTGGGGACAATGTCAGAGAAAAGTTTAAAGCAACAAGTCCTATAGAAAGCCAAGGAAATTTAGTGAACAGAAGGTCACTGGTGATCTCCATAATTATTTTTCTTTTTTTTTTTTTTTTTTTTTTAAAGATTTATTTATTTATTTATTTGACAGAGAGATCACAAGTAGACAGAGAGGCAGGCAGAGAGAGAGAAGCAGGCTCCCCGCCGAGCAAGGAGCCCGATGTGGGGCTCGATCCCAGGACCCCGAGATCATGACCTGAGCCGAAGGCAGCGGCTTAACCCACTGAGCCACCCAGGCACCCCTCCATAATTATTTTTCATTATGAGATTGCTGCAGTTAAGAAAAGATGGACTGCTGGACAAATGCAAAAGCAGACATGGGTCGCTTTTTAGAGGAGCTGGCAGTACAGGGAAGATGAGAAAAATGATCAATAGGTTTCTAGTGCCAAGTGAACATTTTCAAGATAGGAGAAAAAAGTCTGCTTTTATATACACTGTTGTGGGGCGCCTGGGTGGCTCAGTAGGTTAAAGCCTCTGCCTTCTGCTCGGGTCATGATCCCAGAGTCCTGGGATCGAGCCCTGCATTGGGCTCTCTGCTCAGCAAGGAGCCTGTTTCCACCTCTCTCTCTCTCTGACTGCCTCTCTGCCTACTTCTGATCTGTCAAATAAATAAATAAATAAATAAATAAATATATCTTCTATATACACTGTTGCAGTCATGAAGCAATGGAGAACACAATATATCATTTTGTACTAACTAACTCAATCAATTCTACTCTTAGGTTCATCACTACCATCCCCATTCCCTTTTTTTCCTTTAAGATTTTATTTTTTATTTATTAATTTTTTAAAGGTTTTATTTATTTATTTGACAGAGATCACAAGTAGGCAGAGAGGCAGGCAGAGAGAGAGAGGAGGAAGCAGGCTCCTGAGCAGAGAGCCCGATGCGGGGCTCGATCCCAGGGCCCTGGGATCATGACCTGAGCCAAAGGCAGAGGCTTCAACCCACTGAGCCACCCAGGTGCCCCTAAAATTTTTTATTTTTTAAAAGATTTTTTATTTTTTAAAGATTTTATCTATTTGATAAAGAGAGAGAGAGAGAGAGAGAGAGAGAGAGCACAAGCAGGCAGAGGGAGAAGCAGGCTCCCTACTGAGCAAGAAGCCCAATTTGGGGCTCAATCCCAGGATACTGGGATCATGACCCAAGCCCAAGGCAGACGCTTAACGGCTGAACAATCCAGGTATCCCAAATCATAGTTCTTTAAATTAAAGTAGAGCAAAAAAAATCCATTTCCTGTAATGAGCTGTGATCAATGATTCTGGATAGATAGTTTTTTTTGAAATGTAGCCCACTTGGGCAGCTGGGTGACTCAGTCAATTAAGTGTCTGCCTTCTGGTCAGGTCACGATCCCAGAATCCTGGTATTGAGCCCCACATTGAGCCCCACATCGGGCTCCTTGCTCAGTGGGAAGCCTGCTTTTCCCTCTCCCTCTGCCCCTCCCCATGGCTCCTGTGTTCTGTCTCTCTGTTCTAAAAAAGAAAAACAAGGTGGACACCTAACCAACAGCACTACCTAGGTGCCCCTGGTATGATTTTTATTTATTTTTATTTATATTTTTTATTTTTATTTATTTATTTTTTTTAAGATTTTATTTTTTTAATTGACAGAGAGAAATCACAAGTAGATGGAGAGGCAGGCAGAGAGAGAGAGAGAAGGAAGCAGGCTCCCTGCTGAGCAGAGAGCCCGATGCGGGACTTGATCCCAGGACCCTGAGATCATGACCTGAGCTGAAGGCAGCGGCTTAACCCACTGAGCCACCCAGGCGCCCGCCTGGTATGATTTTTAAGAAGGGTATTAAAGTCAGGCTAAATAAAAGGGTTTATATATGCGACCAGAGCTCTTCCCCTTCCAGCCCTCCCTTTCTTTGCCCTTGAGAGTGAGGGAGTCTTGCAGCAAAAGAGCATCAAAATTATGCTTTGTAGGCCAGCAGAAGCAGCTGCAGGGAGTTTTTTCCTGGTTTATAGGTGCTGTACTCTGAGGAATACAAGAGTCCACTGTCCACCTCCTAGGAAGCCAGGGGTGGGTGTCCTGAGGCTCGGAACAAGGAGTGGCAGGATGGAGCTGAACCAAGGAAGAGAGTGGAAAAGTAAGCAGAGAGGGGAAGTAAGACAGGGAGAACTTTCATGTGTTCATTTGAGATGCATGCCTTACACACTGGAAGGCAACCCAATAGGACAGGCAAGAAACATTGTGAACCTTCCTCAGGACTTTTGATGGTGGGTCCCAGGTTTGAATGGGCACTCTCCAGTAATACCTTCACACCCTTCCCGACATAGTGACAAGTTCCATATGAAAGTCACTGGGAAACTAAGTGATACTGTTATCATTATGACATAGGATTTAATTCAGTATATATTTACTGAATGTATTCTGTGTGCCAGGCAGTGGGAACCTAAGGAGGGAAAGGAGACAATAACCATTGAGCCTTTGCAGCCCTAAAGGGATGCTGTTAGTCAGATCTTCTTATCATAGATCTCAAAGCCATATACTCTTCTTATCATGATGGCAGTTTCACATATGTCTGTGATTTTTTTTTTCTTACTGCGTCTCAGGCTGTAAGCTCTATGAGAGCAGAGAACTGTGTCTTTTTCTTCTTCACCATTGTGTCTTAAAGCTAAGCATAGATGCTAGTATTGGAAAGACATCCAATATTGTTGATTCATGAGTGTTACTATGTATTACCCCTTTGTGTGTGTGTGTGTGTGTGTGTGTGTGTGTGTGTGTGTGTGTGTGTGTTGGGGGGGTATTATTCCATTTTATAAGTGTGGAAACAGCCACAAAATACCCAAGTCCACCCCGAAGGCAGGATTCCAAACTGACGAAGGGAGGATTCCAAAACAGCTCAGGCTGACTCCACCACCCAGGGTCTTAATATCACGTCATGCTCCGTTCCCCGGGGTTGGAGGGGCCCGGACTGGTGGGAGAGACGGACAAGAATGCATGTACTGGGTAAATACTAGCGACATGAAAGAGACACGAACCGGAGGCGGCGAGGCGGGGAAAGGTGGGGGTCCCCAGCTCTGTTTAAATCCCGCGCACCCAGAGGAAGCAAAATTGAGTGGATCGGCTTGTGCATCCTGCTCAGACTCAAAATTGAGAGGAAGGTGGAAAGAGTTAGGACGCTCTGGGAAAGGAATGAGGGAGAAGGGAGGAGGAGGGGAAGTCAAGAAGAGGGGTGGCAGCAGTTCCTTCTTGCGTCGTGTCTGTTGCGGCGCAACACAATCCTTGGACCCAGCGGGGGCCGTCAAGGCGACTCTTTAAAGGGCACCTGGCAGCCTGGAGGCTAAGTTCACCTGCCCAGGTGGGGCGTCAGCACGCGAGCAGCTTAGCAGACGGTGGCCTCATAAAATAGCTTCTCCCCGATCTGGAAGGGAGTGGAGGGGAGATAAATGACGCTTTCTTGTGGGAAAGAGGTTTAGTAAATAAGGAATGTGAAGGCTCTGGAGAGAATTACAGTGCAAGCACCATGGCTATTATCCTAATCAGACACCATTTCAACACCTCTCCCTTCAAGTCATCCAGCCCTACAACAGGATTTATTTTCCAATAAGCGAAATCCCCGCCCGCCAACTCCGAGCCGCTTGGATAAGAGCTCTGTGGGAAACAGCAGCGACGAGGAGAGGCTATTTTGGGTGTGGGAACGCGGAGGGAGGAGGGGCGGCGCCGCCAGGCTGGGCGCGGGTGCGCGGGGAAAGCCTCCAGCTCGGGCTGCCACGGCAACCGCGTCCAGGCAACGCGCCCGGAAGCGGCTCGGGCGGCGCGCGGCGGCTCGCGCCCCCCGGGAGCCGCGAACCCGGCCGGGCCGCGCGCCGGGCCAGGCGGCAGGCGCGCGCTGATTGGACGGCGCTCCCCGCGGCGCGGGCCCGCAGCCGGGCGCCCCGCACAGCCGGCGCCAGCGGCCGCCGCACCCAGCCGCGCCGGCGAGGACATGGGCAGCCGCGGCGCGCCCGCCCCCCGCGCCGGTGAGTGCCGCGCCCCGGGCCCCCCCGGTCGGACGGGCTCAGCTCCCCGGCGGCGGGAGCTCCCTGGGACGGCCGGTGACCTTGGGGCAGCCGCCGGGGAGATAGGCTTGGGGGGCAGAGAGAGAGCTGCGCGTGGCCCATGTGACGTGCTGCCGGCGAGAGGGTTAACTGCATGCTGACGCGAGGGGATGAAGTTGGGCACGGAACGCAACTGGCATTGCATTTCTGCGGGGGCCGGGGGGAGTTGCGTGCTAGCAAACCAACAGAAGCCGGGAGGGACTGTCTGGGGGAGCTGGGGTGCTGCACATATTGCCAGGGGGTGGTGGTAAGTCAGCCGTCCTACTACTCAGAGCTGAGTGACCTTGGACAGGTTAACCTCTCTGCCTCCCCCCACCCCTTTCTCATTGAAGGGAGAGGCTTGGGCTCTTTGCGGTTCCACAGTGCTGTTGTTCCCTTGCACTGTAAGCTGAGAAAGGGTCCCAAAGTAGGGTTCTGCAGGAACAGGATCTACAGGACTCAATCATGTTTGTTAGACAAGGGGTTTCCATTAATTGGCTCTCAAAGTGGCAAGAAATGTTGCCGTTTTATGGAAGATAATGGACAGAAAACCGTGGGTGGCCCAGAGTGCCTTCTCAAGATGCCCAGGTTGAAACCTCTTGGGTGCTCTAAAAGTCAGGAACAAAATCAGGGTTAATCCTCCCGAGTTGTTCTTTCCTGTAGTTAATCTCATAGGAAACTTTGTATTTGAACAGGTAAAATCAAAACCCAACAGTGGCAGGCAGCAGCAAATTAAGTGAGTCATTTCTTCAGTATGCACGAGGTTTTTGTGTGTGTGTGTGTGTGTGTGTGTGTTTCTGCGCGCGCGCGTGTGCGCGTGCCCGGCTGTGCTCACGCTCTCATCTTAAAGTCTGTGTATGTCAGTGATAGGAATTATTTCATAGGAGTAACCAGAAATAACGCTAGAATGATTTGAGTCCACAGGAGTGCAGCTCTCTGGGAAGCAGGGGCAAACATTTGCAGCTTGCTCTTTAAATAGTTGGGTTTGTGAAAGTAAATAGATTCTTTACTGAGAAGCATCCCTAGGGTTTGCCCACTGTGTTCCGGTGGGGGCCTTGTCATGGAGTGTGTGTATTGGGAGGAAGGTACCTCTGAGACCCAGTAAGCTATGACACCTTTTCTATTTTTAGCACTGGCTGGTGCTAAAAAGACACTCAGGCCCCTTTGTATATTCTCAGTACATAAACTTCCCTCTTCCAAGAAGAGGGGAAGGAGAAAGTACCCTGTCCCTCTCATAGGTCCTTGGGGTTGCCTCTTCTGGCTTTCTGCTCTAAATCCTTAATGTTCATTCCAATCTGATTTCATCTGTATAAAAATGTGGGCTGGGAAGACATTTTCAGTGTTAATGAATAAGCTTCTGTAAGCTTGTTTACCTGATGGTTTAATAATCTCTAATGGTTTACGTGTTAAAAATCTGATAGCATTCAGACAGAAAAATCCTTGCTGCAGGAATTCAGCCACTAAGCCATACAAATCTTTAGTGAATCATATACTTCATTACACTTGGGAACCTCAGGGACAAACTAGTCCACTTTCTCTCTCTCTAGGCCACTGGCCTTTGTGTCTCCAAACCTGCCTTTCAGTCTCTTGTTTCTCACATCCTACAGCGATACTCCTGAATTTTCATTTTTCTGCAGCTGAGCCTATCTTCTGTCCCTCCCCTAGCACCAGAGCCTGAGTGAACAGTTTCTCTCAGAATAGCCCTCTCCTGTCTCGGTCTCACCGGAGCAGGGATTGGATTTCCTGCTTCTCAGTGCTACCTCCAAACCATTAACCCGTTCACTAACAAAGTATTCTGTTCACAAGGTCATGCTGTCTGCTCAATGCCCTATACCCTCCTTCTTATGTTCTGGATCAGTGCTTGCTAAACCTGGTGGTTTCTTAGAATGACCCAGAGTATTATGAAAAAAATGTGGCACTTTAGACTCTCTCAAATACACCAAATGAGAATCATCAAGATGGGCAAGACCTACAAATCCTTATTTTAAAAACAAACCCAAAAAGAAGAAGGAGGAGGAAGGAAGATGGGGAGAGAAGACTGAGTTCTGTGGGTGATTCTGATGTATACCCCAGTTTGGCAAGAACTTCCCTTGATGCTACAAAAAAGTAACAGACAGATAAACACGAGCAACTGGCTTGGTTCTCTTCTCTACCTTGTCTCTTGCCCATGACATTGAGGTTTATATTGAGGCTCTGTTAACTCATTGACCTTGAAGTTCCTCAGGGTCTTCAACTCCTATGGCCTTAATGTCCACTTAACGTCAACCACTCACATTTTGGGTTTGTTTCGTTTGGAGAATTTTTTCTACCTTCAAGATCTGGACTTTAGTCTGCTCAGCTGATTCTTTCTACTTACAGCACAGAATTTTAACCATTATTGAGGACTCTGGTCCCTTAATTGCTTGCTGTTCCAATCCCCTTATGGCTCCGTTTCTCCGCTTGGAGTCTAGATGTTGCCAGCCATTTCTGTTCTGTCTGGAATCCTGGAATCTTTATTCTTAACATATTGAGCTTCTCATATTCCAGTCCTCAATCCAAAATCACCCTCATTATCTACTTTTTCTTCTCCCAGCCTGCCAAGTTATCCAGGAGAAAGTCACAAAGACCTGTGGACTGGTTCCACTGCAAATTTATGCTGGCTCTAATTTCACCTAGGTCTTGCTTTTCTATGGGAAAAAAAAATCCATCTTTTATTAACTCACGACTGCATTCCTTTAGAGGTTGTGCCAGATCTTCCCATTTCTTACACTTCCAGTCAGTTTCCTTTCAGCAGCCCTTTTTCACTAAGAGATGAAGGATGTCCACATCCTGGTTTACTGCCCTCTGCCTCCGTATAAGCTGTCATTGTACCTACCTTACCACCCCATACATTTTTCTTTCTTTCTTTTTTTTTTTTTTTAAAGATTTTATTTATTTATTGGAGAGAGAGAGAGCACAAGCAAGGTGAGGGACAGAGGGAGAAGCAGACTCCCTGCTGAGCAGGGAGGCCACTAAGGGGCTCGATCCCAGGGCTCAGGATCATGACTTGAGTCTAAGGCAGACATTTAACTGACTGAGCCACTCAGGCTCCCCCCAAACATTTTTCTTTACCCATCTTTGTCCTTCTTTATTTCCTCTTTCTGTAAGGCAAAAACATGTCTACAAGTCCCCTCCCCATAATTAACCCATATATACTGCACACTCTCCATTCTCTGGACTTCTGCCCTTCCTTCTTGCCTCATGAGAGAGCTTGCTTTGTCTGTTATTCCCTCTCTTCAGCTTTTTTGGTCCCTCCTTACTCTGCCCAACTCTCACCCCACCGTATGTGCAAGTCATCTTTCTCATAATAAAAGAAACTGCTAGAGTCCCAACTCTGTCCACTAGAACTTTCTGTGATGTTGGAAATATCTTGTACCTGCGCTGTCCAGTGTGATTGTCACTGGCTACAGTGTGACTACTGAGCATATGAAATGTGGCTAATGTGACCGAGGAGCACAATTTCCAGTTTTTGTTAATTTTTATTAAGATTTTTTATTTATTTACGACAGAAAGAGAGAGAGCGCGAGCGTTCGCGCACACATTAGTAGGGGCAGAGGCAAAGGGAGAGGGATAAGTAGACTCCCCACTGAGCAGGTAGCCGGATGTGGGGCTGAATCCCAGGACCCTGAGGTTGTGACTTGAGCCGAAGGCAGGCACCTTAACCTTAACCAACTGAGCCACCCAGGTGGCCCAGGTTTTTGTTAATTTTAAATTCATTTCAAGAGCACTTAGGGCAAAGGCTCCAGTGTCTGGCTGTGTCGTGTGCACCCTGCTGCCGGGTTCTGCTGTCTTCTGGGTTTCCCTCCTCTGACTGCCCACTCATTTGTCTGGCCCCACCCTCACCTTTGTGCTGAAACTGCTTTCTTGTGGAGCTCCCGCAGTGGTGTCCTGGTGGCAGAGCTGAGGCCTGTTTCTGTCTTTCCCTCCTTGATCTGCCCTGCCGCCTGCTGCCTGGATCTCTCTCTTCCCTTGTCTCCGTGTCACTGGTTATCCACCAGCAGCTCAATCCTCTTTACCTCCTGTTTCCCCCAGACTTCCGGACGTGGGATTCTGGGGGGTCCTGTTCTTGGCGTTCTTCTCTTCCTCTGCTGACCTCCTGCCTTCTCCCTGTCCCAGCTGTCAACTCACCTTGCGGCTGACGTTAGTTGTCATTGGGTGGTTGTCCTGGGCATTACTGGGCGTCGCCACTGACCCGTACCCTGTCCTTTCATCCCCTTCCACGTCTGTGGGGCACATACTCCCATCATTCCTGTTGTGCAGGTGAAGAACTTGGAGGAGAGAGAAATGAAAATAACCTAAGTCAGTGACTGGTTGTGAAGGGGCAGACCTGAGAAAGGAATCCTGGCACTCTGACCGGAGAGCCTACTTTCACCAGGCTTTCCCTACGCCTCCAGAGGCCTTCAGAGCTGCATTTTGAGCCTACCCTCTCCCAAATTCCATTCGGAATCTGATACCCAGAAGCCCAACTGTTCGGTCTCTAAACAGCTCCTTGTCATGGCTTCCTTAAATCACTTTCACCTTTTTAACTTTTTATTATGAAATAAAGCAGATTTACGGAAGAGTTGCAAGAATAACTTAAATAGGGGTGCCTGAGTGGCTCAGTGGGTTAAAGCCTCTGCCTTCGGCTCTTGTCATGATCTCAGGGTCCTGGGATCGAGCCCCACATCGGGCTCTCTGCTCAGCAGGGAGCCTGCTTCCCCCTTCTCTCTCTCTGCCTACTTGTGATCTCTCTCTGTCAAATAAATAAATAAAATCTTAAAAAAAAAAAAAGAATAACTTAAATAATTTGCATCTTTAACCCAAATTCTACAAATATTGACCATTTGCCCCACTTGCTTTATCCTTCTCTTTCGTGCTCTCTCTCCACACACATAGACATGCGCGCGCGCACACACACACACACACACACTCATGCATGCACACATACATATGTTGTTGTAGTTTTTCAGAGCCTTTTCAGAGTTAAGCTGTAGACATAATGTCCCTTTACCTACCTCCCCCAGTACTTCAGTGTTGTTTCCTAAAAAACAGGACATTTCAGGGCACCTGGGTGGCTTAGTGGGTTAAGCCTTTGCCTTCTGCTCAGGTCATGATCCCAGGGTCCTGGGATGGTGCCCCACATCGGGCTCTCTGCTCAGCAGAAGCCTGCTTCCTCCTCTCTCTCTCTGCCTGCCTCCCTGCCTACTTATGATCTCTCTCTGTCAAATAAATAAATAAAATCTTTACAATAAAATTAAAAAAAAAACCATAAAACAAAGACATTGCTTGCATAACGAGAGTCCAAAATTGAGACATTGCCATTGATTCCATACTGTTGTCTAATCTACAGACCTTACTCGCATGTCCCCAGTAGCCCTAATAATGTCCTTCATAGTAGAAGAGGAGGAACAAATCTTTAAATCTTTAGCTGTGTTTGTTGTCATGCCTCTTTAATCTCCTTTCGTCTGGATGGTTCCTCAGTTATCCTTGGACTTGTTGTCCTCGGACTTGACGCTTTGGAAGGGGACAGACTGATATTTTGTACGGTGTCCTTTAACTGGGGTTTGCCTGGAGCTTCTCACGGTGGATTTCGGGAGGCATCCCACAGGGCAACAGTGTGCCCCTCTCACTGCCTTCGCTAATGATTTCCATGCCTGTCACCATCCTCTGTGACCCGCGCTTGGTCCCGCGGCTCATTCTCACTTCTCTTCGCCACCCTCCCACATGCAGCTGACCGCTGAGCGTTGAGGTGCTCCCTGCAAGGTCTCCCTCAACTGCTCCGCTTCCTTTCTGTTCCTACCGCCTCCCTCTGCCCACGATCCCAGCGGCCCTCCACCAGGAGCCCCTGCGCGGGGAATTTCCACAAGGCAGGGCTTCTTCTACTTTGCCCTCCCTCCACACTTTCTCCTGCTGCCCTGTGTTTCCTTAACTCCTCCCTTTTGAATGCCCAACAGTTGGCACTGGTCCTGCCTTTGCCCAAAGGTGAGGCCTGGTTTGTGCCCCTCACGCAGCAGGTACCAGCCTCTCTACTCTTCCCTGTCGGCGTGAAGCTCTGGAGTAGGAGCTTTGTCTCGTTCAGCACTGTCGAGGCTCAATGAGTATTTGCTGACTGGACTCATTTCCTTGATGAAATCATTTCGCGAACTGCGCAGAGTGATCTTAGAGTTGTCTGCTAGCATCTGGTACGTGATGGTGGGTGGGAGCCCCATGCCTTGCTCTGGGAGTCAGGTAGATGGGGGGCTCAAAATAGGGCCTTTTAGCAAACCGACAGGTAATTTGAAAAGGTACTAACGTGTTGTAAGTGGGGTAAGTGATTTTCCCCTAATGACACCTGAACCTGGTGTGTATGTGTCAAGACAAAGAAATGGCACATTTGATTTAAAAAAGAGAGTATAGAAAGCTAACATAGCATATTAAAAATGGCCCATCTATTCCTTCACACCCCAAATGAGCAGCTGCATGTGTGAGAAGCAGTTTCTCAGGCTCCCATCCTCCCTGGGAGCCCTCGGACCACCTGTTTCTCTCCTCTTCATTGTCTGGCTGCCTCTCCCTCCACGCCTGGCCCACGGCACTGCCTTTCCGCCTTCACTCCTGCCCCCTTTCTCCCTTGTTTCTCCTTCTGCCTGTTCCTTTCTCTTAATAACTCTTCTGCTTTCATCCCTTTCTCTGTCTGCATTATTTTCCTTTTTGATTTGTTGGGTGTGGTTTTAGGTTCCATGAATTTTAAATATAAAAGCAGGTGAAAAAAGATAAAAGAGTGTTTTTGTTTTTGTTTTTACTCTTCAGTGGTCTTCTGTTGATTCCTTCCCCAGCCCCCACCATGACTCAGTGGCTCTTGGTATTTTAAAAACATAGCAGAGATTATAAAATGGTTTATTCGGTTACCTTTCTGGCCCACCAGGAAAGTTCCTGGGAATGTGCTGGTTGACAGACACCAAAAGGCCTGAATTTCTCAGTCTCTGCTAAAGCAAAATTGGTATTTGAAGTCAGTCATCAGATCGTCGGGTGGTGAGCTGTTGAGATTGTTGGAATGACAGTATTTCGGCTCAAGGCGTGCCTGTGCTTGCTGGCCGGTGGTCAGCTTTCTTCTCATTCTTAAGAGAATGCTTTTGTGCAGATGACATCTTCTCTGGCAAAAGTAGCTACAGAAGCGAAGGCAAGAGATTCTGCTGCTTAGCCGAGTGGGGCTTACATACAAAGCGTGTTTATGTGGGAGAGAATGTGTGGGGGTTGCTTTCACATTATGGAATTCTTAAAATTGTTTAACCGGGAAGATGTTATTCAGAAACCCCTGGTGACTTCAGCTTGTTTTTTTTGTTGATTTCAGATTTCTTTTTTCCACATTTTTAATTATCTCTGGAAGAGCACAGGAGTCCTCCCCTGCTCTCTCCAAAATAGTTATAAAATTAATGCACTGAAGTCAAGTTGTTACTCCAAATAAAAGAGTCTCTCATAGACTCTTGTGTTCAGCCGAGAAGTCCAGCCCCCTCCTACTGTCTGTGAGAGAAAGGGCAGAAGCTGGAGGCTGGATCTTTCTCCCATGGCCACATTCTTAGCTTTACAGAGATGCATGTAGGATAGAACCCAAATTCTGTCTACAGACACAGTCATGCCTGCCTTCCAGCGGTCCTTGGTGCATCTGGGGGTGTAGGTAATTTAGTAGGTAGAAAGTTTACACCAGCCTTTAGTAATATATTTTTTTTCTGTTCTAGCTGTTGCCTTTGTCAGGTTCCCTTTTTAACATTCAGTAATGTGTCTTCTCTAATGCTAGAAAGAAAGTTGCCAAATATAGCTGTTGAGCATAATAAAACACCCTGAAAGTAATATTAAGACACTTCTTTTTGGTGTGGGTGCCCGTGCGCACTGCAGGGCAACCTAAAGGAGTCCGCCAGGCTCACAGCTGGAGGGGATCTTGAGTCAGCCATCGCTCTGTCATCTGGGCAGAGCAACTCAGTAATTAAAACGATGGGCCTTACCAAATTAGAAGAACAAGCCAATGAGCAAATATTTCCGAGTGTCTGTGAAGAGGCGCTGTGCTGGGCTTCACAGGGGTTACAGGTGCTGATGGTAGGGTGTCCCTACGGCCCCAAAGTAGCTCAGCTGGAGAGACATAATCCATGAAAAGTTCAAATAACAATAGAAGATTTAAATAGCATTTCAAAAATGGCTGTTATTAATAGATGGGAACAAAAACCAATCTGTTTTTGCAAGGTTAACATCGTTCTAAGGTGGGAGAATGGGTTAAAGCCATACCGGTGGCCATTCCTCGGGTTCTAGGGGTTTGTATGATTCCAATCCATTCCCATCTGGACCAGAGGCCACATATATGTTACAGATTTTCCTGATTGCCTCAGTTATTTAGCGAGCCTTGCACTTGCTGGCAGCCACAATCAATGTTTTGAGCATTTGAAAGGTTTTTTTGTTTGTTTGGTTTTGGTTTGTTGTTGTTGTTGTTTTTTTTTTTTTTAAGATTTATTTATTTATTTGACAGACAGAGATCACAAGTAGGCAGAGAGGCAGGCAGAGAGAGAGCGGGGGAAGCAGGCTCCCCGCTGAGCAGAGAGCCCAACTCGGGGCTCAATTCCAGGACCCCAGGATCATGACCTGAGCCGAAGGCAGAGGCTTTAACCCACTGAGCCACGCAGGCGCCCCTGTTTGTTTGGTTTTAATGGGTCAGAAATACAGCCACTTTCCCCCTCAGCAGAGGGGAAGGAGAACAAGTTTTGCAAAGTAGAATTAAGGTCATTTTCACAAAAGGCATTAGAGATAGTTGCCTTGGGACCCTGTGGAGGGACTTGTGCTGTCCTGTGGAGGGACATGAGACTTTTGGGATGCCATGCTGGGGGCTCCCACCAATGGCAGCCATTGGACCTGTGTGCAACACCTGAGTCCCAACGTAAGGGCAATCCAGGGCTCTGATGAAAGCTTCAGCGAGCGTATTGTGATGTGCCCACAGGGGAATGGGGCTTGGGGAATCATTCACAGGAAACCAGGAGCTGTTGTTTGATGAGTATAGAGTTTTAGTTTGGGAAGATGAAAAAGTTCTAGAGATCTTTATATCTCTAGATATAGATCTTTATATCTTCTAGAACTCTAGATATAAAGATTTCTAGAACTAGATTTCTAGAGATAGAAAGTTAACACTACTGTAGTGCACACTTACATTTCTTAAAGATGATAAATCTTGTGTTACCTGTTTTTAACCACGGGAGAAAAAAAAAAAGCCTATAAAACTTATTTTACCTGAACTATAGCATAACCTTTAAACCCAGAATCAGGCTTGTCTCTTGATTTTGATAACTATACATGGGCAGTTTCTGTTTTTTTTATTTTGTTTTGTTTTGTTTTTGCTCATTGGCGCTTTCTTTTCCTCAAGAAGTTTGTATTTAGATTTTTGTCATTGTGAAAACAACATACTTATTAAAGTATTTTCAAAATAAGGAAAAGTGGAATAAAAATGTACCCAATGCCACTATTTATATTTTGATTTATGTCTTTATGTTGTTTTAAGAAAATATTATCATAATAGTACTTCTAGTACTGGAACCCCTGCTCTACTCTGCTCAGGACAGTTGAGGGACTTATGGGTTGCTGGAGTATTGTAGAATTGAAAAGAAATGTCCGGGTGTGTCAGGTAAGATTAATTCGCCATTGACCTAAGGTGTCCAGAGAAGGATATTTTGATATGAAGACACCCAGTGTCTTAGACGCTGTGTAAGGCCTTATAACATTCCCTCCTTTGGTGACTTACCCAGATTTCTCCAGATCCACCTCATAACCATAATGCCATTTCCATGCTCAAATGTGCCAGCTCAGTACATTTCTTGCAAGGATGGCTCGTCTATTCACCCAAATGCTGTCCAGGTTTAGGGAGAGGGAGCTGGTCTATTAAGAAGAAGGCAGAGTGTTTTATAAGACTTATTTGTGCCGTTTGTGCTGTTTCATTTTCTTTGCACATAATGTGGTGGCATTCTCTCAATCTGAGCCCTGTGATTGATTTATGGAAGGCTCCTGCTGTTATCAGTGGTATCTTTTCGGCCATTTTTATCAATCTAATACTTTGGCTTTGGAATTAGTCATCCCTGGCCGCAGTTGCATGGCCTTCTTCCTCCTCCTTGTACTGAAAACAAATGATTTACCTAGATACCAGCTATTCACACCACAGAGCAGTGCCAGCAGTTTGGCACTCAAGGAGGTGTCCATTCATGGAGGCAGAGCCCTGTGGTGGGTCAGTTCAGAGCTGGGAGGAAGGCAGATAAGGGTGGCCTGTGCTGGGGTGCTTGGGTGGCTCAGTCGTTAAGGGTCTGCCTTCTGTTGGGGTCATGATCCTGGGGTCCTAGGATCAAGCCCCACATTGGGCTTTCAGCTCAGTGGGAAGCCTGCTTCTCCCTCATCTTCTTCCACTCCCCTGCTTGTGTTGCCTCTCTCTCTGACATGTAAATAAATAAAATCTAAAAAAAAAAAAGCATGGCCAGTGCTCACAGAGGGGTAGTAGTTTCCTTGTCCTTGACGGTTCCATCCACCTCCATAGGCCCAGGGTCAGGTGAGCTCCTCACCTTGGGGAGGAAGAGTAGAAAGAGAGGGGAGTATGGCAGAGGGAGACCTTAAAAAATTGGCCTGTCTTTTAAACTCAAGTTAAAATGTTTGTACCATCTATACTGTGGTGCCGAGGAGCAAAGCTCTGGTTTCCAGGCTCTGATTATGGTTTTATATAGTGCTATAAATCCTTTTTCAAATTTATTCTTTAAAAAAAACTTAGCATTATAGCTGGCATATAAATTTTTTTATGTTACTTCATAGTCTTTGTAACCATTATTTTAAATGGTTTTTGATATTCTCTTGAGTGGGTGTGCCGTGCTTTAATTAACTGCTCTTTTATGGTTGGACACTTAACCAATAGCCATTTATAGAAATATTAACATTTAGATAAGATCACATGTTAAGTATGGATGAAATGCCTTAGGGCCAGGGATCTGATGAAGATTAGTTACTGTTCTCATTTCATGGTCCTCAGAAAGTCTAGGGCAAGATTGAGTTCTGAGTGTGTGTGCTGGGGAGACTAACACTTTGACTTCCTTCCACTTCATAGTCTTTACATGATTATTTGTTTGTTTTAAAGATTTTAAAGAGTGAGTGAGAGAGAGCGAGAGCGAGAGCGAGAGAGCACAAGCAGGGGGAGCAGCCGGCAGAGGGAGAAGCAGGCTCCCCGCTGAGCAAGGATGTGGGACTTGATCCCAGGACCCTGGGATCCTGATCTGAGCTGGAGGCAGATGCTTAACCGACTGAGCCACCCAGGCACCCCTGTTTGTTTATTTTTAAGTAGAGGTGGAAAGAAGTAATTTTTTTTTAATGATACAATGAAAAATTAAGAAGTAAAACATCATACATTTAGTTGGAAGTGTCTGTATCCATATGTCTGATCCCTCTGTCACTCAGAGACAAATATGACTCTGATTTGGTGTCTTCCATGCTCGTCTTTCAATATTACAGATTTGGCATATTAACTTGACATATTTTAAACCTTTATAAAAAGATCATTAGGTGTCCATATGCTTCTTCAGCTTGCTTTTTGACAATGTATTTGTGAGATTCATTCACATTGAGACTTGTAACACTAATCCATTTATCTCCACAATGGGTGGTTCTTCACTGCATGAATGTGTCACGCTTTATTCATCCTTTTGCCTGATGATGGGTGTTCAATGCACACCCCCCCAGCCACCACCTACTTTTTTGCTCTTAGAAATAATGCTGCCTTGAGTATTCTTGTAAATGTCTCTTTGTGAACATGTTTGAGAGGGCTTTTTTGGTTTTGTTTTCTTAGCAGTGGAATCATTGGGTCACGGAGTTTGCACATCTTCAGCTTTACTAGATACTGAAGATTGCCTTCCAGAGGAGTGGTACTGATTCACATTCCCATCTGGTGTTCCTCGTGTTCCATATATATTCCCGTCAATACCCGATCTTGCCATGCTTGATTTTTGCCATTCTGACGGGGTGAAACGGCATCCCTTGCAATCTGATCTCTTGTGGCAAATTAGATTTATTTTATGATTTGTTTCCATTTGTTTCTACAATGTTAGAAAAAAACTTGTTAAATTTCTTATTCTTTCTTTAATGTATTTATTGAGATTCTTTAAAAGTAAAATAACCATTTAGAAATTTAGTAAAAGACTTAAATATTAGATTATAAAATCAATAATCTCTTCGCAGTGAGCAGAACTACCCCCTGTGTGATTTGGTATCAGAATCCCGGGTGACTACAGCTGCCGACTGAGGACAGGGGACTGCCACTTGACTGGTCTCTGCCGTATTCTGTGGGTTAGGAGCAAGTCATACGTACCACCACTTTCAAGGGGAGGGGATCACACAGATATGGACTCCAGGAGGCAGAGATCATGGGGGCTACCTTACATACTAGTCTGTCCCCCGCAGCAGGTACCATGTTGGGATCCTCATGTTTCAGTGTCAAGTTTCACATCTCAGGTTTCGATGGTTAGCACTGCTATGGCAATCAGAGACAGATTTTGGGAGACAGACTCACACAAGTCTGGTTCCCATCACAGTGAGAAAAGTAGCTGGCAGACTGGGGCTTGTGCTGCTTCTCGCATGTTCTACTTTTACACACATCCACACAGGAGGCTAAATGATACGCTTGGTGAATTTGGGCTCAGGGCAAGAGGAGTGAGCAGGAATACCTTGGGGGCTAATGGCCTTGGACCATGAGAACTTAATACATCCCTCTCCATCACAGAACCCTTCCTGCGGCCCCAGATTCTCACGTTGCTGGAAACACTGATAAATTTTTCCTCTTTAAACTCTGCTTTTACTGGATATGCTGTGTATACCATCCCTCTTTCTGGTTGCGCATTCATTCTCTAGTCAGAATATAATTCAGTTGATTAAAGTCAACATTAGGAAATGTCTTCATTTCTGTCATCTGTCCTTGAGATTCATTGATCCAGTAAATAGTCATTGATCATCAGTGTGCCAGGTACTTGGAATAAAGCTGTGGACAATTCAGCTCTTCATGGAGCCCACAGTATAGAGCCAAAGACTGACCTTGAACCAGTAATCACAAATGTGATGACCGCTTGCTCTGTTTTATTTGTGAGTGTTAGCAGTATCTTGGATTGTTCTTACAGATCTGCTGATTTCATCCCTTCTTGATTCTTTAGATTTCATTGTCAGAGTCGCACTTTATTTATTTATTTATTTATTTATTTATTTATTTATAAGAGAGAGAGAGAGAGAGAGAAACCACAAGCAGGGAGAGCAGCAGGCAGAGGGAGAGGGAGAAGCAGGTTCCCAGCTAAGCAGGGAGCCTGACATGGGGCTCAGTCCCAGGACCCTGGCATCATGACCTGAGCTGAAGGTAAATGCTTAACCGAATGAGCCACCCAGATCCCCTAGAGTCTCACTTTAACCTCAATTTTGGAAGTAGCTTGCCCTCTGCCCCTCAAACTTTTATACTACCTGCATTATCTCATAAAAGAAAGGAAAGGAAAGGAAAATTGAGACCCAAAATTTGAACTAAATCATGATTTAAAATAACATTTCTGTGTAAATGTTCATCAATAAGGGGCTGCCTAACAATTTGGTATATCCGTTCACTGTAATATTATGCTGGCATTAAAAATCATGATGTGTCTTTATATATGGTTCATGATACAGTGCCAATTAGGGAATGCAGGGCACACATGCTATAGAGTATGACTTTATTTTTTTCAAAAAGGAAAATGTATCCTGGGGAGAGATCTTTAAAAAAAAAAATGTAAATCAATACATTAACATCAATTTCTGAGGCTTAATTTTCACTTTGTTCTTTATGTCTTTATGTAGAGCTTAAATTTTAATCACAGAAAGCATTTTTCAGTTTAAGAAAAGGTGTTTCTTGCAACATGGAGGCTTAAATGGGTAGAAGAATAAATGAAACAAGATGGGATTGGGAGGGAGACAAACCATAAGTGACTCTTAATCTCACAAAACAAACTGAGGGTTGCCGGGGGGAGGGGGTTGGGGAGAAGGGGGTGGGATTATGGACATTGGGGAGGGTATGTGATTTGGTGAGTGCTGTGAAGTGTGTAAACCTGGTGATTCACAGACCTGGGGATAAAAATATATGTTTATAAAAAATATATGTTTATAAAAAATAAAAAATTTAAAAAAAAAAAAAAAAAAAAAAAAAAGAAAAGGTGTTTCTTAAAATGTTTCAAATTTCCTCATACAAAGATGTGTGTTGCAAATTGTTCTTTGCACATGTGTGCCTAATTGAAAAACGCGAGTGACAGCAAGACTTCATTCACTGTAGCTGTACCTTCACCAGTGGAATAGACTTGGCCAAATGAAAGGGTTAAAGCAGATGCCCGTCATTTCCCCACTAGTGCCACCCAGGAAACCATAGGATACCTCCTTAAACAAATGGGTACTATTTGCTGGACCATTTATACAAGATGTTATTTTAATTTAATTTAATTTTTTAAAAAATATTTTATTTATTTATTTGAAAGACAGAGATCACAAGTAGGCAGAGAGGTAGGCAGAGAGAGAGGAAGGGAAGCAGGCTCCATGCTGAGCAGAGAGCCTGATGTGGGGCTCGATCCCAGGACTCTGGGATCATGACCTGAGCTGAAGGCAGAGGCTTCAACCCACTGAGCCACCCAGGCATCCCTAATGTGTTATTTTTAAAAAGAGATGTGTTTTCTATCATATGTGCATTTGCCAGGGAAGGGAAAGGAACCAGCCCTTCCTGGGAGCTTTTGGAGGGCCCTAAGGCCAGACAGAGTTGTTGATTCCCTGTAGTCCTCCTGTGGGGTAATGCCTGGGTGAGGAAGAGGCAGAGGAAGAGGCAGAGGCCCAAGTTCAAATCCCTGCGTGTGGTTGGGCCAGTTCCTGAACCTTTCTAAGTCTGTTTCCGCTGTGTAAACGGTGATGGTAAGAGCATTCCTTCGCCAAGTGTGAGGATGAATTCGATGAATGCCCGAGAGTATGCTCCGGAGTGTCGGACAGGGGTTAGCACTTGTTGAGAGTGAGCAGCTATTATGTATGAGGTCCCCAGGCCAACAAGCTAAGGCCAGCCTGCTAAGATCACAGCTGGGAAGCCAGCCTTCAAATAAGGGTCTTTCTGACCTCACTGACCTCACAGTGCTTTCCAGTGCTGGACAAGTGTACCTGCGGCTGCACAAAGTGGGAGGAGGAGAGGCGGGGAGAGCACAGTCAGGAGGGGGAAGGAGAATGGACCGTGGGAATGCCCGGCTAAGAAAATGGAAGGGGCAAATGAAAATGCAGGGGGAGCCCTGAGCTGTAGGAAAAGGAAGTGGAGAGGCCAGAGCAGTGGGAAAAGCAAGAGGGAGGAGAGAGGAAGGCAGAAGCTCCTCCCCAGGCCCTGCCCTCCCCAGCGAAGTTCCTGGTCCTGGGACCTCTCCTCGCTTCTGACCCTCCCTCAGCTTGCCTTTCCTGTTCCCAGCCCTGGTCCAGTCACCCGTCTGCCCCAGCGCTGCCCAGGATGGAGTCCAAGCCCTGAGCGTGGGACAGAGCTACGTTAGAGCACGATTCCCACCCACCTGTCTTTCTAGGCACACCTTCCGCTGTTCTCTGCTCTCTCTCCTTTCCCTTTATTTTTAACTATGAGAAAATAGACTTTTCCCCCTACCACCAGATTACAACCACTTTATTCATAAGTGCTTTGCCTATTTTTTTTTAAAATTCTGACACCTAGCAGAACCCATCAGTACTGTATTTTGATAGTAAAATGAAAAACTAACTTAATTTTTACATGATTGACATTGAATTTTTCTGAAAGTTAAAACTGCCATTAGCAAAAATCATGTGTCATTTCACATTTGATGATACTGGAGGTATTTCTACCCAGTGTCATCTTACTTTATTTTTCAAAAGATGTATTTATTTTAGAGAGCAGGGAGGGGACAGAGGGAGAGAGAGAATCCAAGCAGACTTCCCACTGAATGCAGAGCCCAAAGCCAGGCTCTGGATACACCCTGGATATAATGACCTGAGCCAAAATCAAGAGCAGATGCTTAACCACCTGAGCCACCTAGGTGCCCTTAGTGTCATCTTACTTATAAAAATCTAATGAGAATCCTCATAATCACAATTAATTATTTTGGTTTAGATAAGAGCATTTTCCTTTACTCTTTTGTGAACTCCCAAACTCTATTGATATTGGACGTTGTGGTTTTTACTTTTTTACATTTCTTTCAACTCTTCTCTCCTTGCTTTGCTTACCTGTCCCTTCCTCTAATTTTCCCAAGTTTTTTAAACTCATAAGCTGGGGATTAATATTATATCAGCAAAACACAACAGAGTCAGACCAGTAGATAGTCTAGATCTGCCTAATAATGTTGTAGTACCACTTGTAGTTCTAGAGCTCAGATTTATAAAAGTGCAGGAATGGATGACCACAGGCAGGTCGGCCAGAATTGACAATGGGAAGATCTGGAAATGATCTTTGAGAAGTTATTTAACCCAGTGACTTATTTATTTTAATCCTTATTTCTTTGTAATATAGGTCCCATTGTCTGATAAAGAATCACAACACTAACCAACCAAGCAAGCTCACAAACAAATTCCCACCACATTTCTTTTTTTTTTTTTTAATTTTTTATTCTTTATAAACATATATTTTTATCCCCAGGGGTACAGGTCTGTGAATCACCAGGTTTACACACTTCACAGCACTCACCAAAGCACATACCCTCTCCAACGTCCATAACCCACCCCCTTCTCCCAAGCCCCCTCCCCCCAGCAACCCTCTGTTTTGTGAGATTAAGAGTCACTTATGGTTTGTCTCCCTCCCAATCCCATCTTGTTTCATTTATTCTTCTACCCATTTAAGCCCCCATATTGCATCACCACTTCCTCATATCAGGGAGATCATATGATAGTTGTCTTTCTCCACTTGACTTATTTCACTAAGCATGATACGCTCTAGTTCCATCCATGTTGTCGCAAATGGCAAGATTTCATTTCTTTTGATGGCTGCATAGTATTCCATTGTGTATATATACCACATCTTCTTTATCATTTCATCTGTTGACGGACACCTAGGTTCTTTCCATAGTTTGGCTATTGTGGACATTGCTGCTATATCCCACCACATTTCTTGAAGAGGGCACCAGTTCTGAACAGACCACAGTGTGTGTTGTGACCTCATGCCATGTGACATTTCCTGTCCTAGAGAGTGCATAGTGCTTTGTTATAGGTTTGTTACTGAAAAGCAATCTCAGCCAGAGTGGTGGATAGACTCCTTTTCCAGCAAGTTGATGTGGCTGGGCTTCTTTAGCTCAGGCAGGAAAATTCTAGAAGGATGAAATGACCTTCAGAGAAGGGGGTTCCAAAAGTGTCCATTCTTTTACAAATATTATATTGAGTGGCTGTTTGGGTGCAGTCTCAGTAAAGAACTATACTTTTTAACTAAACACTCTCTAATGCCTCATTGCTCCAGTTTCTGATACTGGGATGTAAGTCACGCTCCCGTTAACAGACACGTATGGAGAGTTCTAGGTCAGCTCTGTGTCCATTAAGATTTGAAATATGCCCTGAAGGAGCATGTAGTTCAGTAAGGGAGACAGACTATTAAATAGCTAAAAATAATAGAGTGTAATAGGTACTATAAAAACATACCAAGTAAAGTGCTGAAGAAATACAAACGAGGGAGCTCTTTTATTGAACTGAAGGGCAGAGGGGCCTTAAGGGATGAATAGGAGTTTTCTCGGGAGGCAGAGAGAAGAGTGTTTCCCATAGAGCTCACAGACAAAGGTGTGAAGGCAGAAGAGTTCAGGACATCTTCAAGGACAGTGGTGGGTGGAGTGGCAATGGGGAGGGTTAGCATTGGCTAGAGTGGCACCGTGCGCGGTTGAAGAATGGGTTAGGCCAGAGTGTGCTGAGAGCATAGAAGGTAGATGTGATGGTGGAGTCTTCAGGAAAGAAGGTGTAGAACAATCTCTCTATTCTGTACTTTGGGGAATCCTACTCATTTTCATTAGTTCCTCTCCTCCTAGCTCTCTTTCCTACCCAGGGGAAAGTAAGGCCTCTCCTTTTTCCCTCCCTGTGTGTTTTTGTTCATAGCCATTTATCCCATTGCTTCATGGTTGGCTTAGATATCTCTCTTTCTCTGTAGGCTGTGAAGTCTCTGAGGGGTCCGGATTTTGTTGTATATATTTAGGTTACTCAGCTGCATCATAGATGCCAGATAAATGTTTCTTAGATTGGGCTATTCCATAGATTAATATCTCAACTGAGGTACATTACAAATTTAAAATGGTAAAGATTCTATGATTCTAAATCTTAACATTTCCACATTGGCCTGATTTCATGTAGTCTTAATGACAGAGATGATTATCTTAAGAGCTGAAGATCTCCTTTGGCATCATCACTTGTTTGGCATGAATCACTTTTTTTCTTAAATGTAATTTGTTTGAATTCAAAGTTCTTTGTCTAGGAAAATGAAATGTTCACATTTTGAAACTCTAAAAATAAGACACTGGAAGAGTTGATGCCAAAACAATGGTTTCAATCAGAAATGCTCTCTGAATCCAGCATCTAAATGAGAACTAATTACTGAATCAGATCACAGTTACTAGGCATTCATTGTTTTAAGGCAATTAACAGCAGTATTGAGAAACCTAAGTAACAAAATATTTTAAAAACTCTCCAGTTTTGCTCAAATTTCTAATGTGTTAGGATGGCCAAATGTTCCTTACAGGCAAGATATAATATGAATGATGATATCTTATTAAAAAAAAGTTTTAAGGAATATCAATCACATTCTCTTCATAGATAGAGAGGCTCCTCCAAATTAGATCCAATTGATGATGTATTTTTTGATTTATGATTAATTTAGAAGTAAGTGCTCTCTTAATTTGCTATGGAATTTGCTAAAGTTGCTGCGATCAGATTTACTAAGGTAGTTTCCTGCCTGACATGATTGAATAAAGCCTTTAAAGAAACTGTCTTGTGGGCGCCTGGGTGACTCAGTTGGGTAAACAACTAACTGCCTTCAGCTCCGGTCGTGATTCCAGAGTCCTGGGATCGAGTCCCTCATCAGGCTCCCACTCCATGGGGAGTCTGCTTCTCCCCCTGACCTTCTCCTCACTCATGCTCTCTCTCACTGTCTCTCTCTCAAATAAATAAATAAGATCTTAAAAAAAAAAAAAAGGAAAGAAACTATCTCATTTGTGTAAAAGTGGTTTCTCAAGCTTAAAATGCAGTTACGGGGTGGGAGGGTAGGAAGTTGCAAGAAAATCTGCTTAACAGTCCCCAGTGATCTATCTAGCAAGGCTTGGCAGTATTAATTTTGATTTTGCTTGATTCTTTTCTCCCTATTTGGAACATTTACTGTTCATTTCATGTATAGGACATAAGACATTTAATAATATAACGGATCGGTGGGTCAGCATAATTTACAATCCACTTAGTGACTTAATAATAAGGTTTAGATGTCATTTCAATTCCAGATATAAACTGTTAAATAATTTAATGATTATTTTTTCAACAGATGTAAATTATTAAAAAGAAAATGGCCCAACGGAACACTGCATTTCCTTCTCTCGTCACTGAGGAAAGGTATAATATATGGAAAATATGCATCTAAGGTATACTTTTCCTTTCCACCAATCCCATGAGGGCTGCTAGTGGGTGTGATGGTTATTATAAATGAAATTTTGTGGCTGTTACGTTACCCAGGGATGATTTTGTTCAAGGGCAAGAGAAGTACAGTTGTGTCCCTCTCCAGCATCCAATTTGTAGGATCTGCTCAGTGACAGTGAGAAGTGGAGACTTCATAATAACCTTACAGTACAGCTGTACTTCTGGTCCCTAGGAAAATGCAACTCTGGAGCCTAGAGGGCTAATGTCCCACTAACCCTTTTAAATCAGAAGTTGCAGATTGAGGGTCCATAGACCAGAATTGGCTCATGGAAGTACACTGTTTGGCCTGCATTGTCTTAAATACTTTTTAAATGACTCATTAACATTTGAAAATCAGGTGATTTCACATACAAGTCTGAATTTCCAGCTTTTTAAAAAAAATTTGACATAATCTGAAAAAATAGACCTGCATTCCCAGATGGTCACTCGTGGATGGAGGAAAATTGTAGCTGCCTTTAGTGGAGGAGTGCCCTTTCCGGGGTCTTCTAAGTCCCCCCCATGTGATGGGCATGATTCATTTAGGTCACCTGCCTGACCCTTGTAGGCATTCAGAGTTCGTTATTATGTTAAAGAACTGCTGTAGGGGAATGGGGGAGGAGAGCATGTCAGGAGACTTTGTGAATATGCTTGATCTTTATAGATTTTTTTAAAAAAGATTTATTTATTTTAGAGAGAGAGAGAGAGAGAGAGAGAGAGCATGCGCATGTGTGAGCAGGAAGTGGGGAGGGAAGGGGCGGGACCGGGGTGGAGAGAAAGAGAAAGAAGCAGGCTCCCTACTCAGTGGGGAGCCCAACGCGGGGCTTGATCTCAGGACTCTGAGATCATGACCTGAGCTGAAATCAAGAGTTGAGATGCTTAACCAACTGAGCGACCCAGACGTCCTGGTAAGCTTGGTCTCCATAAGCTTGGATTGGAATTGGGCACATGTCAGCATGCCCAATTCTACCAGCCTCTTGCTTTTGGAGGTCATCAAGCCTGCTACCCGCACGGTTAAGACTCTGAGTATGATTGTTTCAAGATGCCCGGCTCACCAAGAAAACTTGTGGCAGAAACCCTGCCTCAAGCCCCATTTAGCTTGTAGGGCGAGAGAATTGGCATTTACTTCTCTGGGCAGTCTTGAATCTGGCTTTTTGAAAATGACTTTTTCCCAGTGAACAACCTTGCAATGTGGCTCCCTTCCACAGGCGAGTTAGAACCATGCCCCGACACAGCCAGTCCCTGACCATGGCACCCTACTCATCTGTAAGCCTCGTGGAACAACTGGAAGATAGGATCCTCTGTCACGAGAAGACAACCGCGGCCCTTGTGGAGCACGCCTTCCGGATTAAGGACGACATTGTTAGCAGTTTGCAGAAAATGCAGAACAAAGGGGGCGGCGACCGCTTGGCCAGGCTCTTCTTGGAGGAGCACAT
Source organism: Mustela lutreola (assembly GCF_030435805.1). NCBI lineage: Eukaryota > Metazoa > Chordata > Mammalia > Carnivora > Mustelidae > Mustela > Mustela lutreola. Next base: position 46,833,992 of record NC_081296.1, read on the forward strand.
CAGAAACATAACTGCCATTGTGAAGCAGCTCAATCGGGATATTGAGGTGAGTGAGGTGTGGGAGAGTCAGGGTGGCTGCCTGCCTTCTGCCCAGACCTGCTCCTCCCCGCGTGGGGGCCTGGGGTCAGCAAGTCGACTTCCTGCCGCCCAGGCAAGTAATACGTTCAGACCAGAGCTTTCTGTCTGTGTGTTCTAGTGATCACCAAGGAAACAGCTTGAGCAAATATCCTAATTAAATTTATTTCAGTATTTGATAGCAGTTACTGTCAGTGTTATTTATGTTTAATCTAAATTTACCTTGCTGACTATTAAATCACTTTGTTTTGTTTGGCTCTCAATAGAGAGAGAGAAGATCCAGTCAAATAGTTTCTCCGTGAAACCCTTTGTATCATTGAAGACAGCTATTAAGTCAATTACTAAGTCAGCCTTTGCTGCTTCAGATTAAATGTTTCTAGGCCATAATGATTATACATAATATGGTTTATTACTCAAACAATTTTGGGATTTGACTTGCTTCTCAGGCTTTCCTTTTATTGCTTTATTTATTTTTTTTCTCTGAAATGAGCCCAGTAAAAGGCCAATATGGTCAAAATTTTTAAGATATCTAAATCTACTGCTGTTTTTTGAACAGTCACAGGGACCACACAGTTTTTTTTCAGGAGCTTAAGATCATTTAGGCTCTGAACACTGGTAATGTCCTTCACCTGTTACTTTTAAATATATAAGGAAGAGGAATGTGGATAGATTAAGGAGAACCTTTGATTCAAGTCGGAGAGATTGTATCTGAGTCATGCTTCCTGAAATTTTCAGCATCAGGTTGTGTCTATTTACTTTTAATGGTTCTATTGAGGTATGAGTTATAAGGCACAAAAATCCACCCAGTGTAAGTATACAATTTAGTATTTTTAGAAAATTTATAGAATTGTGCAACCATCAACATGATTCAGTCATAGAACATTTCCATCACCCCCAATATTTGTATAGATCTGTGTTCAGTCAATCCCCACTTCTCCCCAGGGCCCAGGCAACCACTCATCTGCTTTCTGTCTCTAATTGTGTCTTTTCTGGACATTCCGTATAAATGGAGTCTTATAACATGGAGTCTTTTGCAACTGGCTTTTTTCACCTAGTATAACATTTATGAAGTTCAGCCATGTTCTAGCCTGTATCAGTGCAGATAAACCTCCGAGATATGACAGGTTTGGCTCCAGATCACCATGATAAAGCAAATATTGCAATACAACAAGTCAAATGAATGTTTTGGTTTCCCAGTGCATATAAACGTTATGTTTATACTATACTATAACTGTAATCCATAAAGCGTACAGAAGCATTATGTCAAGAAAATGCACATACCTAAATTTAAAAGCACTTTATTGGGGAGCCTGGGTGGCTCAGTTGGTTAAGCATCTGCCTCAGGCTCAGTCATGATCTCAGGGTCCTAAGATCGAGACCCACGTTGGGCTCCCTGCTCAGCTCATCTCTCTCTCTCTCCCTCCTTATGCGCGCTTTCTCTCTCTCCCTCTCTCTCTCTCTCTCTCTCAGATAAACAATCTTAAAAAACAAAAACCACTTTATTGCTGTTGAAAAAAAAATTAAAATAAATAAATAAATAAAATACTTTATTGCTAAAAACTGGTAACCATCATCGGATCTTCCAGTGAGTCATAATCATTTTGCTGCTGGAGGGTCTTGCCTCGAGGTGGATGGCCACTGACTGATTGGGGTGGGGGTTTTTGAAGTTGGGGTGGCTGTGGCAAGTTCTTAAAAATAAGACAGTGATGGGGCACCTGGGTGGCTCAGTGGGTTAAAGCCTCTGCCTTCGGCTCAGGTCATGAACCCAGGGTCCTGGGATTGAGCCCTGCATTGGGCTCTCTGCTTGGCAAGGAGCCTGCTTCCCCCTCTCTCTGCCTACTTGTGATCTCTGTCTGTCAAATAAATAAATAAATAAATCTAAAAAAGAAAAAGACAGTGATAGAGTTTGCTGCATTGATTGGTTCTCATTTCATGAATAGTTTCTCCATACACACGATGGTGTTGATACTATTTTACCCACAGTGAAACTTCTTTCTAAAGTTTTATCCATTAGGTTTATGTAATATTCTAAATGTTTTGTTGTCGTTTCAAGAGTCTTCACAGCATCTTTACTAAGAGTAGATGCCATCTCAAGAAACTACTTTCTTTGCACTTCCATAAGAAGCAGCTTTTCATGCTTTGTCATGAGACAGCAGCAACTCAGTCCCCTCTGCAGGCTCCACTTCTAATTCCAGTTCTCTTGCTGTTTCTACCACATCTGCAGTTACTTCCTCCCCTGAAGTCCTGAACCCCTCAAAGTCATCCATGGGGGTTGTAATCAACTTCTTCCAAACTCCTGCTAATGTTGATATTCTGACCTCTTCCCATAAACACAAATGTCCTTAACAGCATGTAGAACGGGGAACCCTTCCCAGAGGGACTTCCAGAAGGCATCACTCTTCATGGTAGCTCTAGTTCTGTGAAATGTGTTTCTTAAATAATATGACTTGAAAGTTAAATGTGCTCCTTGATCCATGGCTGCAGAAAGGGTATTGTGTGAGCAGGTGTGAAAACAACACTAATCTCATGGTCTGTCCCCTTCAGAACTCTTGAGTGACCAGGTGCACTATCCATGAGCAGCAAGCTTTGGAAAGGGATCTTTTTTTCTGAGCAGCAGATCTCAACAATGGGTTCAAAATACTCAATAAACCATGTTGTAAAAGGGTGTGCTGTCATCCAGGCTTTGTTCCACTGACAGAGAGCACAGGCAGAATAGATTAAGGGCCCTAGGATTTTCAGAACGGTCAATGAGCACTGGCTTCAACCGCAGGTCACCAGCTCTCTTAACTCCTAACAAGACAGTCAGCCTGTCCATTGAAGCCTTGAAGCCAGGCATTGACTTTTCCTGTCCTAGATGGCATCTTCTTCCAATGGAAGCTGTTTCATTTATACTGAAAATCTGTTGCTTTAGTATAACCACCTCCATTCATCATCTTAACTAGATCCTTCTGCATAACTGGCTATAGCCTCTGTATCAGCAGTGTTGCTTCTTTGCATTTTGTATTACGGAAATAGCTTCCTTCCTTAAACCTCATGAATCAGGGGCTCCTGGGTCGCTCAGTGTGTTAAAGCCTCTGCCTTTGGCTTGGGTTGTGATCCCAGGGTCCTGGAATCGAGCCCTGCATTGGACTCTCTGCTCGGTAGGGAGCCTGCGTTCCCACCCTCTCTCCCTGCCTGCCTCTCTGCCTAGTTGTGATCTCTGTCTGTCAAATAAACAAATAAAATCTTTAAAAAAAAAAAACAACCAACAAAAACCTCATGAACCAGTCTCTGCTAGCTTCAGATTTTTCTTCAGCAGCATCCTCACCTCTCAGTCTTCACAGATTTAAAGAGAGTTAGGGCCTTGCTCTGGATTAGGCTTTGGTTTACGGGAGTGCTGTGGCTGATTTAATCTTCTGTCCAGACCACTAAAACTTTCTCTGTATCAGCAACAAGTCTGTTTGTCTTTCTTACCATTTGTGCATTCACTGGAGTAGCCCTTGTAATTTCCTTCAAAAACTTTTCCTTTGTGTTCACGACTTGGTTAACTGTTTGACCCAGGAGACCTAGCTTTTAGCCCGTCTTGGCTTTCAGCATGCCTTCCTTACCGAGCTTAATCATTTCTAGCTTTTGATTTAAAAGGAGAGACGTGTGGGATACCTGGGTAGCATGGTTGGTTAAGTGCCTGACTCGTGGTTTGGGTTCAAGTCCTGGTCTCATGGTTATGAGATCCAGCCCCGCACTGGGCACCACACTCATTGTGGAGTCTGCTTAGGATTCTCTCTCCATCTCCTTCTGCCCCTCTGACCCCCACTCATGCTCGCTCTCTCTCTATCTTGCAAATAAATAAATTTAAAAGAAAATAAAAAATGGAGTGAGACATGTGCGACTCTTCCTTTTACTTGAACACTTCGTGGCCATTGCAGGGTTATTCGCTGGACTAATTTCAGTACTGTCGTGTCTCAGGGAACAGGGGAGCCCGAGGAGAGGGAGAGAGATAGAGAGATGGAGGTATGGCTGGTTGGTGGAGCAGTCAGAGCACACACATGTTTAATGATTAAGTTCACTATCTTACATGAGTGCAGTTTGTGGGGTGCCAAAAATCACAGATCACCATAACAAATACAGTAATAATGAGAAAGTTTGAAATATTGTGAGAATTACCAGAATGTGACGTAGAAACATGAAGTGAACAAATGCTGTTAGAAAAATGGCAGAGGGCGCCTGGGTGGCTCAGTGGGTTAAGCCTCTGCCTTCGGCTCAGGTCATGATCTCAGGGTCCTGGGATCGAGCCCCGAGTTGGGCTCTCTGCTCAGCAGGGAGCCTGCTTCCCCCCCCATCTCTCTGACTGCTTCTCTGCCTACTTGTGATCTCTGCCTGTCCAATAAATAAATAAAATCTTCTAAAAAATAAAAAAAAAAAAAAAGAAAAATGGCAGAGATCTTAATGCTTAATGCAGGGTGCCACAGATCTGCCGTTTGTAAAAAAAAAAAAAAAAAAAAAACATAGTATCTGGGAAGCACAGTAAATTAAGGTGTGCCTGTAGCTTATCTTTTGTTTCTTTCTGAGAAATATCCTGTTGTGTGGCTATACCACATCTTGTGTATCTGTTCATTAATTGATGGACACCTGGATTGTCTCCAGGTCTTAACTATTACAAGTAAAGCTGCTATAAATGAACACTTGTGTACAAGCCTGGGTGGACATGTTTTCATTTCTCTTGGGCAAATTGCTAGGAGTGGAATTCCTGGGTCTTAAAGTAAACTTTGTTTGGGGCTCCTGGGTGGCTCCATCTTTGGGCATCTGCCCTCGGCTCAGGTCATGATCTCAGGGTCCTGGGATTGAGCCCCACATCAGGCTCCCTGCTCAGTGGGAAGCCTGCTTCTCTCTCTTTCTCTCCTCCTGCTTGTGTTCCCTCTCTTGTGTCTCTTTCTGTCAAATAAATAAATAAAATCTTAAAAGAATAAATAAATAATATTTTAAAAAGTAAGCTTATGTTTAACCTTTTTTTTTTTTTTTAAGATTTTATTTATTTATTTGACACAGAGAGGGAGAGAACACAAGCAGGGGGAGTGGGAGGGGGAGAAGGAGAAGCAGGCTTTCCCCTGAGCAGGGAACCTGATGTGTGGTTCGATCCAAGGACCCTGAGATCACGACCTGAGCAAAAGGCAGATGCTCAATACATTGAGCCACCCAGGCGCCCTGTTTATGTTTAATTTTTTAACATAGCCAAATAATTTTCTAAAGTGGCTATACACATTTTACAATCCTATCAGCAATGTATGAGATTTCTTGTTTGTCCACATCCTTATCAACATTGGGTATTCTGTCTCTCGGATTACAGTCATTCCAGCCGCTATGCAATGGTATTTCACTGTAGTTTAATTTGTGTCTCCCCAGTGACTAAAGATGCTGAGCACCTTTTCATGTACGTAGTGGTCATTTGCATGTCTGCTTTGGTGAAATGTACCCAGTCTTCTGCCCATTTTTAAAAATTATTTTTTAAATCGTGGTGAGATATTTACCATTTTAGCCATTAAGTATACAATTGTGTACAACCATCGCCACAAACCACTTCCTGAACTTTTTAATCATCCGAAACAGAAACAGTGTCCCACTAAACAATAACTCCCCATTCCACACCATAACTCCCCATTCCACACCTGTCTCAGAGTAGAACCTCGGTTCTACTTTCTTTCTACTTTCTGTCTCTATGAATTTGCCTATCTTAGGTATGTCAAACATGTGGAATCACACAGTATTTGTTCTTTTGTGTTTGGGTTATTTCAGTTAGCTTAATGTTGTAGCATGTATCAGAACCTATTTTTAAATTAGGTTATTTGTCATATTACTGAGTTGTAAAAGTTCTTAAGATAGGCTAGATATAAATCCCTTATCATATATGTGATTTGCAAGTACTTTCTCCTATTCTGTGGCTTGTATTTTCATTTTCCTAATGGTGTCTTTTGAAGTACATTTTTTTATTTTAATAAAGTCCAGCTTACCAGTTTTTTCTTTTATGGCTTTTACTTTTCGTGTTGTGTCTTAAGAACTATTTGCTTAACCCATGATCAAAGATTTTTTCCTATGTGTTCTTCTGAAGTATTAGTTTTAGTTCTTACATTTAGGTCTGTGATCTCTTTTGAGTTCATCTTCATATAAAAAGTGAAGTAAAGGTCTAAGTTAACTTTTCCCCCATATAGATGCCCAAGGAGAAGTTTCCCATTTGTCCCTTTGTCGAAAATCAATTGACCATAAAATATAAGGGTTTCTTTTTTTTTTTTTTTTAAAGATTTTATTTATTTATTTGTCAGAGAGAGAGCGAGAGCGAGCAAGCGAGCACAGGCAGACAGAATGGCAGGCAGAGGCAGAGAGAGAAGCAGGCTCCCTGCTGAGCAAGGACCCCGATGTGGGACTCGATCCCAGGATGCTGGGATCATGACCTGAGCTGAAGGCAGCTGCCCAACCAACTGAGCCACCCAGGCGTCCCCAAATATAAGGGTTTCTTTCTAGATCCCGTTGATCTCTATTGTTTTCCTATCCCAATACCACACTGCCTTAATTCATTTCTACCTTTATAGTACATTTTGAAATCAGGTACTGTCGGCCTTCAACTTTGTTTTCCTTTTCAGAATTGTTTTGGCTTTTCTAGGGCATTTGCATTTTTCATATAAATTTTAGGATCAGCTTGTTTTCTATAGAAAAGCTTACTGGAAAATTTTATGATTATATAATTACTTTAATTATTATATAATTATGAAAAAATTTAAGTGTGGAAGAGTTCTTTGAGACAAACTGATGAAAGTAAATCTCTTTCTAAGTTGCAAGCATATTGAGATTTTGATAGAAATTGCTTTGAATGTATAAACCAATTTGGGGAGAATTGCTGTCTTCACCAGATTAAGTCATTAATCATTGCAGAGAACCAACTCTGTTTTATTCATTTTTTCTCTTGCTTTTTCGTTTTCTGTTTCATTGATTTCACCTCCATATGATGTCCTTTTTTCCTGCTTGCTTTTATTTAGTTTGCTTTTCTTTTTCTTGTTTCTTAAGGTGGAAGCTTAGGTAATTGGTTTGAGATCTTTGGTCTCTTCTGATAATGGTGTTTAAGGCTATACCATATCCTCTAAGCACTGCTTTAGTTGCTTCCCATGAATTTTGGTATATTGTATTTTTGTTTTTATTCGGTTGAAAATATTTTTGTGACTTTATTTTTGGCTTGTGTGTTATTTATAAGTCTGTTGTTTAATTTCCAGAGGTTGGGATTTCCCAAAACTTATTTCTTTTTTGGGGCTCTAATTTAATTCCATGTAGGTGGAGAATATACTTTTTATATACTTTTCGATCTCCTAAGTTTATTGACTCTTGTTATTTAATTGTTAATTGTTATTCAATTATTTAAGTCTCCAGCTTAAATTATCTTTATTATAATTTATTATTTAATTATCCAGCTGTTGAATTATCTTTTTCTACTTTTAATTCTGTTAGTTTTTGCTTCAAGCATTTTAAGGTTCTGTTTTTCAGTACATATACATTCAAAATGATATATTGGCCTTTTCATCATTATGAAATGTCTCTCTTTCAGGGCACCTGGGTGTCTCAGTCGGTTAAACATCTGCTTTTGGCTCAGGTCATGATCCCAGAATCCTGGGATAGAGCCCTGCATCTCTCTCAGCCCTTCCCTTGTGTGCGCACGCTCTCTCTCTCTCACAAATAAATAAAATAAAATGTCTTTCTTTATAGTATATATATAGTATATTTCTTTATATATAGTAATATTTCTTATCTTAAATTCAATTTTGTCTGATATTAATATAGCTATCCCAACTCTTTGATGGCTACTGTGTGGATAGTTAAATTTTTATTTATTTACTTATTTTTGGGTGGTAATTCTCACTTAGCTTATACCTAAGTGAGGTTCTGGTATACCACATGGTTACCAACTTTCACTGTTCATTGAGATTCTCACATACCTTTACAAAGACAGGGTTTCACTAGAAATTGTACCCTAATTAAAATACATGTCTTCAGGGTTCTAAAATGTCTATGTATCTTATGATGTTTAAAGAAAAGATTTATGTGTTTGTTATTCAGGGGATGTAGTGGATCTTTATTGTTTTGATGACTGACAGTATCGATTCCAATTTCTTTTCTTTCCTGTGTTTCTTTTTCTTCTTGTTTCTTTCTTTCTCTTTTTCTTTTTTTTAAGAGAAGGGGAGAGGGAAGGGGAGGGGCAGAGGGAGAGGAAGAGAGAGAATCTTAAGCAGGTTCCATGCCCAGCTCAGAGCCCGACATGGTGCTCCATCTCATGACCCTGAGATCATGACCTGAGCTGAAGTCAAGAGTCATTTACTCAACCAACTGAGCCATTCGGGTGCTCCTCCAATCTCTTTCAGTTACAAAAACTTGTGTTCCTTTTGGTGTTTACCTTTCTTCCATTGGTTACAGATTGGGTAGCTATTCATCAGGTGCCATATCACCTTTTTAGCTGAGAGGGTTGGAACACATAAATGATTCCAGAGCACTGAGACTCTCACTCCCTGGAACCTGAAACCTGAGCTGAGCGATCCAAGAAGTGGGCATGCTTGGAGCATCTTCCCTGCAGCCCCTGTGCCTGCAGGACACTGGCCAATGTTCCTGCCGCCCGAACTCTAGGGAACACCTTTTAAGTCCCTTTCAGTCGGCATCCCCAGCTGCCCTGTTGGTCATGTGCCTCCCTCCCTGAATCGTTCCAGTAAGTTCCATCTTTTCCTCTTAGCCCAGAGTCAGGTTTCCATTGCCTGCAACCAAAGAACTCAAGTGATATCAGAAGAGTGTAGGAATTTTAAAAGATCACTGTAGATAATATACATGTTTTTGGAAGGCGGTGTTGGTGTTTAGAGTGATCTTTCCAGTTTTCTTTTTGTGTCCTAAAGCAGTTTTATCCCAGAGGCTGAATGACTTGCCATCCCCAAGTTGGCATCTTTACTAGATTGAGGAACCCTAACTTAAGGATTTCAATTTTGGAAAGGGGTAGAGATATATTAGGGGGCTAATATTCTTGCTGTACCCAAGTCTAGAGAGGGAGACAGATCAAAACAGTTAGGGATAAATCATGATTCTCACATTCCCATCCCCTTAACCAATGCAAAGAAGTGTTTCATAAACAAATACAAACACCCCTATGTTTCATGTCAGAAAATACTGTGACCTCTCCATCCTTTCCATGCCCCACTTTTCCCTGGAGGTACTCAGCTAACTTCCCTTTGCTCATGTGGGTGGCGGGCAGACTGGAGACTGCAGCCATACTATTCTGGCAGCACTGTTCTTAGGTAAAAGCATAGAATGTAACTGCACCCTTAGAAAATCCAGGACTTGGGGTGCCTGGGTGGCTCAGTGGGTTAAGCCTCTGCCTTCAACTCAGGTCATGATCTCAGGGTCCTGGGATCGAGCCTCACATTAGGCTCTCTGCTCAGCAGGAAGCCTGCTTCCTCCTCTTTCTCTCTGCCTGACTCTCCACCTAGTTGTGATCTCTGTCAAATAAATAAATAAAATCTCTAAAAAAAAAAAAAAAAAAAAAAAAAGGGACTTGGGGCACCTGGCTAGCTCATTCAGTGGAGCATGTGACTCTTGATCTTGGGATTGTGAGTTCAAGCCTCATGTTGGGCGTAGAGCTTACTTAAAAAAATAAATTTAAAAACTTAAAAAAAAAAAAAGGAGGAAAAAAAATCCTAAGAAAACCCTGGCCTTAATTTTTGCTGTCATCGTAAAAGGTGATAGTGCTTTGGCTGCAACTATGGGGCTGGGGAATAATTTCCTCTTTGGTAGATGCTATGTACTAATCCAGTGATCAGAACCATATAATCTCCAAGCTCAGTGGAGCCCTAAATGCTATTTAATAGTTTTTTTTTTTTTTTTTTTTTTTTTTTTTACAGGAAGACCTCCCTGCCAGCTCCTCCTTTGCCTTGAATTCCCTTTCCCTTAAGGTATCCTGAGCACCCAGCACTTGCTACTGTTACCACAGCATTTACCGAATAGGACTGGCATTGTTTCTTTACTAGTCTGTTTGCCCAGTAGCTTGTTAACTCCTCAGAAAGAAAGAAACCTTGTCTGATTCATCTATGCATTGTCCAGCACAGTGTTTGGAGCAAAATGCCATGAATGCTTATTAAGTGAATAAATACCCAATTCATAGTGAAGCTAGTTGCAGATATGCTGGTAGCAGAAAGAGAAGGAGAGACCCTGAGGTCATCTTTACAGACTGCAGCCTTCTCATATAAGACATCCAAGGTCCAGGGAAGTGAAAGGACTTGTCTGAGATAACAAGGCCAGGCAGTAGCAGTGCTGAGACTAAACCCAGATTGTTAAAATCCAAAAATGTGCTGCTTTTCTTTTCTACTTTGCCTCTTGGAAGCTCTTCTAGAACTCTGATCTTAGGTGGCCAACTCTCAAATATTACAGGGAGATTTTCAGCCATTCTTTGCTTTCTAAGTATCTTTGTCCCTTCAGGAAGAATTTCTTCATGAAAATAGATCATTCTAGCTTTAGTTCTCACTGAGTTCTCTCCCGCCCCATCATTCCTTTGATGCAAGTTCATTAAACTGCTCCATTTTAGTTATTAGCAAACATCGCTACGAATCCAGTTGTCAGTCCTGTAGGCTTTTGCTAATTATTTTTCTTAAGGTGTGTTTTTAAAATGTGATTTTTGAGCACTTTCCAATGTAGTGAGTTTTAAAGTTATTTCAATTCTGCTGTTTTCCCATCTGAAACACGTTGTATGTAATGATTATTCTTGCCAGAGCCAGACAGCACTCTTTTCCATTTACATATATTTTTGGATTTGTGGTTTGCAAATGAAAAGATGATTTCCGTTTTAGAGAGGAAAAACTGAGTAAAATCTGATTCTGATAAAAATGTACTTTGCATGTATGAGCATTTACTTTTTATAACTGGTAATAACTATATATCATTATAAAGTAACAGAAGGAAGTTTGGAAATTTAATAGACTCCAGTATGAAACACTAATTATATGGTTTTACATATATTATAAGCCTAAGCATGTTTACACAAACATAACTAAAATTAGGAGGCTTGATGAGATATCAGAACTGCCACATTGTAGCCAAAATTTGTTAAAGTAAAACCGTGGTGTAGATTGAAATTTAAAAAGTACTAAAAGGAAGTCTTTATGTATAAGTAGTATAAAATTCGGATGGTGGGTATTATGCAAAGGCAATATTTGCATATTTAAAGAAAAGAGGTGTGAAGATATTCAAACAGTATTTAAATGATGTGAGAGATGTATTTTTGTCTGTAGATTCTTTTTTTTTTTTTCAAGATTTTATTTATTTATTTGACAGAGATCACTAGTAGGCAGAGAGGCAGGCAGAAAGAGAGAGAGGAGGAAGCAGGCTCCCCACGGAGCAGAGAGTCCAACATGGGGCTCAATCCCAGGACCCTGGGATCATGACCTGAGGTGAAGGCAGAGCTTAAACCCATTGAGCCACCCAGGTGCCCCTCTTTTTCTTTTTTTTTTTTTAAGTAGACTCTGTGCCCAATGTGGGACTTGAACACACAACCCCAAGATCAAGAGTCACATGCCTTACTGAGTCACTGGGTGCCCCTTGTCTTTAAATTCCTTTTTTTCTTTTCAAGATTTTAAAAATTTATTTTAGAGTGAGTGAGAGAGAGAGAGATAAAGAGAAGGAACATGGGAAGAGGGGCAAAGGGACAGCAACAGAGAGACTCTCAGGCAGAGTCCCCGCTGAGCATAATGCCCAATGTGGGGCTGGATCCCTGATGTGGGCCTGGATCCCAGGACCCTGAGATCATGACCGGAGCCCAGATCAAGAGTCAGACGCTTACCGGACTGAGCCACCTAAGTGACCCCTTGTCTTTAGATTCTTAATGAATTTCTTCAGTGAATTGCCTGATTTGAAAATTATTCTTATTACTGGTTTACATTTGTTTTTTAGTTCAATAAATAAAGTTTTACTGGGTATTTGTTTTGTTAAAATCTGTCCCTATAGATGATTTTGTATCACAAAACTAAAGCTGTAGGCATCTCCAGATTCCTAATAGAGCTCTTCAGATTGAGATATCTTAATACTGTATCTTGGTGAACTTACCTTGATAAGTTTTCCTGATTTTCTGTCATGTAGCTCTAATCACAGCACATAGGAAGAAAAGTAAAGTGTATTGTCCAACCACAGACTGTGTGATCCTCAAGAGCTAGAACTGAATCTTCATTTTTCTATGGTCTAGCGCATAGTAGGAGCTCAAAAGATGTTTCATAATCAAAGGTTCTCAGGATCTTGGCCCTTCCAAAACCCTATAGTTATTGCCCTTATTTGGTCAGCAGAGTCCAGTGTCAAAACAGATGACTCTTGTGTGCTAGTACACAGTAGGTGCTTGATAAATGTCAAATGAAAGAATCTATTGTTTTAATGCATCCCCACCCACTGTCTCCACTGACAGTTTGCCTTACGATGTGGAGTATGTTATCAATTATTTATTCCTTGGAAACATTCCACAGATAATTGTCATCATTATAAATTTAGAAGAGTTAATGTGGTCAACTATGAATTATACATGTCTAGATTATCCATACTGTCTTTTTTTTTTTTTAAAGATTTTTTCTTTATTTATCTGACAGAGATCACAAGTAGGCAGAGAGGCAGGCAGAGAGAGAGGAGGAAGCAGGCTCCCTGCAGCGCAGAGAGCCCGATGTGTGGTTCGATCCCAGGACCCTGGGATCATGACCTGAGCCGAAGGCAGAGGCTCAACCCACTGAGCCACCCAGGTGCCCCCCATACTGTCTTTAATTTAAGCTTTTCTCAATCTCCGGAGGCTGACTCCTGATAAGCAGTCCATGGCTCTTTTGTTGCTGGTAAGCTTCCCCTTCAATGCCACTTGGGTGGCTTGGGAAGTGGTTGAGACCCCCATGTCTGCTGAAGGTTTTCACTGTCTTTAGACTTTGGGGAACCAGGCTGTGCTCCCTTGCTGGTTGAAATCAGCAGACATACTCCTGGTTTCCATGTGCTTAGGCTTCATTGTGTGTCTGGCTTGGGGTGGCTTTGACCTAGTGAGGTTATGGGGAACTGTGTCAAGCCCTCACCTATTGATTTGACTGCACATACTTTGTTAGTTTAGTAATTTGCAGGTGGACCTTATCAGCATGTCACAGCAGAGGTGTAGACAGTCATGTTAATGGGTAGTTGGATGCACAGATGGGAGCTTGGTTCAGTGTGCACCTGACACTGTCAGCAGAGAGTCTAGCCTGCCAGACTTCATATGTTTTGGCTAAACAGGGAATTTCAGCCTGCAGCTGTGTTTTTGTCCCATTGGAACAGGTTTATCAGCAGAGGGATTTTCATGTTATCATCTGTATTAGTCAGGGTTCCCCAGAGAAACAGAACCAATGGCTTGTTTACTTATTTATTATTAGGTATTGGCTCACATGGTTATGGAGGCTGAGAAGTCCTACCATCTGCCATCTGCAAGCTGGAGACCCAAGATAACCGGTGGTATAGTTCTGAGGCCTGCGAGCCAGAGAGCTGATAGTGCAGACTTGAGTTCAAGTCTGAAATCCTGAGCACGAAAGTGCTAAGGGCAGAAGATGGATTTCCCTGCTCAGGCAGAATAGGAATGCCCCCTTCCTCCTCCTTTCTCTTCTATCATGGCTCTCAAAGGACTGGATCTGAGCGTCCCTTGGCTTGGTCAACTTGACATATGATTAATCATCCCACTATCAAAAATCGTTTTAAGTCTACCCACTGGATTTGGCTTGTGATGTGACTTGACACTAGGGGGAGAAGACAGTGAATTGAATGCAGTTTGAGTATTTGTTCAGTTCTGCTGATAGAGGTTTTTCAGTGTTAATAAAAAAAATTGTTGTTCCGCTGTGTGCCTTTGCCACGAATACATTTGAGCTTGTTCGAGTCCATCTTTGAGGACCTAATCACCTCTGGGCACTGGCTAAATATAATCTCTAAGACTTGAATGTGGAAGACCAAGTTCTAGAACACAGAGCTACGTTAATCGATCTCTGTTGGGAGCCAGGCATTGTTAGGAGCACTGGGGCTCTAGTAGTGACTAGACAGGCAAGGCCCTGCTCTCAGGCCTGCTGCACATTCTAGTAGTAGGGTTTACAGCCAGTAAACACTAAGTAACCAAGGTAATTTCAGCCTCAGTTCGGTGCTCTGGTAAGATAATATAGAGGAGAGTGTTTGTGGGGCTCTTTCAGGAAGAGGGTGGGTTAGGCAACGTGTGAACTGAGATTTAAGTAATGGAAGGGGCCAGCCAAGCCAAGGTGGCGGGGTGGCGGGGAAGAGACACACAGGGCAGAGTACATTCCAGAGAGAGGAAGCTGCATATACCAAGGCCATAAGCAGAAAGAAACTTGGCATATTTGCTGAGCAGAAAAAGGACCAATGGGATTGGAGTGCCATGGAATGAGTGAGGCAGGTGGGTGGGGTGTGTGGGAATAGGACCAGATCTTTAGCCTTAGAAGTTATGATGGGGAGTTTGGAGTTTGGAAATGGGGAGCCATTATTTAATTTTAAGCAAATGAACTTAATTCAAACACTTGGTGCTGGGGAAACATTAGTGAATGAAACAGATAAAACCCCTTGCCCTCCTGTTGCTTACAGACTGATTTGTGTTTCAAAAAGATCACTTTCTGGGACACCTGGGTGGTTCAGTCGGTTGAGCTGCTGCCTTCATCTTGGGTCATGATCCCAGGATCCTGGGATCGAGTCCCACATCGGGCTCCTTGCTCAGTGGGGAGCCTGCTATTCCCTCTGCCTCTGCCTGCCGCTCTGCCTGCTTGTGCACTCTCTCTTACTCTGACAAATAAATAAATAAATAAAAACCTTAAAAAAAAAAAGATCACTCTGGCTACTGCATGGAGAAGGGGTTATGGGGGGGGCACCTGGGTGGCTCAGTGGGCTAAAGCCTCTGCCTTCAGCTCAGGTCATGATCCCAGGGTCCTCGGATCAAGCCCCACATTGGACTCTCTGCTCAGTGGGCATGCTTCCTCCTCTCTTGCTGCCTGCCTCTTTGTCTACTTGTGATCTCTCTCTGTCAGATAAATAAATAAAATCTTTAAAAAAAAAAAAAAGAAGGGGTTATGGGGAGCAAGAATGGAGGCAGGGAGATGGGTTGGGGCTGCCATGGCAGGAGAGGGCCAAGGTGTTTAGGATGAGGGGAGTCACAGTAGAGATGGGGAGAAGTGGGTGGGTTCTGGATCTGTTTTGGAGGTAGACCTGACAGGACTTCTGGTACATAGGAGGCAGAGAGACTTTGTTTAGGATGTGGCAAATTTTAGGGACCCCTCCCTTGTATGTCCACATGGAAATGCCCAGAACACAGTTTGATGTGAAGCTGGAGCTCTGTGAAGTTTTAAGTCCTGTTATGAAGATGAAAAGGCATGTAGAGGATACTGTCTTATGAGGCCGGCCCTGTTGTAGCTGGGCCTTTTTCTGGGTGATACTGGACTTACACTTTCTTTTCCAAGTACTCACAAACCTGGGAAGAGCTGGAGGAGAAACAAGCAGAGCTGTTTCTTTCCAGGCCGTTCCTAGGCAATATTAGCTTCTCCAGGTGGGCGAGGGCTGGGGGTGGGCCTGGATCGATATCACTTTTGGGTAGACAGTGAGGTGTAGTGCGGCGGCACTCATAGGGGAGTGCCATTTCCTATTGTCTTTGCGAAGGGAGATTTTGTAAAGATAGGTCATATCTTAGAATAAATAAATGAAGACTTGGGAATCACTTTTCCCAAGTGTCTCTTTACTCTGTGAAATATTACTGTGTGGTTTTATTCTATGGGCTTATCACTCTACAGTCTGCTGTTGCCCCACTGAGCTCCCTCCCTGAAGGCAGGCCTGGGGCACAGCACATGATGGACACGCAAAAAAATAGTCTCTTGGGACACCTGAGTGGTTCATTTGGTTAAACATCTGCCTTTGGCTCAGGTCATGATCCCCCAGTCCTGGGATTGAGCCACACATCCCTCTCCTTACTCAGTAACAGGCTTGCTTCTCCCTTTCCCTCTGCCTGCTGCTCCCCCTGCTTGTGCCCTCTCTCGCTATCTCTCTCTCTCTGTCAAATAAATAAATAAAATCTTAAAAAAAATTCTCTTGAGTTGGACTGACAATAATGCAATGTCCATGATAGAGTAGGAATGTAACCTTTTTAAAGTAAATGCATCACTTTGATACATTGTTCCAAAATGACATATTAGGGAACATTACTGGCTGTAGAGAGGGTTTTTTTTTCCAAGGCTTCATCAGAGAATTCTCTGATACCTTCTGTTTTTACGTAACTTTTCAGTAACATGAATATTGCATTAAGTTTTGATGTGATTCTTTTCCATATTATTCAAAGAAAGCACTTCTAATACAATATCTTATTCATCTGCTTAGGGATTGTGAAAGTTAAATGGGCTTTTCTTATTTTTAGTATTAAAACACACACACACACACACACACACACACACACACACACTTTTTTGCTGGTTATAGAAACAATGTAAGGCCTTTGTGGAAAATATAAAAAAAGAGGAAGCAAACATAGTCCCCCTTTAGAGAATAGCAACATGTTAATATTCTGTTATTTTATGTATTTTATATACTGCTGGAATTGTGCTGTATATTTATTTTTATATTATTACCCTTTAATATATTTAATTTATTTTTTAAAATTTATTTAATTAATTTATAATATTACCCTTTCTTTTTGTTTGATACACATTTTCTCTTATTTTTAAACATTTCCCATGAATTTCTTGTGTAATAATATATAGATACCTTAGAAAATACTAGGTATATCTTACTAGGAAGATAGCTTTGTGTATCCATTTTTGTCAGCTTTGTTATTATTTCCTTTAAGATTAATTTCAGGAGCTAGAGTCCCTGGATCAAACATTATGAACATTGTGCATCTGTTTGGATGGATGATGTCCTAGAAAGATGTATCAGGAAGGGCCAACTGTACATTTTTAATCTTGACATACATTTTAGTATTATAAATTAAAAATATTTACTTTTTTAACAAAAGAGAAACGATATGATTTTTTAAGTCTTAATTTTCAGTTGATTTTATTAGAAGAAGTTTAAGTTCACAGCAAGATTGAGCAGAAAGCACAGATTTTCCATAGACCCCTGTCCCCACACTTGCAGAGTGTCCCCCATTATCAGCACACTACAATGGTGAATTATCAATCGCAGTATGACTTTTATTTTCTGTTTCTTTGTTTACTAGAAAGATTGAACCTTTTAAAACCTGTGTTAATTATTTTTAATACCGTTTTGTGGGTTGCTGTTCATTTTATTTGCTTAGTGATTTCTTGATTGAGAGACAACTCAGACGAAGTAAGATTGGTTATAGCCTTTGCCATTTTTCCTTTCAAGATTTTGTTTATTTATTTGTCAGAGATATCGAGAACACAAGTAGGCAGAGCAGCAGGCAGAGGGAGAGGGAGAAGCAGTCTCTCTGCTGAGCAGGGAGCCTGATGTGCTCCATCTCAGGACTCTGGGATCATGACCACAGCCAAAGGCAGGCCCTTAACCAACTAAGCCACCCAGGCATCCCACCTTTGTCATTTCTATGGCATCTCATGCAGCGTTCCTCCAGGGGTCTGTGGGCCTGAACTTCTGCCTTTCTGGGCCCACACCCTAGCTTTGGCTCTCTGGCAGTTGGGCCCAGGGGATTTGTGTATTTAAAAAGCCACCTGGGGATTCTTTTTTTTTTTTTTTTAAGATTTTACTTATTTATTTGACAGACAGAGATCACAAGTAGGCAGAGAGGCAGGTGGGGGAGTGAGGGTAAGCAGGCTCAGTGCTGAGCAGAGAGCCCGATGTAGGGCTTGATCCCAGAACCCTGGGATCATGACCCAAGCCGAAGGCAGAGGCTTTAACCCACTGAGCCACCCAGGTGCCCTGCCACCTGGGGATTCTTATGCGCCCTAAAGATGCTTAAGAACCCCTGGTCTTGAGTATTACAATAAAGGTTTGAAGCATTACATATAAAAGATACTTTATATAAACTGTAACGAATAAGTGTTACTTCCTATGAAAAGGGAACACCAGCGCCTTTTCATCAGTGGGAGAGTGTCAGAACCAGATTAGTCAGATATGAAGTTTTCTTACAAGAATGTGTTCAGATGACTAACGTTTTGTCATTCACAGGTATTGTAGCTGGTTTGCATTCTTCTTAATAGAGCTTTCTTCATTCAGAAAAAGCTGCAAACTATAGCAAATAACAGGTCTAGCAGTTCCAAATTCCTTTCAGTGAAATATTCCATATTACTGTTATTCTCATCTATACAGGCTCCAACTGGTTTCCAATAAGGAAGACACAAAGGCCTCCCATTGCTAATTTCTGCTTTTTACCAGGGAGTTTGAAAATCCAAAATGTATGTAAGTGCAGTTGTCTGCATACTTAAAAAAGAATAGTTGAGAAAAGGCAGCACAGAAACAACTTAGATACATCTGTGCCCAAGTCTCTATGTTGTGCTGTGCACACCACAAGTGTGGCTACCCACTATCCCCACGCAGTGCTATTACAGTGTCATTGACTGTATTCCCAAGGCTGTGCCTTTTTATTTTCCTGACATCCTCATTCTGTACCTGGAAGCCTGTGCCTCCGGCTCCCCTTCATCCCCGTTTGCCCATCCCCCACCCCTCCCCTGTGGCAACCATCAGTTTGGTCTTTACTTATGGGTCTATTTCTGCTTTTTATTTGTTTGTTCGCTCATGTGCTTTGTTTTTCCACTGTGAGGACACAGTGAGAAGGAAAGCACACAGCCATCTGCAAGCCAAGGAAAGGACTCCCCACCCATCCCCCCGGAACAGACCAGATTTCCCAGACTTAGAACTTCGAATAGATCTTTGTGGTTCATAGGCCACTCAGTCTGCAGCATTTTGTTCTTGTAGCCCCAGCTGACTAACACAGGACGCTTAGGAGATCTGGGTACAGCATAAAGTTTCTCCCTCGAACTTAAATTTTTACAAAGCCAGTGGATGATTACTTTCATGAATTGAATTAGTTGCCCACAAGGCACAGTAGAAGAGATGCTGGAACATCAGAGTCAAATACAAAGAGAGAGAAACCATGAGGGGAAAGATAGAAGACCAGGGGACAGATCTAGGGCATGTGAATAATGGAGTTCCAGAAGGAGACAAAGAAACAGCTGGAAAAGAAACAATAGCTATGTAGGAGAATAATCTGAGACTACAGGTTGAAGATTTCACTGACTTCCAGGTAGAATTGAAATTTAAAAAAAAAAAAAAAATCCACAATTAGCTACATCCTGGTAAAACTGAACTCCAAAATAGAAGAACAAAATCTTACAAGCTTCTGAGTATAAGGAGCTGAGAAATGTACAGAGGAGAAAGCACCCGACTGGTCAGCCTCTGAGTTCACTAGGAGGAAAGGCCTTGAAGTCCAGAATTCCATACCCTTTCAATGGATTCCCACCCTCCAGGGTGAGAGAAGGAAGGTTGTCAGCTTGGCAGGAATTCAGTCTTCCTCCAAACGCCTGATCTGAGGAAAGTGTTAGGGCGTCTACACAGAGACCCTAAGGTAGGAGAAAATGAAAAGAAGCACAAAGGTCGTCAGTGATCCACAAGACCTGTCGTATTTCATGTAAATGGATATTGAAGGAAGCCTGGGACTGGGTAACAAGAAGCACTGAAAGAAAGAGAAAAAATTGTTGAAATAGAAGCGACATTTTACAAGGAAAATTCTAATTATAACCCAACTAGAAGTCCCGAGTGATTTTAGCAAAGCTGAGTTGGGGAAGAAAAGTAAAATCCTTCCCAATAAGCCATCTGGGTTGGAGGGTGAAGGAGGGTGGGCGTGAGGTGTGCTGAGGGTCTCAGGCGAAGGAGAGGGGAGCGGCGCAGGAGCAGAGCCTGGGGTGGACACGTGTGGTTATGGACGTGGGGAAGGGAAGGGGGCCACTCGTGGAATAGCAATGGCCGCGAACATTCCCCAGTTCACGGGGGAGGGAGGACGATGAATGGCAACCTGCTTAAGCTGGTCAAAATAAAGAAAAGGAGTGAGGAAGCAACAAGAAGCAACATAATTTGTCTATATAAAGTGAGATGAAATGTTGAAGGAAAACACAAGCCAAGGGCAGTGTCATGATTGACAGCAGTCTGTGGAGCCAGAGTCCCCAGTTCAAATCCCAGTTCAGATCCTTACTGTCGGTGGCTTTGGGCAAGCTACTTAATATCTTAGAGATTTCACCTCCTGTGAAATGGGGGTAATAATGGTACCTACTTCAGGGGGTACTATGTGAGGATTAAATGGGTGAACATACCTACAGCGTGCAGAATAGTGCCCGGCGTACAGTTAGACCAAGCAGGTGTTTGCCCTATTATTTACACAGCGTCGTTGCAATGTTAATATTAGGCGAGAAGAAACAGCACTACATCAGAAGAGAAGGTGATCGTGTAATGGTCAGGCCACTTTGATCACAAATCTGAATGTGCCAAATAAGATGGCAGCTAAAGACATAAAATGAAAAGTGTTAAAAATGCAAGGAGAACTTGATGAAAATATTTTACAAGGGGAGAATTCATAAACCGTCTTTCACAGATGGAGAGATCTACCAAAAATAAATAAAATCTAGAGAGAGTGAGTAGTGGAATCAGCAAACTCAGTCTAACAGACAATATTGAACCGTTTGTTCCTTCAGTTTTTTTGCGTGCAACATTTAATAACATGTGCCACAAAGCAAATTCTAATATATTAAAAAATTAAATATATCACAGACCATATTTTTAATCCTCAGCCAGTAATGTAGAAATAAGTGAGAAAAATGACCAACAGACTTAACTGCTTGACAATGAAAAAACACAACTCCAATCCTTAGATACCTCAATATCTTCAGATCAAAGAGGAATTCAGAGCTGAAAACCGAAAGAAGGAAAGCACTTCACAACCAACCCAAGGACACAGCAAATACTGTTCTAAGTCAAGTCTTCATTCTGAGGAAAAAGACATCATCTAAATAAAGGAACTCAATGCTCATCTTGGGAAATTTCTAGAAGAGCGAGTAGACCCAAAAGGAAGCAAGAAGAATGTAAAAATATGAAGCTGACATTAGTCAAGTAGATGAACATGATTAAATGGTTGAAAGGGAAGAGATACAAGAAATCAAGAGCTTCTTTGCAAAGGGGAAGGAAGGTGGTGGCGGTGAGGGCGGCGTGAGGGGCGGAATAAAAGTGGAGAAGGGGAGACAGGAAGGAAGGCATGCATGAAAGAACAAGGAAATAGAAGAAATGTCGGATGTAACCTGTGCTTTTGTGAGGTCTCCTGTGACCTAGGACTCGGGTTCTCCAGTCTGTCCGTCTGTCTGTCTGTCATGCTTCAGCCCAATCTCTTTCCTATTCTGGGCGGGCAGCAAGGCAGCCTGTGTTACAGTGTGGGTTCGGAAGCCGGGTTGCTGGATCACTGCTGGCTGGTCACTTGCCGTCCGTGGGACTTTGTAGCAGAGCAGCTGCTTGTACCTCGGTCCTGGCCTGTCACACGGGGCTCCCGAGAGCATGGATTTGCTTTGGCACATGGCACTGTGCAGGGCAGCACCAGGCTCCTCTTTCTGGTCCATGCTCAGTAAACAACAGGGTGACCTCCCCATCTGCATTGCCACCACTCCTTAGAGGCATTCCCAGCATGGATGTCCCACAAGGCTGTGCTTCCGCTGGGCCACCGGGTCTTCAAGCAGCTCTCCTTTCATTTAATGCTTATCTAAGAGACACCATTCTGCCTTTGCAGCACCAGTACTGTTCTCAGATAAGTACTAGAAGGAGATAAGCATTTGCTGTCTTTGGGGCACGCTGGGCATTGCAAGTGCTTCCTATGCATTAGCTCATGTAACGTTCACCGTGCTCTGAAGAGTACAATCACCATTACTATGAACCAATGAGGAAAAGGAAGCTAGAACTTCGCACACTTCCCCAGGATCGCCACACAGCGAGAGCAGCTGAATTTGGATCTTTTGGTCTGACAACCCCTGCCCATCTCTGTCTCTGCTTGCTCTTCATTTATTGCTTCTTGGTAGATTAGGGAGTGTTCACTTAAAGCAATGACTATTGAAATACAGCCTGGGGTGGTAGAAACAGCTCTGAACTATAGAGCAAATGTCCAGGGTCTGACTAAGCTTTGCCCCATCCTGCAGCAGCAGGGGGGAGTTGGGGGGTGGTAGGCTCCACCAAGTCACCTGACATCCAAGTCTCAGGTTTTTTGTTTTTGTTTTTTTTAAAGATGTTATTTATTTCTTTGAGAGAGCAAGAGAGCATAAGCAAAAGGAGTGGCTGAAGGAGGGGGAGGTGCAGCAGGGAGCCTGATGCGGGGCTCAATTCCAGGACTCTGGGATCATGACTCCAGCCGAAGGTAGATGCTTAACCAACTGAGCCACCCAGGTGCCCCAAGTCTCAGGGTTTTTAGTAGCAGATGAAGGGACTGGGTCTGTGTGAGAGCTCTGAGGTCTCTCTCAGCCCCTGGTTCTCTGTACACACATATATCCCGTGGCTGTTAAAAAGAAGCCTCTTATGAATGAAGTTAAATGGTCTTATTTTTGCCAAAAATAGAAAATGCTTTTGTGGCAGCACGTACATCTCAGACAACCTTCTTGGTGGTTTTTTGTGTCGCTCAGGTACTGCAGGAGCAGATCCGGGCCCGGGACAACATCAGCTACGGAACGAATTCCGCCTTAAAGACCTTGGAGATGCGTCAGCTCTCAGGTTTGGGAGACCTGCGGGGAAGAGTGGCAAGGTAGGTGGTCAGGTGTGTGGGACTCTGTCTGTCAAAAGCTGTCTTACGTCAGCTCCATTTCACAAAGTATATATTCACAAAGCCCCGGAGCAAATTCTTCGCATTCTTCTAGTACTGCCCCTCCTTTGCCAGTATAATCTCAGGTAGAGCTTACACCTGATTATGAGCATGCCATGATTTCTTATGTTGCTGCAATTGGAGTTGTGTTTGGGGAAGGAAATGATGGGAGAGCACAGCCGATCTGTGTAATTTGGCCTTTGAAATATTATATTTATTGACTTCAATAAGACAAAGTTGAGACTTCTATTTTGTGTGTCTCTTAAAATTTTAATTTTCCTTGTAATTTATTTTTATTTTATTTTCTGAAAATATTGGTCTGCCACAGATTAGAAATTTAGAAAAAGAGATCTTTGACCTCAGATAGTATGCAAGAGGCTGTTCCACAACTGAAAGCGTGCTCTGTGGACCAGCAGCCCTGGAGTCACCCGAGAACTTGTTGGAAATGCAGGATCTCGAAAATATTCATGGGCCTCTTCTGCCCTCTGCTGCTGTTAAGCATCAAGTACAAGTCTACACGGGAGCTGAGGAGCCAATCAGCATTTCAAATCAGGCTGAGGTGAAAATGCAGGTGGTCTGTAAAGGGTTGGATGGAAAAAAGATCAGGACCCATAAGATCCAAAGCCTGTATGGAGTAGAGGAGGCGGTGTCGGGGGTATTCGTGCAGACAGCATGTGAAGAACCTTGAATGTGGGGCGTGTGTGTCTGGGTCTGGTGGGTGAACATCAGTCTCATAGCATAGAACTGTGAATTGGATGTAGGCCTAGTTGTGTGGTTTTCTATTCTCATTTGAGTCAGCTCCAGTCTAATTAGCATGGCCCTTGGTGATGAACCCCACTGACCTCCTTATCTCTCTTAAGATACCTTTCAGCAGTACCTTTCAGCAGTGATCTGCTATTTGTTATTTCCTGACTGGGCCATGCTCTCCTATCTGTGTATCTTTGCACATGCTGTTCTTGCACTCAGCATACCTTTCCCCTCTTTTTTCTAATGTCTAGTCAGCCTTTAAAGTTCAGCTCAAATATCACCTCCTTCAGGAAGTCTTCCGTGATTGCCCACTCTCCTGAGCTCCCCTAGCATTTTGTTCTATTGAATCTCTCTGTTTTCTTTACCGTCTTGGGGCGAGTACCACATCTTTTATTTTTGTAATGTGTATGCATAGAGCAGTCTCTGGAAAACAGTAGATAATTAATATTTGTTTGGATGAATCAGTAATCTAGAAAACCCCTGTAATAGGACTGAAAAACTTGAATCCTTTGTGTGGAAATTGGCTTAAAAGCAACCCCGTTCTGCAACACCTCCCAGAAGAGTGAGGAGTTAGAAGGGCTTCAGAGCTACAAAGCAGAGCAGGGATTTCTGGAAAACTCTTGAGGACCTGTGTGTGCACTTTAGCTGCAGATGAAGATTAAGTGGAGCAACATATGGACGAGGCCTAGCACAGGGCGTGGCGTGGAGTGAACACATAACCTGCGGGAGCACTTATTATCACAAGGGCAGCAGCCATGAAAATAGACTCATGAAGCTGGTTCCAATTAAAAAATCGAGAGATGACCTTGAAATATTTTCAGGAATTTTACATTCTTCCTATGCAGTTTCTTACTAACTTCTCTACCCAGCAGGTTCCTTCTCTGTAATAAATACTTTATTTACTCTAAAACAATCATGAACATTTGTTATGAAAACCCCCTATTTTTCCTTTTTCTGTGGTTCTACTAGTCTTTCCCCTGGAATGCTAATGAGACTGTTTGTTGAAATCAGCTTCTGAGAAAGAAATTTGTTGGCGAAGTTTTGGCTTTCTTGCATTGAATTGGAAGAGTATAACTTTTTTTTTTTTTAAAGATTTATTTATTTATTTGACAGAGAGAGATTACAAGTAGGCAGAGAGGCAGGCAGAGAGAGAGAGGAGGAAGCAGGCTCCCTGCTGAGCAGAGAGCCCGATGCGGGACTCGATCCCAGGACCCTGAGATCATGACCTGAGCCAAAGGCAGAGGCTTAACCCACTGAGCCACCCAGGCGCCCCCTTTTTTTTTTTTTAAGATTTTTTTTGTTTATTTACTTGAGACAGAGAGTGAGAGAGCACAAGCAGTTTGGGGGGTGGGTGGTGGCAGAGGGAAAGGGAGAGGCATGTTCCCTGCAAGCAGGGAGCCCAATGCGGGACTTGATTCCAGGACCCTGGGGCCATGACTGAGCCAAAGGTGAAGTCTTAACTGACTGAACCACCCGGGCGCCCCTAAACTTTTTCTTTTTAAGATTTATTTATTCATTTGAGAGAAAGAGAAAGTGAGAGAAAGCACGGGTGAGCAAGGGGAGGGGAAGAGGGAGAGGGAGAGAGAATCTTAAGCAGACTCCGTGCTAAGTGCAGAGCCCCATGTAGGGCTCGGCACAGGGCTTTATCTCACGATTCTGAGAGCAGGACCAGAGCCAAAGCTAAGAGTCGGATGCTCAACTGACTCTCCCACCCAGATGCCTCAGGGATATGAACTTTTTAAGTGGTCGTCTTCAATTACTAGTCTGCTATCTTGTTTCAGGTTTTATTTTCCAGTGTTTGTGGATCCATGGGTGATGCCACACCATGATAGGAAGGAGGACCTGCAGCTTCCCCCATGCTTCTGTGTGGAGGGGAGAGACACCCTTACCCCACTAAGAGTGGAACCCTCTGAACAGGACTTTCTCAGAGGGTTTCCCGTTCCCTCCTGAAGTGGAGCTAAGGGAGTTCAGCATTCACATTCCCACTGGAGCAGCTGGTCTGTTACTTGGCCTGCTGAATCATTTTTTCTAGTGCTCAGTGGCCACTTCCACTTTCCCCTACAAGGTCTGTTTTCCTGGCATCAGAGCCTTAGAGGAGAAGTGGCTGCACACAGAGGCAGATACCCAAGTTCCCTCAAGGTAAGGAAGTCCAGGTGCACAGGAAAAAATAAATTGGACATCATCAGATTAAAAATCTTAGGCTCTTATAAATAATGCTGCCACAAACATTCATATACAAGTTTCTGTGTGGCCATATGTTTTCATTTCTTTTGGATATATATACCTAAGAGTGTAATTGTTGTATAATGTGGTGACTCTATATTTAACCTTTTTAAAAAAGATTTTATTTATTTATTTGAGAAAGAGATGAGAGAGGGCACAAGTTGGGGGGTGGGGAGGATGGAGAAGACTCCCCACCCAGCAGAGAGCCTGACATGGTGCTCGATCCCAGGACCCAGGTATCATGACCTGAGCCGAAGGCAGACCATCTGCTGAGCCACGCAGGTGCACATGTATTTAACTTTTTGAGGAACCGAACAGTCAGACTGTTTTCCAAAATTGGCTGCACCGTTTTATGGTGTCAGCAGTCCTATGTGGGGGCTCTGATCTCTCCGCTTCCTCACCAACACTTGTCTGTCTCTGATTAGAGCCAACCTCATGGGTGGGAATGTGGTTTTGATTTGCATTTCCCTAGTGACTAATGGTGCTGAACATCATTCAGCATGTTTATTGGTCATTTGCAAGTCTTCCTTGGAGAACTGTTTTTGGAAGATCCTTTGCCCATTTTTAAGTGGATTAATTGTCTTCTTATTATTGAGCAGTAGAAGTTCTTTATTCTAGATTCAGTTCCCTTACCAGATATCTGAGCTGAAGAAGTTTTACCCCTTTCCGAGGGCTTTCTTTTCACTTTCTTGATTGGGTCCATTTGGTCCTTTAAAAAAATTACTTCTGTCTCTTTGTTGATACTCTCTATTTGATGAGACATTATCATTATAGCTCCCTTTACTACTTAAAGCATGTTTTCTCTATTTCTTTGATCATCCTGCATTTATTATGGCTGCCTTGAAGTCTGTGTCTATTAAATCTGACACCTGTTTCCTCTCACTGGCAGTTTCTTTTCCTGCTTTTATCCTGTGTTTAGTTCACATTTTCTGGTGTTTTTGTGTGTCTCATAACTTTTTATTGAAGACTGGACTTTTTAGGTATTCTAGCACAGCAATCCTGAATACTGACAGCCCTTACCCCCATTTGCTTTTGTTGTTGTTGATTTGTTTAGTGACTTGGCTGGGTTATTCTAGTGATGTCTGTTTCCCCTGGAATATGAAGGGTCTGGTGCTCAGTCACCTTGTGAGGACAGTGGTTTTAGCAAGACTCTCTTTGACTCTTTCCCTGATCGGTCGATTATTTATTTATTTATTTTCTTTCCCACCCCCCCACCCCCCCGATCTTTTATTAAGCTGGTGGCCTCTGCAGATATCACACCTAGATCTTAGGCTCCATTAATTGCTGGTAAATTGTTCTACTGTTTGTTTGTGTTTAAAGATTTCCTTATTTATCTTCTTACTGAGGTGGGGGAGAGAGAACGAGCAGAAGGGGCACAGGTAGAGGGAGAGAGACTCTTAAGCAGACTCGACGCTGAGTGTGGAGCCTGATTCAGGACTTGGTCTCACAACCCTGATCATGACCTGAGCTGAAACCAAGAGTCGGACACTTAACCGACTGTGCCACCCAGGTGCTTCTCTACTGTTTTTGACGATGCCCTGTGATAGAAATTGCTCTGTGCTCTGATTCAATTAAATTATTGCCTGCCTTTAAGGGCTTAGCTGTGTGTGTGTGTGTATATATATATATATATATATATATGAATTATTATATATATAGGTAATTATAATATGGAATGTGAACAACTTAATGTTTTAAATGTCACTGCCTTTGGTGCACTATGCCACCATGTCACAAACTATAAGAAACATTCTGCTTAAGCACGTTGCCTGGTCAGTCTGTTGCTAGACCTCTAGGACTCTTGGGCTTCTGACCATGTCCCCATCATTGATCTGATTACCAGATGAAAAGTTACTCTGCCACACAATGGCCACAATTGAGAACTGCACCTGGGAGACAGCTACATCTAAAGACCTGAAAAGGGAAATTTTGTAATGACTACATTATTGGCTCATCTATAATATAAACTTGGGATAAAATAGGGCAAGGGCAACTCGTCAGTTTCATTGTGAATTCTTGTTTAACAAAAGCTGCTGAGGCATGCACACAGTTATATTTAGAACCCTGAGGCTGTTTTTTATGAGTGTTTTTTGGGAAAAGACAGAAATTATGCTTTTAATTCAGTATCAGCCAAGATAACTATATAGTTTCCCCCTTTTGTAGCATTTATCTATTTATTTATTTTGAAATAATTTGAAACCTACAGAAAATTTGCAAGATTCACAAGTGTTAACATTTTGTTTCATTTACTCTATTATTCTTTCATATGTAAGTTTTTTCCCTGAAATATTTGAGAGCAAGGATAACTTTGTTTTTAACCTAAGAAAACCAGAGTTGATTCCATTGTGCGTGTTTTCTGTTGGCAGGCTTTGGTATCATACCCTGCATACTCCCCCCACGATCGGTTTTGTCCCCTTACTTATAAAAGTATGGAAGCGACAGGGCGCCTGGGTGGCTCAGTGGGTTAAGTCTCTGCCTTCAGATCAGGTCATGAGCCCAGGGTCCTAGGATGGAGCCCCGCATCAGGTTCTCTGCTCAACAGGGAGCCTGCTTCCCCCTCTCTCTCTGCCTGCCTCTCTGCCTACTTGTGATCTCTGTCTGTCAAATAAATAAATAAAATCTTAAAAAAAAAAGTGAAATGTGCTGGTAATAAACAGTCAGAAACACTATGAAATATATAACATAAAAATGAAAGCTCACTCGCCCTTTTCTCTGTTGTACTCCTTACAGGTAACTAATGTTAGCAGCTTGCTGTCTGTCCTTTCAGACTTTTCTCATACATAGTTACAAGATAATAACTTATCATCATAGTAGTATGATTTGCGCATAACAATTACTTAACAGTGTGATTTTAATTTTACAAAGTGATATATTATGATGATGATGCAACTTCTGTGCTCCTATATAGCAATATATTGTGGGCTTTCTTCCAGTATACACATAGATCTAACATACTGCTTCCTTGGATATGGCGTGTTGTGCTACATGGGGGTACCATAATTTAATCTATGTAACTACTGCTTGGTGTTAATAGAAATTTATGTTGTAGTATTTGTGTTTCCAAGTGAGAAATAGTATTGAAGCCAAGCTATAGCTCGTGAAAATTAGTGAGCCATGAGCATCAGGATAATTTCAAGGCCTTTCTAAATAACTTTTCAAACTTAGTCTGTCCCTCGAACAGCTCTGCAGAGATAATAAAACTGGTCTGATGTAGCAATACCTGACAGTTTCTAACCAGAAAGCTGTTTCTGGATTGGAAAATAAAGCCTTTCTATAATATCTTTCTTTACTTCGTGGTATGTTTAAACCTCGGATAACCCCAAATAAGATTTAAATAATACATGATAAAAAATTAAGAACTCAAAAAAAAAAAAAAGAACTATATTAGGTATTGTTTTTAATCATCACTTGTGAAATGGAGATGATTTGTGAAGATGAAATGAAGTAGTATGTATCAAGGATCTTGCACAGTTTGTGGTTTATAGTAAATATCTTTATGTTCATTCATTCAGTAATATTTATTGAGCCTCTCCTACATGCAAAGCAATGTACTGGGCACTAGGGTTTTTGTGATGAAAAGGGCAGATATTGTCCCTCTTGCTTGCAGTTTATATTCTGTCTAGAAGGGGAGGCAGACATCAAACTTACTGTAAAACAATTATTTAATTTTACTTATGATTTGAATAATTTATTTTTAGTTATTTGGAGTTTTCTATAGAAATGTCATCTATAAATAATGACAATTTTATTTTTTGTTTTTTTATCCTTGTATCCTTCGTTTCTTTTTCCTGTCATTTTGCAATGGCTAAACCCTCCAACACAGTGTTAAGTTGTGATTGGGGGCATTTTCCTCTGGGTTTTTACTTTAATGGAATTCTTCTATGTTTCTCCATTTGGAATGGTAATTGCTCTAGTTTTTTGTTCTTTTAAGTTTTAAAGTTTACTTATTTATTTTAAAGAGAGAGAGAATGCACAAGCAGTCGGGAGGGGCAGAGGGAGAGAGGGAATCCCATGCAGGCTCCATGCTTAGGCTTAATAATGCTCCACACTGAGTGTGGAGCCTGACCTGGGGCTGGATCCCAGGATCCTGAGATCAGGAATCAAGCTGAGCCAGCCAGGTACCCTTGCTCTAGTATTTTTTTTTGTCTTTTTCCTTAAACATAGATTTATCAGATTAAGTTTTTCTACATGCCTAATTCATTAAGAATCTATGAATTTGTATTGGGTTTTCTCAAGTGTTTTTTGCATCTGTCCAAGTCAGATATTCTTCTCTTTCAATCTGTCAATGTGTACTTAAGGTGGGAAGATATATTAATATACGATTTACATATATATGTACTTAAGTATGTGTATATAATTAATTGTCTTTTTAAAAAATTCCACTTAATTTTAATTCCAATTAAATTTCAGTAGTTAACACACTGTGTTATGTTAGTTTCAGGTGTACAATACAGTGATTCAGCAATTCCATACATCACCTGGTGCTCATCACAAGGACCCTCTGTCATCCCCATCACCTATTTCACACCCTCCCCCCACCTCCCTTCTGGTAACCTCTATGGTTCAAAATCTCTTTCATGGCTTGTAGTTAATTTTCTTAATAGGAAAACAAGGGAATGATGACACAAGATTCAAAATGCTTACTTTCATGGGTGCAGTTATTAAAAATAAT
Source organism: Mustela lutreola (assembly GCF_030435805.1). Classification (NCBI taxonomy): domain Eukaryota; kingdom Metazoa; phylum Chordata; class Mammalia; order Carnivora; family Mustelidae; genus Mustela; species Mustela lutreola. The sequence continues at coordinate 46,864,507 of NC_081296.1, forward strand.
TAACTGAATAAAGTGAGCCAGGCATGGACCGATAATGAGACTATATTATGAAACAAAAGTTGGAGTTCCAAAATAATAACTATCATAAAAAGTTTTAATTACAAGAAGTTCAGCAAAAGACGTAAGTGGGGCATTCCCAAAGTGTGTAATTGGTGTGTGCCTGATCTCTGGGGGCTCTCTCTGGGAAGGCTTCCTTAAGGAAATGACTTGTGCGTTTAGCTCTGAGGGATGAACAGTAACTAACCAAGTGAAGAGGTCAGGGATGAACATTCTAGACAGAGAACAGCATGGGTCAAGACCTTGAAGTGGGAAGGAGTGAGATAAGTTCAAAGCCCTGGAATATAATCGGTGTATGTGGATGAAGGGGGGAAAAGGGATAGAGATGTGTGAGATGATGCTGGAAGTTAGAGGATAGGAAGCAACACTTTGGGGGCATTTTTTTTTTCTTCTGGGACATTTTCAAGGACTTTTAGTTTATATTCTAAAATAGTAGCAAGTTAAACCATAGGAATTTATACAGGTACAGAATTATACTTAGTTTGCCTTTTTATCCCCTCAGTTTTGTTTCTTTGGGGTTAATATCTAAAATCTTTTTACTTATCCCACTTTGTATTCACTGAACACCAAATCAAAAGGCACAGGGAAATATATTTCTGTTTTGGAAAGCTTATAAAATTGATTTTTCTGCCAGTACTGTGTGATATACCTTGATTCTACAAACTTTCTCTAATATTGGGCATTTATATTCAAAAAGATTTCCAAAACAGAAGAACAAGGCATAATTATTGCTTAATTGTCTATATTGTACTATGAATACTGAAAAGATATAAATGCATATATATATAATGCATTTATATATAAATGCATTTTATATATAAAAAATATAAATGCAGTTTTTTCAGATTGTTTAACATATTTAAAAATATTTTAAGTATTTAAGTCAATATTTACAAAAAAAATTTGTCCCATTAATTTTTTTCTGTTACTTCCAAAAAGGATTATGGCATTTTAACAAAATGAGTTAAACAAGTTGTTCAACTTCAGGTAAATGTGAGTCAGTACCAAGAAAAGACTTTTAAGGTTGGAATAATTGTTCTGTAGCTTACTTTCTTCGGCATATGCAGTATATTAAATTTACCAGTAATCTCAGTTTGTTCACCATTGTTTTGTGCATCCCACTCCCTTCTCTGGATGCTTTTTTTTTTTTTTTTTAAAGATTTTATTTTTAATCTCTATACCCAATGTGGGGTTTAGATTTACAATCCAAAGATCAGAAGTCACACACTTTACCAAGTGAGCCAGTCAGGCATTCCTGGATACTCTCTCTTTTCTTTCTAATGAAAGAAATGATTTAGTGACTCTTTCAGGTTAGGTTTTGTGGGCAATGCATTTCTTAATCTTTGCAAGTCTAAAAGTGTCTCTGTCTTTATTTTGCATTTGCCATTATGGTATTTACTGTCGTCTTTTTTTTTTTTTTAAGATTTTATTTATTTGACAGAGAGAGAGATCACAAGCAGGCAGAGAGGCAGGCAGAGAGAGAGGGGGAAGCAAGCTCCCCACTGAGCAGAGAGCCCGATGTGGGGCTTGATCCCAGGACCTTGAAACCATGACCTGAGCTGAGGGCAGAGGCTTAACTCATTGAGCCACCCAGATGCCCCATATCTGCTGTCTTATGATACGTACTGTGGACTATCAGTCTTATAGTAGGTCCTTGGTAGGTTACCTGTCTTCAGAATCTGGTGGCTTTTAAGATTTTCTCTGTAATGGGTTATTAGAATTTCATATGCCCTATTTACTTTATTTATGCCACTTTGTATTCACTGAACACTTGAAAACTCATGTTTTTCTTCAGTTTTAGAAAACTGTCAGCACTCACCCCTTAGGTCATTCTCTCTATTTCCATCTTTAGGGACTTCTCAACACCTCTGTCACTTATGTTAACATCTTTTTATTTGTCCTCCTTGTCTCTTAGCAATTTTCCCATGTTTTGACTCTCTGTCTTTGCTGCCTTCTGAGTGAACTCCTTGCTACTGTGTCCTGACTCACTGACTCTCCCTTCAGTCATGTCCAGTCAGAGTTCGTCAGGTCTGAAGACGCTGTGGTTTACTTCTAGGCTCTCTCATTTTTCTCTTATCCACTTGTTTTTCTTCCCTTTCTGCCTTCTTTTGTTTAATAGTTTAGAGTTCCCTTGATAGATATTATTATTTGATTTTTTTTTCAGTATCTTAAACATATTTCTTTTCAACTCATTTGATCCAGGTTTTTTGTTTGTTTTGTTTCTTTGTATATTTGGGTTTTTTGAGCTTTCCGTGGCTGGTGGAGCCCCACTCAAGTCTCTGGTTTTGGTTACCCTGGTTCCTGTGTTCTGTCACGAGGGGAGCCTGTTCTTACCCCGTGTGCCCTCTGGAAACTAAAACTTCTTCTTACATCTACTCATTTTCAGGTCTGGAGCCCTTTAAGCTTCTAGCACCAGCTGTAGCAAAACATACGCTTTGCTCCATCTTCTGCACCATCTGTCTGTTTTCTGCTTTCTCCCAGACTTTTTTTCCCCTCCCATTCTTTTTTGTCCTTTTGGGTTTATACCTTTTTTATTCATCTGGAGTCATCTTGATGGGTTTTCAGGAGGGAGGCAAAATGAGGGCATGTGTTCAGTCCACCATGTTTCACTGACAGAGCAGGTAGTAGTTTTGATTTGCAACATTTCAGTACAAAATGATTAGTAAATTGGTTAACCTTACAGTTTATTAGAAAGCCCAGCCAAGTACTAGCATGCCCTCTAATCTTTATTGAGGCTTATAAGCTATAGATCGACATTTTATTTTTCAAACTTCTAGAGGGATATATACTTTAACCTTTATCAATTAATATGCTAGTTTTGATAGTTGACTGCAAATACTTTATATGATTTAGTGAGTGGGATCCTTTTCAGTGTCTAAGTTATATAGGGAACAGTTTATAAACCTCATTGAGGCCCCAGTGCAGATATACATCTTAAAGAATACATTCCCAGGGCTTTTAGGAAGATCTCAGACTGCTGATTTACTGACTGTGAGTGGTCACAGGCTTGTTCTTCAGTCTGTGTATTTATAGTAACTTGTTCAGCAAGTTCCTGGTCTTCTGAGTTCTATGTCTGAGTCGCAGTATAATGAACAAGAACAGAATGTCAGATAAGATCTCCATCAATAATAGAAAAATACACACATAAGTTGAGTAACATTATCATGGTAGTGGCATGAGAATCTTTTTTTTAAATTTCTGGGTTGTGTGGGGCACCTGGGTGGCTCAGTGGGTTAAATTAGCCTCTGCCTTCAGCTCAGGCCATGATCCCAGGGTCTTGGGATCGAGCCCCGCTTCAGGCTTTCTGCTCATCGAGGAGCCTGCTTCCTCCTTTCTCTCTCTCTCTGCCTGTCTCTCTCCCTACTTGAGATCTCCGTCTGTCAAATAAATAAATAAAATCTTTAAAAAAAATTGTTTCTAGGTTGTGTGGTATGTGTACTGAAGAAAAAAAAATTTGCACCATGTCCTCATTTTGTATAATTAGCATGTGACAAATAGTAGTCATTCTACAAATACTTATTGACTGAAGGAATGAATTATGGATTGGGGTTCCAACTCCAGCCTCTCAACTTCTCCTGTGTATTGCCCTGAACCTGACCTCATTTTCATGACAGTGACTCTACCCACATTTCTCTAGCTCTGGGTTCCTCATGCCCCAGCCTCATTTTTGCTTCATGGGGAGCCCAGGGAAAGATGGTAGGATAGTGCATGTTCCGTGTAATTGTTTTTTTTTTTTTTTTTTTTTTAAAGATTTTATTTATTTATTTGTCAGAGAGAGAGAGAGAAGAGCGAGAATGAGCACAAGCAGACAGAGTGGTAGGCAGAGGCAGAGGGAGAAGCAGGCTCCCTGCCGAGCACGGAGCCTAATGTGGGACTTGATCCCAGGACGATGGGATCATGACCCGAGCCAAAGACAGCCGCTTAACCAACTGAGCCACCTAGGTGTCCCTGTTCCGTGTAATTGTAATGCATTCTTTGTACATGGCTGTTGATTGAAATCTTTTCTTTGGAGATGCCTGGGTGGCCCAGTTGGTTAAGCAGCTGCCTTCGGCTCAGGTCATGATCCCAGCGTCCTGGGATCGAGTCCCACATCGGGCTCCTTGCTCAGCAGGGAGCCTGCTTCTCCCTCTGCCTCTGCCTGCCATTCTGTCTGCCTGTGCTCGCTCTCTTCCCCTCTCTCTCTCTGATAAATAAATAAAATTTAAAAAAAAAGAAATATTTTCTTTGTATAATTGTTTTTCTGATCATAAGATTATATGTACTTACTGCAGAAAAGTACAATTTAGAAAAGAATGAATATATTTTTTTAAAATCACACATCCAGAGAAGGTTGGTTAATATTTTGTTTTCTTCCTTTTGAAATTTTAATGACTATATATATGCATCAAGGTTTGGTCAAGAAAACAGAAACCATTCTAAGTATTTTATTTTTATTTATTTATTTATTTATTTTATTAACATATAATGTATTATTTGCTTCAGGGGTACAGGTCTGTGAATCGCCAGGTTTACACACTTCACAGCACTCACCATAGCACATACCCTCCCCAATGTCCATAACCCAGACACCCTATCCCTCCTCCCCACCCCCAGCAACCCTCAATTTGTTTCCTAAGAATAAGAGTCTCTTATGGTTTGTCTCCCTTCCCGGTCCCATCTTGTTCATTCTAAGTATTTTAGCAGGAAGGGGTTTAATCCAGGAAATTAGAGTTTATAAAACCATTGGCAAATTTGGGGAAGCAACAGGAAGGAAACAGCTATTGGCTCCCAGGAAAGTAGCATGTATAAGAATCACAGCAAGGAGCCATTGATAATATTAGCTGTGTGTAACATGGAAGTAAGTGATTTGTAGGTGTGTGCCTGGAGGTGACCGTAAACCTCACATGGGCAGTTTAGCACGTGTCCCCCCAGTGCCTGCTGGCGGGGAGGGGCACAAGTGCCTCTCACTGGCCGGATCTGAATCAGAACCCGGCTAGCAAGGTTGTTTGGAAGTACAGTTTGTGGACATCTGCCCCTTTGATACAGAGACCATTCACAAGAAGCAGAAATGCTCTGTCAGTTCTGAGCAATCCATTTATAGAACCTTTTTCCTTTGTCACCAGTGTCTGTCTTCTACGGCTCTCACCCTTAGCTAATGCTTGTGAATGTCTGGCTATGTTTTATTCTAGGCAAAATAAATCCTCAGGTACATTGTTTGAACTTCTGCCAACTGTGAGGGTTTCCCTTCCTTGATACCCTTGAGGGCCACTCCTGAGTGGGCTTTGAGGTGTCAGCAGTCTTCTTCTGGAAGGTGTCAGCTATTGGCACCTTCCATCAACTAGGCCTGCGTTTTCCTTCTTGGGTCTACCCGGTGCTCAGAAACTCCTCAAGAGGCCATAAGTGTGAGTTGGCGGAAGGCTGGCAGTAGCAAGAGTGTATGCCACAGGAGTCTGGGCTCATGCAATTTACTTATGTCTTTGGGACCTGTTGAAGCCTGATGTCTCGGTATACCTCCCTTTGAAGATGGCGTGCTGTTCAGATGCCTCCCTTTATAGCTGGGTGCCTGTGATGGACTGACTAGATTGCATGGTCACTTAATGTCTGTGCCTTGGCATGTAGTTTCTACCAGAGCCCAGCAGCAAGCCACCAGCTACTTCGTGAGCAGGCTGGGTGGGTTGGAACAGGGCATGACTTTGCCGCATATTCCCAGGGGGCTATCCTATTGCCTCTCCTAGTAGGGTTTGACAGAGGTCACCAACAGAGCTTCCCTGCTGCAGATACTCTGAGCACCGTCGAAACTACCAGGTTGGCAGAGCAGCTCCACTGCAGCTGGGACCTGCCGCACAGGCTTCTCCTGCTCTGGTGCCACTCAGAGCAGACAGCCACATGGGCAAGGTGGTAGAGGTTAGCAGCAATACTTTCAGATGTGGTAGAAGTTGCCTCTGAGATCCAAAGAACACCCAAAGCACTTGAAAGGAGGGGAATGGCACCAAAGAGGGACGGGCCATATCTGGCACGTTATATTAGCCTTTTGTCATCGGGCTCTCATTGCACACACTTTCATACTCGTGGGTGTTGCAAAAGCCTTTGTTGCTTGGATGGCTTCATCCCTACTCTTATTAAGCAACATCTCTGTGGTTTAACTTAAAAGCCATCATGAGGGCAGCTTTCTATATTCCTGTGAACGTCTATGGAAAAGGATGAGTCATAGTACAGTTTCTTGGAGTGGGGTCGTGCATTTTCCAGTGTGTCAAGAAGCTTCAGTGCTTGTTTTTAAACTTTAATAAGAGTTAGCTTTGTTGTTTGCCTGGACAGATGTGACGCCAGCATAGCCAGACTCTCTGCAGAGCACAAAACAACTTACGAGGGGCTCCAGCACTTGAACAAAGAACAGCAAGCTGCCAAACTTATCTTGGAAACAAAAATCAAAGATGCAGAGGGACAGGTATGGCCGATTCCAGGTAGCCTTTTAAAAATAGGTAATTTGTTCTTAGCTGAGAATAACATGGTGTTGAGAAACCAGCCAGGGTGCCCGGAATGTGCGTGTTTTTCCTTACTTCTTCCTCCCTCTCTCTCACTACAGTGGCCCTTCATGGGTATGGCAAGCAAAGCACCGAGAGGTTTTGGTAAGGTCCTACTTGCAAAGATTCTTTCCCCCCATTCCTAAAACAATGAGCATATTCCAGAAATTCCAAATTATAGCTCCAAAACCAGTTCTTACATAGGTAAGTGATTGGGCTTTCTTTTATATGCCACATGTCCCAAGTTTGGGTTCAGGAAGTAGTTACTCATGCTGTGTGCTACCTCACCACAGTCCTTCGTGGGAAAGGATTCAGACAAAGCTAGAAGGTAGGCTGGCTGATGAATCTTAGACTATTCCACCTTGAAATCCACAGATCAACTTCATTAAGCAAAACTGTTGGCTTTTCAGTTTGTTTTTTGGCCACTTAAAAGTTTCCCTTTGCTGTGAAGGGGCCTATTTTCTAGGACTTGCCTCATGGTTAAAGAGACCATTCCAGTTAAATGAGGCATCTGGTCAACTTATTGGATTCAAAGTGGTTGTGTCCAAAATGTATCCAAGGAAGCTCTAAATCTACTTATGTGAAAAACACAGATTTTATAAGTCTATGAAAAAAAAAAAAAAACAACCTACAACAAAACAACAAGTCCAACAATTTTTTTTTCACAGAATGAGTGAGGACAGAATTATCACATTAAGAAATAAATGCTTAGGAAATACTAAGCTTCCCAGTAGCCATGCCAAGTAAAATCCATATAGAAATCTACAAAAAGAGGCATACTTTTCCTTTGTTCTAGGTCCAATAAATACTTGTTCCATGAATTTCTAAGTAAGGAACATAGAACATCATAACTTTTGCAGCAACTAAATGCATGTCATATAGGACTAGTTTTATATTAAATTTTAGTAGAAAGACAAGGGAAAGAGGTAAGTCATGAAAAACAGGAGTTGGAGGGATATAATTTACAAAATCTTCTGGAGACTTGAATTGATATGGAGGTAAATCTGGACTTTTTTTTTTTTTTAAGATTTTATTTATTTATTTGACAGAGATAGAGAGCACAAGTAGGCAGAGCAGCAGGCAGAGGGAGAGGGAGAAGCACACTCCCTGCTGAGCAGGGAGCCCAATGCAGGGCCCCCTCCCAGGACCCTAGGATCATGACCTGAGCTGAAGGCAGATGCTTAACCGACTGAGCTACCCAGGCACTCTGTAAATCTGGGACCTTGATGGTGTTTGTAAGTGACAAGAGTTCCGTTCTCTATGACTAGCAGCCACGTTTGTGGTAGAAATTCCAGGGTAACAAAACAAAACAAAACACTGTATTTTTTTGTCAGCAGATGGGCATAGTGGTCCCGGGGAGGAAGTAGGCTTGCTTATCAGAGAACTATAAAGTTAAGTACTGAGAGCCTAATGAATATTTTGGCAGTGCTCCTGGTCCTGATTTTTGATGAGTGTGCATGATAGAAAATGGAAGTGGAAAGACAAGGTGAGCTTCTAAATTAATTGAGTAAATTATATTGAACCTTAATGTCATGGACTAGAATGTAGCTTATTAAATGCTATCTGAGGTTACCTCTGAAAAGATTAGATGTGATATTACAAGCAAAGCTTCTTTCCCAGATTTCTCAGCTTTTGAACAGAGTGGACTTGTCGATATCAGAGCAAAGCACCAAACTGAAGATGTCCCACAGAGACAGTAACCACCAGCTTCAACTTCTGGATACAAAGTAAGTAGTCAACTAACAGACTTCTTTGGGGGTTGAAGTTCTTGGGAAGCCTATTCCATAGCACAGTTTTTTCCATCTTCACTTTTATTTATTGCACAAAACAAAGTGAAAACAGTCATGAAAGTTAAGAGGAAAAATTTCCTTGTAGCATATTGCCACTTTACATGCATTATTTTTAGCAGTTGGCTTATAATCTGTCTTGTCATGCAGTAAATATATCTTGAGTGCTGGCCTAGGTGCTGAGCATCCAGAAATTAAGAACAGACTCTGTTCTTATCTTTGTAGAGGAGATCCTATCCTGTGGAGCTTGTAGTCTAGGGAGTGGATGAGCATTCATCAAATAATGACTTGAGGGAGTGTGAGCTGTATTACTACTAATGGTGATCATTGCTTTGAAGGCAAGGCACATGGTTGTGGTAGGCTACATAATAGTCCCCAAATATCACCATGTCCTAGTCCCTGTGAATATGTTACCTTATCTGGCAAAAAGGGACTTTGCAGATGTGATTAAGGATGTTAGGATGGGTACTTACCGTGGGTTACCAAGGAGACCCGATGTAACCCCCAAGTGTCTGTAAGAGGGAGGCAGGAGGGGCAGAGTCATGAGAGAAGAGCACAGCATGATGGAGGAAGAGAGGGGGGTGAGGCGCTTTGGAGATAAGGAAGGGACCACAAGCCACAAAACACAGGCAGCCACCAGCAGCTGAAAAAATGGCAAGACAGCGATTCTCCTGAGAGCTTCCGGAAGGAACCAGCCCTGCTTGCACCTCGACTTTAGTCCAGTGAAACTGATTTTAGACCTCTGACCTCCAGAACTATGAAAGGGTAAGCCACCAAGTTTGTGGTAGTTAGTCACCACAGCCACAGGAAGCTGAAACAGTGGCACCCTGAGAGTGAAGAACAGAGGCCTGGGGGCGGGGCCTCCTTCCTCTGAAGGCAGTGCTTGAAGTAAGAGCTGAAGAATGAATGGAATTCACTAGGTGGAGGGAGGTGAGAACACAGGGGAGTGAGGGCTGCAGCACCCAAGCAGCTGCAGGCTGGCCCCTGGTGGCTGGAACAGAGAGGGAGAGGAAGTGGAGCCTGGGGAGGAGGCGGACCTCTGGCCCGGCCTTGTAGCCACATCCAGGACCTTGGTGTCTGACTTGAGCGCTATAAGGAGCTGGAGGGTTTGAGGCAGATGGGGTGAGAGAATAAGATTTATATCCTATCTTTAAATGGTCTTGGTGGCAACTGGAGAATGGATCTGGCCAAAGCAGAGATGGGGACATCAGCTGGGGGCATGGTTGCGGTAGTTAATTGGGAGAGGTGTGCACTAGGGTGATTGTGACCTAGCCCATTGACACCCTATAATGGGTTATACTTTCCCATTTTGTTACAGTGATGCTTTAAACTGTTCTTGCCCATGGGGAAACTCATCATCTGCCCTTCTGCTCAGTCACAAAACCATCTTTTCCTATCATGAATTTTCCTGAGCTTGGCATTTTCCTGCTAAAGCAGAGCCAGTAGTCACTATATGTGTGTTTGTATATGTGTGTGTATGTATTTGACTCAATATTTATTTTTTAAAGATGATTTCAGGGTAGAACTGTGTTAGAGACATGTGGAAATTTTAAATCATTCCTCTTCCTGGTTCTTACATCTCATTGTACCATACTTAATGCTGTTTCAGGGTTGTTGCTGAGTTAACAGGAATTCTCGTATGGAAAGCATGTTTCTTTTCCTCTAATTATCTGTATTTATATAATCGTTGAGTTATGTCACCACTTCTCATAGATCCTACAAGCTTGCCAAGTACAGAAAAAATCTCTTCAATCCTCTTCCTTCCATCACAGAGGAAAAAAATAAACATCTTGGTATTTTTTCCTCTCCAAATTACTTCCTTAGGAGATATTACTAGTCAGCAGAAATGAACATCTTTATTTTTCTTCCTACAATTTAAAGTCTGGAAGTCTAGAAACAAAAGGCTGTTCAGAGGGGAGAGGGGACAAAGCCTGGGGCAGAAGTTCAGATTGGGGACCCAAAAGGTAAACCCCTGTTTGGGTGAACTAGGGAAAAAGCCCATTCCAGGAAGAGAGCCTAAGGAAATTCACCTGTCTAAATCTTGGCTCTGGGTAGAGGTATAAAAGATATTCCTTGAAACTTCAGGACCACAATTCAGCCTTTATTTATTTATAATATTTGTTTATTTTTAAAATAAGCTCTACACCCAACAGGGCTTGAATTCACAACCCCGAGATCAAGAGTCATATGTTCTACTGACAGAGCCAGCCAGCTGCCTCCACAATACCGCCTTTATGTTGATTTAGAGCTAGAATTCCCATTACCCAAGCAGCTTGAAGAAAACCACAGTGGATAATGTAATCTCAGCATAATCCTGTTTGGCGGTGGCCTGAGATGCATGGTGTAAGCAAATGCAAAATTCAGTGTTCGAGGCTTCCCACAAACAGGTGAAGTTCTAAGGAATACAAGTGTGTAATCGGAAATTGTAAAACAAAGGAAGGAAAAAAGCCACATAAGAGAGTCAGAAGAAACAGGAAAAAGCGGATGCAGACAGACATCTAAATATGGCATTATGGGAATTATTGGATAAAATAAGTGTATGTGTATGTACAGACATTTGTATGTTGTGTATATGTATTGTGAGTACACACACACACACACACCCCTTTTGAAAAGTGTGACTAAGGAATGAGAGATGATCAAAAGTAGTCCGCCAGAATTGAAAACAAACAAAAAGAACTTCTAGAAAATATGATCATTGAAAATAAAAGTTGTAACCTCTGGCCCCGCCAGATTAGGGAGCCTGCATTGTGACCCCAGGTGGCCTTGGAGCCCACCCTACAGTACTTTCCAGCTGCAGAACCCAGCCTACAGCCTCACCCAGCAAGTGGAGCCCACTACTCCCACTTACTTTGTTGAGCGTTGCCTGCAGCCTTGCTCAAGCAGGGAACCCAGCCAATAATTCCTCCCCAAAACAGAACGTAGACTGGGGCCTTACCTAACCATGAAGCCCAGACAGTGATTGCCTGATCGCAAAACATAGCCACCAGCCCCACCCACCGTGAGGCACAGCTGCTGCTGGCTCCACCTGACCAGGGAGCCTGGCCAGTAACCTCCCTCCATAGTACAGCACAGCCAGCAGCCTGCCTAGTTGTGGAGCATGGCCTGAGGCCCTGTCTGATTATGAAGCCAACTGAACTTAGAGGCTAGCCAGTAGCAACATCTGTCTAGGAGGTATATCTTGGGATCCCACTGGATCAGGTGCAGTTGCAGAACTCAGCCTACAGCCTGTAATCATGGAGTCCAAATAGAAGCACTGCCTGGCCAGGGAACACAGTCTGAGACCTCAGCCGACCAGAGGTCATTGCCCAGTGCAGTTAGTGGCTCTGTTTGATCATGTAGCGTAGCCCAGCAACCCTGCTTAAATGTAGAGCCCAGCTAGTAGGCCCATCTGACTGCCAAGCCCAGCCAGTGTTTCCCCCCACCCCCTGACCTTAGAGCAGAAGCAGAAGCCCTGTCCAACTAGAAACCTAACAGACATGTAGAACTTTCTATCCAACAGTAGCAGAATACAAATTCCTCTTAAGTGCCCATAGAATACTCTCTAGGATAGATCATATTTTAGGTCACAAAACCAGCAGGCAAAGGGAAAGGAAGAAGCAGGCTTCCTACTGAGCAGGGAGCCCAGTGATGCCGACTTTGATCCCAGGACCCTGGAATCATGACCTGAGCTGAAGGCAGATGCTTAACTGACTGAGTCACCCAGGCGCTCCTGACAAAACAAGTCTTAAATAAATTAAAGAAGATCAAAATCATATCAAGTATCTTTTTTTGACTACAGTGGCATGAAACTAGAAATCAGTAATAGGAGGAAAATTGGAAATTTCACAAATATGTGGAAATCAAACAACACACTCCTGAACAACAGATGGCTCAAAGAAAATCACAAGGGAAATTCAGAAAATCTTGAAGTAATTGAAATAATTATGGGATGCAGCCAAAGCACTTTTATGAGGAAAGTTTGCAGTAACAAGTGCCTACATTAAGAAAAAGGAAAGATCTTGAATAAACAACGTAAATTTATATCTCAAGGAATTAGAAAACAAAGAACAAACTAAGAACAAAAATACAGGAGGAAGGAAATAATAAAGATTAGGCCAAAATTAAATGAATAGAGCATAGAAAACAATAGAAAAACAATGGGATGGGGCACCTGGGGGGCTCAGTAGGTTAAGTCTTTGCCTTTGGCTCAGGTCATGATCTCAGGGTCCTGAGATCGAGTCCTACATCGGGCTCTCTGCTCAGCGGGGAGCCTGCTTTCCCCTCTTTCTTTGTCTGCTGCTCTGCCTACTTGTGATCTCTCTTTCTTTCTCTCTCTCTCTCTCTCTCTCTGTCAAATAGATAAACAAGATCTTTTAAAAAAAAGAAAAAAAAAACAATGGGAAAAAATTAATTAAACGAATTGTTGGATTTTTTTTTTTTTTAAAGATACACCACATTGGGGCACCTGGGTGGCTTAGTGGGTTAAGCCTCTGCCTTTGATGCAGGTCATGATCTCAGGGTCCTGGGATCGAGCCCTGCATTGGGCTCTCTGCTCAGCAGGGAACCTGCTCCCCACCTCCCCTCCTGCCTCTCTGCCTACTTGTGATCTCTCTCTCTCTGTCAAATAAATAAAAGTAAAATCTTAAAAAAAAAAAAAAAAGATATACCACATTGAAAAACCTTTAGGCAGACTAACCAAGGGGAAAAGAAAAAGAAGACTCAAATAAAATTACAAATGAAAGAGGAGACATTATAACTGATAGCACAGAAATACAAACGATCATAAGAGACTACCATTAACAATCATATGCCAACAAATTGGAGAGCTAGAAGAAATGGATAAATTCCTGGAGACATAAAACCTATCAAGACAGAATCAGAAGAAAAAGAAAATCTGAACAGACTAATAACAAGTAAGGAGATTGAGTCACAGTCCAAAACTTCCCAACAAAGAAAGGCCCAGGACCAGAAGGCTTCAAGGATGAATACTACCAAAATTTAAAGCAGAATTAATACCAATCATTCTCAAACACTTCCAAAAAATTAAAGAGGAAGAAACACTTCTAAACTCATTTTATAAATCCTGCATTACCATGGTACCAAGGACAGGCCAATATCCCTGATGAACACAGATGTAAAAATTCTGAACAAAATGCTAATGAACCAAATTCAACAGCAAATTAAAAGGATCTTACAACATGATCAAGTGGCATTTATCCCTGGGCTGCAAGGATGGTTTGATATAGGCAAATCAGTAAATGTGATACACTACATCGACAGAATGAAGGATTAGAAAAATCACAATTATCTCAATAATGTGGAAAAGGCATTTGACAAAATTTGATATCCTTTTTGTGATAAAGACTTCCAACGAATTGGTTATAGGAAGAATGTATTTTGACATAATAAAGGGCATATATGACAAGCCCATAAATAATAATCTACTCAGCAGAGAAAAGCTGAAAGCTTCTCTAAAATCAGGAACAAGGTGGGGATGTTCACTCTCCCCACTCATGTTGAACACAGTACTGGAGATCTTAGCTGGGCACTTAGGCAAGAAAAAGGAATAAAAGGCATCAAATCAGAAAAAGGGAAAATTATCCCCTTTTACAGATGGTGTGATCTTATATAGAGGCACTCTAAAGACCACATCAGAACACTGTTAGAATAATGAATGCATTAAAGTTGTGATGCTCTCTGGCCGGTCTTCATGGTCAGGCAGGGCTGCAGGCTGAGCTCCACAGTTGCATGGGACTGGGGGTTGGCTTTCTGCCCAGATAAGGCCCAAGACGCTTTTTTTATAGTGGCATGGCCCTGGAAGTTGTACCTGCCACTCTTACATGTGTCCCATTGCTGAAGCTGGTCACATGGCCACACGTAGCTGCAAGAGAGGCTGGGGACATGGTCTTTGGTCAGCCACACATCTGAGGATGTCTTAATAGGAAAGAAGAGGAAAACAGGTAGAGCAGATAATTAGGTTCTTCTACCACGGGGTCCATTTTATTATTACTGTTATTATTTAAGTCATGTGTTCTTTCCTAAGTTTATTCCATTTCATAAAAAATGAATACAAAAGTAACGAAGGGAAATTAGCAAGCATGGAGTATTATTTGGAAAGGATGAGGACCAGAGGAATGGAGGGTGGTTGGTTTTTTTTTTTTTTTTCCTTTCAGTTTGCTTTTTGGTTTAAATTAGGAAATATCTCTATGGGGCAAGAGCAATTTGGAGAACATTCTAGAGAAAGGCAGTCAGGCTCTAGTCCTGGGAGAGAACAGGGAGAAGGCGGAAGAGCCCAGGGAAAGAGGAGGCTGGAAGTGTGTCTTCTGAGCCAAGAGCACCGGGCACCCTGGGAAGGCAAAAATGAGCACCTGGTGTGGCTGTGTGTCACTCTGACACCTCCACACCCTCCCCATCAGGTCTTCAGCAGTAGGAAGTATTGTCAGGTACGTGTCTGTTGTATCCTCCTTCCCTGCCCCCCACCTACTCTACCCCCAATTTAGTGCTAAGGGCAATTCGAAAGGGAAGGGAAGCTTGTAATTCGGAGGGAGCCAAGGTTCATGCTGACATATTTCTGAGAAGTTTGATAGAGACTGAAGTTGTATGTTGTAATTTTATGGTTGTTTTACGTCTAACTTGCTGATTTTCTTATTTTAGATTTAAAGGTACGATCGAGGAACTCAGTAATGAGATTTTATCTGCACGGAATTGGTTGCAACAGGAACAAGAACGGATAGAGAAAGAACTTTTACAGAAAATTGATCAGCTTTCCTTGGTCGTTAAGGAAAACAGTGTAGGTATTGATGTATGGCATAATATAGTAAAGTTACTCGTGGAGACCTGCAATGTTCATGAATAATCCATACCAACTTAGCATTGATTGATTTAGCACCACATTAAGCTGCTCAGTTGTTTCTTGCCTTAGAATCCTTTCTTTTTCTATGTTTGTTATAAAGAGAGCACTTGGGCTTGTTTTGGTTAATAAAGGCAAAGTAGAAAATTTCAGCACTTTCAGCTAAGGTGAATTTAAGTCAAGACCTTCCTGAACCAAATTGACCACCTGCATTTCTAAGTAAAACTAACTACAAACTTCATTCTACTTTGGTTGAATTTCATGATCTGGAAAACACAGTGTCGACTAGGTTTCTCCCGCTCAGCCCCTCTGTCACACTATAACCACAGAATGCAGAGTCATGGATAGCATGTCAACAAAATCTACCCTTTTTCCCCTCCATTTTCCTTCTATTTTTGCCCCACTCTCTCAGAGAATGAAGGCTTGCAGTACTGCTCAAAAGCCATCAGGAAAGCCTTGCTTGTAGAGTATTCAGAAGCTCTGAAACTGGTTTTTGGCAGCAAATATTTTTTTGGTTTGGTGATTCAGCCTGACCATCTTCCTCTCCCTCCTCTTTTCTTGCACTGCTTCCTTCTGTTGGACTTGGATGAAGCATAAGCATCAGGAGCAATTTCCATGTCTGACTCTGCTGTTTCTCAGGGCTGAGCTGCTCTCCAAGTAGACTGCATTATACAACATCAAGAGAGCTAGGTCATGCAGTAGTCCACTTACAGCTCTGTTTATAGTCTTGACCTCCAAAGCTTACCCACAGATGCAGATTCTCATAAAAACCAGGCATGTTGGAAAGAAAAGAAAATATTTAATATTTCAAATATTTCTTTAAGTGTTCTCCCATATATTATCAGATCTAATGGTTGATTTACTTAGATTCATACTATTACATTTTTGGGCTTCTGTGGTCTTTGGATAACTGTTTATTTTTACATGTGGATTGGTTAATAACTAACAGTAAACCCCAGGATAATAGTAGCTTTAATAAGACAGCATCGTATTTCTCTTTCACATAAAAGCTATCTGGGGATAGGGAATGCAGGACTGATGTGGTAGCTTATCATTCCTCAGCAATCCATGATTCTTCTGGCTCAACTCTGCCAATTCTGGAGAGTGACCCTTGTTCTCATAGTTCAATGTGGCCACTAGTGCTCCAGCCATTACATCTGAATTCCAGGAACAGAAGGAAGCCAAAAGGGATAAGGATAGGCCTCAGCTGCCTTTTAGCTTTTCCTAGAAGCTGCCACACACCCTTCTACTTATATCTCATTGGCCAGAACTTCATCTTTATGGCCAAACTAAACTCAGGAGACAGCAGAGAATGTAGTCTTAATTCCGGATGAGCTTACAATCAGCTGAAAATCAGGGGTCTGTGAAGGAAACAGGAGAGTGGATGGTTGAGCAAGCAACAAGCCACCTTTGTGATCCTCTTCCCTGCAGATTATTGTTAAATGATGCTATGACTGATGCAGGTACAGGATAGACTTTCCTTTTGGAATAACCAAGTGCAATTCTTCTCATGGATCTCAGGGAGCCAGCGAAAGGGACATGGAGAAGAAGCTCAGCCAGATGTCAGCCAGACTTGACAAAATAGAAGAAAGTCAGAAGAAGAATCTGGAAGTGCAGAGAACAAAACAGGAAGAAGAGAAAGTGCATGGGCGCATCAGCAAGCTGGAGTTACAGATGAATGAGGACATGAAGGAAATGAAAGCAGAAGTTGATGCTGGTAGGCCAAAAAGCAGATGGCTCTCATGGGCTATTTTCTTTTCTTTTCTCTCCTTTTTAAAAATTGTTAGTCTTTATTCTTTTTTAAAAATGTTTTTTATTTAGATTCAATTAGTTAACATATGATATATTATTAGTTTCAGAGGTAGAAGTCAGTGATTCATCATTTTTCTATAATATCCAGTGCTCATTACATCACATGTCCTCCTTAGTGTCCATCATCCAGTTACCCCATCCTCCAACCCCCACCCCCCTCCAGCAACCTTGTTTCTTTCCGATGATTAAGAGTCTTTTATGGTTGGTCTCCCTCTCTGATTTCATCTTATTTTATTTGTTCTTTTCTTCCCCATGTTCATTTTTTTTGAGATGAGTGAGATCATGTCAGTGAGATCCACATAACAGTGAGCTCATATGATAATTGTCTTTTTCTGATTGACTTATTTTGCTTGGAGTAATACCCTTTAATTCCATCCATATCATTGCAGATGGCAAGATTTCATTTTTTTTGAGGGCTGAGTAGTATTCTAGTGTGTGTGTGTGTGTGTGTGTGTGTGTGTGTGTGTGTATGTATCTTCTTTATCCATTCATCTGTCAGTGGACATTTGGGCTCTTTCCATAGTTTGGATATTGTGGACATTACTGCTATAAACATTGGGGCACACGTGCCCCTTTGGATCACTACATTTGTTATCTTTGGAGTAAATACTCAGTAGTACAATTGCTGAGTCATAGGTAGCTCTATTTTCAACTTTTTTCAACTTATAATTGTATTTCTTCAGTGTTGGTTGTGATCTCTCCTCTTTCATTCATGATTTTATTTACTTGGGTCTTGTCTCTTTTCTTTTTAGTAAGTCTAGCAGGGGGTTATCAATCTTATTCTTTCAAAGAACCAGCTCCTTGGGCGCCTGGGTGGCTCAGTGGGTTAAGCCGCTGCCTTCAGCTCAGGTCATGATCTCAGGGTCCTGGGATCGAGGCCCGCATCGGGCTCTCTGCTCAGCAGGGAGCCTGCTTCCCTCTCTCTCTCTCTGCCTGCCTCTCCATCTACTTGTGATTTCTCTCTGTCAAATAAATAAATAAAATCTTTAAAAAAAAAAAAAAAAAAAAAAAGAACCAGCTCCTCGTTTCATTGATCTGTTCTACTCTTTTTTTGGCTTCTATTTCATTGATTTCTGCTCTAATCTTTATTAATTCTTTTCTCCTGCTGGGTTTAGGTTTTATTTACTGTTCTTTCTCCAGCTCTTTTAGGTGTAAGATTAACTTGTGTATTTGAGATCTTTCTTGTTTCTTGAGAAAGGCTTACATTGCCATATACTTCCCTCTTACAACCAGCTGTGCTGCAGCCCAAAGGTTTTGAACAATTCTGTTTTCATTTTCATTTGTTTCCATGAATTTTTTCAGTTCTTCTTTAATTTCCTGGTTGACCCATTTATTCTTTAGTAGGATGCTCTTTAGCCTCCATGTATTTGAGTTCTTTCCAACTTTCCTCTTGTAGCATGGGTGGTTCAGTGGTAGAATTCTCGCCTGCCAACTTTCCTCTTGTGGCTGAGTTCCAGTTTGAAAGCATTGTGGTCCAAAAATATGCAGGGAATGATCCCAGTCTTTGGGTACCACTTGAGACCTGATTTGTGACCCAGGATCTGATCTATTCTGGAGAATGTTTCCTGTGCACTCGAGAAGAATGTATATTCTGTTGCTTTAGGGTAGAATGCTCTGAATATATCTGTGATGTCCATCTGGTCCAGTGTGTTATTCAAAGCTGTTGTTTCCTTGTTGATCATCTGCTTAGATGATTTGTTTATTGCAGTGAATGGGCTATTAAAGTCCCCTACTATTACTGTATTATTATCTATGTGTTTCTTTAATTTTGTTATTAATTGGTTTATGTAATTGGCTATCCCCATGTTAGGGGCATAAATATTTACAATTGTTAGATCTTCTTGTGGGATAGATGCTTAAATTATGACATAGTGTCTCTCCTCATCTCTTATTACAGTCTTCAGTTCAAAATCTAATTTGTCTGGGGACACCTGGGTGGCTCAGTTGGTTACATGTCTGGCTTCAGCTCAGGTCATGATCCCAGGGTCCTGGGATCGAGTCCTGCATTGGGCTCATTACTCAGTGGAGAGCCTGCTTCTTCTGCCTGCCTCTCCCCCTGCCTGTGCTCTCTCTGTCTTTCTATCTCTCTCTAACAAATAAATAAAATCTTTAGGGAAAAAAATTCTAATTTGTCTGGCATAAGGATTGCCTTTTTGATTTCTATTTTTTAGATTAGTTCTTTTATTTCTTCAGAAAGGGATTCTCTAGTGTCTTCTTTGCTTTTTTAAAACTAGTATCTTTATAACCATTATTCTGAACTCTATTTCCGACATTTCATTTGTATCCATACTAATTAGATCCCTGGCAGTCAGTACTGCCTCTTGTTCTCTTTTTTTGAGATGAGTGTTTCCGTCTTGTTGTTCTGTGTAGAGATGAACAGATGAACGTGAGAAAAAAATACTAAAATGGCAACAACAACCCAAGAGAAATATACACTAAATAAATGAGAAGAGACCCAAAACTGAAAAGAAGAAAATTCTTAAAAAGGATATAATCAGACAGGTGAACAGAACAGAGCACTACACTAGATCCTGAGTGTATTTTGATTGGTTTATTAGAAGAAACTACATCCCAAACTTGTAAAGAAAGAACTTATATACTTACAAAAATAAGATGAAATATATTTAAAGGATAGAATGTAATTGTAAAGATGAAAATGCAAAAAGACTTTAACAAAAAAGAAAGAAAAAGAAAGAGAGAATATGATCAGTCAGTGAAGAGAACAGAGCCATACACTAGATTCTGGGTGTATTTTGGTCTGTTAGAAGAAACTGCATCCCAAAATTGGAAAGAAAGAAAGAAAAAAATTATATATATATATATATATATATATATATATATATATATATATACACACACACAAATAAAAATAAAATACAATGAAAGGATAAAATATAACTGTAAAAATGAAAATAAAAAATATTTTAAAAAACGAGTTGATAAAATAAGAAATTGGTAGGGGGTGCCTAGGTGGCTCAGTTGGTTAAGTGTCTGCCTTCGATTCAGGTCATGATCCCAGAGTCCTGGGACTGAGTTCCACATTGGCCTCCTTGCTCAGCATGGAGCCTGCTTCTCCCTCTGCCTGCCGCCACCTCTTCCCCATTTGTGCTTGCTCTCTCTGACAAATAAATAAATAAAATCCTTTAAAAAATAAGGAATTAATTGAAAAAGAGAAAGAAATTAATATTGAGAGACTAAAGAATCGTGGGGAAAAAATAATGAATTCTATATGCTATATTCTCCTAGCGCTGGAGTTTTGCAGTTCTCTATGGTATGTAAACTTGGTTTTAGCCAGATGTTCCTGCAGATCTTCTGGAGGAGGGGCCTGTTGTGCTGATTCTCAGGTGTCTTTGTACCACCGTTGCCAGGGGGCCAGGCTAAGAAATCTGCTCCTGTTTACTCTCTATGGCTTTTGTTTCCTAAAGGCTTTCATCCTTTGGAGGATGAGAATGAATATGGCGGCCTCCCAGTCTCCAGCCCTGTAACCAGAAGCTCAGGGCCCCACTCCTCAGTGTGCCCTCAGGGAAAAGCAGTCCAGTCACTTCCCTCTCCCTGCTCTCTGTGCTTACCCAGCCTGTGACTGAGCGTTTCTGTCTCAGGCACATGAATCCATTTCTGGTCTCCAAGCCTGGCAAACTCTTATGCACACACCTGCACTGCCTCTCCCAGTGAAGGAATAGGGGTCTCATCTCTATTTGCTGCTTCCTGAGCCTGTGCTTGGAGAGCAGTCACCCAACTATGCCACAGTTCATGGTTTATGGCAACCCTGAACTGGGAGCCCATTCCTGGGCTTCCTGATTTCAACTTCCCGATTTCAATCCTGCTCTGATGCCTGGGAGCTCTGCCACTCTCGGGCTCTTCTGGTCTTCCTGTGACCCCGGGGATCATAAGACCACACCACCCCACCTAGGATCCCATCGCACTTCCCCTCCTGAGTGCTTTTCAGGCAGGGATGTCCCTCACCGGAACAGACTTCTAAAAGTTCCCATTTTGTGCTCTGCTGCTATATCACTTGCCGGTAGTTGGCTGATAGAGGCTCCCAACCCCCGCAGTTATCTTCCCACATACTGCCTTGGATTCATTTCTCTGCACCTCCTACCTTGCAGAAAGTGGTCCCTTTTCTATTTGTAGAGTTGCAGGTATTCTTTTCTTAGCTCTCTGGTTGAGTTCACAGGTGTTCAGAATGTTTTGAGAGCTATCTAGCTGAATTCCTGGGACCAGACAAAACTATGGTCTCCTAACTCCTCTGCCATCTTGGACTCCCACTCATGGGTTATTCTCAGTGGGATCTGAAAACCAGGTAATGAGCGTCCCCATCAACTACCTGTGATCCCAGCTAACAGTAATCACAGTGAGATGTCCTTAGGTGATTTTCTAAGTAGCTGTGCTGTACTGAATTAAAGCGCTGTTTCAGCTCTAAATACATAGAAAGCCACCACGAGGGACGGGCACACAAATGAACATTGCTCAGTTTGCAGCTGATGTGCACTTTCTTTCATGCCATCTGCGGGTTCGTTTCTGTTCATAGCCAGGATTATTATGTCTCAGAAATGAACCTCTATCTTGACGTGGCTTTTGAAGGCTTAATGTGGGCAGCATGCTACCATGGCAGCAAATGATTTTCCTCCTCTCCCAAGTCAACAGGGCCCATTAATTCACATTTGTTTAGAAGAAAGTTGTAAAGCTGATTTCCAGGTCTCTAGTACTGTCACGTATAAAGGACTGGTTAGACTGGCTTACACTGTGAACTTAGGAATACAGTCCTGGAACCAATACGGGGAAGTTACTTGAAGACATGTTCTAACTCAGCATGAGGCAGGAGTATCCTCAGGTCATGGGTCCTAAAAAGACACTGGTGGCCTTGTAAGCCTGAGAGCTCTTTGTGACTGAACATGTCCAAGTGGAAGCTGTTCGGTTATGGTCAGGAAAGACAAGACAGTCTTACAGGGACAGTCTTACAGTGTGATGAGGGGTGCTGCGTTATCTCCTAGCTCCTTCCAGTTCTAAGATTCCATAATTTTCTTCTGCAGAGTCTACTTTGGCCCACATGGAAATAAACGTAGTTCGTTATCCCAAGAATAGTTTTGTTGTCACTACCAAAAGTTTATTATTTTATTTTAAGTAGAAGTCACAGAGGTACCTGGGTGGCTCAGTTGGTTAAACGTCTACCTTCCACTCAGGTCATAATCTCAGGGTCCTGGGATCAAGCCCTGAATCAGGATCCCTGCACGGTGGGGAGCCTGCCACTTCCGCTGCTTGCACACCCTCTCTCTCTGACAAATGAATAAATAAAATCTTAAAAAGAAAAAAGTGGAAGTCACAGCTCAATTTATTCATTGAACTTGTGAAGATCAAAATGAATTTTTTTCTTTGTCTTTGGGGCTATTAGAATATGGTACATGAGTATTTCATCAGTGTTTAACTTCACATCATTCCTGGGGGGGGTTCGTTCCCTTCTATTCAACATGCCATTGAGGTGGTTAACATTCACCTAATCAGAAGGGCAGATAAACTTTTTAAAAATAAAAAGATTTACTTTTTCCTACTCCAAAAACAGTATTTCTTATTTTCTTAATAGGAAATAAGAAAGCACAAAATATTTTTTGAAACCCTCATAATTTCTCTCACCCAGGGGTCATCTTTATATATGTCATTTTATACATATATGTGCTTTTTCAAGTAAAAGCTCATAACATACATTTTTCACCTACTCTTTTACATGTTGTATCTTTCTATTCAATGTTATTTTTAATAAGTAATATTTATTCCTTCTATGACATGAATTGTCAATAGAGAATATTTTCTGAGAGAAAATTGTTCCTTTCCTCCTAAAGATTTATTTATTTTTAGAGAGAGAGAGAGAGTGAGCATGAGACCATGAGTGGGAGGGGCTGAGGGAGAGGCTCAGCGCTGAGCATGGAGCCCTACGTAGGGCTTGAGCCCAAGACCCTGAGATCGTGACCTGAGCTGAAATCCAGAATTGGACCCTCAACCAATCAACTGAGCTACCCAGGTGCCCCTGAGAGAAAATTCTAAATTTACTAATGAAGATGTGCCCTTTTAAAATGTATTTTAAAAACCCATAGAAATACAGAATAATACGAAATGCTTTTTGAGTGGGGATTTTTTTTTTATTTTGCTTTTTATTTTGAAATTATTTCAAATTTAGAAAAACTGTAACAATAGTCCCAAAACTATTCATCTTTCATAGAGACTAACCAATTGTTAACATTTTGGAAATTTTCTTTATCTCATTGGGTGATGAGAGCGCGCGCATGCGTCTGTGTGTGTGTGTGTGTGTGTGTGTGTAAATACGATTTTTTTCCCTAGGTCCTTTGGGAATAAGTTGCAGAAGTTACGATGCCTTTTTACTCCTTTATTATTTCAATCTATATGCCCTTAGGACAGGGCCATTCTCTTAAATAACTATAGTCCAGTGAAATATTGATGAAAAATTTTTCACTATTCAACTTTCACTGTTGTTTCCATTATAGCAGACCTTCCCTGGTCTAGGTTCTATTCCAGAATTATACAGCATAGACAATTGTCATATTTCTTTATTTAGTGTATTTTAATATGGATCAGTTCCTCAGTGATGTTACGTCATTAAAGAATCCAGGCCAAAAAAGAATCCAGGCCAGTATTTTGTGGGATGTCAGTTTGGGCCTGTTTGCTTCCTCTTAATTAGTTTCAGGGAGTGCATTTTGACAGAAATGCCACAGAAGCAGGGTGTCCCTCACTTATCAGGGAACCTTATCAGGGGTACGTGATGTTGGTTTCTCCTGGTATTGGTGAAGTTAGCTTTGATAACCTTGGTTAAAGTGGTACCTGCCAGATTTCTCCGTTGTAATAGTTCCCTCCCCACTTTGTAATTAGAAAGCAATCTGTAGGGAGATACTATAAACCTGTGTAACTATCCTGTTCCCTCTCAAACTTTTACTCCAATAGTCTTAGCATCTATTGATAATTTTTGCCCAAATCAGCTATTACTTATGTGCTGTAAAATTTGACACAACATTGTTTTTTAATATTAACTCTTGCAAAATTTACCTCTTCTTAAAGGGTTTACGGCCATCTATGAAAGCATAGGATCCCTCAGGCAAGTTCTTGAAGCCAAGATGAAGTTGGACAAGGACCAGCTACAGAAGCAAATCCAGCAGATGCAGAAGCCAGAGCCCCCCATGTGAGGGGAGCTGGGACAAGGACCTCAGAAGTGGTTTTGCTGGTGGGGCGAGAGCCAGGTGCCGCCGTGGCCAGGCGGTCACTGCCTTCAGAAGTGTTCTATTCATGGCGTGCATGTGCCAAGCAATGTGTTTTCATGGGTCTAAATGTTTACCTTAAGTCTCGAAAACACTTCCTTTAAAAGTATTAAGTACAATTTTTGCCACTCTATTTCATTTCTCTAAATTCAATGGAATAGCCTCCCAGCCCCTAGATTGGAAAGGCTTTTGTCCCTCTTCATTTTATGAATGAAAAGACTTAACGACTTTCCTTCAATGCTTGACGCTCTAGCCAAGACTTTACTATTTTGAAAAATGTCATGGTGATTTTTTTTAATTAAGAAACTAATGAATTGTCACAGGAATGTGTTAGCTCCTCACCCTAAATTAAGAGAATGTCCTGGTAGATTAGAATTCAACCCTTTAGTCCATATTTGGATTTTATTAATGTTATCTGTGCATTTCTTACATGGTTTCCTTCTTGTAAATCTTCTGTCTTTTGTAGGGATAAGGGAATTAATTTTTGGAGAACCACCCCCCCACACCACCATTTATGTAATGAAGATAGCTTAAAGATTGATAACTGCCATATACATTGCAAATTAAAATGGAAACTTAAGACAATTATCTAGCTAATACAAGGCACAATATCCACATCAACCACCTACTTATACCAGGTTTTAATATTGGAAACTTTTTTTCAATTGCCTACAGCCTGTATAGTGATAGCCATATATTTAGTAATGGAATGGTGGTTAATAGTCTGTTTATTGCACAATTAATTGTAAATCATAATAGGATGTGAGAATTTTTTAGGCTTTATGATCTCCTCTAAATGTTTCCAAAATTGGCACAAAGTGCTAACTAAGGTTTATATATACTTCTTGTAACTGTATCCTGTGCCTTGGTTTTACCACGTCAATGCACTGTATCCTCTAAAAGTTTTACAGACAAAATAGAAGGCATGATAATACATCAGAATTATGATGTAAAAATGGGATCCTATGTAATTTTTAAATGTTCTAAAAATTTTATCACTGTTAAGACATTAGTTGTTCAGTATTATTAATGAAATAGAAATTCATACTTTTGTATGGACAGAGAATCAAATTGATATTGCATTTATAACACTGTCAAGAAACTTTCATTTTGAGCAGCTTTGTAGATGATGGGTGTTTTCTTTTCAATCGCCATATTTGATTAGTCATTGAAAATTGGCGCCAGTGAAATTGTTCACCTGTGTTCGTACAAACCAATGGTGAGACACACACTGTTCTAAACTGTGAGGGTGCCCAGGAAAAAGAAAACAATTCTTTAAAGAATTTTTTAAAAAATTGTTTTTGTTTGCCAAGGACTCAGGAAAATTAAAGTATTTTCTATTTTTAGGATAAATCATAAATGAAACATGTAACTGGCTATTACTGTTTACCCATATAAAATATGCTGCTAAAGTAATAGTATTTTACAACTTCAGTGGCTGGACAAAAATTCTTTTAAAATTTGGACCTGAGAAATCCTATAAGGAATATGTCATCCAACACGTAGTTCCTTAACTTTGTCACAATTCCTTGCATCTCTATATAGGAAGATGATTTCCACTTAACAGTGAAAAAACAAAGGGGAATGCTCTTTTGCAATCAGAAAGTGAATTTCTTTTTGTGACAGAGTAAGCACATCTGGTACCGTTTTCCCTGTTGAAGCACAAGCCACAGGGCCGAGCATTACACCCCTTCCCTCTTCCATGGTCCCGGGAGGAGGAAGGGTCCGCACGTGGGCTGCCTGGGGAGAGGGGGCCAGGGGGCCAGCTGGCCTCAGGTGGAGGGCTGACGTATACAGGTGACGGCTGGCTGTCCGCTGAGATTGCTCAGGTGCTCCCGATGCTGCTCACCTCCTGTCAGGAGCTCTGGCAGGGGTTCTCCAGCCTGGCAACGTGCTGGAATGCCCCGGGGAACTCGCAGAGCTACTGATGCCCGGGCTGCCCCCTCGGCCAGCAGAGCCGCAACCTCTGGGAGGTGGGACCCAGGCATCCATAGGCATCCAAGGCCCTCCGGGGATTCGGAGGCCACTGAGGCTGGAAGGCACTGAGCCCCAGTGGACTCTTAGGACCAAAGCCTAAATGACGATCAGCTTCCGTGTTCTTTCCTTCACCAGAAATTTGCAATAAAAAAAGTAAAATTTCCAAATCCACGTGGTGTACGATTTTTAAATTTGAAAGTATTTGAGTGTGAGGCAACCTGCTGGGAACTGGAAAGTCACGGGGAGCTGCTCCGTCTGGGGTCTCCGAGGCTGCGGTGCCTTCTCACCTCTGGGCTCCTGCCAGCTGGCAGTTGCTAGGGTGTGCTGTGCACCTGTGCTGCGATGTGTGTTCACTTGTTTCATTGTAGCAGGAAGTACTGTTCAATCGCCTGTTTTGCAGATGAGAAAAGTGGGTCACCTAAAGGTTGGGCAACTTGCCCCAAATCCTGCAGCTAATACGTGGCATTCAGGATTCACACCAGGCAGCCTACTTCCACAGTCCGGGCATCTAACCAGTACGCCACTATCCTACCTCTAAAGATACATCCTTACTTCCGGCATAACTCACTCACTAGGCCACCACCTGCAGCCCCATCTCTATGGGACTTTCCACCATCAGAGCCCCTTTGCTCTTTAATGTCCCAGTTCCAAACACCTTTGAGAGGCATCTCAGTAGCTTCCCTTGGGTCAGAAGACCTCTGGTTTATTGTTGGGGCCAGTTGGTGCCACAGGACTGAGTGGTCCCAGGCATTTCAAGCCCTGTGCTTGGGCTGTCCTACGCAATAGACTACGGTTCTGTGTCCTGGGAGATGAGTTATGCTGGGTGACTGCAGAGCAGAACAGAAGAACAATTCCCTTTAAACTATGCTTATCTCACTTGGCTCTCAGCCTGAAAAAACCCACAAACCACTCACAACATCCTGGAAACTCAGTGGGAACTAGATGGGGTTCTGTCACTGTCCTCCTCTAGCTGTGTGACCTCAGGCTGTTCTCTTAACCTTTCTGAATCTCAGTTTTCTCATCTGCAGAATGGAAATTAGAATTGTTTAAAACAGGCAGCTAGGTTATAATTTTTGAAACGTTGAAGTAATTAATACGGTATTGGGTATTAAGTGGTCAAATATGGAATATGGGAGAGGAGGTATTGGTGGTGTAACATAGCAAGTATATGGGTGGGGAGTGTGGTCCATGTTTTGGCTCAAAGCATCCCATTACCTGCTGGGATCATTTATGATATCCCATAAATGAAAGTGGTATCCCAGCCTGAGATACAGAAGAGCAGTAGAGCCTGGATGGAGAGATAAGTGGACAGGACCAGAATGGAGACAGTCCCTGAATGTGGGGAAGCTCTGGGCAGATCCTCAGGCTACTCAGGCCCATCCCTGGAGCAAGCATGGCTTCCACAGGACTAAGCCTGGGAGAAGGAGCATCCACTGAGGGGCCAGTTTTGAGAGGGCTGTGATGGGTGGGATCAGACCCAGAAGGAGGAAGCAATGAATAAGCAAACTTATATATGTACTATGGAATACTATGCAGCCATAACAAGGGAAGAAATTCCAACACATGCTAAAGCATGGATGAATCTTGAGGACATTTTGTTCAGTGAAATAAGTTACAAAAAGACAAATGTTGTATGATTCCACTTGTATGAGGTATATAGAAGAGTCAAATTCATAGAAACAGAGTAGCATGATAGTTGCCAAGAGCTTGGGGTTCCGTGGGGGTGGGGAGCTAGTACTGAATGGATACAGAGTTTCAGCTAGAGAAAAGGGAAAAGTTTTGATGGTGGTGATGGTTGCAAACAATGAGAGTGTACTTAATGCACTTAATGTACTTAATGACACAGAACTATAAATTTAAAAATGGTTAGGGATGCCTGGATGGTGTAGTTGGTTAAGTGTCCAACTCTTGGTTTCGTTTCAGGTTGTGATCTCAGGGTTGTGGGATGGAGCCCTGTGTTGAGCTCTGTGCTCAGGGGGAGTCTGCTTAAGACTTTCTCTCCCTCTGCCCCCCCCCTCCGTGTGCTCTCTCTCTCTCTAAAATACATAAATCTTAAATGGTTAAACTAGGGGCGCCTGGTGACTCAGTCGGTTAAACATATGACTCTTGGTTTCGGCTTAGGTCATGATCTCAGGGTGGTGGGACTGAGCCCTGTGATGGGCTCTGTACTCAGCGGGGAGTCTGCTTAGGGCTCTCTCTCCTTCTGCCCCTCCCCCAGTCTCTCTCTCTCTCTCAAATAAATAAGTCTTTTAAAAAATATATATGGACTTTTTACTAATTTAACCATTTTTATTTATTTTTCATTTTTAAAAAAGATTATTTGAGAGAGAGAGCAAGTGAGTTGGGGGGGGGATGGAGGGAGAGAGAGAGAGAAGCAGGCTCCCCACAGAGCATGGAGCCTGGCACAGGGCTCCATCCCATGACCCTGAGATCATGACCTGAGCCGAAATCAAGAGTCGGATGCTCAACCAACTGAGCTACCTCGCTGCCCCAAAATATACATGTCTTACAAACAACAGAATAAAACAAGAGAAATGGATTCCTTGGCTGTCCAGTTAAGCCTTCAAATGAGACTGCAGCCCTGGGAGCTTTACTGTACCCTCCTGAGAGATGTTAAGTCAGAGGTACCCGACAAAGCCATGCCCACACGTCTGACCCAAAGAAACTGTGAGATAATAAGTATTTGTTATTTTAAATTGCTACATTTGGGGGCAATTTATTATATGCAGCAGTAGGAAACTGATGCACTAGCACTGGTAATCTTTTTTTTTTTTCTTTTTAAATAGTCTATACATTTATTTGACAGAGAGAGAGAGCGCACAAGCAGGGGAGGGTCAGGCAGAGGGAGAGGGAGATGCAGTCTCCCGGCTGAGCAGGGAGCCAGATGCGGGGCTCGATCCCAAGACCCTGGGATCATGACCTGAGCTGAAGGCAGAAGCTTAACCAACTGAGTCATCCAGACACCCCCGGCACTGAGTAATCTTGACAGAATGAAATGTGTATTTCTTGTGCTACAAATTACATGTTCACACATATAATCTCATTTAATACATCTTCTGAGCAGGACATGATCTGAACTTATACTAAATGGCATATATACCCTATCCCATTTAATCTTTGTAATTATCCTGTTTGGTGTGTACTATTATTTCCATTTTGTGGATGGAACAGAGAGGGAGAAGTTGAATGTTAACTAATATTACAGTTGACTCTTGACTAACAGATTTGAACTGCACAGGCCCACTTACATGTGGATTTTTTTTATAAATACAGTACTGTAAATGTATTTTCTCTTATGGTTTTCTTAATAAAATTTTCTTTTTTCTAGCTTACTTTGTTGTAAGAATACAGTATATGATACATATAATTTACAAAACAGGTGTTAATTGACTATGTTATCAGTAAGGCTTCTGGTCAACAGCAGGCTATTAATAGTTAAGTTTTGGGGAAGTCAAATGTTAAATGCAGACTTTTGACTATGTAGGGGAAGTGGGGGATGGTTGTTGGTGTCCCTAATCCCCTGCACTGTTCAAGGGTCACCTGAATATAGAAGCTGGAAATGAAACAAAGCTCATATAGCTACTTAACAGAGGAGCAGGGATTTGAATCCATATCCATATCAAAGTCTAGGCTGCCATTTTGCTTCAAGAAAGTCAACACTACACTTAAGATGATTTGTTCAATATCTAACAATAGTTTGGAAGCAGAATACTGTTTAGCTCAGTGGTTCCCAGAGTGTCCCCAGACTGGAAGGATCAGCACTACCTGGCGGCTTATTAGAAATGTAAGCTGACTGCTCCGTGCAGGCTTCCTGACTCTGGAACTCAGATGAGCTCAGCAATCAGCTTTAACAAGTCCTGCTGATGATTCTGCTGCAGGTTAAATTTGAGAATCGCTGATCTAGAACCACACTGTAATACAGTAGCCCACTTAAATTTAAATAGAATCAGAATTAAATAAATTTAAGAAATCAGTTCCACAGTTGCTCTAACCACATTTCAAGTGCTCAAGACCCACACGTAGTTAGGGGTTATGGTCTTGCCCCTCACAAATACAGAACGTTCCTATTACCGCAGAAAGTTCTATCTGATAGCTCTGGTCTCGAGTTCCTGGCTCTTTCAACGGATGACTCTGTCCAAACTCTGTACCTTCGTCTGTCAGCCTAGAATGGGATTTGGACCAGAAACTTTCCTGTGTCTCATCCCTGCAATCTTGTGTCAGTTGTCCCTGTTCACGATGATTTTTAGGTCTTTATAAGGTTTTGTCCTACCTGCTGGTTCTGATCAGCAGATGTTGCTTCTGGGGGTACTGTGTTGAGAAGGATGGGGAGGCTGGTGCCCCCTGGAAGAGCTACGGGGGGGCACTGTGTGTTGCAAGTCTGTCAGGTTCGCATCAGGACGTTCAAGGCATGTGCCTGGCAAAGTGTTGTTGTCCAGGGAAACCTCTTGAGTGATTCTGAGGCTCCCTAGTGAGAGGGACCCATCAGGCCTGGGACTAGGGTGAGGCAAAATGACGCACTTGTCTTGGAAAATTAAAAGGGATGCCAAAAACTCTGTAATTAAGATAATGTGTTAACACAGTATTTTTCAGATCAAAATTAATGCCAAAATAATGCATGATGAACAAAATTTCAATCATATCATGCAGAGCCATCATGGAACTGAGGCCAAACGGGAAGCTGTGCTCCTAAGTACAAGCCGCATGTAATTTTAAATTTTTGACGTTTTGTTCATTCCAGATTTTTTGTGTGTGTGAAGACAGATTTTTAGAAATACTGCACTGACATATTTGTCTTGATGACAAGATTTTGACTGCTCCCCCCCTTACATTTAGCATTTGAAGAGGGTGCCCCATTTCCCTCACCCTAATTGCTGCGCTGCCCAGATGTGTAGAAAAGTTGGAACTAAATTCAGGGCTCAGTTATTGTAATGAGCTTATCTCCAGAGTGTCTGATTGCTTTAAATAGATAGTCTCTGGTCTGTTTTTATCCCTAATTGCCACGCTTCGTTTAATTTTCAACTTGTGACTTAATTCTTTCTGGAACTAGTTTGAGACACAGATAAAAAGATCCGACTCCTCTTTGAGATGAGGAAGGGGAGTGCCAATGTTGGGCACCACTGGGCCTGCTCCCGGGATCCACTGGCCTTTGCTACCCCCATGTGGACGGGATTAGAAACCCCCAGGGAATTTGTTTCCGTAGGAAGAACCCACAACCAAGGAGCCCCTCAGTGGAAAGGCCCTTGGAGGCACCGGATCTCAATTCTCTCATTTTCTGGAACAGAAAACAGAGTGCTGGAGAAGTTAGAAGTGGGATTGGCAGGGCAGTAAGTACGGTAGTAATGATAGATACACTGTAACCATAATAGCGATTTAGTACCACCTCTGCACGGCTGGGCCGTGGCAGTGCATGAAACAGACCAAAATTTATACCTTTATGGGATTTTAATTCCAGGGTGAGGTGGGGTGGGGAGAGAGGATAAGCCAGCAAGAAAATACCAAGTATGTCAGACGATGGTAAGAACTTTGGAGGAAGATACAGCAAGGGCACAGGGTGGGGAGTCCGGGTGGGGGGTGGATGCGTGGAAACAGGATGGCCAGAGAATGCCTTGCTGAGAACCAAAGACCTGACAGAGAGAAGGCAGAGCCAGGTAGATACTGGCAGAAGAATTTACCTACATCTCACCATTTCTAGAAAATAAAGCTACATATAATTCAGGCATTCGGGGTCCATCTGGTTGCTAACGCTTTGTCCCCCCAGCTACGTGGTGAGTAAAGGCTTCCTCTGCTATACCCGCTGAACTGTCTCACCGTCCCTTGGCCGCGCCCCATTGCCACGCAGCCTGGGTGGCCCATTCCCTGTAGTAAATTCCCTGTTTGAAGTACCCAGTGAGGTTTCTGCTTTCCAAAAAGGACTAGGGAGAATACGTTGCCCTGTGATGATGGTGCTTTGTCCACACCTCATGCTGCTCATCCTCTGGTGCCCTGTGGCTCTTTGGAACGTTGTCATGGCCTGGGCTCTCCCACAAACCAGCAGCACCAGGAAACAGGCTAATGTTTTGGAGGATGTCCCCCGTCAAGCTCGGCACCCATCCCCACATCCACCAAGAAGTCCCAGATTGAGCAGCACCTTTGTGCATGCCCCAGGCCCCTGCTGGTAAATCAGCACCTCCCAGACCCTCACTTAGGCCCTCTAGAATCCGACCAGGACCTTGCATCTCAATGAAGTCATCATTAAAAAAGCACTCCAAGTCGGGGCGCCTGGGTGGCTCAGTGGGTTAAAGCCTCTGCCTTCGGCTCAGGTCATGATCCCGGGGTCCGGGGATCGAGCCCCGCGTCGGGCTCTCTGCTCAGCGGGGAGCCTGCTTCCTTTCCTCTCTCTCTGCCTCTCTGCCTCCCTGTGATTTCTGTCTGTCAAAATAAATAAAATCTTAAAAAAAAAAAAGCACTCCAAGAAATAAAAACTCCCACTTAAAAATGCAATGAGAATGAATGTGTGGTCCTGCCTTTGCGTGCAAAACACAGGTGGGCTGAAGTGGACGGCTGGCCGGGCTTCTCCTCCTTTTAGGGGACAGCCTCTGGTTTCTCTGGAGTACTAGCCCCTTCCCAGAGGTCCTGTTGGGGGTGTTATTCACAGAGCCCCTCCTCCCACCAAGGGGCAAACAACCCCGCTGAGCAGCTCAGACTCTGGCCTGGAAATCTGAAGCCTGAGTTGAGGGGTGCACGGTGCTCGAAGGCCTGTCCCATTCACCCGACAGCACTCGAGAGTTTCCTGCCGATGTCCCTGGAACTGGCCCCATCCCCGTGCTGAGTGTTGGGCACAGCCTTCTAATAACTGCTTTTCTGCCTGGGTTAAGCCAGAATCAATTCAACTGAATCTCTTACAAATGGAAACCTCAGTGGATACAGCGCGTCTGCGCGGGGGCTCAGCAGCCGCTCATGAAAAACGTCCCGGGGTTTCAGCGTCAAGGTTAATAAGGGCAACTAACCATTGCCGAGGACGTCCCGCGGTGCTGGGAAGGGTGTATGCATTTTCTTTTTCTTTTTTTAAAGACTTTATTTATTTATTTGAGAGAGAGACAGTGAGAGAGAACATGAACAAGGAGAAGGTCAGAGAGAGAAGCAGACTCCCCATGGAGCTGGGAGCCCGATGTGGGACTCGATCCTGGGACTCCGGAATCATGACCTGAGCCGAAGGCAGTCGTCCAACCAACTGAGCCACCCAGGCATCCCTGGTGTATGCATTTTCTCATTTAATTCAACCCTCACCAGGACTTTAGGAGGTAGTTACTAATCTCAGCTCCACTCTATCCGTGAGAGAATAAGGCTGAGAAATGAGGTAGGTTTTCTGGGGTCACACAGCTAATAAGCATTAGAATCAGAATTCAAATCCTGGTTTAGCTGACTCCAAAATAGAGCTCCTAACCACTGCTCTGTGTTGCCCCACAAGGGGCCAGTGCAATGGATGGTGGCCAAGACCGACCAGGACCTCCGGCCACGACCAGAGGAGCTAAAAGTAACAGCACATCCTTGGCTTTCTCTGGGGGAGGTCTCAAGGGTAAGCCTACATGTTAAATGCTCTGAGACAGGGCTCTGGACACTGGCTGCATATTGCAAACACCTGGGGAGCTTTAAAACTCTGATGCTTGGGAGGCCCCCGGGGGGCTTCCTGGAAGCTCAGTCCTGTGGAGTCTCTGTTGCTTTCCACTCAGGTCGTGATATCAGGTCGAGAGATGGAGCCCCACGTGCTTGGTGGGGAGCCTGCTAGGGAATCCTTCCCCCTGCTCTTCCCTGTCCTCATGCTCTCCTTCTCTGTCTCAAATAAATAAGCCTTTGAGGAAAACCAAAACCAGAACACTGCTGATGCCTGGATCCCATCATTGGTCTGGGGTGCTGCTGGGTCATGGGATTGTTTTCCAGGTTCCCAGGTGATTCTAATAAGTAGCCATGATTGCCAGCTTATTTTTTTTTTTTTTAACTTTAAAGGGGGATACTATAAACTTGCGGGTCCTGTTAAAATGCAGACTCTGATTCAGGGTGTCTGGATGGGGCCCAAGAGTCACATCTCTCACAAGCTGGGGGTGATTCTGAGTACAGGAGCAGAGAGTCCATCCCAAGTGGAAGTCTTACTCGTCAAAGTGGTGGCCAGCTGCAGTGCAGCATCTGGAGCTTGTTAGGCTTGTGGCCTCCTGGGCCCCACCCAGCCCCTCAGGGAGGGATGAGAGCCCAGGTGATTTTTATGCACAGGAGGGTGTGGAAAGCATGGAGAGCCCCTTGCGTATTTAAGGGAGTGCGGGGAGCCTGGTCAGGGGATTCCACGCAGAAGCCTGTTAGCCCCATGGAGGGATTGGAGATGTTTAGCTGGGACGAGAATGGGAAGAAGGCAGGTAAGCGTCTTGACCTTGGAGGGCCACCCCCAGGAAGGGGTGAGGGAGGCAGCTGCTGTTTTCTGAGTGCCAAAGGATGGGCCGGTCGTTCTGGAGGACTCATTTCCATTCATCGAGGAAGACACGGGCTATGCTTCTTGTCTTGTCGAGGAGGACACCATCCCCTGATCAGAGGGATTCAAGCGCTGTAAAGTCAATGACTTGTAAGCTCCCTTGTTACCCTGAAATTCGGAGCCTGTACAGTTGAAGGGGCAAGATTGTCGGGTCACTTGGGGGCGTAGTCAGCGCCCACGGAGCTGAAATGGGACACGTTCTGAGCAACAGGTACACAGTCTTGGATTGAAACTGACAAAAACTAACTTCATGCGGGGAGACGCCCGCATAGGGGAGACCTGTATCTTCTGCAGGGTTGTAGGGGAGGATATTTTGGAAGCCCCGAAATCCAGTGGAGTCAACTCCAAAGTTCTCAGGCTCCCAAGTTCCCTCCTAGGTCGTGCTGTGATTTGATACGAGGCAATGAGGTGTAGTCAGGAGACAGGTGGGCTCGGAGGAGCGAGAAAACCAGTGCTGAGGCCGAGAACTAGGGGAGGGTGTTTATCCTGCACCAGCCAGAGGAGAGAGGCTGGGATTCGGGTTTCCTGGTACGGGTCCTTTAGGCAGAAATCGTTCTCTGGAAAGGGCAGAGGGGAGCAGTAGCCCCTTTACTCTCTTGTGTGGAAGGACTAGGGTCCAGTTATTTTAACCAGTGTGAGGTCATTGTGAGGACACATGCCTGTGAATTTACAAGAGACCGAAGGACCCCTCACCCCCAGGCCAGGGGCGGGGGGTGCTGGGATGAGAAGGCCTGGGCCCTGGGTGGCTCCAAAGGTCAGAGTGTGACTTTTTAGATTTTCCTTCTTGGGCTTCCTTTTGTATGACTCTGTTCCCACGTGTGTGTGTCCGTCTGTCTGTCCTCTGTGCCTGCTGGCTCCCCAGATTCTTGACCGTTTCCACCCTGCTGCAGGTTGTCTGGACAACCGGGTCCAGCGTCCTCTTTCCTAGGTCCCCTGTAGACCAGATGGAGACCTTGGGCTGGTCACGTCCCTTCATCCTGAGCAGACTTCCCTTCCTATATCAAACACCTGGGAGAACTCTTCCTGGATCTTTCTGGATGTGCACAGTCCCCTTAGGCAACGTTGCAATTTCTTTACTGGGTAGAGTGAGACCTTCAGAGAAACCATTGTGCAGGGTTTCCAGGAGCCTGTATGTGTGAGTGCTTAGCCGGGCGGGGCCTCAGGAGCTTTTCTTGCCCCTGTCAGGGAGGCTCACCCAGGGCTTTCTTCCTGGGCTGTGTTTTGGGGTAATGGCAGTGCACAGAGGCTGTGAGGGGCGGGGGCAGGTGCGGAGCTTCAGACAACCTGAGCCAGCATGTGGAAAGGCGAGCCAGAAGGAAAAGCAGTCAGATGTGCAGCAGCAATGGGGTGGGGGGAGCTGGCCTGGGAGCTTGCCTTGGTTTTCCTGACTGGGGGACCTGCGGGGGTGGGGGGGGGGGAGGCCAAGGGAAGCCACACCAACTGAGTGACTCCCTACTGTGAAACAAGCCAGGTCCCTCACCTTTATCTCCTCGTTTAATCCTCATAAAATGCTAAATTTAGAAGTGAGAAGCTGACTCACAGAGGAGACCTGGTTGGCCCTAGATTACCCACCCAGCGAGAGCCAGAGGTGGGGGTTGCTGGGAGCTTCTTCCACCTCAGGTCAGAGCCCTCCTCCCCTGGGGGCGGGGAGGGGCACTTCCTGCTCAGGAGCCTTGGGGAACTGCTGGGACACCAGGAACCAGTCCCTTTCAGAACTGACAAAAGGCTATTGTTCTCCTGGCCCCTGACCCATTCAGGACTCTCTGGTTTTTACTTTTTTTTTTTTTTTTCTGAGCTGGTTCTTCTATTTCTAAGAAGCCGGTCTTTGCTTTCAGTTACCTTCCAGTTGGCTTTGCTGCTCATTTGTCTTGGAGGGCTCACCAGGAAGTAACTTTGCTCAAAGTAAAGTGTTCCAAATACCTTTTTTTTGGACTGAGATGAAAATTCCCTGTACCTGTCACTTGCATGTTTTCCAGCCCTCCGCCTGGGGATGTCCGTCCCCTTCAGGTGAATCCGACGGGGCATCTGAGGGCTTTCTTCCTTCACCTCAGAAGGGGAGGAGTCCCTGTCTCCTCAGGGACCATTCTTGGCATGGTTCTTCGGTTCATGCTCTCAGCTCCGCTGACCACTAAATCCCACCGGGGCACTCTGAACACTGCTGCTATTTGCCAGGGATCCCACCACAAAGTCTCTAAGAAACCCTATTTATAGGAAACTTCTTGAAGCTACAACTATTTTTCTAAATCAGGGGGAGGGGGAATGATTGTAATGGCCTCTTAGCTGATCTCCAGCAAGGCCTTCGAGCAGGCCTAGTACTTAGGTGATGTCATTTCTCCCCTCCAAACCCTCCCCTTGGAGGATTTTTCCTCTGAAATATCTACAATGATCTTACAGGTCCTGTGTTTTCTGCCATGCCCTTTGACCATTTTTTCTCTCTCTTTAGAGCTACTTAGCTCACCTGTGCTTTTTGCTCTCTTCCCCTTAGCTTGTGTGGCAGTCCTCCGAGGCAAGCCTCTCCCTACCTCAGGGCCGTTGTACTTACTGTTCCCCCAGATAGCCACAGCTTCCTTCTTTCTGGTCCTTACTCAAATGTAATTTTTTTTTTTTAAGATTTTATTTGACAGAGAGAGAGAAAGAGAGAGAGAAGCAGGCTCCCCACTGAGCAGAGAGCCCGATGTGGGACTCGATCCCAGGACCCTGAGATCATGACCTGAGCCGAAGGCAGCGGCTTAACCCACTGAGCCACCCAGGCGCCCTCAAATGTGATTTTTTTTTTTTTTTCCCCTCAGGACTTTCCTGGCAATCCCATAGATTTTTTTTTTCCTCCCTCTGGCACTTCATCCCCCCTTAATTTCCATTCCCCTTACCCCTCTGATAGGCCCCTTATTACCTGTTGCCTCTTCATTTCCACAAGGATCTTAAGTTTCCTGAGGCAGGATAGATTATTTGCTTACTTGCGGAGAATGGTGCCAAATTTAAAAGGTGCTGGAAAATATCTGTTGATATGAGTAAATGAATGACCGGGTCTCCAAGGCCATGCCTTTGGGCCGGTTATGCAACATAAATGTATGAAGCCACTGGAGGAAAAAACAATAGAGGGTGGGGAATTGAGTCCCAGACCTCCAGACCTCCTGGAGTTCAAATTCTCAAGTTCTCCTTGAGAACTTGAACTCAAGCCCAAGTTCAAAGGGCTTGAACTTGAAAAAAACTGCAGTAACATCACAAAAACTATCTTTCTCCCACTCCCGCTCTGCCCCCAATCCAAACCCTCTCTGGGGCCAAGACTGGGTGTGCCAGCCTAGCACAGGTCTGGAGCCTGGACTTGTTAGAATTGCTGTCCACGGGTGTCGAGCCTCTGTGGAGAGAAGCCTTGGTTTTCCTTGAGGGGTCTCCTAATTATTCC
The DNA here is from genome assembly GCF_030435805.1 of Mustela lutreola. Classification (NCBI taxonomy): domain Eukaryota; kingdom Metazoa; phylum Chordata; class Mammalia; order Carnivora; family Mustelidae; genus Mustela; species Mustela lutreola. The sequence continues at coordinate 46,902,631 of NC_081296.1, forward strand.
TGTGAAACTGTCATTTTGTCCGTTCTAAAGACTTTGTTGAGAGGTGCCTGGGTGGCTTGGTTGGTTGAACGTCCAATTCTTGGTTTCAGCTCGGATCATGATCTCAGGGTCGTGAGATCGAGCCCCACATCTGGCTCTGCGCAGTGCGGAGTCTGCTGGTCCTTCTTCCTTCCCCCCTTGCCCTTCCCCATCCCCAAATAAGTGAAATACTTAAAAAAAAATCCAAACTTGTTGAGACCTCATGCATGTACTGCATACCTGTAGAAATCTTGCTCCTGTCAGGTCTGTGTTTCTCAAGTTTATTTTTTGAAGATTTTATTTGAGAGTGAGCTGGAGAGCACTGATAGAGAGTAAGAGGGAGAAGCAGACCTCCGCTGAGCAGAGAGTCTGAGGCAGGGCTTTATCCCAGGACCCTGAGATCATGACCTGAGCCAGTCAGGCGCCCCCTGTTATATTTTTTGAATCAGACCCTAGGATTCATGTTACTCATTCTGTGGTTTCCTCCTTCCTCCCCAGTTGAAAGATTTAAAGTTGATTTGTAACTTTATTAAAGGCCTGAGATATGCATTCTCGATTCCATCTTATGTCCTGTCCTTCCTTTGCAGATGCTTTCTTACTCATTCCTATTTTCTGTTAGATTTTATATACCAGTTCTTCTTAGGATAAGCATGGGTATAAGCAAAGAAATGAACACTAACTTAGGCTTCCCCAAATTAAACCCATCTAGAAGAAACAATTATTTCCATCCCCCCACCCCAACCCCAACCATCACCCTCCAACTGGAGACTGGGAGAGAAATACATTTGGATCTACCAGGAAGGGAGGGTAGAGGCTACAGAGGAGATTTGGAAAGAGGTGCTAAGAGCAGGACAGTGCTCTTCCTAAAGCAAAATGAAATAGCTCTTCAAGAGTTAGATTCCAGGGGCGCCTGGGTGGCTCAGTGGGTTAAGCCGCTGCCTTGGGCTCAGGTCATGATCTCAGGGTCCTGGGATCGAGTCCCGCATTGGGCTCTCTGCTCAGCAGGGAGCCTGCTTCTCTCTCTCTCTCTCCCTCTGCCTGCCTCTGTCTACTGTGATCTCTCTCTGTCAAATAAATAAAATCTTTAAAAAAAAAAAAAAAAAAGAGATTCCAGGGGCACCTGGGTGGCTCCGGGGGTTAAGTGTCTGCCTTTGGCTCAGGTCATGATCTCAGGGTCCTTGGATCAAGCCCTGTATTGGGCTCCTTGCTCAGTGGGGAGCCTGTTTTTCCCTCTCCCTCTGCCTGCCTCTCTGCCTACTTGTGATCTCTCTCTCTCTGTCAAATAAATAAAATATTTAAAAAAATAACTTCTATAAAAAAAGAATTAGATTCCATCTCTTATTGTAGAAGGTCAGACCTCCAGCAATACACAGAACCTCCCGCAATGACCCGGCCAAACAGGCACTATGCCTGGTGTGTTAGAGGAAGTGCAGCTTGTCCTACATGGGTGTCCGAGGTGTCAAAGGGGCCTTTTTCCTGCTCCTGGTGTGTACATGATGTGGGGGTCCTGCCCCACAGTGACCAGTTGTACTACCCCCAATAAGACAGTCACTCACTGACTTAGTGGCCCTCCCTCTGGTCCCTTCTCAGGGATTTCCTGTTCGTGGTCTGGACAAATACAACCATGTGCCCGAGCCACCAGCTGGGAAGCTCCCAGCAACCGACAGTAGGGATGAGCCCTGGTGGCCTTAGGAGAGGTGATAACTGCTTCTACTCTGACTCCATCTACCCAGGGGATGCCTCCTGTCTTGCAACTTTGAAGATTTACCATACATGTGGAGTCAATGTTTAACTTTGCTTGCTTTACTCTAGTATCTATTCTACCACTTGTATTGACTTTGTGTGCACTTGTCCCTGAACTTGGCATGACAGCTTTGAAGCCCTTTATGACAATTAATGACTGCATGACTCATGCCTGCCCATAAATTCTTGTCTGTGTAAGTGAATGATCATCTCTTCTGGCTTGTTCTCTTCCTGCTTTCCTTAACACGCACACCCCTCGGATATTAAAAAGCACCTTCGAGGAGTGGGTAGCCCACCTGAAGCGGGGCTGTGCATGAATGGTCCAGAAAGAACACTTGAGACCCTTTCAGTGCTAGAAAGGGGCTTTCATGAGAGCATGGGGACAGGACCTGTGAGCAGAAAGAGTGAAGAGTCATTGATTATATGCTTTTTAGTTGGGGGTTGGGGGAATCGTGTAATTCTCTAAGGAATTTGGAAGCCAGGCTCTGAGGACCTTGATGGGTTAGCTGCCGTTAAGGTGACTGACTACTGTCTAGGGAGCCATTAGTCTTGAGACCTTTTAGCTTTGCATCCGTGGGCCATATGTTTGAAAGATCCTGCTGACCTGTGTTGGGGTAGGGGGTGCATTTATGGTTATCAGAAGGAAGTAGCCGTAACCAGAGCAAAGCTATAGTGGTAAAACATTGAAGTCCTTCTGGGAATGGTAGAGTGTTAGAATCTGTATCCCTTCAGAATCCTTGCTGGAGACTAGGAGCCTTAGCAAAGTCTGGCCTTTGTTCCTTTCTCCGCCCCCCCAAATTGTTCCCCTTTCCCCCAACAACTTTGATCCTGAAATCTTGAAGGTTGCTAAGGTTGGTCAGTCTTCTCTTTGTAACTTCTTCCTGCTGAGTAGGGGCATAGAGAGGTCCTTACGGGTCAACGTTGGTCAGTTTAGAACTGCTGGATCTAGAGTTTATCTTGACAGTCTCCTGGAGTAGGAAGGAGCCTCTCTTGGCTTGAAGGTATGGCAGTGAAGGCATTTGGGCACTGTAGAGACATTGGTGGGGGGTGGGGTGGGGAACCCAGCAAAACATTGGGTGAATTCTTCTCAAGGTCTCCCAAATATCCTGAGGTTCATGAACCTGCCAGGATGGGACATTCTTTACTCACCTGGTGAGGCTGCTGGGAACTCTGTAAGGAAGGTATTGGGCCAACAGTTCCAAGGGGCTCTATAGGCTCCGGAGTCCACCTTAATTCCTTAAAGCTGTCTGGTCCTGTCTGAGTCTATGCACGTCTCTCAAAGACCTTCCATTCTTGGTAAAGAAACCAAGGTCTCCAGTACTATCCTGTTATGAGGAGAACAGACTCCTGTTGAACTTAAGCAATAACTCCTATTGCCATGGAAGCAAGAATACTCAGAGTTTCTGAGTTCAGAGGGTTCAGGTAGGGAGAAAAGTTAAATGTTTCAATTTTTCCACAAAGGAATATTTTACCATATTTTCTGTATATTCTACATATCTTTAGATGAAAGCTTACTTAATCTGGAAGAGCAAATATTAGAAAACCAACAATATTTCAAATCAGAATTAAAAAAAAAATTCTTTTTCAGTTTATTGTGTCCCATGTTGTTCTTACTTTGTCTGAATGCAGTTTTCCCCACTAGTTCTGGAAAGTTTTTATTCAGCTTCATCTTATGATCTTAAAGATCTCAAATACCCACATTGTCAGAAGTTCTTCTACAGAATCTCTTTGAAGACCACACATTTTGCAAGAGCATCAGAACAATAATGAAATGACCAAAGGCTCAAAAAATGGCCACAGTTAAAGATCTGATATAAAAGCTCATTATAATCTTTTTTTTTTTTTTCAAGATTTTATTTATTTAACAGACAGAGATCACAAGTAAGCAGAGAGGCAGGCAGAGGGAGGAGGAAGCAGGCTCCTGGCCTAGCAGAGAGCCTGATGCGGGGCTCGATCCCAGGACCCTGGGATCATGACCTGAGCCGAAGGCAGAGGCTTTAACCCACTGAGCCACCCAGGTGCCCCAAAAGCTCATTATAATCTAACTGGCAAGGAAATCTGGTTATTTCTGTAGCATGTAACAGTTCAATAATCAGAATATGACCTCCTACCGGGGCATATCAAAACTTAAAGAATTTAATGTATTTTCTAGAACTGTTATAGCCTTTACCTATACAATACAAACTAAGTCTTACTTGTTTGACAGTACTTTTCAAGTAGCTTAATTATAAAATAAACCTAATTAGTCAAGACTTTATTTACAAACCAAATATCTGAAGTTTGTTAAAACCCTCCAAGTTTAAAAGTACATGCCTGAATAGGATTATAGATCATTATAAAATCTTAGTTATTTAACCAAGGTGACAATAAGATTCCAAAGGCAAATGGGTTATATAGTTGTTAGCAAAACCTAGCTCCTTTTTTTTTTTTTTTTTTTTTTAAACTTAGCTCCTTTAATATTGAAGTTTTTAACTTTTACTTTTTGGGGGGGGGGGCAGAAGGAGAGGGAGAGAGAATCTTAAGCAGGCCTGGCATAGAGCCTGATGTGGGGCTTGATCTCATAACCCGAACAGAAATCAAGAGTCGTTTAACTGACTGAGCCACCCAGGTCCCCTGAAGTTTTAAGTAATTGAAGACCTTATAAAGACAAAACAGAGAGGTTTATTTAAAAACAATTTTTAAAAAAAATTTTATTTATTTGACCGAGAACACAAGTAGGCAGAGAGGCAGGCAGAGAGAAGGGCAAGAAGCATGCTCCCTGCTGAGCAGAGAGCCCGATGTGGGGCTCGATCCCAGGACCCTGAGACCATGACCTGAGCCAAAGGCAGAGGCTTTAACCCACTGAGCCACCCAGGCACCCCAAAACATAGAAACTTAAGTTCTCTGGGTGACAAAAGAAAAATACCTTTTACAATTTCATACCAAGTGCCAATCAACAATCCAAGAAAACTTGGTCTTTTTACCAGAGAGTAAAGCAGACTTTGAATCTCCTTACAGTGTACTTTTAAAATCCACTTATTTCACCATTAGTCCTGACTGTGGTAAGTCCCAGTTGGTTGGGGGGGGGGGCAAGCGAATGTGGGGAGCTCTGATCAGGTCAGGCTGGCAGCCTGGGTGGTGAAAGCATTCACCCAAGGCAGAACAAACGGGAGAAGTTGATTGACTACACCTCAGGGGAGTAACGGGCAGGACAGCAAAGGAGAACATGCCTGTGGGGAGGCAGTGGTGAGGGGCCACAGTTGAAGGGCAGGGGGAGGTAGTATGGGGATGTATGGAATTCCCCCTCCCCCGCTTTTTTGGTGTGTGTGGGGGCAATCTTAGGCACTGTGCCTGGTTGTGATTGGCCCGTTAGGCCCTACGGCTATTTCCAGGTGGGTCGCTTAATGAGCCTGTTTGCATTCAGCTCAGTCTTTGTGGGCCCTTTTGCCTCGCTCTACACAGACCACATATAAATCTTTAGAATTCTGCATTCAGATTTTGTCCTAAGCCTTTATTTTTTTCCAGCTAAACAACCAGTCTCATTTTAGGACAGAATTTACTTTTTCAAAAAAAAATTTTTTACTTTTTCCTGCTCAACAAAGCTTATTCCCATTCCTTAAGTCTTATTAAAAACACATTTTGTATACAGAGTTGCTTTTATTTCCGTCAGTCTTAATTAATTACACTTATTAGAAATTTAAACCTTAGTTTTCCCAGGAGACTAAGATTTCTAAGTAGTAATTGTGAATGGTTATATCAGAATTCTTTAGATTGCAAGTTCATAAACTTTATAATTTCTAAAAACAGGTTTTCCCTTTAGTACAGTCTTTTGACAACATAAAGCATGTTTACCAATGGACCTCAGTATCTGCTTCTCTGCAGTGGGAAACCCAAAGCAGATAAATCTTCCATTAAGATCTTACATTAAGTAATTCGTATCTTTTCTCATTAGGCAAAGACTTAGATACCCAATGAATTCCATCCAACCCATCATCCAAGTAAAACTTCAAACTTTCAGGCCACCAAAGATTTTGACAGCTACTTTTACAGTTACCTGTGAAAGTCTGAGACCAGATTAACCATCATTTTAAGCCATCTTGTGTTAACAAATTGCAAGAACTAACATGAGCTTCTTTGACTTTTAGTAAACCTTGGTAGAATAAAAGTTTTGTAGTTAAGATAGGTCTTTGGAGTTGTTTTTTTTTTTCTTTTTTTAATATAATTTTTTATTTTTTATAAACATATATTTTTATCCCCAGGGGTACAGGTCTGTGAATCACCAGGTTTACACACTTCACAGCACTCACCAAAACGGTCTTTGGAGTTGTTAACATTAAAACAACAAACTCATTCATTTTCATATAGAAATATATTGTACCTGTGCCACTCAAAGTCTGTCAGTTTGTTCTTCCTAGTCCATTTATACCTGGAGCACCAATGGGGAGATCTGAAGTGGGCAGTTCAGGTCCAGGAAGGGGGTGTTCTTTGCTCCTTGATGGTGAGGAGCAAGAGCTGATAGGGCTGGAGACCCCAAGGATGGCCTAGGAGATCATCATGCAAGCTGCACACAAGGTGGCACAGAATCTGAAGGAGCAAGGTAGAGGCAGGGGAGGGGAGGTGCCTACAGCAAGGATTGCGGCCGATGCGCGGCCGATGGGTCCTGGTCCTAAGGCTTCTCAGCTTGGACGGTCCAGTGGACACACATTCTTTTTCCAGCAGCAACGATAACAAATTGGCAATCCATGTCAGGCTGGAGGAAACTGGGAACTTCCCCAAAACAAAAGTTTTGGCAGCCGCTTGGGAACATTCCTTAAAGTCCCTATCCCGAGGCAGACTAACCATAGACAACTCGCTCTAATTGTCATAACCATTAAGCTGGGAAATGCACAAGGGGAAGATCCCACCAAGAACAAAAGTAACCTGGGTCGGGACATCTGGGTGGTTCAGTTGGTTAAGTGTCTGCCTTCAGTTCAGATGATGATCCCAGGGTCCTGGGATTGAGTCCCACATCAGGCTCCTTGCTCAGTAGGAAGCCTGCTTCTCCCCAAGCATGTACTCACTTGCTCTCTGACAAATAAATAAAATCTTTAATTAAAAAAAAGTAACCTGGGTCTGTGAGGAGGCCGATTTAGGTAATCCTCAACCAGTATGTGGGAGTTCATTAGCCTGGTTAATGGCCAGACATACTCTGCAAGAGGCCCGTACTTCGAATCCTGCTTTAGGGCCGTGAAGGCCTTGCCCTGTTTCCTGCAGAAGAACTCGAACTGCTATACTGACGCTTCATGCTGCATTAGGGGGCCACTTTTCTTCCTCTCCTAAGGAATACTGAGGCCATGCAGTGTTACAGAAGAAAATGAGTCCTCTTTTTTTCCCTTAAATCTGGCAATCTGAATTGTTTCCAGTGGGTCAAAAGGCATCCCAAAGGACAGTCCTTGGGAGCTGAAGAAGGTTCATTACCAAGAAAATGCCCCTTGCCCCAGCCTTAGCCCTGCCTCCTAGGTGGTACCCACACAGGTTCGGTCAGGGATGCCTAGTTTCGAAGCAACTGAAGGCACCCCTCAAATGAAATGGCTGTGAACACAGTCTAGCCCTGGAGGAGGGATGCCAGCGACCCCCAACTTCTCCATTGCATTCTAGACCATGTATGTGTGCTGGCAAATACTGTGTCAGCAGAAGGACCTGCTGATTTTAACCCATGGAAAATACTAGGGAAGTTTTACAAGGGGAAATTACTGTTGTAATTCAAGTAATCAAGAGGGTACACTGATGAGAAAGTAAAGCTAGAAATCCACCATGGTCTAAACATTCCAACACATGTAGTCTTTACAGCCAGCTTCCCTAGGAGCTGGTCCCTGGTTGGATGTTAATTCAATCAGGCATTGGTGTTTTGTTTTTGTTTTTAAGATTTTATTTATTTGACAGAGATCACAAGTAGGCAGAGAGGCAGGCAGAGAGAGGGAGAAGCAGGCTCCCTGCTGAGCAGAGAGCCGGATGCGGGTCTTGATCCCAGGACCCTGAGACCATGACCTGGGTTGAAGGCAGAGGCTTAACCCACTGACCCACCCAGGTGCCCCCATCAGGCATTGGTTTGAGCTAGCTCTGAGCAGAGACCTCCTAGCCAGAAGCAGCCAGACCAGGGATGAGGAGGGGATCTCACACAGGAGTCTTGGCGATTGGCAGCGGTCTTATTATGTGCTTGTCCGGTGCCCAAGAAAGGTCAATTTTTATAAGAATAGGAATAGAGCATCAAGTTTGTGGGTCTCCTTACCATTGCAGCCAGTGTACTAGCTTCTAGACCAAAGGCAGGCTTTTATTCCTCCCCACGGACTAGCCACCGGCTAGAGGATTGCCGCCCGAGCTATCGACACGAAGTTGTTCTAATAAGACTGCACTTGAAAAGCCCCTGGAACAAAAGCAAATGGAGAGAAGGAGGGAGGTGTAATTCACAAAGTTTGTACCGAGGTTCAAAGATGGGAACACCGGCCCCATGTTGGACACCAAAATGGTGTGGGGCCCTGAGAGAATTATCAAGAAAGAATTCTTGAGATCTTTTACGTGCAAAACGGTGCTTTTATTTTAGCTTGGGAATGGAACCTGTGGGCAGAAAGCACTGCCCTGAGATTGTGAGGAGTGATGGATTATATACTTTTTAGTTAAGGGATTTGGAAGCAAGACTTCCAGGACCTGGAGGGGTACTGTTAAGATACTGGTGGCCCATATGTTTGAAAGAGGATTGCTAACGTATATCTTGGGTGGGGGTGTTTACAGTTGTCACAGACAAGTAACATTAACCAGAACAGAGCTATTAAATGGTAAAACATTAAAAGAAGTCCTTGTGTGAGTGTTAGAATCTGTATGCCTCAGGAATCCTTGGAGACCACAAGCCACGGCAAAGTGGGGCCTTGGTTTCTTTTTCTGCCATCATACCTATCTACCTTTTCTTCAGGCAGGTACCTAAATAAACTCCTTCAACTCTATATTCTAGCTCCCTGGGGCCAGAATCCAGTACATATTTATCCAGCACCATCTGTGTGCCACATACTGTTGTAGGGCCTGGGGACACAGTAGTGAGCAAAATGACCTCTCCTTGCTCCCACAGAGCAAATGGTGCAGTGGGGAGAGACCATAAATGCAGTCTGTGTTGAAAAGGACGATGGAGGTAAATCAGGAGAGGGCCGAGGAGGTGGTGTGTGGGTGCGTGTGGTTGTAATCTGAAAGTGGGTGACCAGCAAAGGTTCCCCTGAGAAGAGGAAAAAAATGAAACAAGATGAAACTAGAGAGGGAGACAAACCATAAGAGACTGTTAATCTTAGGAAATAAACTGAGGGTTGCTGGAGGGGAGGGGAGTGGGGGATGGGGTAACTGGGTGATGGACATTGGGGAGGGCATGTGATATAATGAGCACTAGGTATTCTATAAGAATGATGAATCACAGACCCATACCCTGAAACAATAATCTATGTTAATTAATTGAATTTAAATTTTAAAAAAGGTGATGTTTGAGTCCTAAAGCAGAGAGCCATGCAGAGAGGCAAGGATGGCTCAGGGCATGATACAGACGAGTATAAAGGCTGTGGGGGAGGGGGATGTGGGTGTCCCAGGAACGGCTAAGAGACCCATGGCTCCTAAGAGGGGCAGAGAAATGTGTTGAGAGCTATTGGGGGAGGCAGGTTATGTGAGGCCTTATTGGGCCTTGTAAGGGATTTGGCGTTGGCTGAGTTGGCACCTGTCATGAGCAGAGGAGTGACATACCTGTGTTATGTTCCCTGTAACTGCTGTATGGAGAATAGCCAGGGTCAAAGCCAGAAGCAGGGAGCCCCATTAGAAGGTGGCGTGGCCTGAAGGTGGTCATGCAGAGAGGTCAGGCAAGCTCTCTTGGATGATGGCTGGTCTGCTGTTTTCAAACCATCTAATGGTGAAAGTTCTAAATTAGGCGGCTCTCATTTAATTTTAAAGTTTTGTTTTTTGTTGTTGTTGTTTTTTTTTGGTTTTAATTTGAGAGTGAGAGAGCGAGAGAGAGCATGAAAGTGGAGGTCAGAGGGAGAAGCAGACTCCCCATGGAGCTGGGAGCCTGATGCAGGACTTGATCCTGAGACTCTGGGATCATGACCTGAGCCATAAAATCTTTAAAAAAAAGAATAGATTCCAATAAATGGATGTTTGGTTCTATTTGGAATGATGAAAGTACTACTGGTGAATTGTGTTATATTCTGTAGCAGTGTCTTACTTATACAGACTGTTTTTTTTTTTTTTTAAGATTTTATTTATTTATTTGACAGAGAGAGATCACAAGTAGGCAGAGATGCAGGCAGAGAGAGGGGGAAGCAGGTTCCCCGCTGAGCAGAGAGCCTGATCTGGGGCTTGATCCCAGGACCCTGAGATCATGACCTGAGAGCCAAAGGCAGAGGCTTAACCCACTGAGCCACCCAGGTGCCCCTGGGTTCTTTTTTTGTTGTTGTTGTTGTTTTTGATGGCTTTATTTTCAACTCACTCATGACATAGATACAGATACCATTATCCATTTTACTTTAAGCAAAGTAATGCACAAGATAACCTAGAAATCAGACAGAACCAAATGGTATGAAAGTGAGAGACGTGACTCCTGGCTCCTCTCTGCCTTGTCTCTCAGTCTGTGGATAAGGTCTCCAGCACATGAGACCATGGAACTTCTCCACCCAAGCAGGGTCAGCACAACATGTTTTGCTCTGTATTTCTTTGCTTCCTGATTGATTCTTGGTGCCCTTGCCATACTCCTACATGGGATATATCCCCCTTCTTTTTATTGTCTCCACAGAATTCCAAGCTATGGATGTATCTTATTTAAAAAATTATTTAAAATTTATTAAAATTATTAAAAATTATTTAAAAACATTTTTAAATAATCTCTATGCCCAGCATGCCACTTGAACTCACAAACCCCAGGAGTCTCACCCTCCCCTGACTGAGCCAGCCAGGCACTCCTAGATGTACCCTATTTTAAATAAATTCAAATCTATATTTAATATTAATAATATCACATACATTATAATATATAATATATAACAAATATATTAATATTTAATATGTTTAATAAATAAATTTAAATTCGTATTGTTTATATTTAAATTTAATTTAAATAAATTTAAAATTTAAATCCATTTAAAATAAGATCTGAATCTTGGGAGATAGAGTTAGTGTCATTTTCTCATTTCATGGGAAAACTCCAGTTCCCAGAGACTAGCCCTGTGTTTTGCAAGCAAGGATAAGTACTGGGTCTAGGTTTTCTGACCCCTTTCTTCTTTCTATTTTAATCAAGAGCATTAGGAGTGAGAGGAACAGAAAGCAAGTTCACTTGTTCCCAATATAGTGCGGGATGGGCTCTCAGACTATCAAGGAGCCACATGGGGAAATCTGGGGCCTCTCCTGATGGCCATCCACCCATTCCTGTCAGTAAATAATCTGCTTTTTATCTTATCTACTTGCTAGGTTTCTTACTGGAAAAACTCTGACATTAGGGGAGCAGTTAAGCTGTAAGGTTGGAGATCCCTTAGAGTGACTGCAATAGTCACAGTCCTGAGCCACTTCCCATTTGAATTTCTTTCTTTCTTTTTTTTTTTTTTTAAGATTTTTATTTATTGGGGCGCCTGGGTGGCTCAGTGGGTTAAGCCGCTGCCTTCGGCTCAGGTCATGATCCCAGGGTCCTGGGATCGAGCCCCGCATCGGGCTCTCTGCTCAGCCGGGAGCCTGCTTCCTTCTCTCTCTCTGCTTGCCTCTCTGCCTACTTGTGATCTCTCTCTGTCAAATAAATAAATAAAATCTTTAAAAAAAAAAAAAAAAAAAAAAAAAAAAGATTTTTATTTATTTATTTGACAGATCACAAGTAGGCAGAGAGGCAGACAGAGAGAGAGAGAGAAGCAGGCTTCCTGCTGAGCAGAGAGCCCAATGTGGGGCTCGATCCCAGGATCCTGAGATGACCTGAGCGGAAAGGCTTAACTTCCTGAGCCACCCAGGGACAACCCCCACTTCCCCCAGCCCCATTTGAATTTCTATTTGTCCTTTCCTCGGTAGGGTAAGAGTGCTGGCCAGGATGGCCTACCTTAGCAAAAGTGAAGGGCATACCTGGCAAGGAGGTTCTTCCCTTTTCATACAGGTTTTTTATTTTCAAAATTGAGTCCTAACTCTCTGATTGTAAAAATTGTGTTCATTATAACACATATATATGTACACTACATGTGTATATAAAATAAATTTTTCCACGTAATTCTTTTAATGCAGTGACACACCACTAACCACGTATATCTGTCTTTCCAGGCGTTTCGGTGTGTCTGTGTGTGAAAATATGTGACTTTCTTATAAAGATGAATTATTAGGGTGCCTGGGTGGCTTGTTAGTTAAGCGACTGCCTTCGGCTCAGGTCATGATCCCAGAGTCCTGGGATTGAGTCCTGTATTGGGCTCCCAGCTCCATGGGGAGTCTGCGTCTCCCTCTGACCTTCTCCCTTCTCATGCTCTCTCTCTCTCTCTCAAATAAATAAATGAATTTTTTTTTTTTAAAAAAAGATGAATTGTTAGTCCTATTCTCCTACACCTGTCTTCACTGACCACATGTCATGGCTGTTTTTCCAGGCTGTCTTCCTCTATGCTCTGCTTCATTTTTTAAACTCCAGATTACTGTTAAAATGTTCTCATGACTTCCTAATCTGTTATAGTCTGGAAGTACCATAATGTATTCATGGCTATTTTAATTTTTTACTCTTTAAAATAGAATCCTGGGGTACCTGGGTGGCTCAGTGGGTTAAAGCCTCTGCCTTCGGCTCAGGTCATGATCCCAGGGTCCTGGGATCGAGCCCCACATCGGGCTCTCTGCTCAGCGGGGAGCCTGTTTCCTCCTCTCTCTCTCTGCCTGCCTCTGCCTACTTGTGATCTCTGTCTGTCAAATAAATAAAATCGTTAAAAAAATAAAATAGAATCCTAATGAAGATACATGCATGCATTTTAGGTGCTCAATTTTTTAATTCCTCATAGCAGGAGAAACAGACCAATCTTTCAGGCTAGAAGTCAGGGGAGCCAATCTTCCTTTCCAGCTCTGCTATCTTAGCTGTGGTCTTGCTCTGTCATGTGATAGTAGGCCATTCCCTTTACTGCTCTGGAATTTTTACCCAATTGCACAAAATACTTTAAAGGTGTCCATAATAGGGGCGCCTGGGTGGCTCAGTGGGTTAAGCCGCTGCCTTCGGCTCAGGTCATGATCTCAGGGTCCTGGGATCGAGTCCCGCGTCGGGCTCTCTGCTCGGCAGGGAGCCTGCTTCCTCCCCTCTCTCTCTCTCTGCCTGCCTCTCTGCCTACTTGTGATCTCTCTCTGTCAAATAAATAAATAAAATATTTAAAAAAAAAAAAAAAAAAAAAAAAAAAAAGGTGTCCATAATAGAGTCCTTGCTACATGGATGGGATCTGATCCCCGACCACCATGATGACTGAGCAAGACATGTATCTGGTCTCCAAAAGCATTCCTTTTTAAAAAAATTTTTTTAAATAAACATATAATGTATTATTAGCCCCAGGGGTACAGGTCTGTGAATCGCCAGGTTTACACACTTCACAGCACTCACCATAGCACATACCGTCCCCAATGTCCATGACCCCACCACCCTCAGTTTCTTTTGTGACATTAAGAGTTTCTAATGGTTTATCTACCTCCCAATCCCATCTTGTTCCATTTATTCTTTTCCTACCTCTTAAGCCCCACACTTTGCATCTCCACTTCCTCATATCAGGGAGATCATATGATAGTTGTCTTTCTCTGATTGACTTATTTCACTCAGCATAATACCCTCTAGTTCCATCCACGTTGTTGCAAATGGCAAGATTTCATTTCTTTTGATGGCTGCATGGTATTCCATTGCATATATATATATATATATATATATTTATTTATTTATATATATATTGCATCTTCTTTATCCATTCATCTATTGATGGACATCTAGATTCTTTCCATAGTTTGGCTATTGTGGACATTGCTGCTCTAAACATTAGGGTACATGTGCCCCTTCAGATCACTATGTTTTTATCTTCAGGATAAATACCAAGTAGTGTAATTGCTGGGTCATAAGGTAGCTCTATTTTCAACATTTTGAGGAACCTCCATGCTGTTTTCCAGAGTGGTTGCACCAGCTTGCATTCCCACCAACAGTGTAGGAGGATTCCCCTTTCTCTGCATCCTCGCCAGCATCTGTCATTTCCTGACTTGTTAATTTTAGCCATTCTGACTGGTGTGAGGTGGTATCTCATTGTGGTTTTGATTTGTATTGCCCTGATGCTGAGAGATGTGGAACATTTTTTCATGTGTCTTTTGGCCATTTGGATGTCTTCTTTGCAGAAATGTCTGTTCATGTCCTCTGCCCATTTCTTGACTGGATTATTTGTTCTTTGAGTTTGCTAAGCTCTTTATAGATTTTGGATATTAGCCCTTTATCTGATATGTCATTTGCAAATATATTCTCCCATTCTGTCAGTTGTCTTTGGGTTTTGTTAACTGTTTCCTTTGCTATGCAAAAGCTTTTGATCTTGATGAAGTCCCAATAGTTCATTTTTGCCCTTGCTTCCCTTGCCTTTGGCGATGTTCCTAGGAAGATGTTGCTGCGGCTGAGGCCAAAGAAGTTACTGCCTCAAGGATTTTGATGGATTCCTTTCTCACACTGAGGTCCTTCATCCATTTTGAGTCTATTTTCGTGTGTGGTGTAAGGAAATGGTCCAATTTCATTTTTCTGCATGTGGCTGTTCAATTTTCCCAACACCATTTATTGAAGAGGCTGTCTTTTTTCCATTGGACATTCTTTTCTGCTTTGTCGAAGATTAGTTGACCATAGAGCTGAGGGTCTATTTCTGAGCTCTCTATTCTGTTCCATTGATCTATGTGTCTGTGTTTGTGCCAGTACCATACTGTCTTGATGATGACAGCTTTATAATAGAGCTTGAAGTCCAGAATTGTGATGCCACCAACTTTGGCTTTCATTTTCAATATTTCTTTGGCTATTCAAGGTCTTTCTTGGTTCCATATAAATGTTAGGATTATTTGTTCCATTTCTTTGAAAAAAAATGAGTGGGATTTTGATAGGGCTTTCATTAAATGTGTTTATTGCTTTAGGTAGCATGGACATTTTCACAATATTTGTTTTTCCAATCCAGGAGCATGGAACATTTTTCCATTTCTTTTAAAAATTTTTTTTAATTTTTATTTTTTAAAGATTTTATTTATTTATTTGACAGACAGAGATCACAAGAGGCAGGCAGAAAGAGAAGAAGGGAAGCAGGCTCCCTGCTGAGCAGAGAGCCCGATGCAGGACTCAATCCCAGGACCTTGAGATCATGGCCTGAGCCAAAGGCAGAGGATTTAACCCACTGAGCCCCCCAGGTGCTCCCATTTTTCCATTTCTTTGTGTCTTCCCCAATTTCTTCCATGAGTACTATATAGTTTTCTGAGTATAGATTCTTTGCCTCTTTTTTTTTTATTTGACAGAGAGAGATCACAAGTAGGCAGAGAGGCAGGCAGAGAGAGAGGAGGAAGCAGGCTCCCTGCTGAGCAGAGAGCCTGATGCGGGACTCGATCCCAGGACCCTGAGATCATGACCTGAGCCAAAGGCAGCGGCTTAACCCACTGAGCCACCCAGGCACCCAGATTCTTTGCCTCTTTGGTTAGGTTTATTCCTAGGTATCTTATGGTTTTGGGTGCAATTATAAATAGGATGGGCTCCTTAATTTCTCTTTCTTCTGTCTTGTTGGTGTAAAGAAATGCAACTGATTTCTGTGCACTGATTTTATATCCTGACACTTTACTGAATTCCTGTACAAGTTCTAGCAGATTTGGAGTGGAGTCTATTGGGTTTTCCACATATAATATGTCATCTGCAAAGAGTGATAGTTTGACTTCTTCTTTGTTGATTTGGATGCCTTTAATTTCTTTTTGTTGTCTGATTGCTGAGGCTAGGACTTCTAGTAGTATGTTGACTAGCAGTGGTGATAGTGGACATCCCTGCTGTGTTCCTGACCTTAGTGGAAAAGCTCTCAGATTTTCTCCACTGAGAATGATAATTTACGGTGGGTTTTTCATAGATGGCTTTGATAATATTGAGATATGTGCCCTCTATCCCTACACTTTGAAGAGTTTTGATCAGGAAGGGATGCTGTACTTTGTCAAATGCTTTTCCAGCATCTATTGAGAGTATCCTATGGTTCTTGTTCTTTCTTTTATTAATGTGTTGTATCACATTGATTTGCGGATGTTGAACAAACCTTGCAGTCCTGGAATAAATCTCACTTGGTCGTGGTAAATAATCCTTTTAATGTACTGTTGAATCCTATTGGCTAGTATTTTGGTGAGAATTTTTGCATCTGTGTTCCTCAAGGATATTGATCTGTAGTTCTCCTTTTTGATGGGATCCTTGTCTGGTTTTGGGATCAAGGTGATGCTGGCCTGATAAAATGAGTTTGGAAGTTTTCCTTCCATTTCTATTTTTTGGAACAGCTTCAGGAGAATAGGAATTAATTCTTCTTTAAATGTTTGGTAGAATTCCCCTGGGAAGCCATCTGGTCCTGGGCTTTTGTTTGTTTGGAGATTTTTTTTTTAAAGATTTTATTTATTTGACAGAGAGAGATTACGGGTAGACAGGCAGGAAGAGAGAGAGGTGGACGAAGGCTCCCTGCTGAGCAGAGAGCCCGATGCGGGACTCGATCCCAGGGCCCCGAGATCATGACCTGAGCCGAAGGCAGCGGCTTAACCCACTGAGCCACCCAGGCGCCCCTGTTTGGAGACTTTTGATGACTGTTTCAATCTCCTTACTGGTTATGGGTCTGTTCAGGTTTTCTGTTTCTTCCTGGTTCAGTTTTGGTAGTTTATATGTCTCTAGGAATGCATCCATTTCTTCCAGATTGTCATTTTTGTTGGTGTAGAGTTGCTCATAGTATGTTCTTATATTTGTCTGTATTTCTTTGGTGTTAGTTGTGATCTCTCCTCTTTCATTCATGATTTTATTTTTATTTATTTGGGTCCTTTCTCTTTTCTTTTTGATAAGTCTGGCCAGGGGTTTATCAATCTTATTAATACTTTCAAAGAACCATCTCTTAGTTTTGTTGATTTGTTCTGTTGGGTTTTTTTTTGGGGGGGGTTCTATTTCATTGATTTCGGCTCTGATCTTTATGATTTATCTTCTCTTGCTGGATTTGGCTTTTTTTGTTGTTCTTTCTCCAGCTCCTTTAGGTGTAGGGTTAGGTTGTGAATTTGAGACCTTTCTTGTTTCTTGAGAAAGGTTTGTATTGTTATATATTTTCTTCTCAGGACTGTCTTTGTTGTGTCCCACAGATTTTGAAGAATTGTGTTTTCATTATCATTTGTTTCCATGAATTTTTTCAATTCTTCTTTAATTTCCTGGTTGACCCATTCATTTTTTAGAAGGATGCTGTTTAGTCTCCATGTATTTGGGTTCTTTCCAAATTTCTTCTTGTGCTTGAGTTCTAGCTTCAGAGCATTGTGGTCTGAAAATATACAGGGAATGATCCCAATCTTTTGATACTAGTTGAGACCTGATTTATGACCCAGGATGTGATCTATTCTGGAGAATGTTCCATGTGCACTGGAGAAGAATGTGTATTCTGTTGCTTTGAGATGGAATGCTCTGAATATATCTGTGATGTCTATCTGGTTCAGTGTGTCATTTAAGGCCTTTATTTCCTTGTTGATCTTTTGCTTGGATGATCTGTCCATTTCAGTGAGGGGGAGTGTTAAAGTCCCCTACTATTATTGTATTATTGTCAATATGTTTCTTTACTTTTGTTATTAATTGGTTTATATAGTTGGCTGCTCCCACGTTAGGGGCATAGATACTTAAAATTGTTAGATCTTCTTGTTGGACAGACCCTTTGAGTATGACATAGTATCCTTCCTTATCTCTTATTATAGTCTTTGGCTTAAAATCTAATTGATCTGATATAAGGATTGCCACCCCAGCTTTCTTCTGATGTCCATTAGCATGGTAAATTATTTTCCATCCGCTCACTTTAAATCTGGAGGTGTCCTCAGGTCTAAAATGAGTTTCTTGTAGGCAGTATATTGATGGGTTTTGTTTTTTTTATCCATTCTGATACCCTGTTTCTTTTGATTTGGGCATTTAGCCCATTTACATTCAGGGAAACTATTGAGATATGAATTTAGTGCCATTGTATTGCCTGTAAGGTGACTGTTACTGTATATTGTCTCTGTTCCTTTCTGATCTACTTCTTTTAGGCTCTCTCTTTGCTTAGAGGACCCCTTTCAATATTTCCTGTAGAGCTGGTTTAGTGTTTGCAAATTCTTTCAGTGTTTGTTTGTCCTGGAAGCTTTTTATCTCTCCTTCTATTTTCAATGATAGCCTAGCTGGATACTGTATTCTTGGCTGCATGTTTTTCTTGTTTAGTGCTCTGAATATATCATGCCAGCTCTTTCTGGCCTGCCAGGTCTCTGTGGATTAGTCCGCTGCCAATCTAATATTTTTATCATTGTATGTTACACTTTTTATCCTGGGCTGCTTTCAGGATTTTCTTTGTCCCTAAGATTTGTAAATTTTACTATTAGATGATGGGGTGTGGACCTATTCTTATTGATTTTGAGGGGCGTTGTCTGCACCTGCTGGATTTTGATGCTTGTTCCCCTTGCCATATTAGGGAAATTCTCTCCAATAATTCTCTACAATATACCTTCTGCTCCCCTCTCTCTTTCTTCTTCTTCTGGAATCCCAATTATCCTACTGTTTTTGTCTTCTGGTATTACTTATCTCTTGAATTCTCTCCGTGTGGTCCAGTGGTTGTCTCTTTTGCTCAGCTCCTTTTTTCTCTTTCATTTAGTCTTCTATGTCACTAATTCTTTCTTCTGCCTCATTGATCCTAGCAGTAAGAGCCTCATTACTGAGGTGCCTCAGATTGCACCTCATTAATAGCTTTTTTGATTTTAACTTGGTTAGATTTTAGTTTTTTTATTTCTCCAGGAAGGACTTTTATTTCTCCAGACAAGGTTTCTCTAATATCTTCCATACCTTTTTTGAGCCTGGCTAGAACCTTGAGAATCATCATTCTGAACTCTAGATCTGACATAATACCAATGTCCATATTGATTCTGTCCCTAGCCTTTGGTACTGCCTCTTGGTTTTTTTTTTTTTTTTTTTGTTTGTTTGTTTTTGTTTTTCGGTTTTTTTTTTTTTTTTTTTTTGTTTTTTTTTTTTTTTTTTGGTGTGTGTGTGTGTGGTGAGTTTTTCAGCCTTGTCATTTTGTCCAGATAAGAATATATGAAGGAGGGGCGCCTGGGTGGTTCAGTGGGTTAAAGCCTCTGCCTTCGGCTCAGGTCATGATCCCAGAGTCCTGGGATTGAGCCCCACATTGGGCTCTCTGCTCAGCAGAGAGCCTGCTTCCTCCTCTCTCTCTGCCTGCCTCTCTGCCTACTTGTGATCTCTGTCAAATAAATAAATAAACAAAATCTTAAAAAAAAGAATATATGAAGGAGCAAATAAAATACTAAAAGGGTGGCAAAGACCCCAGTAAAGTGTGCTTTAACCAAATGAGAAGAGACCCACCCCATCATGGGAGAGGGGGAGAAAGTGGGTAAAAAGAAGTTCCGAAAAAGAAATTTAGAAAAGAAAACAAATAAAATTTAAAAAAGAAAAAGTAAAAAAGAAAAAAGAAAATAAAGGAATAAAAAAAGAAAGAAAAATAAAAAAA
Source organism: Mustela lutreola (assembly GCF_030435805.1). Lineage (NCBI taxonomy): Eukaryota > Metazoa > Chordata > Mammalia > Carnivora > Mustelidae > Mustela > Mustela lutreola. The sequence continues at coordinate 46,922,091 of NC_081296.1, forward strand.
AGAAAACAAATACAAAAAAGAAAAATTATATATATATATATTAGACTGGTGACTAGAACAGGGTCACCCACTTAATTTTGGGAGTATTTTGGTCTCTTAGACGAAACTACCTCCCAAAATTTTAAAGAATGAAGAACATATATAAGGGTAAACACAATGAGGGAATGGAATATGAGTATAAAAATGAAAAAGAATTTATTTCTAAAAAAGGAGTTGTAATTTCTAAATTTCTAAAAAAGGAGTTGATAAGGTAAGTTCGTTGGGAGAATAAAGAAAAAGGAAGTGGAGAGAATTAGCTTGGGCTGGAGGCCAGAACAAGCCTGGTGCTAGATTTAGGGTGTATTTTGATCTATTAGAAGAAGTTGTACCCCAAATATTTTAGAAGAAAAAGCCGTATGTGTATACAGAAAATAAAGTTAGATACAATGAAGGATAAAATATGACTATAATAATGAAGGTTCAAAAAAGTTTTTTTGCTTTGTGAAAGGTATTTTTAAGATAAACTAGTTAAAAAACGTTAAAAGAGGAAAGGATAATAGTTAAAAAAAAGTTAGAAGAGAAAAAATAAACAAAATTAACTTTGCAAGACTAAAGATTCATGGGCAGAAAGCCATGAATTCCATGCTTTGCTTTCTCCTTCTCTGGAATTCCACTGTTCTTCTTATACGTGAACTTGGTCTTGGCTGGATTTCTTGTTGATCTTCTGGGGGAGGGGCCTGTTGTAGTGATTCTCAAGTGTCTTTGCCCCAGGTGGACTTGTACTGCCTTTACCAGGGGCAAGGCTAAATAATCCACTTGGGTTCGGTTCGCTTTTGGGAACTTTTGTTCCTTGAATGCTTTCCGTAGAGTTCCAGAGGACGGGAATGAAAATGGCAGCCTCCAATCTCTGACCCGGAAGAGCCAAGAGCTCGGGACCCCACTCCTCAGTGCGCCCTCAGAGAAAAGCGCTCAATCACTCCCATCTCCCTGGCCTCTGGCTGCGCTCTGAGCTCACCCAGCCTGTGACTAAGCATCTCTGTCTCTGGCACACAGCTCCGCCTGGAGTCTCCAAACCCTGTAAATCCTTGAGCTCTTCTGGGGGGTTCTCCCCAGATCTTGTGGGGACTCCACTCACAGAGCAGTGGTTTGTGTCATGGATTACAGTTCAACCCCAAGTTGAGAGCTCACTAGGCTTTGTCTCTATAGCCGGCTTCCCTACTCTAATACCTGATCCTTCTGTGGCGCTGTGGGACCTGACGCCACATTTTCCCCACATGGGCTTCACCCCAGTTTAGCCTCTGGAGCGATGTCCTTCAGTGGAGCAGACTTTTAAAAGTCCTGATTTTGTGCTCCATTCCTCCGCCACTTGCTTGGAACCAGCCCCTCCCTCCATTGTCTATCTTCCTGTAGCATTGGAGTCACTTCTCTGTGGGTCCTACCTTTCAGAAAGTGGTCGATTTTCTGTTTCTAGAATTGTTGCTCTTCTTCTCTTCGATCTCCTGTTGGATTTGTAGGTGTTCAGAATGGTTTGATAAACTATCTAGCTGATCTGCTACCTGATGATGCTAGCTGATCTGCTACCAGTCTACTACTTCTCTGCTATCTTGACTCCCACCCCTCCATTCTAATCCTGGAGACTTGGCCCATGCAAGTGGGGTCTTCCCCACCATCTTCCCACCTCAAAGACCAGGTATTTTTTTTTAATATTTATTTATTGAAAAAAAATATATTTATTGACTGAGAGAGAATGTTAGAGCGCACACAAGAGGGAGAGGGAGAAGCAGGTTTCCTGCTGATCAGGGAGCCCAATGTGGGGGCTTGATCCCAGGATCCTGAGATCATGACTTGAGCCGAAGGCAGACGCTTAACTGACTGAGCCACCCAGGCGCCGCCAAAGACCAGGTCTTAATGGGAAAGGATGGCAATTCAGGAATGGCATTAATGCATGGAGGTGGGAAAATGGCAAGAGTATTTGGGGTGGTGAGGAGCACAATGGGCTAAGAAGTTCAGGTGAGTTAGTGATGAAATCAGAAAGGCAGTTTGGTAGGATCTTGAATGTGTCAAGAAAAGGAATGTGGACTTGATCCAAAGCCAATGAGAAGCCCTGGAAGAAGAGGGTGGGGTTGGGAATTCCTGTAACCAGTGTGCCCATTCTGTGACCTGTGGTTTGTGCAGTAAGTAAAAGGGGTGGGGAGGGCAGGGGGAGGCCCAGAAGGAGGATATTTGCATTGACAGGAAATGCTAGAATACAATTACGGGAAAGGCATGTTGACCCAGTTCGGCCAACACCTTTGGTTTGATAAACTAATCTGCAGGGAAGAAGGACCTTGATCCAAGGCATCAGTTGATGACACTCATTGCTGTGGACACAAACCTGGGCCATGCGACAGTGAGACTCTAGCCTCACTGTCCTGTCAACTTTGTCTCTGCCTCTCTGGGTCTCTGCCCCTCTCTCTCTCTCTCAAATTTAAAAAAAGGAAGGGGGGCAACCCAAGGGAAAGAGCCACGGTACCTAGAACCGAGTAAGTGTGAAGGGCTAATGTCCCAATATGGAGAGAACTTGAAACTAAAAGGAAAACAAACTTGAAAGATGGGTGAACAAACAGTTCACAGAAAGGAAACAAAAATGGCCCTTAACCGTAGGGGAAGTTGGGGCTCAACTTTACACATAACACTATGCAGAGATGACCGATTGGCCCAAAATGCCAGGTTGAACACCTGTTGGCAAGGCTGTCTGGAAATAGGCATTTCTGTACATGGCTGGTGGAAGTGCGAATTGGCTTCGTATTGAGGATCCCAAGGTTACAAATGCACATACTTTGTTACAGCTGTTCAATTCTGGGGCTTCATCCTACGGCATCTGTGTGCTTGTAGGAGATTATGTACATGCAAACTTATTCACTGTAGCATTTTTTTTAATAGTGAAAGATTAGAAACAACCTGAATGTCCCTCAGTAGAGGATTAGCCATGGTGCATAGATACAGTGGAAAACTATGCAGTTGTAGATTTTTATGGAAAGACGAACTTGGAACTAAAATACAAAATTCGACAAATATCCAGGTGGAGAAGAGCAATAGATTTTTACCTTGTGTAAAAGGGAGATAAGAAGGATGTATACTGTGTTCTTTTATATGCATTTAAAAATTTAAGGAAGGATGTATAGGAAACTAATAAAAGTAGTTTCCCATGGGAAGTGGGTGGCACAGGAAAAGGGTGGGTTGCAGTAGGATTTCTCACTGTACACCCTAAATATTTCTACACTCAAACATGGCACATGTAGAAAAGAACAGACCACCTAACGCTTTGCTTAAATAAATCCTAAAGTGAACACTGACCCCATCCTCCAGGTCAAGACCTAGAACACTGCCCTGTGTTCATCACTACTTCTCCTGGAAAGATGACCACTGTCCTGATTATTAGAATGATCACTGCCTTGCTGTATAGTTTGACCACTTAGATACGCATCTGTAAATGTTGGTGGTTGTCACATTCTTGGATTGGTCGTCTACAGACTTCTTGTAATGCATTTCTTTGCTTAGACTCATACATATGCATAGCTGTGATTCATTTCCATTGCCAGGTAGGGGATTTTGTAAAGATGCTACAATTTACATATCCATTCTACTGTTGGTGAATATTTGGGTGGTTTCCAGTTTGGGGCTGTGATAATAGGATTTATAACTAGTATTTGGTTGTTTAGGAGAAACAATATTTTTGTCATCCAAATATTTGGTCTTCGTCTCAGGTTCTGGCACAAAGCTCCTAAAACACTTGGAACTTCCTAAGTGATAGGCACATCCTTTGTTATATTTGTTGTTGTTGTTGTTTTGTCCTTAGTTTTTTTTTTTAAAGATTTTATTTATTTATTTGATAGAGATGACAAGCAGGCAGAGAGGCAGGCAGAGAGAGAGAGGGGGAAAGCAGGCTCCCTGCTGAGCAGAGAGCCCGATGTAGGGCTCAATCCCAGGACCCTGGGATCATGACCTGAGCCAAAGTCAGAGGCTTTAACCCACGGAGCCACCCAGGCACCCCTGTCCTTAGTTCTTGAAGTCACTTCAGATCCATAAAGGTGAAATAAATGTCTCATTGTTCATAATAAGCCCCTTTCTACCACAGTGGGGTTTATTAATGAGGTGGTATTTGCAAAGCACTGAAAGATGGGAGCTGGGTGACAGGAGAACCAATCATGAATAGAGGGTTGGAACTTTCAGCCCCACTCCCTTGATTGCCAAGTAGGGAAGTAGAAGTTGAATTAATTCTCAGTGGCCAATGACTTGACCAATCATGCTTATGTAATGAAGCCTCCATTAAAAAAAACAAAAACAAAAACAAACCAGGTTCAGCAAACTTCTGGGTTGGGGAAACACAACCCTTCATATGCCACTGTGTTGAGCCCCAAACTCCATAAGGACAGAAACTCTTCTGTTTGGGACCCACCCTATGTGTCTGTTGACATGACCATTGATTTGTACCCTTCTAATATCCTTTGTAGCGAACTAGTAATCTAGTGAGTAAATGAGTTTCCTGAGTTACGTAAGCCCATTCCGCAAATTAATCAACCCCCTCCCCACCCAAAAAAGAAACTAAAAAAAAAAAAAAAAAAAATTAAACCCACAGATAAGGTAGTGGGAACCTCCCATCTAATCTTGTGGGCCTGGGCACTTAACCTCTGTAATCTAACCCTGGGAAGATAGTGTCAGTGTTACCGAATGATCCACTAACTCCAAAAATGAACAGGGGAGTTCTGGTGCACTGCCATGGCCAACCACTCCCATGGAGGACTGGACAAATTGAGGGCACGGCTCCTGGCTGGGTTTGCCAACAATGTTGCCCCAACAAGCTCAGGTAAACTCACAAGAGAAGCCAATAACTCAAGAGACAAGGGCCTGGAAAAGCGAAAGGGAGAAATTTTGGGTGCCAGCCACCAGAGGAGGCGGCAGACTTCAAGTCTTAACACCAACCTCTCTGCCCACAGGATAGACACCTAGAGTTTTGTAAAGAGGCTGGGGGGTACCTGCAAGAGAGCAGGCAGGGAGCAGTGATCACGGGGAGGGGTCAGGGTATGTTCAGCCCATGATCCTTGGGCAGGGAATGGGTTTCATCGGGGTGTGACCTTCTAGGCATTCTGTTGCCATCAGGGCTTTTCTGATATGGCGGTTGGAATATTCCAGTCCTTGCAAAATGCCTTCATCAGTACCTCAAAGTGTGATAAGAAATAAGCACAATGGGTTTTAGTTACAGCATGAGTTTAACAGTCTTATCTATTTTTGGTTTTAGCTATTGAGATCTATAGTTGAGCAAGAGGGCTTCCTGACATCAGAAGGAGTTGAATTGTAGGACACCCAGCTGGTGCTGGAGAATTGTTTGCTGGGGTGGGATGCTCCTTCCATACACATGGTGAATGGGTGTGTAAGACTTACAGGGACAGTGAAGACAAGGTTCCTAGAAATATTTTTGTACATGTGTCTTGGTTAACACATATACATATTTCTGTTGCTTATATGCCTGGCAGTGGAACTGCTGAGTCAGAGCATGACTGTCTTGAGTTTCAGTAGATGCTGCCAGACTACTGGGGGCCATACCGGTGTATAGTCCAACCAGCAGGTGACTTGTTAACTTCGCATTGCGGAAACACTTGGTTATTACCAGTCTTTCAAATTTAGCCATTCAGCAGCTCTGTCATGGCATCTCATGCTGACCTTAAGTTGCACTTCCCTGATTACTAATAAGGATGAATCCATTTTCATCTTTATTGGCCATTTGGATATCCTTGCTTATAAAAATGTCTTTTACCACTTTTCCCTTTTAGCTTTTGTCTCTTCACAGAAAGTAATGTTTTGTTATTTACAAATACCATCTTCTCTGTGACTAGTCTTCCTTCTCATTCTTTCTCACTATTGCTCACTTTACCTGGTAGTATATTATGTGTCCTGTTCTACATTGGTCTTTTTTTTTTTTTTTTTTAAGATTTCATTTATTTTTGAGAGTGCGAGCAGGGAGAGAGAGAGGAGCAGAGGGAGATGAGAAGTGAGGAAAGATCCCAAACAGATTCTGCACGGAGCATGGAGCTCAATCCAGAGGCTGGATCCCATGACTTTGATCATGACCTGAGCCCAAACCAGGAGTCAGATGCTTAATTGACTGAGCCACCCATGCACCCTTAACACCTGTCTTTTATTTTATTTATTTTTAGAATTTAAATTCAATTTTACATATACTGTATTAGTTTCAGAAGTAGATCTTAGTGATTCATTACTTGCATACAATATCCAGTGTTCATTACTTCAAGTGACCCCTTTTTAAAAAGATTTTATCTGAGAGGAAGAGCACAAGCAGAGAATGGGAGAGCGGGAGAAGCAGACTCTTGCTGAGCACGGAACCCAGTGTGGAGCTCAACCCCAGGACCCTGAGACCATGACCTGAACCTATGTCAGACACTACCAACTGAGTAACCCAGGTGCTGCTCAAGTGCCCTCCTTAATGTCCATCACCCAGTTACCCCATACCCTCACCCACCTCCCCTCCAGCAACCCTCAATTTGTTTCCTGTGATTAAGAGTCTCTATTGGTTTGTCTCCCTCTGTTTTTCTTATTTTCCTTCCCTTCCCCTATGTTCATCTGTTTTCTTAAATTCTATGTATCAGTGAAATCATATGGTATGTCTTTCTTTGACTTATTTTGCTTAGCATAATACCTCTCATTCCATCCACATCATAGCAGATGGCAAGATTTCATTTTTTTGATGGCTGAGTAATATTCCACTGTATGTGTGTGTATTTCATATCTTTATTGATTCATTTGTTGATGAACATCTAGGCTCTTTTCATAGTTGAGCTATTGTGGACATTGCTGCTATGAACATTGGGGTGCATGTGCCTCTTCAAATCACTGTATTTGTATCCTCTGGATAAATACCTAGGAGTGCAATTGCTGTGTCATAGCTCTATTTTTAACATTTTGAAGTACCTTCATATCGTTTTCCAGAGTGGTTGCACCAGTTTGCACTCCCATCAGTGGTGCAAGAGGGTTCCCCTTTCTCCGAGTCCTCACCAACATCTGTCATTTCCTGATAGGTTAATTTTAGCCATTCTGACAGGTGTGATGTGGTATCTCATTGTGGTTTTGATTTGTATTTCCCTGATGCTGAGTGATGTAGAGCATTTTTTTCATGGGTCTGTTGGCCATTTGTATGTCTTTGTAGAAATGTCTGTTTATGTCTTCTACTCATTTCTTGATTGGATTACTTGTCCTTTGGGTGTTGAGTTTGATAAGTTCTTTATAAATTTTGGATACCAGCCCTTTATCTGATATGTTATTTGCAAATATCTTCTCCCATTCCATAGGTTGACTTTTATTTTTGTTGACTGTTTCCTTTACTGTGCAAAAGCTTTTTATCTTAGGGCATCTGGGTGGCTCAGTTGGTTAAGTGGCTGCCTTTGTGGCACAAGGTCATGATCCCAGGGTCCTGGGACTGAGAACTACATTGGGCTCCCTGCTCTGGAGAGCCTGCTTCTCCCATTCCCTCTGCCTGCTGCTCTGCCTATTTGTGCTCTCTCTATATCTCTGTCAAATAAATAAATAAATTAATTAATAAAAGCAATGAAGCAATAGTCATTACTAAAATACATATTTTTGAAAAACTTTTTATCTTGATAAAATCCCAATAGTTCATTTTTGCTTTTGTCTCCCTTGTCTTTGAAGACATGTCTAGAGAGAAGTTGCTGTGTTTTTCTGCAGGATTTTGATGGATTCCTGTCTTACATTTAGGTCTTTCATCCATATTGAGTTTATTTTTGTGTATGATGTAAAAAAGTGCTCTAGTTTTGTTCTTCATGTTGCTGTCCAATTTTCCCCACACCATTTGTCGAAGAAAACGTCTTTTTTTCCCATTAGGTATCCTTTCCTGCTTTGTCAAAGATTAGTTGACCTTAGATTTGAGGGCCCATTTCTGGGTTCTCTAGTCTGTTCCATTGATCTATGTGTCTTTTTTTGTGCCAGTACCATACCGTCTTGATGATTTCAGCTTTGTAATAGAGCTTGAAGTCTGGATGGGTGATGCATCCAGCTTTGGTTTTCTTTTTAACATTATTCGTGGGGTCTTATTGAGTCTTCTCTGATTCCATACAAATTTGGGATTGTTTATTCTAGCTCTATGAAAAATGCTGATTGCTTTGGGTAGCAAAGACATTTTAACAATATTTGTTCTTCCAATCCATGAGCATGGAACGTTTTTCCATATCTTTGTGTCTTCCTCAATTTCTCTTGTAAGTGTTCTTTAGTTTACAGAGTACAGATACTTTACCTCTTTGGTTAGGTTTATTCCTAGGTATTTTATGGTTTTTGGTGCAGTTGCAGAAAGGATTAATTGCTTGATTTCTTTCTTCTGCCTCATTGTTAGTGTATAGAAATGCAACTGATTTCTGTGCATTGATTTTTATATCCTGCGATTTGCTGAATTTATGTATCACTTCTAGCAATTTAAGTAGTCTTTTATACCTTTCTTTGAAAGAATTATCCTGGAGCTCTTCCCATTACCAGTACATAAAGTCTCTTCCCTTATTAAAGGTACATTGTGTTCTAGGATTTTACTCTAGTTCATTTAATTTTAATTAGACCCCATTGACATTGAAGTTCTTTCTATTTGCTAATGGAGACAATGCTTCAATAAATAATATATTTTCACGTGTATTTAAGTTCTTTTACAGGATGAGTTCCTAGAAGTAACATTGCAGGTCTGAGTGCATCTGTAGGTGCATCTGTAATTTTGATCATTAGTGTCAGTTTTGATCATTAGCATCAAATCTTTCTTTGTAGAGGCTGCTCTTTACCTGAGTTCCTATTTCTGCAGTCTCGTCTCTGGGGTTCTGTCAGATTTCAATGATCTCCCATTTAATAGTCAATAATGGTGGCTCCATACAGTTAAAAGCAAATAAGACAACCCCCCCCCCCCCAAACAACAAAGCAACCCTCCAAAACCTCTAAACTTTGAGGTATGATCGACCTAAATAATGCACATATTTAGTTTTAGAACCTAATAAATATTGCCCTGTGAATATACTTGTGAAACCATGACCACAGTCAAGTTAACATCTCCATCCCTGAAAGTGTCCTCCTGTCCCTTTGTACTTCCTCCACCACTCCCCATCCCCAAGCAACCAATGATTTGTTTTCTGTCACTATAGATGGCATTTCTTACTTGTCCATTTACCCGGAGATGGACACTCGGGTCGTTTCCAGTTTTTAACTATTTCCTTTAAAAATTTTTAATAGAGATTTTATTTATCTGAGAGACGACTGAGAGGGAGACATGAGTGTGAGAGAGGGACGAGTAAGAGAATACAGCAGAGTGAGAGGGATTAGCATATTCCCAGCTGAGCAGGGAGCCCAGAGCGGGACTTGATCCCAGAACCCCCCGGATCATGATCCAAGCTGAAGGCAGACACATAACAGACTGAACACCCCACCAATTTTTATCTATTTCCAAAAACCTATTCTAAAGTGTTCATGTACATATTCTTATATAGACCAATATTTCCCTTTCTCTTGGAGAGATAAGAATGAATGGCTAGATTATATTATAGGTGTGTAACTTTTTTTTTTTTAAGATTGATTTATTTTATTTGACAGACAGAGGTCTCAAATAGGCAGAGAGGCAGGCAGAGACAGAGAGAGAGGGAGGCAGGCTCCCTGCTGAGTAGAGAGCCTGATGTGGGGCTCAGTCAGGACCTGAGCCGAAGGCAGAGGCTTTAACCCACTGAGCCACCCAGTCACCCTGGTGTGTAACTTTTTAAGAAGATGACCAATTATTCTCCAAAGCAGTCTACTACTTTTCATTCCTGCCAGTAGAGTATGAGAGTTCCAGTTTCTCCACAGAGAGCAACACAGGGGTCCCCAGTGGTGTCCTGTGGTTTTTACATTTCTCTAATGACTAATCATGTTGACCATCTTTTCATATGCTTTTTTGCTACTTGTAGATCTTCATTGCTGAAGTGTCTATCTGAATCTTTAGCTGATCTTAAAAATTAGATTTTCTTATTTCTTTGTTCTGAGTGTTCTTCATGTTTTCTGACTACAAATTCTTTTCGAATAGTCTTTGTAAAGCTCTTCCTCCATCCTGTGGGTTGTCTTTTCATTCTTTAAACAAAGAACAGGAGTATTTCATTTTGAAGTCTGATTTACCAATTTTTGTTTCTTCTATATTCTTTTGATGTCATATTTAAGACATTTTTGCTTAATCCAATGTCACATATTCTTTTAGGATTTCCTCTAGATTGAGTGTTTGGTTCTATGATTGATTTTTGAGTTTGAGGTATGTATGCAAGAATTTTGCTCGAATGGATATCCAGTTGTTTCAGGATCATTGAAAAGACCATCCTTTCTCCAAGGCATTAGTTTGGCACATTGTGTTTTAAAAACTCAGTTCATATGTATGTGAGCTTTTCTGGACTCTATTCTGTTCCATTGAGCTTGTCTGTCTTCATTCCATTGTCTTGTTTTGATCACTGTCACTTCATGATAAAGTCTCAAAATCAGACAGGTTAGCCTTCCAACTTTGTTCTTCTTCCTAGTTGCTCTGGCTAATCTGAGTATCTCTGCATGAATTTCAAAATCAGCTTGATTTGATTTCCACAAAAAAAGGCAGCTGAGACTTAGATTGAGAGGGGCTGCATTGAATCCTATGATTTGGAAAGCTAATGTTAACTGGTACTTTTACCTTTTAGCTGACAATCTTAGGACCTTAACATACTTTGAGCCCATTTACATCTCATCTGATTTATGTCTTATTGGCAAATATTTTTGTTACATATGCATTTTAAACCCCACACGCCTTTGCTTTTATAGTTAGATTCATTTCATTTGTTTTTGTTCTTTCATTTGTTCATAGGATCATTTATTCATAGGATCATTTCATTTATTCTTTCTTATTCCTTCTTTCATGTCTGTGTTTCTACCTGGGATCAAATTCTCTAGCCTGAAATCATTTTTTTTTAAAGATTTTATTTATTTTATTTGACAGATAGAGATCACAAGTAGGCAGAGAGGCAGGCAGAGAGAGAGGGAAGAGGAAGCAGGCTCCCTGCTAAGCAGAGAGCCCGATGCGGGGCTTGATCTCAGAACCCTGGGATCATGACCTGAGCCGAAGGCAGAGGCTTTAACCCACTGAGGCACCCAGGCGCCCCCAGAAATCATTTTTTAATGTCTCCTTTAATGTAGCTGGCCGGTAACATTTTTACTATTTTTCTAAAAATAATTTTTACTGTTATTCTTGCAGAGCTGGTTTAGTGTTCATAAACTCCTTTAGTTGTGTTTTTTTTTTTTTTTTAAATATTGGAAACTCTTTTTCTCTCCTATTCTGTGTGACAGCTTTGCTGCATATTTGGCTGCTTATTTTTTTCCCATTTAGGCTTTTGAATATTTCCTGCCACTTTCTTCTGGCCTGCTAAGTTTCAGTGGACAGGTCTGTTGCTAAACTTATGCATCTCCTGTTGGGGTTGCAGGGCCTTTTGTCCCCAGCTGCTTTCAGAATTCTCTCTTCATCTTTGTATTTTGCAAGTTTCACTATGATATGTCATGATGTTGCCCTATTTCTGTTGATTTTTGAGGAGAGTTATCTGTGCTTCTTAGCCTGTTTCCTTCCTCAGATCAGGGAAGTTCTCAGCTGTAATTTGTTCAAATAAACCTTCTGCACTTTTCCCCTGTTGCTCTTCTTTTGGGACTCCTATGATATGGTATTTCACTTCGTGGAATCGCTGAGATCCCTAAGAGTCCCTTTGTGATAGTTTCCTTTCTCTCTTCTTTTGGCTTCATTATTTTCCATAATTTTCTATATCACCTATTCTCCCTTTGCTTCTTCAATCTTCCTTGTGATTATTTCTAGTTAGTTTTATGTCTCAGTTATATTTTTTATTTCAGCCTAATTTTCAGTCTTTATTTCTATAGCGAGTGTTTCTCTATATAATTCTCAAGTCCAGCTAGTAGTTTCTGGATTGTTGTTCTAAATTTTTACTCAGATCTATTGCTTAAATCTGTTTTGAGCTAGTCCCTCACTGTGATTTCTTTTTGACCTTTCTTCCGGGGAGAATTTCATGGTCTTGTCATTTTGGCTAGGTTTCTGTCTTTAGTGTGTTTTGAAAGCTTGTTATGTTTCCTGCTCCTAAGAGTTACATTAAAAAGGGATCAGATACTGTCCAGGGCCTGGCACTTCAGGAAGTGTTTCTGGTATATGCTGTGTCTACTTGGTTTTGGCTACTCTTTCCCACTGGTCAGTCCTCTGCAGAGTTCTCCCTTTCTTGCAGCGGGGAGAGTTTGGATCTTTAAGTGTGTTTTGCTTTGTTTTTTACAATAAGCCTGGAAAAGAAAGAAGGAAGCCTGATCCAAAAAGAGAAGGAATGAAACCAGCAAAACAAAAAACTATAAGCCTGATTCCAAAGAAAACGAAAGAGTGGGGGTGGGAGAGAGAAACAAGAAAAACAAAACAAAACAAAAAAGAAACCTGCTCCAAAAAATGAAAAGGAAATGAAAAAAACAACCAACCAACCAACTATAAGCCTGATTCCAAGGAGTGGGGGTGCGGAAGTAAAGCCTGGTCCTATTTGCACCAGAACTGCAGGTGATTATCTGAAGCACTCTGATCAGTAGACTTGGTGCATGTAGGGCCCTGCCTGTGCTGGTCTTCTGGGGGAGAGGCCTGTTTGTGCTGGCTCAGAGTCTGACCTGCCCCAATAAATACCACTTGCCAGGCACAGGGGTGCGGGGGGTCAGTGTAAGCAGCTCTGCCTCCACTGGGGACCACAGTGTTGCTTTCTGAAGTCCAACTGGAAGTCCCCCTTGCCACCAACTTCCTGTTGGTGGCAAGGGGGAAAATGGTGCCACCCCACTTTCTTGTCCCTGAACAGGGGAATCTCACACCCATCACAGAATAGCGAGGGCCATCAGCAGACTCGGTGCCACAGCTCTCCTATATTTTATCCTTGTGCACAGTTGGGATTCAAAACTCCAATTCTTTTTTTTTTTTTTAAAGATTTTATTTATTTATTTGACAGAGAGAGATCACAAGTAGGCAGAGAGGCAGGCAGAGAGAGAGAGAGGAGGAAGAAGGCTCCCTGCTGAGCAGAGAGCCTGATGCGGAACTCGATCCCAGGACCCTGAGATCATGACCTGAGCCGAAGGCAGCGGCTCAACCCACTGAGCCACCCAGGCACCCCAAAACTCCAATTCTTAAGGGACCTACTGCTTGGACTCACTCTTCTCCTCCAGAATAGAGCCTCTCCACACTGTGTCTGGTGTCCTTTGTCCCAGAAAACAGACCCACATCTGCACAGGGCACAGAATCTATAGTGTGGCCCAGTGAAAAGCAGTGACCAGGTTATCCACCTCTGCATGTGCCTTGGTCCCCTGGTGATGAAAGGTTGTTTACTGGTGCCTGCAGGTCTTTTGTCCTTGGAGGAGCAATGTACACTCTTCCAAATGCACTCTAGGAGGGGGAACGTTCTCCCCCAGCTTGACCCAGGAAATCCCTACACCAGTTGTGCACTCCCGGGCCAGTGCCCTCCTTCTCCCAGGAGCACACACACCGAGCTCTTTGGCAAAAATGGCACACTTCCAAAACCTCAGAGTTTGAGCTCCTTCTGCTGTTCTAAAAAAAAAAAACCGGACTCTTTGTACTCCTCACTCCTCAGTCGTAGACTGGAACGGTTTTTCTTTCTATTTGAACCCGAGCCTGCATGCTCTCAACCCCTCTCCCGCTCTCCTCCACAGCACCAGTTTTTCTCTCCCCCAATTCTCTTTACATGCTCCTGTATCTCTCCAACTATGAAGATCCTTCTCCCAGTCATCAAGTCAATCTCCTGGGTGTTTCAAGTGATCTGCCCTTAATAGCGCAGTGTTTGAGGGTCCAGGAGAAGCCTAGCCACCCCCCTGCTCCACCATCTTAGTTCCTCCCCCCTTTACTTTTATTCTTGAAGGATAACTTTCGCTAGTTACAGAATTATAGTTTGGCAGTTATTTTCTGTTTGAAGTTTGGTAACTTTGTATTCTCTTCTGGTTTCTATAATTTGGATTCAAATGTTCGTTCTTAGTTTAATTGTTTGGAAGCAGTAAGCATTTTTTAGGATCTTCTCTTTTCCTATCCTGTGTTTAGAGAAGGGTTGTGTTTAAATTTGCTTGGGGTTTGTAAGGCTTCCAATATGCATAGATGTCTCTTACTACTTCTGGGAATTCTCAAGTAATATCTTGTCAAAGGTCACTTCTACACCATTTTCTTTCCTTTTCTTCTGGGGCTACAACTAAACACAAGACCTTTACACAGTATCCTTTCTCTGAACTCTTGTCTGTTTTTCATCTTTTGACTTTGTGCTACTCTTCGAAGATTTTTTTCAGAACCGGTGGTGGTCTGGAGTCTGCTTGTAATCAGCTTTCCAAAATTCCAAAATTTCTAAATTTCTTGTTTAGGAAATTTTGTTAGGTGGTTGATAAACCATTGGTGACACTTACCATGCTTCATTTCAAGTTTTTATACCATAGAAACTGGCAAACACTATAAAGTAGGGATTCCCCTATTAATTTCTACTTACTAGATAGCACTCTTAGTACATTGACCTGTATATCCAAAAAGGCTAGGAAACCAGATATGACCTGGTTTATTGAAAATTCTATTCAATGGAGATATTCTATGTTTACTACATATAGACAATTTACTTTTAAAGAATAACCCATGATGGCAGAATGGCATTTGACTAAAATTACATAGCACACAACTTCTCTACCTTTATTTAAGCTTGATTATGCCTCACAATCTTGATGACTAATACCAACTACAATTGTACAAAGTGATAGCTAAAAATGGTGTAGGAGATTGGATTGAATAAGTTCTGATCTAATGACAGCCCTGACCTTTTTTTTTTTTTTTTAATTCTTAGAAGTGTTACAATTTCACCTTCTCATATGTGTCTTAAAAAGACAGAGAACACGGTTTAGCAGTGGTAGGAGGAAGGAGGAGAGAAATGTTACTTTTTGTTGTAGATAAATGGGAATGTGCCAGCTTAATCAATATTCTGAGCTGATAAGGAATTTCATGGTAATAAAAATCCAAATATTATCGTGTTACTGATCTCAGTGATGCCAAACGAACTTAAGTTTTACAATTGCCTGAAAATTGAAAAAAAAGCCACTTCTTCTTCTTTTTTTTTTTTAAAATTTATTTGAGAGCGAGTGAGAGTGAGAGAGTGAGCGAGCACATGAGCAGGAGTGAAGGGCAGAGGGAGAAGCAGACTCCCTGCTGAGCAGGTTCCGGGGTCCATCCCGGAACTCCGGGATCATGACCTGGGCCAAAGGCAGACGCTTAACCAACTGAGCCACCCAGACACCTCCTTCCTGCTCCCCCCTCCACTTTTTTTTTTGCTATGTTGGAAACATTTTAAATGAGTACCTTAGGGAGCTAACCTTCCTGGCCTTCAGTGAAGACAGACATGGCATTTTTTCTGCCACTTTTTTCTTTTCTAAGGACTTACTTGTATGACATTTAATTGGCAAAAAGTGCCAACCTTATCTAATACTACTATTTGCTAAAGGATAAAGAGTACTCTTATTGCCTGCCATTCTACAGTAATGTTTTCTTTTTGTGTATAGGAATACAGATACTTCCATCAGCAGAAGGACTTGCACATTAAATGTGCCAATTTTTGTAAATGTACCAATCCTAAATTAACTGGCAGCATACAGCTATTCATCTAATTCTAACTATTTTCTTAAGTATCACAAAGTCTGAGTTGAAGGTTTTGGAACACTGAACCTAAAGCTACTTCTGAATCACTTCCAGATGTTAACAGTTCAACGTGTCCCTTCCTCCAACTCTCCTACCCCCCAAATACCTGTGCTTGCAGTCTTGATCTCTTGACCACTTTTAGGAACCGAAAGCGTAATTTTAAGAGGGAGAAAGTATATTTGCATTTTCTATTTGATATAACTCATAGATTTGGTTTTTATCCTTAATCGAACTTCTGGGTTACAAATTAAATGGCTTCTTCTTTTTTTTTTTTAAGATTTTATTTTTTAAATTTATTTGTCGGAGGGAGAGTGAGTGAACACAGGTAGACAGAGTGGCAGGCAGAGACAGAGAGAGAATCAGGCTCCCTGCCGAGCAAGGAGCCCGATGTGGGACTCGATCCCAGGATGCTGGGATCATGACCTGAGCCGAAGGCAGCCACTTAACCAACTGAGCCACCCAGGCATCCCTAAATGGCTTCTCTTGAAAAATACCCGGGTCCTTCAAATAGACGTTCAGCCCTGAGTGACAGTCCTTCAAGATCTTTCTAACCCCTCTAGTCTGAAAAGAACAAGTAACTTCTATTTGCATTGCTAGGTGATCTGTGTATCCAATAAACTTCTGTTTTAAAGTTATTACCGAGAAGAACACAAGTGCCTAATGTGAGTGCAATCAAGGGGAACCCTCTGACAAACTCACTGGTGAGGGACCTTCTACAAAATAACTGGCCTGCCCTCTTCCCACATACGTCATTAAGCCTTTCCCCAGTCTTTGCATTTAAGATGAAAGACTAGAGCAGTGACAACGAAATGCAATGCATGATCCAGAATTTTCTCTTGCTGATGACTTAATGCAATTAGCAAAATGTGAATAAGGTCTGTAGATGATTAAAAAAAAAAAATCTGAGCATTGCCCTATTCTGTTGTCAGCTGAGAATGGCCAGTGCTATTTTCAGATTGGCTGGGAGGGGTGGGAAAGGTTTTTTACCTGTGCAGTCAGACACAACCCCTCCTTCCCTGCTGAGCTGGTCTCCAGGTCCGCCTTAGCCACGTTAGACCCTGTGCTGAGAGGGGCTGGACCAGGACACCGCGGGGTGGGGGGTTTCTGTGAGTGAAAATCTGTCCGATCCTGAGCCTTGTGTCCTCTTGCCAGTGACACAGTAGCCTCCTATACCACTGACAGCCACTGTGCAGAACATTCTGCTTAGCCTCAAACTGACGGCATTGCAACTGCTGTCAGAACAAGATGAGGGCCTACAGCATGGGAGGCTGGCCTCAAACTTCTGCCTCTCTTCCCCCAGGGTGGGGGTGGAGTGAGGGTGGGGGGAGTTCTGTGCTCAAAAGTTAGTATCCTTCCGTGTTAGTCTTCACATTTTAGCAGTCACACTATGGTAACTTAAGAGGATGTTCTTATTTTGAGAAAATGGAAAGCAAAGGTTTTAGGTACAAAAGGCACCGTGTCTGTAGCTGGCCTCTTAATGGTTCAGAAAGTGAACCATATTTGGGGGCTCTCTGAAGGGTATAAGGGAAATTTTTGCCACCTTTTTTTTTTTTTTTCACCTTTTCTATAAGTTGAATTAGGTCAAGGTTAAAAGGAAAACTGCATGAGGATGCAATCTCTTTGAAGATATTAATATGTAGGAAAGAATGAAGAATCTGAATTAAATAAAAATACCACTGTGAGGAGTCCCACAGATGGGTGACAGGTGTAGGAACACCTGTGCTGTCCAGCCGAGTGTACCCCACGCAGAACAGTGACCGCCATCCCTGCCGCAGCCCCCCTCTTCGCCTAATGACCACCTGATGGAGGTGGTAAAAAGATGATCCTAAATGTTGAGCACCTACTTTATGCCAAGCATTTCTCCATTCAAAATATCTCTGCTTTAAAAAAAAACCTAGTTCTGCTTCGGGGGGTATCTAAGTGTTGTTAGAATTAAGGAAATAGGGCATTGATACTGATAGACCCCGATGATACAAAGGCAGGAGGAAAAAGTTTGTGTCAAAAAGAACTCCCAGGTTTCTCGTAAAAGCCATCAGTGCCATTGACTGAAGAGACACCTGGAAGAGAAGCGGATTTGGTTGGGGGAGGAGATGCTCACTAATGGAGGGGGTAGTGAGAGCCTACCTAGCTTGAGACATTTTAAACCCTAGAGCAGGAGATTTCTGAAGAGCAAGGAGTGGACAGATCTAAATTCTAGACGAGAGGGGCTGGACTTGGAGAAACGTGCCCCCCGCACAGTTCCAGAGCACTTAGGAGAGGTATAGCTGTGAGGTGGGCAACAAAGAGTAGGAAACGCCAGGGGAGGTCCCTTTTTCCACAAAAGGTGAGTTTTCACGGGTTCAGGACTAGGACTGAGGTTCAGTGGGTGACCTAATCCTTCCCTCCGTCCTCGGCTCTGCACTATACTAGGACACTCTTCAGAAGGCCTGAAGGGAGAGGGTCCCAGGAGTCAGGCTCCTCAACAGGCTTCTGGCAGTTACCACAGGCCTGGAGTCTGAATGCAGACCTTGTGCTGGAGGGCCGGAGTTCGGTCCATATTAGTCACCAAGGTCACCAAGTACTGTCCCATTCTACACCTGTGCAGATGTTGAATGACTTACCAGAAGGGATTCTAAAGGTCTCTATGTAACAATTTCTGTTCCTTCTAGAAGTGAAAGAAATGACAATGACCTTTGCTCTTGCCTTATTTTTGCTGCTTCCAATGGACTCCAAATCCATCTCTTTGATAATCCCTCTAATTCCCAGGGACCGAGGGGGCTACAAAGCATGCACACACAAAAAGAACCCAACCTACTAAACTTTTTTTTAATTTTTACTTTACCTGAACTAAATATCTTATTACTAGAAATGAATAAATAAGAACTGAAACTGAAAGAACTGACTTTTTATTCACTTGCAGACAAAAAGTTGTAAAAAGTTGTAAAAAGTTTCAAGAGCTTGGGGCGCCTTGGTGGCTTAGGCTTTGGCTAAGCATCTGCCTTTGGCTCAGGTGATAATCCCAGAGTCCTGGGATCAAGCCCCACATTGGGCTCCCTGTTAAGGCAGGAGCCTTCTCCCTCTCTCTGCTACTTCCCCTGTTTGTGCTTGTTCTCTCTGTCAAATGGTCTTCAAAACAAAACAACAATAAAAAACCACACATAAAAGCAGTCCTGAAGCCCAGATGATTTCATTGGTGAATTCTACCCGACAGTTAAAAAAAATTTTTTTCCCAAGATTTTATTTGGGCGGGGGAGGGAGGAAGAGCACAGAGGGAGAGTGAGAGGGAGAAGCAGGCTCCCTGCTGAACAGGGAGACAAAAGGTGTGTGTGTGTGTGTGTGTGTGTCGCCTCAATCCCGGGACCCTGGGATCATGACCCGAGCCAAAGGCAGTCACTGCACTGACAGAACCACCCAGGCACCCCTCTACCAGATATTTAAGAAATAACATCCCTATACGAACTTTCAGAAATTGAAGAGGAGGCAATACTTGTCACTTCTATAAGGCTAGCGTTTCTGTGGTGCCAAAGTAAGGGAAAGACTGTACAAGAAAAAGCTACACCATGGGGCACCTGGGTGGCTCAGTTGGTTAAGTGACTGCCTTCAGCTCAGGTCATGTTTCCAGAGTCCTGGGATCGAGCCCCACATCTGGCTCCTCGCTCAGCAAGGAGACTGCTTCTCCCTCTCCCTCTACCTGCTACTCTGCCTGCTTCTGCTTTCTCTCTGCCCAATTAATAAAAATTCTTAAAAAAAAAAAAAAAAAACAGAAACCAAAACCCTACACCATGAATAACTCACATGAATATAGAGGCAACAATTTGTAAAAGGCTAGCAAAACAAATCAAGAGTATATAACAAAGATACTCTATTGAGACCATGTGAGATTTATCTAGGACTACAATGTTTAACATTATGGATATCAACATGTTTCATCATATTAACAGACTAAGGAAAAAGCCTGATTATCTCAATAGATGCAGAAAGATCCAAGGTCCATTCCTGTTTTTTTAAAAAAAACAACAAACAAAAAAACTCTCCAGAGTGCCTGGGTGGCACAGTCGGTAAAGTGTCTGACTCTTGGTTTCTGCTTAGGTCCTGATCTCAGAGTCCCAAGATGAGCTCAGGACTGTGCTCAGAGTGGAGTCAGCTTGGGATTCGCTCTCCCTCTCCCTCTGCCCCTCCTCATGTGTGCTCTCTCTTTCTCTCTCTCTTAAATAGAGAAACCTTTAAACAACAGTCCACATACAAGGAATCCTCAATCTGACAAAGTATTTTTTTAAGAGTGATAGAGCTTGCTCGAGCACGAACAGCAGGGGTGAGAGGGATGAGGGACTGGGAGGCGGGGAGGGGCAGTGGAAAAGGGAGAGAAAGAATCTGAAGCAGGCTCCATGCCCAGCCCAGAGCCTGACGCAGGGCTTGATCCCTTGACCCTGAGATCAAGAGTTGGACACTTAACTGATGGAGCCACCCTGGTCCCCCCACCTTGACAAATGACATCTTTTTTTTTTTTTTTTTAAGATTATTAGTGCATGCATGCGCACACGTACACACACACACACACACACACACACACACACACACAAAGCAGGGGAGGGGGCAGAGGAAGAGGGCGAAGCAGGCTCCCCAGTGAGCCAGGAGCTTGATGTGGGGCTATCCCAGGACCCTGGGATCATGACCTGAGCTGAAGGCAGATACTCAACCAACAGAGTCATCGAGGCACCCCTAACAAATGACTGGGGAAAAAAAAAAACAAACCCACCTCTAATATCCCAGTCATGGTGGAAGATTGAATGCTTTCCTTCCAAGATTAGGAACAAGTCAAGGGTATGTGCTCTTATTGATTCTACCCAACGTCATACTAGAGTGGCACTGGGGCAAGTCCCCTTCAGAAAGGCTCCCTGGGGTCTGAGCAGCATGGACCGTGAACTAAACCCTAAATGGTGGCGGATCCAAAGAAAATGAAAATCCAGCAGCAACTGTGGTAAACCTTAGAGATCTTAGTTGTAAGGACAAATAGGGGTGACCTTTATGGCTCTTCCATCCAGTGGAGAAATGTATCTATAGAGAAACTATTTCTGGTTCTGTTTCTTACATAGGAACAATTTCTCTGTATCTATATCTATTCTGTATGCCACGAATAGATTCACACAACCCTGGAGAAGTGAATAAGCATTCATTTGTTCAACGGACATTCTCCGAGCATCTGTGTGATACCTGTAGATGTATAGATGATAATATATTACTTTAACAATGTTGATATTAATGTGATTAGTATCAGGAATAATATCTGACATATACTGTATGCCAGATTCTGGAACTGTACTTCTTAGTCACAAAATCCCCTATGAATTGAATAGCATTATCTCAGAGGTGCAGGCACTGAAGCTGATAGAAATGATATCATTTGCTGAAGAGTGGGGAGAGGCAGAGATAGGAGTGGACCCCAGCTGCATCTGAGACCCAGAGTGGTGCTTATCGATGCTACTCAGCTTGGCCTCCTTCCCGCCTGCTAGCAGGGTATCTGGGATAGACTCCAGTCCTTGCTTATGGGCACACAGAGTGGCAGTGGGAGGGAGAGAGGAGGACTGAGGTTATTTGAGAACAGCTAGACCTTAGATTCCTTCCAGACTAGGCTTTTTCCTCACCAACAGTTCCTTGCTCCTGGTTAACTGAAGAATTCTTGTCCAACCCAGGGGACAGCTTTAATTTGAGAATTCTTTCAAATTGGTTACTTTGACCTAGAAAGTGAGTGCTGGGGGTTCTTTGGGCAGGGAGCATGCTAACTCCCTAACTTGAGGAAAGCTTACAGAAGTCCCATGATGCAAAAGAAGTTAGAGGGAGCTGACTAAGGGGGATGCTGGCAGGAGGGAGGAAGGAGCTGGAAGCTCAGAGTTCAAGGCAAGGGCCTACAGGGAACGTCCTGCTCCCTCGTCCAACCTTGCCCTGGGAAGCCTGGCTACTGTCATTACTGTCATTCTTCCCTGTGAGCTCAGCTTTTTTTTTTTTTTTTAAACTTTTCCACAGCCCTCCCCTCCTCGAATGCTGGACCAGAAGGAGGGTATCACCTGTGCTCTCCATTTCTGCTTTCAGATAGTGATTGGCTCACCGCCTGTGAAGCCACTACCAGCCAGCCATATTGCGTGCTGCTGGTACCTGCCCTTCTCCTCAAGGCCCCTTAATCATCCTGGCCCTAGGGCATCAGGTTCGCCCCATATTTAGTTCCTGATCGTCCTCCAGGGTCTCCCCAGGTTTCCGGGGAGTGATTCATCGGGTATCTGGCCTCCCTGTGTCTTCCTCTTCTCCACCTTAATTTGCAACCGTCCTGGGCAGGTCCCCTTGCAGAACACGAAATGAACACAGAAGTTCCTTGCTGCAAGGGTGACCTTTCACCTTTTCGACCCCCCCTCCCCCGCCCCCCTGTACAGTAGCCTTTCAACTTTTGGTTCCTCAACTCTTCCTTATCTGCCCAGCTGCCTGGCTCGCTGGCCTCCTTTGTCTCCCAGCCCGGTGTGGATGTTGCATTTCGCCGTTTCTCTGCCCTCGTGCTCACCCTTTTCTCATCTCCCGCTTGATTTCCTGACCGGGGTGCCCCGCGGGTATCCCGGCACAGGTCGCGCGGCCGGAAACGTCCCGGGAGTGTGCACGCGAGCTGCTTCCACAGTGCTGGCCAAACACAGCCTAGATTGCTCCACGTCATCGCGAAGTTACACGACCAAGCTTGGGCGGGACCCTGTGTGCTTGCGGCGGCTTTTATTTACCCCTCGTTCTCGCCCCTGGTCTCCCCCGCCCTTGCCACCTCACCCCTCCCTGTACCCTCCCTCCCTCTCGCCGTCCTCTGGAGGAGACTGTGGCGCGAACCGCCCCGCCGAGGCCTGGCTGCCCTCCTCTTCTCCAAGAGGCCCTCCTTCTCTTGGGCTCGCAAATTCTCCCCCCTCAGTCTGCCGCCGTCGAACCCCGAGCCCCCGGCGGCCTCCTCCCTGAGCGCAAATCCAGCCTCTCGTTCTGTCCTTGCCCCCTGCCTGAGCACGGCTGGCCCGTCCGCGAAGCGCTTCTTATGCTCTTTCCCCCTCCTCTGGTTTTGTGGCTTCAATCTCTGATTTTAACTTCTCGAGTTACCAGGATTTTTGACCAGTTTTGTATATTCTCTTTACCCCGCGCCCCCGTCGGGAGGAGGGAAGCGTTTGGAATCCCCGGCCCCCGACTGGAGCCGGAGGAGGGCGGTGCTGAGACCACGCATGCGCATGCGCACAGGGATCGCGGCGTCCCATCTCGGGGCCAAGTACCGCAGGACTGGGGAACCCAGTGCCGCTCTAACCTGGGATGCTCACAGGCAGGACTGCTCACAGCGTGGGGGCGACTATTAACGGTTGTCAGATTGCTCAGGTTTCTGTGCTGACTGCTTTCCTCATCAGTTCAAAGAAGGAAGGAGTCCTGCTGCAGTAGTAGTTGCTTTCACAGAGGACTCTCCCCAGTGGGAGGAATTCACAGCATGTTTGGAAAGAACTTTTAAATGGATCAGGGAGGCCAATGTGAGCTGGAGGAATTTTTTTTAAATTGTTGTTAACATATAATGTATTATTTGTTTCAGGGCTACAGGTCTGTGATTCATCAGTCTTATGCAATTCACAGCACTCCCCATAGCACATACCCTCCCCAGTGTCCCATCACCCATCCACCCCAGCCCTCCCACTGTCCTCCCCTTCAGCAACCCTCAGTTTGTTTCCTGAGATTGAGAGTCTCTTATGGTTTGTCTCCCTCTCTGGTTTTTTGTTTCATTTTCCCTCCCTGCTCCTGTGATCCCCTGCCTTGTTTCTCAGATTCCTCATATCAGTGAGATCCTATGGTAATTGCCTTTCTCTGATTGGCTTATTTCTCTTAGCATAATACCCTTTAGTTCCTTCCACATCAATACAACTAGCAAAATTTCACTTTTTGATGGCTATGTAATATTTCATTGTGTATATATACCTCATTTTCTTTATCCATTCATCTGTTGATGGACATCTAGGTTCTTTTCATAGCTTGGTTATTGTGGACTTTGCTGCTATAAACATTGGGGTGCAGTGCTCCTTTGGATCACGACATTTGTATCTTTGGGGTAGATACCCAGTAGTGTGATTGCTAGGCTGTAGGGTAGCTCTATTTTCAACTCCATACTGTTTTCCAGAGTGGCTGTACAGCTTGCATTCCCATCAATAGTGTAGAATGGGGTCCCCTTTCTATGCATCCATGCCAACATCTGTTTCCTGATTAATTTTAGCCATTCTGACTGGTATGAAGTGGTATCTCACTGTGGTTTTGATTTGTATTTCCCTGATGCCGAGTTGAGCACTTTTTCATGTGTCTGTTGGCCATTTGGATGTCTTTTTTGCAGTAATGTCTGTTTCTCTGTCCATTTTTTGATTGGATTATTTGTTCTTTGGGTGTTGAGTTTGATAATTCTTTATAGATTTTGGATACTAGCCCTTTATCTGATATGTCATTTGCAAATATCTTCTCCCATTCTGCTGGTTGTCTTTGGTTTTGTTGACTGTTGCCTTTGCTGTGTAAAAGCTTTTTATCTTGATGAAATCCAATAGTTCATTTTTGCCCTTGCTTCCCTTGCCTTTGGCAATGTTTCTAGGAAGAAGTTGCTGCGGCTGAGGTCAAAGAGGTTGCTTCCTGTGTTCTCAAGGATTTTGATGGACTTCTTTCTCACACTGAGGTCTTTCATCTATTTGGGGTCTGTTTTTGTGTGTGGTGCAAGAAAATGGTCCAGTTTTAGGGCACCTGGGTGGCTCAGTGGGTTAAAGCCTCTGCCTTCAGCTCAGGTCATGATCCCAGGGTCCTGGGATCAAGCCCTGCATCGGGCTCTCAGCTCAGCAGGGAGCCTGCTTCCTCCTCTCTCTCTGCCTGCCTCTCTGCCTACTTGTGATCTCTGTCTGTCAAATAAATAAATAAAATCTTTAAGAAAACGGTCCAGTTTTATTCTTCTGTATGTGGGTGTCCAATTTTCCCAACACCATTTGTTGAAGAGACTATCTTTTTTTCCACTGGACATTCTTTCCTGCTTTGTTGAAGATTAGCTAACCATAGAGTTGAGGGTCCGTTTCTGGGCTCCATTTCTGTTCCATTGATGTATGTATCTGTTTTTGTGCCAGTACCATACTGTCTTGATGATGACAGCTTTGTAATAGAGCTTGAAGTCTGGAATTGTGATGCCACCAACTTTGGTTTTCTTTTTCAACATTCCTCTGGTTTTTTGGGGGGTCTTCTCTGGCTCCATATAAATTTTAGGATTATTTTTCCATTTCTTTGAAAAAAGTTGATGGTATTTTGATACAGATTGCATTAAGTGTGTGGATTGCTCTAGGTAGCATAGACATTTTCACAGTACTTATTCTTCCAATCCATGAGCATGGAACATTTTTACATTTCTTTGTGTCTTCCTAGCTGGAGGAATGTTAAAAAAAAAATACAACAGGCATGCATTGTGTTCAGATCAGGAAGTGTAAATATCCTGGATAAACAGATCTTTTTTTTTTTTTTTAATGAAAATCAACTTAAGTAATTCTATGATTCAATAGATTTTTGTTTGAGTTCCTCTTATGGGTAGGGCACTGCTCCAGGCACTAAGGAAATAAAACAAAGTCCCTGCCCTTATGTTCAGGGAAAGCCTGGCTGAGGAAGGGACACTTGAGGAGAGACCCAAATGAAATGAGGGATCAAGCACGAGGGTATATGGAGCAGGAGTGTCCAAAGGAAGGAAATCTGTATGTGCAAAGGTCCTGAGGCAAGAGATGCTAGAATGTGCGAGGAGTAGTAAGGAGGCAAATGAGCAAGGAACAGAATGAGGAAGTGGAAGGATGTTGAAGATGTAGCCACAGATGGGTCAGTTGGGTCTCTTGGCCCTGCTAGGGGCATGGTGTGTAAAAGCACTTTGAAAATCTTAGGTGCTGCTGAAAGGATTTAAATAGAATTAACTTATTAAATTATTTGATATTTCAATAAAATAGAATTGTTTTATTCTGTTTATCTTATATATACTAAAGTGAGAGAACGTTGTCCCATAACCTCTGTTACTCCCCTGATAGGGCATCATGGGCAGGTCACAAGACCTATCCCTACAAATTTCAGAGGACATGACAATCTCTGATTGTCTCATAAAAGGTATCCTCTGTTTATTATGGGTGTTAAGTGAACATATTCTTCTTATTATTTGTCCTTTGATCTTGTTTGTGGTATCTTTTGCCATACTGAAATGTTTCTTTTCTTTTTTTTTTTTTTTAAAGATTTTATTTATTTATTTGACAGAGATCACAAGTAGGCAGAGAGGCAGGCAGAGAGAGAGGAGGAAGCAGGCTCCCTGCTGAGCAGAGAACCCGATGCGGGGCTCGATCCCAGGACCCTGGGATCATGACCCGAGCCGAAGGTAGAGGCTTTAACCCACTGAGCCACCCAGGCACCCCTCTTTTTTTTTTTTTTTAACGATTTTATTTACTTATTTGAAAGAGCTTGCACACAAACATGAGCAGGGGGAGGGACAGAAAGAGAAGGAAAAGCAGACTCATTGTTGAGCAGGAAACCCCACGTGGGGCTCAATCCCAGGACCTGGAGATCACAGTCCAAGCCCAAGTCAGACACTTAACTGACTGAGCCACCCAGGAGCCCTTGAAATATTTTATTTTTATACTGTTAAATCTCAGGGGGGTTTTGTTTTATTTATAGCATCTGTGCTACCTATCTTTGAAAGACCACTTTTCCTCCATTTTTCTAATATATATACATCACAGTATTTAATTTTAGCATTACCTTCATCTAACATGCAGCGATTCTTATGCAAATATATTAAAAATATTTTTATACTGGAGTGCCTGGGTCGCTCAGTGGGTTAAAGCCTCTGTCTTCGGCTCAGGTCATGATCTCAGGGTTCTGGGATTGAGCCCCACATCGGGCTCTCTGCTCAGCGGGGAGCCTACTTCCCACTCTCTCTCTCTGCCTACTTGTGATCTCTCTCTCTGTCAAATAAATAAATAAAACCTTTAAAAAATATTTTTATACCAAGAGTAAGTTTTAATCAGTTTGAATTTATTTTATATAAGGTGTGAGGTATGGATTATAACTTACATCTTCCACATGGATAGCCAGTTATGTCAGATATTAAATAAGTCTCCGCCTGGATATATTGACATGTACTATTCAAAAATGAAAAATAATGAAGTTCAAGTTTTCTTAAAGGCCAAGGTAGCTGTACACTAGAAAAATCTCAAAAATACTTTTTTTTTTTTAAAGATTTTATTTATTTATTTGACAGAGAGAAATCACAAATAGATGGAGAGGCAGGCAGAGAGAGAGAGGGAAGCAGGCTCTCTGCTGAGCAGAGAGCCCGATGCGGGACTCGATCCCAGGACTCTGAGATCATGACCTGAGCCGAAGGCAGTGGCTTAGCCCACTGAGCCACCCAGGCGCCCCTCAAAAATACTTTTGAGACCTTACTAGATGCAAGGCATTGTAAATGGTGTCAGTGGGGATAAGATGTGCTTCCCTTTGCTGAAGATGGGGTGTATACATGCATTTGGCCCTCTTCCTCACCTTCATTGTTTCATTGTAGGACTGGTCACTTAACTCTAAGCCTCTCTCATCTGAAAAATGGGAATAATAACTTCATAGGATTGCTGAGGAACTAAAGGAGTAAGACACTTAGCAATGTCCACTCCATAAAAAGCAATTACTAGCTAGTTAACACTTGGAGCAGATTTTATGAGTTCCCTCCATATTCTCAAATTCTGAGAGCACTTAAGCACTCAGTAGAGATCTGCTGAATGACCAAAGGGTGGTGTTTGTCTCTGGGACTATGGTTTATCTACTGCTTCTCCAGCATCAGAAGTTTCTTGAAAGGGAAAGAGTAGACTTAGAGCTCAAAAAACAGATTTCATTTATAATCATTATAATTAATTTTTAAAAAAGATTTTATTTATTTGACAGACAGAGATCACAAGTAGGCAGAGAGGCAGGCAGAGAGAGGGGGAAGTAGGCTCCCCACTGAGCAGAGAGCCTGATATGGGGCTTGATCCCAGGACCCTGAGATTATGACCTGAGCCAAAGGCAGAGGCTTTAACCCACTGAGCCACTCAGGTGCCCCTAATAATTATAATTTATAATAATTAACATCTATGGAACATTTAATTTAGGATAGGTACTGGCTGTGCTGTTCTAAGAACTTTACAAAATGTTTCTATATATATTTGTGAGATTTTTAAAATTTCTTTGACAGAGAGCAAGCACAAATAGAGCAGCAGGCAGAGGAAGAAGCAGGCATCCCAGTGAGCAGAGAGCCCAACTTGGGGCTTGATCCCAGGACCCCTGGGATCATGACCCAATGGCAGACACTTAACCAACTGAACTACCCAGGCACCCCCCCATAGATGTATGTATTTTATAGTGATTTCACAACTATGTATATACATTATACTGTGCTTACCCCAAGTGTAGCTACCATCTGTCACCATACAATGCAATTATAATACCACTGACTATATTTCCTGTGTTGTACCTTTCATCCCTGTGACTTACTCATTCCATAATTAGAAGCCTGTGCCTTCAGCTTCCCTTCACTCATTGTGTCCCCCCTCGCCCATACCCTCCCCTCTGGCAACCACAAGTTCTCTGTATTTATGTGTCTGCTTCATTCGTTCTGCCTTGTTCATTTTTGTTTCTTTTTTTTACATTCCACATACAAGTGAAGTCACATGGCATTTGTCTTTCTCTGACTTATTTCACTTAGCTTACTCCCCTCTAGGTCCATCTGTGTTATCAATTGCAGGATTTCGTTCTTTTCTATGGCTGAGTACTGTTGCATTGCATATATCACAATTTCTGTATTCATCTGTTGATGGACACTGAAGTTGCTTGCATATCTTGGCTACTTTAAATAATACTGCAATAAACATAGGGGTGCATATATCTTCTCGAATTAGTGGTTTTATTTTCTTTGTAAGTACTCACAAGTGAAATTACTGGATCCTACGGTGCTTCCATTTTTAGGTTTTTTGCGGAAACTCCACAGTGTTTTCCATGGCGGCTGCACCAATTTACATTCCCACCAACAGTGCATCAGAGTTCCTTTTTCTCCACATCTTGCCCACACTTGTTATTTCTTATTTTTGGATTTTAGCTATTCTGACAGGTGTGGTGTTCATATCTCATTGTAGTTTTGATTGACATTTCCCTGATGATGGGTGATGCTGAACATCTTTTCTTGTGTCTATTGGCCCTCTGTATGCCTTATTTGAAGAAATGTCTGTTTGGGTCTTCTGTCTATTTTTTTAGTTGGGTTGTTTGGTTGTTTTTGATATTGCATGAATTCTTTATATATTTTGGATATTAACCTCTTATCAGATACATGACTTGTAAATATTTTGTCCCATTTAGTAGATTGCCTTTTTATTTTGTTGATGGTTTCCTTTGCTGTACAGAAGCTTTTTAGTTTGATGTAGCCCCACTTCTTTATTTTTTCTTTTGTTGCTTTTACTTTTGGTGTCAAATTAAAAAAAAAAAAAAAGTCATTGCCAAGACCTGTGTCAGAGAACTTACTGCCTATGTTTTCCTCTTGGAGTTTTATGGTTTTATATCTCACATTTAGGTGTTTAATCATTTTGAGTTTATTTTTGTGTATGGAATAAGATAATGGTGTAGTTTCATTTTTTGGCATGTACTGGTCTAGTTTTCCCAGCACCATACATTGAAGAGGTTGTCTTTTCCCTCTTGTATATTCTTGCCTCCTTTGTCATAGATCAATTGACCATATTATCATAAATATTAGTTTATTTGTAGGGTCTCTATATGTTCTTTTGATCTATGTGTGTATTTTCATGCCAGGACCATGTTTTGATTATAGCTTCAAAGTATAGCTTGAAATCTAGTATTGTGATACCTCAAGCTCTGTTGTTCTTTTGCAAGATTCCCTTGGCTATTTGGGGTCTTTATGATTCCATATAGATTTTAGGATTATTTGTTCTAGTTTTGTGGAAAATGCTATCAGTTTATTGACAAAGATTGCATTGAATCTGTTGATTGATTTGGGTAGGATAGATGTTTTAACCATATTAATTCTTCCAATCCATGAACATGGGATATCTTTCTATTTGTGTCCTCTTAATTTTTTTTTTTTCATCAGTGTCTTACAGGTTTCAGAGTACAGGTCTTTCACCTCCTTCTTTATGTTTATCCCTAGGTATTTTATTCTTTATGGTACAATTATAAATGGAATTGTTTTCTTGATTTCTCTTTCTGCTACTTTGTTAGGTGTATATAGAAATGCAACCGATTTCTGTGTATTAATTTTGTATCCTGCACTTACTTTTGTCCAGGTACTTGTACTAAGGGCTTCACATATATCTTTTATCTCAACTCTATGAAGTATGAGCTCATTCTTGATGAGAGAGTAAGGCATAGAGAGGTTAAATTGCTCATGCTGTGAAGTCCTACTGCTAAGAAGTTGCAACATTGGGATTTAAACCCAGGTGTCCTTCTCTTTCACAGGTACCTGTATAGCAAAGTTGGGATTCAAACCCAGGTGTCCTGCTCATTCACTGGTGCCTGTGGCACGGCATTGTGCTAAGCAAGCAGGACATGCCCTGCAGTGGCCCCTTTGAGTCTGAGGCTCTGAAATCCTGTAGTTGCCCCATCAGAAGGGGTGGCTCCTTCCTCTCTAACTTTAGCCACACCTAAGGCCAGCCCTTCATTTCATTTTATTTATTTATTTATTTATTTATTTATTTATTTATTTTATTATGTTAGTCACCACACTGTCCATTGTTAGTTTTCAATGCAGTGTTCACTGTTTGCATATGATACCCAGTGCTTCATGCAATCCGTGTCCTCCTTAATACCCACCACCAGGCTTGGAAGCTAAAAACCATCCTGCTCAAGAGTGTTTGGGTCAACCAGGAAATCAAAGAACTAAAACAATTCATGGAAACCAATGAGTACAAAGACACATTGATCCCAAGCCTATCGGATATGGCAAAATTAGTCCTAAGGGGGCAAATGCATAGCTATCCAATCCTCACTCAAAAAAAAAAAACAAAAAAAAAAAAAAAAGAGAAACCCCAAATGTACAAACTGTCTTTACACCTTAAAGATCTGGGAAATTTACAACAAATTAAACTTAACCCATGCACAAGAAGAGAAGTAATTAAGATTAGAGCAGAGATCAGTGAATTAGAAACCAGAAATATAGTAGAAGGGTAGCCCTTTAGATATGGAATGGCTTTGTGAGACAGAATTTACTGAAACTAATGTATGACAGTAATACCCACTTCTTCACCTGAGACTATCAAGGTCACTTCTGTGTTGGAACATTTACTTCTTTCTCATGACCTTTACTTCTCCTATGGCAGAAACAAGCATCATTTCAGAAGTTCCTATAACCATATAAGTAATATTTTCCCCATTTTATAGATTAAGAAGCTGGAGTTTGGACAAGTTATTCCCCAGCAATTGATTAAATTAGATGACATTTGGCCTGGAGAAATTGTGCTGGCGGGGCTTGGACTGGACTTACAGGAAGGCTACGCTGTGGAGAGGAAGTCCACTATGCTCAAGGGCCAGTGCCGGGATCATTAGCTGGAATAATTTAGGATGGCATAGTTTATTCCTTGGGGGTAGGGATGGGGAAGAATTCCTGAAGCATTGTAGGATAACTAGCAATGAGTAGATGTTATGATTTGTTATTGACCTGAAGGTAATCTGTCCATCTAACTCTTTGCTCTTAGACAACAAAAACATGTTAAAAATATTAACTCATTTGTGCAAGGCTATGAAGTGCAACATCTCTTATTGTCCAAAACTCTTAGGTCAAGTCCATGGGAGCTTTAAGTGATTATTGTCTCAGAAACCTGGAAAATAGAATAAATGGAGAAATTATAATCCCTGAGTGATCAAACTTAACATTTTCCCACTGGTAGATTTTTTACTGCTCTAACACAGTAAAATTCAAGACCAATCAGTCAAAGAAAGTATGTTACCCAGAGGACAAGGCCTCCATTCCTGTTATCTCCAAGCCCCTCAGCTCCACCAGACTATGTGAACAAGCAGGTGAGAAAGAAGTCCTCTTGCCACCCAAGAGCAAGTCTATGAATGAGGAAGTTGGGCTACAAGACATCTTTAGGGTGGGATCTCATGCTGCCATCCAAATAATGTTTACAAAATGAAAAGAGCAGACTCCATAACTGTATGCATACTGTGACTTTTTATTCATTTTTTAAAAAAGGTGGGGGGACTGGAAATCGACCGAGATTTTGCTTTATGAGAAGATTAATTGTCCTTTCTTTAAGTTTTTACAAGCCTCTCCTTTCCTCCCTCTCCCTCTTACCTATCCATATTTAGATATATTGCCACCCAGACTATAGTTCTTGGACATTGAGTTCCCACCCAGCCCTACCATAAAAGATTAAAAACAGCATCCATACCAATTCAGCATGCATAATGTTAAATTTGACCCTTTAGAGTTTTTTCTCTTTTTATTACAAACCAGAATGGAGAAAACCACCATTTTTCTGGCTTTTTGCGGCATACAGCTTATAAGTGAATTTCTAAAGGCTGCATTGCACTTTGAAATTCACAAGTGATTTCTTTTCCCTCTCAATAGATGAGCTTACAGGCCCCAAGAATATGAAATTTATTTCAAATACTGTGTAGTCCATCTTCCTTTCTCCACAAACCCATATCAAGGGAAGTTCTCTTTTGAAAGAGAAAGCAAGTTGTTAAATAAGACTACTTAAATGCTAAATATAATTCCACTTCTAAGAAAAGTAACATTCCAGTACTATTTGCTTGAGAAAAAGCAAAAGAAACTTTTTAAGGGGCACCTGGGTGGCTCAGTGGGTTAAAGCCTCTGCCTTCGGCTCAGGTCATGATCCCAGGGTCTTGGGATCGAGCCCCGCATCGGGCTCTCTGCTCGGCAGGGAGCCTGCTTCCTCCCCTCTCTCTCTGCCTGCCTCTCTGCCTACCTGTGACCTCTGCCTGTCAAATAAATAAATAAAATCTTTAAAAAAAAAAAAAAAGAAACTTTTTAAGAAGTTGTGCAACAGAAAGAATACAGGAGAAGCAGTTGAGCGATCTGGATGCTAGTCCTAACTCAGCCAGTGAAAGCTTGTGTAAGCTTGGCCGGGCCACCTAACAAATCTGTGTCCCCCATGCCCTGCCCCCAACTTTATGGAACCACCAGATGGCAAATGCCTGAACTCTCTACTGACTCCGCCTGAGTTACTCATAGGTCTTCACCCTACGTATTCCTTCCTGGATGACATAGGAACTGCTCAGGTCTCTGCCATATTAATATAAAAGCAAAACCAAAGCACTTCCTGATAGGAAGTTTCTCCCCTCCCTCCACTTCACAGTCCAACTTTCTTCGGAGTTGCCTGCACACATCCTCTACTTCTCTACCTGCTTTGACCCCTTAACCTACTCTCAACTAATCCACCGCATCTGCGCTTCTTAAGGTCACCTGTAAACCTTTCAGGCTTTTTCTTCTGTGACTTTCCAGCAGCATTTGCCACTGTTGACCATCCCCTCCTCCTCCTCCTCGAAATGGCTTCTCTGGGTTTCCATTACATCACGTTCTGTTGACTGATTATTATTATTATTTTATTATATAATGTATTATTTGTTTGAGGGGTACAAGTCTGTGATTCGTCAGTCTTACACAATTCACAGCGCTCACCATAGCATATTCCCTCCCCAGTGTCCATCCCCCAGCCACCCCATCCCTCCCACCTCCCTCCCCCCCAGCAACCCTCTGTTTCCTGACATTAAGAGTCTCTTACAGTTTGGGGCGCCTGGGTGGCTCAGTGGGTTAAAGCCTCTGCCTTTGGCTCAGGTCATGATCCCAGGGTCCTGGGATAGAGCCCCATATCGGGATCTCTGCTCAGCAGGGAGCCTGCTTCCTTCTCTCTCTCTCTCTGCCTGCCTCTCTGCCTACTTGTGATCTCTATCTGTCAAATAAATAAATAAATAAAATCTTTTAAAAAAGAGTCTTATGGTTTGTTTCCCTCTCTGGTTTCATCTTGTTTCATTTTTCCCTCCCTTCCCCTATGAGCCTGCCTCTTGTTTCTCAAATTCCTCATATCAGTGAGATCATTTGATAATTGTCTTTTTCTGATTGACTTATTTCACTTAGCATAATACCCTCTAGTTCCATCCACGTCATTGCAAATGGGAAGATTTTGGATATTTTGATGGCTACATAATATTTCATTGTGTATATACACCATATCTTCTTTATCCATTCATCTGTTGATGGACATCTGGGCTCATTCCATAGTTTGGCTGTTGTGGACATTGCTGCTATAAACATTCAGGTGTATGTGCCCCTTCGGATCACTACACTTGTATCTTTAGGGTAGATACCCAGTAGTGTGATTGCTGGGTCATAAGGTAGCTCTATTTTCAACTTTTTGAGGAACCTCCATGCTGTTTTCAAGAGTAGCTGCACTAGCTTGCATTCCCACAATCTCTTGACTTATTTTCTCATATGTTTCTTTCAAAGATCTCCTTAGTGTTATTTTTCCCAGCCCTTCTTCACATTAGTTCCTCAAGGTTCTGTCTAACACTGTTTCCTCTCACTTGTACTCTCCTTGAGTATTCTTACCCAGTGACTCTTGTTTCTAGAATTCCTTTCCAGGTCTGTCTCCTGGACTCCCAAACTATATGTTCAACCACTTACTGAACATCTCCACTTGGATTTTCCATAGTCATCTCAGACTCAGTGTGTCTAAAACTGTGCTAACCATCTCTCCTACAGAAATTGACTATCTTCTATGCAACTTGTCTCAGTGAAAGGCATTGCTATTCATCCAGTAACCCAAGCTAGAAATGTGGGAGTAATTTTTGACTCTTGCCTTTCTCATACCCATTGATGACAAGGTCCTGTCATCAATTCTGCCTCTTAAGTATCTCTAGAATCTCTTGTCCATTTCCCACCACCTTTAGGAGAGGAAATGTGAACAGTGGAGAGAAAATGGATGAAACTTGGCTCTGTTGTCACAGCTATACAGCTCTGGGCAAATTGTTCAGCTTCCCTCTGCCTTAAAATTAAACAAAAGTAGTAATAATGCCTTGCTTGGGCACTTGCTCTGGGTGTTGGAGAGGGAATAGTTTCCCCTGTCCATCAAGGTTCTTCTTGGTGGCCCAAGAATTAAATTGATATAAGACAGACTAATAAGAGAAAAGAAAAGTTTAATTACATGCACAGAGAGGTCCAATAATGACCAAGGCAATTTTTATACTTTTTAGACAAAGAGGCAATCTCTGAGGCACTGACAGGATAAAGAACATTTATGTTTAGTGAGCTTTAGTTAGTAAGGAACTCTTAAGCTTTAGTTAGTAAGGAATTCAAAGCAGAATTTGGGCTGGGTTAGTAAATTAGTAAAATGTAGCAAGATTGTTTAGGCTTCTTGGCTCTAAATTTCCTACTCCTGGTGATAAAGATCTCTCTTTATCTCCTGGTACAAAAGGGGCACCTTTCACAAGGGAGATTTAATTTTGCTTTTAGAACAAAGTGGGGTGGAGGTCAGCATGCTCTTTTTGATTGGTTTCTTTTTTTTTTTTTAATGATTTTATTTATTTGACAGATCACAAGTAGGCAGAGAGGCAGGCAGAGAGAGAGGAGGAAGCAGGCCCCCTGCTGAGCAGAGAGCCCAATGCGGGGCTCGATCCCAGGACCCTGGGACCATGACCTGAGCTGAAAGCAGAGGCTTTAACCCACTGAGCCACCCAGATGCCCCTTGATTGGTTTCTTAAGTAACGTTTACTTAAAATGATATGCAAAAGCCACATTTTGGAGCAGCTGCCCTTGGCCCCTCCTCTGAAACTTCCCTGGAAGTTTTACACTTTAGAAGTGGAGCTGAACCAGTCTTAGTCATGACAATATGTCAGTTCAATCAAACTCCTTTTAGGAGGTGATGGTGCAGGTATGTTCAAAGTTAGCTGACCTGCTTTATATTCAGGTATTAAGAGGCATTTCTATGGAAACAAAAGAAAAGCAATGGCTAATGATTGGAGCAAATTATAAACCAGTCTCTGAGTTCTGAGGGCAGCCAATAGAGACTTCTAGATGTCATGGTGAAGGCATCTTCAGATAGAGCGAGCGCAGGCATTGGCAGTCTGATATTCCTGGTTTGTAGTTTAAATGTCTCTGGTGACCTCTGTGAATGTAGCCCACAGAGCAGTGGGCATGAAGATTGCCTATATGTTGTGGTGATTTCTCTCAAGTATATATGAAGTCATTCATATTCAGTTTCTAGGGCTTCAGGAAGAGGGCAGCCTAGTTCTCCATGATTCCAAATCAAAAGGATGGGAGAAAATTGGAAATGTTAGTTTGTAAAGCCATAGCCAACTATTTGAGGAAACCAGAAGAATTCAATATCCAGTCCAGTTTATAGGCAGACAAGAAACCCTCAGTGAGTCAGAACTAGAATCTAATATCCACAAAGCTCTATTGCAAACATACTTTCTCTAAAATCACTTGCATTTCCTCCAAAGAGAGCCAAATTAAGACCAATTTCATTAAGTTTGGCCTGATTATTTACATAAATACCATAAGAA
Source organism: Mustela lutreola (assembly GCF_030435805.1). NCBI lineage: Eukaryota > Metazoa > Chordata > Mammalia > Carnivora > Mustelidae > Mustela > Mustela lutreola. The sequence goes on from NC_081296.1 coordinate 46,958,395, forward strand.
TATTGATTGATTATATAGACTCTTTTATCTTTTTTTTTTTAAGATTTTTATTTATTTATTTGACAGAGAGAGATCACAGTAGGAGAGAGGAAGGGAAGAGATCACAGAGAGAGGAAGGGAAGCAGGCCCCCTGCCGAGCAGAGAGCCCGATGCGGGACTCGATCCCAGGACCCTGAGATCATGACCTGAGCTGAAGGCAGCGGCTTAACCCACTGAGCCACCCAGGCGCCCCTAGACTCTTTTAAATCTACTTTGCTAGAACTTTTCATAAGGAACTTCCAGATTGAAATTGTAATAGCTCCACAAGGCTAAAAATCGAAGCCAAGTACTTGTCATCAGACTTTGTCTGCATTATCTACAGATTTGGGTTAATTCTTCTTTTTTCAAAATCCCCCAATGTTCCTGCACTTCCAGGAAGTGACATTCTTTACTCACCCAGTAAGGCTGCTAGGAAGTCTGTAAGCAAGGCATCTGGCTGGGTTTCCTAGGTGACTTATTGGCTTTATAAAGTCAACCTGTTTCTTAATGCTGCCTGGTCATACTGGAGTCTAGGTACATTCTCAAATCTGACATTCCAGTCAAAGCCTTGACTGGATGATAGAACCAGTGTTTCCAACCGTGTCCTGTTATAAGAAAAACAGACTCTTATTGAATGTAGGCAAGTAAATGTATTCCTGTGAAAATATAAGGATACTCATTGAGAGTTCCCAAGTTTTAGAGGGATCAGGTAGGGAAAAAATGATTAAATGTTTCAAGTTTGTTTACAAAGGTATAATTTATCACATTGCTCTAAGTCTTAGCTTAAGACAAACAGTTCACAGGGCACCTGGGTGGCTCAGTGGGTTAAAGCCTCTGCCTTTGGCTCAGGTCGTGATCCCAGGGTCATGAGATCTACCACATGGGGCTCCCTGCTCAGCAGGGAGCCTGCTTCTCTCTCTCCCCTCCCCCCAACTTGTGCTCTCTCTCTCAAATAAGTAAAATCTTTAAAGAGAAATTAACATTTCAAAGGAAAAAAAAGTCCTAAAAGTGATAATTATACTTCCCAGTTTATTCAGTCCCATGTTATTAATTCTTGTTCTGCTTGAAACAGTTTTTCAATTAGTTCTGGAAACTTTTTTTTTTTTTTAAAGATTTTATTTATTTATTTGACAGAGAGACATCACAAGTAGGCAGAGAGGCAGGCCGAGAGAGAGAGATGGAAGTAGGCTCCCTGCTGGGCAGAGAGCTGGATGTGGGACTCAATCCCAGGACCCTGAGATGATGACCTGAGCCGAAGGCAGAGGCTTAACCCACTGAGCCACGCAGCCGCCCAGTTCTGGAAACTTTTTATCAATGTTCATTGTTATGGTCTTAAGGTAGTCAGAAACCTGTATTTGACTCTTGACAAACCTGTATTTGACTCTTTCCATGAATCTCTCTGAAGATGAAGTACATTTGCAAAAGCATCTGAGTACAACAAGGAGTGTAAATGACAAAAGACTTAAAAATGGCCATGGTCAAAGATCTGATGAGAATTCTTTATAATGCAGCTGACAAGGAAATTTGCTCATTTTCTATGACCCATAGCACTTCAAGATAACATACCAAAATATATCAGAATTTTAGGAGTTTTATACAATTCACAGAATACTTATATTAATAACCTATCATCCCAAATACAATCCAAGAAGGTTTAGCATCATTTACTTGGCAATACTTCCCATGTAATTTAACATACCTCACAAGCCTAATTGGTTTAACATCTTTCTTTTACGATAAGAAAATATCCTTTGAAATATTCCAGGAACCATAACATCCTTGCTTTCTAGGCAGAAAATTTTAAAAGGGTAAAAAAATCTCTTCTACAATCTTTTATCAAGATAGGCCAGTAGTCTTAAAAAGTTTGTCTTTTTAATTTTTATCTTAAAAAAAAAAGCTTGTCTTTTTAATATAAAGATGAAGGGAAATGAACTTCTAGGTCAGAACTTGAGAGACAAGTGTTGGATTTGAAAGAAAGGTTGCTTTATTCAGGAAGCCACAAGCTGGGAATATGGTGGAGTAATGCTCAAAGACCATCTCCCTGATCCTGGACTAAGCAGAGAGTTGTTAAGGGGGAGCACAGGGAAGTGGTAAAGGTCACGAGCAGGGGAAGCAGTCTCAGTAAGGTCTCTAGCGGACTTGCTGGCATAGGGAAGGCTAGTCTCAGGCATGGTGAAGCTCGATCTTCTAGGAACATCTGGTTCCTTACTTCCCCAGGGTCCCTGTTCTGTTTAAATCCCAAAGAAATTATAATTAGTCAAGCTATAAACTAGAGGACACAGGCCAGTGAGATATGTAAACTTTAGGCTACCTGGAGCACAGTTATGAAAAAAGTTTATTTAAAAAACCCTTATAATAAATTTATTGAATCTTACTTGGCTTGATCGCACATAAAATTTCTTTTCTCGATTCTTTGTTCATAAACCAACAACTGCTCTTTTTGCATTCAGATTTTGCCCTGTGTTTTCCCTCTTTAAGTAATCAGCCTTGCTTCAGGAAAAAAGTACTCCCCCCCCACCCCCCCCCCAAAAAGTGTATTTTTATTCCTCATATTTCCTTTTACTGAAAATAAATGTTCTATCTTTTCTTTCTTTCCTTTTTTTTTTTTTTTTTTGCATATGTAGAAGTTTCGCTTATTTCACGTAGGTTTAACCACATGTATATTAAATTGGAATTTTTAGCCTTTAGAAACTTTAATTTTTAGTGATAACCAAAAGTAGCCATTATGAACTGTTTGTTGCACTGGAATTTTTTTTTTTAAGATTTTATTTATTTATTTGACAGAGAGCACAAGTAGGCCAAGAGGCAGGAAGAGAAGAGAAAGGAGGGGAAGCAGACTCCCTTTGAGCAGAGAGCCCTATGTGGGGCTCAATCTCAGGACCCTGGCTGGGATCATGACCTGAGCTGAGGGCAGAGGCTTAACCCACTGAGCTACCCAGGTGCCCCCCACCCGCATTCTTTAGACTGGCAAATTTATGGATATATTTCAAAATTTCTAGAAATGCATGCCTCTTTGTAGTACAATCTTTCAGTAAAGCACAGATAATGTTTACTAACAGATCCCAATTTATGTTTGGTTTTTCTGTAATAAGGAAACCAAAGTAAATAACATGTTTAGTAATTAATACTTAGTATTTTACCTTATTTTGTGATTATCTAGCTATTCAATGAATTTAACTTTTCATTTAACCTAACTTCCTAAAACTTAAAAATTTTAGGTTGCCAAAAAGCTTTGGGAAAATTAAAAGTTTATCTACAAACCCCTCTCTTATTTACATCTATACAATTTACTTTTTCTTAACAATTATGCTTAGATTACCCATAAAACTTCATGAGACCTCAAAGTCAGTCATTCATTCTCCAAAGGGGTATGTGTGTTGGGGGTAGGTTGTTGTTTAACATTTTGTAATAGAGATAACATCAACTTGGATTTAAGGAAACTCAGGCAGAATAAAAGTTTTAATTTTAACACTAATAACTTTAAAGACATGTGTATTTTAAATTAGCTTTAATACCAAACATTTTCCGGGATCACATGAACCTGAAATACATTTGGGCTAATTTCTGTCTTAAAAGTTTTTTTTTTTTTTTTTAAATATTTTATTTATTTGTTTGATAGTGAGAAAGAGAGAGAGCACACACACAAGTAGGGGGACCAGCAGGCAGAAGGAGAAGCAGGCCTCCCGATGAGCAGGGAGCCCAATGCAGGGCTTGATCCCAGGACCCTGGAATCATGACCTGAGCCTAAGGCAGACACTTAACGACTGAGCCACCCAGGCGCCCCTGTCTTAAAAGTTTTAAAATGCACAGTCTTTACAAGTACTTGCCCTCAAACCAACTAAATAGAGTTCTTTTACACATGTGAGCAATACCATCCAGAGGTAGAAAGGTATCTCACATTTAATATGTATATCTATACACACACACACACACACACACACACACACACACAACACACACACATACCAAACAGACAACTGAAAACAAAGATCTTCTATTTGTGGAGAGAACATTATAGGCCTGATTCCCAATTACCTCCTCTCCTGCCACCCCCAGCTCCCCCACACTCTTGGCCCAATTTTTGTTTCCTTCTCCCTAAAGTTTGAATTTGTTTCTTCCCTCCCCCCCCCTTCCTTCCTTCCCAATTTATTATTTTAGAAAGAGAGTGCATGGTAGTGGGGTGGGGCAGAGGGAGAGGCAGTGAGAATTTTAAGCAGACTCTGCCCTGAGTGCAGATAAATTAAAAAAATAATAATAATAAATAAAATAAATAAGTATATTTGTATTTATTTATAAAATAAATATTTTTAAAAATATGAGATATATTCTATAAATAGAAATAGAAGATATGTAAATATATAAATATTATAAAAGAAGTATATTAATAAAAACAAAAATTAACATTTATTTTTAATTTTATTGTTAGTAGTATTATTTTTAATTAAATTCTAGACTCAGTGTAGAACATTTTAACTCAAAATCCTGAGATCAAGAATTGCATGCTCTACCAACTCGGGTTCCCCCAAGTTTTTGTAAGGTGGACTTTTTGGGGGGCCTATTAGCAGAGGTGCTAGTGTATGGGTACAAGAGCACTTTGAGTATTTTCTACTTTTAAAAGCTTCCCCTTCCATTTTTCCTTCAGTCTTAGGCAATTGTGGGCTGTGTTTGCATTTCAAAGATGTAAGATTTAGAACTGTAAGGGACAGAGAAAGAATGTAAGTTTTTCCCTAAGAGTTTTGGGGTAATTGTTATTAAAATTTTTTTCATAAGTTCAAACACTTTTGTTTCAATATCCTGATCTTTTATAATATCTACAACATCTTGAGAAGAATAGGCAAGATTTGGGGATTGGTAAAGATAGGTGTGCTTTGACTTGTGGAGTTAAATTTCTGGTTTTGCAGAGATTTGTAAAATGAAAACCATTATTTTTAATTTTCCCCCAAAGAACTAGATTATACCTTGAATCTCAAGGGACTGATCTACCTTTTTAACTAAACGTGCTTCCTAAGGTGGGAATAAAAAGATTTATGCCGTTGTAAAGTCTGTATAAGGCATTTTAACAAAATCCTTTTTTTTTTTTCCCCTTGAATACACAATTCAACCTTAGATTTGCCACAGATCTCCTGGCTATTGAGGAGTACGAGCTTACTAATTTTAATAGTGACTGATACCAGGGTTGCCTGGGTGGCTCAGTGGGTTAAGCGACTTCCTTCAGCTCAGGTCATGAGCTAGTGTCCTGGGATCGAGCCCCATGTTGGGCTCTCGGCTCAGTGGAAAGCCTGCTTCTCCCTCTCTGCCCCTCCTCTTGCTTGTGGTCTCTCACTCACTCTCTCAAATAAATAGACAGATAATATTTTTAAAAAATAGTGACTTAAGCCAGTAAGCCTTTTTTGTGGAAGGACCTGAAGATGACTTTCCAGGCTTAGACCATGAAAGCAGGAGACTTCTCTGGAGAGGGCATAAATGAGGCAGCCTCCGTGACCCAGAATTCACTTCCCAAAATAGCCTACAAAAGCGAAGACCTTTATTGCACAGGCCGGAAGAATAATGTGGTACATATAGTGTCTCTGTTCTCCACAAATGTGAGATGCCTGTAGTCATCCATACCAATACCGATCTAGAACACTGGGCAGGTACTTCTGGAATGGGATTTTTTTTCATCACCAACAGGTAATGAGGGCTGAGACCACAAAGGTCCCTCTTGGGCTGAGACTTACAGGGACAGACTCCCCTGAGAGCTGGCACAGCTGAACAAAGTGAGTGCTGCTTGTAACTGCATGTCTTAGCGGCCCAGTCTATTTAATTAGCCATCGAGGTGCACTCTGGTAAGTATACTCTCTGGGCAGCAGAGACCAGAGAAATATTCTGACTGGTCATGAAACCAAACTCTAAGGACTTAGAACAAGACCAAAGAAAAAAACCTTATTTGATTGTTCTACAGGAGATCCATGGCAAAGTTTGTCTAAAAGGAAAGCCAGTCTGATAAGAAAAATTAACTCTTCAGTCTGTGAGCTGGCTCCAACAACCACCTCATAGGGCCTATGCCTGTGTTCTGCTCTGTGTTAATTCCTTTGTATGACAAACGAACAAAAGACAAAGACGATCTCTTGGAGGAAATAAATCAATAAAATCAAGAGTGTTCTACCAAATTTACCAAGAGTCACTAAGCCCGAGGGATTATTTCCACAATATTTCCCCCTGCTAATCTTTTTTTTAAATTTTAAAGATTTTATTTATTTATTTGACAGACAGAGATCACAACTAGGCAGAGAGGCAGGGAGAGAGAGAGGAAGGGAAGCAGGCTCCCTTGTGAGCAGAGAGCCCGATGTGGGGCTCGATCCCAGGACCCTGAGATGATGACCTGAGCCAAAGGCAGAGTCTTAACCCACTGAGCCACCCAGGCACCCCTCCCCCTGCTAATCTAAACAGAAAAAGCTTCTCACCATTTTTGCTCCATCGGACTCCACAGACAGATATCCGAGGAGACAGGTGTGGTAGGAAATCTTAACTCTACCTGCTATATGTCAGATTTCCAAGATCTCAGAACTGCAGAATGTTCAGAGCAAATATACAGTGGAAGTTTATCCTGCTGACTATGCCAGCTGTTGGGAGGAAAACTTTTCTTCTATCCTTCAAGATACTTCCAGGTAGTCTAAGAATTAAATGGACACAAGAAAGATTAACAGGAGAAGAAATCCCACAACTTTTTTTTTTTTTTTAAAGAAGATTTAATTTATTTATTTATTTGAGAGAGAGAGAATGAGCAGCAGGGAATCGAGAGGGAGGGAGAAAAAGACTCCCTCCTGAGGGAGGGTCCTGGGACCCTGAAATCATGACCTGAGCTGAAGGCAGACACTTACCCAACTGAGCCACACAGGCGCGCCACAAACACACACATAAAGTCTTATTACATATTCATGGAGGCCTAATAATGCAATTGAGACCCAAAGAAATGACCAAGGCAAGCAGTTTGTATACTTTTGGACCAAAAAAAAAAAAAAATCAATAAATTTTGGAGGAATTGACAGGATAAAGAACACTTATGATCGTGAGCTTCAGTCAGTGAGGAATTCGGGCTGGGGTAGTCATCAGTAAAAAGTAACAAGGTTTGTTCATACAGCCTTCTTGGCTTGGAATTCTCTGTCCCTGGTAATAAGGGTTTCTGCTTAATATTCTGGTACAAGGAGGTTACCTTCCATGTGGGAGATTTGTTTCCTGCTTTCTGGAGACAAAGGTAAAAAGGGTCAGTGTGTTCTTTTGGCACCGGCTGTTTCTTAAGTAACTTTTATTGAAAATCAGCATGACAAAGTGCCACATTTGGGGGCAGCCTGCCCTGTTGCCTGTATGGGGTAAATGGTCAGTATGATGTGTTTGGAACCACGGCCAGCTGTTAGGCTAGTGCTGGTAGTGTAGCTCTCCAGGTGGTTTTATTGCACTGTGAGTTAGTCTAAGATACTCCTAACCTGACTCCACCTGTTTCTAAAAGTCTGACTTCCCTCGATACCCCACCCAGCCCAAAGGCAGGAAGTTCTGAAGCAGGAAGGAATGTCTGAATTCTTTGTCTTGGCTTAGGAAGGGTTTTCACAAACTAGCTGCCTTTTCAGGCTCCTTTGTTGCTGTTGTTCCAATTTGAGATATGCAGCCTCCTGGAATGTGTCCTGTTGAAATCTCCCCTCTTTCTTCTTACCTTCAGGGCTTTTTTTTTTTTTTTTTAAAGATTTTATTTATTTATTTATTTGTCAGAGAGATAGAACACGAGAGCATAAGCAGGCAGAGCAGGAGAGAGAGAGGCATGGACCCTGGAGCTCGATCCCATGGACCCTGGGATCATGACCTGAGCTGAAGGCAGAGGCTTAACCCACTGAGCCACCCAGGCGTCGTGCCTTCAAAGCTTTTTATGTTCTGTTCCTCTATCTAGAAAACTCTGTTTCTTCCTTCATCTAATCAGTGCTTCAGGTCTCGACTTCAATCTTTTCCCCATGGGAAGCCTTGCCAGACCTCCCCATTCTTCCAAGCAAAAGTCAGCGTGCCTATAAAGCTTGTGTAGGGAACAAAGGCTCCTTGTCTGAGGGGAAGGCTTTCTTCCCATCCCACACATGTTGTAATCGAAAGGGTGAGAATAGAACAGGTCTGACCTGGAGAGTTATTTTAGGGGAGATTTTAACCTTTCTGTTCTTTCTTTCTTCTGTTAGAAGAAATTTTTAATTAATTATTTTAATTAATTTAATATAATATTTTAAGTAATTTAATTTTAAAATATTTTTTTCTGTTCTTTTCTTATAGAACCTCTCATTGAAATTTCTTTGTAATTAACTGGACAGTCCTTGAAGACCCTCTCTTTTTTTTTTTTTTTTTTTTTAAAGATTTTATTTATTTATTTGACAGAGAGAAATCACAAGTAGATGGAGAGGCAGGCAGAGAGAGAGAGAGGGAAGCAGGCTCCCTGCTGAGCAGAGAGCCCGATGCGGGCCTCGATCCCAGGACCCTGAGATCATGACCTGAGCCGAAGGCAGCGGCTTAACCCACTGAGCCACCCAGGCGCCCAAGACCCTCTCTTTTTTATGTATGGGAGGCTGTTTGGGGTTTCCTCCCAAACAGACACACAGCAGCTAAGCACATTTCTTGGTCTCATGCTGTTGCCCAAAGTTCATACAGTAGCTCCTTGGTGGTCAAGTCTAGAGCTGGAGCTCAGACAGCCTGGGGATGTTTCTTCCTTCTGTCACTTGCTTGAGCTCAAACTCAGCTTGGTCTCAGAGCTGTCCTCTTCCAGTTCTTCCAAGTAGAGGAGCAGATGTGGTCACCTGAAGTAGATTCCCTTTCCCATCCCTTAAGTTGGAGTTTGTGTGCATTAGGGCAGTTGATGGAGGCCAGACAGAGGGAGGAAAGTAAGTTAGTGTAGACAGATGTGCATATCAAGTCCAAGAGCTATGATGGTGCCCTTGCCACTCCCTGGGTACCCCACATTCACATGGCTGGATCTGTGCTCCATCCTTGGCTTAGACACCAGGGAGGGCAAAGATATGTCCTTGCTGGTTCCTGAAGGCAGCCCTCTCAGGTCAGCCTGGGCACTTCTGTCATCATCATTGCAGAAAACAGGACCAGGCCTTGAGACTGTTGGTGCAGAAACTGAGTGGACAATTATGTCTCCTGGCCTGTTTCTCCCAGGGATTGACCAGCACCTACTGAAGTTTGGACTAACACCTGCAAGCAGGTCTCAGATGTTTTCTAGGTAGGAAAGGAAACTAAAACAAGGGCCTAGCCTTGCTGTCTGTCCACCTCACTGCCATGCACATCCTCAGTGACATGGCTTAATTAGGGGGCTCCTGGGTGGTGCAGTTAGTTAAGCATCCAACTCTTGGTTTCAGCTAGATCGTGATCTCAGGGTCATGATATCAAGCCCTGTACGGGGTTCCAAGCCCAGCACAGAGTTTGCTTGACATTCTCTCTCCTTCTTCCTCTCCCATTCATGTACACTTTCTTTCTCTAAAATAAATAAACCTTTAAGTTTTTTTAAAAAATCAGCTTAATTAGGTAAAAATTGCTTTGCAGAATAGTGTCTATTTTTATTATCTTTTCATATAGTGTATTAAATTTTAACTTTCAAAGTTTGGCTATAACATACTTGATTTAGTAGGAAACAACTATTTGGTTATTAATATTTCTGGATATGCTTTTTTTGAAGAGGAAGAAGAGGGAGGACAAGCAGTTTTAATATTTTCCTCCCTCCAAACTTAGGTCAGCTATAGGTACACCTTCTTAATTTTGCACTATTGAGCTGAATATTTATAGACATTCCTACAAGATCTGGCAACACACAGAAATCTTCTAAAAATTGAGATAACATGGGGCGCCTGGGTGGCTCAGTGGGTTAAAGCCTCTGCCTTCGGCTCGGGTCATGATCCCAGGGTCCTGGGATCGAGCCCCGCATGGAGCCCCCCCCACCCCTGCATCGGGCTCTCTGCTCAGCAGGGAGCCTGCTTCCTCCTCTCCCTCTGCCTGCTTCTCTGCTTACTTGTGATCTCTATCTTTCAAATAAATAAATAAAATCTTTTAAAAAAATTGAGATAACATTAATTAGTTGCATATATACAACATTGATTCAGTATATATAACGTTGAAAAATTATCACTGCAATAAGTCTAATTGATATCAATCACCACGCAGTTACAAAATTTTTTTCTTGTGATTGATAACTTTTAAGACTCTCTTAGCAACTTTCAAGAATACAAGACAGGGCACCTGGGTGGCTCAGTGGGTTAAGCCTCTGCCTTTGGCTCAGGTCATGATCTCAGAGTCCTGGGATCAAGCCCTGTATCAGGCTCTCTGCTCAGCAGGGAGCCTGCTTCCCCCTCTCTCTCTGCCTGCCTCTCTGCTTGTGATCTCTGTCTGTCAAATAAATAAAATCTTAAAAAAAAAAAAGAATACAAGACCGTATTATTAACTGTTGTCCCCATGCTGTACATTAAATCCCAGGATTTATTTTAGAACTGGATGTTTGTACATGCTGACCACCTTTACCCATTTTGCCCACCCCCCCACTCCTTGCCTCTGGCAACCACCAGTCTATTCTCTGTATCTATGAATTTGGTTTTGATTTCACATGTTACAGAGACATTATAGTATTTATCTTTATCTGACTCCTTTCACTTAGCATAATGCATTTAAGGTCAATCTGTGTTGTCACAAATAGCGAGATTCTATTATCCTTTAAGATTTTATTTATTTAGTTGACACAGAGAGAGAGAGAGATCACAAGTAGGCAGAGAGGCAGGCAGAGAGAGGGGGGGAAGCAGACTCCCTGCTGAGCAGAGAGCCTGATGCGGGGCTCCATCCCAGGACCTGAGACCATGACCTGGACCGAAGGCAGACGCCTAACCATCTGAGCCACCCAGGCACCCCTATTATCCTTTAAGGCTGAATAGTATTCCATTATGTGTATGTATATATATATATATAATATATATATATATATATATATATATATTTATATATATATATATATATATATTATATATATATATATATATAGCTCACACTTTATACATTCATCCATTGATGGACTCTTAAGTTGTTTCCACATGTGGGCTATTGTTAATACTGGTGCAGTGAACATAGATATGCATAAACCCTTCTGAATTGCTGTTTTGTTTTCTTTGGAAATACCCAGAAGTGAAATTCCTGGATCATACAGTGGTTATAATTTTTAATTTTGGAGGAATCTCCATACTGTTTTCCACAGTGGTAGAACCAAGTTCTATTCCCACCAACAGTACACAAGCTTTCCCTTTTCTCCCCATCCTTGTCAATACTTATTTCTTATCTTTTTGATTTTATTTATTCTGACAGGTGTGAGGTGAAATCTCATTGTGGTTTTGAGATTAATTTCCCCGATGATGAGTGATGTCAAGCATCTTTTCATGTACTTTTTGGTCACCTGTATGTCTTTTTGGGAAAAAAAAAATTTACTTGGATTTTCTGCCCATTTTATTTTATTATTTATTTATTTATTTATTTATATTTTTGGCTGGGTACAGTATACTTTATTGATGGTATGTGACAAGGTAGGGCTCCCCAAGCCCCTCCCCTTCTTCAGGGGGTCTGGGATGGAGATAGTGGAGGTTGGGAGATTCTCAGTGTTTGGGGGGATAAGCTGGGTCAGGGATTCCCCAGCAGCTGAGGGCCTCTTTCTTCCTCTTGCTCTGGCTGGGGCTTGTGGTTCAGGAGGCTCTTATTCCTTGGAGGCCATGTGGACCATAAGGTCCACCACCCGGTTGCTGTAGCCAAATTCATGGTCATAGCAGGAAATGAGCTTGAAAAAGTGGTCATTGAGAGCAATGCCAGCTCCAGCATCGAAGGTAGAGGAGTGGGTGTCACTGTTGAAGTCGCAGGAGACAACCTGGTTCTCAGTGTACCCCAGGATGCCCTTAAGGGGGCCCTCTGATGCCTGCTTCACTACCTTCTTGATGTCATCATATTTGGCAGCTTTCTCCAGGTGGCAGGTCAGATCCATGACAGACATGTTGGGGGTGGAGACATGGAAGGCCATGCCAGTGAGCTTCCCAGAGGGGTAGGGATGACCTTGCCTACAGCGTACAGCCTTGGCCGCACCAGTGGAAGCAGGGATGATGTTCTGGGCAGCCCTTCATCCGTCACGCCACAGCTTCCCAGAGGGGCTGTCCACAGTCTTCTGGGTGGCAGTGATGGCATGGACGGTGGTCATGAGTCCCTCCACAATGCCAAAGTTGTCATGGATGATCTTGGCCAGAGGAGCCAAGCGGTTGGTGGTACAGGAGGCATTGCTGACAGTCTTGAGGGGGTTGTCATATTTCTCATGATTCACACCCATCATGAACATGGGGGCATCAGCAGAAGGAGCGGAGATGATGACCCTCTTGGCCCCGCCCTTCAAGTGAGCCCCAGCCTTCTCCATGGTGGTGAAGACCCCAGTGGACTCTACAACATACTCAGCACCAGCATCGCCCCATTTGATGTTGGCTGGATCTCGCTCCTGGAAGATGGTGATGGACTTCCCATTGATGACAAGCTTCCCATTCTCAGCCTTGACTGTGCCGTGGAATTTACCGTGCATGGGTAGAATCATACAGGAACATGTAGACCATGTAGTTGCGATCAATGAAAGGGTCATTGATGGCAACAGTATCCACTTTACCAGAGTTAAAAGCAGCCCTGGTGACCAGCACCCAATACGGCCAAATCTGTTCACTCTGACCTTCACCATTGTGTCTCGGGCACGCGGCTGGCACTGTACCTGAAGATGTGGCTGTCTGTCGAACGGGGAAGAGCAGAGAGCCTTTCTGCCCATTTTAAATCCGATTGTTCCTTGCCATTTGGTTGTATGAATTCCTTTTAAAAAAGTAGTTTTTATTTATTTATTTGACAGACAGATCACAGGAGTTGGGGGGCAGGGAGAGAGGGAGAGACAGGGTCCCCACTGAGCAGGGAGACTAACTTGAGGCTCAATCCCAGGACCCCAGGATCATGACCTCAGCCAAAAGCAGATGCTTAACTGCCTGAGCTACTCAGGCCCCCTGAGCTGTGTAGGAATTCTTAATATGTTTTGGATCTTAACCCCTTATTAGGGGCTGTATATCTCAGATAGTTAATTTGAAAACATTTCCTTCCATTCAGTATGTTGCCTTTTCATTCAGCTAGGGGTTTCCTTTGCTGTGCAGAAGATTTTTATTTTGATGTAGTCCCACTTAGGTGCTTTTGCTTTTGTTATTTTTGCTTTTGGTGTCAAGTTCAAAAAATTCGTTGCAAAGACTTATGGCAAGGAGCTTACTGGCTATGTTTTCCTCCAGGAGTTTTATGGTCTCAGGTTTTACATTCAGGTCTTTAGTCCATTTTGAGTTAATTTTTGTAAGGTACAAAGTAGTGTTCCAGGTTCATTATTTTGCATGTGACTGTCCAGTTTTAGCAACATCAACTTGTTGAAGAGACCATCCTTTCCATATACTATATTGTTGGCTCCTTGTCATAGATTAATTGACTCTCTATATATGGGTTTATTTGGGGGTTCTGAATGGAATTCTGTTCCATTGTGATCTATGTGCCTGTTTTTTATGCCAACACCATACTGTTTTACTTACTGTAGTTTTATAATATAGTTAGAAATCAGGGCTCATGATGACTCTAACTGTTCTCTTCCCCCCAAATTTCTTGGGTTATGTGGGATATCATCTGTGGTTCTACATAAACTTTAGAATTCCTGTGAAAGATGCCATTAGAATTTTGATATGGAATAGCTTAAATCTGTGATTGCTTGGGTAATTTGGACAATTCTAATTTTCCCAGTCCTTGAGCATGGAATATCTTTCTACTTACTTGTGACTTCCTCAATTTTTTCATCAATGTTTTAATATTTTTCAGTGTATAGGTCTTTCACATCCTGGGTAAATTTTCCTAGGTATTTTATTCTTTTGTATGCAGGTATAAATGGGGTTGTCTTTAAAAATTTTTTTAAAATTTTTTATAAACATATAATGTATTATTAGCCCCAGGGGTACAGGTCTGTGAATCGCCAGGTTTACACACTTCACAGAACTCACCATAGCACATACCCTCCCTAACTTCCATAACCCCCCCCCTCTCCCTACCCCCTACCCCCCCCCCCCCCCAGTTTGTTTTGTGACATGAAGAGTCTCTTATGGTTCGTCTCCCTCCCAATCCCATCTTGTTCCATTTATTATTTTCCTACCCCTCAAACCCCACGTGTTGCATCTCCATTTCCTCATATCAGGGAGATCATATGATAGTTGTCTTTCTCTGATTGACTTATTTTGCTAAGTGTAATACCCTCTAGTTCCATCCACATCACTGCAAATGGCAAGATTTCATTTCTTTTGATGGCTGCATAGTGTTCCTGTGTGTGTGTGTGTGTGTGTGTGTGTGTGTATACACCACATCTTCTTTATCCATTCATCTGTTGATGGACATCTAGGTTCTTTCCATAGTTTGCCTATTGTGGACTTTGCTGCTATAAACATTCGGGTGCAAGTGCCCCTTCAGATCACTATGTTTGTATGATTAGGGTAGATAACCAGTAGTGGGATTGCTGGGTTGTAAGGTAGCTCTATTTTCAACTTTTTGAGGAACCTCCATGCTGTTTTCTAGAGTGGTTGTACCAGCTTGCATTCCCACCAACAGTGTAGGAGGGTTGGGGTTGTCTTCTTAAAGTATCCTGAACCTTTATTGAATTTGTTAATTTGAACAGGTTTTTGGTGGAGTCTTTAGGGTTTTCTGTATATGTAGTTTTATGTCATCTGCAAATAGTTTTATTCCTTTTTCCCAATTTGGATGGTACTTGTTTCTTTTTGTTGTCTAATTGCTCTGGATGGGGCTTCCAGTACTATATTGAATGAAAGTGGTGAAAGTGGATATCCCAGTCTTGTTACTCATTCTAGAAGAAAAGCTTTCAGCTCTTCACCATTGAGTATGATGTTAGCTGTGGATGTGTCATATTTGATTATTATTATGTTGATGTATGTTTCTTCTGTGCTCACTTTGCTGGAAGTTGTTATTGGAAGTGGCTGTTGAATTTTGACAGATACTTTTTCTACATCTGAGATGATCATATGATTTTTATCTTTTATTTTGTTCTTATGATGTATCACATGGTTGAGAATGTTGAATTATCTTTGCCTCTGTGGAATAAATCTCACTTGATCATGGTGTATGACCTTTCTGTAGTATTGTTGAATTTGGTTTGCTAATATTTTGTTGAGGATTTTTGCATCTATGTTCATCAGGAATATTAGCCTGTAATTTTTCTTTTCTTGTAGTGAATTTGCCTGGTCTTAGTATCAGGGTAGGAGACCTTGAAAAATAATTTGGAAGAATTTTAGGAGGATTGCTATTGATTCTTCTTTGATTTTTAGTAGAATTCACCATTGAAACCATCAGATCCTGAATTTTGTTAGGAAATTTTTGATTACTGATTTAATCTCCTTACTAATAATTGATCCGTTCAGATTTTCTGTTTCTTCAAGATTCAGCCTTACTAGGTTGTGTGTTCCTAGGCATTTATCCGTTTCTTCCAGGTTGTTGTTTGCTGGTGTGTAATTTTTCATAGTAGTCCCTGACCCTTTGTATTGCTGTGGTGTGAGTTGTAATATCTGCTTTCACAGTAATATTTTTCATTACTTTCAAGTGTTTAGGTAGAATTTTTATCTTAGAAATGAACATGGGGCACCTGGGTGGTTCAGTGGGTTAGGCCTCTACCTTTGGCTCAGGTCATGATCTCAGGGTCCTGGGATCGAGTCCTGCATCGGTCTCTCTGCTTGGCAGGGATCCTGCTTCCCCCTCTCTCTCTGCCTGCCTCTCTACCTACTGTGATCTCTCTCTCTCTGTAAAATAAATAAATAAATAAAATCTTAAAAAAAAAAAAAAAGAAATGAACGTGAAAATTGATATCAGGGCAGGATATCAGGGCAGGAGTCATCTGAAACTTTCACTCACTTGCCACCACTCTAGAGATCCTAGTTTTGTTGGACAGATGTGATAGGAAAATCAAGGGCATGAGGGCCAGAAATCTTAGGAGAGGATACAGGCAGCAGCTTGAAAGGGGCATGTCTGAGCTGGATAAGAAGCATGTAGTCTGGAGGTCCCCAAAATTGTCAGCTGGCAGTGGTCACCTTCCATTTTTACCCCCAGAAAACACAGTTCTCCCCTCTATGTGGGGGGAGATAAAGTCTTTCACTGGGTTTTCCACTGCAAGTGTTTCAGAGACTATCCGGATTTCAGATTCTATGAACCCATCTCCCTATCTCTCTGGAGTCTGTGCTAGCCTCATCCATGCTTCTTGCTCCAGACAGACACAGTCCCTGGAAGGATGCTTTAGCTTTCACTTAACAGCTTTTGTATTTGCCATCCCTGCCTCAAACAAGGAGATGAGTTCTTTCCCTAATAATCAAAACCCTGGGGATGACAGGAAGGGTCCCCTGAAGGCTCCTATTCAGACAGAGAATGGTGGTCCTGGTCTACAACGTTTGTAAGGATTGGAGGTAGACTTCTAAAATTCTCACTTTTAACTTGATTGGTGCAAACTGAGGCAGCGTGGGTTGTACATGACCAGCGTGGGTGCAAAACAGATCCGTTCACCAAATTCTGATTCCAACTCAGGTAAAACTCTAGAAAAAAATGAACCCTAAAGCCTAGTTCCTGTATCTATTGTGGGGATAAACACAAGTCTAGAATGAGTAATGACATTGGTGGCACCAATTTATGGTAACCTGCCTTTCTTGCTTCAAAGTGCTTCATGTATTTTGACTTAAATGAGCAGGAGAACAAATGTATGAGATAGGTCAGGTAGGAATTATCCCCACTTCATAGATGAAAAAACAGACCGAAGATGTTAGCTTACCTGCATTCTGGGACACTGCAGGTGGAATGCTTGTGGTTTGTGTTTTTGCCTCTAAGACCAGTTATGGAAGTGCTTTCTTTATTCCTTTAAAAAAAAACTATTTTTTTTACTTATTTGAGAGCGAGAGAGAGAATGATTGGGAGGGGTGGAGGAGAGAATCTGAAGCAGAATTCACGCTGAGCTTGGAGCCGGACCTGGGGTTTGATGCCAGGATCATGATCTGAGCGGAAGTCAGAGGCTTAACTCACAGAGTCACCCTGGTATCACACTAATAATGCATTTAAAATCCTTGCCAATTTCACCAAACCCAAAGTCAAGGAACATGCAGAATCTGCATGGTTGAGACTACTCAATACAGCAAACTGTAATGCTTATGGTTGTTGGGAAGTGAGATCCTATTAAGGAAAACTATCCACAACCTAGTAATGAGGCAATGAGAGCACAGGATGTCCTTTTATATCATATCAGACACTTACAGCATTGCCTACTACCTGCTAAGTCATCTGAGTCAGAAACATGTGACCTTAGCCCCTTATTTACCATTGATTAGGGCCCAGACTCCATAAAATGAATTTTCTTTGTGGACTTTTGTTCTGAAGAGGTGCAAATGATTCCAGTCTATTAGAAAAGATAAGCTGAAAGCTTCACAATTTATTTAACTTATAAAACATGAGCCAGGCAGTTTATTTCTATATTTTTTTTCTATTGATTATGTATTTCCAAATTCTGCTGATTCCCTTAGTGATGTAAAATACATCTTTAACCCATGCTTGTTATAAATTTATGAGAACTGTTTTCAACTCCTGAAATGTATAGTTTGATAGTTCAAACCTGTATCACTAAAATTCCACTGGACATAGTTTCTCTTTGGGATTTAAAAAGCAAGTACCATAAAAATCAGATTTGTTCATTATTATGTTCTATGGCATATATGATTAAATATTGCCAAGAAGTAGTCCCTGAGGCTTGTAATCATATTAGTATTACATCAGTAACCTTGAATATATTTTTTTCATAGTAAATGTCCTTTTAAAAGCCTTCATAATGAAGGCTTTTGAGTATACAAAGATTATATATAAAAGTAGAATAGTAAAATTAATCTCCATGAACCCATTATACACCAATAATTATCAATCTGTTGGCCAGTCCTGCTCCATCCCTGCCTCCACTCCCTATTAATTTGAAGTATTCCCAGACATTTTATCATCTTATCTACAAATACATTCTTAAGAAAATGTAAGCAAACATTAGGTTCTTTTTGTAAACATTTATTTATTTTTTAAATTAAATTAAATTTTTTTAATTTAAGTAGACTCCTCTCCCAGGGTAGAGGCCAGTCCAGAGCTTGAACTCACAACCCTGAGATCAAGACCTGAGCTGAGATCAAGAGTGAAATGGTTAACCAACTAAGCCACCCAGATGCCCCAGTAGCTTGATACACTGTTACATTAGATTCAGGTGTACAACATAGTGATTTGACAACTCTACACATTAGGCCGTGTTCTCTACCCATGTAGCTACAGTCTGTCACCATACAACCCTATTATAATATCATTGACTATATTCCTTGTGCTATACCTTGTATTCTTATGACTTATTCATTCCATTACTGGAAGCCTGTAACTCCCTCATCTCTTCACTCATTTTTCTCACCGCACCCCCCTTTTCCTTTCCTTCTGACAGTCGTAAGTTTGTTCTCTGTATTTGTGGGTCTATTTATGCTTTTTATTTTGTTTTGTTTTAGGTTCTACATGTAAGTGAAATCATATGGGATTTGTCTTCCTCTGACTTACTTCATTTAGTATAATACTCTCTAGGTCTGTTTTGTCACAAACGGAAGATCTCTCTTTTTTTTTTTTTATGGCTAAATAACATTCCATGATATCTATATGCCATGTTTTCCTTGTCCATTCATCTATTGATGATGGATACCTAGGTATCCATATCTTGACTACTGAAAATAATGCTGCAGTTAACATAGAGGTGTATATATCTTTTCAAATTAATGTTTTCAGGTAAATACCCAGTAGTGGCATTATTGGATCATATGGCATTTCTATTTTAATTTTTTGAGGAACCTCTGCATTGTCTTCCAGAGTGGCTGCACCAATTTACATTCCCATCAATAACACACAAGGGTTCCCCTTTCTCCACATTCTTTCTAACACTTGTTATTTCTGTCTTTTTGATTTTATCATTTTGACGAGTATAAGGTAATGTAATCCCCTTTACTTATTTCATCCATCTCCTGATGCTTATCCTCTGACAGCTACCAACTTTATTCTCCGTAATTATGAGTCTGTTTCTATTTTATTTTATTTTTGTTTGTTTAGATTCCACATACAAATGAAATGATATGGTATTTGTTTCTCTTTGTGTGACTTACTTCCCTTAGCATAATACCCTCTAGGTCCATCCATGTTGTTATAAATGGCAGGATTTCATTGTTTTCTATGGCTAATATTCCATTCATCTACTTCTTGGCCTTGTAAATAATGCTGCAGTAAACATAGGGGTGCATATATCTTTTTGAATTAGTGTTTTCCAATTTTAAGTATATGTGCTTCCAAAGCGAGCACATGAATTAGTATTTTTATTTTCTTTGTGAATTACTCAAAGTGGAATTACTAAATCCTGTGGTACTTCTGTTTTTAGTTTTTTTGAGGAAACTCTACTGTTTTTCAGAGTGGCTGCACCAATTTACATTCCCACCAATAAAGCCCAAGGGTTCATTTTTCTCCACATTCTCAAACACTTATTATTTCTTATCCTTTTGATTTTAACCATTCTGAAATGTTTAAGATCATACCTCATTGTGTTTTTGATTTGCATTTCCCTGGGGATTAGTGATGTTGAACATGTTTTCATGTGTCTGTTGGCCATCTGTATGTTGTTTTGGCAAAATGTCTATTTAATTCCTCTGCCCATATTTTACTTGGCTTGTTTGCTTGGCATTGAGTTGTATAAGTTCATATATATATATATACTCATATGTATATGTATACATATACATATACATATATATATGCTATTAACCCCTTATCAGATTAATCATTTTCAAATCTCTTATCCCATTCAATAGGTTGCCTTTTCCTTTTGTATGTTTTGTATGTTTTCCTTTGCTGTGCAAAAGCTTTTTAGTTTGGTGTAGTCCTAATTGTTTCTCTTGCTTGAGGAGACCTATCCAGAAAAATGTTGCTAAGGCCAATGTCAATGAGTTCACTACCAAGTTGTTTTTTTGTTTTGTTTTGTTTTGTTTTGTTTTAGGAGTATTGTGGTTTGAAGTCTTATACTTGGTCTTTAATCCATTTTGAGTTTATAGTGTAAGAAAATGGTCCAGTTTCATTCTTTTTCATATAGCTGTCCAGTTTCCCAGGACTGTATATTGAAGAGACAAGTCTTTTTCCTTATTATATATCCTTGCCTCCTTTGTTATAGATTAATTGGCCATGTAAGTGTAGGTTAATTTCTAGGCTCTCACTTCTGTTCCATTAATCTATGTGCCTATTTTAGTGCTCATTCTATTATGTTTTGATTGATAAAACTCTGTAATATAGTTAGAAATCTGAGATTGTTGATACATCTAGCTTTCATGATTGCTTTGGCTATTCAGGGTCTTTTATGGTTACTTGTAAATTTCAGGATTATTTGTTCTAGATCTGTGAAAAAAGGTATTTTAATAGGGATTATATTAAATCTGTAGATTGCTTCGGGTAGTATGGATACTTTAACAATATTCTTCCAATCCATGAGCACAGAATATCTTTTCATTTGTGTTGTCTTCAGTTTCTTTCATCAATGTCTTACAGTTTTGAGAGTATGGGCTTTCACCTCCTTAATTGAATTTATCTCTATTTTGTTCTTTTTCATGCAATTGTAAATAGAATCACTTTCTATGTTTCTCTTTCTGCTATTTTGTTATTACTGTACAGAAGTGCAACAGATTCCAATAAATTTTGTATTCTGTGACTTTAATGAATTCACTTATTCTTTTTTTAAAGATTTTATTTATTTGAGAGAGAGAGAGTGAGAGAGAACATGAGTGGGGAGAAGGTCAGAGGGTGAAGAAGACCCCCCCTGTGGAGCTGGGAGCCCAATGTGGGACTTGATCCCAGGACTCCGGAATCATGACCTGAGCCGAAGGCAGTTGCTTAACCAACTGAGCCACCCAGGTGTGCGTATTCACTTATTCTGATAGTTTTTTTGGTAGAGTCTTTAGGGTTTTCCCTAGATAGTATCATGTCATTTGCAAACAGTGACAGTTTTACTTCTTACCATTTCAGATGCCTTTATTTTTCTTGTCTGATTGCTGTGGCTAGAACTTCTACTACTATGTTGCATAATATTGGTGAGGGTGGTATTCTTGTCCTTTTCCTGATCTTAGAGGAAAAAACATTCAAGTTTTCACCATTGAGTCTGATATTAGCTGTGTGTTGTTATATATGGCCTCTATTCTATACCCACATTTAATCATGAATGAATGTTGAGTATCATCATGCTTTTTCTGCATCTATTGAGATAATCAGATGATTTATATCCTTCATTTTACTAATGCAGTGTATCATGTCAATTGATTTGAATGCACTGAAACAAACTTGCATCCCTGAAATAAACCCCATTTGATCATGGTGAATGATCCTTTTTAATGTATTGTTGAATTTAGTTTGCTAATATTTTGTTAAGGAGTTTTGCATGTATGTTCATCTGGGATATTGGTCTATGTTTTTTTTGTTGTTGTTTGTTTTTGTTTTTTGTTTTTTGTAGTATCTTTGTCTGGTTTTGGTATCAGGGTAATCCTGTGCTCAAATTAATTTAGAAACCTCTTTCTTTCTGTAATAATTTGAGGAGAATAGGTATTGACTCTTCTCTAAATGTTTGGTAGAATGTACCTGTGAAGCCACCTGTTCCTAGACATTGTTGTTGCTGTTCTTGGGAGTTTTTTGATTACCAATTGAAATTTGTTACTAGTAATGAATTAGTTGGTTCAGATTTTCTGTCTTCCTGATTCAGTGTAGAAGATTGTGTTTCTAGAATTTTCCCGTTTCTTCTAGCTTATCCAATTTTGTTGGCATATGGTTTTTCATTATGGTCTCTTATAGTCCTATGTGTTTCTTTGATGTTGGTTATAGCCTCTTCTCCTTCATTCCTGATTTTATTTATTTGAATCCTCTCTCTTTTTTCCTTCATTAGTCTGACTAAAGGTTTATCAATTTTGTGTACCCACTCAAAGAACCAGCTCTTGGCTTCATTAAGCTCTTCATTAAGCTTTTCTTAAGTCTCTATTGCATGTAATCTTTATTATTTCCTTCCTTCTATGAATTTTGGGCTTTATTTGTTTTTTTCTAGTTCCTTCAAGTAAGAGTTTTACTATTTCTTGAGGTAGGCCTGGTTCTATAAAATTTCCCCTTAGAACTGCTTTTGCTGCATCCCAAAGATTTTGAAATGCAGTGTTTCCATTTTTGTTTGTCTCCAGGTATTTTTTTATTTCATCTTTTATTTCTTCATTGACCCATTCACTGTTTAGTAGCATGTTGTTTAGCCTTCATGTGTTCATTTTTCTTCCAGTTCTTGTCTTCTAATCCATTTCTAATTTCTGACCATTGTCAGAAATGATGCTTGATATGTCCATTTTCTTAAACTTATTTAAACTTGTTTTGTGGCCTAATGTGATCTATCTTGGAAAATTTTCCATGTGTACTTGAAAAGATTTTGTTTTCTGCTGTTTTGGGATGGAACATTCTGTATATACCTGCTAAGTCCATTTGGTCTAATACGCCTCTCAAAGCCACTGTTCATGGATTTGTCTGCCTGGATGGTCTATCCATTGAGGTAAATGGTATGTTAAAGTACCCTACTAATACTATGTTACTGTCAACTTCTCCATTTATGTCTTCATATTTATATATTTAGGTTTTCTTATGTGGGATACATAAATATTTACAATTGTTATGTACTCTTGTTGAATTGATCCCTTTATCATTATGTAATGCCCTTCTTTGTCACTTATACAGTCTTTGTTTTAAAGTCCATTATATCTGATAGAAGTATTTTTTCCTCAGCTTTTTTTTTTTCCTTCCATTTGTGTGGAGTATCTTTTCTTGTCCCTTCAGTTTCTATCTGTATGTGTCTTTAGGTCTGATATGAATCTCTTACATGCAGCATATAGATAGGTTTTCAAAAAATTCATTCTGTCCCTCTGCATTTTTTTATTTGAGCAATTAGGCTATTTATATTTAAAGTAATTATTGATAGGTATGTACTTATTGCCATTTCGTTAATTGTTTCCTGGCTGTTCTTGTAGTTCTCCTCTGTTTCTTCTTGATCTCTTCCCTTGTGGTTGACTTCCTTTAGTTTTTTGCTTGGCTTTCTTTCTCTACTTTTTGTGCATCTATTATAAGTCTTTGGTTTATGGTTGCCATGAGGTTCATATATTACATCTTCTATATATGGCAGTTGATACTAAGTTGATGATCACTTCAGTTCAGACACATTCTAAAAGAACTACTTTTTAAACTCTCCACTCCACATTTTATGTATATGTCTTATTTTGTATCTTTTTATTTTGTACATCCTTTGACTAAGGATTACTAGATGTAATTGATTAAACTACTTTTATTTTTATCCTTCATACTAGCTCTCTGAGTAATCTACTACTTTTATTGAGTGTCTGCTTTTACTGATGTATTTTTTCATTTCATGATTTTCTTCTAGTTATGGCCTTTTCTTTCCACTTGAAGTTCCTTTAACATTTCTTATAAGGCTGGTTTAGTGGTGGTAAACTCCTCTAATTTTGGTTTGTCTGGGAAACCCTTGATCTCTTATCCAATTCTGAATGATAATCTTGATGAATAGAGTATTCTTGCTTTGGTTTTTTTCTTTCAACACTTTGAATGTGCCACCTTATTCTGGCCCGTGAGGTTTCTGCTGAAAAATCATGCTATAGCCTTATGAGATTTTCCTTGTATATAACTGTTTGCTTTTCTCTTGATGATTTTTAAGATTTAATCTTTATTTTATTTTATTTTATTTTACTTTATTTTTTGCCATTATATCTTATTGTGGACTTTTTTGGAATTCATCTTGTTTGGCACTATTTATACTTCCTGGACTTTGAGGTCTCTTTCCTTTCCCCAACTAGGAAAGTTTTAAGCTATTATTTCTTCAAATAAGTTTTTGCCCCTTTCTCTCTCTTCTTCTTCTTCTTCTGGGCTCATGTTATGCAAATGTTAGCATGTTTGATGTCTCAGAGGTCACTTACCCTATCCGCATTTTTTAATTTAATTTTTTTAAAAAGATTTATTTATTTGAGAGAGAGCAAGAGAATGAGAGTGAAAGCATGAGCAGAGAGCCTAACATGGGGCTCAATCCAGGATGCTGGGATCATGACCTGAGCCAAATACAGATGCCCAACTGACGGAGCCACCCAGGCACCCCACACCCTATCCTCATTTTTTAAAACTCTTTTTCCTTTTTGCTGTTCAGCTTGGTTGTTTACCATTACCGTGTCTTCCAGCTCATTGATTCATTCTTCTGCATCCTCTATGGATTCTTCTAGTGTATTTTTTCTGTCATTATATTCTTCAGTTCTGACTGGTAACTTTTTACATTTTCTATCCTGTTGAAATCCTGAGTTTATTCAGGTGTTCTCTCAAGTCCACTGAGTATCTTTATTTCCATTACTTTGGACTCTTTATCAGATTGATTTCTTATCTCCATTTGAGTTAGTTATTTTTCTCTAGTTTTATTTTATTTCACCTAGAAAATACCTCTCTGTCTCCCCATTTTGTCTAATTTATCTCTGTGTATTAGGTCATCTACATCTCTGGGTCTTGAAAGTGGCAGCCTTGTGTAGAAGGCACCTGTGGTGTCTGTAGTGAAATCTTCCCTGGTCACTAGAACCAAGCATTCTAGGCATGTCCCCTCTGTGGGCTGGATTTTTGTTGTGCCTTCCTCTTATGTGTGAGCCACAACTGCTGCTGACACTCCTGTGGACAGGACTCATCTCCTGTGTGGCTGGCTGGGAAGCCATACTGCAGTCACTGCAGCTGTGCTGGCGGATGGGGTTAGCCCTCAGCATGGCCGTGTGCAATGATTGGTCACAACTATTGCAGATGTACTGGTGGGGAGGGCCTGTCTCAGGCCTGGCTTGGTGAGAGGCTTGGCTGTAGCTACTGTGGGAATACCAGTGTGGGAGGGTAGCTTCCCACCTCCCTAGGGCAGGAGTTGCTTTTGGTGGGGGGATACCAGTCCTGGCCAGGGCTGCCCACGGGGTCTTGCGGGGCAGTAATCACTTTGCGGAGATGCTGGTCCCAAATGAGGTTACCCACTGGATGTGGCAGGATGGGAACCTACTGAGGTGGGGAGATCATTTAGGGTGGGTTTGTAGGGAATGCTGGGATACGGAAAGCAGTGCTAGAAGGGTAGATGGATGGAGAGTGTCAGAAGTAGCTTCTACAACCTTCTGGCAATCTAGGCGGAAGGAGGCCAAGAAAAACCGCACCTGTGAGTACTTCTATTCCTGTAGAAGTCTCCAGATCCTTGCCCTTCTGGTATACATACTGAAATTATCAATAAATCTCCTTCACGTATATCCTTGGTGTTTTTCAAGATGCTACTTCTGTGCTGGGTCTCCTGCCATGTGATACAGGTGCTGGCTCTTCAAGAGCAGGGACTTGGTTTCCCACAGCCCTCTGCCGCGAGGCGAGAGATGAGGGTGAAGGTGGTGTAGAGTGGATTGTAGATGAGGGACAAGGTGAGTACCAGGTCTATCGTGCAACCAAACAGTAATTCATCCCACCACCCTTCCTCTTCCGTTTTCCTTCAGGAAGAGAGGCCCCCGGGAAACTTGCGAGGCTGCTCCCTGAACATGTTTAAGAAATGGTTACATACTGGCTGTGGAGCGAGCGCCCCACTCATGTCACCTGTTAAGAGGAGCTGCAGGAAGCATCTTTGACAGACAACCTTGTGAATGGTAAGGCTAACCTAGCCCATGGCTGCTCCCAGCCAGCACGAGCAGAGAACGAGGCCTGCCCATTCCTGCCTAGGGCGGGACTCTTCTAATAGGCAACTTAGACTTGGGGACTTGCTACCATCCTGGCCTGAAGGTCTTGGGAACTGCACCGTAGACCAGTGCTCTTCCTATGTATACCTTCCCATTGACAAGCGATGGACCTAATTTGTCATCTGAAAGCACCTGGTTACTTCCAGTCACGTGGCCTCCATCTTTCACAGGCACTTTCCCCAGCCATGGCTTGGGTGCTCACTCCTATTTAGTGTCTGCAGCTCAGAGGCCCTGAACTGGCACTTGGAAGTTGCTGAAATTGAGCACCTGATTCTCTTCTGTATTTAAAATTGTCCCTTCTCAAGGGCCTGGAGGCAGTGTCCTTTTTTGCTCTGACTTTCTTTCCTAAGAATAATGTCCTTCTCTCCAACTTCCAGGAGGATAATTATCCTCCTTCCCCAGGCTCTTCAATGATTCATACAGACGCCTGACCTATCCTTAACACAGGTCTTCCAGACAAGCCCAGATGGGTCAGCCTCCCAGACCAAACACAATACAAGCTCACACTGAGACCCCCAAATAAAGAAGTCATGTGCACCATTCATGGAAGTCTTTGCTCAGAGGGCTAAGTTACTCTGTGGAAGGCTCCCACTCTCTTATAGAATTTGCAGGAAAGCTTGGAGAACCTGCTATTTCCTAGAAATTAGGGTTCCTATGTTAGCTCAGTTAAGGATCTACCTCAGGCTAATAGGAATTCAAAGGGCTTATATTCTTGAACAGCTGTACAGTGCTATACACATGTATACTTGGACACATCCACATACTTATATATACATGCAAATACGTATGTAATTGTTATGCACATAATTCATGTATGTATAATTTATATAATTATATAGAAGATACCCCATATACAATATAGAATGACATCTTTATAGAAATTTTACAAACATCCCTTTTCTTTTCTCTTCATATCCTGACAGAAGAGTATCAGAAACTTTTAAAAGGGCAATAATATGGTCTAACTATCCAATCTGTACCTAGAATGATAAAATTATCTCAACACTCCTCCCAAACACACCCTCAGAAAGTATAAAGACGATGTTGGACTAAAAAATGTCACATTTTTGTGTCACAAATTTGAAAACTTTCACTTCCAAATTTGCAAGACTTAGGGCATTATCCTAATCAGCTTATGCCCCTTTTGGAAAGCAGGGAACAAAGAGAAAGAACTATAGTTGCTTTGTGCACTATAGCTATTGGCTATATTGTGAGAGGGAAGTGCCTTGGAAAGCTTGAGACAACTGGGAGACATGTTTTCTCCCTCCTTTGAGATTTATACTGTATTGTCCCAGAACTGGCATTTCTCTGCTGTGTGTTGGACTATTCAGAGAAGAAAGTGGAGTGTCTGAAAATTACACCTTCAGGGTCTATTCTGAAGGGTTGAGGGTGAAAGACAGGTATCACCAAATATCCTGCTGAGCCACAAACCCCAGCATTTCGACCTCATACACTCCAAGGTATGATTCCAAATGCAGGAATCATCTGTGGAAAATCTACAGCAAGCAGAAGGCAGGGGGATACTGGAGTAAAATCAATCCCTACAAGTACAAGGCCTTGGTATTTTGGATGGAAGGCAGAGGGGATATGAGGTAAGCAGGAAATCTAAATTAGGAGTTGTGGGGGTGGGGGGCTTGTGAAGAATTTAATTTTCTGGACATAGTTTTAATTATACCCCTTCTACATTAAATTTCCCTGAGTTTCTTCCAAATATTTCGATAGAGTCTGACCTACCTGGACAATGTTGTGGGGTGGTTTCTTGGTGGACAACAAAGTCAAACTTCCCTTGGTACCTGAGGAGGAGGCATGCCATCTTCTCACAGAAGTGGAGCTGCAAGCGCTGGCTAGTAGATCAGGAGGGACTGCCCCCCAGAACCCCACCCCAGCACAGTTGTGAGCAGGGCTGAGGAACTATTCACCGGGAGGTGGGGGTGTGTGTGGGAGAAGGGGCCCAGTCATGAGAGAGACAAGATAGAAGCTCTGACTTCCTGATAATTACCAGGAAACAAGAGAACCCAGTCTGGAGGCCTTCAGTAATGGTCCCCACAGGGTGCGAAACACCCACACGAGCCTGTGTGAGAAGAATGGAGATACTGACTAGAATCCTCTACACAATTATTATATGACTAAAGGTAATTCTACCTGTGCTGTGTTTGCTGTGGGACAAAAATACCACAGACTCAAAATGTTACAATACTCTGAGATGACTTATGAGAACGGCCTCAAGGAAGTTTGGAGAGGAGTAACTGGGTAGTTGAACAGCCCCCACAGACCAGTCTATTACCACATCAGAATGATAGAACTTACTTCCTCGATGATTATGACCTCAGATTCCTTCGGAGTGTCAGCTTGTATCTGTAGAGGAGAAATAGTGTTAAGGTAAGGCAAACAGACTTTGTGCTATGCCATAAGGAAAAGGTGACCCCTATAATTCTAAGTTAGCCAACTTGAAGGGGCTCTTTGAAAAAGCAGTTAACATGCATTTGAAAAAGATTCCACTGTTAGTAAGTCACAAAGGGTCCATTATGTTTCTAGAAGTTTATCTCACTTTCTTGAACCACTCAACTCTTATCTGCTCAGACTTATGTGTTATTTTAGAAGGGCTGATTTCTTCCTCTCAGGGATCAACCATTTTCTATAGTTTCTACATAGACAAGCATGAGTGGCAGGGACACGATGACAAATTGTTTCTATTAATTTGAGGATATTTATGAAAAATAATAGAATGTACATTATCTAGTATTAAGCAGCAGGTTAAAGGTAGAAACATGTTGCCTTTAAAAAAAATTAATATATAATGTATTTGTTTCAGGGGTACAGGTTACACAATTCACAGTGCTCACTGGAGCACATACCCTCCCTAGTGTCTGACACCTCACCATGCCACCCCTCCCACCCACCTCCACTCTAGCAACTGTCAGTTTGTTTCCTGAGACCAAGAGTCTCTTAAGGTTTGTCTCCCTCTCTGATTTCTTCTTGTTTCATTTTCCCCTCCCTTTCCCTATAATCCTCTGTCTTGTTTCTCAAATTCCTCATATCAGTGAGATCATATGATAATTGTTTTTCTCTGATTGACTTATTTCACTTCACATAATACCCTCTAGTTCTATCCATGTCATTGCAAATGGCAAGATTTCATTTTTGATGGCTGCATAGTATTCCACTCTGTGTGTGTGTGTGTGTGTGTGTGTGTGTGTGTGTGTGTGTGTATACACACACCCCACATCTTCTTTATCCATTCATTTGTTGATGGACATCCAGGTTATATTCATAGTTTGGCTATTGTGGACATTGCTGCTATAAACATTCAGGTGCATGTGCCCCTTCGGATCACTACATTTGTATCTTTAGGGTCATACGGTAGCTCTATTTTCAACTTTTTGAGGAACCTCCAGACTATTTTCCAGAGTGGCTGTACCAGCTTGCATTCCCACCAACAGTGTAGGAGGGTTCCCCTTTCTCTGCATCCTCGCCAGCACCTGTCATTTCCTGACTGGTTAATTTTAACCATTCTGACTAGAGTGAGATGGTATCTCACCGTGGTTTTGATTTGTATTTCCCAGATGCTGAGTGATGTTGGACACTTTTTCATGTGTCTGTTGGCCATTTGGATCTCTTCCTTGCAGAAATGTCTGTTCATGTCTTCTGCCCATTTCTTGATTGGATTATTTGTTCCTTGGGTGTAGAGTTTGATAAGTTCTTTATAGATTTTGGATACTAGCCCTTTATCTGATATGTCATTTGTAAATATCTTGTCCCATTCTCTGGGTTGTCTTTTGATTTTGTCGACTGTTTCCTTTGCTGCAGAAGCTTTTGATCTTGATGAAGTCCCAATAGTTCATTTTTGCTCTTGCTTCCCTTGCCTTTGGTGATAGTTTCTAGGAAAAAGTTGCTATGACTGAGGTGGAAGAGGTTGCTGCCTGTGTTCTCAAGGATTTTTGATGGATACCTGTTTCACATTTAGGTCTTTCATTCATTTTGAGTCTATTTTTGTGTGTGGTGTAAGGAAGCATGTTGCCTTCTTTGCATGTCCAGAAGCTGTCAAGAACTATCTGTGGTACTGAATTGGGAAACTGATCAATGGTGTGTATATACCATGTTTTGTTTACCCATTCATCTGTCAGTGATTTATAGTGTCTTTAAAAAAACAGCTTGACTGAGATCTAATAGACATACAGTAAAGGAAACATATTCCAAGTATACATTTTCTACTCTTCTACACACACACACACACACACACACACATCCATAAATCCATCACCACTATATGGCATCACAAAAAGGTACAAGGGCATAGATTACATATCAGAGAAGCAAATGTTCATTGTTGGAGGAATGACCAAAGGCTTATATTTTCTTGCAAGACACCAACAAAGTATTTTATGAGAGATTAGAAAGAGGGTTAGCTATGAGACCATAAAAACTTTACTCATACTTTCCCAGGCCAAGCACTGCACCTGGAAGCAGGAAGAATGGCCAGATTCTTCAGATTTCAAAGCGCTGACTTAGGTGACTTGAACTATCATTAAGGAGTTGGTCAATCATCTGTTAGAAACTTTCTATTGAGTTCGAACAGAAGTTGCTCAATTTCCAGACAAAAGTGATTCAGTTGAGCCTGAACTAAAACTACAAATGTAGCCCACTATGAAAAACCCACTAAACCCACTTGTTCTTCAACAGCCTCAAACTTACTGTCAGTGGTAACCGTCCCAGAGAGAAAGATTCTGAGCACAGGTTGTAGGCTATTTGGGCCTAAATAAGTCTGGAGGAGCTCTTTAAGCATAAAGTAAACATTCTAAATGAGCAGAAGGCTCTGTGTTTGGCTTTAGTGGCAGGCTTTGTTCTTCCTTGGTGGCTTGTCAAATAATGATATTATCCAATGATCAACAGCATCTTTGAAGAAATGTAGTATTAGGAAAAGACATGAAAAGTAGTCTCAAGCTTCTAAGTGAGACATTTCTGGTTGTCATCTCCTTCTTGAGATGCATTTGTATCCTTCGCTCTGGGTCTCAGGAGACCATGGCCAGAGCCAGCACAGGATGATGGGATCGCAGCTGGCCGGAAGATCCATCTGGTCAACCACACCTAGACAGTACTATTTACATATTACTACTATTCTAAGCAGATCCATTTAAATGATCACTTCAGACTTTACTTAAATTTCCCTTTGTTTTAATCCCTTCCCTTTCATGGGACTTACTTGACTGCCTTATCTAGGCAGTGATTCACCAGAAATGACCAGGGTGCTTATGGTGGGGACTTCTATGTTTACTTGGCACCGCTGCATTTCAGCATTGTCTGAGAAATGGCTTTCCCTTGAAGTTTTGTGGGTTTTCCCTTGAAGTGAGAAGAGCAAGATTAAACACCCACCCTTTCATGCCTTTCAACTACTGTGTCAGCTCAGTCTTTCTCCCAGCCCAATAAACGTTTACTGCCTCCCTGCTCATTGCTGGGTTTTACACACACAGCTTGAGAAAAAAGGTAGGTGTGTAGCTTCACTTAACTCCCCTCCATTTTCTGTGGCAGCTGTGCTGTATAGAGTGTTAAGTAGCAAATCACCTATAGGAAGGTTGTCTTGGTAAGATCGACTCAGTGAAGGAAAAGGTTAATGTTTAATTGAACTGATCAGATACTAAGTTTTGAAAATAGTCAACATTGCACTTTACTGATGGAGACTCTATGACTGGGAGGGCATTGGGTCTTATTAAATTCAAAACTCTGAAGTGGTTCTGTTTTACCCCTGCCCACCATCTCCTCCCCAACAAACACCACTCTGGAGACAGGAAACTGGGCCTTGGAGGAATAAGCAACTTTCTCATGATCTCATGGCTGTAAAGTTGGGGCTGGGTGGTGATAGTGGTTTTATTGTGATACAAACTGACACATAACATTATTAATTTCAGGTGTACAACATGATGATTGGGATTTGTATATATTGTGAAATTATCACAATGATAAGCCTAGTACACTTCTGGCCCCTCACAGAATTACAAATCTTTTCCACTCTGTGGTAAGAACTTTTAAGAACTCCTCTGTTGGCAGCTTTCAAATACACAATACAGTGTTATGAACGACAGTTTCCCATGCTCTCCATTATATCCCCAGGACTTGCAGCTGGAAGTTTGTACCTGTTGACCACCTTCACCTGTTTCTCCCACCCCATACATCTTGCCACTGGCAACCTCCAGTCTATTCTTGGAATCCCTGAGGTCGGTTGTTTTGTTTGAATTCCACTAATAAGGGAGATCATACGGTATTTGTCTTTCTCTGGTTTATTTCACTTGACATAATGGCCTCAGGTTCCATTCATGTTTTTACAACTGGCAATATTTCCTTCTTTTTTATGGCCGAATGGTCTTATAGATATATAACATGTTTTTTCTTCTTTTTAAAATTGAAGTGTATGTGACACCCAATGTTAATTAATTTCAGGTGTATGACATAGTGATTAGGTGATTCAGCACATTACATGGTGTTCACTATGAGAAGTGTAATTACTACCTGTCCATATACAAAGTTATTACTGTATTAATTGTATTCCCCATGCTGTACTTTACATCCCTGTGACTGACATTTTATAACTAGAACTTTGTACCTCTTAATCCTGTTTACTTATTTTGTCCATCCCCATAACTTCCTCCTTTCTGGAAACCACCACTTTGTTCTCTGTGACTATTTTGTGTGTGTGTGTGTGTGTGTGTGTGTCTGTGTATCTGTGTCTATAAGTGAAATTATATGGTATTTGCCTTCTTCTGTCTGACTAATTTCACTCAGTATAATATCCTCTAGTCCATCCACGTTGCCCCAAATGACAAGAGCTCATTCTTTTTATGTCTGAGAAACATTCCATTGTGTGTATTGATACCACATCTTCCTCATTTATCTACTGATGGACATTTAGGTAGCTTCCATATCTTGGCTATTGTAATTAATGCTACAATAAAATAGGGTTACATATATCTTTTTGAATTAATGTTTGTGTTTTCTTGGGTAAATATCCAGCAGTGGAATTATTGGATCATATGACATTTCTATTTTGGTTTTTTTTTTTGACAAATCTCCATACTGTTTTCCAGATTGGCTCTACCAGTCCCATCAAGAGTGCATGAAAATTTCCTCTTCACCACATCCTTGTTGGCACTCGTTATTTCTTAACTCTTTGATACTAGTCATTCTAACCAGGTATGTGTGAAGTGACACCTCATTGTGGTTTTGATTAACATTTCCGTGATGATTAGTGATGTTGAGCATCTTTTCTTGTGTCTGTTGGCCATCTATAAGTCTTCTATAGGAAAAAAAAAATGTCTATTCAGGAGGCACCTGGATGGCTTAGTCTGTTAAGTATCTGACGCTTGGTTTTGGCTCTCAGATCACGATCTCACAGATCATGAGATTGAGCCCTGTGTTGGACTCTGTGCTTAAAGGGAGTCTGCTTGAAGACTCTCTTCCTCTGCCCACTTTCTCTCTCTCTCATGCTCTAAGAGAAATCTTAAAAAAAAAAAAAAAAAGGAAAATGTCTATTCAGGTCCTCTGTCCATTTTTTATAAAAGATTTTATTTATTTTTATGCAAGTAGGGGGAGGGAGAGAGAGAATCTCAAGCAGACTCTGTGCTGAGTCTGGAGTCCATTGAGGGGCTTGATCCCACAACCCTGAGATCATCACCTGAGTCAAAATCAAGAATTGGACACCCAACGCACTGAACCACCCAGGTGCCCCTGTACATTTTTAAAATCAGGCTGTTTTTTGGTGTGGACTTGTATGACTTCCTTATATATTTTGGATATGAACCCCTTATCAGATATATCATTGGCAAAAATCTCCTATTCAGTAGGTTGCCTTTTCATTTTGTTGCTGGTTTCTTTCACTGTGCAAAAGCTTTTTAGTTTGGTGTAGTCCCAATTCCTTTCTTTTGCTTTTATTTTCCTTGCCTGACAAGAAAGACATAGCTAGAAAAATGTTGTGAGACTGATGTCCAAGGGATTACTGCCTATGGTTTCTTTCTAAGAGTTACATGATTTCAGGTCTCACATTTAAGTCTTTAATCCATCTTCTGTTTATTTTTGTGTATAGCATGAGAAATTCGTCCAGTTCATTCTTTTGCATATAGCTCTCCAGTATTCCCAGTGTCATTTTTTTTTTAAGAGGCTGTATATTCTTGCCTCCTTTGTCATAGATTAATTGACCGTATATGTGTGAGTTTATTTCTGGGCTCTCTCTTCTGTTCCATTGAACTCTGTGTCTATTTTTGTACTGATATTATACTGTTTTGATTAGTTAAGCTTTGTAGCATTGCTTGTAATCTGGGATTATAATCCTTCCAGCTTTGTTCTTTCTCAAGATTACTTTGGCTATATGGGTTCCATCAAACTATCATGGTTACATACAGATTTCAGGATTATTTTTTCTGTTAAAAATGTTACTGGTATTTTGATAGGGATTACATTAAATATGTAGGTTGCTTTGGATAGTATGTACATTTTAACAATCTCAATTTTTTTTAAGATCTTATTTATTTATTTGACACAAAGAGAGAGAGATCACAAGTAGGCAGAAAGGCAGACAGAGAAAGAGGAAGAAACAGGCTCCCTGCCATGCAGAGAACCTGACATGGGGCTCGATCCCAGGACCTTGAGACCATGACCTGAGCTGAAGGCAGAGGCTTAATCCTCTGAGCCACCCAGGCTCCCCACTCTCAATTATTTCAATCTGTGAGCTTATATAATATATCTTTCCATTTATTTGTGTTGTTTTCAGTTTCTGTCATCAGAGTCTTGTAATTTTTAGAGTACAATTCTTTAACCTTCATTAAATTTATTCCTTTTTGATGGAAGTATAAATGGGATTTTTTAAAAAAAATTTATCTTTCTGCTACTTTGTTATTAATATGTGGAAATGCAACATATTTCTATATATAAGTCTTGAAATTTACTGAATTCATTTATTAGTTTTAATGCTTTTTTGGTGGAAACTTTAGGATTTTCTGTATATAGTATCTTGTCTTCTACAGAGTTTGGCTCCCTACCAATTTGGATGCCTTTTTTGTTTTCTTGCCTAATTTCTGTGGCCAAGGCCTTCTATACTATGTTGAATAAAAGTGGCAAGAGTGTGAATCCTTGTATTATTCCTGATCTCAGAGAGGAAAAGTTTCAGCTTTTCACTGTGGAGTAAAATGTTAACTATGGGTTTGTCATATATGGCCTTTATTATGTTCAAGTATGTTCCCTTTAAATCTACTTTGTTGAGAGTTTTTATCAGAAAACATTGTTGAATATTATCAGGAATTTTTTTCTGTATCAAGATGATCATATATTTATCTTCCAGTTTTTAAATTTGGTGTGCCACAGTGATTGATTTGTGGATGTTGAACCATTTTTGAATCTGTGAAGTAAATCCCGCTTGATCATGATATATGATCCTCTTAAAGTATTGAATTTGGTTTGCTGATATTTTGTTGAGGGTTTTTGCATTTATGTTCATCAGGGATATTGGCCTGTAATTTTCTTTTCTTGTAGTGTCCTTGCCTGGTTTTGATGTCAGGGTAATGCTGGGCTCATAAATGAGTTTGGAAGTTTTCCCTCCTCTTCTAACTTTGGAATACTGTGAGGAGAGTAAGTATTCTTCTTTAAATGTTTGGTAGAACTTATCAGGGAAGCCATTTGGTCCTGGACCTTTGTTTGTTGGGAAGCTTTTGAGTACTGATTCAATTTCCTTACTAGTAATTGGTCTGTTCAGATTTTCTATTTCTTCATAATTCAGTCTTAGTAGGTTTTATGTTTCTTGGAATTTATTCATTCCTTCTAGGTTGCCTAAATTATATATAATTATTCATAGGAGTTATCAGATACTAATTGAATTTGCTTACCAATGTAACCAAATGATTTGCCTCACAACTGCATGAAAATATGTAGTAATTTAAAGTATATATTGTTTTCCATTTTGTTCCATTTTATCCATTCTGTTCCAGCCACATTGTCAGGTTAAAATACAAGTCACAGTCATAGACAATAGATTGTGTATCCCCCCCCCCCACCCAAAGAACTTATTACTTTAAATTTACATTTTTTAAAACTATACCTTTAAATGTTTAGAAGTAGCAAAATTTATTTTTAAAATGAAAAACCTACTAAAACTGTCTCACGAAGACATGCTGTAGATGATCATAATTTGTTTTCACACTAGGAATGTTTATTTTGGAGCCAGTAAACATTTATCTAGCATGACAGAGATATTGGTTGGTTCCTTAGGATACCTACAGATGAAGGAGTTGTCAAAAATAAGCTGCCATCTCTCCTGGGAGCCATGAATGGTGCTTTATGAGGCAGTATATCTGAGCGAGGAAGCCTGGGAGTTAAGTGTGAAGAAGCCTGATTGCGGAGTGTAGGTGATTGCATTTTATACTCAGAGCGCACGCAGAGGGAAGTTCCTGCAGATTTGGTTTTAGCAGGCATCTGTGTGGGCAGAACTATGCTTCAGGGTGATGATCTGAAGGCAGGAGAAACTACTGGGGGCAGAAGAATAGAAGTCTGTGGCTTCAGAGCCTGAAGTAAGGAGAAAACAAGAAGAAGAGTGAGAGGTAAGGATGGAGAGCTAATCAAGGAGGAATCCAAGGGTCTTGGCAACCTGCTGAAGGATGAATTTGCCTACTCCTCTTTCTGTGCTCAGTGCCTACCAATAATTGCTCCATACATGCTTTATTGAGTGAGTGAATTCCTGCAGATGGGAAGGAAAGAGGAAGACCCCGAGATGTAATTGAAAGGTCTGGTCTTGGTGCTTGAGGGGACAGTGGTGTTGGCAGAGGTTTGGAACTCTCATGCTGGAGCAGGAATGGGAGGAAAGGTGATGTGTTCGTATTGGGTCTGCTGGAGTGGCATTGGCATAACTGTCTTCTTCCTGTTCTGTCCATCCTGTGACATGTACCTTTGTCACAGCTTCATCCACTTACATCAGAGCATGTTTTTGGTTTCTTGCTTTCTTTTCAGTTAAATATTCTTGTTTTAAAGAAATCTACAGGTACTTTCATGCTCCCTAAAAAAATCCCGTCTTTGAACAGCACCTGCTATACAAGCTTAATAAGACCAAATGCCCAATGAATAGGGAGGGACATTCTGTATAAGTGACTTTTTCTTTTGTCCTTCTGGTTAAGGGAAAACCTTAAAAAAAACTTGGGTGAAATGTTTGTAAAAAGAAGTCTACTTTCAGGATGTCTGGGTGACTCAGTTGGTTTTGACAGGGGTCATGATCTCGGGGTTGTGGGATGGAGCCCCACCAGGGCCCCCGTGCTCAGTGGGGAGTCTGCTTGGGGATTCTCTCCCTTTGCCCCTCCTGGCCCCTGCTTGCTCGCTCATGCTATCTCTCTTTCTGTAAAAAAGAATAATATCTAAAACAAAACCAAACCCCAAAACCCTACTTTCCTTTGAAGGCAGATGGCTGATTGTTACTGTTAATAAAAAGTATTTAAAACTTATCAGGGCACCTGTATGGCGCAGGGGGTTAAGCCTCTGCCTTTGGCTCAGGTCATGATCTCAGGGTCCTGGGATAGAGCCCCGCATCCAGCTCTAAGCTCGGCAGGGAGCCTACTTCCCCCACTCTCTCTGTCTGCCTCTCTGCCTACTCGTGATCTGTCTGTCAGATAAATAAATAAATAAAATCTTAAAAAATATAAAATAAAACTTATAAATAAGAAAAAAAGTTGGGCAGCATATTCTCACAATGATGATGCATTCTTTAACTAGCCCTTCAGGGGTAAACATCTAGGGCAAGGCCTCTCACACTTGACACTGTTGATCCTTGGGGCAGGATAATTTGTTGTTGTGGGGCCTGTCCTGTGCACTGTAGGGTGTTTACCAGTACCCCTGACCTTCACTCATGAGGTGCCAATCACCCCCGCCCCCACCCCGCCTGGGGCCTCCCCACCCCTGGCTACCAGCGTGCTGAGTTATGACCAAACATGCCTCCATATAATACCAAGTGTCCCCTGGAAGACAAACTCTATCCTGGTTGAAAACCACTAATTTAGAAGAATGAGAATGTATTTGGTTTTCCTATTTCCTATTAGTTAAGGCCTCAGACTCTGTGAACTTACCTGGTAATTTCCAGGTCTTGTTGTGTAGAGAGGCCACTCATTTTTGCTCAGTAGAAGGCAGATCCTCACTATTAGGATCTTCTATCCTCTCAGGGGCATTGACCGGTTCTGTATCTAAACTAGAAATTTTGTTCTAACATTTCCTTATAAATGTCTACACATAGCCAGCTTCTCGGGATGTTCTTTGAGCCACACGGACCTTTTTCCTTCCCCTCTCTCGTTAGTGAGTGAGTCGAATAAGATTTTGGTGCATGTTCGGTGTATATGTGTGAAGAGTCAGTTTTGACATTTTGTGAAAATTCTACTTCAGCATGACTGACTTTTCCCTTCTGGGCTGGTGTGACCTGGGGTCACCACAGTGAACTTTGGGTCAGAAGTCTCCAAGCTTTCAGGTTTGGTTTTTAAGTCTCCTCAGATCTATCCCTGCAGTGCTTTTCAATTCTTCCTCTATTCACTCTTCTTATCCCCAATTGTCACTGACCTGGCTGGGGCCTCCTCATTTCCACATGGGCTTCCATTTCCAGAATCTTCCCAGCTGGCCCCTCACTTGTAGTTGTTTCCTCTTTCCTTCCTTCCTTGGTGAGCTCTGCTGCCAGTTAAGGGTTCTTAAACCATGGCTGAGACATGCTGCTCCCAGGACAGAGAAGCCAGGCATCAGGATCAGAGAATTTCTGAATTGAAAGAGCTGGTCTTTCAGATTCAGGGTTTGTGGGTTTAGGGCTAAGGCTTAGGGTTCAGAGTTTCAACACAGAGAGGAAACTGAGGCCTGGAGAAGCCAGGTAGCTAATTAAAATCACATGGTGAGGGAGAGGAATATTTTTGTAGAAGTCGGTGATCAGTTTGAATGTGCCCTGGACAGTCCCTGGAAATTGACTTTGTGCATAAATCCTGGATATCATCCTGTTCCCCATTCGCTTCCATTGCAGAGAACAGAAGAAAATGTTTTTGTGCATGGGTGTGGAGAATGGGATGCCAATTAATCTGAGCTTTTCGGGCCTCACTCAACACCTTCCAGAGGAGTGTTATGTTTGTATGTATGTCTTTCCTTTGGCATTAGGATCCCACCTTCTTTAACCCCAAAAAGGCCAGGCTTTCTTATTCTGCCACTCACTTGATTGTGTAGCAGGTTTTTCCTGCTACACAATTGTCCTACAATTAATGCTATTTGCTTGTCACTGTGTGTTTCTGCTTTCTACCTGCCCTCAGTCCTCCCAGTGGCACTTCTATCTCCCTTTGCAAGTACTACCTTCTAACCTCTCCTGGTTTTGGCTCTTTCACAGAACCAACAAGTGAATAAGTGCCTTAATTAAAAAAAAAATTCCCATAAGTATAATTAGATCAGCTTGGTGTTGGATGCCCTT
Source organism: Mustela lutreola (assembly GCF_030435805.1). NCBI lineage: Eukaryota > Metazoa > Chordata > Mammalia > Carnivora > Mustelidae > Mustela > Mustela lutreola. The sequence continues at coordinate 46,997,800 of NC_081296.1, forward strand.
TATCTTTTCAAGATTGCACTAATGACAATAAGTATGGCCGCATGAATGGGAAGTTGACTAGAACCCACGAGAGTACATGTTTCCCCCGACTGTGTGAAAGTAGAGTGTCCCCAGGAAAAACTCTCATAAGCCACATGGTGTAAAGGGAAGAGTATCCCCTGCTTTCTGAAAGTTTCTGTTAAGCCATTTTGCTTTTTTGAAAGATCTACAATAGTATAGTAGCAGTCTTTTTTGTAAAAGTAAAAATCTTCTTTGGATTTAACACACACATAGGTCTGTCATAAAGTAAAGTAGGTATGTAGTATGAGGAAAACAGAGGATACCCATATCTTAATTTTTTTAAGATGTTATTTATTTGAGAGGAGGGGTCAAGATGGAGGAGAAGTAGCAGGCTGAGACTACTTCAGGTAGCAGGAGATCAGCTAGATAGCTTATCTAAAGATTGCAAACATCTACTAATCCAATGGGAGATCAAAGAGAAGAAGAACAGCAATTCTGGAAACAGAAAATCAACCACTTTCTGAAAGGTAGGACTGGTGGAGAAGTGAATCCAAAGCGACGGGAAGATAGACTGTGGGGGGAGGGGCCAGGCCCCGGCAAGGGGCAGAGCAACGGAGCACAAAATCGGGACTTTTAAAAGTCTGTTCCTCTGAGGGACATCGCTCCAGAGGCTAAACCTGGGTGAAGCCCACGTGGGGTCAGCGTGGCCTCAGGTCCCACGGGGTCACAGAAGGATCGGGGGTGTCTGAGTGTTGCAGAGCTCGCAGGTATTAGAATGGGGAAGCCGGCTACAGAGACAGAGCCAACAGTAAGCTCACAGCTCGGGGCTACCTTGAACTGGTGGCAGGCTCGGTGAGCTCAGAATGCGACCGGAGGCCAGGGAGATGGGAGTAATTGGGCACTATTCTCTGAGGGCTCACTGAGGAGTGGGGCCCTGGGCTCTCAGCTCTGGGCCGGAGCCTATGAGGCCGTCATTTTCATTCCCGTCCTCCAGAACTCCTCAGAAAGCGCTCAGGGAACAAAAGCTCCTGAAAGCAAACCCACGCTGATTACTCAGCCTGGCCCCTGGTAAGGGCGGTGCAATTCCGCGTGGGGCAAAGACACTTGAGAATCACTACACCAGGCCCGTCCCCCAGAAGATCAACAAGAAATCCAGCCAAGACCAAGTTCACCTACCAAGGAGAGCAGCAGAATTCCAGAGAAGGAGAAAGCAAAGCACGGAACTCATGGCTTTCTCCCAATGATTCTTTAGTCTTTAGTCTTGCAGTTAATTTAATTTTTTTTCTTTTTCAATTTTTTTTCTCTTCTTCTGCTAATTTTTTTAACTTTTACCTTTTTCTATTTTAACATTTTTTTAAAAGATTTTATTTTATTTATTTGTCATAGAGAAGTGAGAGCAAGCACAGGCAGACAGTGTGGCAGGCAGAGGCAGAGGGAGAAGCAGGCTCCCCGCCAAGCAAGGAGGCCGATGTGGGACTCGATCCCAGGACGCTGGGATCATGACCTGAGCCGAAGGCAGCCGCTTAACCAACTGAGCCACCCAGGCGTCCCTATTTTAACATTTTTAAAATAGTTTATCTAATATATATATATTTTTAATTTTTTATATTTTTTCTTTATTCGTTTTCTTTCTTTCTTTCTTTTTCCTGAACCTCTTTTTATCCCCTTTCTCCCCCCCCCCCCCCAATTTGGGATCTCTTCTGATTTGGTTAAAGCATATTTTCCTGGGTCTTTGCCACCCTTTTAGTATTTTACTTGCTCCTTCATATACTCTTATCTGGACAAAATGACAAGGCAGAAAATTCACCACAAAAAAAAAAAAGAACAAGAGGCAGTACCATAGCTAGGGACCTAATCAATATAGACATTGATAATATGTCAGATCTAGAGTTCAGAATGATGATTCTTAAGGTTCTAGCTGGGCTCGAAAAAGGCATGGAAGATATTAGAGAACCATCTTGGGAGATATAAAAGCCCTTTCTGGAGAAATAAAAGAACTAAAATCTAACCAAGTTGAAATAAAAAAAGCTATTACTGAGGTGCAATCAAAATGGAGGCTCTCACTGCTAGGATAAATGAGGCAGAAGGAAGAATTGGTGATATAGAAGACCAAATGACAGAGAATAAAGAAGCTGAGCAAAAGAGGGACAAATAGCTACTGGACCACGAGGGGAGAATTCGAGAAATAAGTGACGCCATAAGATGAAACAACATTAGAATAATTAGGATTCCAGATGAAGAATAAAGAGAGAGGGGAGTAGAAGGTATTTTGAAGAGAATTATTGTAAAGAATTTCCCTAATATGGCAAAGGGAATATGCATCAAAATCCAGGAGGTGCAGAGAACCCCCCTCAAAATCAACAAGAATAGGTTCACACCCCATCACCTAATAGTAAAATTTACAAGTCTTAGTGACAAAGAGAAAATCCTGAAAGCAGTCCAGGAAGAGAAGTCTGTAACATACAATGGTAAAAATATTAGATTGGCAGCAGACTTATCCACAGAGACCTGGCAGGCCAGAAAGAGCTGGCATGATATATTCAGAGCATTAAACGAGAAAAACATGCAGCCAAGAATACTATATCCAGCTAGGCTACCATTGAAAATAGAAGGAGAGATAAAAAGCTTCCAGGACAAACAAACACTGAAAGGATTTGCAAATACCAAACCAGCTCACAGGAAATATTGAAAGGGGTCCTCCAAGCAAAGAGAGAGCCTAAAAGTGGTAGATCAGAAAGGAACAGAGACAATATACAGTAACAGTCACCTTACAGGCAATACAATGGCACTAAATTCATATCTCTCAATAGTTACTCTGAATGTTAATGGGCTAAATGCCCCAATCAAAAGACACAGGGTATCAGAATGGATAAAAAAACAAAACCCATCTATATGTTGCCTACAAGAAACTCATTTTAGACCCAAAGGCACCTCCAGATTTAAAGTGAGGGGGTGGAAAACAATTTACCATGCTAATGGACATCAGAAGAAAGCTGGGGTGGCAATCCTTATATCAGATCAATTAGATTTTAAGCCAAAGACTATAATAAGAGATGAGGAAGGACACTATATCATACTCAAAGGATCTGTCCAACAAGAAGATCTAACAATTTTAAATATCTATGCCCCTAACATGGGAGCAGCCAACTATATAAACCAATTAATAACGAAATCAAAAAAACACATCAAGGATAATTCAATAATAGCAGGGACTTTAACACTCCCTTAACAGATATGGACAGATCATCCAAGCAAAAGATCAACAAGGAAGTAAAGGCCTTAAATGACACACTGGACCAGATGGACATCACAAATATATTCAGAACATTTCATCCCAAAGCAACAGAATACACATTCTTCTCAAGTGCACATGGAACATTCTCCAGAATAGATCACATCCTCGGTCCTAAATGAGGTCTCAACTGGTATCAAAAGTTTGGGATCATTCCCTGCATATTTTCAGACCACAATGCTCTGAAACTAGAACTCAATCACAAGAGGAAATTTGGAAAGAATCCAAATACATGGAGACTAAACAGCATCCTTCTAAAAAATGAATGGGTCAACCAGAAGAATTGAAAAAATTAATGGAAACAAATGATAATGAAAACACAAAGGTTCAAAATCTGTGGGACACAACAAAGGCGGTCCTGAGAGGAAAATATATATAGGTACAAGCCTTTCTCAAGAAACAAGAAAGGTCTCAGGTACACAACCTAACCCTACACCTAAAGGAGCTGGAGAAAGAACAAGAAAGAAAGCCTAAACCCAGCAGGAGAGGAGAGATAATAAAAATCAGAGCAGAAATCAATGAAATAGAAACCAGAAAAACAACAGAACAAATCAACGAAACTAGGAGCTGGTTCTTTGAAAGGATTAATAAGATTGATAAACCCCTGGCCAGACTTATCAAAAAGAAAAGAGAAAGGACCCAAATAAATAAAATCATGAATGAAAGAGGAGCGATCACAACTAACACCAAAGAAATACAGACAATTATAAGAACATACTATGAGCAACTCTACACCAAGAAATTTGACAATCTGGAAGAAATGGATGCATTCCTAGAGACCTATAAACTACCACAACTGAACCAGGAAGAAATAGAAAACCTGAACAGACCCATAACCAGTAAGGAGACTGAAACAGTCATCAAAAATCTTCAAACAAACAAAAGCCCAGGGCCAGATGGCTTCCCGGGGGAATTCTACCAAACATTTAAAGAAGAATTAATTCCTGTTCTCCTGGAACTGTTCCAAAAAATAGAAATGGAAGGAAAACTTCCAAACTCGTTTTATGAGGCCAGCATCACCTTGATCCCAAAACCAGACAAGGATCCCATCAAAAAAGAGAACTACAGACCAGTATCCTTGATGAACACAGATGGAGAATTCTCACCAAAATACTAGCCAATAGGATTCAACAGTGCATTAGAAGGATGATTCACCACGACCAAGTGGGATTTATTCCAGGGCTGCAAGGATGGTTCAACATCTGCAAATCAATCAGTGTGATACAACACATTAATAAAAGAAAGAACAAGAACCATAGGATACTCTCAATAGATGCTGAAAAGCATTTGACAAAGTACAGCATCCCTTCCTGATTAAAACTCTTCGAAGTGTAGGGATAGAGGGCACATACCTCAATATCATCAAAGCCATCTATGAAAACCCCACCGCAAATATCATTCTCAATGGAGAAAAACTGAAAGCTTTTCTGCTAAGGTCAGGAACACGGCAGGGATGTCCATTATCACCACTGCTATTCAACATAGTACTAGAAGTCCTAGCCTCAGCAATCAGACAACAAAAGGAAATTAAAGGCATCCAAATCAGCAAAGAAGAAGTCAAACTATCACTCTTTGCAGATGATATGATACTAAATGTGGAAAACCTAAAAGACTCCACTCCAAATCTGCTAGAACTTGTACAGGAATTCAGTTAAGTGTCAGGATATAAAATCAATGCACAGAAATCAGTTGCATTTCTCTACACCAACAAGGCAGAAGAAAGAGAAATTAAGGAGTCCATCCCATTTACAATTGCACCCAAAACTATAAGATACCTAGGAATAAACCTAACCAAAGAGGCAAAGAATCTATACTCAGAAAACTATAAAGTACTCATGAAAGAAATTGAGGAAGACACAAAGAAATGGAAAAATGTCCATGCTCCTGGATTGGAAGAATAAATATTGTGAAAATGTCTATGCTACCTAAAGCAATCTGCACATTTAATGCAATTCCTATCAAAATACCATCCATTTTTTTTTTCAAAGAAATGGAACAAATAATCCTAAAATTTATATGGAACCAGAAAAGGCCTCGAATAGCCAAAAGAATATTGAAGAAGAAAGCCAAAGTTGGTGGCATCACAATTCCGGACTTCAAGCTCTATTCCAAAGCTGTCATCATCAAGACAGCATGGTACTGGCACAAAAACAGACACATAGATCAATGGGCCAGAATAGAGAGCCCAAAAATAGACCCTCAACTCTATGGTCAACTAATCTTTGACAAAGCAGGAAAGAATATCCAATGGAAAAAAGACAGCCTCTTCAATAAATGGTGTTGGGATAATTGGACAGCCACATGCAGAAAAATGAAATTGGACCATTTCCTTACACCACACATGGAAATAGACTCAAAATGGTTGAAGGACCTCAATGTGAGTAAGGAATACATCAAAATCCTTGAGGAGAACACAGGCAGCAACCTCTTCGATCTCAGCCTCAGCAACATCTTCCTAGGAACATCGCCAAAGGCAAGGGAAGCAAGAGCAAAAATGAACTATTGGGATTTTATCAAGATCAAAAGCTTTTGCACAGCAAAGGAAACAGTTTACAAAACCAAAAGACAACTGACAGAATGGGAGAAGATATTTGCAAACGACTTATCAGATAAAGGGCTAGTGTCCAAAATCTATAAAGAACTTAGCAAACTCAACACCCAAAGAAGAAATAAATCTGATCAAGAAATGGACAGAAGACATGAACAGACATTTCTGCAAAGAAGACATCCAGATGGCCAACAGACACATGAAAAAGTGCTCCATACCACTCGGCATCAGGGAAATACAAATCAAAACCACAATGAGATATCACCTCACACCAGTCAGAATTGCTAAAATTAACAAGTCAGGAAATGACAGATGCTGGCGAGGATGCAGAGAAAGGGGAATCCTCCTACACTGTTGGTGGGAATGCAAGCTGGTGCAACTACTCTGGAGGTTCCTCAAAATGTTGAAAATAGAACTACCTTATGACCCAGCAATTGCCCTACTGGGTATTTACCCTAAAGATACAAACGTAGTGATCTGAAGGGGCACGTGCTCCTGAGCGTTTATAGCAGCAATGTCCACAATAGCCAAACTATGGAAAAAACCTAGATGTCTATCAACAGATGAATGGATAAAGAAGATGTGGTATATATACACAATGGGCTACTATGAAGCCATCAAAAGAAATGAAATCTTGCCATTTGCGATGACGTGGATGGAATTAGAGGGTATCATGCTTAGCGAAATAAGCGGAGAAAGACAACTATCATATGATCTCCCTGATATGAGGAAGTGGAGATGCAACATGGGGGGTTAAGGGGATAGGAGGAGAATAAATGAAACAAGATGGGATTGGGAGGGAGACAAACCATAAGTGACTCTTAGTCTCACAAAACAAACTGAGGGTTGCTGGGAGAAGGGGGGTTGGGAGAAGGGGGGTGGGGTTATGGACATTGGGGAGGGTATGTGCTATGGTGAGTGCTGTGAAGTGTGTAAACCTGGCAATTCACAGACCTGTACCCCTGGCGATAAAAATATATGTTTATAAAAAATAAAAATTCGAAAAAAAAAAGATGTTATTTATTTGAGAGAGAGTATGTGTGTGGGCATTCGAGTCAGGGCAGAGGCAGAGGGAGAAGCAGACTCCAACTGAGCAGGGAGCCCAACACAGGGCTTGATCCCATGACCCATGAGATCATGACCTGAGCCGAAATAAAGAGTCGGACACTTACCTGACTGAGCCAGCCAGGTGCCCCCTGAACTGTGTTTTTCCTAAGGAACAAGAGATGATGATGGTGGTGTGGAGATGAAGGAGGTGGCGGTAGAGAGAATGGGAATTAGAGCTCCTGTTCTGTACTCTGCAGGCTTCAGACCACCTTCTCCTTACTCCCCTGACATATGTCCCTTTTTCATACCTATGGTTCTAAATGTCCCTGAATTAAGAAACAGCTTCTGTATGAGTTAGGAATTTGTGAATGACTGCTCATATCAGAGACATGAAAAAGTAGTGGCTACATGAGTTATCTCTCTCTCTTCTATAAATGAAACCTAGAAGTAGGTGGTTCAAAACTGGTGAAATGGTGCCATGGCATTACTTTCAACTCATGGCTTCCATTTTCAATGTTGCCTTTAAGTCTTCGATAGCTGCTGAAGCTCCAGCCATTTACGTCTGCATTCATGACTTCCCAAAGAAGGAAAAGAAGAAGGGCTCAGTCTCTCCTTTTTCTTTTTAAATTTATTTAAATTCAATTAGCCAACATATAGTACATCGTTAGTTTTTGATGTAGTGTTCAGTGATTCATCAGTTGCATAGAACTCCCAGTGCTCATCACATTATGTGCCCTCCTTAATACCTGTCACCTGGTTATTCCATTCCCTTGTCCATCTCCCTTTCTACAACCCTCAGTTTGTTTCTGAGTCAAGGGTCTGTCATTGTTTATCTCTGTGATTTCTTCCCATTTAGTTTTCTTTCCCTTCCCCTATGATCCTCTGTGCTATTTATTATGTTCCACATATGAGAGAAACCATATGATAATTGTCTTTCTCTGATTGACTTATTTTACTTAGCATAATCCCCCTCCAGTTCCATCCTAGTGGTTGCAAATGGTGGGTATTTATCCTTTCTGATATTAGCCTCTCCTTTTAAAAAAAAATTTTATTTATTTATTTATTTGACAGAGATCACAAGGAGGCAGAGGCAGGCAGAGAGAGAGAGAGGAAGAGAAGCAGGCTCCCCGCTGAGCAGAGAGCCCGATGTGAAGCTCCATCCCAGGACCCTGGGATCATGACCTGAGCCGAAGGCAGAGGCTTAACCCACTGAGCCACCCAGGTGCCCCTAGCCTCTCCTTTTTGAAGAACTTCCCCAGGAGTCCCATTTCTCACTTCCAGTGATATTTTTGTTTATGGTTTCTTTATAGTCAGATCTCTTGGTTTTGTTTTTAATCTTATGGTCTTGGTATAATACTAAAAAGAACTTTCTCACTTAGGTATCATAAAAATGTTAAAGTCCCCTCTAAGCATTACAGTGGCTTATACTTTCCACTATGTTGATAGAAATGAGAAGAGGAAGGATTCTAAGCCAGAATATTCTTTTCAGTGCTACTATGTATGTAGTGGGCAAATTTTAAATAAATCCTTACTTGAAACATCTAGTCTTCTGGATGTTTGAAAGTGAACCACATGTTAGGAGTAGAGTAGCAACACCCTTTCTTGTTAATCTACAGGAATGTTTGTATTTTGGGAATGGAGTTGTTAAACTTGATGTCTTGGAGCGTATGCTGACTGTTCACTGGGGTCACTAGGGGATGGGGATGGGGGCAGGGAAGGAAGTGAGGAGCAAAGGGTTCTGTGCCCATGAGTCTTAAAGTTCTGTATGTGCGTTTTAGTTAATGTTGCTGTGTGTCCAAGGATAAACAAGTCCTAATATTCAAAGTATATTAAAAGTAGAGGTAGTAAAATACTCCCTTTATGAATGCCTTTTTGTTGGTTTTTAGGAAGGACTGTTCTGGGACTGTCAATCACCTCTTAGAGCTAGATGTAGTCCTATGCTTGGTCATTAAAATGGTGGAGGGAGCAGAGGAGGGGTGAAGGGAAGAGCTTTTTGCTAGTTACCTCCACATATGGAAGACCATTTTAGGTTATAACCATAGGTCTGGATGTGCATTTTTTTTTAATTTTTTATTTTTTTTTAAGATTTTATTTATTTACTTGAGAGAGAGACAGTGAGAGAGAGCATGAACGAGGAGAAGGTCAGAGAGAGAAGCAGACTCCCCATGGAGCTGGGAGCCTGATGCGGGACTCGATCCTGTGACTCCAGGATCATGACCTGAGCCGAAGGCAGTCGTCCAACCAACTGAGCCATCCAGGCGTCCCTGGATGTGCATTTTGATGAAGTACCTCTGTTTGTTGTGGACAAGTGTCATTATTTTGTAACATCTAAGCTTTTTGGATGTCCTGAGGTGACAATGTATGATAAAATGTACAGCTAGTGAGTCAACCAATTTATAAGTTTCTTTTATCATTGATAGGAACGAAGTATCTTGGACGTGGAATTGTTACGCTGTCTCAGAAATGTGAGGACTTACTAGGTTGGCCGCAGAGGGGCAGGAGGAAGTATAGAGGGAGAGCTGTATGCGGATGCGTTCATACTTACATTGTAATAACTGTTAATGTGTGTGTGTCTCTTTGGCTGTACTATAGGAATACATTAAGTGATTCAATGGAAACATACCCCATTGCTAATATTTGAATAGTATAGATTGGATAATGAATTCTTTTAGAAGCATTATACATTGTGTACTCTTACTTATGTCTGTTTTAATTGAACATTAAGGTAATGCAGTATTTTAATGGTAACCCTGCCAGTATCTTTATCTAGAGGCCTGTTGCCATTTTTGTCTTTTCTGAAATCTTTGTCGTCAAGAAAGGCAGGATTACACTTTTTTCTTTCAGATGGTATAGTGTATTCTTGGTTATCGAAATACTCATAGTTTGAGGACTTTGAAATGGTAAATATTCATGGTGTGTAAAAAAGCATGATACATAACTACAATCTTAATTACATTAAAATGCTTACTTTTGTAGATACACACGTGGGACCTAGAAGTCAAACTGTAAACTGCTTGTGATTATGGATGATTTTGTTCTTTGCTTCTTATGTTTTTCAATTTCCTTTTATGCACATGTTAACTTTTAAAAAACAAATTTTTTAAAACCTTAAAAAAATTCTATATACTATCTGGAAATTTTGGAACTTTCTTTTTCTTTTTTGAATTTTTAATTTTTTAAAAAAAGATTTTACTTATTTATCAGAGAGAGCACAAGCCAGGGCAGAGGTAGGGAGAGGCAGAGGGAGAAGCAGACTTCTTGCTGATCAGGGAGCCCAACGTGGGGCTTAATCCCAGGACCTTGGGGTCATGACCTGAGCCAAAGGCAGAGCACAAGAGCTGGGGGGAAAGGGGCATCTTTCTGGACATTTTAACTTCTGGGAATCTGGTATATCCATTGCATACCTCCGTTTGCACTCACACATGGCATTATTATCTATTTTCACATATTTCTTTCACATAAGACTATGAGCACTTTGAAAATAGAGACTTTTTTTTAAAGATTTTATTTTTTTATTTGAGAGAGAGAGATCACAAGTAGGGAGGGGGGTGAGAGAAGGAGAAGCAAGGTCCCTGCTGAGCAGGGATCCTGACTTGGGGCTCGATCCCAGGACCTCGGGATCATATCTTAGCCCTAAGGCAGATGCTTAGTCCACTGAGCCACCCATGTGCCCCAAAAGTAAAGACTGTCTTAGTCAACTCTGTATCTCTGGCATTTAATCTTAGCAACCTCCTCAGTCAACAGCTGTTAAGTGGGGTAAATGAGGGAAGCACTGCCATGTCATGTACCATTTATTGTTGGTTCCATTTAGGTTCCTTCTTAAGGACACAGTGGGAGGCACCTTGATCCCATCATTAACATGCTCCCGAATCTCTTTTGGCAGGTTATTTTTTTAAAAAGATTTTATTTATTTAATTGACAGAGATCACAAGTAGGCAGAGAGGCAGGCAGAGAGAGAGGGGGAAGCAGGCTCCCTGCTGAGCAGAGAGCCCGATGTGGGGCTCGATCCCAGCACCCTGAGATCATGAACTGAGCTGAAGGCAGAGGCTTAAGCCACTGAGCCACCCAGGCACCCCTGGCAGGCTATTTTGGAGGACGTTTCCTAAGCAAAATTAATCCATTGACTCCTATTCGGATTTTGGTTCTCTTCAGCTTGCTGGATCCCATTTTCGTGCACAGCTTACATCCAGGAGTCTCGACCCAGTAGTTCCAGTAATTACAGGTGACCCTCACCAGCACTGGGCCTTAGAGTTGCTGCCCCTCCTCCCACCACACAGTCAAAACTCCACGTCTAACTTCCGACACCCCCAAAACTTAACTAAGAGCCTAGTGTGGACCAGATCCTTACAGATAACATCAGCTGTCGATGAACATGTATTCTGTATGTTGTGAGTATTGTATGCTGTATGCTTACTCTGGAGTAAGCTTTAGAGAAGAGAAAAGGTTATGTGGAACCTTGTAAGGAAGAGAGAACAAGCATCCTGTTTTACTGAACTGTAAGAAATCTGCAGGTCCGTGGACCGCAGGACCTCCAAACTGTCCTGGTCAAGGGACAGCCACAGAGCCGTAAGCCGTAGTTCCAAGGCTCTAGTACTTAGAGCACCCTCTCAGGGACACAGAGGCCGCTGTCCATTCAGGAAACATTTGGGGGAATCTACCATCCATGGGGCGTCCCCCTAGGCTGGGTGGGAAGGCAGAGCTGAGTCAGGAGCTCAGGATGCCACAGAGGTCCAGTGCCTTTTGACAGGTTTAGGACTGAGCCCATAGAACACGTGGCTGTGGCTCCCCGCTGGGTCTGTGTGCTGAGGAGTGGGCAGCCCCACCCAAAGTTGGGGGCCTGGGGACAGAGGGAGCACATACGTCCTTCACAGTTCAGCAGACGGTCTGCCTTGGGACTGTGAGCAGGAAGGAGCCTTGGGATTGTGTCCCCCTGGCTACATGGCTTTCTTTCCGACTCTGGAAAGTCTCTGCGTTTAATAAATAGGTATAGACTGAATTCTGTGGGGTGAGGGGGTGTCTTTTTTCTTTCTTGAATCGCTGTTCCCTTCTGCTCTGGGCTGTGGGGCGTGAGCAGGGGGAGGGCCTGGCGAGCAGGCTGCCAGCCCTGATGGAGACAGAGTTGGTCCTGTTGGGTCTTTTAACCACTTCTGTTTGGCCGGATAGCACAGCCCCATTTCCCCCAGGAACCCCCAGACCTAGAACCTGTGATAGAAGCTCAAAGCACTGCAACCTCGTCTTCCTCAGAACCTTAGGCTCCCTTCAAACCCCTGCTCCGGCGGATCGGTAACACATTAACTTGGCTTACTGCCTGCTTATCTGCTCTTCCGTCTGCCTCCCTGAGTCACGTTCTCCTCTCCATCAGTCAGGGACGTGGCCCTTGCGGTCCGCGGGCCCCGGGTGGTGGTTCTCTCCTGGGAAGCCTTAGAGTTCTCATGTCGACCGTGCTGGGCGCGGAGCGAGAAAGGACGTGATTTCCGGGAGCTGCAGCCTAATGAGAAGACGAAGCTGATACCTCCCGGAGGTAAACACCATCCCGTAGAATAAGTGGAAGGGGAAATCTGCCAATTTGTGAATCCAGTTTAAAGTGGTTGGATTCTGGGACCCCTGGGTGGCTCTGTCGGTGAAGCAGCTGCCTTCAGCTCAGGTCGTGGTCCCAGCGTCCTGGGCTGGGTCCCATCGGGCTCCTTGCTCCGAGGGGAGCCTGCTTCTCCCTCTGCCTCTGGCTGCCTCTCTGCCTGCCTGTACTCTCTGTGTCGCTCTGACAAATAAATAAAATCTTAAAAAAAAAAAAAATACAGGGGTTGGATTCTGGCTACCCTGACCCTCCTCTGACCCTATTGTTAAGACAGTAGGGGTCCCCGACCCTCCATCTGCTAAACTCCACTGGAGTCTTCCAGATTCACCCTGATGAGCCCGACTTAGTTTCTCCATTCCATTTCTCCATTCCATTCTTGGTAGAAGTCCCGGCCCTTCCCACAGACCTGTAAGGATTTATGATTCAGAGCTCAGGGGATGCGAGCAAAGCTTTTTGCCCAGTGGGGAGTCTCAACTCCTGAGTCTTACTGTTTTCTGAAGTAGCAAAGATAGCCACGGTCATCGTGGGAATTCAGACCTGTGTTGGACAATCTTATGATCTGGATTCATGTTGCTTTTATTTTTGATAGTCTAGAAAGGTGAGTGCTGTTATCATTTTCAGTGCTTGGGACTTCTAGCTATCTTCCTGTCATCCTGAACTCTCAGACACTTTTGCCTCCAGGATCCTCTCGCTCTGCTTTCTTATGTCAGCAGGGGTAAAAGAAGTCCTAATGACGGGGCTTCGGGTCCCGGGTCCGGGTTCCTGCCTTGAAAACAGCCTGGCTCCCAGGCATTCCGGGACTGAGCCCTCCCTCTTGCCTATGCTCTACCTTCTCCTCAAGGCCAGCATGGACTTAAAGTGTGGAAGCTGTGACCATGCCGAATATCTGTCCAAGGGATCTCTACAGGTAGCCTGGCTCATGACTCTCCTGTACCTCCAGCCATCCTGTCCCCTTTGCCTGCCCTTCCTGGTCTCAGCTGCAGCTCACCCCTCCTCTCTGCAGTGCTCCTGCCCACCACTTACAACACAGTTGTAACAGGGAGGGCATGGAAAAGGGGACGAGCTCAAGTCTTTTTGCTGGTCTACCCTTCTGGCCACATTACCAGCATCAATACTGTTGCTTGGTCCACAGTTCAAGAATGCTAATAGTACCCTTCTTGAGCTATTCTGTGAGTATAAGAGGCCTTTGAGGGCTGGCTTGGGAGCCTCTGTGACCTTCCTCAATGGCCTGCTTGGTGCCAGATATTAAGCCATGTGTTATCATGTTTAATCCTCACAACCATCCTATAAAATAGGTATTGGTATCTGTCCCAGTTACACAAAGGAAGTCAGTGAAGCATAGATGGATTACATCATTTGCCTGTGATCCTGCAGTTAGAAAGTGACAGAGCCAGGATTCAGACTTTGCTCTCTTGTCAAAACCCAGGTGTGCCTGTAAATACTACCCACTTGATATTACTAATATGTAGAATATCTCAACAAACTCTATCTACAGTTTAATTTTTTAACTTAAATTCATTTAACATGCAATGTATTATTAGTTTCAGGGGTAGAATTTAGCGATTCACCTGTTGCTTGGAACACCCAGTGCTCATTACATCACATGAGCTCCTTAATGTCCATCACCCAGTTACCCCCTCCCCCAACCCCGCTCCCTTCAGGAAGCCCTCAGTTTGTTTCCTAGAGTTAAGAGTCTCTCGTGGTTTGCCTCCCTCCGATTTTGTCTTATTTTACTATGTGTTAATATTATATTAGCATATATTTAACAAGAGTGGATACTTATTTTGGTTACCTTAATCAAATATTCAGAATGTTTTCTTTTTACTGAGAGATTCTGTGATATGATTTTTATGGGAAAGAAGGTGGGACTTTGAGGGGGCCCATCGAAGAAAAGTCACATAGAAAGAAATTGGAGAGATTTTTGTAGATTCGGATACCTGAACCAGCATTTGCCCTTTAACCATGTTTGCCTCAGAAATGTCACAGCTCAAAACCGAGAGCCACACAGACTCTGAATGATGGAAGCTGAGAGAAGACAGAGCCCAAGGAGCGGGGCCAGTAAAAGTGGGAGCACAGATGACCCTATATAGCTCCCCCACCATTGGTCTGTCTCCATCTATAGTCAGAAGCAGGAAGAAGAGGCCTAAAAAAAGAAAAGAACTAAGTTCCCTAGGCTGTACTGGAAGCCGCATAAACAATTCCTGTAGGAATAAGGTAACTTGATTGATCTCCGTTCTTATGCTGTTGCCCTCATACGAAGCCCACATTTTGGAATCAGCTAGGATTTCTGCATCATATGAAGCCCACATTTTGGAATCAGCTAGGATTTCTGCATCGCCGGCTCTGCCCCCTATTAGGCTCGGCCAACAGGGGGCGCTGGAGGGAGCCAGTAGGACTGAAGGCGCGATTTCCTGCTGGCTTCCTGCCCACTTCCTGCTTCTGTGAGCATCACCATGTCAACGCCTGTTTACCTCCCAGAGGCAGTTTCTTTATGTAACTGCACTGAATCCAGTTACAGTAACGGTGGGCAAAGACGTCAGCCGCCTCAGGAGAGGTTGGGATCTCAGCCTGGGAGCGGCCCTCTGAGGACAGAGACCCCAGTCCCCATTGAGTAGTTGGTGGCGTACTCATCTCAGAGGTCTTGCGTTTCAGCTTGTTGGCACCCATCTTCCCAAATTTTAAATTAAAAAATTCCCAAATCTTGTCTTCATTCCTCCAGCCTGGGAGTGGTAACTACCTCCAGCAATTGCTACTTCCCTAATTTAGGGCGTCTTAACACGCCCTCCCTCTGCCCTGCAGTTACCTACTTAACTTTATAGCTACTTAAGTTCTTTATATTAAATTTTCTCTCTCAAATATTTGGCCAGGAATGCTGCTTTGTTAGAGTGGGGGCTGGGTTCAGGAGAGAAACTGGCAAACCCCAGTGACAGCGGCTTTGAAGAAGGCGTTTCCCACCCCGTGGGGCTCTCACTGAAGGTCCATTTCTTCCACTGCCAAGACCCTAGTCTCACAGACATTAGTGAGTGAGAACTGGAAGCCTGTGGGTATTTCTACAGCTCACAATAAACAGTAACGAAGGGCAGGCAAATGGATTTTTTTTTTTTAAAGCAGTTGGCATTGGAGAAAAAACTGGTTTTTAAGGATTTTTTTAAGGTTTAAAAAAAATCTTTTTCATTTTTTTGGGTTTTGGGTGTCTTTTTTTTTTTTTTTTTTTTGGTCTTGTTTTTTATTGCTTCACTCTTGTAATGTTCAGGGGAAAAAAGAGGAGTAACTTAATTTCCAGGCCAAAAGAAAGCAAGGGAATACCTGTGTTTCTATGGTTCCTGCTAAGCGGGAAAGGGGCAGGAAAGCTTTCAAGTTCTTGTGTGAGCACTGACAGGTGTTTATGAATAGTTTTGTGGCAGGAGAGCAGGTTACAAACTGGCTGTTCTGGTCAAAATACCTGTTTGTGGGGCACCTGGGTGACTCTTGGTTTCAGCTCAGATCATGATCTCAGGGTCCTGGGGTTGAGCCCTGTGGGGGGCTCCCTGCTCAGCAGGGAGTCTGCTGCTCCTTCTCCTCCTGCTGCTCCCCCTGCTTGTGCTCGCTCTCTCTCTGTCAAATAATAAGTGAAATCTTAAAGAAAAAAAAAAACCTGCTTGTATATATACAGCCAGCATTTTCTTCCTGCCTTATTCGCCTCCCTGAATGACTAGTGCCTGAGAATGTGCTCCTGACTCTTCGTCAGCTTGTGCTCAAGTCTGAGAGCAGGAAGCTAGAAGGTGAGTGATAGAGCCGCCTGCTGCTCTCTCCTTTGCAGAGACTGAGAAGGAGCCTGAGACGGGTCGTGGACATCCCGTGAATATCAGATACCATATTTTGGAGGGGTTAGAAGAAGGGGATATGGTGTTCACATTTGCTTCCACGGATTCCAATCAATCTTCCCTTGGAAACACACACACCCTGGCAAGTAATCTTTCCTAAGCAAGAGCAAAGCTATTTTAAAAAGGTGAGAATTTTCTTAATCTTTCATTTTTCCTTCTTCTTAGTTTCCTGTAAAAAGTTAGGAACAAGAAGGACACAACCTTATGCTTAGAAAGAGGACATGACAAGGGAAAACAGTCTTTGTCAGGAGGATTTGTCACATTTTGTTTCTTTCTAGTAAGGATTTTTTTTTTTCTCTATAGCATCTGGTTTTCTTTGATGGGATCCAGAACCCTGTATTGTATTATTTAAAAGGTGACTGTGGTTTGGAGGAAGAAGTATTGGGCTTGCAGACAAAAAAAAAATTGGGGAGAAGGGGTGTGGGGCTAAGTCCCCTAGTTGCGTCTTAAAATATACATGACCTTTGGTAAGTTAGTTAGCATTTGTTTTCCTATCTTTGAAAGAGGCCTAGGAATACTACACTTCAGGTATGTTGCAAAGATTAAATTGGACAATGTCAAGAAATATTTTTGGCCCGTACAAAGCAAACATTAACTACTATATATATGCATAGCTCTGTGTGTCTCTGACTGTAGATATATTTTGAATTTGGATAGACTGGGTTATCTATATGAATGATTACAATGCATTTGTTGGATCATATCCAGTTTTTTTGTACTTCTTCAAGAAAAAATTTTTTGTTGTTGTTAAAGAAGGGTGGGCTAGATACCACATCTACCCAGTGAATTCTGTGGGGTGCAAACAGCCCAATTCACGAATTGCCAAACAAGAGCAAGAAATGTACTTTTATCTTATTTATTTATTTTTTAAGAGTTTATTTATTTTTAAATAATCTCCACGTGGGACTCAAACTTATGACCCTGGGATCAAGAGTTTCATGCTCTCTCAACTGAGTCAGCCAGGTGCCCCGGTACATTTTCTTCTAAGAGGCTTTGGATCTTTGGATTTCTAGAACAGATGCTTGAGAGTCTGAATTTCATGGAGTGTCTCCCTAGACTGATTAGAAATTCTCAGCCCCAGATAAGAGCTATACTAGAAACAGGGTTTTGGCGGGGGTTGGGGTGGGGGAAGGTGGAGGAAAGAGAGGCAGGCAGGGATTTCCTCTTACTCATTACACCCCAGTGGCAGCAGGTGCTCTGTTCTGTGCCCTTTCCTTGTCTCTTGGGGTGGAGGTGGATCCAGACCTCGATCCCAGCATGAATGGCTTGTTTGTAGGGTCAGATTATAGACCTCTGTCAACAAGCCAGGGGTAAGAGGTTCCTAGGCAGGTCTTGACTGAGGATATTTGTATAGAGAAGAAATACCTTTTTGCCATCCCTCTGGAGTTGAGCTTGGTGTTCCTGTGAATACATTCAGGGTTCATTTGTAATCGAAGGCATTTTGTTCTGTCCAAGGATCCCATCCTCCTCCTCCTTCCCTGTGCCCCAGCTCCACTGGTTTCTCATTCCTTGAAGATGGTTTGGTGGAAGAAGCGGCTCTGCCGCCAGCATCACCTGTGGGCCCTGGGCTGCTATATGCTGCTGGCTGTGGTTGCTCTGAGGTTTTCTCTCCGACTGAAATGTGACTTTGATTCCGTGGATCTGGAGTCCCGGGTCTTTCAGAGCCAGCACTGTAGGGACATCCTGTACAAGTCCCTGAAGCTGCCAGCGAAGAGAACCATCAACTGTTCTGGAATCATCCGAGGGGACCAGCAAGCGGTGACGGAGGCTCTCCTGGACAACCTGGAGGTCAAGAAGAAGCGGGAGCCTTTCACAGACACTGACTACCTGAACATGACCAGGGACTGTGAGCACTTTAAGACTGAGCGGAAGTTCCTGCGGTTCCCTCTGAGCAAAGAAGAGTTAGACTTCCCTATCGCGTACTCTATGGTGGTCCATGAGAAGATAGAGAACTTCGAAAGACTGCTGCGAGCTTTGTATGCTCCTCAGAACGTATACTGTGTCCACGTGGATGAGAAATCCCCAGAAACTTTCAAAGAGGCAGTCAAGGCAATTGTGTCATGCTTCCCAAATGTCTTCATAGCCAGTAAGTTGGTTCGGGTGGTTTATGCCTCCTGGTCCAGGGTGCAGGCCGACCTCAACTGTATGGAGGACTTGCTCCAGAGCTCAGTGCCGTGGAAATACTTGCTGAATACGTGTGGGACAGACTTTCCTATAAAGACCAATGCCGAGATGGTCCTGGCCCTCAAGTTGTTGAACGGGAAGAACAGTATGGAGTCAGAAAAGCCTACGGAGTACAAAAGGTCTCGCTGGACCTATCACTATGAGGTGACAGACACACTGTCCATAACCAGCAAGATGAAGGATCCCCCGCCAGATAATATACCTATGTTCACGGGGAATGCCTATATCGTGGCTTCTCGAGACTTTGTCCAGCATGTCCTGGAGAACCCCAAGTCCCGAAGACTGATCGAGTGGGTGAAAGACACTTATAGCCCCGACGAGCATCTGTGGGCCACCCTTCAGCGCGCACCGTGGATGCCGGGTTCTATTCCCTACCACCCCAAGTTTCACATCTCCGACATGACAGCCATTGCCAGGCTGGTCAAGTGGCAGGGCCATGAGGGAGATGTCAGTAGGGGGGCACCGTATGCACCTTGCTCGGGAACCCACCAGCGGTCTGTCTGTGTTTATGGGACTGGGGACCTGCACTGGATTCTTCAAAACCATCACCTTTTGGCTAACAAGTTTGACCCGAAGGTGGATGACAACGTTCTTCAGTGCTTAGAAGAGTACTTACGTTATAAGGCCATCTACGGGACTGATCTCTGAGATGCCCTGTCAGAGCAGTGCTACCTGTGGGACAAGAAAACATGCAAACATTCCTAGGGGGTGCTGGGACAGCGGGGAGGGGGACCAGGGCTCTGGAATCAATCCTTGGCATCCCCAAGTCAGGGGGTTGCAGTCCCAGGTGAATGCTGGGTGTGCGCTCACCCCATTCCTAATAGCTCCCCCACTGACGTTCTCACAGAGTCAGAGTAAGATCCACCTGTTTGGGAGAGGAAGGGAGGGCACTGTGGCAGGGGGCCCTGGATTTCCATTGAATGCTTGGTGTCTGCTTTTCTACTCTGTGGAGACGCTGGTTCTAATGATTCGAGACTCGGTAGTAGGGAGGGGGTGGGACTTCAATGGAAAGAGAGGGCCTTTTGTATTATTCACTTAAAAATAAATAGCTCTTGATTCAAAGCCCTTACCTCTGCTTTTTGTCTTCTAAGCCAGAAATAAGGTAAGAGTGGAAAACTTTTTCTCGTACCTACTTGTGACATTCACAATCCCTGGTGGCTGGCAAGAGGATCTCCGTTATTCCAGAATGACATGGCGAGGTGTCTAGACAACAGATTCAGACGAGTACAGAGGGACAGAACTGATTCTCTCATTATTAAAAGCCTCCCTCATTTCGCTTACATGGACAGATTCATGACTTGTCTGTAAGGGGAAAAAGCAGGGCAATTCAACCAATCTGACCACCTGTATAAACTTCGGAGGCAGTTACAGCACTAATTTTGCCCGTTTCACAGCCAAAGCTTAATGTTCTGTAACAAAGATAATAGCGATTTAGATAAGGTCGCCATATGTTGTTCAAACAGCAAGAATGGACTAGGACTATCTAGCTAAAGCAGGAAGTCTGGGCATCCCAAGTTAGGCCTCGTTGGTCCAAACTCTTACTTGTGTATATGAATGGAAGCGTCACTGTGTGTAGTTCTGGGATTTGTACATTTCCTCATGGGCAGACAGTTGTGTGTGTATTTCTCCGCTCCCTCCGCCCCGTAAATGTTACTCAATGAAAGATTTCTTTCTGAAGCTCCAGACACAAGTGTCAGACGATTGGAAGTCAGACTCTTCTGTGAGGGGCGAGGGATGTTCTATAAAGAGACAGGTGTATCTTAGTATAGCTGATCTTCTGCACACCCTGTGCTCTGGAAAAGGGATATATACACAGGTGAATGCAAGTTGAATGATCCAATGAGGTCATGATGTCACTATGTTCATCTCCGATTGTGAGTCACTTAATTAACTTTTTCCTCAATCGACTTTCCCTGCAACCCACGTACTCTGACGCGTGATCACTGTGTCTAACACAGTGCGTCTTCTACTTAATAAATTGCTACTTTCTATAAGGTTGCAGTCCTTTGGTAACAGGCATTGCCACACCTTACTTACCTACCTTGCAGTATTGCGCCCCTCTTACCTCCTCCCAGCCCCACCAGAAGTGACCAGTGAAGAAATGTGTGTTCAGCAGATGAGCCCTGTGAGGTCTGTCCCCAGCCGTGGGGATCATGGACCTCTCCACCTACTAGCCTTTGCGACTGTCCTTGTTCCTCCTCTGATTGAGGGGGTGGGGTTTGGAAGGTGGTGCCCTGCTGCTGTGGGAAGTGCACAGAAATGCTCCCCCGAGTTCATGTGTTCTGAGAAGAGAACGCAGGTCTTTGGTCTCATGGTCAACTTCTTCTCTAAGTGTTCATGGGAAGTAAATCGTAATTTAAAAATACAAATTAAAAAGATAAAAATGTGAACTTTTCACTATGGGGGGAATAATTTGTTGGAATTTTTCAAGCATAGAGATTGTCTCTAGAAATATATTTGGGTGAATAGGAGGTGCTTTTCATTTAATAACTTGAGGTTTTCCTATCAGAAGGGTCAAATTTCTCCATCATTTGTTTAGTGTATTTTAGAAATCATACGATTAAACCATCGTATCTGTTGATTTTTCCTTCCCTCTGAGTCATATCTGTTGCTTTAACCTTTGTCTGATCAAGAAAAATCATAAATGAGTTGAGCAATGATGTTTGTATTACCTCTCAAGGTCTGAATATTTCCTCTCTTTGAATTGGTAAGCATTGCTTTAATAACTGTATTTTTGTTGCGCACTCTGCCTACTGTAATCTTTGCTCTTGACTGAGTGAGAATTTAAGTAAGGAAGAAAAGGTGGTTGATAACAGTCCCAACATTGTTTGGAAACAGATGGCCTGATTAATTTGGGGAGATCAAGTATTTGCATTAGAAATGGAAAGAATAGGGGTGCCTGGGTGTCTTAGTGGGTTAAAGCCTCTGCCTTCGGCTCAGGTCATGATCCCAGGGTCCAGGGATCAAGCCCCACATTGGGCTCTCTGCTCAGCGGGGAGCCTGCTTCCTCCTCTCTCTCTCTCTCTCTCTGCCTACTTGTGATCTCTGTCTGTCAAATAAATAAATAAAATCTTTAAAAAAGAAAGAAATGGAAAGAACAGGGGCACGTGGATGGTTCAGTCGATCAAGCATCTGCCTTCGCTCAGGTCATGATCCAAGGGTCGGGCCCGCCGAGCAGCGAGTTCTCCCTCTGCCTGCTGCTTCTCCTGCTTGTGCGCAAGCTCACTCGCTCTCTCTCTCTCTCTCCCTCTGTTAAAGAAATAAAATCTTTAAAGAAAATTAAAAAAAAATGGGAAGAGCAATTAAAGTACACTGCGTGCTTTAAGTACCTTAATTGGGCTGAAGGCCTGTTCTTTGCCTTTCCATTCAGTCATTTATGACAAAGCTGCTTTGTATATATAGTTCCCATTTCTATGAAGCTTGAGTGTACGACAAGGATTGATATGACTCCTGTGTTCATTCCACAAATATTAACTAAGCTCTTACTACTTACTAGGCATTGTTCTTGATGCTGGGGGATACAGCAATCAGCAAAACAAATTCTCATGCCCCTGTTGTTCACATACTAGCAGGAAACTGACTGCAAACAGATAAGTACTATATACGGACATACGTTTATTGGAAGGAGACGGCACAGGGAGAAGTTGAAGGAAGTGATAGAGACCTTAGGGGAGAGGGATTGCAGAGGCAGAGTGCTTAACATAGTGAATGTTGGGGGCAGGGAGGCCCTCGATGAGAAAGTGGCATTCGAGTCAAGATCTGAAGAGGATGAAGGAATGATCCTTGAGAACAAATGAGGGAAGAACATTCTAGTCTCCAAAAGGAGACTTGCAAGGCCCTGAAGCAGGAGCTCGTCAGCCTCCATTGAGGAATGGCAAAGAGGCTAGTGTACATGGAGAAGAGGTAAAAGTGCAGGGAGACGGGTTCACCGTGAGGGCCTTGGTAACCTACTACACGGAATTTGTCTTTGGGCGAAACAGGTCACCGGAAGGTTTTAAGCAGAAGATTGACTGGATCTGGTTGACATTTTGATGCTGCACCGAGAACAGGCTGGTGGGGAGTTTAGTGCGGGGGTCGCAGGGAGGCCAGCTAGGAGGTTATAGCAATAATCCTGGCACCTAGTGATAGTGGCTTAGACTAGGGTTGAAGAAGTGGAAATAGTGGGAGTGGTCAGATTCTGGGAATGCTCTGAAGGTTGTTTGAGGATCTGCTGACAGGTTGACTTTGTTTCTGAGAGATGGCGGAGTTGAAAATGTCTCCAAGGGTTTTATCCTGATCATCGTTCGGAAGGATAGAGTTTCCATTAACCAAGATGGGAAATCTTTGAGTGGGTTCTTGGGGAAGACAGGAGTTTGATGTTGCACATACAAAATTGGAGATGCCTGTTAGACATGGGTGGAGGTGCTGAGGAAGCGAATGCATGAGGAACCTGAGTTCAGGAGAAAGATCTGGGCTGGAGACCCTTTGTTGGCATTCCTCCACTTACACAGTGTGTACGTGACACTGGATGAAAGTCCCGAAGGAGAAAACATATAGAAGAAAACATATAGAAGATGAGTTCTGGGGCTCTCCAAAATGAGAGGTCAGGGAGATAAGGCGGAACTAATAAAAGAAAGTTGGAAAGGAGCAGCTAGTGTGGTAGAATGTTCTGGAAGCATAGAGGAGAAAGTGATTTGAGAAAGAAGGAATTGATGGTCATGCCTAAAGCGGCTGAAAGTCACAGAAGATGAGGGTGAAGAAGTGACTGTTAGACTTAACAATGCAGAAGTGACTTGGATGAGATCCACGTTTGTGGAGCGTGCAGGTGAGAATATGACTGGAGTGGTTCAAAGAGAGTATTAGAACAAATCTGGAATCAGCAAGTATAGATCATTGTTTGAGTTTTGCTTTAGCCTAGAAAAGGGGAAAAAACTACAGTAACCGAGGGTTGAGAAGGTGGTCTCAAAAATGAGGAAAGTGATAGCATGTTTGTAGGTTGATGGGAAAGATCCAGTCCAGAGAAAAGGTATAGGAACGAGACGGGGGACCAGACTGTCATCCTTGTGAAGAGAGGGGGTAGTTCTGTGGGGGCGCAGGAGGCAAGGCCTGTCTTCGATGGAAGCATGAACAACAGTTCACCCCCAGGAACAGGAGTGACGATAGGGAGGCTGGGCGTGGTTGCCCACAGATGGGTCCGTGTGGTAGCGTCAGTTTGTGGGGTGTCTTTTACTCCTTTAACATTTTCTCGGAGGTGTAAATACAAAAGTCCCGAATCTACAGCTCAATAATTTTTACGAAGCGAACCTACCTGTGCAACTGGGGCTCAGGTCGGGAAACAGAACATTATCAGCAATCCAGAGTGCCCCTGTATCCCTTTCCAGGTCCTCCCCAGGCTGCTGCCAAGGCAACTGCAGTCCTGACACCACAGATGACCTTGTCTGCCTTTGCATATCTTGTAAGTACTAGATCCTCTTTTGCTTATGGCTCTTTGGCCTCCGTGTGAGTCTTACCTATGTTGCTGGGTATAGCGGTAGTTCACTTGCTCTCCCTGCCGTGTAACACTGCATCCCACGACTGTACCATACTTCTTCCCTTCTAGTGTTGAGGAACATTTGGGCTGTTTCCAGCTTTTGTCTGAGTCAGGCTTCTGCGATCCTTCTGGAACCCGTTTTATAGACAACATGCATATGTCTCAGTTGGGTACATAGCTAGGGGAGAAGCTCCCGGGCCCTACGTATCCACGTGCTGGACGTTAGTGAAGTGTCATGTCGTTTTACAACACGACCTACCCACTCAGCTCCCTCCAGCAAGGTGTGAAAGTTCCATTTGCTTCCTCGTTACCACAGGCATCCCTTGCTTTCACGTGTTTCCCTGAACTGTGCTGTTTTTGTTTGTTTGTTTTTTGTTTTTGTTTCTTGCACAAATTGAGGGTTTGTGGCGATTCTGCGTCGAGGGAGTCTTGCGGTGCCACTTTTCCAACAGCATTTGCTCACGTTATGTCTGCGTCCCATGCTGGTAACTCTTGCAGTCCTTCGAACTTTTTCATTATTTTCGCATTTGTTATGGGGATCAGCGGCTTCTTGAGATGGAAGCTACTGGTGAAGATGCCGTGAAGATTGTTGAAATGACACCGAAAGCTTTAGAATATGCCACACATTCAGTTGATAAAGCAGCAGCCAGAGGCCAGACTCTGATGTCGAAAAAAGTACCGTGAGTGAGACGCCGTCAAGCGGCATTGCAAGCAGCAGAGAAATTGTGAAAGGAAGAGTCAGCTGAGGGGGAAACCTTCATCGGTGTCTTATCTTAAGAAGCTGCCACAGACACCCCCAACTTCAGCAGCCCCCACTCTGCTCAGTCAGCAGCCATTATCAAGGCAGAGGCTTTCCACCAGCGAAAATTGGCTGAAACCTCAGAGGTTGGTTAGCATTTTATTTTTTAGCAACGAAGTATTTTCAAATTAAGGTATGTTTTTCCTTCCTTCCTCCTTCCTTGACGTAATGTTGCACACCCAACAGACCACAGTGTTGCATGATTGTTACTTTTAGATGCACCTGGAAACCAAAAATTTGACTTGCTTTATTGCAATATTTGCTATATAGCAAAGGTCTGGGGCCCAACTCGCACTGTCTCTGAGGAATGCCTATATTACCCTCTGGCTTTGTGGCAGGTGCTCTGGTGAGTGGTGGTGGTATCAGATTGTGGTTTTACCTCGCATTTGATGACTAGTGATGTTAAGTAGCTTGTCCGATGTTTATTAGCCATTTGGATGTCTTGGAAGTTCTCTTTTGATGGTTACCTTTATTTTGTTCAGTGAAATAAAGAGCAAGATGATTTTAGCAGATGAGGATGGAGGGGATACTGGAAGTGTTTGGGAAGAGGAGAAGGTATGATTGGATCAAATTGGAAACCGGACGAGAAGCCAGACCGAGGGGTGAAAGAGGATGGCAGGCCGCGTTACGGATCCAGTGGCATTAGGGAGAGTGAGTCTAACAAGAAATCGGCCATTCATCCGCAAGAGTACAAGCATACAGAGCAGGGTTTACCCAGGTTTGTGATTTACCCCAGCATGGACGGGAGAGGGGCGAAAGAGTTGTTATGTGCAAGGGCGTGATCCTAATGATGGGCCGTGAACTTTCAGGGGTAAGGTCGGGGGATGGGATGACGCTGGAATGATGCCAAGGGGAGTGCCTGGCGAGTCATGTTCTTCATGTGCTGGGACAGCTTCGAAGTGAGGGGTCAGTTCTATTTCAAGGAGTCTTGGTTTAAGGAAATGGTGACATTTGAACTCTCTTAGATCTTTAATTATAGATTTCTCCTTCCACTTTTTTTTTTTTTTTTTTTTTTTTTTTTTGTATTTTTGGCAATTTGTTGAACAAGCTCTAGGTCTTTTCCCTCTGTAGTTCCCTACATTTGGGATTCTGCTGATAGGATGCCATCAGTTTTGATCACTGAACACATTCCTGTCCCAAATGTTTCTTGCAAACTGGTACTTAGATCTAGGCTGCAGCAGGCTCAGTTCTGAAATTTTGTCAAGAAAATGTCATAGATGGTATTTTGTATTTCTTGTTGCATCCCATCAGGAAGCACATATGTCTTTTCTCTTTTTTCTTTTTTTAAGTGATGGGATTGATTGACTGTGGGGTTTGGACGTTGCCAGCCTGATTGTGAATTCCCCATAACCTTCTCTTACCTAATTGTCTTGGTAGCCATTGATGGTCATTGCTGCTAATTCATAATGGATTGCAAAATGGAGACATCTTAATTCTTTCTGTAAATTTTTCTGTAAAGCAAAACTTCTCTAACTGTATCCTTCTGCTAAAGTACAGTTATTTCCCATTGTCAGTTCTTAGAACACTGAATAGTTTACCTACTGACAAATTTGTGTACATAGAGAGGGCATCATTTTTTAGAAAGATTTATTTACTTATTTTAGAGAGAGAAAGTGCAGTGGGGGAAAGGGGCAGAGGGAGAGGGAGAATCCCAAGCAGACTCCCTGCTGAGCATGGAGCCTGTGGGGGGCTCACACTCACGACCCTGAGATCATGACCTGAGCTGAATGAAATCAAGAGTCAGACGTTTAGCCCACTGAGCCACCCAGGCACCCCAGTGCATACTGGTATCATTTTGAATGCATGGTTTAAAAATAATTATTTTGATGCTCACAATGCTCCATCTTTGGCTAGCTAGTATATTATTTTCTTTTAAAAAAGTATTTATTTAAAAAATATTTATTTGACAGAAAGAGAGAGAGATCACAAGTAGGCAGAGAGAGAGAGAGAGAAGGGAAGCAGGTTCCCTGCCAAGCAGAGAGCCCGATGCGGGGCTCGATCCCAGGACCCTGAGATCATGACCTGAGCTGAATGCAGAGGCTTAACCTACTGAGCCACCCAAGCACCGTTGTGTTATTTTCCTGTGGCTACTGTACCGAATTACCACAAATTGGGTGGCTTAAAACAACAGAAATTGTGTTGTTTCATAGTCCTGGAGGCCAGGAACCCCAAATCAGTTCCACTGGCTTAAAATCAAGGCATGAGCAAGGCTACGCGCCCTTTGAAGGCTGTAGGGGAAAACCTGTTCCTTGCCTCTTCTAGTTTCTGGCAGTTGCTGGCAGTCCTTGGCTTGCAGCCACATCACCCCAATCTCTCAGCCTCCATGGTCATGTGGCTCTCTCTTCTGTGTGGCAAATCTTCTGTACCCCTCTTCCAAAGGCCTATTGGATTGCATTTAGGACATATCCTGATGATCCTATATTCTCCCCATCTCAAATTCCTTAATCACATTTGAGAAATCTTTGCTGTATAAGGAACATATTCCAAGGATTAGGACCCAATATCATTGGGGGCCATTATATAGCCTACTAAAGCTGGTGAAAGCCCTTTAAAGTTGGGCTTTTAAATCCCCGAAGCTCTGTGTCTTTTTGATAGGACTCCAGTGGTTTTTTTTATGACTGCCTTACTTCCTGATATGAGAAGGCTTTCCAGGTTCTTTATGTATTTCTCATCCCTTACCTTTAATCAGCCATTCTGCAAGGAGGTGGGTTTGTTTGTTTGAAGTATGAATGGTATTTATGAACCACAATTTGGGCATTAGGAATGATCTTTGCTAGTCAGTGGACACAAGGAATCACAGGATGCAGGAATCGGTTGGGGGACAGTGAGAATGACTCTTCTCAAAATTAAATCTAATAACCTACTCCCAGAAGTTTGGTTTCTGTACCTACAATTTGAGGATCTGTTGCCTGGGTTCCCAAGGGAGGAAATCTGTCCGCTAGGAAATGAACAGTGCTCTCAAGGAACTGGAAATGAGATTCCCATTTGGGCATTTTGGGTTCTTGTGTCACTGAACCAATGGGAAAAGGCACTTATTGTATTGACTGGGGTGCTTGATCTCGATTATCGAGGGAAATGTGACTGTTGCTCAACAATGGAGACAGCTCTCTGGCGTGCCTCCATAGTGCTTCCATGTTCAGTTGTTAAAAGTTAATGGAAGGCCACCACGACTCTCCAAAGCCAGAATCAATAAGGACTTCAATCCCTCAGGAATTAAGTGTAGGGTCTCCCCAGCAGGTAAAGAACCCCAGCCAGCTAAGATTCTGACTGAGGGCAACAGGAAAATGATATGGGCTGTGGGGAGGGGAAAAAAAAAGTATCAGAGATAACTATTTGATTTATAAAAATGAGGACTATGCCAGTTGTTTCTTTCTTACGTATTTGTACATGTTAATTACCTCCCCCCCTCTCTTCTATTAAATGTAAAATTTTGGTGGTAACTGATCTACCATTGAGTCTTAAGATTTCAGCACATCTGGGGGTGGGGCGCTGGTTTGACTTAACTAGAATTATCATCACCCAGATATTCACAGTGACTGGTGGGGTCCTCATCTTTCTGTTGGGGGACAGATTAAGTGTATTTTGTACAGAAGGTTTTTGTGTGTGTAAATCTCTAAAGAGGCAAAAGAATGAGTATTTATGCTGAGTAGGTACAGGAGGGTGCTGAGGGCTGGGTGCTCCTTCAGCTCTGCATCACCTCTCCTGTGTTTTCCTCTTCGCTGTTGCAGCGGGAGACCCACAAGCCACAATGCCCCAGATCCCTGCAGCTGGATTTCTGTTTCGTCCAACTGTTGAGAGGCAGTTGTTGTCGGGGAGAAGAAACCATTTTTTGTACAACTTCCAAGAGTATCACAAGCAACGGAAGGACAGCTGTGGGAGCCGGAGGGCTGGACAGCACGGCGGCAGCGGCGGCTCACAGGGGTAGGCCTCCTGGCTGCTGGTCAGGCAGCGTGGCTTCCCAGTCGGGGCCTCGGTGGTGGTGACCGTGGGTCTGTTTGCTTTTTTGTTCCTTCCATTAGAAGTGATGGTATGCTGTCTCCTTAGTAGTCAGATACACTTACCTCTTCTCTTTTGTTCCTCCAGCCCTTGGAAGCCCTTTGTAACAAACTCCCTGTATTATGTTTCTTCCGTTTGAAATAATGTGGTTTCTCTTTCACAGATTGGACACTGACTGATACACTTCCTCTAACACGGGTACAGTTGGGCCCCCCCCAAACAAGCTGACGGCAGTCTTTTCTTCAGGGGTCCTACAGATTGTCAAGATGAGTAGATAATTCAATACTTAATAGGGCGGTTCAGGAATTCAGGGAAATTTGAGAAACATGGGAAACAGAAAGATGACGGAAAGCTCCTTAGAAGCGGTGGGGCTCAAGTAGAACAGACCGCCAGGAGAGGCAGAGAGAAGACACAGGTTTTTCCCTAAGCATTGATATTAATATTTTTAAAAAGATTTTATTTATTGATTTGACAGAGACAGCAAGAGAGAGAACACAAGCAGGGGGAGTGGGAGAGGAGAAGCAGCCTTCCTGCCAAGCAGGGAGCCCGATGCGGGGCTTGACCCCAGGACCCTGGAATCATGACCTGAGCTGAAGGCAGATGCTGAATGACTGAGCCACCCGGGCGCCCCTCTAAGCATTACTTTTTTAAAGGTTAAAAATTTGTGGCAAAATATACATAACAAATTTTTAAAAGAATTATTTATTTGAGATAGAGAGCATGTGCAAGAATAGGCAGGGAGCAGGGCAGAGGGAGAGGGGTAAGTGGAATCCCCACTGAGCCTGATGTGGGACTTGATCCCAGAACCCTGGGATCATGACCTGAGCAGAAGGTACAGTTCTAACCAAATGAGCCACCCAGGCTCCCTGACTTATTTTGGAGATAGAGCGAGCATATGCACCCGCTGTGGGGAGAAGGAGTGACCATCTTAAGTAGACTCCATTCTGAGTGCAGAGTCTGATGATGCAGGGCTCGGTCTCACAACCCTGAGATCATGACCTGAGCCAAAACCAAGAGTCAGACACTTAACTGACTGTACCCCCCAGGCACCCCTACATCACATTAAACTTACCATCTTAACCATTTTCTTTATTATTATTATTATTTTTATTTATTTGACACACACAGATCACAGGTAGGCAGAGAGAGAGGAGGAAGCAGGCTCCCTGTTGAGCAGAGAGCCCGATGCGGGGCTCAATCCTAGGACCCTGGGATCATGACGGGAGCTGAAGGCAGAGGCTTTAACCCACTGAGCCACCCAGGTGCCCCCATCTTAATCATTTTCAAGTGTACAGTTCACTGTGGATCACACTGTTTTGCAACCAATAGCCTAGAACCTTTTTCCTCTTGCAAAACAAAACTCTGTACCCATCAAATAACAACTAATCCTGCCAGCCCCCCAGCCCTGGTAACCACCATTCTGTCTAAATTTGATTGTTCCTGGTACCTCACAGAAGTGGGATCACACAATATCTATGCTTATATTTCACTTAGCACAAGGTCCTGAAGGCTCATCTGTGCTGGGGCATGTGTGAGAATTTCATTCAAGGGCTGAATGATCCTGCATTATGTGTGTATGTAACGGTTGTTTATCCATTCATTCACTGATAGGCACTGGGGATGCCTTCACCTTTTCACTCTTCTGAATAATGCTGTGATGAACATTGGTCTACAAATATTTCTTCAATCTCGGCTTTTAATTCATTTGGGTATATATCCATTAGTAGAAATGCTGGATCATATGGGACTTCTACTTTAAAATTTTTGGGCAACTGCCGTACTGTTTTCCATAGTAGCTGTACCGTTGTTAAGAGTCACAGCAAGTGCACAAGGGCTGCAATTTCTCTATATCTTTACCAACACTTGTATTTTGTGCTGTTTTGTTTTGATAATAGCCGTCTTATTGGCTGTAAGATGGTCTTCAACACTTTAAAGATTTTGTTTCTAGCTACATAGTTTCTAAAAAGTCTGTGGTATTTGTTATCTCTTTCTGTGGTAATGTAGTGTGTCTTACTCCTATTTTAAAAAAATGTCTGGGGCGCCTGGGTGGCTCAGTGGGTTAAGCTGCTGCCTTCGGCTCAGGTCATGATCTCGGGGTCCTGGGATCGAGTCCCGCATCTGGCTCTATGCTCAGCAGGGAGCCTGCTTCCCTCTCTCTCTCTCTCTGCCTGCCTCTCCGACTACTTGTGATCTCTCTCTGTCAAATAAATAAATAAAATCTTTAAAAAAAAAATGTCTATCACTGGTTTTCAGCAAGTACATTAATATGTGCATGGTTATCTCATGTGGAGTTTATGAAGCTTCTTCACTGTTAGTTTATGGTTTTCATCAAATTTTTTAAAATTGGCCATTATTTCTTCATTTTGCACCCTTTATGACAAAAAGAAAATTCAGGATAGATTTTATTGCTAAGTCTTCCATTTCACTAACTTTTTCTCCTGTAGTGTCTAATTTATTAATTTATCCAATGTTTTATTGCATTTATTTTTTATTTCTATTCCATTTGATTAAGACATTTTTTCTCATGTTTTTAATACTTGTACAAAGCCAGCTGTTTTAACCTTTTTTTTTTTTTTTTTAAGATTTTACTTATTTACCCGGCAGAGAGAGAGCACACACGCACAAGCAGTGGGGAGCCATAGGCAGAGGCAGGGGAAGAAGCAGGCTTCCTGCCGAGCATGGAGCCCAGAGCAGGGACTCGATCCCAGAACCCTGGGACCATAACCTGAGCCCAAGGCAGATGCCTCACTGACAGAACCACCCAGGCACACTGTTTTAATATTCTTATCTGCTGGCTCTATCATCCCTGCCTTTTCTGGGTCTTTTCCTATAGACTACTTTTTCTTCTAGTTTTATCAGTCACATTTTTCTGCTTCTTTGTATGTCTCATAATGCTTTGATTAGACGCAGGACATTATGTCTGTTACATTATTGAGGATCTGGATTTTGTTTACTTAAGTGTCAGGCTTTGTTTTAGCAGTTATTTGTGGATCAGCTTTGAATCTTGTAAATTTTTTTAAATTTTATTTTTTCAGTGTTCCAAGATTCATTGTTTATGCACCACACCCAGTACTCCATGCAATACATGCCCTCCGAAATACCCACCACCTGGCTCACCTAACCCCTCACTCCCCTTCCCTCCAAACCCTCAGTTTGTTTCTCAGAGTCCACAGTCTCTCATGGTTTATCTCCCCTTCCAATTTCCCCCAAGTCACTTCTTCTCGTCTTCAATGTTCTCCGTGTTATTCCTTATGCTCCACAAGTAAGTGAAACCGTATGATAATGGACTCTCTCTGCTTGACTTACTTCACTCAGCATAATCGCCTCCAATCCCATCCATGTTGATACAATAGTTGGGTATTCATCCTTTCTTCTTCTTCTTTTTTTTTTTTTTTTAAAGATTTTATTTATTTATTTGAGAGAGAGACAGTGAGAGAGAGCACGAGCAAGGAGAAGGTCAGAGAGAGAAGCAGACTCCACATGGAGCTGGGAGCCCGATGCGGGACCCGATCCCAGGACTCCGGGATCATGACCTGAGCCGAAGGTAGTCATCCAACCAACTGAGCCACCCAGGTGTCGTATTCATCCTTTCTGATGGAGGCATAATACTCCATTGTATACATGGACCATATCTCCTCTTTCCATTCGTCTGTTGAAGGGTATCTTGGCTCTTTCCACAGTTTGGTATTTAAAGCATCTTTGCTAGAGTGGGTCCAAGCTAAAGTAGCCTTCACTCCAGGGATATTTTATGGCTATTAATAAGGCATGATCCCTCTGGGATCTCTATTTAATACCCTGGATGACTACTGAGGATTTTGTACTCTGGGTCCTGGTCCTATGTGAGCTCTGGGAATTGCTGTTTACAACTAACCACCCACAATCCCCAGTCACTTATTGTACTTGTAGAGTGTCATCTTGTACAAGATGAAGTACAGCTTCATCTTGTAATTGCAGAGTGTCATTCTTCTTATGTACTCCATGAAGATTCTAGGGGACCACACTGTATTAATTCCTTTCTGAAACTCTGCTAACTTCTAATTACCTGAGTAATTACAAGTTAATATCTAACCCCCAATCTAAACCCCAATCTACTATCACCACACAGTTACACATTTATGTTCTTATGATGAGAACTTTTATGATTTTTCTTTTAGCAACTTTCGAATATTCAATAGTGCTGTCAACTCCGGTCACCATCTTGTACATTACATTCCTAGGACTTACTTATAACTGGATGTTTGTACCTTTTGACCATCTTTGAACATTTTGCCCACCTATACCTACTTCCTGTGATCTAGTCTCTGTATCTATGCATACACACACACACACACTTTATATATATATATATATATATATATATATATATACACACACACACACACACACACACACACACACACACACATATATATATTACATTTTCTTTATTCAGGTATTAACAGACACTTAAGCTATTTCTGTGTCTCAGATATTTAAATAATGCTGCAATGAACATGGGGTAAATAACCACACGTGGAATAACTGGGTCATATGGGAGTTCTATTTTTAATATTTTGAGGAATTTCCATATAGTTTTCCATAATGGCTCTACCAATTTACATTATCACTAATAATGGTGCACTTACTTTTTGATAAAAGCCATTCTAACAGGTATGGGGTAGGATATCTCATTGTCATTTTGATTCGAATTTCCCTGATATTAATAATACTGAGTACCTTTTCATGTACCTGTTAACTATTTGTATGTCTCTCATGTCTATTCTAAATCCCAATTTTTAAAAATTGGACCGCTTTCCGTTAGTTTTACAAGTTATATATTTTGAGTCATAATGCTGTATCAAATATATGACTTGAAAATATTTTCTCCCATTCAGTAGGTTGCCTTGTTGTTTAGTATGTTTTAAAAAAGATTTTATTTATGTATCTATTAGAGAGAGAGAGAGAGAAAAGGGGCAGAGGAGGAACAGAGGGAGGGACAGAATCTTAAGCAGACTCCATGCTGATCACAGAGCCCAACATGGATGGGGCTTGATTTCATGACCTTCAGATCATGACCTGAGCCAAAACCAAGAGATGGATGCTTGACCAACTGAGTCACCCAGATGTTCCTGTTACCTTTGCTTTTGGAGTTAGATCCAAAATAATCACTGCCAAGATTGATATAAAGGAGTTTACTACCTGTTTTCTTCTATGAGTTTCATGGTTTCAGGTCTCACATTTGTCTTTAATTCATTTTGAGGTTTTTTAAAGATTTTAAGTAATCCCCCACATTCAATGTGGGGCTTGAACTCACAGTCCTGCAATCCAGAGGTGTGTGCTTTACTGAGTCAGCCAGGTGCCTCTGAGCTCATTTTTGTGTATGGTAGAAGATAGTGGTGTGGTTGAGCTTCATTCTTTCACATGTGGCTATTCAGTTTCCTCAACACCATGTATTAAAGAAACTACCCTTTCGCCATGCGTATATTCTTGGCTCTTTGGTCATAAACTAAGTGTATTTGCACGGGTTTATTTTTGGGCTCTCTGCTCTATTGATCCATGTGTGCATTTTTATTTCCATGCCATACTATTTTGATTACTGTATTTTTGCTAATATAGTTTGAAATGAGGGAACATAATGCTTTTAGCTTTGTTCATAAGAACGCTTTATTTGGGTGTTTTGTGGTACTTCATCTTAGAAAACAGAATGAGTAAAGTCACAGGGAAAAAAGCATAGAGCATGTGTGTCCACCCCCTTAACTTAGGCAAAGTTTTGGTTACTTGCTCATGCATTTCCAGAAGTGGAAAGCACAATCTCTAATCTCTGCCCAGTGGCAAAAGAACCAGTTTCGTCTGGAATAGAACTTTCAGAGGCTCACAGAATCAGAAAGTAAGAATTGAGACATTCAAGACAGAATATTATTGAGTCTTCCTGCACAGTGCTGTTGAACTAACTGAATGCATTCTTTCCTGCACGTTGCTACATTCCTGTACCTATTATAAAGTGAAGTGCTTTGTCCCAAACCCCATGCAAATCCTATCAACCTATGTACTAGGAAATTAAGATCCTTTTACTATCACAGCATGTAAAATAACAAAGTAGCTGGGTGAATTTTCACCAAATTAGAGGGTGTTTTTAGAGTGGTTTGACAAAGGCTCTAAAATCTATTGGAGGGTCCTGGAAGGCAGATGGCAATTATTGTCTAGAGAAGCTGAAAGTGAGTCATGAGATTGCTATGTGGGTTCCAAAAGCTATGATGGCAAGATGTGGACACAGAAAACAAGGGTTAAAAAACAAGCCCTAAATATAATATTTTAGGCCCAATGCTACACAGTACAAGCATTGTCTTTGGGGCGGCGGGGGGGGGGGGAGGAAGTAATTTTCTAACATATATTCAAATAGATGAGTACAATGAATCCCATTTACCTATTACTGAATTTTAACAACTATCAATGCATGGTTAACTTTTTTTTTTTTTTTAAAGATTTTATTTATTTATTTGACAGAGATCACAAGTAGGCAGAGAGGCAGGCAGAGAGAGAGGAGGGAGCAGGCTTCCTGCTCAACAGAGAACCTGATGCGGGACTTGATCCCAGGACTCTGGGATCATGACCTGAGCTGAAGGCAGAGGCTTTAACCCACTGAGCCACCCAGGCACCCCGCATGGTTAGTTTTATTAATATCCCCCTCACACCCATCACTTCCCTCATTTGTTTTTGACATGCCAGGCATCATATAATTTTAAAAATATTTAGTAGCAAGCATGGATTTTGATCAACTAGATTCTCACTTGGACAACTCCATGTAATATGCTCCTACATGAACAGCAGCAGGGACTTTTTAAAAATATACTTTAAAATTTAAATTCAACTAATTAACATGTAGTATATTATTAGTTTTGAAGACAGAGTTTAGTGACTCATCAGTCTTCTAAAACACCCAGCGCTCATTATATCCCATGCACTCTTTAATGTCCATCACCCAGTTATGTCATCCCCCTCCCCCTAAACCCTGTTTGTTTCCTATGAGTAAGAGTCTCTTACAGCTTATCTCCCTCTGATTTCTTTCTTTCTTTTTTTAGGATTTTATTTTTTTAAATGTATTTTAGAGAGGAGGAGAGGGGGCAAGGTCAGAGGAAGAAGCTGATTCCCTGCTGAGCAGGGAGCCCAATGTGAGGCTCAATTCCAGAACTCCAGGATCATGATCTGAGCCAAAGGCAGATCCTTAAATGACTGAGCCACCTATATGCCCTGATTTCATCGTATTTTTCCTTCCCTTCCTCTATGATCCTCTTTCGTTTCTTAAATTCCATGAGTGAGATCCTGATAATGGTCCTATTTCGTTTAGCATAATACCCTCCAGTTCCAATCACATCAATACAAATGGCAGGACTTTGGGGTTTTTGATGGCTGTGTAATATTCCATTGTAGAAATACACACATTTATCCATCAGCAAGGACTTAAGATGTTTAAATAAGAGATGCTGTAAAGGACACCTAGTATTTTCATGTACCCTAGTTTGATAGCTTTTGGGGTTTTATACTTGGCTCTCCTGACTGGCTTTTTGGGCTTGGAGAAGCAGAACCCTCTTGATCTTAACTTCATAATGCACTGAATGAGGTTGGATTCATTGGTTGATCTTTGAGCTTCCATCAGCTTTGAAGTCTCTGATCTGTGAACCTCATCACGTCGTGGCCAGCAGGTCTGGATGGATGTCCATATAATTGTTAACACCCCAAACTCTCAGCTCTGTTGACTTTTTTGGGTAAAATTTCCCTGATCTGGAGGTCTTGCATTCCCACAAGTATTTCTCTAGGCCAAATTTTAACTCTTGAGTGGATGCTCCTATCTTCCTGCATTATTTCAGCTTTGCTTCATGTGTCTCCCCTCCCCAAAGACCATTCAAGGCTGTCTAAGAATTCCCCTGTCCAGCTTTAACAACCTCTGGTATTGTGTTCTCATTCTCGTGTCAACTCTGTCTTCTACTTTCCCCTACCCTGTGCTCTTTTATTGAGTCCAAATTTCATAACTAGGCTACAAATAATGACCTCTCCAGTTGAAAAAATATATATATTCATGACACATGTATGTAATTTTTCAAAATTTTACTATTAGTAGGAATCTAATTCCTACTAATTGAAAATAATTTGACTAAGACTGAAGGCAACCTACCTTCACATTGTAATTGACGTCTACCAAGAGAGAAATTTGTCTTTTTCAAAATTAGTTGAAGATAGATCAAAATAAACAAGTCAAACAATAACCAACCCACTAAAGTCAAAGAGGATACTCTTTGCCCACTATTCGGGTGTTAAAGTAGCATTAGTAATGCATCTATAGTGGACTGATTCTACATTACCACAAAAGCCCAGCTTTTAATCTTAGTCCTAACAGTAGAAAAACTAATGGATTTTTTCTTCTTCCTATTCTTCCTTTTCTTCCTTGCCTATTAATAGGCAAGTAAACTTACTATCATTGGAGCCTGTGGCCAGCTGGGAAAGCACAAAGTGGAGTGAGCTCTTGCTGTGATCCTTTCGCAATCCCAGTAAAGTGTGGGACCATCAGAACACCTACCACAATAAAAATGTCAGCTGTGTGAGGTGTATGCAAGTAATGAGAACGGACAGGAGGAAACGTGAGCTAGCGTTACTGCAGCCCTGCCCAGGCAAAAGGTTATGGTGACTAACCTAAGCACAAGAACAGCCTTCAGTTGATGGATGAAGTTCCAATGACGTTACCTGGATTGAGCACCTGAGTGAGCGGTGAAACAGACCACGTTCTTCCAGTCGCTTGTGGGGTCTTTTCAAGTATTTAAAGGACTCCTTTGTAAGAGGAGATCAGTAAGTTTTGAAGGCTTGGTAGGATACGGATTTGTAGAAGGAAAGCCGCAAGAAATGGACATAACCAATATAACCAAACTTGACTGGAGCAGATGATATGCTGGGTGGTGGGGAACGCGAGGAAGAGAACCCTGGAACTGATGACGAGAATGGGCTGCAAAGATAACCGTTAAATGGTCATGTGGTAGTCAAGGATTACACTAACATGCTGAGGAGATACTACAGAAGCACCTAGAGCATGGCCTATGTCATTATCACTCCAGTTAGTAGGCCACATTTACACCAAAGTCCTCACCCGGGGAGGAGAAATGCTTCTCCATTTCTCAGAAAAACAATCTACCAATACCATTTACAGGATTTTAAATTCCCAAACAAGTGTACAACTCCAGCCCTGTTCTTCCTTCTGTAAGATATAAGTGACTATTACTAGGGAAAAAAAAAGTTTAAATCATGACTTACTCTTTAAGAACCAGAAATTTCTACCACTACTGTTTATTATCAACACACCTATCCCTTAAGCATTATGTTGAACCTCCAAAGTAAAAAAGCTTTGGTTGTGATTAGTTGCAATTGAGGAAAGTCCTAATTATGTACCCTTTGGTGGTACAGAGAGGTTGAGTTGGTTTCTTAATTTGTAAAAGGGGAACAAAGTTCTTCTGGGTTGTTGTGACACTCATCCAGGAAAAGCTAGGTCACACATATAGCACTTAGTCTCACTTGTAATAGTCAGTTATGCTTGTTATTATCTTACAAAGTCTGTGGTGCTAAAGCGAAAAGTGATCACACTTGAGTAGTGGTTGCTTAAAAAATGACACTTGTTATACAATGTGCTTCTACAAATGAAAAAAGGGGGACTATGTGTAATACAAAAAGCTATTGAACATTTTAATAGGTTTGTAAAAAGCTGTTTTCCTGAAGATTACCACCAACTCTATTATCTCGCGGCAGCATTAACTTTCAGAGAGAGAGAAAAAGGTAATCACACTGATTGCAGGTGACCACTGGATGGGACCCTTGAGAGCCTACTCTCACTAAACGATAAACAGTGTCAGATCCTTATTAAAAGTGGTTGGTCTTGACTCATCTATCATCAGCTGCTAAATTTCAGTTACTTAACCTACCCAGTGCCCAATATTCTTCCTCTGATACTTTAGAAAAGCCACATTCTTCATTATATATACTTAGACTGACAAACAAAGAAACTTCTTTTGAGTACACAAAGATATGGCATATATTTGGTAGGACTTTTTATTAGAAGTCTAGTAACTGTTAAGATGTAGATAATTTTAAAATGTATGAAATATGACCAATATGGCCAGCTTAACAAATTATTTACATGTCATGTAGAGACTATTTCATGTTGCTAGGTTTTTTTTAGTTTTGTTTTGGTTATGGAAGCTGTGTAAAGATTGTCTAACTTTTCCTAATTGAATTGTACTTCGGTTTTATATTTTTAAAAAAGACCTATCCCAATCCAGAATTTGGTTTTGCCCTACTGATGAAACTCACTTCCCTTCAGTGAAGAGAATGCATTTCCTAATTTCCTTTGTAAGGCAGATGGTGCAAATGCTTATCTAATATCCTCATATTGCTAGCTTAATAGCTGTACCACTTATTACTCACAGTGAGTTTTAAAATGAATTTATTCAAGAATGTTCTTAGGAAGGCAACAATGTTTGTTGTTAAAAAAAACTTCTGTTTCTTCATGCTGAAAAAGTAATGTAAGAGGCTATAGTTATAAGCTTCTTCCTATTGGAATTCTGGTAGTATATATAGCACAGTGTAGTCATTTCCGCAATGCTAGAATAAATAAAAAAAGTCTCTTCTATGCTTCTCTTCAAAAAGTGATGAATAACAACAGAAGATGGCATAAAAAAGCCATTTTTTTTTCTATTCATTCTGTAGTATTGGAGCCAGTATCTAGGAAACAGGAGAGAAAGATTAAATTCAAGGAGCAATTTAAAATTTAAATACTTTGATAATCTCTTAAAAAAAAGAACTAATGGTGGTGTGAGGGCTGGGGAAGTAGAGAAGGTAAACCTGAGGGAAGCTGATCAAAGAACTGCCCTGAGAACTTGAAAGTTATTTAAGGCATAGGTAAGAGGATAATTCTTAATTCTCCATAGTTATGTTACTGAAAAACCAAATTGTATTACTTGGTTCATTATATAAGTTATACTGGTTTGGTTCCTAGGGCTATTACATGACCATTTCTTCTATCAGGTCCTCTACTGTCCTCAAATTTTAAACCAAAATTTAAACCAATTTTCAGAAGAAAATTGTATTTTAATTCCTGGTGAGGCATATACCAAAATTCCAGCCACTATCACTCTTCCTATGTCAGAAAACTGACTTTTAGAAAAAATGGGCTTACTTCATAGTAGCACTCATTTATTTGGTCACTAAGGAATGGTAGTTTCTCTGTTACTTGAACTTCTACTTTTAGATGCCAAACTTTTTATATTTTACTTTAGGAAAGAAAACATTCTAAGATTGTATTTTTTTTCTGCTGACAGCACACGTGGAACACAACTGAAGCTCTTCCTGAACACTCAGCAGAGATCAGTTAATACCATGTACTGGAAGTGGGGCAAACTTCTCAGAAGCTATGGCAATAGGTAAGGCTGATTTGCTACTTTTCATCTACTGAATTTTTAAAAAACAGCTCATCTTGCATCTGTAGGCAAGAGTATCTGTAATGTTCAACATGGTAGCCACTGCCTAGAATGTGTGGCTATTAGTTAATAAAACATTAATATTTCTTAGTTGCCCTAGCACATTTCAAATGCTTAGGAGCCATATGTGGCTACTGGGAAGTACAGACAGAGAACACTTTCTGTAGGTACAAGTTTTACTGACTACTGCTGGTCTTCTGACAGAGATACAGAAGTTATAAATTAATGCCCAAATTCCAGAGTCTGGTAAAAACTTAATACAAAACAAGTACACATTGTTTGACATGCAGAAATGTTAACATCTTGTAATCCAAAACTATAAAGTTACATATTTTCTGTCATTATAGCAAAGTATTCGATAACTATATTAAAAAGTCCTCTTT
The DNA here is from genome assembly GCF_030435805.1 of Mustela lutreola. Classification (NCBI taxonomy): domain Eukaryota; kingdom Metazoa; phylum Chordata; class Mammalia; order Carnivora; family Mustelidae; genus Mustela; species Mustela lutreola. Next base: position 47,038,488 of record NC_081296.1, read on the forward strand.
GCTTAAAGTTGATTTAAGAATGATTACTCCTAGCTAACCTGAAAAGTGCAAGTCATTGAAATGTTGCTAAGTTTTGGACACTTTCTGATACCCAAAAGAGACTATTTCTTTGGGGAAAAAGTGGGGGGAGGGGTATAATTTTATGCAGCCCTGAAAAATGATGTATTGGCAAATGTGTATACATGTGGATGTATATTACTGTAAAAACATACACATAAGACTAGAAAGTTAAGTATTAAGTGATGTTATCTACAGATGGTGTTGCAAATTATGCTTTTCTATCTTCTTTACAGTTTTTCATTGGTTAGCTTATTTCTTTTGAAACCCAAAATACATAAAACAAAACCCGAGAAATTTAAGGTATTTGTACAGTTTCTTTTGCTTTTCAAAACTCCCCTTCTTAGAGAGTTATAGTCTTCTGTATTTCAGAACAGCTGTTTAGACATAAATGGTTCAGATCATAAAGTAAAAATATATTTAAAATATAACTAGCAAAAGAGAAATAGCTAATCATGGAAGAGAAAGATGTATAGGTTTTGAAACATTTGACTTAAACAAGGTCCTGGATCTGCCACAGAAAATCTATCTGCACAGATAGATCAGGAATGGTAATTTACAATTATACCTGATAAGGTTCTTACAGTTATTTTAAAATCTTTAAATTATTACTTTAAAAATATAACATGTATAGGCATCCAGCAACACAGAAACTAGGATAAATTTCAAAAATTAAACACTTCAAATTTGCAACTAACATGGGGGGAAAAAAATCCCTTACCCTGCTTACTTTTAACTCACAGAAATTTAACGTGTGGAGGCAGTCCACATGTCCTATGAAATGTTCACACCTAAAGTCATTGAGAGGACTGTTTGAGAATTGAGATCAGGAATTCAGAATCTAGCTGGGATGGAAGCCATTTCCCCCCATAATCTCAGGCAAAGATTTTCTAAAGACTCACAAGAACAAGATTTCAAGCAGCTTTGCTTTCACAGTAATTAGGTAAACACTTACTTTTACCATCACAGGCTACAATTTTCACTTTATCCACTTTAATAAGTTCTGTCACCTCTCTGAATTCAACATCATTCAATACAAAAGTCCACACGTTATCGCAGAATCTGTATGTATTTAGAGAGCCCTTTAAAACAAAACATTTAGACATACCATGAAGTCATTTTTTCCCCCCAAAGCAATTTGAGAACTCAGCTACCAAGTACCTAATTCTTAAAACAGCAGGGCAATTTAATGTTTACCTTAAGATCGTCACCCAATAATTTAAAAAAAACCACCCTATGTAACTTTACTAAGAGTTATATACTGTAGTTAGCGGACTATTTTCAGCACTGTTAGAGTCTGCAACTTACCTGAAAGAGGGAAAAGTTGAAAGGAAATTTAAATTTGTACTTCTACTGCCCTCTTGTGGCAACATGACAAAAGTTCACCGCTCTTGCAGTAGAAAATTCACACACCACTTTAGATTCCACCCAAATTTAATGACTGTTGACCAGAAGCCTTACCAATAACATACCGTGCATTATATCCTGTATTTTTACAGTAAAGCTACAGAAAAGAAAGATAAGAAAATACCTTTACAGTACTGTATTTATTGAGAAAATCTGTATCTAAGTGGATCCATGCAGTTCAAACCCCTGTTGTTCAAGGTCTACTGCTTTTTATTGTATGTGTTAACTCCAAACTTGTGCAGAAGCAGGGACTATCCAGAAACATTCAGTTTTCAACCTGTGCTTCACTCAGATGAATTACTTTATCAGCCCCCAAAACGACAACATTACTGTCCTGTGCAAATGATTTTTTTTTTTTTTTTAGGAGCAGGAATATGTGCTTAAACATTAAAAGGAAATTTTTGAAGAATGGGGTGAAAGTGCACAGACAGACACCAACTGAATGTAATAAAAACTTGAGACATACCTACACATGGAATCTTCACAAAGGAAATGTAGTATTGGTCAGAGATTTATATGCCCCAAACCTTCAATTCAGAAAAACATTCTCTGCAGTGGTACCCATAATAGTAAAAACTACAGTGTATCTAGTGTTCTATCAAGTGAGAAGGATCAGGGAAACTATAAAGGCTATGAATGACTTAATGAAATTTTAAAAACATGAGTAAGTACTATTTGTTGGACTGTGCTAGGCCCTGAGCATACAAATATGATTCCTGTCATCAACAAGCTTCGGGTAGCGTATTAAAGTAAGAAAATATATAGTATAGCAGTATCATGAAAGAATAATAAGCTAGGGGCACCCAAGGGTATGGAACACATGGGGCACAGAAGGCTTCTCCCATAAATTGAAGTTTAAGTTTTAAAAAATGAGTAAAAGTCCAGGGAGAGGTGGGACAATGGAAAGGAAAACACATATATAAAGGGAACAGTAAGTTCCAGAAAACTAAATGTGTCAGGAAGTCCCAAGGGTTCTGAAGATCCTGGAGAACCTTGGAAAGCTTTTGCTCTGTCCTAAAGGTCTTAGGTCAATGAAGATTTTGAACAAAGTAGTATCATCAGATTTGCATTTCTCCTGATAACAGGAAGAGCTGATTGGAGGCAGAGTGGACTGGAGGCTGAGGCAGCAGATGCCTGAATGCGAGAGGTGAGAGTGGCTTTGTTACAGCAGCAAAGAGGTCAACAGAAGTGGAGAGAGTGGCACATGGGTGGCCCAGCTGGTTGAGCATCTGACTCTTGATTTCTGCTCAGGTTATGATCTCAGGGTCATGAAACTGAGTCCCTTGTTGGGCTCTGCGTTCAGCACAGAGTCTGCTTATCCCTGTCCCTCTGCTCCTCTCCCACCCTCTCTAAAGAAGTAAAATCTTAAAAAATAAATAAATAAAAATAAAAATTTCTCAACCAATTTGCCATGGTGGGGAGACAAAATTTGTTACCCCTCAAGATTCTGGCTCCAGTAACAGTGCACTCTAAACCACCATGTGCAATAAGCAGCTGGTGTGTAGAAGAAAGCCTGGGCGCATAAGCCCATTGACTTTAGAGCCACAGGGTTGGAAGCATTCATTCAGGGACTATGTGGAGCCCTAGCTAAACGTAAGGAATACCAATAATTAAACTACAAAGGGTCTGAGAAAGAGAGGAGTCAGAGAATGGAAGCCAGGACTAATCAATAATATCACAAATTATGCATGAGGTTTAGCAATGGCATGGCAAGAAGAGTTTCAGTGGAGTGGTAAGATTAATGCATGGAAAACCACGTAAGACATACTATTATGTCTTATTAGGTTAACAAAGGATTATAAAAAAAAGTAGATCTCCTTAGCTATAGTCTGAGTCTTTGGAAGACTACACAGCCAAATGCCAATTTTAATGTTCATTTCTAGCCTCCCTGAACTTGTGTGTAATGTTACTGTCATACCTAATTAGGGACAGCTATGCCAATTATCTGAACAAGGCCATGTCACTGGGCCTTATGCCTAGTGTGTGACGATTCACTTTCAAATATATATTGAAATTGTTATATAAATGTTTCACTTATTTTATTGCTATATTAAATGCTTTTGAGCCAACAAAAGCTTAATAAAATGTGAACACAAGATGATATATTTTAAGTTGTGTGTTTTTTTGTGTGTGTGAGAGTGAATGCACTACAACAAGTGAGGGTTGAGGCAGAGAAAGAGGGATAAATATTAAAAAATAATTCTGATATTGGGCTTTGGTCAAGTAACTGATTTCCACAGTAACTGATCTGGCAAACAGTATCTTGAATGCACCTTTAATAAATACAGGTTTCTTTTTTAAACATTAATCTACAACTGGGCAACATTCTTACAGTTAAGATATCTTGTTTATTGTAGAAAATGGAACAGACAGGGAATTTAGAGGGTGATTTTTCTTGACCATTAAATCTTTTAATGTTTACTATCAGAAGTTTAGTATTTAACATTAATTACAACTCTCACCTGCCAGCATACATTCTATCAAAAGCATACGTTGACTCTTTTAAAAGAAATGTTCTTCCTAAAAATTAGAAATTATTAAAATCTTAATTCTCATACTCAAGGAGATTTTTCCCCCTGTAACATTCTACAAAATGATCTCAGTTATATGAAATTCTTTTGAGGATTTAAAACAAACAAACAAAAAAATTTACCACGTTATCTAAGAGTATTGTTTCAACGAGCCCTCGGGGTCAGTAAAATTCACTACAATATGGATTTCAATGTGATCTAGCCAAATGCCTTTGAAAATTAGAAATGACCAATGTGTGATCTCTTCTACCTTTGTCATATGTCCCACCAAGCAAAACACATTATTTGCAAACTTTCTGGACATAAAATTGATCAAGTCTGCCATAATGGGAGAGGTAGGTAATGAAAGCCTGAGCTTAGAAAAGTAGGAAAAGAAAAAACAAGAGTGGTAAAGTCAGATCTCAAAGCTAATTTTTTAAAAATACACACACTTACCAAACATTATGCAACAGAAATTTAGCTAAAAGGAACTGAAGAGTGACAATAATACAATTAGAAAACTATCAGGTATCGACATGGATTGATTTCAAATTAAAGCATCTTGGCAGATTTGTACACATGGTTGTATAAAACAGCAACCTACTTTTGCCAAAATCATTACTGTTAAAAATTCAAGAACATATTTATAAAATTTTATAAAGATATATTTTACTCCAGATAACTTTTAAGCATTCGAAACATTCCATAACATGCATGCTTTATCCCTTCACTAAATTTGTTCTCTGCCAACCCAATATCCACAACAATGCCTGGTATGTAACAGGCACTGAAGTGTTTGCTGAATAAGTTTTTAGCTCAAAACTTTAAGAAAACCCCCAAATGCTCTGGTTCTCTTAAAAGCGAATTAACCTCTATGTTCTTTTCATATAGTGTAACCTTTTAATTTCTACTGTATGGTATCCCTTAAAACATCATAAGCATAAATATTACATATAACTAAATATCATTGTACACTGATACATATCTGACTCCACCAATATCCGTATCAATGTGGTAAAATTACTTCTTTCACCATGATACTTTCAGTGGGCTTTTAGTTTGACTTTACCATCAAGTTGAGAAAGACAATTTTGTTCAGTTTGGGATTACTGTTCAAATGAGATCAAGCTACCAGAAAAGACCATGATCTACTAGTTTAGGTCTTCATAAGAGTCGGTGGGAGGCAACATGAACGCACTTCCATGGAATGGGTGAAGATCAGAGTTTGAAAAACAGAAGTGAGCTTTAGGGAGTACTTTGTCACTTACCTTCAATCCTGCAGGTAATGGTTCAGGCTCTTGAAATCTCAGTAACTCTTCAGGGAAGGCAGCCAAACATACATAAGCTTATTTGTGAAACAATGGAATAAAAATCTAAAAACAACTGTCTCACATTAAGTGGGCAAACTTAGTATGGAGGTCACTTAAAAGTAAAGTATAATTAAACCGTCGCTTCCTTTTATGATTCCTAAATATGAAGGGGTCCTTAAAAGCACTGTTGTTAACCACCAGTGCAAGCTTTTAGATTTAATAAAATATCCTTACCCTGAAATTGACTCTGTTCCTGACCCTCTGCGCCAATGCTGAATTTATAGCTTTATCAAACTGAAGTAGAACTTGAAGGGCAAGTTGGGGGGTGATCTGTTGAGACTGAGAAAAAGTAAAGGTCATAAATCCTTTTAGGGAAGGACATTAAAGACAAAATATGTATGAATTATCATCTAAAATTTAACTGAGGTTAACCAGAGCCTCTTAATCTAGACTCCCTTATTCTTTAACATACTGACAATTAAGGAGTAAAAGCCTGAAGAAATTTTCTTGCACTATCTTAACACAAACATAATTTGAAGAAGACATGCAGTGATGTTGCACTCCCAGGACAAGACTCTTATCACTCTTTTACAGTGTTTGGAAAGAGGCATTTCAGCGACTGAAGGAATGCAGTTTCTTTAAAAAAAAAAAAGCAGGCCCAGTAATCTATTTTTTTAAAAACCCAATCTCATCAAAGCTCATAAAATCTATGAAAACAAATGGAAATACTTATTATGTTCTTAGATGAGTTTATTTTAAAAGTTTACTTCTCCTAAAACTGAAATATAAATTCAAATTTAAATCTCAAAGACTATCAAATAGTCCAAAATTATCTTAAAGCTACAGAGACTATGCTTTATAAGTAAGAGAAAACCAATAATCTCAATTTTTATGTTTAACAAAAATCCTTGAAAATTTGGGCATGTTAAACTATGTCATTTGATCTTCATTATATTTTCTGCCTTGTAGTCAGGATGGGATAATTACTGACTTGCTGGGTCAAAGATTCCAAGGTACTTAACCTCATTACTTTGCCTGCAAGAAGGGCTCTAACAAAACTTATTATAGACTCATCTAAGTAAAAGTTGGTTTTTAGTCTCCCACCTGTATGAGCTCATCAAGGCTCTCTTGGAGACTGTTTCCCAAAGTTGTATTTCTGTATAATTGATATGCCATGGCTTAGGAGAAAGAAGTTGGTTTTTCTTATTCAGGCTTGCATTGATGTCCTAAAAATTTAATATGAAAATATTAAACATTATAAACCATGAATGGAATATAGTCTACTTCATACATCCTAATATATGCTATTATAACTTGTAATAATTGCAAACTGTTATATAATTAACACAAAGAAGATTAAAAATTATTTTTCTTTTTTTTTGTTACTTTGACATGGGGATTTATACTCCTTTATACAAAGCATAGATATATTTATTAAAAGGTACATCCTTACCATTTCTTTTAAAAGTCTGCCTTTTGACCTAATCTAGAATCAATTTATTGTGTACTACTATTCCTTTCTCCTTACCATCAGTCAGTGATGCAGACAATGTTTGGCTCACACGTGAATGCCCTCCACTTCATTTTCTTTATTCTTAATTAACATTTGGTATTTATAGAGTGCCTACCAAGAAGATAGCACTGTGCTAGGCAGGAGGAAGATGGATAGAATATGCTCCTGGACTCTAAAAACCTTATACTCTACAGAGGGTAACAGATATACAAAACAGCAATTAACTCAGTAGAGAATAAGCACCATGATAGACGTACATAGTGTATGTGGACTGAGTGAACTTGTTAACAAAAGCTTCCTGATTCTTTAAGCTAGACTTTAGCCAAGCAAAAGCAGATCATCATAGGCTGAAAGGTATGAAAATGGTACAGTCTGTAGAGAGAACTGTAAGTTGTCCCACAGTATTAAGGTCTAAGTATGAAGAAGATGGCATGAATGTATTTGTTCCAATGGGAGGGATGCCAGGGTGAATGTACTGGAAGATGAGGGCTTGAATAGTGGGACAGTAGTAGAGATTCAACAAATACTGAGCTACAAGTCATACACAAGATCCCTGACCTCGTGGCACTTTCAGCTTAGAGATGGACAGGAGACATATACAGGGAGTTATCAGGCAAAACTCAGCAAAAATAATGACTGGTTATCAGTCTTCACATTATATACCTGTGAACACTTGATATGAGATCATTTCTGCTTTCTTGAAACCTTTTCTTTGGCTTTTGGGGCCCCACACTTCATTCTCTCCTCCTAACTCACTGGATACTACTGTATTTGTTTTCTTTGGCCCATCCCTCTGCAGGTACCTGACTTCTACTTGAGTGCCCTAAGGCTTCTTAGGTCTTCTCTAGATGCTTTAACTCCCTTAGTATTAGGCTATCTGCTGATGACTCCCAAATGTCTATCTCCAGTCCTTCTCCCCTTGTTGCCCTATATAAAGCTGCCTCCTTGCCAATGAATGGAAATACCAATTAGGAAGCTCAAATGAAATGTATCAAAAACTGAATTCCTGGTACTGTCCCTCCAAACCCTTTCTACCCTCACCTCACCCACTTTAGTAAACAGTAAATCTAGTCCCCCCACCCCCAATTTTACATTCGACATTAGCTTCTCTCTCACTTGACATTAGCTTCTCTCTCACTCTCCATCTAATCTGTCAATCTTTCCAGCTCTTCTAAGTATAGCCAGAAGCTGACAACCTTTACCATCTCCAGTACTACACCATCAAGTCCCCATCATCTACCAGCAAGATTACTATGATAGCCCCGTAAGAGGTCTCCGGGTTTCTACCATGGCCAGTAAAACCCCTGCCCCTACAGCTGCCACACTGAGCCTTTTCAAACATAAATCAAAACAAATTACCCCAATCCCCCTTTATTCAAAACCTCCAATAGCAGCATCCTGTTTCAGAGTAAAAAACACGATTGTGGTCCTCCATTACCTCAATGAACTAACCTTCTGCCACTTATTCCTTCATTCCCTCTGCTGCAATCATACTGATGGTCCCTTGCTGGTTTTCAGTATGGCAAGATAGTCTTGCACTAGGGTCTTTGCACTGTCTGTCCTTTTTGGTTCAAATGTTCTTACCAGATCCCTTCATGGTTCACTCCCTGATTTAATTCAGACCTCTGCTCAAATGTCACTTCATCAGAAAAAACTTCTGTGGCCAACCTATAAAAAGGAACTACCTCTCTTACCCCTTATACTACTTTATTTTCATTCATACCATTCACTGAAGCTGACATATATATGCTTATTGTTTCCATTCACTAAAAGAGATGTTCCATAAGGATGGGGACTTTGTTCAGTTATATATTTACCATCTAGAACAATGCCTAGTAGAGAGTATGTATTCAGTAAGTATTTGTTAGTAAGTCACTTGGTGCTATGTCTAAAACTACTATCAAATATTATAAATTTGTCTAAGTATAATACAAAGTTTTCTACTTTACTGAAGAAAATGAAGCAATGAAAACTTCCAGACTCTCAAAATGGCATCAAACCATCTACCAGTATCTGTAACCACATACTCTGCCTGCCTGCCAGTCACTATAGCCAAACTATCCATGCTGCTATGCAAATACAATCTTTCTATCTCTGCATCAAGCCTATTCTCTCTAGTACACTCAAGAATATCGTTCCAACAATATAATTAGTCCTCCTCTCCCTTACCGTCAAATTTCCCATCTTTATGGATTATTGCCAGCAGCAAACAGGTGGCTACTTATCCCATCTTCCTAAATAAATAAATAAATAAAGTCTCAACTCCCTTTCCACACTAGCTGCACTACATTTCTCTGTGCGGCATTGCTCCTAAGAGTTGTCTGTACTCAGTGCCTTCTCATTCCTTTTCTCGCATTTTCTCTTCTACTCACTCATCATAGACTCACTCCTTATAGGCTTTTGCCTCCAACATTCAAAATAAACAGATGGTGAAGGTCACCAATGGCACTAGTAAAGCTAACACAAAATTCTCACTCCTCTCCAGACTTAATCATTTGACACAGCTAATTACCCCTTCCTCTTTGATAAAGGATCTTGGCTAAGCTTCTGGGGCATGACGCTTTCTGGGTTGTTCTCTTAAGCTCACAGATTCATCCTTTTCCTATACCTTGCCCTTGAACTCCTGGATCCAACTGCCTACTCAACATCTTTACTTTTTGTCTTTCCTATTTTAGGTGAGGTAACTCCATACTTCGATGGGCTTATGCAAAAACCTTTGAAATCTTCCCCTACTCCCCTCATCTCACCTTTACATCCAATCCCTAGAAAATCCTGTAAACTATCTTCAAAATGCATTCAAAATCCATCCATTTCTCACCATTTCCACTGTTATCACCCTGGTCTGTGCTATGGTCATCTGCAATTGGATTACTGAAACAGCTTCCTACTAGGCTGCCCTGCTTCCCTGCTGTCCCTACACTTTAATCCCAATCTAGCAGCCCATATCTCTTTTCAGCTCCAAAACTCCCATGGCTTCCATTTTACTCAATCCTTACAAAAATGTGGCTACCTAAGATCTCTCCCTTGCTCTCACCTTTCTACAGACACACTGTCTTCCATGTTATTCTTAGAACATGACAAGACATGTACCTCCCTATGTAAGCCTTTGCAAAGGCGGCTCTTTCTACCTGGATACTTTTCCTCCAGGCATCCACATCCACTTGGTTCTTGTAATTCCTTCAAGTATAATATGTACTTAATGAGGCTTACACTGATGGCCGTACTTAAAATACCAATAATTACATTATGTAATTACTTTCTACATCCTCCAACAGGGACTTTTGTCTGTTTTGTTCACTTAAGTAAAGCAAGTACCTGTAACTGACTCATAACAGAAGCCAAATAAGTATCTGTTCAGTAAATTAATGAGGGCAAAAAACTGAGTATGTGGGTGGGTGGGTGGGGGAGAGTTAAAAAGCACAAGGAGAGGTCCCAATGGAGATATACACCTGACAAAGTAGGAGTACCAAATCTTGTGTCATACTCTTTTGGCAACAGTCTAAGAGTTATTTAGACCATAGCTCTAAGTCAGCAATGAACTATCAGAAATTAAAACAATCCCATTTACAATTGCATCAAAATGAATAAAATACCTAAAAATAAATTTAAGCAAGGTGAAAGCCGTGTACACCAAAAACTATAAAATACTGAAGAAAGAAATTGAAGACAACAAAAATAAATGGAAAGATATTCCATGCTCATGAGCTAGAAGAATGCTGTTAAAATGCCCATATTACCCAAAGCAATCTACATGTTCAATGCAATCCATATCAAAATTCCACTCTCATTTTCCACAGAACTACAACAAACAATCCTAAAATTTATACAGAACACAAACCCACATAGCTAAAGCAATCCCGACAAAGAACAAAGCTGGAGGCAACATGCTTCCTGATTTCAGTCTATACTACAAAGTTAAAGTAATTAAAACATTATGGTATTGGCATAAAAAAGGACATGTGAATGGAACAGAATACAGAGCCCAGAAATAAACCCATATTTTTACAGTCCAGTAACTTATCACAAAAGAGGCAAGAATATACAACAGGCAAAAGAGTAAATCTTCAATAAATGGTGCTGGACCATTTTCTTACACCATACACAAAATAAACAGAAAATGGATTAAAGACCTAAATGGGAGGCCTGAAATCATAAAACTCCTGGAAGAAAAACATAGGCAGTAATCTCTTGGACATTACCCTTACCAGCTTATTTATGCATAGGTCTCCTCAGGCATAGGGAACAAAAGCAAGAACTAAACTACTGGACTACACCAAAATAAAGAGCTTTTACACAACAGAGGAAACCATCAATAAAACCAAAGGCAACCTTGTGAGGTCGGGGGAGAGGATTTCTGCAAAGGATATATCTGATAAGGGGTTAATATCCAAAATATATGAAGAACTTCTATAACTCAACACCAAATCATCAAGTAATCTGGTTAAAAATTAGGCAAACCTGAATAGACCTCTTTCCAAAGAAGACATACAAGTAAGTGGCCAATAGACACATGAAAAGATACTCAACATCACTAATCGTCAGGGAAAGGCAAATCAAAACCATGAGATCTCACTTCACTCATTCTATGAGAGTGGCTAGTATCAAAAACAAGAAATGTCAAATGTTGGAGAGGATGTGGAGAAAAGGGAACGCTCTTGTACCATTGGCAGGAATGAAAACTGGGGCAGCTACTGTGGAAAACAATATGGGGGGGTCTCAAAAAAAAAAAAAAAAAAAGAAAACATAAATACCATATAATCCAGTAATTTCAGTAGTAGGGATTAACCCCCAAAATTAAAAACACTGATTTGAAAAAATATATGCACCCCTATGTTTGTTGCTGCATTATTTACAATCGCCAAGATATGGAACCCAGGTGTCCATCTAGAGAAAAACAGATAAGGAAAATGTGGTATATATACACACAATGGACTAGTACTCAGACATAAAAAAGGATGGCATCGTGCCATTTAAGACAACATGGATGGAGGTAGAGTGTCTTATAATAAGAGAAATAATTCAGACTGAGAAAGATAAATACCATATGATTCTACTCACAAGTGGAAACAAAAGATTTTTAAAAAACACCCACGCACACACAACCTAACAAATGGATAAACAAAAAACAAACTCAGATGGGTAAGCAGAGACTGATGGTTGGCAGAGGGAAGAGGGGTGAGGAGTTGGATAAAATGGGTGAAGGGGAGAGGGAGATACAGGCTTCTAGTTATAGAATGAGTAAGTCATGAGAATAAAAGGTACAGCATAAGGAATATAGTCAATGATATTGAAAAGCAATGTAACAGGATAGATGGTAGCTACCCTTGTGAACATAAGGTGTATCAACTTGCCTAATCACTAGCTGTACACCTGAAACTAATGTAACATTGTGTGTATCAATCATACTCAAAACTCCCTACAGAACTGTAGTATAAACAAATATTACTCAGCTGTAAAAAAGACTATCTTGTCATTTGTGACAACACTGATGAACCCAGAGGGTATTATGGGAAGTGAAATAAATCAGACAGAGAAAGACAAATACCATATGATTTCACCTACAGGAGGATTCTAAAACAAAACAAAACAAAACAAAACAGACTCTAATACAGAGAACTAGTGGTTGCCAGAAGGGAGGCCAGTGGCAAGAATGGGCAAAATAGATAAAGGGGAGTAAATGGTATAAACTCCCAGTTATAAAATAAGTCAGAGATGAAAAGTACAGCATAAAGAATATAGTCAACAATACTGTAATAACATCAGTATGGTGACAGTGACTACACTTATCGTGGTGACTGAGTAATGTATAAAACTGTCAAACTAATATGCTGTAATGCCTGAAACTAACACTGTATGTTACTTACACTTAAAAAGAATGGACTATTAGGGGCGCCTGGGTGGCTCAGTGGGTTTAAGCCTCTGCCTTTGGCTCAGGTCATGATCCCACAGTCCTGGGATCGAGCCCCGCATCGGGCTCTCTGCTCTAGCAGGGAGCTTGCTTCCTCCTCTCTCTCTGCCTGCCTCTCTGCCTACTTGTAATCTCTGTCAAATAAATAAATAAAATCTAAAAAAAAAAAAAAATGAGACTATTATAGACAAAAGTTGTTATATGTATGTAAGCCTATGGTGATCGCAGAGCAGAAACCTATAGTAAAAACACAAAACATAAAGGATACCACTAAAGTCATCAAACCACAAAGGAAGAGAAGAAGAAAGGAAGAAAAGAAGTACAAAAACAGCCAGCAAACGATTAACAAATGGCTATAAGTACATACCAATCAATAGTTATTTTAGCTGTAAATGCACTACATTCTCTAATCAAAAGACAGAGAATGGCTGAATGGATTAAAAAAAACCCAGGCTCATCTATATGCTGCCTACAAGAGATTCACTTTACATGTAAGAACATATACAGATGGAAAGTGAAGAGATGGAAAAAGATAATCCATGCAAATGGAAACCAAAAGAAAACTAATGCAACTATACTTACATCGGAAAAAACAGACTTAAACATAAAGACTGTAATAAGACAAGATATGTGTCACATAATGATGAAGGGGTCCATCCAATACAGAACAGAATATTGGGAAATACTGGTGCACTCAGCATAGGAACACCTAGACATATTAAAAAAAATATTAACTGACCTAAAGGGATAAATAGCAATACAATAATAGATTTCAATATTCCATTTACATCAGTGCATAGATCATCCAGACAGAGAATTAGTAAGGAGACATCAGTCTTAGAACATGTCAGACCAGATGAACTTAACATATATACACACAGAACCTTCCATCCAAAAGCAACAGAATATACATTCTTCTCAAGTGCACATGCAACACTCTCCAGGATAGATCACAGTTTAGGCCACAAAACATGAATTTAGGTGGACTGAAATCATATCAAACATCTTATACGAGCACAATGGCACAAAACTGGAAATTATACAAAGAAACCCAGAAAATTCACAATGTGTGAAGATTACACAACGTTACTAAATAACCAATGGGTCAAAGGAGAATTCAAAGAGAAATTAAAAAATGCCTTGAGACATAAGAAAAATTTATTGGCTACATCAAAAGCAGCTGTAAGAAGGAAATTCATATTGATAAATGTCTACCTTAAGAAATAAGAAAAGTCTCACGAACAACCTAATTTTACACCTCAAGATACTAAAAACACACACAAAATAAATGAAGCCCAAAATAAGCAGAAGGAAGAAAAAAAAAAGAGGTGAAATAGAGATTTAAAAGAACTAGCAGTTCCAAATGAAAAAAAGAGCTGGCTCTTTGGAAAGATAAAACTGACAATGCTCTAGTAAAATTCACCTGGAAAAAAGTCAAATAAAATCAGAAATGAAAAACATGTTACAACTGACTTCACAGAAATAGGATCTTAAAAGACCGCTATGAACAATTATATTCTAATAAACTGGGCAACCTACAAGAAATTAATTCCTTAAAGCACAGAACTGAACAGTGATGAAATAGAGAATCTGAATATATCAATTACACATAAGGAGATTAACCAGTAAACAAAAACTTCTCAATAAATGCAAGTCCAGGATCAGATGGCTTCACTGATAAATTCTACCTAACATTCAAAGAAGAATTAGCACCAGTCCTTCTCAAACTCTTTCAAAAAACAGAAGAGGAGGGTCATGGGATTGAGCCCTACATTGGGCTCCCCACTCAGTGGAGAGTCTACTTGAATGAAGATTCTTTCCCTCTGCACCTCCCCCAACTTGGGCGCTTAGTCACGTGCTCTCTCCCCCTCTCAAATAAATACATAAATTATTAAAAAAGAATAGAAAAGGAAAACTCTTCCAAACGCATTTGAAGAGTGCAGTATTACCCTGAAACCAAAACCAGACAAGGATGCCACAAGAAAAAAAAATTGCAGGCCAATATCCTTGATGAATATACATGCAAAAATCCTCAATATTAACAAACTGAATTCAACAATACATTAAAAGGGTCATACACCATGATCAAGGTGGATTTATTTGAGGGTAGAGAAATGGTTCAATGGCATCAAATCTGCCAATGTGATAAACCATATTAACAAAATAAAGGATACAAATCCTATGACCATCTCGATACATGCAGAAAAAGCATCTGACAAAATTCAACATCCATTTATGGTAACTCTCAATGCAGTGGATTTAGAGGGAACATACCTCAACATAATAAAGGCCACACAGGACAAGCCCATAGCTAACATCACAGTTCCAACAGCAATAAGCTAAAAGCCTTGCCTCTGAAATCACGAGACAAGATTCCTGCCCAATTACTGTATTTGACAAAGTACTAGAAGTCCTTCCAGAGCAATTAGGCAAGAAATAGGAATAAAAGCCATCCAAACTGGAAAGGAAAAGGTAAGATAACAAAAACTATCAGAGAAATAAAATAATCATTTGCAACTGCATCAAAAGGAACAAAATACCTAGAAATAAATCTAACCAGGAGAGAAAATACCTGTATGTTGAAAACTACAAAACATTAATAAGAGAAACTGAAGATGACAAAATAAATGGAAAGACATTCCATGCTCATGGGTTAGAAGAATTAATATTAATAATATATTCTTATTACCCAAAGCAATTTACAATTCAATGCAATCCCTATCAAAATCCTAACGGTATTTTTCAAAGAGACAGAACAATCCTAAAATTTGTATGGAACCACCAAACCCTCAATAGCCAAAGCAATCTTGAGAAAGAACAAAGCTGGAGGAATCATTCTCCCTGATCCCACAAGATCAGAAAGCTATGATAATCAAAACAGTATAGTACTTGCACAAAACACACACACACATCAACAGAATCTAATAGCCCGTATAAAGAACCCATGCACAGATGCTCAATGAATGAAGTCAAGACCATCTATTGGGTGGAAGGACAGTATCTTCAATAAATGGTCTTGAGATAACTACACAAACACATGCAGAAGAATGAAACCAGACCACTAACTTACACACTATATACAATAATCAACTCAAAACGGATTAAAGACTTGAATGTAAAACCTGAAACTATAAAACTCCTAGGAGAAAACACAGTTACAGTAGCTCCCTGACACTGGTGCTATAATTTTTTTAATTTGACACTGGAAGCAAAATTAAAAAAAGCAAAAATAACAAACGTAGGACTACCTCATACTAAAAAGCTTCTGCACAGCAAAGGAAACCAACAAAACAAAAAGGCAGCCTACTGAATGAAAAAAAATTTGCAAATCATTTAAGAAATTAATATCCCAAATATATAATTCATACAACTCAAGAGCAAAAGAACAAGTAACTCAATTTAAAAATTGGCAGAAGATATGAATAGACATTTTTCCAAGAAGACATACAGATGGCCAACAGACACATGAAAAGATGCTCCACACATCACTAATCATCAGGGAAATGCAAATCAAAACCATAATGAGGTATGACCTCACAATCTGTCAGAATGACTATTATCAAAAAGACAAGAAATAACAAGCGTTGGTGAGGATATGGAGAAAAGAGAACCCCTGTGCACTACTGGTGGGAATGTAAATTGGTAAAGCCACTATGGAAAACAGTGTGGATGTTCTTCAGAAAATTAAAAACACGACCACCATATGATACAGCAATTCCGCTACTGAGTATTTAGCCCCCCAAAATGAAAACACTAATTCGAAAAGAAATATATATGTTCACTGCAATATTATAATATTCAAGCTATAGGAGCAACCTAAGTGTCCATCAATGGGTAAAGAAACTGTGGGGAATATATCACAATGGAATATTATTCCGCCATAAAAAGAATGAAATCTTGCCATTCATAGCAGGAATCGATATAATGGGCATTATCATTAAATGAAGTTAAGTGAGAGAAAGACAAATACGTATGATACTGGATACATGTGGAATTGAAAACCAGAAAGGGGGAAAAAAAAGCATGTAGATTCAGAGAACAGATTTGTAGTTGTAAGGCTGGGGACACAATATAGTAGAGGGAGCCAATGTAAAACAGACATAGAAGGTTTGAATCATTCAAAATACTGACTTTTATATATATGCTACATACACAATATAAAAGTATTAGAGAGGACAAGTGAAACTGGAATTCTGAACACAAGGCATACAGCCAAACAAAGAGGTTCAAAGTAATACTAAATAAACATAATTGTTCATTTAAAAAAAAAAAAAAAGGCAACATACTGGAATGGGAGAAACTATCTGCAAATCATGTATGTAATAAGAAGCTAATATCCAAAATATATAAAGAATTCATACAACTCAACAGCAAACTCGCCGATTAAAAAACGGGCAGAAAAGATCCAGACATTTTCCCAAAGAACACATACAGGTCAACAACAAACATATGAAAAGATGTTTAAGACCACGAAGGCTCAGGAAAATGCAAATTAAAACCACAATGAGATATCACCTCACACCTGTTAAAATGGCTATTACTAACAAGACGGGAAATAAGTGCTGGCGAGAAGGTAGAGAAAATGAGACCCTTGTGCACTGTTGGCGGGAATGCAAACTGCTGCAAACACTGTGGAAAACAGTATGGAGGTTCCTCAAAAATTAAAAATAGAACTACCAAATGATCCAGCAATTCCGGTTCTCCTATTTATTTGACGAAAACGAAAACACGAACCTGAAACTAATGTGTCAGTTATACCTCAATAAATGCTAATTTAAAAAGGAGCTCTAAGTTATTTATACATGTTAAAGTTACTTGCTTCAAGGATCTTAGATTCTTAAAAATTTCTTATGCAGTATTCAAATCTGTTAGATCTGGTATCCGCCACATCAATTTCGTGCTCCTTCATTCTGCAGTTGAGAAAATTACAAGGGCTCCACGTTCGGAATTAACTCTGTAGTCCTGGTCCTGTTTAAATTCATTACCCTGAGGGAGCTGGCTGGAAGTTCAAGGCAGACTTCAAATAAGCGAAGCAGCATAGGAATGAGACACTCACGGAATGCGCGCTCCTGATATTTGACAAAATCAAGATGCGTAAAGACATTCACCTGACTAAAATTCCCGCTTTGGGCTGAGGACCTTCCCCAGGACCGCTCGGCTGGCGCCCCGACGACCACAAACCTCCCGGCAGAGGACGCCACCGCCTCCCGCTGCCTCCCTCACTTTTCATTCGCGGGTACCGGCCGCGGGGGCCACCCGGCAGCGAACTCGGTAACGGGCCCACCCTGGGCCCCTGCCCTCCGCGCAGCCCTCCAAGACCCAACCAACCGCAGCCCCACCTCTCGGGACCGCAGGGAGCGTGGGCCCGGCTCAAGTACCTGTGGGGCAGGCGCTTCCCGCCGCGGAGCGGACTGAAGCGGAGCAGCCAGCAGTCCAGCAGGAAGCACCCACTTCCCGACCACCTCTTCGGCCGCCGCAGGAGCCGCAGAGCTGTGCCGACGACCCGGAAGTGCTCCCCGAACCTGGAAGTGACAGCAAGCGAGTGGGCCGGGAGGCCCCGCCCAGCCCCGCTCCGACGCGCCATTCCAGACAGGTCTGGGGAGGGTGGGGTGGGGAGGGAGGAGGGGCGTGGGGCCGGCGGCTTTCAAGCCCCAGACAGGTGAACTTGTTTCCTTTCCGAGTAATTCACCAGGTTTGCCAAATCATGCATAAGGGAATTCTAACTTTGAGAGATTAATCTTATCCACTGTTAGATACACAATTAGGAATGTTAGGGCAGTCACACTCTATGCCTTAAGTATGTTCTAGGTAATACTGTTGAAGATGTTGCAATACTAAATTGAAGACAAATTGTGAAGATTAGAGCAGGACTTACCATTCAAAACAGGGCTGCAATTCACTTAGCCCAGCAAGCGCTTGTGATTCCTGAAGAATTTTAATGTGGGAGAATTTGTATTTAAAATTTGTACCTAATGGAAGACAAACATTTCAATATATATGGGTTTATAAAAATCCAAATGGTATCCTAAATGTGGATTAAAGGCAGCAATATGTGTACAGCTGTTTGCCATTAAGTAGCTGAACAGTGATTAAGGAGTAAATACATAAGTGTTACCAAGTAGACTCACTCTCTGAGCAGGCCTATAAGCAGAACAGAGTCTCATTTATGGCATGTTTTCAGCCACTTATTGAACTTTTATTGCTGGATTATCCACTACTAAAATGATTCTAAATTATAAAATAAAAAGTGTGATAATTAAGGTAACGTTTAAAATTAAAACAGGATGAATACTTCATGCCCTTGAAGAATAGGAAGTAACACCCAGACTACAGAAAAAGAAACAAAAAGTCTTAAACTATTTGAAAGGCTTATGAGATAACTCAGTGTAAACATTTAGTAGCCTAAGAGAAGACCCAAAAAAAAAAAAAAAAAAGTGTGATAAAAATGAGTCAAAAACAAACTTTCCAATTAATTTATTTAAATTCATTAATGTTGCAAAAATATGATGTGCAACAAATCAGGACACAAGTTACCATATTCCTAACAAGTCAAAGGAAAATAAAATATTACATCTCCTTAGTAAATCACGACAACCCTATTATTTCTTACAGGGATCACATCAACATCTTGCACAGTCATCAGAACTGAATTTCTCACGCTGTAAAATGACAGCACCAAGCCAGGCAACATCAACTGAATAGCAGTGAAATGATCACAGCACACTCTGTCTAAATGGCAGCATGTGAACTTATATTAAAAAAGGTACGTGAATTTTTGAAATCTGTATCCAAGTGTGTAGGTGTCTAACTCACTCTGAATTAATTGTGTTCTATGTGAATAGTGTCCTATGGACTGTGCAAGTCAGTGGCCCTGAACACACCTCCAACATTTGCTAGCTAGGTTTATGTAAATAAATGGTTTATGGGATGTAACTTTAGAAAGCTCGTGTATATAAAAAGTGCAGTGGAATAGCTAATTGGTATTATTTTCCAAGTTCCTCCTTAGCCACACTGATTGTGAAAGCACAAAGATTCCAAAATGTACATGTTTTAATCTCCTGTAGAAGGTCTTACAAGATAGAATCAGACAGCTATATGAAGCAAACAGCGCAACATTATTCCTTATCGATCTGAAACCTTAATTAAACCCTTGATTTTCATCAGGTTTTTAAGTGCCTTATGCAAACTTTTCATAGCATCCTTAAAAGTAATTCTCAAAACATAAGAAATTAAATAGATCTATCATATACAGTTGCAAGAAAATAACAGCTATGTTCAAATTTTAGTGTCACTCCTCATGTTCAACACAATACTTATTTTCAAGTACCATTTAGAACTTCAAAAGAAACTGATCTGATTCTTATTCATTCAGAATCTTGCGACTGGGGTAGAGGTGAGTGAAAGGATCCCAGGTAATTCTTCTGTACTATTAGAACACTGAGTAGAAAATCTCCCACTTCCCGTACTAGCTGACTTTCTTGGGCGAGTCCAAACTCTTCAGGCTTTCTCCTAGTGACTCCAATCACACAATTCCTGTTCCCTGTGACAAGGATAAACTCTAACAGAATAGGTGGTGTAACTAATAAGCATATTAACTCTCCTCTATTCCTTCCTTTTGAGGTTTGTGATCCATTTCTTAAATATCTAAATATTTGAAAAAAAGTAAGAAAGAAAACATGATGGAATGGATTAGCAAATTTCTATTTTCAGCCTATCTTCTCCCTTCTGACTGAGCAATGTTAGCCATTTCCACATATAACACAGGGAAAAGAATGAAGCTACTGTCACCTAATATACACACCTTTACTGATCTCAACAAGAAACTGGCCTGTTCTAACCAATAACACCCTAATGCTAATTTACCTCTCAATTGAAGAAATCTAAAAAAGCCACTTCTGCACTAAATTAAATACTTCCAAATTCCCTGAGCTCTCACATAAAAATAGCCAAATAATAACACTATAGTCATCTACAAGAAGTTTCTATCAAAAATCAGATCCTTGACTTTTTTAAATTCTGAAGTTATAGTTGAAGAAATTCTAGCTACTGATATACAATCAGAAAATTTCAGTATTCAGTGCAGTTACCAAATAGTGCTATTCATTTTGGAAGACTACATTAATGTTTGTTTCATAAAATATGAAAAATAATCTAGCCCTAAACTTTAATCTGAGCATTGTAATTGTTGACCCTCTCTGTTCAAATTTGCTTCTGTGTGAAGAGACAAAGCAGAGAGAATATAAATTCTCTTTAGAGGTATTGTCAGCCTTTGCACTCTTCACTCCAGTCTTATTTCACATATTCTATGTGAAGACTGCAGGTTTTCCTGTTGGACACAAGAAAGCCTGTTAGATGGTGCAAAGAGATGCCATACACGGTACTTCCCTTAACAGGGACACATTCAGTGCCACCTGAGATAACAGCCACTCTAAACTCTAAAGTTCTTTCTCTTACTTCCTTGTTATCTTCCTTTCAAACTACCCCACTAGGCCCTCCTTAGGATCCTATCCTTCCATGCCATGAACTGAGTTAAAGGCTATTAAGCTTCAAGTAGGAGGCCAATGTAGCAGTTTTCTTGGTGCTACTAGGAATATAACCAAGCAGAACAAAGGTAAATTATATGTATGAGAAACTTTGGATTAAAAAGAGACACTTGAGACCAAGTATAACAAAATATAGTGGCAAAAATAAAATTAAACCAGTTAAGTTAGATCCATGACCCCAGGAGACAGATAAAATAATACAATTTTATGTACTTTCATTTCAATCAGCAATGGAAAATTAAAATTGAATGCTATGGGAGGAATGTCACATAGTGATAAATTACAAATAACAAACTTCCTAAATGCTTTTCCTCTAACCTATTAGTTATGATCTTAAGCCTTACAGTTATGAAACATTTATTAGGGGACCTGTCCCTATACCAGGTGTCGGGTAGAGCAGGTGTCTTTTAATCCACTGATTCACAACACATGCCTTTCATTATATCCCAAGTGTTACCACTGTTTCCTCTGAATTTTCATGTTCTAACAGATTAAGGTTATTTGTACTTTAAAAAAATATTTAGGAACATGCACCACTTTTGCAACAAGTTGTATCTATAGTTAGGGGCAATGCTTGCAAAAGCAAAAGTGAATAAAGGCAATAAACTGTTGACCCTGAAGAACTGTATACTTTATGTGGAGGAAAACCACCTATGTAAGAAGTTCAGCAAATTTTGAACAGGATAAATATGTATAGAGAAAAGACTGCTTAAAGAGCTCTATAAATATAGACTCTAATCACAATTAAATTCATTGATCCTTTATTCATAATTCTCACATGGTAAATTCCGAAGGAATGCCTAAGTTGTTATTGTTAGTTTGCTTTTTCAACACAAAATTTCTCTAAGGTTTGAGCAAGCAATAATGGTTTTGGCTTTATTTGATATAATAACATCAGTTTAGGATCTGCCTATGGCTGCTGGATTCAAGTTAAGTTAGAAGACTGCTGAGGAACACCTCATCCTGGGAATCCTCCAGCATCTCCCATAACTGGACTTAGTTTAGCATGCCAAGTCTATAACCAAAGAGGACAAAAAGTAAAGGAAAATTCTCTTTTTTAGTAGAAACTTTGTATGAAAAATGGCAATGGTAAAAGCCATATGTGTGTTCAGTCTAGGGCAGAATAAATCCTAAAAGCTTAGCTCTCATCTGCTTCATTTTGCTATTCTAGCACATTCTTTTATAAATTACCTTACAGGAAGGGCTGGGGTGTGGTAGTACCCTTAAATTTGGAGGATACTAATTTTTCCACGTGTGTATGAGTCACACAAGCAGATGATACTATCAGATCAATCTGTTGTTTTAGGATGATTTTGTGGGTTATTAAGTTCTGTTTGGGCACCTCAGTACAATGTATTTCAATGTAGAGTCAAGGTACTTACCAAATTAAATGAAAAGTTTATATGCTTATATCCCATATTGTCCAAAACAGCATAATGTAATGACGCTCTAAGACTTATAAAATAACTTAAATTTACAGTACTGTCAACATGATTCCACAAGGTCAAACACCTGAACCTCTGCTATAAAGTTTCAGTAACCGATACAGAAGTATTTTGGTAAAGTGCCCACACTGAGAGCAGTTAAAAAGCAGCCCCTATTTTCTACAGAAAAATAGTGACAGTGAGTAACTCATCACATCCTCTGAACACTACACTGCACTCACATATTCTGGAGAGTGATACCCTGGACACACAAGCTTATTTCACATTAGTGAACAGACCTAAAATTTTTATAAAGTTCTGACTTTTGGCCAGAAGATAAAACATCCCATATATACATATATACAAACCCCACTTCTTAGCCTCTTAAATTGTGTAGTTCTAAAAATGGCTTTTTGACTTGTCTTTAAAGTTTAAAAAGGAAAATGTGTGCAATACATTTGTATCTGTGCTTCTGAATTAAGAAACAGTAATAAATGAGGGCGAAAAAAGGTTAGGATAGTATTAATCTTAATCTTCTTAGATTATGTACATGACCTTTGGGTATTCATGAGAACCAGTTTAACTGTCCCTCACCTTATGAGCAACTCTGTTTTCTAAGTTACCCAGGAAATGTATCTAACCATTTACAAGAACAAAAATTCAAACATGCACTTTACAAATCATGGTCTTATTTACCTGCATATTCTTCCACAAGACAGGTATACATTAAAAAATATTGCTCAGAAACAAAAATATATATTATCTCTTTCCTTTACCATTTAGGCATATAAATAGTTTACTGAAGATGATGCATCATTCAACAAACAAATGCAAAAACTGCTTTATATAAAGTGTGGTTCTCTGCTATTTAGCAATATAAAATACAAAATGATTACAATATAATTAGCTAATAAGGAGCTAAATTCAAGAGATTTGCAAACCAATACAGCAGTGAACAGTCCCTTATACAAAAGTCCAGTAAGGAAGAGTCAATTTTGTAACAGATTACATAAAAATCAGGGCCAATAAATGCATTATAAATGCAAAAAAGAGCACTGCTTCATCAGCACATTCTTCAGTCTTGTTTGGACTAGACACCAAACTTACTGTTCACTTTTCGGTTCATCTTGTTTTCCATTAAGTTCTTGATCAACTCTGTTTAATGAAAAACAATAGAGATAATAAGACACTAGCAACTAAACAATTTTCTTTCTAAAAATTGTGACTACTTTTAGCATAGAATATTATTCTGTTAAAAACAAAGCTTTGCAAAGAAGCAGACATAGTAAAAAAGTTACCAAACATTTCCCCAACCAGGAAAGATAATTTTTAAAGACAAGAGGACACTGACAAGAAATGTGCTTGTTGTTTCTTTGAAGATTACTGAATACTGTACATACAAAAGCTCAGAGTTTTATTAAAAGTTAAATTGCAACAGGTATATTAAAATCTTAAATTGTAGCATGGCTGGGATCTAATTGATTAGAGAGTAGCAGGAAAAACAACTCCCTCAAAAATGATTTTGTTAACTGACATACTAAAATGTCACCAAATGATCCATGTTTTTAAATTCAGTGATAAAAATGCATATTTACAGAAATGATTCTCCAAAATTTTTTATTAGTATACATAGAATGTAAATGCTTTTCACTTATTTTGATAGTAAGAAGCCATCAAATAATTGGAAATATCTAGATGTGGTTAAAAATCGAACTGAATTAGAGTGGGTTGCATAGAGACCAAAATTTAGGCAAGTGGGGATTAGAAGAATTATGTAATTACAACACAACTATAAACAACACTTTAAAAATAATATACAACAGTCTATTACTCTTTTTACTAGTCTGAATTACTGATGGAGGGGAGTTTAAAACTTGGTACAATATATGAAGATACTCTTCACACTTGTTTCCAATTTTTGATCATCACCACCCATTACTAGGAGCACCTGAACATCAGTGAATGAAACCTAAAAGTCTTGGTCTGTGTAAAGTCAAATTAATAACATTTAAAAACATTTTTTATGCTGGTATCAAAAATATAAGAGGTATATAGTCTCGATAAGGCATGCAATATACATCCGGTCTTTTCAACATCTGAAATCTGTTAAATTAGTTCTTATGAACTATTTTCACAATTACTTGATTTTTCAACTACATTCAAACACTTTAACAGCTGCACTCTCTCTGGCCACACTTGCACTGAGTCGTTTGAAAGAAACAGTTACAACATTTGACACTACCGTGTGTGCACACGGAGTTTTGAATCCTCCTTATGCCCGGTACTCATCAGAGAGATGTCACCTTAAGTAAGCTCCTCCACACACAGCCTCTGTTACATTTTAAAAAATATTCTCCTTTAAAAAAAAAAATGCTCCTTTATTTTTAAAACTTGAATGTTACCATCTTCAAGCTGACAATGATTTATTGTTTTTTTTAAGACTAACAAACCATGCCAAAACTATCAAGTGTCTGAAAGATATACGTAGTGATTCTATTACAGTTAAACAAGACAAAAAAAAAAAAAAAAAGAAAAACTCAAGATAAAATAGTATTGATAGGTATCAAACAATATATTAAATAAAAAGTATAGTTCCACTATTTTTCTGATGCCTAAATTCCAGGTAACTAAATACTAAGAACTTTGTAAAAAGGCACAATACAGCGGATTTTATCAACAAAGGCAATTCATTTTGAAATCCATGAAGCATTTGGCTTCATTATACAGTTAAAGATTGTATTTTTAATTTCAGTTATCTGTCTGGCAAGTGTACACCAGTGCCTAGAAAGGGAAAAAAAAAATCAGCAATATCTAAAATTATCATCCACATCTCTATGTAAAAATGTTCATTAAACTGTTAAGTGTCCTATAAAAAGGTAGAGCTATGGTTCCATCACATGGTCAACTGAATTCTTGCTCATCAACACAGTCAAAATGTGTTCAAAGAATTAGTTCCTTATAATTGTTTCCTTAGAATGGTCAAAATGGTAATAACTACATACAATAAGAAAGACTATACTAAAGCTGTTTTGCTAATTTGTCATTATTTAAAAAAAAAAAAAAATCCATTAACAAGTCAGCTCCAAATCCTACACTGTTCTAAATTGCTATTTAAAATGGTAACTCTTGGGCGCCTGGGTGGCTCAGTGGGTTAAGCTGCCGCCTTCGGCTCAGGTCATGATCTCGGGGTCCTGGGATCGAGTCCCGCATCGGGCTCTCTGCTCAGCAGGGAGCCTGCTTCCTCCTCTCTCTCTCTCTGCCTGCCTCTCTGCCTACTTTTGATCTCTCTCTGTCAAATAAATAAAATCTTTAAAAAATAAATAAATAAATAAATAAATAAATAAAAAATAAAATGGTAACTCTTTTATACCTTGCCTTTCATCTTCTATGCCGAGATATTAATAGCTAATAGTTTGTTATGCTCAAAGCAGAAGTATTCAAAATTAAAGATGGAAAGCAGAGTGTTTAACTATTTAACAGTATATTACTGAATTTTAGGTATTTTATCATATGTAGAATTTGACTGGTTAGCAGGCCGTTTAAGCGTATAGGGAAATCAATGTTGGTTAGCCAAAGAATATGTGCATTGCAAATATACTCATAAACCCCAGGGAAATAAACTATTTCTTTAGAAGAGTACATATATATTTATCAAAAGCACTAGTTAGACATATAAGTAAAATGGTGAAACAAATAAAAAAGTCTTAGAAGTAATTGGTTTTCCAAATAGTTTTCTTAGCAGTTTCTTTGGTTTTGCAATCAGTACCTGTAACATGAAGGAGTAAGGAGGGGCTACGGCCTTTAATTCCTCATGGGCATTAATATATGATGTTAGAACAGGGTGAATCCAAGCCATATTCAGCATCAGGAACTTCAGATTCACTCTATATTTGAATTCTGGGGTATGTTTATATTTACAAATGCTGTTATCTTTGTCTACAAGCTAACCAACCAATAAGGAAGAGTTAGTCTGTGCAATGCAAATGGACTAGTCTAGATGCAACCCAGTCAAGGTGTGCATATACCTTTTTTGTTTCTTTTTAAACTTTTCTTCTTCATACCTTGGTAGGGAAGAGTTATTTCAGTAAATATACATGTTATGAAGATAAACAAAACTTGAAAAAAAGGCACTGACAATAAACTCATATAAGTCTGCAGGCAAAACCAAAACTATTTAACACACTATGTAGAAAGTCAAAATTGATCTAAGAAATCTCGCTTTACACATTCAACAGACTAAACCTCAAATCAGTAGACCAAAAAACTTTTTCAACACTACAGCAGAGCGATGTTCAAGGATTTATGTTAATAGCCTTCTACCAAATCCTTTTAAAAAATTAGATGGGAGGTGAATTCAGTAAACAGAACATATTCCAGCCACTGGAATGAACCAAGGTTAGGCTGATATAAATAATATATTTCGCCAGTAATAGGATTATTCAGCGCATGGATGAATTTACTCAAATTTGGAGAACAGCATGTTCAAGTATGGAGAATGTTCTTTAGTACTGACTGATCAGGAAATCACCTCTTAAGATTGCAAATAGTCTTTAAAAAGAAATAGTCTTTAAAAATAAAAATTAACTACAACCAGATATAATCCTTCCTGCTTCCTCAGGTGATGGCCTGAAGAAAACAGTATGGGGAAGGTGCTGGAAAATGGCTTCTTTCCCTTTTCCTTAGCTACAAAAACAAGAGCAGTTACAAAATATTTATCATACAGGAAGTGAAAAGGAGGAGTATTGAAAAATATTTACCTCTTGCACATCAATATATAAAGATCCAATACAATTAAAGAAATAAAACAAAACATACTGTTTTATGCATTCTGGTATGCCAACATATTCCATGGGGACAAGTTCCGCTAGTTCTGCCAAATTAAAGACGTATCTAATTTTTTGGCTGAATTTTGAGCTATGGAAGAAAATAAAGATAATTACCTCAATATTCTGACCAACAGAACTGACAAGAAATTCACATAAGGAGCTGGTGTTTTGTTTCTTTTTTTTTTTTTTAAGTCAATGACTCTCAGAAAATTACCTAATAAAGGGTCTTGTGACAGCTAGAAGTGTTCTGATAAACCATGAGGGATGTACAATGATTAGTGATTTTAGGTTTTTCCGTAACCTGGAGTTAAAAAAAAAAAAAAAAAAAGGAAAGGAAAGGAAACAAAAATTTTAAAGCTCTATAAATTCTAATGCTAGGAAAAAAGGTAAGACATCATTAAGTATGTGCAACTTTACACACACACACACACACACACTCCTCATCCAGAAGTTCATTTAGATATGATATTCCTAAAGATAAGGAAATACACTCTTGAATTCTGATGGTCTTTTCTACTGCTACGAGATGAGCTTTACTGCATTTGGCTAAATTTATGTCCACAGTATAGCCTGTTGTTAAATGTCTCCTAGATATATTCACTTGTCTTTAGAATTCTGTCAACCAGGGGTAGAGGACAATACTGAATACGAAATTTCATTTTTCAGGATGAGAGGGGAACTGGTACTCATTTCTTCAACACCATGAAAGGCATTATGCCACAAGAAGAGGAAATGTAAATCAGAGTCTAAAATTCTGAATAAAAATTACCGGCATTACCCTGAATGACTTAAAATGACCAAAAAAACCCTGCTGTTTTATTATGCATATTCCACACTTAAGTAAAGTGACCATTAAGGATTTTTTTTTTAAAATCGTAAGAACTAGCCCATGCCATGTTTAGGTATTTAGAGAAACCTATTAATGAATCTGAGTTCATTAAACTAGTTCAAGTTAGCTATAGCTTAAATCAAACCAACTGGAGATTTGAAGTTCCTCCCATTAGCATTGATGACTAACTGTTGAGGAGAATACACTCCCTAGAGCTCATTCCAAAGTAAGATTATGGCTAAGCATCTTAAAAACCATAAAATATGCTAAGCACTATGAGTTAGGCAAAATTCAGAATGTACTAAAATAGGAAATGTATTAAGTTCTCCATTCTTTCCTAAAATACAAGTTATAGGGAAATGTTCAATGTGGTACAAATAAGGAGAAAAAAAGGACTATTTTATAGTTTTGTTTTAAGGGATTATTCTTTATTAAACAGATCAAAACTAATTTTTCATGATATTCTAAAATACTGAACTGAGAAAACAGAAATGTGTTATAAAATTTACAAGTATAATTTATAGTGCCCTTAGGTGACGACAGGAAATAAAATTGAATAAAGCTATTATAAAAATTATTGAGACTGGGGTGCCTGGGTGGCTCAGTAGGTTAAAGCCTCCGCCTTTGGCTCAGGATCGAGCCCCACATCGGGCTCTCTGCTTAGCAGGGAGCCTGCTTCCTCCTCTCTCTGCCTGCTTCTCTTGTGATCTCTGTCTGTCAAATAAATAAAGTCTTTAAAAAAAAAAAAGAAAATTCTTCTAAAAAAAAAAAAATTATTCAGACTAGCTTTCAATGTGTATTTACAATACCTTCTATCAATTTGCTGATAGCATTTCCTGAGCCATCCCAGACTGGGCATTTTCCTTCGAGTTGTAGCACCATTTAAATAAACTATCATGTAGTTTTCTGCTACTAATAGCTCCAAAGTGCCAATAACATACCTATAAAGACAAATTGAGTTTAAGCCTTAAATACTACTTTGCAGAACCAAGAAAATTATCCAAATTATATAATGCTCTTCCTTCCCTTCAATGACAGCAAAACCAATTAAAATTTCAGAACTGTTATAGTTGGTATTATGAATATGTAACTCTAAAAGAGTTACCTTCTAGAAATACACGTTTAAAAGTCTATGGATGAACTGACATGATTTCTGGGACTTGCTTCAAAGTTATACAATGGAAGAGTATACATTTTGGGAATGAAGTATAAACCTATTAACTGTGGAAGCGTTTGATTTATACACAAATATTCAATACACTTCTTTTACCTTCATATAAGTTTGAAATTTTCCCAGTAAGTTTTTTTTAAAAATACCACTAACTTAAGAAATAGAATGACTCTGTGGAAATAGAATTGAGTCAGTTCAGTTACATTTGGCTTTTTGGGAGTAAATGCATTTAGCCATATGATTTTGAGATAAAAATAATTTCTTTACATTTAATGTAAAATAAAGAAGTTAGAACAGATAATCTGAAATATCCATTCCAGTTTTAAACTGATAATTTTCCTGTTGAGTTGGAAAATGCATACTTTTATAATGCCAAAGAATAAGGACTTAAAGAACTGAAATGAGGATAATTATAATCTTCTCCCAGGCAAAGTTCACTTCCTTAAGCTGGAGATCTAATTAACCGAGAATTCTGTCCACATTTTTCTGTGAAGGTATACTTACTTAAAGAGATTGTCCATCAGGTATCTATAGTTAGGCTGACCACTTTCAGGCATAAAACAGACAGCAAACACAACAATGGCATTTAATCCATCCCCGTAATATCCTGAAAATTAAGTCAAAGATAAAAACACCAGCATGATTTTACTTTTGCAGAGGAAATCTGTACAGCTGACAGATTATAGTGGTTCATGTTCCACAAATTTTTTGATCAAAAAACATGGTTTCGTTTTTAACCTTATAGAGCCTTATAGATCTTTAAATCCCCTCTTCACAAAATGAGAATAAAATCTGAAGAGGAAATAGTGGGCATAAAAACCAGAAACCCATTTAAAGTAACATAATCAGAAAGCCAGTATTATTTTAGTAAATAGACAAAAGAAGTGATATAATCCAAGCAGGCATAATATGAAGACATCTGCAACACTCTTATGCAATTTATGGTTAAAGTGGATGCTTCTGAAAAAATACCTTTACACTCAACAATGCCTAGCATTTTGGAGATTCTAGAATAATGAAAACTACAATAACATCTCTGGCAATTTTAACTGAAGAAAAAGTGTTAAAATGTATATGTTTATTATAATCTCTCGTATCTAGTAACATTGTTTTAACTTTCATTTCCATTGTTAACAAACATGCACTGAAAAGGTTTAAACACTTCAAGTACACTAGCATCTATCTCAATCTCTTAGTCACAAAACACATTGCTATAATTCAATAGCATAAAATGGTCCTAATTATTTCCCCCTAATATAAATAAAGCACTCTTTTTTAAAGATACTAGGTTTAAACCATGAGGCAGGTCTCACAACTTGTTTCCTATGAACTGGCTGAATTAATCCAAGACTGTGAACTTCCTGATCCAGATTATCCTGTTTTCTTCATCTGAATAGAATTAAATTAGGCGGAATAATGTAAATGCAAACATTCAAGTGATTTGCTTTCAGATGAATGAAGACTATAGAAATACAGAGGGGAATGCATTTGGCAGAAAGTAAATTAAGTAGAAAGGACTCTACATAAAAAACAAAACAAAACAAAAAAACCCCGCAATCTGTTTAACCTATGTGGTCCCCTTTCTTGAATTAGGATTCCGTAATAAGAAATGTTCTAGAAATGAGATATCACCTCACACCAGTCAGAATGGCTAAAATAAACAAGTCAGGAAATGACAGATGCTGGCGAGGATGCGGAGAAAGGGGAACCCTCCTACACTGTTGGTGGGAATGCAAGCTGGTGCAGCCACTCTGGAAAACAGCATGGAGGTTCCTCAAAATGTTGAAAATAGAACTGCCCTATGACCCAGCAATTGCACTATTGGGTATTTACCCTAAAGATACAAACGTAGTGATCCAAAGGGGCACGTGCACCCGAATGTTTATAGCAGCAATGTCCACAATAGCCAAACTATGGAAAGAACCTAGATGTCCATCAACAGATGAATGGATCAAGAAGATGTGGTATATATACACAATAGAATACTATGCAGCCATAAAAAGAAATAAAATCTTGCCATTTGCAACAACATGGATGGAACTAGAGCATATCATGCTTAGCAAAATAAGTCAAGCAGAGAAAGAAAACTATCATATGATTTCCCTGATATGAGGAAGTGGTGATGCAACATGGGGGCTTAAGTGGGTAGGAGAAGAATAAATGAAACAAGATGGGATTGGGAGGGAGACAAACCATAAGTGACTCTTAATCTCACAAAACAAACTGAGGGTTGCTGGGGGGAGGGGGTTTGGGAGAAGAGGGTGGGATTATGGACATTGGGGAGGGTATGTGCTTTGGTGAGTGCTGTGAAGTGTGTAAACCTGGTGATTCACAGACCTGTACCCCTGGGGATAAAAATATATGTTTATAAAAAATAAAAAATTAAAAAAAAAAAAAAAGAAAAGAAATGTTCTAGAGGGGCACCGGGGTGGCTCAGTGGGTTAAGCCTCTACCTTCTGCTCAGGTCATGATCCAGGGTCCTGGGATAGAGCCCTGCATTGGGCTCTCTGCTCAGCAAGGAGCCTGCTTCCTCCTCTCTCTCTGCCTGCCTCTCTGCCTACTTGTGATCTCTGTCAAATAAATAAATAAAATCTTTAAAACAAAAACAAAAACAAAAAAGGAAAGAAATGTTCTAGAGAGTGACTTGCATTTTGACTACCATTAACGTTCTGACGCTATTTACAGTGTCTAGGTAAACTTCTATATATGGCACGGTCAGGATGGTTAGAAGTTATAATCATACTCCCATAGCCTTTCCTATTTGACTTGTGATTTAAGAAACGAAGCCTTGTATTTTTGGATATCCTACAAATATGCAAAGCTGGTGCTCCATAAAAATGTGGAATGGACTAGTTCTATACTTTATGGTAAAACTAAATGATTTATTCAGGGTTTTATTGTTTGATTTTTTTTTTTTTGAAGATTTTATTTATTTATTTGCCAGAGAGAGAAAGAGAGCACAAGCAGGGGGAGCAGCAGGCTCCCCACTGAGCAGGGAACCCAATGTGGGGCAAGATCCCAGGACAACTGGATCATGACCTGAGCCAAAGGCAGAAGGCTGACACTTAACCAACTGAATCACCCAGGCATACCTATTCAGGGTTTTAATGTAAAATAAGAGTCATAGTTTAAAATGCCAGGTTTTACTTATATACACAAAAAGACAAGTACAAGAATTTTCAAAGCAGTTTTAATCATAACAGCCCAAATAGGAAACAACTCATAAGTCCATCAAAAGAAAAATGAATAAGCCAACTGTGGTTTATCCATACAATGAAATACTACTTAGTAATGAAAAGGAATGAACAACAGACACAAGCAACAACATGGATAAATGTCAAAAACATGCTGAGCAAAAAAAAAGTCAACAAAAGAGGGTATACTATATGATTCCAGTTAAACGAAATTCTAGAACAGGCAAAAGTAATCATGGGGGCGGACATTAGAATAGTGGTTACTGGAGGGGGGTATTCATTGGGAAGGAGTCTGAGAGAATTTTGGGGAGCAATGAAAATGTTTTACATGTCTAGCTGTAGGTGATATGGTTATATGGGCATCTGTCAAAACTCACTGAATCCTACCTTTCAGATTCGAAGTGAAAAAGTCAGAAAGAAGAAAAACAAACACTGTATGGTATCACTTATACGCAGAATCTAAAAACACCGAACTTAGAAACAGAGACTAAAATGGTGTTTACCAGGGTCTAGGGGGAAAGAAGATATGTTGGTCAAAGGGTACAAACTTACAGTTACGTGATGAGTAAGTTGTAGGGATCTAATGCACAGCGTAACGACTATATACAGTAATACTGTATTATGTAAAGTTGCTAAGAGAATAGATCCTAAATGTTCTCACCACAAAAAAGAAAGGCTAATTATTATGCAATATGTATTGTATCAGATCAACATGTTTTAACCTTAAACTTAACAATATGTCAATTATATCTCATGAAGCTGGGGAAAAACTGCAAATGCTACAAAAAAGATTTATACCATTTCACTATATATAAATTATAAATGCATAAAAAAGGAGAGAAAGCCCCAGTTTCGGGGTTGTCTAGAGGTTAGGTAGAAAACAGTTTTCACTGTATATTCTTATACCTTTTGAATATACTGTGTGCATGTACTAATGATTTTTAAATTTAGTTTTATCCTTTTACTTCAAACCTGTTGTTTCTAAAATGACATGATAAATGTTCACTATATATACATCTTTAACTCAAGATAGAGGAGTTTCTTTAGGCATTTACATTTCTGATATTGCACTAAAAAATATGCTGTTTGATAGCTCTTACCTCCATGGCTGATAACTTTCTTATAGGGTTCAATTGCCTTCATATCAACCCTGTGGTCTTGTTCTCCAATTCGGAACATACGCCAGCGTCGTCCATCTTCTTTTTCCTCTGCTGTTGTGTACTCAGTAATCGAGCCTTTCCTAATAACTTCAGTAGTTTTGGGTTTTGGAAGATCATCTGTCAAAATAAAAGGTTTTTGAATCACAAATTGTTATTTGTACAGTAAAAATCAAATTACATGTTAACCACTTTACTATCTAATTAGATTGTTCAGAGAATATTTCATTATACCTTCCATGGAATTTTAAGTACTACTTCTGTAACAGAGGAAAAGGCTTGTTATTGATAATGAAGCCATTTTATGTTTTTGGAAATTATGGTTAACTTTTTTTGTATTGGCTATTTCAGAAAGCAATTCACAGTGCAATGTATGTGCATAAGTTCAAAAAAGATAATTCATACAGCCATCAGAATCTTAGTACATTGGCCTTACAATGCTGTTCAGATTCTATTTACAACACTATTCTTGGGAGTTACCACTATGGGTTATTTAAAGTAACTGAGAGCAAATTGGTTTTTTGTTCTTGAGCACATAAATTATTCCCCAAACACTGTAATACCAGATAGAAAGTGGTTAACCAGTCAATGATTATTTCTCATTTGATCAGGTTTATTGAGCAGAAATTTACTGATAATATTCTGATGTGTACATGCAAACATCTATTTTAAATTGACATTAGCCAAAGCAGAAGCACCAATGATTAGGTGTAGTTTATAGTTCAAGATTGCACTTTAGCGGATTTTAAATGAAGTAATGATTTTCAAAATTTTAGTATCGTAGTCCTTACCAAAAGATGGGGGGAGGGGAACCTACGGCATGTTAGTTGTTTGTTTCCAAGATAAAGCTGTTAACGGAAAATATCCTTCCAGGAAATGACTACAGCAGCATTAAAGAAAGAAGAGACAAAACACATAGGCAGAAAACTATTTCAGTATCTTTTTAAAATATTGCTTATTACTGGACTGCTTATTGAACCAGTAAAATAGGGAAGAGAAAAGGAACAAAGATACAGTATATCAAGGATCTTACTCTTTACTGCAGATAAGACACATAGGGCTAAAACACTGCTTTCAAGTAAAAATCATTCTAAAGATGGAATATACAAACAACTATATAAAGATACTATACACAGAAATTATCTAATTAAAGAAAACATGCAAAGCAAAACAGATGCCAATTCCTTTGAATTCCAAATAACTAATAATAAGGAATATAAAGTTTGGGGACTAAGAGTATACATTAATTCAAGATGGTTGTTTACATAGTGCAGTACTATCAGACAAACCTAATTAAAAAATCACCCTAAAAAAACTCCCTTCAAAGCTCCCTCTCTGCAAACCCCTAATTACTTTTAGCATATTCCCTATGTTACATGTCTCTTCAAAGCTTTTTTCTTAGCTGATTGACTAAATAAAAGAACATGCCATAATGATCAAGCAGTATTTTGGGAGCAGCATGAAAAAACATAACTTCACAATACTGGGCAATTAAGACAGAAAATAAAGCCACCCTATTAAAAACAGTTTTGAAAGCGATGAGAATATTCAGTGCCAGCAGAATTTCCCATCTTAGTAACAAAATATAGCAGGAACTTTAAAAAAAAAAGTAACTTCATATGTCAACAAAATCCCTTAATCATTGATTTTAGGTTCAAGATAAAGTTTTAAGTTTTCAATTATCCTAATATGAGACTACTATTCAAAAAACATATGTATAGAAAGACAAACATTCATTAATAAAGATCAGATAAAACACTGAAACATTTACCTTCCCACTCAAATTCATTACTGTTTTCTGATGGCGTGTCTAAGCCATCTAAGTCAATCTCCCCACTTTCATCCAAATCATCTGACAGCACAGAGCCATCGCTAGGATCCAGGGTCAGGCTAATATCTGGAGCCATGAGTTTCTTTCTTACTTTATTTCCATTAACTTCTAGCGAGCACGGAATGGGTTAAAAAAAAAAAAGTGAAAAACAGATTAGAAGGAATGTTTACTTGCTCAAGTTGAATAGGAGAAAAAAATTTTAAAAATATTTATTTTTTTAAGGAATCTGGGTGGTTCAGTCGGTTAAGCAGTTGCCTTTGGCTCAGGTCATGATCTCAGGGTGGGTCCTGGGATCCAGCCGTGAATCAGGCTCCCTGCTCAGTGAGGAGTCTGCTTCTCCCCCATTCTCTGTTCCTCTCCCTGCTCATGCGCTCTCTCTCCCTCGCTCTCTCCTTTCACACTCTCTGCCTCTCTCTCAAGTAAATAAATAAAAATCTTAAAAATATATTTATATTTTTGAGAGAGTGAGAGTGTGAGTATGTGAGCAGGGGGAGGGGCAGAGAGAAAGGAAGAATCTTAGGCAGCCCCCCACCACCCTGTACAGAGCCCAACCCATGGTTTGATCTCATGACCTTGAAATCATGACCTGGGCCAAAATCAAGAGTAGGATGCTTAACTGACTGAGCCACCCAGGTGCCCCGATTTAGAGAAAAATTCTAATCACTTCATTCTTGAGAAAAATAACATGAATCAAACATAATTCCAAAGCATTAATTTACAAACCTTGGATTTTGATCGTTATTGCTTCTACATCATGGAAAGACAACACATTCCAGCAAGGATATATCTTTTTAAGTAATAGAGGCAAACATTACAGTCAACTTAACACTAAAAATGATCTCCTCTCAACCTTTTACTATAGAAATTTCCCAAGCCCAAGGGTATGTTTTTGCATGTTAAATTTCCAAAGCATTCAAAAAATGCTTTCTTAAACATTCACTTACTCTTTGGCTCGGTATAATAGAATAAAAAGTGAGTATACTTTTTTTCCTTGACAAAGAATGTGTTAAAAAAAATAGCACAAAATCCACCATTTCATTGAAACTCAAGTGCCAAGTTCTTACCAGGCTGGTTCTCTGGTCCACTTACAGCTAATACATCTGCTTCCATACTATCATCCTCTGGTAAAGGTCTAGAAAATACAGACAAAATTTTTAATTCACAAATTAAAAGAACTTTTTTGTAGTTCAAAGAGCTATTAAAAATATCTCATAGAACCAATTATGTGGAAAACTGAATAAAGTGGTTTCTTAAGCTTCAGTAATTTACAAACGACTTTTAAAGACAAAATTTTCAGACTGTCAGATGATTTACATATTTATGTAAGTAACACATAAAAGTAGATATAACTTCCTTATGTAACTGCTCTTAAGTATAACTACAAAACAAACCTAAAAATTACAAACAACCTAAAAAAAATAGAACTCAAATGCATGAGCTTAATGTGAAATACAATAAATACAATGTGTGGTGAAGGTAAATGGTCCCTCACGTGAGAGGATGGCAACGAGGGCTACAATTCTTCTGAGCTCAGCATTTCTGTATTATTCCTATTATCACCATGTGCTATGTAGTGACTTGGTACTTCCACCAGCTGTCCATATTCCCACTGTTAAGGGACCTTCCTGTGCCCTGAGATGGTCTTCTGACCAAGATGGGATGAAAGCACAATGGTCTGCCTTTGCCCTTTTTCTCTTAACCTAGTGGTACCCATACAAATACAACTACAAATGCAAACGTGTCCAAGTAGCTGGCCGGATAATCTAAAAAACCCTTATTTAGTAAGCTTTCTTTTAAAATAGAAGCAGAAAATTTAACAATTCTTACAGACATCTAAAGAATCCCTTCTCCCAGGAAGCCCTTAGACTCATTTAGAAATACCACATTTAAGCATTCTTTATAACAGCAAACATTTTACATTTAAATGTTGAAAACAAAAATAAAGATTATGGGAAGATCACATATATATTTGGTGGAAAATAAGATACTGGAAAATTCATCTAACTGCTGGAAAGGAATTTCCATTTTCTAGTATCAAATGAACACTTTTTGACACTGGGTTTCTGTAAGAAGCTCAATAGTCACTTAATAAGTGACATCTTAGTAAAGACATTTTGAAGTTTTGTTTTAAATCTGTTTTCATTTGAAAGCATTGCTCACATTGGAAAATCTTCATCTTGCCATTCTTCTTTAAGTTCCACACCTTCCATCCTCAGCTTAGATTCAATATCAACTACAAACTCCTGATAATCCGGAGAGCCAATGCCCTGGGAAAAGAGGAAAATTTGTGACAACATATTTTCCATGTTCCTTTTTATCTGCTAAAAAGGTGCAATAATCTTATAATAATCTTCATTCACATTCCACCCTGGTCATGGAATCAATTTATTGGGTTGCAACTACCATTAAAAAAAAAAAAAAAAAAAAAGAATTAGAATGAAAATCAGGGTATATATATTCTAGTAAAGTAAGTACCATTTGTAGTAAGGGTATTGTGTAGTAAAAATATCTGCTTTCAGTTATATATATGCATGTGTGTCCCAGGTTGTGATTTAAATTTTAAGAATGTAGAAAGAATCTGAGGTGTGGGGGGGTGAGGCACAAGGAACAAAAGTAAATATATTCTTTACTCTGGACCCATAATTAAATTTTCTGTCTTCTGGATAGAAGCTGATCCTAGAAATTGAACATTAGCAAATTGTATTTACATTCATGATTCAGTAAAGCCAAGTGGTATGTGTGCTGCATCTTTTAAAAACTGACGTATAATTAATTTTTTAAAAGATTTTATTTATTTATTTGAGATAGAGAGAGCAAGCACGAGAGGGGAGAGGTCAGAGGTAGAAGCAGAGAGCCTGATGTGAATGGAACTGGATCCTGGGACTCTAGGATCATGACCTGAGCTGAAGGCAGTTTCTTAAACAACTGAGCCACCCAGGTGCCCTATAATTGACATTTTAAAAAATATTATTTATTTATTTGACACAGAGAGAGAGTGAGCACAAGCAGGGGAAAAGGCAGAGAGAGGGAGAAGCATGCTTCCTGGTGAGCAGGGAGCCTGATGTGGGGCTTGATCACAGGACCCTACGATCATGACCTGAGCCAAAGACGAGGCTTAACCCACTGAGCCATCAGGTCTCCCTGTAATTAACACTATTAAACTGAAGCATAATTAATATGTGCACTGTTTTCTATACATCCATTTCTGTAGTTTCAATTCCATCATTCCAGAGTCACTAAAAAAAAGGCTACTCAGTAACTATCCAGTAAATGAATGCTACATTTTGATTTGCTTTGTATCTACACTAAACTTTTCCCATGTAGTTCAGCATGTTTTCAGGCATGGACTTAGTGACTATTTCTGTTCATGCAATTACACATGCTCACCTAGGCCATTCAGTTTTAGTTTCAGTCTGTCCAAGGAGAGGTGTTGGTCCTGACATTCTCACTTGACAAAGTGAAGAATGCAGAGATTGGTTTGGTTGATGGAATAAGACCTGGAAGTTTAAGTATATCATTTAAGAAGTCATAAAGATCAGCGGGTTAATGTCACAAAAACTGTGACAACTTTAGGGGCACAAGAGGTACAAATGAGCTAATATTTAGTTCAGCTGCATTAAAGCAAGTCAATAGATGACTGAAGTTTGTTTTTTTTTTTTTTTAAAGCAGTAGAACATGCATTTCTTAAGAGATAAAAAGTAACACTACAAGTATTAAACAAAGCAAGAAGTGATTGGTCCCAGTGGAAGAAGAAAGAAAGTGAGATGGGGAGAATGACTGATACTTTTCATAGTAAATCCTAACCTATCTGACTTTTAAAACCATGTATATATAATTTTAAAAATACTTTTCAAATAAAACAAATGGTGCCAGCCATTCACTTCAATTAGTTTTGTAAAACAAAGACATGATGCCTCCACACACTGGAGTATTACTCAGCCATAAAAGAGAATGAAATCTTGCCATTTGCAACAACATGGATTGATCTCGAGGCTATAATGCTAAGTGAAAAAAATCTGAAAAAGACAAATACCATATGATTTCACACATATGTGGAATTTAAGAAACAAAACATGAACAAAATAGATAAAAAACAGACTTAACTACATAGAACAAACTGGTGGGGAGGCGGGTAGGAAATGAATGGAAGAGTGAAGGAAGGTTAAGAGTACACTTCTCATCATGAGCATTGAGTAACACACAGAATTGCTGAATCATTACATGGTACACCTGAAACTAATACAAGACTGTTAATTATACTGGAATAAAAAAATTAAAAAATAAAACAAAGATGTGGTCA
The DNA here is from genome assembly GCF_030435805.1 of Mustela lutreola. Lineage (NCBI taxonomy): Eukaryota > Metazoa > Chordata > Mammalia > Carnivora > Mustelidae > Mustela > Mustela lutreola. The sequence goes on from NC_081296.1 coordinate 47,078,468, forward strand.
TGATTTACAATTGCTTTATCTGCTGCCATTACAATGCTCAAAAGATATACAAAGCTATACAGAAAAAGCATTATGCTTAGAACAAAAACAAAATTACACTGATAATTTTCTAAAGTGTTAGATTTTTACATGGTAAACTAAATTTATATCTCTGCCAAGACTGGGAGGCTCTCTTCTCAGTTTGAATTCTTACTTATACTCAAGGAACGGTTTCACACGTTCTCAAAAGGTTTAAATTTTCGAGGACCCACTTTCAAGGACAGAAAAAATGGCCAATGCTCTATTCCTCACCAATATATTTGCTTGGAAAACTCAGTATTTATATATGTGAGTAAGTCATTTTTAATTCTCTGGGAAAACACTGAGTCAGGCAATGTTGAGAAATTACTGGAAAACACACCTAAATTACAGTGATCTTAACTTAATTTACCACATTCTGTTTCTAATACACAGTCTACACCTCAACACAGTCTTCACTGATCACTTCATTGATTGTTCTCTGATGGCAACTTCTGTAGAGAAGAAAATAAATAAAAAAGAGATACCTATCCTACCAATCTCTTATATTCTGGACACAGAACTAGTATAAAGACCCCCAAATTGTGGCCAACAAACCCAAATACTTAATGCTTATTCCCTTAGAAATTAATGCTCATGTGAGACTGAAACACTCTATTACTAAAGCTTTAAAACTGTCTCTTCCAGGGCACCTGGGTGGCTCAGTGGGTTAAAGCCTCTGCCTTTGGCTCAGGTCATGGTCCCAGGGTCCTGGGATCGAGCCCCGCATCGGGCTCTCTGCTCAGCAGGGAGCCTGCTTCCTCCTCTCTCCCTGCCTGCCTCTCTGCCTACTTGTGATCTCTGTCTCTGTCAAATAAATAAATAAAATCTTTAAAAAATAAAAAAAAATACCCCTCCATACACAGAAAAATATTCAGTATCTCAAAATTAAAAGCAGAGATTGAAAGTTGCTATCACTACATTCCCAACACCTCGCATGGTGTCTGGTACATAAGCCTGTAAATGTTAGTTATCTGAATATTTTAAGGTAGGGCACTGGATAGCAGGCTTTGTTTTGCTCTACCCCTTGGGCTTATTTTTCTTATTCAACTACATTATTCAACAGGCTTCCTGTTGTTTTACCCTCAAAAAGTGTAATGAAAATATTTAGGGCAACCCACACACATGTAATTATCAATTTCTGTTGGTAAAATCATTCATTATTTGCAAGAGAAAGTATGTAACTTGTGAAATTCTATAAGACAAGCCATGTCCTTTAGTTCCCCTACCACTTGAATAAGTCTATCACTTGAAAACTCCTTTCAACATAGAAAGCCTGAGTCCTTCAGGTCTCTCAACTGATTTATTAAATTTTTACTTCAAAATCGTATTGAAGCATGTGATTTCAATACACAAAGCACATGGGTATGGATATTTAGTTCAGGGATAATTATTTAAGCTAGTTAAACAGAACCTAGGAGAGATACAGATAGATTCACTCTTGACCATCTCAGCACAGACTGTAAGGCGAAAAATACACTAGGTAGACAAAAAGTTCAAACAATTTAGAGAGTATTGTTCTTGGAAGGGCTTAATCATCAGCAGCTGTAAGAACAGGAAACAAACAAGAAAGGAGCAATATAAGCACAACCACTGAGAAGGAAATCAGGACAATGCTGACTCACAATTAACTGTGGCTGTTTCCCATTTTTTGTTCATAAATCTGGTCAATTAGAATGGGGAAATAACACTTTAAGATGCCATTTGTTAAAATAACCTAATGCAACAGGAATTACTTGATTTCTCAACATACTTGTGTTTCTGAGACCACATGATTATTTACACCAATTCAGATAAATTCAGAACACTTGCTGATCCCTCAGTGAAGTTAATAATCAAGAAAAACGGAGTACCTACTAACACAATTGTGTCAGTAGGGAGATGTGGTGGTAAATTCAACCAAGGGAAATGTGGTGGTAAATTCAACCAAGACGAAGAAGAGGATTGCCCTATGCAACTCAGCAATATAAGCAAAAATTAAATATTAAAATCATATTTACAACTGTCTAAATTATAAATTGTAATCTTACATGCAACTTTACTATTATGTTGTTTAATCCTGCTGCTGGAATAGGTGCTGATAACCACCATCTATGCTGAAATCACTTACTAATGGCAGAAGCAAATGCCCAGGCAAGTCTTTCACTTCTCCATTTAAACAAAAGGGCTTCATTGTAAATATTTATGTTCTCTTTTCTCTATGAGGCTGGCAACACTGGTAGTGCTGTAGGAAAATACTTTAGGCCAGTCTATATGTTTGCAAAGATCACCAAACACGTCCAGAAAAATCTTAAACACTTGTCACTGTTTCCTTGAGAGCAGGGTCATGTAGGTTTTTAAGAATGAAATGACACAGGGCGCCTGGGTGGCTCAGTGGGTTAAAGCCTCTGCCTTCGGCTCAGGTCATGATCTCAGGGTCCTGGGATGGAGCCCCGTATCGGGCTCTCTGCCAACAGGGAGCCTGCTTCCTCCTCTCTCTCTCTCTGCCTGCCTCTCTGCCTGCTTGTGATCTCTGTCAAATAAATAAAAATCTTTAAAAAAAGAATGAAATGACACAATGTGATGTCACCTTACGTCTGTTAGAATGACCATTCTTGAATAGACAAGGAAGAGCAAATGATAGAGAAAAAGGAGCCCCTGTGAACTGTTGACAAGAATGTAAATTGGTAAAGCCACTACAGAAAACAGTATGGAGGTTCCTCAAAAAGTTAAAAATAGAAATACCATATGATCCAGCAATTCCACTTCTGGGTATTTATCTAAAGGAAAAGAAATTACTATCTCAAAAAGATATATGCAGCCCCATATTCACTGCAGCATTATTTACAATAGCCAAGATATGGAGGCAACCTGTTTCTACTGATAAACGAATGGATAAAGAAATCGTGGTATATACACACAACGGAATATTGTTTAGCCATAAAAAGAATGAAATCTTGCCAGATGGGACAACATGGATATAGATCTTGAGGGCAGACAGACAGATCTTAAGTCAGACAGAGAAAGACAAATATTATATGGTCTCACTTATATGTGGAATCTTAAAACACAGACACATGCACACACCGAGTTCAAAGATGCAGAAAACAGAGGGGATGGGGCTGGACGAATGGGTGAAGGGGGTCAAAAGGGACAAACTACCAGCTATAAAATAAATTCTAAGGATGTAATGTATAGCACGGTGATTATAGCTAATACTGTGTTACATATCTGAAAGATGCTAAGAAAATAATTCTTAAAAGTTTTCATCACAAAAAAATTTTAATGTGCGCCAATGAGTGTTAAATACATTCACTGTGGTGATCATTTCCCAATATATAAAAATATCGAATCATTGTTTGTATGTACACCTGAAACCAATATAATGTTATATGCCAGTTGTACCTCAATTTAAAAAAAGAACAAAATGAGATAATCTACCTGAAATGTTAACACAAAAAATACGAGAAAAATTACAATGCTGCTGACTTTTCTCAAAATTGTGAAAATAGGGACGCCTGGGTGGCTCAGTTGGTTGGACGACTGCCTTCGGCTCAGGTCATGATCCTGGAGTCCCGGGATCGAGTCCCGCATCGGACTCCCAGCTCCATGGGGAGTCTGCTTCTCTCTCTCACCTTCTCCTCGTTCAAGCTCTCTCTCTCACTGTCTCTCTCTCAAGTAAATAAATAAAATCTTTAAAAAAAAATTGTGAAAATAAAGCAAAGGATAATTATGCCACCTACAAACAGTACTTTTATGATCAGTATGCAGAACATACTGGAGAAGCTCTAAGACCTTTAAGAAGATTGAAGTCTAATATTGATCTCTGACACTTTATTGTAGTTATATATTATTTGTTGTATAAAATTGTAATTGTAGAATACTACTATCATCATACTGTACTAGTATTCTGCTTTATACAATATAAGCTTAAGATAATTTTCAATCCACTGTCAGCCGTGGTTAATATTTCAGTCCTGGCTATATATACTTCCTTTTTTAGATGCCCTCCTCCATCACTGCTCCTACAGGCTTTGCTGCTGAGGCCATGAATGGAATCACTTTCCTTTTCACATTTACTAACTACTTGCACATTCATCATTCCTATATGTTCTAATCAACAAAACATCAAAAACAATGTTTTTCCAATAAAAACACTGGTGTTATTATCCCGGTTTTACATATGAGGCAAATGACATCACTTCTTGGTTCCCAGATTAAATGTAGACTGTTTCTAATATAGCACACTGTTTCCAGTTCACTGGGAACTTTATACAGAGTAAGCCTGTAATGCCAGATTTGGTTATCTTTAACTTCAAAGGTCCTCTAACACTTAAAGGACACAAAGGTACTGACTTATGATCTAGTTCAAGATTCGTGTTTGCAGAAGTGGACCGGTCATACTTCCTGTATAAGCCCAACAATGTTAGGCTGCAATAGAAGAGATTATGAAGAACGAGAATAGTTTAGAAGAAATGTAAAATGACAAGAACTAAGCAAAAGATGTGAGAGTTCATCAAGTAGATAGTATAGGAGGTAACTAAATTGGGTAATTTCAGTTATCAACGTTATTTACAAGTTGCAGAAATTCTTATAAAATTTTAGAAAAAGAGTATGTTTCATTGAAAAGGTTAAGAAACTAGGCATGAAGAGAAATAGAGATCTAATCAAAAGGTGAGGCTGGAAAAAAAGCAACTCTAAAATGCAATCACACACTTCATTCAATTAACTTTAAGGAAGGCACTATGACTGCCGGGATGAACACGACAAAAGCCGTGCTCTCAAAGGGCTCCCGCAACAGGCAGACAAGGGAAGTTTCAAAGCAACGTTGTAGACGCGAATAAAGTTAACAGGAGCTGATCTAGTACATCTCCATCTGCATCAGATACACCCCAAACACCCCAAACCATTAAGTAAAAAGTTATGTCTGAATCCACGCGGGAACTCGGCTTTTAAACGTAGGAAAAGTCTACTAAAGCCTTCATTACAAATGTCGCTTCCGTGTCTATTCCCCGAGGGTACAGGGCACATCAGACGTCCGAGTTTCTTTGTTCTGTACCAGAACGGACGCTGGTTTTACGTTCGCGACCAAAGTGGCCGGTCACCGCACCCAGACCAGGGTGTGTGCAGCGGGGCCGAGAGGGGGGCAAGTTCCATCCCGAGCACAACAGCACAAACGGAAAAGGGGTGGCCGGGGGGCGGACAAGGATAGCAAAGGCAAACAGGAGCCGAGCCAAGGGCGGGGGCCTAAACTGGGCGGGGATCCGGGAAGCGCCTCGCGAGCAGGTTCCCGGGCGCCCCCTACGTCGGATAACCCTCTGAGCGTCCTCTCTCAGGCTGTCCGAGGGGCACTCACCCCTCCGACGTCCACCCCAGGCCTGCTCTCAGCCCAGACCCGCCGTGCCCAGCCTTCCCCGGCCGCACTCACCCCGCAGGAAGCCTTGGCTCCCTCGTCTTCTTCGCCCCTCCAGGCCGGCGACGTGGGACTGACGGCCAGGGCGTAGGAGATAGCGCCGAGAGGAGCCCGCTCCCCTCGGACAGCAGCGGCGACCCGGGCCCAGTCCCCAGTCTACAGCTGCTGCGGCAGCAGCTGACCCGGATGCAGAGTGCGGCCCCGACGGAAGTGACAGTATCCCGGCCTTCTTCAGGCGCGGCGGCCCGCGGAGATGGAGGCGTGGCTTCTCCGAGCCGCCTAGCCTCTGCCCCGCCCCCTTGACCGTCGCGGACTGGCGTCCGCGCACGCGCCTGAGTGCAAGCCCGCATCCCACCTGGGTACCTTGGTACCTGGGTATCTCTCTACTTTGGTTCTTGGCCCGTGAGACTCAGAGATATTTTTACATTATTAATGTTGGCTTTCGTGATCATTAAAACAATTTTATAGGATAAAATGGGTGAAGATACGGGAGGGGAAAATATCCGAAGCCTCATTTTGGGAAACTAAACCTCAGAAGAATCCTTAGAATTTTGTAAAATTCTCGAGGGTGAATACAACAGTGCTGCCCAGATTATATGTAGGGAGCCGATCAGATTAATTTTTTGAATTACCAGTTAGTTGTGGTCCATGCTCTGGTAAGATAAGATAAAAATGTTAGAAACATTTTATCATTAGAGTCAACAGCTATATATTACCTGTAAAGTTACTTACTCTCAACTTCTGTTCCTGCCTGGCCTTGGACTGGTAACTGAAGGACCCAGCTCTGTGCATCGTACTTGGAGTAACAATGCTGCTCCCCAGCTTTAAGGAACTAAGATTAGTTTGGAGGACATAATAATCCCTCTCGGAATTCTTAGGAATTCTTATCCACTAATACCGACAAAGGCAGCAGTCAACTCTGCGCAATGCATTTGAGAATGGGGGGGGTGCTTGAGGGGGAACTGAAAGCTCAAAAATTTAAATCATTGACCGGAAACGCAGCTCCCGGGTTTACACCGTTTTGGCAACATTGACTAAAGTTGGCAGGGGGCTAAACTGTCTGTCTCCTCTCTAAAAACAGGTAAAGATGATATCTATTTCCTAGGATTTTTGTGAGATAAAGCGCTATCTACTAGAACTGTGCTTGACACATTGTAATCATGTATGTTTGATATTATTTTCCACCTGTTCTAGCAGTTTTGTTAAATAGCTGGCTTAGAAAACAAAACTGATAAACAGAGCTTTAGCTAAGCAACTTCTTGGATCATGCATATGTAAGCGATTTCATCTTCACTTACAGAATTTTCGTATTTCCATATTTTGCTTGTTTCTGTCCTGCAATGAGGAGCATTCCTCACAAGGTGGCAGCAAATCATTTGAAATCATACATAGTTGTTTTTGTTTTTGTTTTTGTTTTCTTGCCATCTTTAGTTTCTTTTTCATCTCAGAAATTTTATTGTTTAGTAAGTTTGGTCAGTGTTTGCTTTGGTTATGAATAATCCATTCTAGATTTGTCTTTTTATCCCCATCTCGTGAATTACGCGTATTTATTGTTGAAACATTTGAAACTATAGATGAGGCAAAAAAGATAGTAACTACTAATATGTTTGTGTATATCCTTTCAGATTTTTGTATACATGTAACAATATAAATAACATATGTTTTTATAAAAATGAAAATAATGTACCTAAAAGTTTATAATCTTTATGAAAATAATGTACCTAAAAGTTTATAATGTTTTTTTTCTTTTTTCTTTTTTTTTTCATTTAAAAATATATTGTCGGGGTGCCTGGGTGGCTCAGTTAAACCTATCACTCTTGATTTCAACTCGGGTCTAATCTCAGGGTCATGAATTCAAGTACTTGGGCTCCATGCTGTGTGTGGAGCCTACTTAAAATATAATAAAATAAAAAATAAAAAATATATATATATCCTGAACTCCTTTTCAGGTCAGTAAAAATATATCTTGAACTCCTCAACACCATCATTTTTATTATGGATAATTTATGTATTAACAATTTCTTATTGAACATTTAGGTTGCTCCATTTTTTAATAGTTAAAAACCATACTTACAAACCAAAAAGTCAGAAACCTAAGACTGATTTTTCAAAAAACAGTTTGAAAGTAGTTATATTTTCAAATAAGATGCTCCATATATTTTCTTTCAGCTTTTAGGTGAAATACCTGTAAGCAATGGATGCATTTGATAGCCTGAAAAAAGTAAAATAAAAAAAAAATAGGGCACCTGGGTGACTCAGTTGTTTAGGCAACTGCCTTTGGCTCGGGTCATGATTTCCGAGTTTCGGGATTGAATCCCACTTCGGACTCCCAGCTCCACAGGGAGTCTGCTTCTCCCTCTGACCTTCTCCCCCTCATGCTCTCTTTCACTGTCTTGCTCTCATATAAATAAATAAAATCTTTAAAAAAATATTTTTAAGGGGCACCTGGGTGGCTCAGTTGGTTAAGCAACTGCCTTCGGCTCAGGTCATGATCCTGGAGTCCCAGGATCAAGTCCCACACCAGGCTCCCTGCTTGGTGGGGAGTCTGCTTCTCCCTCTGGCCTCTGCCCTTTCATGGTCTCTCTCAAATAAATTAATAAATTAATAAAATCTTTAAAAAAAATTTTTTAAAAAGGTTAATAAAAAAAGTTTTCCCTGTGTTTACAGATTTTTTGGACACTCTTCGGTGTATTTTTACAATCACTTGTTTTCTTCTGTGTGACTCCTTGAATAGACATACATTCAGAATCTTAAAAGTTGGAAAAGAATTCAGAAGAAAAAATGTGCCTTTAGAACATACCATCTATAAAGTGATACATTTGCTCAGAACCACCATCAACCTCTTCCTTGTGGTTTTGGGCTTTAGCGTTATGTTTAAATAGTCCCTCCTCAACCTAAAATTAGACAAGTAGTTATAGTTGCTTAGATTTTATTTAAGTTTTTTTAAATTTAAGATTTTATTTATTTATTTGGTATAGAGAGACATTGTGAGAGAGGGAACACAAGCAGGAGAGGGAGGGAGAGGCAGAAGCAGGCCTCCCGCTGAACAGGGAGCCCAGGATTCCTGGGATCATGACTTGAGCCAAAGGCAGACGCTTAAAGACCGAGCCACCCAGGTGCCCCTATAGTTTCATTTTTTCAAAAACCAGTAACATTAAATTCAATCGGAATTTTGTCTGTCTGCTTATGATATGAGGTAGGGAATCTGATTTTGCCAAAATGACAAATGAGTTTGCCTAACATCATTCATGGAATAATCCAGTAATTCCTAAACTTGAGGAGGACTCAATCAAATGAAAGTTTGCTTTCAAAGAGGTCATCTCAGGTGGCCGATGTTATTCAAGTATCCATTCACGAACATTTTGACAAACATTTGTATTCCTTCACAAACCATCAGTGAACAAACTTGCAATGAACATATTATGAGTCCCATTATTGGGCCCCAAGGGTACAGATAATAAAGACAGAGTGTCTGTTTGCAAAGGACTCTCAGACTAGGTCAGGAGAAGGGCAAAGAAACATGGCAAAACCCTTTGGTGGACTGAGGCGACATTTGAATTTCCAAAGTTCAGCTAAATAGAAGGGAGCTAAACAGCCGGCAGGGGGCCCGGGGGAAGTGGGGCCTGTCAAGGAAGACTTTCTGAAGGTTATCTCTGGCTTAGTAATACAAGGAAGATCTTCCAGCCAGAGGGAATGGCGTATGCAATTGCACAGAGGCTTCTAGGAACTGCCCCTTCTTCTCCAATGACTGGAGCCCCAGCAGTGGGAGGATAAATGGGTGTGAATGGCCAGTATCAAAAATAAACTGACCACACGAAAGGGGGACATATTTTTTTAACACTAAGAATTTATTCAGAGCCAATATAATGAACAACATGGAAAAGCAATCACTTATTTGTTTATAACTGCTTCAAAAGAAGAGATTGAAAGATGTCCCTCATAATAATGGCATTATTAGGACAAGTTCTGAGAGAACCACTTTGAAGGAGGCAACACTCACACATACTTTGGTATGTGTGTTAAAATCATTCACATTACTTTGCCATACTTCATACATCAAAACAAAAGCACTCAGCCAAAACAGACTTAGAGAGTGCTGAGTCTATCTGCTTCTCACCCCCACTACAACGTTGGATCGGAGAGGTAGGGTGAGAGATGATGAAGAAGACATTTCAGACAACACTAAGAAAATGCTTGTGTAAATTCAAATTTTAGAAGGCAGAATGTACATTAAACAAAACTTTTGAATAATGCTGCACTCCCCACTGTATAATTTTATAGACAGATTGTTATTCTTGCTTATGAGCATATAAATTCAGTGTTGTTTGGCAGCTTGCTCATAATTTTTGAAAAAAATGTGAAGTATCCTTTTTACATGGACTGAAGATGTCTTTGCTGGTTGAGCTTGAGGGTAAAACTGGATACAATTATATATTCATTTAATTATTCATAACTCGAGTCTGAAATGCATGTATATATATTTTTCACTTATTCACTTTTTAAAATTTGAAACTAAACCCAGCAGCAGTTTTATCTTTGGCTTGGTGACAAGTTTCTTTTCGACAATGAACCAGTAAAAGAAATTATTCCAGAGAGAATTTGTGCTTCATTTCAGAAAATCAAATTGGATTGCAGACATATATTACACATCACTGTTGCAAGATGCTTCCACATTTCACAGAGCACATAGAGGGAAACAGCAGCACACATTTTTAAGAAATATTTCCACATGCAGAATTAGATTATGGCCATTCAAGAGGAAAACTAGGCTAATTTGCCAGAGAATTTTTGTCCATGGGACTTTAAGTATTCGCCTCATTCAGGGAAATAGGTTATGGGTAGAAGTCATGTGAGAGCAAGAGCTCAGATCTGGAGTGAGCCATGTTTGTTGAAGATGAGAGAGGATGTACATTTTATTCAACATAAGTTAGAAGAGTCTAGACCTATCTTAGATTACTCATTAAAACTAATAATGTGAACAAATCTTAGAGTCCATATTCAAGTCTTCTGTGAAGCTGTTTCTGCAATGTCGTAAAAGGAATAACAAATATGAGTTTAAAGGTATCTGAGGGTATATACTTTGTCATATAAAAAGCCAAAATTTGGCCATATCAATGCAACAATAAATTGGAGATCATGGCTGACATTTCGAAAGAAGATGGCAGAGACCCATCTACACTGAATAGGGGTCATTACAAAAAAACCCAAAAAACAAAAAACAAAACTGCTCCCCTTCTTAATTAATGCTCTTGCAAAAGTACTTGAGACATAGTATCCCATGCTTGGTTTATTACTAAAATAGAGATAATTTTGAAGGGGAAAGTAGATTTCACTCTTCTTTCTCTCAGTATGACATCTATATTTAGAAACATACAAATAAGTGATAGCCTCCAATTAGAAAAAAGCAGTTTGATTGACTACTGATGATGATGATGATGATGATGATTTTTACCAGAGATAATGCTTCTGAAATTCTTCCTGAGCTGGGTAAATAAAAGTGAGAATTTACTAACCAAGGTGAACTATTCTGTAGTCAGTTATAACACCTGCAACCAGATTAATACAAAATTAGATAATAAAACTGTCATTCACCAAAGCAGTTACCATTTCTTCTGCATTTTTAAAGTCAAAATACAATCTTTTGTTTCAAGGAAATAGGTGTATTTCAGGGACACTGGGAGGCTCAGTCGGTTAAGTATCTGCCTTCAGCTCAGGTCATGATTCCAGGGTCCTGGGATTGAGTCCCACCTCAGGCTCCCTGCTCAGTGGGGAACTTGCTTCTCCCTCGGTCTGCCACTCCTCCTGTTCATGCTCTCCCTCCCTCTCTCTCTGACAAATAAATAAATAAATCTTAAAACAAAAAACAAAAAACAAAAAACCAGGGCGTCTGGGTGGCTCAGTGGGTTAAATCCTCTGCCTTCGGCTCAGGTCATGATCTCAGGGTCCTGGGATCAAGCCCAGCATCGGGCTCTCTGCTCAGCAGGGAGCCTGCTTCCCCCTCTCTCTCTCTGCCTGCCTCTCTGCCTGCTTGTGATCTCTATCTGTCAAATAAATAAATAAAATCTTTTAAAACAAAAACAAAAACAAAACAGGTGTATTTCAAAATATACAAACAATCGTTGGGTCACTGGGAAACTGCATTCTAATTAACAAAGCCAAGTGCTAGCATGGTTCTGTATGAGGCATTTTTATTTAACAAATGCTAACAATGCTCTCTGTATGCACTTTAATTTAATACAAATATAAAAATTAAAAGGTGATGTCATCTAATTCGCTATGGCAATAGGCTAAATGTTCTACAAATGTATTTCCAAAAATATTTTACTTCCTAAAAGTAACTACCACAAGTGAGACAATCTAGATCATTATTGATATTTTAAAATGGCACGGGTAAAAATGCAGTTAAAATGTACTAACCCAATTCTTTTTTTTTTTTTTTTTAAGATTTTATTTATTTGACAGACAGAGATCACAAGCAGGCAGAGAGGCAGGCAAAGATGGGGAGGGGGGGAAGTAGGCTCCCCGCTGAGCAGAGAGCCTGATGCGGGGCTTGATCCCAGGACCCTGAGATCATGACCTGAGCTAAAGGCGGGGGCTCAACCCACTGAGCCATCCAGGTGCCCCCCCCCCCAGTTCTTTTTAATGAATGGCTGTACCACTGAGGAGAAAATATTAATACTGTAACATTATTTTTCATTTACATGGCTCCCTAATGATGCTTAAAGACAAACACTTTTTTCCCCTATATAATTGCTAAAGCACCAAATTATAGTTACTGAGAAAAAGGAGGACACTTTCCACTTTCAGGTATTTATGGAATGGGGAGACATGAAATGACAGAAGTTTGCCATGAATTATCATCTTTATAAGGTCCTTAATCTCTAAAATTCTAGATTTTTTTTTGCTTTTGGAGTACTAACTCTTCAGCAGGTCACCCATTAATATGAGGGACTTTCCATATATATATAAATGTAAGATGCTATTCTATCTGACAAACACTATTTTAAAATTTGTACCTGGTATGCTTTGTGTGTAGTTTGGAATAGGAGAGAGTATGGAGCGAATCTGAATTAGTAAGATGACTAATGCCTGAAATTACATTATTAGTCTTTCCTTAATTAGCTTACAACACTGATTCACGTTAAAATGCAATTATTTAAAAAAAAAAATTTTTTTTTAAAAGCAATTATTTTTCAGAGAGCGTTTAACACATAAACTTTACACTACAAGGGAAGGCCAGGGACTAGGCTAGGATTAGGAGCGGCCATCTAGTCTTTAGCCGGCTACAGTCTCTGTGACCTTGGGCAAGTTCCCTATCTTCCTCAGATCTTCAATTTCCTTGTCACTAATTCATATGGTACACCAAAGACTCATTTGACCGTGGTTGGAGCATTTTGCCAAAAGCTGGGTTTATCCTCTCCTTACATTTTAGAAATTCACTCAAATGTCACCTGGATGTTTAAGTACAAATACAGGAAAATGACACATCTTTCGTATTATTGTCTTGCCTTAAAAAAAAATGACATAAAAACCTCCAATCCAAATGCATACATCAAATCCATGCCAGGTGATAGGAAAGATACTTTAAAGAATCGGAATGTTTACCAGGGAAATGGGTATTTATAATTTGCAGGTTTGCAAAATACAATAGATAGCACCCTGAACTCAGGAGTTCGGAGTCAGCAAATTTCCTTTACAATTCCAACCCGACCATTGAGGATTCCCTGCCACACCTTGTAGGCTCTGTGTTTTTTCTAAGACTGGGAGAGACAAGGGCAGATGAAGAAAGAGATGAGTCTCGGGGAGTCTCAGGCATTGCCCTGAGGTGATCATTTTTGTTTAAGGAGCATTCTGAAAATGAGGAGTTCCTTCAGTTTAGTTTATGAGACTGTCTCCTCCTAATAGTTTCTGCTTCAGTTCTTACCTGATGTGGAGGGACAGACATCCGCGGTCTTGAAGTTATCTGGAGACAACTTGAAGCTTGTTCCTCTTTTTCATTGTAATAATTCTTTTTGGGTTTTGACTGTTAAAAAAGACCTTCTCTAGCAAGCCAATTTCTTGACACAGCTATATATTTTTTAAAAGTATTAGTAGAAACGGATATGTTTTTAGGTTCTTATAGCTAGAGTATGCTTTCCAAAGGTGTCCCAGGGGCCTTGGAAATAAGGGATCTTTTTGTTAAATTAATACATCTATCAAAAAATAATCTTCTCATTTCAATTTATTTCAGAACAAAAAGTCACAGGTTGTGGTCTTCACTGCCCATTGTCCCCCACGTCCTCGTAAATTGATTTGGTGTTTAATTTTTGATCTAGGAAAGAATAATTCATTTTTATCTTCATTTAATTTTAATAGCCAAGGAGGAGTCTATAGAGATTGAATAAATTTAATCCTTCTGCAATTAGTGTCAAATTAATTCATTCTGGATGTGGATAACTAAAGAAATACAGACCCTCCCACACACTGTCAGAAACCTTTATCAGGTTTAATGTTTCATGTAAATGATCCTACTTGAAAGGAAGCTTGTCTTGTTTCTCTCTCCTCCCTTTCTGTCCTTGTTAATTGTTTTTAAACCTAAACTGTCTCTTGGCTTCTTTGAGGACGGTAGCCTTCATTGAATCCACTACGCGATCCTACAAAGATAACATTCTGCCCCCTACCTGGTTCCTTTGGGTGGAGAAATTTAATTTTCCCCTCAATACATTTTACAACATAACTTCTGTGGGATTGCTCCAGGGAGGATGGTCTGGTCAGACCTCACGAGACTGATCTGGATATGTTTTGCGTGCAGCAGGCGGATGGGATTATTTTAAGTAACCCCTGGTTTCACGCAACAAGATCCATCCGGATCATTCCAGATTTGTCACCCAGAGGCGCTTTTTCTGAGCAGCAATGTTAACCCATCTATGGGGAAGCACAGATATAGGAAGCTACCAACCAGGTCAGCAACCAAACTTCTAAAATATCCTTCCTTCTTTCTTGCCTTTAAAATCAACGTATGAGGTTGTATGATTGACATCTATGCAGGTTTTATAATTAGCCATCTTACTGCATGAAGAATAGAACAGTCTAATATAATTCTCTTAATTTCTAGTATAGCTATAAAAGCATACAGGCTATTACTAAACATGACTCATCAAGATTTTTTTAAAAAGATTATTTAGTTACCTCTTGTCAAGTCACTACTTAATGTTACTGTCTATATTTGCTGTGATAAGCATTAAAATCTGTATATTGGTTGATAAATCATTGTTTAGGAGTGTCTAAAGGGTTCAGTAAATTGTACGAAATTGCCGTAGTGTAATAAATGGTTATTTGATAATGAATGAAATTGTTTAAAAATACTGTTAAAGTGTCAAGTTTAAACATATAGATCATCATTCAAAAGGAAGGCAAACATGGAAACCACAGTGACATCATAAATATACTGCAATAAACACATTTATTTATATCGGGCAAGTTGTAGGTACTTTGTATAAATGTGTACAAATTGATATATGAAGTTAATTTCAATCTGTAAAAGTAATTGCATTGGTTTAACTTATTTAACTCTCCTTACAATAATATTTATTGCAGAAAAAGAAGGTAAAGAAATAAATGATGATAAATAGATAAAATACATAGGAAATGGGAATTGTTTTACAATTTAATTACACTGTCACATAAAATTATCACACAAATACACCAAACCGACAGCAGAAATACATTAAAACTCTATTATCCAATGCAGAGAACAGTTTTTGTTGGTCTTCATTTCATTCGCACATTTAAAATAATTTTTATTTCTTTCTACTAGCACAAAACGTGAAATTTCATGTCAAAGCAAAAAGAGTAAGTCAGGCACAAAAGTTTTCTAAAAAAAAAATGTTCTGTTTTGTACGGTATTGTGAAGAGTGACATAAAATCTAAGAAAAGGGCAGCAAAAGCATTCTCAGTCCCCCATGATAGGTATATTGAAGAAACAAACTCAGGGGCTTAATAGAAAATGAAATTAATTGGTTTGTTTTTAAAGATTTTATTTTTTGATTTTTTAAAGTAGGCTCTATCCCCACCATGGGGCTCAAGCCCACGACCCCAAGATCAAGAGTCATATGCCCTACCAACTGAGCCAATGAGGCACCCCTGAATGTAGTTGATTAGTGAGACTTGGGTAGAAGTCTAAGATGTGCACATAACTTAGTAGGGGTACATCTTTAATGGCAGAACACTACATTCTGGGCTAAATAAACATATGTGGCAAAGATTCATTGGTTTTAAAAAAACAACTCAAACATTTATTCCCTAATATTTACTAGGCATATGCTAGATGTGGGGCGAGTTACTTTGGCTCTGTCCCAGAAAAGCTGACCATCTTATAGGTGAGGTGAGACATGTTCATAAGAAACAAGGCATTTATGTCAGGCTTGGTTACTTATTTGTTGATCTGCATATCAGGTTATTTTGCTCTAAGTTTCTCAGCCATGAATTGGGACCAGAGTATAGCATCACAAAACTTTACCATAAAATTCTTAAAACTTGGTGTCAATTCCTGTCTTTGATGTCTAATCCTAAAAATTCTGCAACACATTTAATATCTACTCTTGTAACATATTTAGGCTACCAGGGCAATAATAATTTTATTTATTCTATGGAAATACAAAATTTATAATGAAGAGTACACAATTCAGTTTGGGAAAGTGAACATGATAATTAAACTGAACTAGTTAAAGGGAATAATTCATTGAAGGAATGAGTGGGAATTGAAAAGAATTATGAGAGTGAAAGCTTGAAGGTTTAATGCAATTAATGATAGAAAGTGATTCAAAAGCATATCATGCAATTTCTTTATGAGGGTCAAATATTTAACCATAGATAATAAACTAACTTTTTCGATGATATTTAGTTTTTATGAAACAAAGTCATATTTCTTTTTCCTCTCTCATTTTTTCTCAACATCCATTCAAATAGAAGGCAAATGTATGGGTCTTTCAATCTGGGGTTTAAATTAGACACTGTAAACACAATGCTTGGATCATAACAAATTGGATTTATTCTTCTAATTTGTTATAAAATGCCAAATGGGACAGCATAACTGATGAATGAAAAACCAGAAGAAAGTTTTCATGGACTAATTGACCAGACTAATTGACCAGCCTTCAGATAAAGACTTATCTGAAATTAATTATGCTGTTCTCTAAATTAAAAAAAAAACCTCTGATAAATTTCTAATCACTGGTATTTGAAGCATCTCCAGTACTATAGGTCTTACTGAGTCATTTCACAGTTCTGCCTGCTGATATGCATATATGTATATATTTTCATTTTATATATATTTATGTATAGATTCTGTTCCATGTATATTTCCAATGGGCATATTTTTTCCTTAAGCAAAACAAGCAGAGGGAATGATGGAAATACAGTCGCACCAGCATTCAAATTGTTTAGAAATTTTAAATTGATAAAATAAGAATAGCCCATTTTTAGTATGTTACTTCCATTCTTATTGCTGTTAAAAGATTATTTTTAGTAAGTCAAATCTAATGATAAGAAAAATGTAACCATAATTCTTAGCAGAGAGAGCAGTATCTGATTTTTCTTAATGGCATGATTTATGGTAATTCAAGGGTATTCTAAATCTCAAGGGTTTCTAGGCTCATTTTGACTTCAACTGGTGAATTCATTTATAGAAGAAAAGAAGTAGACACTGAAATAGGTAAAATACAATAATAAAAGTAATTCAAACATGACAATGGAAAATGGAGATGTTTAAAAAGAAAATTTAAAGTATCAGATATTGATGAGAGTAGACTCATAAAATGTTATTCCTAGAATGGTTTTCATCTTCCCATAAATTAAATAAATTGACTCACTTCTGAATGTTAGAGTCTTCAAAATGATATGTATATACTGAAAATATAATCTTTTTTATTGGCTATTGCTATAGAAAGGGTCATAAGTAATGTGTGCCATTAGTAGAATTTAGAAGACATCGTTTATTACACTTCAGAATGGCCTGTTATATACAATCGTTATTTAAGAAAATATTGAACATGGGAAGTAGTTAATTTTTAACATATTGGAAATATTGTTAATTTTAAATTCAAATTTCTTATTCTCAAAGGGAACAGTGTATAATCATTTAAAAAAATTATACCCCTGTCTTAAATTTAAAGATGAAACCCAAGACAACCAACATAGCAGAAGGGAAATGCCTGCCTCTCTCTGAACATGTAAGGTGCCACATGTTCAAATAGAACTCTTTTGCTTTTATTTTCTTTCTTTTTTAAAATTTTATTTATTTATTTATTTATTTGTTTGTTTGACAGACAGAGATCACAATTAGGCAGAGAGGGAGACAGAGAGGGGGGGGGGGAAGCAGGCTCCCTGCCGAGCAGGGAGCCTGATGCGGGGCTCAATCCCAGGACCCTGGGATCATGACCTGCGCCGAAGGCAGACGCTTTAACCCACTGAGCCACCAGGTGCTCCGTGCTTTTATTTTCTTAAAAAATAGCTTTTTTTTTTTTTTAAAGTAGTCTCTACACCCAGCGTAGGGGCTCAAACTTACAACCCCAAGATCAAGGGTCACATGTTCTATCAAGAAACAGCCAGGCTCCCCTGCTTTCATTTCTAATAACCTGTTAGCTTTGATGTTTTTGCTAAGACTAGTACTATTGTTCCTTTCTGCTCCAACCTGACACCAATCTCATTTGACATGCTTTCCTCCACAGTGTCACTTGGGCACCTGGAGAAGTTTTGTGTGCTTGAGTGTGAAATGTTAAGAAGAGAACAAGGTAAATAGTCCTCCTTTTCCCTAAGATTAGAGACGAACTTTAGAATAGTCCACTCTCTCTCTTTATACAGAAATTACATTCAAGTCAGGGCAAATAAGATAGGAAGTTACCAGTTATGTCTGCATGTACATCAGTAGGAGTATGAACATGGGAAAGCTACACGGGCCTTCCTAAGACTTGACCTGTCACAGATACCGGTGTATGTCTATAGGCAGAAAGAGACCTCTCTGAGTTATGGAACGTAGAGGTAACATCGCTCAGGGTCCTGTATTTGGAGTAGTTCTGAACTCTTTCTGGGTTTAAGCAGCTGTTGTTACATGGCACCAGGGAGAGTAGAGGAGGGAGGAATGCTACCACGTGGTGCTAAAAACATATTGGAAGCCCTGGTGTACATTTGCATAAATATGCTCTCTGGGTTTGGCAGGTCCTTTTTGCTTTTAGACCTCTTTATCATCCTGAGCTGTTAGGATCCGTGATCAAAGGGAGACTGATAAAAAGCGAAGGTCAAGCAAAGCTTTATTTGTGATTTACACATATTAGAATTTACCCCATTTAGATGTATAGATCCATACATTTCGAAAAATGTATATAAACTTGAAAATACCACCACAGGGGCACCTGGGTGGTACAGTTAGTTGAGTTTCTGACTCTTGGTTTCTGGTCATGATCTCAGGGTCATGAGATTGAGCCCCACATTGGACTCTGCACTCAGTAGGAAGTCTGCTTGGGGTTCTGTCTCCCTCTCTCTCTGCCCCTTGCCCCTAAAATAAATACATACATCTTTAAAAAAAAAAAAAAAGAAAGAAAGAAAGAAAGAAAGAAAGAGAAAATACCACCACAAACAAGACATAGAATATTTATATTATCCTGAGAAGTTCCCTTTTCCCTGACCTTACCCTGCCACCTGGCAATCATTGACCTCCTACATCTTGTCCCAATAGTTTTGCCATTTGAGAATGTCATATAAATGGTAGCAGACAGCATGTTGTCTTTCGAGTACGGCTTCTTTCTTCTAGCACAATGCTTTTTGAGATTTATCTATGTTGTTGTATGTATCAGTAGTTGGTTCTCTTTTATTGCTGAGTAGTATTCCATTGTATGGCTATACGATAATTTATCCATTAATTGATGGGTACTTGAGTTGTTTCCATTTTTTGGTGATTTTGAATAAAGCTGCTACTAACATTTAAGTATAGGGCTTTGTGTGTATATATGTCTTTATTTTGGAGGAGTTAAATACCCAAGAATGGTTTCTGGGTTGTATGGTAAGTCTATTTTTAACTTTATGAGAAACTGCCAAGCTGTTTTCCAAAGTAGCTACACCACCTTTCATTCCCCCTGCGATGCATGTCAGTTACAGTTGCTCTGCACCCTTCTTGGTATTGTCAGTCTGCTCTGATTTGAGCCAATCTGACAGGTATGCAGTGAAGTGCCTTATAATTTAATGAAATCTTTTCATATTTTTAACATTGGATCCCATGGGTCAGTTCAGTGAAGTTCAAATGATTCTGTCCATAAGGATCTTGTCTCCTAGTTGAAAACCTAATACAAACACACACAAAAATCAAATGGAATACTTCAATAGTAATCCAACAGAGTCACAAGAAAGATATCAAAAGGAGGTTCATGATTGATTCCCAATGAATTATTCAGTTATCATTGCTATAGCAGTTTACCATTCCTGTATGTTTTTCTGTGGATACCAGGTCTACTGGATTCTTCCTTCACAATCTGTTACTAGTTTCTTCTTCCTCATTTGACTGTGAACACTTCAGTCCAGGCCTTAACATCTCATCCTAGATTATTGTAGCAATTTCTAACTGGTGTGATGACTTCTGGATTCTTTCTACTAGGATCAGACCTACTTATGGCCATTAAACTAATCTACATAAAACAGTATTCTGTTGTTAACATAACAAATTACCACAAATTTAGTGGCTTAAAACAATACTCTCTTATTAGTCCACAGTTCTGTAGGTCAGGAGTCTAGACACAGTTTGATTGGGTTCTATGCTTAGGGTCTCACAAAGTGGGGATCAAGGTTTTGGTTGAGCTGTTTTCCCATCTGGGGCCTTATGTGGCTCCATTCAATTCCTTGTGGCTGTAGGACTCAGGTTCCCATTTCTTACTGGCTGTCAACTGGGAGATGTTCTCAGTTTCTCGGGGCCACTCTCATTCCTCTACAGGTGGCCTTTTTATCTTCAAATGCAACAATGGAAAGTCTCCCTGTCTTCAAATCCTTCTCATTGTCTCAAATCTTTCTTTCTAAACAGAGCCCAATCCCATTTAAGGGTTTATGAGATTAGGTCATGTCCACCCCAAATAATCTACTTTTCTTAGAGGAAACTCTTCCATAAAACATAACCTAATTATGATTGTGGTATCCCATCAACACTCAAGTGTAGGAATTATTAGACAAGGTGTGTACACCAGGGAAGGGAAATACTAACAAATTACAATATTGGATTAGGTTTAGATCGAGAAATTTTGTCTGTGTCCTTTCTCCTCCCTAGAGTCTCATTTTCCTCTAAATTATATCCCTGGACCAATGCATTCTTGAGCTTGAGGAGTGGGGAGGAGATGTACCCCAGTCTTGGCTTCACACAGTGAGAAGAGCTCTAGTCCCCCACTTCTTGGGTACTTTACTCTTTGGTATTCCACAGAAGCCGAACTACTGAGCTCCTCTATATGCTTCCGGACCCGGAGTGCACTCCGCAGTATAAGCTCTCGTCATTGCAAGGTTTTGAGCAGAGGACTGACATGATTCAACGTACATTCTAGAGAACCGTTCTCACTGCTGCTTTGAGAATAGGCTTTGGTGATCCTGGTGCAGCCGGGGGAAGCGGAGGGAGGCAAGGAGATCAGTGAGGAGGCTGCTGTGCTGACCCAAGTCAGAGGTGATGGTGGCTTAGATCACCAGGAGGAAAAGCAGAGAATCAAGGATGACTGCTAGAGTTCTGCTACGAGCAGCAGGGTGGATGGGGTGCTGTTCACTCAAGTGGAGAAAAGCTACCTCTATTTCCCAGGGAATGAGGCACTTGTCCAAACCCAGGTTATTAGGGTTTGTTGCAGGCACCGAAGTGCAGATGTGAAGCAAGCATTCAGTGGTAATTTGGCCTCCAGTAATGAGGTTAGGTTTCTTTTTTCTTTCTTTCTTACTTCCTTTCTTTCTTTCTATTTTTTTTTTTTAAGAAAAGGTGTTTCTCATTTGGCAAACAGAGATGAAATTTTTAGCTTAGTTATTCCTCGTGGTGCCATACAGAGTATTTTCTGTTAATCGTACCCAAGTCCTGAGGTTAGAGGTCTGCTGGAGCAAAGGATCAGAGCTCCCAAGTAAGGATGGGTCCCTCTAACATTGGAGTGGATCACACCGGATTGGGAGTGATAAAGTGATCCCTTGGTATTGATAGTTGAGGACTGATTTCCTCTAGACCCAGCCTACACTTCCGTTTCTGAACATTCAGGACACCATGTGCTCGCCAGCATCAGCCTGGGTCCGAAGCTTCCGGGGTGGGGACCTTTTCTGTTGGACACCTCTGGTTTAGTCCCATTACCTTGGCAGGTGGCCTTGGCATCTACACCGCCCACAAGAAATCAAAGGATAATTCAGATTCATAACCAAAGTGTCATTTAGGGCTTGTCTCTGTGCATAGAAAGTGAAATCAAATGTTGAGGCAATTAGGAGAATTATTCAGGCAAAGACATTTCTTCTTCCCTTATATGGATATTTCATGAAAAATTTCTAGGCCTGTCATTAACTAGCTCATTACTTTAATTAACCACTTCATTATGTAAGTGTAGACACAGCCTTAAAATTATTTGTACTGTTTCTTCCTGTGTGTAAATAACTGCAAAGTAAAAATATTAATTTATGAATGTAATTGTGTAGGTGATCACTCCACATTTACTCAGCACTAGCAATTAGTGCATGCAAATCAGCTAAGACAAAAGTCTCTCTGATCCTGTTCAGAATACAGGAAGAGTTAATTTGCAAGAATGCCTGCTTCTCGCCCATCTGATTCTCAAAAGTCACGTTCTTCCCTCTGAAAATCAGAAACTGACCATATTTGTTGTGCGCTTTCTGATCACTGTTAATGCCCTTGCAAACACAGGAAATAAAATGCTAACAAATCATCATCCATTACCTAATTATATTTACCTAGACAGATAAAGTTAAGGGGAAAAGTGTGGATCTTTTTCTTTCTTTTTCTTTTCTTTCCTTTCTTTCTTTCTTTTCTTTTCTTTTTTTTTTTTTTTTAAAGAAAAGGCGTTTCTCATTTGGCAAACAGATGAAATTTATAGCTTAATTATTCCTCATGGTGCCATACAGAGTGTTTTCTGTTAATCATACCCAAGTCCTGAGGTTTTTTTTTTCCTCCCAAAGAGGTGTAAAATGTGTGCTGATTCCCAATTAAGTCAGCTCCCCCTCCAGTGGGGATAGTGCTAATGGGATTTAAAAATTCCTGAGGCTTCACCAGGGTCCACATTAGGAAAAATTCTGACGTAGATGGAATATCACTCCTTCAGCAACACAAACATCAACTCACAGAGAATAGTACAACTGACTGCCTTTGACATCTTACATGGTGGAAACTGTTAGAATTAGTCATCTTCATTACAAATCACGCTTGTGGCTGTATAGCAGCAGTTGAGTTGCCTCGATCATTGGACAATATTTGGACATTTATTTCTAGGTTATCTATTTAAAAATATACCATGTGGAAGTTTTATAAGATACACTCACAGATCTGTGTAAACTGAGCGGCACCGTGGGCCACTGTGACCACCTATATTATTCATTCTTTGTGTGACATGGGAAGCATTCAGGCGCCAGACTACCCAGGTTAAGAGCTACCTTGGAAAGTCACAGACTGGAGTGGTTCAGGGAGAAGAATGTAGGTATACAATCCATTTCTTTAATCATGAGTTCGAGGTTTCAATTTTTATTCTGCAATCCCTGGTATCCCCACCAGAGGGAGCACCGTTAACGTTGGGAGAAAAAAAGCAAGTAGCCTTAACATCTCTGCTACTCACAGAGATGGTAGGTAGCTTATCTGCTGGACGCTGGTATCTAAGTGCCAGCCACATGCTAAGTATTTTATAACAGTGTTTCGTTATTTTTAATCCCTTCAGTTTAAATCGTAGTCTTTATTTTCCAATAAGAATATATTCATAAATTTCAAAAATTTTAAAGTACAAGAGTATAGAGTGAAAACCTCTCCCAGCCACATTTGTCCCCCAGCCTCTCAGCTACCCTCCCACATGCAACTAATGTTACCGGCTGTTTGTGACATTTCACAGGTACTTAATGTTATCAGTTTCTTTTTTTTTTTTTTTTTTTTTTTTTTTTTAAATTTTATTTATTCATTTGACAGCTAGAAATCACAAGTAGATGGAGAGGCAGGCAGAGAGAGAGAGAGAGGGAAGCAGGCTCCCTGCCGAGCAGAGAGCCCGATGCGGGACTCGATCCCAGGACCCTGAGATCATGACCCGAGCCGAAGGCAGCGGCTTAACCCACTGAGCCACCCAGGCGCCCCATGTTATCAGTTTCTTTAGAGCTAATTTATGCATATGAATGTAAATGAATATATTATTTCCTGCCCTTTTATTTTTTTAAATTTTACTTATTCATTTATTTGTTTATTTCATTTATTTTAGAGAGTGAGAGGGAGGGTTCAGCGGAGGGGGAGAGGGGCAGAGAGAGCATCCTAAGCAGGCTCAACACCTGGTACAAAACCTGACGCAGGGCTCCATCTCATGACCCCAAGATCATGACCTGAGCCGAAATCAAGAGTTCGATGCCTAACTAACCGAGACATCCAGGTGCCCCTCTTTCCTACTCTTTTAAAGATAAATGCAAGTATACTATACACACAGTTCTGCACTTACAATATATCATAGAGATTTTCCCCTATCAATACAAAGAGATCTTCTCCAGTCCCTTTCATGATGTCATCGTACACATATACCATAATTTATCCTATCAGTTCCTTATTGATGGACATTTACATTATTTAAGAACTTCTGTGGTTACAAACAAGGCTACAATGAAGCAACCTATAAAGACATTATTTCTTAAGAATGCAAGTTTACCTGTACAATAAATTCTGAGAACGGGAGTACCTTAGTCAAAGAGTATAGGCACCTCCAGATTATCTCTGACCATAGCGCCATTTCACACACAAGGGCTCAGAGAATGCAGTGACTCACTCAGGACACAGTTGTTAAACACTGAAATCAGGATGTAAACATGACTAGTGCTTTAAAAAAGCACATTGCTCTTTTACTGGCCAGTAAAATTTTCCCTCAATAATAAATAATAACTAAGTACTTAATATGTATAATGTGTGTGGTGAGTGCTGTGTAGGATTCGAAAGAGTGAGGACATGGCCACTGTCCTCAGGAAGTTTACAATTGAGCAGTTTTAGTAAAACATTGAAAGGAAGTGGGTGTAGTTATGGACTACATCAATCTATCAATCAATTGATCGATCTATGCATATATATGTCCCCATCCTCATACTATATATGTATGCATGTATTATATATGTGCATATACACTTATGCACATATACAATATGCACAATTTAAGACAAACAATGGATATGAATATTTAAACAAAAGAAATTGAGGTATCTATAATGAAAAAATATGCACATTAAACTAGCTTTTAATAATTTAAAAACAATACAATTGTGTCGCTCTCGGCCCGCAAGAACGACCCGCAGACGAGGTGAGTGGCAAGCTTCTTTTATTACTAATGCTAATGGCGGCCGCCCCGCACCAAGCACTTACAGCAGTATTTATCCACGAAGTTCACCCGTTCTCGCCCCCCTATTTGGCCAATCATAACGCCGTGCACGCAATGTCCTTGTGGACCCTTATGTAACCATACAGGACTCTATTGTTCTCTAGCGGTGATCATGCGTTTATCTCTTGGCTCCTGGTGCTGTGTGCGTCAGCCACGAGCGCACCCACATCCTCCTAAACCAATCATTCTCAGTTCCTCAATCTTCAGGCACTCCTGTCTACGTGACTCCTTGCATCTGCTGGATGGCTCTCCACAGCTCCCCCTTTTTTATTGTTTATATGGCAGGGATCGTGCCTGTCTTAGGTTGCCAATCCTCAGCACACATGCTTACCCGTCATCGGGTACTCCCCCTGGCCGAGGAGCCCCTGTCTTAGGTTGCTATGGTGAGGGATCAGTCTTACCCGTCTCTGGCTACCGACCCAGCATGCTAAGCCATATTTGGGGGGGGAGGTGCTAGCCTCCAGAGCCATCATAGCTTGAACCAAAACTTGTTGCTGCCGTTGCTGCCGTCGCGCAACTCTACAGATGCATCTTAGTAGGAGCACTTGAGCCAGAATCATCAACATAATCAGGGCTCCTATGCCTGCCCAGTTTTTGAGGAATGAGACTGATTGTTATAACATACTAACCAAATCGCCGACGGAGCCAAGAGATACTTGGATACTTGGGTGGCGTTCAAGGTGACATTCTGAGCCCACCGCGGTTGATTAGCTGATGGTTACGTATGATGGCTCTTAACTTATAAACTTCTGCGAGTATAATTTTAACCGCACAAGGCAAGAGGCACATGAAAAGAACAATTACCCCTAGCACTCCTATAATTGTTCCTACAACATACCATGCGTGCGTCAGGGAAGGGAAGTGAGAAAACAAGGACAATGTCCGCGTGGGTTTTGTATACACCTAACAGTCCATTAATCTGATTTTGTGTTGCAAGGGCTTCAGCTACCCTCCCGGTGACATTGTTGAGTGTTGCTGCAGTCAAAGTTTCGTTTATGTCGAAGCAGCACCGGCAGGTTGTCGGGGTTCACCTGTACTGGCATCGGGATATACGTCGGTATCTTGGCTATTACTGCCGAGTCTCCCACCGTGGCATTCCAACATTCTGATAGCAGACAATTCTGGGACTCACAAGAGAGACTAGATGACTTGTTAATAGTAGAAGCATTAAAAACTATGAAGAGAAAGGGAGCTCTAACACAGACGGGCATTGGTGAGTAACTTATGTGCTTAAGTAACATTTGTTTCAAATCGAGAGCTTACGTGATCTTAAAACCGCTCTGGCCAGGTTGGCTCATCCTCAGGAGTGAGGTAAAGTGTTCCCAGCGACTCCACAAGGGAGACAATGAAAGCTGCCTGGGTTCCATAGGCGCTGACTGCCTCCTTAAGCTGCTTTACCAATTTGAAATCTAGTGGCTGGTGGTACCTCTGCTGATTCTGATCTTCTAACACTGGAAAAAAGCCTTTTCCCGGGCCAAGGACCTCTCTCTAATTTTCCGCGGTACAGCCCGAACAATAGCACGTCTTGGCGCAGCTGGGCCTATAAGGCGGGGGCCACTCATGGGGTGGCGCCATGGGGTTAGAATGCGGAAGCGGTGTAACTTCCGTTTTTAATTTCGACTGCGCCACAACTGTGGCTTCCGCCCCTGTCTTCAGCTGCGCCATTACTTCTCCCTGCACTCTTAATTCTCCTAATGCCTTTTGTAATTCCGTCTTCTTTTCCTCAAGTTGCTGCCTCACGGTCTCCAAGTCTGTCTGGAGACCGGGAGATTCCCTTTTCTTGTTACTTGCCTCTATCTTTCCTAGCTCCTGTAACTCGCGTTCGGACATCCCTTCTGAGCTTTCGCTTTCGGATTCAGAATCTCGGGAGGAGCCCTTACGGGACTCTTCCCTCATTTGCTCAAGGACTTTGCCCCCCTGCCATACAGCTCGCTGCAAGGGCCCTCGGGGGGATTGCAAACATACCTTCACCAAGGACCACACAGCTAGAGTCCCCGGGGATGTAGAGGGGCAGCGTTTTAAGTCCTCACCCAGGTTTTCCCATTGTGGCACATTTAGGAGCCCTTCTTCTATAAACCAGGGGGCAATCTCTTCTACTTCTTTCAAAAAGGCCCTCGCTGTTTTTGCCTTTAAAGGGGTACCGTTCGTCTTGAGGACATCTTTTAAGGAGTCCTCCAAGCGAGCAAGATCGTTCCCCATTCAGATCAACTAAAAATCAAATTACAGGACACCCAAAATAACTTACAGATTGATGTTTCTGAACTTCAAACACTACAATCTGAACATGATACTCTCCTAGAACAGCATAACAAGATGCTTCAGAAAACCATGCAAGAATTAGAACTGGTTAGAAAGAATGCCCAGCAAATCACACTGATGAATATGGAAATAGCTGATTATGAGCGTTTGATGAAAGAACTGAATCAAAAGTTAGCTAATAAAAACAGCAAAATTGTTCCCCATTCCGAGGAAACTTTCCTTATTGTCCCCGTAGAACTTCACTAGCCACTTAACGTCTCATCGTCTACGGAGAGCTTCCCTGTTAAACCTTATCGTCCCCGTAGAACTTCACAAACACCCTAACGTCTTATCGTCTACGGGGAACTTCTTATCGTCCCTGAAGAACTTCACAAACACCCTAACACCCGATCGTCTTCAGGGAACTTCCCTGTCAATAGACAGAAATAGGTGCACTCTTTACCTTATCGTTGCTCTTACCTCGATCCTCGTTCTGCGTCTGGAGATAGGGATCCCGGGTTTCGGCACCAGATGTCGCTCTCGGCCCGCAAGAACGACCCGCAGACGAGGTGAGTGGCAAGCTTCTTTTATTACTAATGCTAATGGCGGCCGCCCCGCACCAAGCACTTACAGCAGTATTTATCCACGAAGTTCACCCGTTCTCGCCCCCCTATTTGGCCAATCATAACGCCGTGCACGCAATGTCCTTGTGGACCCTTATGTAACCATACAGGACTCTATTGTTCTCTAGCGGTGATCATGCGTTTATCTCTTGGCTCCTGGTGCTGTGTGCGTCAGCCACGAGCGCACCCACATCCTCCTAAACCAATCATTCTCAGTTCCTCAATCTTCAGGCACTCCCGTCTACGTGACTCCTTGCATCTGCTGGATGGCTCTCCACACAATTGTATTACAGGGATAAGCATTCTTAGTTCTATTACCCAGAGATAACTACTATTAATTTTGGGGGAGGTCTCCTTCCATTGTTCTTTTTTTTTTTTTTTTTTAAAGATTTTATTTATTTATTTGACAGAGAAAAATCACAAGTAGATGGAGAGGCAGGCAGAGAGAGAGAGGGAAGCAGGCTCCCTGCTGAGCAGAGAGCCCGACGCGGGACTCGATCCCAGGACCCCGAGATCATGACCCGAGCCGAAGGCAGCGGCCTTACCCACTGAGCCTCCCAGGCACCCCCCATTGTTCTTATTTACAAAATAGGATCCTCTTTAAAATATTGTCTTATAATCTATTTTTTTCTCTTAACATTGTTTAATAACTATCTTCTCAGATCATTAAATATTTTTCCTTAACATCATTTTCATAGTTTTAGGGGTTTCTATTATATAAACTGAACTATAATTTATTTAACTAAATCTCTTATTGTCAGAAAATATTCTCATGCCTCTCGCCACATTAATTATGATACACAATACTGTGATGACATTTTGGACTTAATTTTTTTTTTTCAAACCATTACGCAGCACTCCACCCTCCCCCTTCAGCATCTGTCTGGATCTCCCTTTCCGGCAAATTCAACCTTGTAGCTAGTCTTCGTGAGGGGGCAATTCCCAGGGTTCTCCCCCCCCATTTCTGGACATGAACAGAAATTAAGGGGACCCAGTTCTTCCTCAACTAACTTTCTGGTAGCGCCGTGGTAGGCTCGGGCAGTCAAGGCATTTGCTCCTGGGACTTTGGATCCTGACTGAGTGGAGGCACAAGCAAAGGGAACTTTGGAGGCCAAGGTCATTCTTATGGGTGTGGTGGTGAAAGGCCACTGCATCCGTGGGATGGCCTTGGTTTACCTGGCTCTCTTGTAGCCTAGCTTTCAAGCATGACTCCCTAGCCTTCTGTTTGATTTGGTCAGCCCCCAAGAACCTTCCAATATCATCTCTCTGCTTAAGACTGCCAGCACTGGTCTTGATTGCTTATGACTTAAAACCCTCATGAATGCAATGGCAATTGTAAGCCTGATTTGTGATTATGTTTTTAGGTAAAAAAATCATTTATGAAAGAAGGGAAAAGAGGGCTTCTTTACATAATAAAATTCTCTCATGTGTTTTAGAAAATCATGGATAAAGTAAGGTACACTTGAATAATTCAAAAATTGTTTATTGACTAACTTGTCCATAACCTTTTGGCATCTTATCGACATGGAAAGCTGTATATTTGTCAAGAAAGCCCTTTAATACTTCTGAGGTGATGATTATCTATCTAAAAGTTAGTTTTATCTAGCTTTAAGCAAACTCAATATATATACAAATTCAGATCTATTATTCATAGAAATAGGGAGGAAGAGGGGCTCTTTAGAAGAGTGAAATGTAGAACCTAGAGTTCGTGCCCATCACCTCCTAGCAGTGTCACCTTGTGCAAGTCACTTGAACTCATGGAATGGCTTCTCGATCTGTAAAAATGAGGAGGTAACAGGGACCACTTCACAAGGTTGTTACTTGGAGTCTAAACTTCAGGACATGTAAGATACATGTGAATGTCTGTTGTACTCTGTAAAATGTTGAAAAACATTTATTTTGTAATTGCAGGAAAACGGAATTTCTGGTCTTTTTAGAGTTTGCTCATTATTTTATACCTAACATGTTTCCATCAAACAACCTAAGAGTATTCAAATTGATTCCATTTATAAAAATTCAGCTTGATTACTTACTTTAATTACTAAAAAACTATTTCTTTACTTTCCTTTCCTTCCATTTTCCATTCATATATGGTTAGTATCTAGGGCATAACAGTGAAAACAAAGGTAATAGCCATTTATAGTTCAATTAAAACAACTTGGCTCAATACTTCTTCCAAAAACCTATATTGTGGGTTGAAAAACAGAACAGTTTAATCAGTTGCTTCGCTTCCATAGTGCCCTGCCATTGTGTTTTATCATTGGTTATCCTGATACAACATGAGTTCTTGAAGTCAGCGCCTTGGGTCTATACTCTCTAGGTTGCCTTACAGACAGATAATTGGGAAAGGGGATCCAAGGGGATCTGCCCCATAGAAGCAGATTGCCCAGTGGAGAGAACGGAGCATCTACTGCCATCCCTTCATATCATTTCAAAGGCCATGGGGAAGACAGGGAAGTTCTGGGGACAGTACTCAAGGGATGGTGAAAATGGACAGTATGGGGGGTGTTATCTATCCTATTAGTGTTACAGGTTTTCCACTGAGTTGATTTATTTCCATTTCTACTGTCATGTAATATGTCTGATTCTTGTCACGTCTTCCTCTCTTCTTTGGTCTCCTAACTGGCCCTCTTGCACCCACCTTTCCTCTTTTTCAATTCAGTTTTTATGTAGCTGCCATACACAAGAGATAGACTGTATTTATCAAATATAGCATATTAGCTCATTACTAATTAATTTGTTTACTGGCTATCTCCCATCCTTCCTAGAATATCAACAGGGACATGGTATGGTGCATTTCTCTATATCTAACCCCTAGAACAGTGCTTGGCACATGACAGGGGCTCAGTAAACATTTGTTGAATGAATGAATGAGTGAACACCTTTGTGTGAAATGACCTTTCTTTTTTCCAACATCTACTGAAATTTTCTTTGTTCTTCAAGGCATAGCTGAACTTCCCTAACTGTTCCTCTCTCCCAGCACTTTTATTCATATCATAACATGCATCAAATTCTGCTTTGTATGAAATTACACCTGTACCCCATTACTTTGTAACTATCTCAAATGCAGACTCTGCTCCACTCACCTCTTGTTCCCCTATAATGTCTAGTACCTTAAAGATGGGAGTAACCAATTAGCATTAAGCTAGTGAGTACTTTTAACTTCCTCAGCAGGTGATTCTACGATAATCCTAAATGGTCAATCCAAGTGACCTAATTTAAACCGTCAGGGATTTCAATTGACATGCATACTGAACATTTACATCATACAGTTAAAGTCTATGGGGGATACAGAAGGAATATAAGGCATTCTGTTGGCTCCTAGGGAGTTTACTGTTTAATTAGGAATATGAGACGATTCCATTGACCACAGTATTAGAACCACTTTAGGATTCTTGTTAAAAATGTCTCTGCCCTGGGGCACCTGGGTGGCTCAGTGGTTAAAGCCTCTGCCTTCGGCTCAGGTCATGATCCCGGGGTCCTGGGATCGAGCCCCACATTGGGCTCTCTGCTCAGCGGGGAGACTGCTTCCTCCTCTCCCTCTGCCTGCCTCTCTGCCTACTTGTGATCTCTGTCTGTCAAATAAATAAATAAAGTCTAAAAAAAAAAAAGGAAAAAAAAGTCTCTGCCTGAAACAAGACATCCTGAATCACAATTTCTAAGGAGGTGGCTGAAAACCTGCATAATTAAGAAGCTTCCCAGGTAACTTATATTTTCAGCAAACTCCGAATTAACTGGCTTTGTTCTTCCTTTCATTCCCAAATGGTGCACTTGATCCCTCATTATAGATGTAGTCAGCCCCCAGTTCCCAGGAATAATACTAGGTTCTAGATCCATGTGCAATGACTTAGTATCAGATCACTTCTGTTACAAATTTGGTATTCATTCATTCATCAAAATTCATTTATCTATTCATCTCAAAGTTTACTTAGAACCTTCTGGGTTTATTGTATACCCGTGAGTCTTAGGTCTCATTTGTAGATTTCTCCCTTCATCCTGATTCCAGTCCTCATCTGTTAATCTTCTACTAGAAAAGTTTCCCTTTGCACTAAAGTCTCATCCTGCTCTTAGTCCTCCCCCCAGAGACTGGAGCTCTGTTCTGAGCTGTAGGCCAGTGTCTGGGGCCCAGCTCCTTGTTGACAACGTTTCCAGAGGTTGAGTGCTTACCTGTCTAGTCTCAGGCTTTCTGGAGTGCCAGATAGAGAGCCTCTCCCATTGTCCTCACTCATTTAAGTAAATGGACACAATCTTTATGTGGATAGTAAGAAAGATATATGAATAAGTGGCTTTTCTAACTATAAAGTGTTATACAAATGCTAGTTATTATCATAAAAAATAGGACTGCAATGACTTAGTATCAAATCACCTCTGCTACAAGTCTGGTATCTCATTCATTCATTCATTCATCAAAATTCACTTATCTTAAACCTTACTGCTATCTTTAGTCAATGCAGGATGTTATCAGCCCAGAGGTACTGGAATACAGCTCTCCGCGGTCAGCCCATCAAAAACACAGGAGAACACGAACGAACATCCTCCTCATGGCTGCAAAGTTAAATAGAAGCACGGTCTCATAAACCTACCACATTCAGAAGCATTTGAATTGCCACTGACAGATTTACTTAATGCTTACTTGAAGCTATACGAAAAGTCCAAATATTTTTTAAAAAGTAAAGAAAACATGCTTTTCACCAGAAAACACACAGTATAGTAGACACGATTTCTTGTCTACTCAACAACCATTCTATTTTCTCATATTTTTTTTCCTGCTGGCAAAACTGATTCTCATTTCAGAGGCTGCAATGTCAGAAAGGTACCTCCCCAGTTTCCCTGTAACTAGGGCATTGGCGTGGCATCCAATAATTCTTTATTTTTTTTTAAGATTTTATTTATTTATTTAACACAGAGAGAGAGATCACAAGTAGGCAGAGAGGGAGACAGAGAGAGAGGAGAAAGCAGGCTCCCTGCTGAGCAGAGAGCCCAGATGTAGGGCTTGATGCCAGGACCCTGAGATCATGACCTGAGCCAAAGGCAGAGGCTTAACCCACTGAGCTACCCAGGCGTCTCTGGATCCAATAATTCTTGACCAATGGACCTGAGGGGATGTCTGCTGGTGAAGTTCAGTGAAGTGTTTCTCCCTGATGAAAAGAAAAATATTGCCCTTTCTGCCTTCAGACATAGCTCTAACTTGATGGCTGGGATAGCAGCAGCCACCTTGCTACAATGAGGGCACAAGTCTGAGGGTAACAGATAATACACTGAAGATTACTGAGCCTTAATTCAGAAAGAGCCTGGATCATTGATGTCACTGGTGAAGGACTAAATTGGCCTTGCCTGCAGCCTCCTTGAGGCTGTTACCGTTGGTAGATGATATTTGCTTTAGCCATTTTCAGTTAGGTTTTCTGTATTTGTAGCTAAAATAATCTTAAATTTAAACACAGTCTTTAAATTAACTATCTTAATTTGTTACTGCCCTGGATATTTGTAAGAGACAGATTTGATTCACCTTGCGTCTTTCTCTGATTAAGACTTTGGCTTGAGGAGTAGCTGTAGTGTAGTAGAAGTGTTATTGAGTGCTGTATGAGTTTTTATATATGGTATGATTTAATTTTTATAAGCCAAATTCAAATCGTTCTGTCTCTGCACATGGTAATATTGATTCTGTCTTATAGATCTGGTAAGTAAGGTAGTGTGTGGTGTAGAGACCTATCCAGGGAGGGGTGTTGAAGTTAGTATTAGAACTCTGTATCTCTGACTTGGTTTTGCTGCTCAAATTTCTGGATTCATGATATAACATTCTGACTTGCATAGTTAAAAATACCTGCCAAAATACCATGACATGATTAAAAATATCGTTTTTACTGGAAGCATGCTGGGAATTCCTGTTTTAGTTAATTGGAGATGTATGTGTGCATCCGGGTCTGAATAGATCACAAAGGCCCTCATTTTCTTTCCAGCTAACCTGACCCAGGAGATGTTTTTTGAAGTCTTCATGCAAAAAATGCACTTAGTGTACATTTCCAATGTTGGATTCTATACATTAAGTGAATAATGTCCATACGTGCAAATTTACTCTTTGGAATCTGATCAAGAATCTCATTTCATAGATATGATTTCAAATCCATTTTCAAGATTCTTCTTCTAAGAGTCATGGCCAATGTATAAGTGTTTTGCCTTTGCAAAAGATAAGAATATTAAACACATTTCATTTCAATGGATATGATTCAACAGGATCATAAATCCTTTCAGTATGAGTTCGCTAAACAAGAGGGATACTGTGTACTCTGGCAACATTACTAATTAATCAGTCTTGTTAGTATTTATAATTATTCTTTAAAATGAAATTTATAATCATAATATGACCCTGAGTAAATTAAGAAAAGCAATAAAAAGATGTTGATGCTCATAATAGCAAAAGACAGTTATTTTAGTAATTTTTATATCCAGAGGAATAGTAATTAGAAGATCTAATCTATTTTAAAGTTTCTATCATAAAAATGTGAAAGGCGGTGTTTCAACTATAATAAGATTCTTTTTCAGGAATATGATCAATGAATAACAGACAATATAATAAAGAGAAAAGATAAATGTTTCCCAAATATGACTATTTTCCACATTTTAGAAATGGGAGGTAATCTTGAGTGTCTCAGAAGTACATTATATATTGTTGAGGCTAACTGAATTATAGATGAAGCAATTATGTCTTGTAATATAATCTATCCATTTAAGGGTGGAAACTACCAAAGTGCATGAATATACATTAAAAAGCAAAAATAAGTTTTTTCATTGTAAAGACCATACATAGTAATTCTTTGACAACTAGAAAATATAGATGAACAAAAACATAAATGAAAATAAAAATGTAAGCAAACACAGTCCATTACTCAAGAGATTACTATATTTAATGCATATTCTTTGGCCTCTATGTATCACATACATTCTGTTGTACAACTTGTACAAAATGGAATTGTAGTTGTATTTTGTTTTATATCCATTTTTAAAAAAAATTTGAAATGCTTTAAAACTTAAGAAATTTTGGAAGTACAGAACAAAGAACTGCCTAAACTCATCAACTCATCATCTAAAGATCCTACTTAACTACCAATAAATGTTCTTTTTTTTTTTTAAGATTTTATTTATTTATTTGACAGAGAGAGAGAGAGAGATTATGAGAGGGAACACAAGCAGAGGGAGTGGGAGAGAGAGATGCAGGCTCCCCGCTGAGAAGGGAGCCCGGTGTGGGGCTTGATCCCAGGATCCTGGGATCATGACCTGAGCCGAAGGCAGACATTTACCGACTGAGCCACCCAGGCGCCCCAACTACCAATAAATGTTCTTTATACAAAAAGGATCCAATCCAGAAATAGTTGTTGCTCTGCTCTTGTCTTTTTAGTCTCCATTCTGGGACAGTTCCCCATTCCTAACTTGATTTTTATGACCTTGATGCATTTGAAGATTATGGTTATTGACCTTACTATTAGTTAGGATTATGATTATTAATTTTTGGTCAACTGTCCCTCGATTTGGTTTGTCTGATGTTTCCTCATGATTTGGATGCAGCGGATGCATCTTTGGCAGGCAGATCTCAGAGAGCTGTTGGGCTCCTATAAGATGGTACTTGACTGGCTCATTAGTGGTAGGGCTGACTCTTGTTACTTGAGTAAGAGGGTGTCTGCCAGGTTTTCCCACTATAAAATTCTTAATTTTCCTCTGTAATTCATAAATATTTTGGGTGCAGATACTCTGAGGCTGCATATATATCCCATTCTTCAACCAATACTTTTCTGCTAGTTCTAGCATTCCTTGATGTTTCTTAATTAAATTTATTATTACTATGATAGTTACCAAGTGGTGATTTTCTACATCTATTATTTTTTCTACATTTGTTAGTTGACATTCTACTGTAAGGAAGAGCTTTTTCTTCTTCCATGTATTCATTCATTAATTTATAACAGAGTGGATCCACAGATTTCTACTATTTTCAATGAGGTAAAATCTATTACTGTTATTAATTATTCTGACAATTAAATTATCCCAAATTTGGTCAGTGGGAGCCCCTGCAAGCTAGCTTACATGTCTTTCTGACATGTTCCCATTGTTCTCTAAGCACTACCTTTTTTTCTGGAACAAAGATATTCCAGGCTTATTGTGTTTTTTCCCTGCCCTAGCCCTAGAATCGGCCATGTCTCTAAGGATCCTCCCTTTTGAATGGAAAGTGGTATAGACACCAGACCTCAGCAGTGGTGTCCTTACTGCTACTCCAGTGCTGATGCCCTTTTACTAGAATGTTGATGTGCCCAGGCAATGAAGAGTGGACAAAATCAGGAAATATACATATACACATATACATTTATATTTGGTTTTATGTTTATGCATTCCGAATAAAATGAGCTCACACCAGTATCTCCAATTTCAGTTCAACACTGCAGGGTTAATTCTAATCCTTCCTTCCTCTTTTTATATCTGTAACTCTCTTTTCTGACAGCAAGAACCCACTTTTCTTAATCTGCTTAAGCTGTCTCTATGCGGCCAACACCCAACCCCTGCTCTGTCACTTTTAAGTTGATTTAAAAAAAAACAAAACCCAAGTAATATATAGTTATTATCTTTCAAGTCACTAAATGATTACCTTCAAGACAATTTTTAAAGGCCAATTATTATTTCACCAAATATATGTAGACATTTAGGTTGCTTCCAAGTGATGGACATTCTTTTATAGAATGGTTATGCAATCCATTATTATTTACTATCCCTAGAAGGGAAATTACTGAGTGAAAGTCGAGCCTATTTTTAAGACTCTTAAGTTGTAGTGCCACATTTTAAAGTCAAGTAAAATGATAGGAATTTGGATCCCACTTATATGGAATTTACAATCACTCTTTCATGGATGGGACTAAAATGGAACTTTGCTCTGGCTAAGGTGGCAATTACACTGTAAAACCCAAAAGTACAGAAGAAATGTTTACTCAAGAGAGCCAATGGTTTTTGCACGTCCTTACAAGCACATTCATCTCCTCAGTGGCTAGGTCCTCGGTGTTGCCCTGGTTCAAGGCAGCTTGCTGAGCACTACAAGTGACACGAGGTTACATTAAATGCTAGTTCCTTCCTCAAGGAAGCCATTAAATTAGTGAATTAAAAATCCTTAATTTATTCATCAAAGGCAAGTCTTCTAGGACTTGTGTTTGACAGGACTTCATTAAGAATTAACTTTCATTATTTAAAAACATTTTTAAAGGGCATTTAAAAAAAGTCTACTGTTGAGTCTCATTTCAGAATGGCCTTTCCTTTATATCCTGTGGGACATTTTCTTACTAGAACACCATAGAGTACATTTTTATTATAAAAAAGAACTTGTGCTTACGGAGTAATTTTGGATCAAAATATTAAGAAGTGTTGTGTTTTTTGTTTTGTTTTTTCAAATTCTAGAACTGTCTAGTCTCTTGTTTTTTTGTTTTTCTTTTTTTAGGGAACATGAACTTAAGATAAGCACATACTTTGGCCTAGATGCAAACATTGGCCTTTTTAAGGTAGACTAAGCTTTAAAATCCATATGGCAGCCTAATTTAGGGCTTCTTTGTGAAAGGAAGGCAGTAAAGGATGAACTCACTGGTTTTACTAAACTGGGTGCCCACCATCTGCCCCCAAGACCCCGAGCTATGTGAGCAACACTTTACCCTCAAGAAAGTAGTGAGCAAGAAGGTGAACAAGTTAATAAAACAAAGACCTACTCTCACTAAATTAAAGAAAATGAGAATTTAGTTTATTTATTTTCATTTCCAAGCATGCTCTAAGTCATAACGTCTGAGGAACGCAGTCTGATAAACCAGTAGGCCAGGGAGATGAGGCAAGTCCCACATCTACAGCAGTTCCTACAAGGGCTGAAGTCACTGCGAGTAGGTTGGTTTCTTTAAGTTTATCTGCCAGAACATAAACATGAAGGCAGTTCTGAGGTTCACATTCTAATACTTCTTCTTTCCTTCTCCACCTTCAAACTTTCTAAGAGTTCCTACTGAAGACTGGCTCTGAGGGGCTCTTGAAGTCACTGTGACTCAGATCCGTGAGTCTTGCTGACTCTGTTGGCCTGGGGTAAAAGGATCCAATCCTTTGAAAAAAGTCTTCTAATTTCTCCAATGAAGAGCACAGTGTCCCGTTTCTGCCGGGTCTCATTTATCACTCCCAAGAAAAATCTTTTGCAGACAGGCAGATCGTCTTTGAAGGACCCTATCATACTGTTTTTCACAGGCTCTCACAGAGGAGCTGGCCTCTAACTGTCCTTTGGGAAGCTCTTAGAAGATTCACTATCTTTATTAAAACGTTTGAAGGCAGGTTTCCAGATTTTAAAGACTTAGTGTGATGATAGCCAACTCGTTTTAACCTGAGTGCTGGAGACACTGGATTGAGGTTCTGAGCTTCATCTGGGCTCAGTGGTAAAAGGATACTGGGGCCGATTGCTACCATTTGATAGGTTTGGAAGGAGGTGGCTACCCTTGTGCCCCATAATGCTGCTTCCAATTCTCTTTTGGACTAAGGATAGGGCAGAAAATATTCACTGTGACAGCCTGTGTTTCTTGAATTCTGCATATGATGACTGTGTCACTCTGACCATAGCAGGGTAGTGCAACAGTATGTTCAGTTTCCTGGAGAACGCCTTCAAACAAACTCGGGTTTTTAAAGTTCAACCTTAGTAAATTTCCCAGTTGTACCTGAGGTCCCTTTTCTGCACGTGGACCTCACATCGTGGGGGCTGAGGAGCAGGGAACAGAAGATACCTACTTTCATATGATCTGCACCACGCTTTAAGAGAGGAAAAATGTCCCATCACTGTCAATGGAATGAATATTCTATCAAAACGGCTCTCTCATTCCCCAGTATTGAGATTAACTTTACCTGCTAAACATGGTAAAATTTATTTCGGTGGCCTATGACCACCATCTATCAGCATCCGACCCCTATCTATATAAAACAATAAGCATGATCTTAAGGCACTCTTAGGGGCTGTCGAAGAGATGTATATTTGCTGACATACAACCTGACTGAAGCCAAACACCATTACCCCTGTGACTGATTGGAGGGCGGCCGTAACTGAACAGTTTTATTTCCCTCCAGCAGCTGAGCTCCCTGACCATGCGAGCTGAGCTGACACGGCATTTCAAGTCCTGTTACCAGCTCAATGGTTCTCTCTCTCTCTCTCTCTCTTTTTTTTTTTTTTTTTTTTTTTTTTAAAGAGAGAGAGAGAGAGAAGGAAAAAAAAAAAAGGCACCTCTTCATTTAGCCTCTCCATCTTGATCATTGCTGATGGGCTATCAATAATTTCAAGTTGGTTGAGCAGTTGGCTGAAGGTTAAATAAATTCTGCTGGCTGTTTGCCTGATTGTACCCGAGCGGAAGGATTCCAATTTGAAGCAGTTTTCTTGCAAGTGTGCCTTGGAAATGTTTCTATAGTCAAGAAAGTTAAGAAATTCAGTGTTGAAGGCTCAGGTGCACTTGAAATGGAGCCATAGTCATGAGCCACAAGAACCTGACACGAACAAAAATGCGGTAGTTTTCTAACTTCAGATTTTCTGTAGGGTCCTTTAGAACCCAAAGAGTACACAGAATTAATTATCAGCAGGTGAAATTCTCAATATGCTATGACACTATTTTGGATACTGGTATTTGCTTTTTTAAAAATGAATCAAATTATATTTCAGTAATTCAGCCATTAGCAATAAGTATAGGGAGGTGTATCACGAGCTATGGTTACATAGGTTTCCCCTGCTATCTGAAAGAGGAACATGCCTATGAAACCCTCTGTAAGCCAAAACGGCATCAAG
This sequence comes from Mustela lutreola, assembly GCF_030435805.1. NCBI lineage: Eukaryota > Metazoa > Chordata > Mammalia > Carnivora > Mustelidae > Mustela > Mustela lutreola. The sequence continues at coordinate 47,118,170 of NC_081296.1, forward strand.
TGACCATTAATTTACATGGAAATCTTTTTTAGCATTTCCAGGCCAAAAAATAACCTCTTTTAGATTTTTCTGATACCTCAGGACATATCTTGCTGACAGATGGCACAAAATAAATCAAGATAAAGCCCACGGGTTTGACACGGTTGGAAGCTTCAGCGTCTTTAGGCTGAGCTGCTGAGAGCAGTTCCCGGGGAAGCAGCCTGGTGGCGCCATTCTCGCCGCTCGGGGTGAGCCTGCCTCTGGGAAGGCTGACTGTGAATCCCCCGGAACGCTATTTTTGTTTTTCTCCTTGTTTTGAAAAAGCAAAATACTCTTCGGATTTCTTTTGATTAGTGAGCACAGGTATTCATGTAGGTCTTTCAAGAATGGGTGGTGTGACGTGGACTTTTGAAGAGCAAGGGTTACCTGTATCGTATAAAGTTTTCCAATTGCTAAATAGTAAATTTTTATAGTACTTTTATTTAGGGCGCCTGGGTGGTTCAGATGTTGAGCGTCAGACTCTTAACTTCGGCTCAGGTCATGATCTCAGGGTCGTGGCGTCTGCTGAAGATCCTCTCTCTCCCACATTATGGAGGTTCCTCAAAATGGTAAAAATAGAACTACCGTGCGATCCAGCAGTTGTACTACTAGGTATTTTACCCAAAGGATATGAGAGTACAGATTCGGGATACATGCAACGTGACGTTACAGCAGCATCATCAGCAATAACCAAACTATGGAGAGAACCCAATGTCCATCGACTGATGAATGAATAAAGAAAATGTGGCGCGCGCGCACACACACACCCACCCACGCCCACACACACCCTGGAACATTACTCAGCCATCAAAAGCTGAAATCTTGCCATTTTGCAACAATGTGGATGGAGCTATAGTGTATTATGTTAAGTGAAGTGAGTCAGTCTGAGAAAGACAAGTCCATATGATCTCACTCGTATGTGGAATTCAAGAAAGAAAAGAGATGAGCATAGGGGTAGGGGCAAAAGGAAAAAAGGAGAGAGGGAAACAGGTCATAAGAGACTCTAATGACAGAGAACAAACTGAAGGTCGATGGAGGGGAGGTGGGTAGGGGGGAGGGCTAGGTGGGCGATGGGTACTGAGGAGGGCACTTGTTGTGTGTTATATGTAAGTGAGGAAACACCGAATTCTACTCCAGAAACCAATAATGCACTGTATGTTAACTACCTAAAATTTTTAAAGAAAGTTTCACTCTTTCCCTCTCCCTTTGCCCCTTTCCCCTCTTCTTTGCCTAAAAAATAAAAATAAAAAAATAAAGCATTTGCATTCGGGAGATGATTTTCTTTTTTAAAGTAAATTTTTCCCCATTTTACAAAAATAATATGCACTGATTATGGGATATGAACAAAGCACAGGTAAACAAAAAGAAAATAAAAATCACCCATCAGTTAATTATTCTCAGCATTTTATGGTCCATCTTCATAATCTTTTCCCATGTACATATATTTATAACACTTTCTTTTGCTAAGATACGATTTTTACAGAACATAAATGTTGCATCTGTAAAAAAAAATAAGCACATAGATGCTCTTATAGTTATTTTTTGAGCTTCTGGAAATTAAAGTTCATTTGGTGTAAGTTGATGCTATCAGAACCTTACAATACGTTCCCCATAAAGCTCTCAGTTTCTCAGGTCTTTTTCATGATCTCCTGGTTTTTGAACTGTAATTTTCTTTTCCTGTTCTTAGAGAGGGATGGAGAGAGAGAAATGAGGAGCAGAAGGAGAGAGAGAGAATCCCAAGAAGGCTCCATACCTGGCGTGGAGCCTGACACAGGGCTCGATCTTACAACCCTGGGATCATGACCTGAGCTGAAACCAACAGTCAGATGCTTAACCGACTGAGCCATCCAGGTGCCCCTGAACTGTCATTTTCTAATCTCTGATTTTGACAATAACAGCGTATCTGGTTTGCCTCGGTCTTAACTAATTTATTTTAGATACACTTATGTGGATTTCCAAAGAATTTTTAAAGTTACAACATTTTTTGGCATTGCTTCACAAATAACAAACCCCTTATCTTCCTTCTGGGTAGGTTAGAAAGGCTGATTATGTATATGTCATGATTCTCAATCTGTATAGTCCCCAGGATAATGGTGTCCCTGCTTCAGCCTTCAGGGGGCTCTGTACAGTCCCTTCTACTTTTCACATAGGAGGCAGATCTATATAAATGTGAGCTACCCCATTTCCAATTCCCTGGTAATTCTGGCCTGGTAGAACTCAACAACTGTGATAAACCTTGGTCCTTACATACTTACCCCAGTTCTTTTTAGGCACTTAGCCTTCCCTTAGCTGCCACCACCAGTGTAAGTGAAGAGTACACAAGATATTATCTTGGTTCCTGCGGCTTTCTCTGACTTATTAAATTACCATGTTTTTCTGAGTGACAAGGGAAGATAATAACAATGGGAAATGGAAATCAATTTCAGTGATTTAGAGTGCCGTTACTCAAAGCATGCTCCAAAGGCCAACCTCATCAGTATCATTTGGGAGCTTGTAAAAAATGCAAAAATCTCAGAAACCACTCAGATCTACTAAACTGGAATCTGCATTTCGATCAGAGTTTCAGGTTATTAGCACGTATATTAAAGTTTGAGAAGCTTTTGTCTAGGAGAATAAATTTCATTAAAATGTTGAAATTCAGTCATTTAAGTTGAAGCTCAGTCATTTATAATCGTGCTTTTAAATGATGTAATCTGACACAAAAGCACTGAAGTTATTTTGATTTGTTTTAAAACGATCAGTTCATGGTATGACACTGATTTTTAAACTGTAAAAAATAGCTGCGGTCTATTCTCTTAACTTGGTCATTGGTGTTGATCTCTCATGAGTTGGTTTAGACCGCACCCTGAATGGAGTTAGAAAGGTGAAACAGACAACTTATCAAAGTCTCTTCAAGCTTAATTAAATTAATAGAAAAGCAATAACAAAAAGCTTCTAGATTACTTAGCCAGGCTGTTCTAAGTGTTTTAAAGTAACTCAATACTCATAACAGTCCATTAGGATAGGTACTAATACTGTCCCCATTTTACAGCTGGGAAAACTGAGACTTGGAAGGGCTGAGTAATTTGCCCAAGGTCTGCAGAGAGTAAGGAGCAGAGCTGGAGTTCAAATCAGACTAATTAGCTCCAAAGTGCATTTTCTTCATCACTCTGCATTTGACTGTATAAGAACACAACATGGCCACATTTCATGGGAATTCGAAATATGCTAATTTGAAATCACATAATATGAACATAGAGGTTGACTCTCTCCTTATGCAGAAAGTTTTAAATCATGCGATATTCCTCAATGGGGAAAAAAAAGTGTCAAAATTTCTTAATTTTGAAGCCTCCAGGTTGAGTGACTTGTAAAACTGTGTTTGCGCTATTGCCACGTGGTGGCGCCACTCCGTCTAGGAAACAATAGCTATTGTTTGCTCTAGAGAAAGCTAGTCTTGAATTGTGCTACGCCTTTGGGAATAACCCTCAAATACAATGTAACCTCTATGCATTTGACTACCTTACTGTAGGCCTGATTCACACTGTCCGGGTTAATTTCAAAAGAAAAATCTCAGCTCTGTATATTACCCTCGTTGGTCGAGTTGTGACATTTATTTCAAAGTTTACCTTTCAAAAAGGCACCACACTGGGAAAGAAAGCCTGGGACATATTGTAATTCGACAGCAATTCAGAACTTTTTGCTTCTACTACCACTTCTCAACCAGAAATTGTCCGTGAAATACATAAATACAAAGCTTAGCATATCTGGTGCCCCCTTTTGTGGGAATAAAACAAATTGCTTCATTGCTTTTCATTGTTTATTTTATTAGAGTCAATCTCATTCTAAAATGTTCCTTATGCATTTTGTTGAAAGTTAAATAAAATTCCAAATAATTTTGAATATATAATTTTGAATGTATATATATACATATGTATATATATATATATACACACACATATCCTTTAAGATATCAGAACATACTGTAAAGTATTGTTAAACCGGGTTTGGATATCACTAATACAGGAAACTAGCAGATCCTCAGTGAATGTTTTTCTGCTTGAAAAGTTTATGACTCTGAAGCTAGTTCTATTTGCTAGAGCATGTGATTAACCACAGACTCATCCAAAATAGAATTTCACCAAGAAATGAAATCCAGATGGTCTTTCTATTGCTAAGGTGATCATCAGAACATTGGAGTCATAATTTACTGAACTAATAATCATTTTACTGTAAGTTCAAGGCAAAAGTGAATTCTCCGTAAGGAGACAAGTTATCTCATATCATTTTAAAAACTGTCAGTTTATTCACGGGTCAGTCATTAATATATGTGCCAATATACTAGAAATATAGATCTAATAAAACAGGAGGTTATAGTAAGTCGTTAATTAAGACTGGCGGCTTTGGCAAACTGTCTGAATCAATTTTACAGATTCATGTCAAAAGTGTTAATAGTAGTTGAAAGGGTTTTTTCAAAGGATAGCTCGCAAAATTAAAAAAAAAAAAATCCATGACCAAAACCCATATATAAATATAAAAATGGGTATATTTAAATTTCTTCACTAAGCCCCTGGATCTGCCTTGTTGAAACCATTTCACGCAGTGTAAATGGGAGGTGAATACCCACGAAAGAGAATAAATGAAAAGTAGGTGCTCCTTGTTCTCCTTCATGACCTCCAGCAGATGCTTCAAGGTAGAGAGATGATGGGATGATACTAACAAGACAATTATTGAGAGAGGGGAGAGCAGCGGGAGGTTAGGTCAGTGCCAGCATCTGCCAAAGACTTACCATGAGCTGCACACTCGGCTCAGTGCCCAAGACAGGTAACTAAGTGGACAGGTTTTGAGTAAAACCCTGGAGCCAGCCTTCTTCCTGGGCTTTTATTTTGCCTCTACCACTTATTTGCTGTGTGACCTCAGACACGTTACTTAACCTCTCATGCCTCAGTTGCCTTCTCCATAAAACAGGGAAAATATTAGTATTTACCTCCGAGGGTTGTTGCGAGGATTAAGGGAGTTGATGCAAAAATACTTCAAACAGTATTGGTACAATTTATTTATAAAAACAAACAAACAAACAAACAAACAAAATAGGTTTGCCTTAGTCTTCTCCAAATCCCTTAAAGTCTGCATGCAGTGAAGCCCACTCCTGAAGCTACATGTGCGAAGATATCTTTTAAAACTACGAGCAAGGGACGCCTGGGTGGCTCAGTTGGTTGGACGACTGCCTTCAGCTCAGGTCATGATCCTGGAGTCCTGGGATAGAGTCCCGCATTGGACTCCCGGCTCCATGGGGAGTCTGCTTCTCCCTCTGATTTCTCCTCGCTCATGCTCTCTCTCACTACCTCTCTCTCAATAAATAAATAAAAATCTTAAAAAAAAAAAATCTACAAGCAAGCTTCAGTCAACCTCATTGCCTTCTGGATTGCACTCGAACTCCTTGGCCAAGCTCAGAGACCCCTTACAACACGTTCTCTCTACTATTCTAGTTCCTGAATTTTATCTGCAGTCAGCCCTCATTCCAGGCACAAGACATTATTTGTTCTCCCCCAAATCTGGCAAGTTCCATGCCTCTGAGCTTCACTCATGCTGGTCCTTTACAGGAAATATTCTTTTTCTCCTTGTCTAGTTGGTGAAATCTGTCAAGGCCTAGATCAAACATTTTCTCCTTTTTTTTTTTTTTAAGATTGATTTTATTTATTTATTTATTTATTTATTTATTTATTTGACAAACAGAGATCACAAGTAGGCAGAGAGGCAGGCAGAGAGAGAGGGGGAAGCAGGCTCCCTGCTGAGCAGAGAGCCTGATGTGGGGCTCGATGCCAGGACCTTGGGATCGTGACCTGAGCCGAAGGCAGAGGCTTTAACCCCCAGGAACCATTTTCTCCTTTAAAAAGCCCTCCCAAACCATTCCTCTTTGCCTGTCCCTCCTCTCCCAGCATCACGCCCCCCATGAGTTATTCTGTATCTCCTCCATCCTTTCATTGATACTGTTGTATGTCATTACATTAGATGTTGGGCTAGAGTGTAAGTTTCTAGAGGTCATCCCTCCCCAACATCGATTAACTGTTTATTGTATGACAGAACGCTATGTAGTTTGGCCTTTCAATACAGCCCCCCTGTTATCTTGAACTATTCTCATCCTGGGTTTTTGATTCCCAGGAGAAACCTAGATTTTCTAGTGATGTCTCTATCCGGGATCACATGAATTTGCCCAAGCGCCCACAGCCGAAGCCAGCTCTCACAACTCCTTCTCGGTAATTAGGAGCTGGTGCTGGATGCCAGCCATTGTCCCTTCCCTCCCCCCCACCCCCATGTCCCTCGGGCTTGTGCCACCTACAGACCACTGGACTTCATGCTCCTGCAAGCACTTCTCATTTGAAGAGGGCTAGCTGCTTACTACAGACCTTGTTTCTCTGAAAACGAACAGGAATAAGCACCAATGACCTATTTTGGATTTCAATATTGTATTTAAGCAGTGTAGCTGAATACAGACCACCAGAGCTGGCCCTGACACCTACGTGAATCATGATCTCTAATTCCTTCCGCTCAGGTCATGATTCCAGGGTCCTGGGATCGAGCCCTGCATCGGGCTCCTTGCTCATCAGGGAGTCTGCTTCTCTCTCTCTTTCTGTCCCACCCCCATGCTTGTGCTCATGATCTCTAATAAATAAATAAAATTTAAAAAACATAAAAGACATGTTTCTTGGACATGGAGACAGAAACTAATGAAGTACGGTGAGTGGTCAAAGAGCTTTGAACTCACAAATAAGAACTACTTTTGCAGGTAAATAAATGAGGGGTTGATATATTCTGATCATTTGTAAAATGTCCCTCCCACTTTCTATTGCTAGGGAGAGAGGTGCAGGACAACAGATATCATTACCAACACCCAGGAAAGAAAAGCAGCAGCTAAGGGTCTCAGTGATTGTTAGTATGAATCCTTGACGATGCCCATTACACATTCACAGAGGAGGTGTGTGAGTCAGCCTGTCTGAAAGTACTGGAGCCAGTGTTCAATGCTTCTAGTTCTGGATGACTTTTATCTTAGGGTATATTCAACACGCACCTTATGAGATATATTGTACTTATTTTAAATTAAAGGTAGGGTACCTGCTCAAAGCCTTCTGTAGTCATTGTCAGCCTGGAGCAGTGAAGTAGGAACTAGAGGCCTCCAACCAGGTCATTTTGCCTCTCCTTAACCTACTTCATAGTTTGCCCTATAAATTCTTCTTTTAGCTATAAAATAGGTTTTTGTTTTGTTTTGTTTAGAGAGGTGGGGGAAGGGCAGTGGGAAAAGGAGGGAGAATCTTAAGCAGACTCAATGGCTAATGTGGAGTCTGACTTGGGGCTTGATCTCAAGATCCTGAGATCATGACCTGATCGGAAACCAGGAGTCAGATGGTAAACCAACTGTGTCACCTTGGTGCCCCACTACAAAATAGTTCTGTTGTGGATAAATGTTGGTGTTAGAATTAGTTTACTAAAAAAATCTTACTTTAACACACTTTTTTTCCCCAGTTGTGCTATTTTATTAAATTTATTTATTTGACAGAGAGAGATCACAAGTAGGCAGAGAGGCAGGCAGAGAGAGAGGAGGAAGCAGGCTCCCTGCTGAGCAGAGAGCCTGATATGGGGCTCAATCCCAGGACCCTGGGATCATGACCTGAGCCGCCCAGTTGTGCTATTAAAAGAAAGAAGGCAGGAAACAACCACTTAACTGTGTGCACTGTTTCATGACATGTGCCTTCTCACACAAATCTTCAAGGGAAGTATTGTTCTTTCTTTTTTCTGTACAAGGAAAACAAGTCCACTCCACACTGAGGGCTTGATCCCAGGACCCTGAGATCATGATCTGAGCCCAAACCAAGGGCCAGATTTTTTTTTTTTTTTTTTTAAGATTTTATTTACTTCTTTGACAGGCAGAGATCACAAGTCTGTGTAGGCAGAGTATGCAGAGAGGCACAAGTAGGCAGAGAGGCAGGCAAAGAGAGAGAGAGAAGGTAGCAGGCTCTCTGCTAAGCAGAGAGCCCAATGCGGGGCTCAATCCCAGTACCCTGGGAAAATGACCTGAGCGGAAGGCAGAGGCTTAACCCACTGAGCCACCCAGGCACCCCACAAAGGGCCAGATCTTTAAGTGACTGCACCACCCAGGCATCCTTGTTTCTGTAAAGTTTTATTGGGACACAGGTGCATGCATTCATTTACCTGTTGTCTATGGAGGCTTTTGAGTAGGGCTATAAAATTTATGCATGGCCCTCAGGCCTAAAATATTTACTATTTGGCTCTTTACAGAGAAAGTTGTTTGATTCTTGATCACCCACTTTTTCTAAAGAACTGTACATTTTCCAAATAACATATGGGGTAAGAAATTAGTGAAGTTCCCTTTTTTCCAAATTTGCTTCCCCTCACCTCAATACTGAAAAACATTTCAGAACACAAGAAGATAATAAAGAGGAAGATAATGATGACTTATAATCCTGTTGTTTAGAGATAACTACGGCCATCCTTCAGAACTTTTTCCTATGGGTACATGAAAATATGTAATTTTTCCCCCCACAATGAAGTAATAACTATATACACTGCTTTGTTATTTGCCTTGTTTACTTAATATATTTTGAACATTTTCTCATGCCAACAAATATGCACCCATTGTTTTAATGGCTGCACAGTATTTGATTTTATGGTTTTGCCATAATCATTTAGTTGTGGGGTTTTTTGTTTTCGTTTTTATGTTTTTTGCAGAAAGGAGGAGAAACTCAACAAACTGCTTAGTGCTAGATTAAGTCATGACTAAAAAACCACTATCCCAAATGATAAAGATTTTTTTAATTACAGTAAAATTATAGGTCTATTTGCAACTTAATCTAGTGTTGGGCTCATCTGAATGAGGTCAAGTCTTAAGGAGTCTTTTACAGTATTTTACCCTGCAGTCTAAAATCTGCGAGGGCTATCTGACTACTTCCCAGTGACCGATGTTAAAGTGAGCATTTTATATCTGAGACCAGCTCTGTTGATATATTGCCAGTTCCACGCCTGGATGTTTTACTTCCCTTGTTATGTTAAAAGGGAGGCAAGCATGCTGTTTGATAACATGGCATAATTAGATTGTTATACCAAATAATAGCCACATCTACACTAGCGTTTTGGCCTGGAATATAAAACAGTACCTACTGAGGAATAGGGGAATGGGAGAAAATGTTACACACAAACTCTTCGTTTTGTCAATGAGGAAATGGAGCTCAGAGAGCTGACTTCTAGAACGGTGCTCTTGAACTGTTAAGTGTCTTTGTTCTTTTCATGATTAAGTTTTAAAAAGAGCCAGGTCTCCTTTTTGAATGAGCTCTTACTGGGAGCACCAGTACAGAACATGGATAGAAGGAGAGCTGCTCTGGCTGAAGCAGGCTGGAGGGCTGCCGGTACCAGATGTGACCCCCAGTACCAGCTGTGGCCCCCTGACTTCAAGACTATATATCCTGGTACTTGTGGGGTCTTGAACCCCAAATTGGGCTCATTTCATCTCTCTCCTTTGTGATGTCCTTCCCTATGTTAAAAAGAGTTTTCAGGGGCATCTAGTTGGCTCATTTGGTTAGTATCTGCCTTCAGCTCAGGTCATGATCCCAGGGTCTGGCAATCAAGTCTTGCATTGGGCTCCCTGCTCAGTGGGGAACCTGCTTCTCATTTCCCTCTGCCCCTCCTCCCTGCTTGTGCTCTCTCTCTCTCTTTCATTTGCTCTCTCTCAAGTAAATATATAAAATCTTAAAAAAAAAATAAAAAAGAAGAGCTATCTATCTGAGATGCATTTAATTGAGACTTATTTTCTCCTTTGTCAATCTTGTCTAACTGGGAGGGGAAGAATAATATTCAGGGCTAGCTGCATAAAAGCATGTGTTTCACGCAGACTTAAAGGTCAGAAAGAAAGATATTTTCCCTTGACATCATTTCAACTTCAGACCAGTGTTTTGGTGATGAATATTATGTTATTAATGGTCAAGTATATTGGATGAAGCCCTCATTTTTGTTACTCAGTGGCACCTGGCCACAGAACTGATCATAGTAAGCAGATCACAAAAAATTTACTGTAATTTTAGGGACATTTTTATTCCAACCTTTTATGAAAGGTGAACCTTTCTATTACCTAATCCAGTGGCATAAATAAGAATTATTAAAACCCATCTAGATTATTACTTTATTGATGTTTCTCACCTGCACATCCTAGAATATACAATGTTTATCTTGGAAAGACAATACCTTGCAGCACAAAAAGAAAATTGAAAGCCAGATCTTCTCTAAGAGAAAAAGCAGGATCATTATGTAAACAGCAGCCGGGTCTCATCCAGAATATGTCACATAAATATCACACCACGAAACAAGAAATGTAAATTATTGTACATACGCTGTAATGGAAAATTGTATTATACATTAGTGGAGTCACCCATTTATCTAATCACAATCAGTTCCCATAAAATCTCATTTAGGGAAGTTGAATGCAATTCAGGGGAGGTGGCTATGGGAATTTCAATCACGGGAACCAAGGATGGAATGAAATCTTACCAAGGTCTGTGAGTCAGCTTTTACTGCCTTCAAATACCTTTCAAATCTCTAGAGTTATCTACATCTGAAAGGACCCACCCAGCCTCTTATTGGGGCGGGGGGGGGGTGGGGGGTGGGGGTGGGGGGAGTTGGGGAGGAAGCCCTGAGAAAACCAGAAGAGACCAGCATACATGGCTTTTATTTCTAAATCCTGGTTCAAGGACTGTGGTCAACCCACAGCACCATCTCAATGTCATCTAGGTCTTCTTATCCCTTTGGACCAGATTGTGGTCACTTCCACTCATTCATTTGTTCCTAGATTCTCTTATTCAAGAAATACCTACTTAGCACCTTCTATGCCCAGGCTTTGTGTGTGAGGTGCAGATGCAAAGAGATTGAAATACTGTGCCAGACTTCAAGGTGCTGCCATTATAGCAGGGGAAAATAGAAGTGTAGCGGGGAAAATAGACATCAGCGAACAATCACCCCAACATGTGTGTATCCATTTCAATGATGGATGCAAAAAAAGGAAAGACAGAGCGCTGTGGGAATGTAGAACAGAGCTGGTTTGTGGATGGCATACCCAGGAGTGGGTACGGGTGGGGAAGGAACAAATATCAAGCGGAGGGAACACTCCATGTGTAGGTTTGGAGAGGAGGAGGAGCTTGGAGCATGAAAAATACTGGGAGGTGGCGGGGGTTGCTGGAGCCCAGGGCCCTGCGGGGAGAGTCAGGCCAGATGGGGCTGGGTTGCTGAGGAGGTGGGGAGTGGCCACAGCCAACAAAGCACTAAGGATTTTGGATTGTATTGTACAGGCAATCAGAAACCACTGAAACAATTTTTAGGTGTTTTTTTTGGGGGGGGGGTTGGTTAGGGAGAAGAGAGCAGAGAAATATACCATCTGATTGCCATTTTTAAAAGGCCTCTGAGGTTGCAGATGAAGAGAGAGCAGGAGGTCTGTGGGCCGTTGCTACAGGGGAAATGATGGACTGCTATTGAAGGGATCGGGGAGAAGCGCCTGGATTTGAGAGAGATTTCAAAGTTAAAGTCAACAGGGTTAGCGATGGATTGGGTCGTGGGGTGTGGTAAGGGAGGGGAAGGTATCAGGGATGCCTTCTAGGTTTGTGGCTTGAGGATCTGGATGTGTGACATTGCCAAGCCCTGAGACAGGGGTCAGGACGGAGAACCAGCAGCCTCACTGCCCGGTTCGCCTTCTTTGCTGGATTCACTACCATAAACAGACGATAAGCTGTGGACCATAGCTCTTCCCCGTAATGATGACAAATGGACGGGTGGAAGCTGCTTCCCAGCAGTCTCCGAGAGAGAGCACCGCGAGTTCCCTTTCTGAATTTATCAATATAAGATACGTTAATGGATATTAATATTAGGTCATGGTAAATATGAATTCAGTTGTATTTTAATCTATCACCAACTGCCAGAAGAACCTCACTGCCATTCTCTTAGATTTTCAATGGATAAAACACAAAGACTTAAAAACTTTCCTGTATGCAGTGTCTTGATTATACGTTCTGAAGAGACAGAGTATATTTTTGAACCACTGTGAACAATAATAGTCATAATACATTATAATTTATGGACAATCCATGGCTCAAGGCCTCTCGGCGTTTTAACAGAAAACAGCTAAGAGAGTCACTTGATAATCAAACAAGGCAACGTGCCCAAATAAATAAGTCCCATACTTGCTTCATAAATAAACTCCTATACCAGGACTCGACATTAAAGAAGTGCTGTGTATGAAATTGGCAAAGAGTGGGCAGAATGGTTCTTCTCACCTGGAGGTACGCTGCAGTCATGGGTAGGACTAGGATAGAGCCTGGACCCTCAGCTCTTTTGTGGACATTCTCATCCTGCAGAGCCAACACCGATTAGATCGAAGGCTGCCTGTCATCTTTTGCTAGGCTCACCGAGACAAGCATCAATATGCCAATTCCCAGGTTACCTGGCAACCAGGACGCGGGCGTGAGAACTAGCCTCCACCAACAGATGCACCTGTAGGACTGATTCATCTGAGCCAACCGAGAAAACTCCCGTGGGTAGCGTTTCCATGTTTGCTGGGGTGGTGCGTGGCCCAGGTGTGTGCCGCTTGGTGCAACAGAGGCGACGGGGGATTTACCCAGCTGGTTTCCAGGGTAAATTCCTGGTGCAGAAGTGGGGGCAGATGGAAGCACTGTCCTCTGGTGGTTAGGAAGGCACCGTCCGCAAAGGTGAGTTCTCACCTGGCCAGTTGCGTCAGGTGAGTCAGGCCTTGCTCCGGGAAGCTCAGCCTCATGCTCTCGGCCTCCCTCTCATCACTGATAACCTCCACCCTCTCTGAAGAATGCTCACTTTACCTCCACCTAGCTTCAGCAACCAATCTTCTTTCACTGTATTTGCTTTATGCCTTCCTCTGCCGTCTATGTGTACATTCTGGTTCTCATTTTTGCTCTACCACTTGAATGCTGTCTGCCTGGAGGCCGTCTGCCTCCTGACCCCTTACTCCTAAATACTTTCAGAGCACATCTCCTAAGCCCAGGTATCATCTTCTGCAGAACCACGACACTTATCAAGCCCAAGAAAATTAATATTAATTTCATAATACTATCTGGAATACAGTCTATATTTAAATTCCTCCGGCAGGAGAGTATCTTTTACATTTTTTCTTTTTTTTCAAAAACAGGATCCAATCTAGGTTCAGTATTTTAACTGGTGGTTATGTCTCTGTAGTCTCCATTAGCCTAGAGTACTTCTCATTTTTAAAAGTTTAAAAGTTTATCCTTGAGATTGACTTTTTTTTTTTTAAGACATCAGGGGGAGGATTAGAAGGGGGGGGGGGAATCCTAAGCAGGCTCCACACCCAGCACAGAGCCTGCCACAGAGCTCTCTCTCAAAACCCTGAGATCATGATCTGAGCCAAAATGAAGAGTCTGACGCTTAACCAACTGAACCACCCAAGTGCCCCTGATGCAGATGTTAACATTTTTTGGTAAGTATATTTCACAGGCAGGGCTGTGTATATCACTGATAGTGTTCCATTATCTGTGATTCTAAATTTGATCACTTGGTTAGGATGATCACTGCCAGATCTCTCCACTGTAAATGTATGTCTTTTCTTTTGGCAAGTAATCTTATAGTAAGAAATCTACTTTTCCTCTTGTGAATATCTTCTTGAAAACCTTTCACTTTAATGATTTGTATTTATTGGTAACTCTTGCCTGGAAATATCTTTCTTAAAAACGTTTTTAAAAAGATTTATTTAAGGGCACCTGGGTGGCTCAATGGGCTAAAGCCTCTGCCTTTGGCTCAGGTCATGATCCCAGGGTCCCGGGATTGAGCCCCTCGTCAGGCTCTCTGCTCGTCAAGGAGCCTGCTTCTCCCTCTCTCTCTTTGCCTACTTCTCTGCCTGCTTGTGATCTCTGCCTGTTAAATAAACAAATAAAATCATCTTTAAAAAAAGATTTATTTACTTATTTGAGAGAGAGAGAGAAAGCTCCATTGCATGTTTGCATGAGGTTGGGGTGTGGAGCCGAGGGAGAGGGAGAGAAGCAGACTCCTTGCTAAGTGTGGAGCTGGATGGCAGGGCTCTAGGTCAAGACCCTGAGATCACAACCCAAGCCAAAATCAAGAGTCTGTCGCTCAACTGACTGACCCATCCAGGTGCTCAACTTTCCAGCTTAAAAACTCTTCTTCTCCTTTATCAGGCAAAATTAGTCTCTGTTTCTTACAGCTAAGGACTCTGACTTAGTAAGCAACCTCCTATTAGTAAGAAACAGCATGGCACCGGAAGACCAGAGAGCCAGTACTGGCTCGTGAAGGGGCGGTGTCCTTTTGAGCAAGGGCTTGCTCCTGCGCCTGACTCTCACAAACCCAGTCCCAGAGTACTGTTCTGAACCTAGCCAATTTTTAACTGCTCTCCACCGTCCTTCATGACTCTTCCCAATGATGTCCTTTTCCTCTGCTCCATTTTCATATTCAGGGAGCAGCGGGGCAATGGGAAAGATCAAGTGTTCTAAGCTGGGATAAGGGCTGAGGAACTCCACTATACCCTCCACAAGGCTGGCTCAGATAAGCCTCAGAAATCTGACTCCTCCTGTTCCCAGGTGCCAACTGCCTCATGGGAGTCAAAGAACAAGGCAATGCCAGCCTTTTCTTGGGGGCACTCACAGCTTTTGTTGGATGCCTCCATGTAGGCTTCTCATTTCCAACTCAACCTATCTTCTCTTCTTCAGTGGGAATCTCCCTTGAGAGAGATGAGGCATTGAGAATGAACATGGACGTCATCAATGAACATTGACGCATAGTAGAGATATTTAATGTCATGGTGTGGAGTGAATAAATACTAACATATACAAATATAATCACCCATAAATATACACATTTCTTGACTACACACACACACTCAAAAGACAATGTTTTGATGGAGTGATTCCCTACAGGCTGCCGAAGACATCGAGACACCTAGAGGCCAACTCCATCACCTCCGTTTCTAGTTTGTCAATGGCAGAGGTAGAAACAAGTCTCCAATTACTGGATCATTTCTCTTCCTCATAACTAGGTTCTGTAAAAAGGCACCATCCAGAACTAGCTTGAAGACGCATACATCAGGCACAGCTCATTCAGACCACTGCCCACATGAAGCATATATTACACTGTAGCCACTTAGCCACGTCCAAACCATGGCACCCCATAGCTGGATCAATAAATATCAGAGCATCCAAGCCTCATCAACCAGGATGGAGGTGACCCCGAAAGTCCTGTACCTGATTACCAATTCCCGTAGATGCCCTCAGTTTTTAGTGTAATTGATGTGTCATAGACTTCATCCCGTGATTTGTTATGGCCTCATTGATTAACGGGGGGCTGACAGAGCCCAGTGTTTTCCTGCTGTTCTCCCTGGCAGGGATGTTTGTTCAGCAAACAAGAAGGCTGGGGGAGCGACGAGAGCTCAGGGACTCTGCTTCCCTCCATGTCTCTTCTCCCTTCGGGGTATCACAGAATTAGCCAGGGCTGGATTCATATGACTGGGGCTTGAGAATGTGAGTCCCCTTCCCACTGGTTGCTATCGTTTCCTAAAGGAAACAGCAGTGGGCTCCTTTAGTTTCATAAGTCACTGGAGGCTTACAAGAATTTATGAAAAGTTACTGACTGGCTCTCTTAGAAAAACAAAAAAAATAATGCAGGCTGCTGGCAAAATGAATTGACGGTGATCAAAGAACAGTTTCCTCTGGGGATGTGTAGTAACAGGGAAGGACAGGAATAAACCTGGAATGATGGAAAGATTTCAGGTCTTGATCTGGGTGGTGGTTACACAAGCATATATACACGTGTGTGTATGTGCGTGTAAGAGAGAAAATTCATTGAGATGTACACCTAAGATTGATGTGCTTTACTCTGCATATGCTACAATCTTATTAATTTTCTTACTAAAATACAGCCTGCTATAATGGAAACAACATGGTCTTCAGACCACCTTCTTCTCATTGTTTACATCTTGGCTGTCTTCACTTCTTTAGCAAGGCCTCCACTGTCCAGAGCCAGTGATAGTACCGCTCTATTATAGAATAAGTGTTACCAAAATAAGGACAGGAGATCAAATGACGCTCATGGTCAAGACTCAGGACTAAGGCCAAAGTCAGGTTAGAGTTCACCAGGCCAAGGTCCAACATACAAACCAGAAAACAAAGTCATGATCCCAAATCAGGCATGAGTGGTCATCAAGCCAGCTACTAGGGTGACTCAGATGTGCTGGCCCAACAGTGCATATTCCAGTCTATAAACAGCTCCGAGGCGGATCAGCTTGGGGGTTTGAGCCAGCTTCCTAAGGTGAGAATAGACCTGTGATTCTCAACCAGGGCAATTTTGCTTCCTAGGGGACCTCTGGCAATGTCTGTGGACTTTTCTGATTGTCAGAATGAGTGGGAGGAGGACTCCTGGCATAAAGAGGGTAGAGGGAAGAGATGCTATTCATATTTTCCTTTTTTTTCATATTTTTTTCCTTTAATATTTTATTTATTTGACAGAGAGAAATCACAAGTAGGCAGAGAGAGAGAGAGAGAGAGAGATTGGAGGAAGCAGGCTCCCCGCTGAGCAGAGAGCCCGATGCGGGGCTCGATCCCAGGACCCTGAGATCATGACCTGATCGAAGGCAGAGGCTTTAACCCACTGAGCCACCCAGGCGCCCCCAGAGATGCTATTAAATAACCTAGCCTAGGGGCGCCTGGGTGGCTCAGTGGGTTAAAGCCTCTGCCTTTAGCTCAGGTTATGATCCCAGGGTCCTGGGATCGAGCCCCGCACCGATCTTTCTGCTCAGTGGGGAGCCTGCTTCCTCCAATCTCTCTCTCTGCCTACTTGTGATTTCTCTCTGTCAAATAAATAAATAAAAATCTTAAAAAAAAAAAATAATAACCTAGCCTACACAGGACAGCCCCAGCCCTCCCCCACAACAAAGCATTATCCAGTCCAAAATAGCCATGTGCCCAGACTGAGAAACTCCAAAATAGAGCAGGCTCTAGCTGAAGTGGAGAGATCTAGGAACTCGGCCGTAAATGTGTACAAAAAACTGTGCTCTTTCTTGCACTGTAGGAGCCAACGGCCAGGGATCCTCCAGAAGGCAAAAATCTGTGTATAAGCATTCCATTCACACTCTCTTCCATAAAATGTTTCATTTTGTGGCTCTTTCTGCAAGAACACTGGCAGACTGGTGTTTAAACATATTTTACAGTTGGTATTCTGGAATGTAAAACCTAAAATTAGTTGGGAGTTTTCCTCACTGGCTGAGGACCTAGCTACTGGCAGTTCTGTCTGACAACCAACCCGTCCTTCTCGGGCTCCAGGCCAATTTCTTTAATGAATCTCTCTAATTTAATTCGTATTTCCCCACCTCTCTTTTAAGTGCCACCCAGGCTCATTGAGCCTAATATTTGAACCAAATGTATTTAATGTCAGTCCCTTCGTTAAACGTTACAAGCTCTTTAAGACCTTGGCAGGCAGGTACCCCGTTCGATAACCTGGCGCCCTGGCAAAGTCAACAGCCAAGGCCAAGTTCATCCCTCTGCTTCCCATCTTACAGCTGGGGCTGGGGCCTCGTGGGCGAGACAGGCTTTATCGCTGGGGAAGCGTTAAGTTTTCCAGGCCAATGGATCCAGCGCTCTGGCTATATCTCATGCCTTGACACTAGATGTCAGCGAAGGGTAATTGTTGTCTCAATTTAGAGGCCAGCTCAGGTAGCTGCTGGCACCCTTGGTTCATGTTTTATAGCAAAGGTGAAGTATGGCTCCGTTCTCACTGCACACATATATTACAATAAAAGGGGATATTGGCGCCTAGTGTTTTTAAAGGCTAGTCATAAAAGATGAATAACGAGGCAGTTTAAAGCTAAAAGACAGCTGCCAAGCTCAATGGCCATGATGGATGCCGAACACCCAGTGTGGAGAAAACCCATTCCTCTGAGACCACCATCCAAAAAATTAATTACTACAATTCAGCATCTTTAAATGTGCCACTTAATATACTGCTACCATAATTAAATTTCCAGCCCTGTGACCTTGAGACCATTTCCTGAGATAATAAATGAGATCAAGGTTTAATTGATGCGGATGCAAGTAGAAACTGTCCAAGGATGCAAAGAGCCTCCATACTGTGAGTCAAGGTTGGGGGGCGGGGCCAGGGTGGTCGAGGTGGGGCAGAGTTCAGCTACAGTGTTAAGCTTGTCCTTCTGTGATGTGGGGTGTGTGTGTGGGGGGGTCTCTTAGAGTTTCTGTGTTCGCCACCAGAACAGCTCAATGAGGTGGTGACAGCCCTGACCTGGAACTCAGGAAGCAGGCGCTGGGGTCAGGGACGTGTTGCCAGGATTCTAGTTGGCCTTAGACCAGTCACTTCTTCCTGGGCCCTGGAAGCCTCTGTCCTCTCTAGGAAGAAGAGCTAGACAACACACACTGTGCAGTTCCTTCTAGCTCTGATGTTCTGTAATTCCTTTTGGTAAGCTGCTGGTGGGACACGTTAGCTGCCTCACCCACCAGCTATCCTTTAGTCACTGTACAGTAATCCATCAGGTTTCTCTGTTAACTACCAGGGGTTCTGAGGGTTGACCATGGGTGAAAGTGGTCACTACTATCTCCCCCCTGTAGCATGTCACTGTCTCAATAGCCAAGTTCCTTGAAGGGCGATGGATGGCCCTCGTCCAGCTAGCTTGGGACACACTTAGGACATACTTAAGGCATGAATCTGGCTAAGATGAAAACAGAAGCAAGTGTACAGAGGGGAGCCCCATGCAGTCAGAGAACCACCAGCGGGAGGAAGAGTGGGTAAGCAGTCTTGTGCATTGGGCCTCAGGCAGTTTCAATTAAAAATTGACAAACATCAGCTAGGCACTGGGGCTTGTGCTAAAGGCAAGTCCTTGACCTCAATTTGCGTGCATCTTAGGGAAATGAGAATGAACCAATTTGCAACGGTGTCATAGTATAATAATACAGATACGGATAGGCACTACTAATGTAGGTGGGGCCTTCTTAGCTTTGCTTTGCAGCCTCTCTGAACACCTGCCAGTTGACTGGTCTTTGCAGCAGTGCCCCCTCCCCAGTATAAACATGGAAGTGACAAGACTTCATTCTTCATACCTTAAGGAGGGTCTGTCTGTGTTAGCCTTTTCCTCCATATGTCAATGCTGAATAAATCCCCCAACCTCTCTACCTATACACTCACTATGTTCAAGGCAGCGGGTATTGCACCCGAGGGCATGTTTGGCGGTGTCTAGAAACACTGGGGTGGGTATCACAGCCGGGGTGGGGATAGCTACTGGCTAGTGGAGAGAGGTCAGAGATGCTGCTAAACATCTCAAAACACACAGCCCAGCCACCCCCCCCACCTCAAAATTTGGCCTAAGGTAGTCTGTCTAACTTCAATTCAGACAGATGAAGGTAATAAAATCAATTCTACACATCTTTTATGACTTTGATCTTAGTAGATCAAAATAACTGGTTTCACTTTTTTTTTTTTTTTTTTTTACTTAGTGAATGTCTCTCTCGTGAATGGGTAGGGACCCAACATACAGTGCTGTCAATTGGTTAAAACAGATGTCGAGTGTTCCCAGAATCCTGAGCCTCACACCAAGGAGGGCTCATGGCAGAGGCAAGCGGTCATCAGAGGGCATGGGGATAATAATGACGGACTTCTTGAAAAAGGAAACTGACCCAAGGACTGAGCCTGGGAGCACTCGACACAGGGAGTCAGGAAGATAAGGAAGAACCAGCAGAGAAACCTGAGGGGGAATGATCAGACCTGAAGACTAGGAGGAACACCAAGGGAGAGGGGAGCCCCGGAGAGAAAACGAAACAAGGATTTTGATGATGTCTAATGCTGTTGAGAGGTCAACCAAGCAGAGGCAATGGATTTTAGTATCGAGATCACTAGAGACGCAGACAAGATCTTGTTCTGTGGAGTGGAGGGACAAGTGATGTGAGGGAGTTCAGTAGAGGATGAAAAGAAAGAAATCACTCTTTTGAGGAATTCTGCTATACAGGGGAACAGAGAAATGGGGCTGTAGCGAGAAGGGGCTTGTGAGATCAAGAGGTATTGTGTGTGTGCATTTAGAGGGGAGATATTATAACATGGTGGCATGTTGATGGGAATGTTCTGCCATGGAGGAAAATATCAGTGATGCAGGAGTGAAAGGGGACACTTGGCTTGAACAATATTTTTGCACTAGAGAGAAGGGATGCGGCTTAGTGCACAAAGTTGGACTAAGATAATAGCAAGGACAGTTCATCCATAGTGTCAGTTATCCATTGCTGTGTAACAAATTGTCCCAAAATTTAGTGGCTTAAAACAACATTAAAACCCACATTTATTATCTCACACAATTTCCTAGGAGCTTAACAACATCTAGGCTGGGTGGTTCTGGCTCAAGGTGCCTCATGAGGTTGTAGTCAAGATGTTGACCAAGGCTGTAGTCATAGAAAGCTTTGATTTTGACTGGGTGTTGAAGAGCTGCTTCCAAGATGAATCACTCATACGACTGGCAAGTTCATGTTGACTGTTGACAGGAAGCCTAGATTCTTCACCAGATGCACCTCTCCACAGGGCTGCTTGAGTATACTCACAAGATGGCAGTGATTCAAGCAAGAATAAGGCAGAACCCTTAACAATTTTATAATTTAGTTTAGAAGTTATACACCCTCAGGATCTCCACATTCTGCTTATTAGAAATGAGTCATTAAGTCCTAGTCAAGGGGAGGGAATTTAGATTCTACTTTTGCAGATATATTTTTAAACTACCACATATAGTAACAGGAAGGAAGTTGGCAGATGCAGGCACAGATGTGGTGAGGGGGAATTGGTAGATATTCTTTTCTGAGTACTTCTATGTTTTTATTGAAATGGTAAGCAAGGAATCAGTTGAGAGTGGGCCTGAGAGAAGGGCTGGGAAGTTGGAGGAGAGATAGAATTTAGGAAATAGTTGATGAGATCAGGAGAGTGACAGACTGGTAGGACTTCCAGGTGAACTAAGCATCCCTCTAGGGGAGTGATCATGACCTTGAAGGGTAGTCACTGAGCAGTTTGTGTATCTTTCTTCAACCAGGGAAATATGAAGATGTACTGTGAGAAAAGAAAACCTGATCTTTAGGATGTAAGACCACATTTGTTTTTTATTTTTCTTTTTATTTAAATGCTAATATACACTTTAAAAAAAAAAGAATTTGTATTAATAAACAACATACTTGTTTGTTTGCTTCTCTTTATAATTTATTTCATTCTTTCTAGTTTTCCAAAATGAACCAAATGCAGGATTTTTCCTCCCTAATTTAACATGAGCAAATGTGTGTAGGTGTGAATCAGAGTCTCCCTGTGCCCAGAGCTGGTCAGGTCCCACAGCGAGTACTGTTTTAACGACGGACTCAGCATTTTAAGAGAGTTTAAGTTCATACTTGATAAACTGGGACGTCTGAAGAAGATGAAATGTCTTGGAAGATACATGGTCACTGTCTTCAAACACCTGAGAGACTGCGCAGGGTTGTTGCATCTGGCTGTGCTTCAGTTTCTCAAAGATGTCCCTCTCCAGCAGGGAGGGGGGGGGGTGTTTGGGTGACCATCCAGGGACAGGGTGCTCATCACAGGTTGGTGAACAGAAAGCTTTTGACATTCAACCGGAGTTGCTTTTCTGAGAGTATCATGCCACTCTCCCCAGCTGGAAAGAACTCAGTTCCCTCCTTAACAGGACAGATGGTGGGAACTCACGCATGGGGTAGATGAGGCCACTGGGCGAGTGAAGCCCCAACTCAGGACATGCTCTAGCTACACCAGATTGAAGCTGGAGGACACTAACAGCCCCTCACCTCCCTGTTTAAATCCCGCCTGCCCTTGCAGACCTCCTGCACGGATGCTGTGTGCCAAAGGCAGTAGCTCCATTCCATTGCTGAGCCCAAACAGGAACCACTGGTAGAAGCCCCCAGATTTCCACTCTTGTGAGGGAAACATCCCAGCAGGTGGAAATACTTCAACAGGAAAAGGATTCCCTGCAAGTGGTGAGCTCACTCTCCCTTTCAGGAAGCATCTGCCAGACTCCTTTGGAAAGAAAGTCTGCACCAGGTGGGAGGTCGGATGAGCTGACTTCGCTTCCAAGGCCTCCTCCAACTCTCCATGGCTGTGACCTGGGCACCTGGGGTCTTCTCATTGAACAAATGTTTATTGAGCTCCTACAGTGCGACACCCAGTGCACTGAACCTCTTTTGTACTTCACTTCTGGCGTCCTCATATTTGCCTCTCTCTCGGCCATGCGGTGGCCGGGTTTCTGCAGACTGCCATGGGGTATCTGATGTTGATAGAGTCCCTCAAAGGTACCTCTATCAGATAATCCTGGTTGAGATTTTACATGACAAGCTAGCATTGCTGTTTACAGTTCATAATCAGAGACCTCAAGCCACAGAGATGCCAACCAAACTGCTGAAGTCTGTATTTATTTGGTGGGAATTTATGATTTAAGAAATTGAGAATTATGTTTTCCAGAGTCCTTTTCAGCTCAAAGGGTCTGATGTGAGGTTTGTGAGTTGTTTTAAATTCTTTCTTTGTATATTTTTTTGAGGGGTATTTTCCAATATGTGGGGCTTTGTTTTGTTTTTAAGTAGGCTCCATGCCCAGTGTGGAGCCCAATACAGGGTTTGAACGCATGATCCTGAGATCCAGACCTGAGCTGAGGTCAAGAATCAGATGCTTAACTGACTGAGCCACCCAGGTGCCCCCAATGTGGTTATTTGGTACTAATTTGTTGGTTTAGAAGTTTTTCTTCAGCATCAAATGTACTGTTATTAAGTTTCTCATAAAGTATAACTTTTCGTGATTTGAAATTTTGATACCTAATATATTCACACAATTCAAGCTTTCCTCTCCTACCCCACAGCTCACAGTCTCCTTGTGATGTAACCAATTACTAGTTTCTTAGTTATTTTTCCAGAGGATTTTTATGCATACTCAAGCCAACATACATGCATGTATTTTTCTTCCTGCTTTAATAGTATTTTTACAGGATAGCATACTCTGTATGTTTTATGTATCTTTTTTCTCTTAACACATCCTTGAGATCTTTTCATTCCAACATATAAATAAATTCATCATTCATTTTTATAGTTATATAGCTTTCATATATCTGTGGGCAAGTATATCTGTAGAATAAATTTTCAGGAAGAAGAAATGCTGCATCAAAACTCACATGCATTTGTAGATTTTTTTTTAAAAGATTTTATTTATCCCTTTAAGAGAGAGAGAGAGAGAGAGCACAAGCAGGTTGAGGGGCGGAGTGAGAAGCAGACTCCCCGCTAAGCAGGGAGCCCGAGGTGGGGATCAATCCCCGGACTCTGGGATCACCACTGGAGCCAAAGGCAGACGCTTAACCAGCTGAGCCACCCAGGTGCCCTGCATTTGTAATTCTGATGTACATTGACATACTTCCCTCCACTGGTCTTGCCTCACCACCCAAAATGTATCTGAGTGCCTGTTTAGGCACTAAAATAATTTTTTTACTTTCTAAAAATTAATAAATGACTTAGGATGTCTTTAAATGAAGGTAAGTGAGTGAGATCAACCTTTATCTACCTGAAACCTATTTTCAAGAAAGAAAAATTGGAATCACTATTACTCTAAAACGGGTCTACAAGAGAACATTTTATGACATGAACCCTGAGGTTCAAGCTCTATTCCCATCACCCAGAGGATCAGAGGAGTCTTTTCCAAAGACTGAGCGCTCAGGTTTCTGGTATCTCTTTTTCCTTCCCTTGTGAATCAGTTAAGTGAGTTTCTCAGCTCCCCTGACTGCCAGGAAGGGAGGTTCTCTTTGTTGCTCATCATAGTGGATTGTGATGACATCATATGCAATGAGCCCTGTCCTCTTTCTCTCTTTCTCCTAGTACACTCCTTGAACTGATTTCTTTCTCCTGGGACTTTGTCTCTGCCTGGGCACATTCCTATCAGTAACCACTCCCTTTGTCAATTCTTTCTCATTTTCTTCTCATAATGAGTAGACTCTTGAAGCTGCCTTAACCTGCATTCCCTTTTGCTCTGAAGAGTTCAAACCCTTGCTCATGTCATTTGTCTGATGCTGAATTTTGCAAGTCAACCTAGCAGTTGTTGCTGAATATAGAGATTTTACTACAGTTGACCCTTGAACAACATGGGTTTGAAATGTGTGTGTCCATTTACATGTGGATTTTTTTGATAAACAGTACAGTACTCTAGATGGATTTTCTCAATAACTTTTTAGTTTAACAAGTTATAAGAACAGAGTGTATAGTACCTATAACATGTAAAATATGTGCTAATTGACTGTTTATATTACCGGTAAGGCTTCCAGTCAACAGTAGGCTATTAGTAGTTACATTTTAGTGGGAGGTCAAAACTATATATATTTTCAACTGCAAAGGAGGTCAGTGCCCCTAACCCCCATGTTATTCAAGGGTCAACTGTGTATCTCAACAACCATATTTACACGTAATCATTCTTTCCCCTAGCAGGAGTAACACACATACTTGTTTAGAAGGCGGGTCGCGCCTTCCAAGGGAGTAGGGGTATGTAGTCGATGATGCCCAAAGCCAGGAACCCCACAGAACTAACTGGGGTAACTCGTCTTTTGGACTTCAGAATTTACTAGCAGGAGCTGTCACTTTTGTAGAACAATGGTCATTTGCCAGGCACTTCACATTCCCTAGCTCATTTAACACTAATCATAAAGTCATGAAGAAGCTACTATTATTAACCCTATTTTACAGATGGGGAATCAGAGGCTTACAAAGTTTAAGTTACTTATCTAAGGTCACAGTTCGCACCGAGCCCAAACTCAACATCCAGTCCCACTAACCCCCAACCTCAGCGGATACAAGGGGAGGCTCTGAACAGCCATCAGAAGTTTTTTACCCCCTCACTTTCTCAACAACCTTTGTCCCTTCCATATTTGGTCTTTAAAAAAAAACCCTCATAATTTTAATTTCTTCCTTTGTTTTTAAATAATTATCATACTGTTCTTTATAGTAGGAAAGACAAAGGAACAAGCAATCAGCACTTGCCTTGATTGATGCTCAGCTTTCTCTTTCTTATCCTCACCGCAGTGTCTCACAGGCTGTCACCAAACCCACTTCCGAACTTGGGGGAAGATTGTAAGAGTATATGCTGAAACCTGAAGGCAAAGTAAAAGCAAAGAGGAAGTTGCACCTTTCAGAGGCACGTTGCTGGGTTCAACAAATGTCTACCGATCTCTAGCCCCGTGCCAGATAGATAATCGCATGCATCCTTATTTTAAGGAATTTTTAAAAACCTACTGAAGTTGGGTGGAGATAGTCATATGAATGACGATCTCAGAAGGCACAATGAAAACAAGTCTTTACATTTCACAAAGCTCTCTTTGTCACCCTGTATCGTGTCTCTTATGCATAGAATTCCATAGACATCCTTATTCAAAGCAAGATTGTCCTTTAAACAGGAAGACCTTGCGAAGAAAGGAAACACATAAAATTGGGTTCCAAATTATTTGCTAGTGGATTCTTTGCAACTTTGACTACATTTACTTCTTTTGAGTCCATCAGGGTAAGATGTAGGAAGATTAATGAAGTATGCCAACCAAAGTATATTGCCTTCTCCACTATCTCTTAAAAAAAGAAAACCATGAGGGCAGTATCATGCCAAAAAAAGAAAAGACTACAAAGGTGTCTGTGAAGTAATAAAGTTCATCTCTACCAAGGAATCCTATTATTTTATAGTCACACGGATTGAAGCTTGGGAGCTAATTCTCTAAGCCATAAGCTCTCTGCCTTCCAAAATACATAAACAAAAGCCTGATACATTCTGTCATCTCTTCCTTTTAATATATCCTGAGATAAGGAGAAAAGATGGCTGAAAATGAAAGCTATCGAACAATCCCTTCAAACTCCAAATCATCCTCTCAATCAGATCATAACTAGGTAAGACTGTCAACAGGTAGGCAAAAGCTGAGCATGGTTTAGCTAGAAGGCAAACAGGGGAAGCCCCAAACCCAAAGGTCACGAATTAGTCTGACTTTAAAACTGTACATTGTTTAATTATAGGGTTCCAACAGTTCAATTCAGTCAAAAGAAAAACCCCTTAAGGATGTAAGTCTGTTGCTGTAATGACACAGAACCACCTCTAGGAACACCCCCCTCCCCCATCTGCTGCTTAGGTATCTTGTGCTGTCTGCAGAAACCCCAAGATGGCATTCTTGCCTTATTTTTCTAAATGACTCCTCTGGTTATTAAAAAAAAAAAAAAAAAAAGGTTCTGAAATCCTCACAAGGTTGGGTGACTAGATTTGGTGGGGAGAAGGGGGAAGTCACATTCTATTATTTAATCATCAGTGCTGAGTGGGTCGAAAAGGCTGTCGTCTACTGGCTATGATTTTAGGTATGCTGTAGGAAAGTCTCGTTCACAATGCTCTCTGTCTGCTGGTCAGCATGCTACATGCAACCGGATTTTGAGTCCCCTTTCTCCGGGTTACCTCTGAGGTTATAAGGAGCCCCCTACATTCTCCCCCACCCCGCCCCTGTTGACATTTAGGAGCGGTAGCACAGTAAGTCATTATCAGACACAGATAAGAAAATGGGGGGGGGGGGGGACAGGTGTTAATTATCTAGCAGGGACCTGAAGGAAGAGGACATAGAAAAGATAAACTTTGGCTGAACCAGAGATGGAGTGGCAATAATCACTGGCAGCTTCTTAATTTGATTTTATAGATGAGAGCTTCTGTTCACCTGTTAGCTTATTTTAATCTTCCCAACAATCCTGCATGAGGCAGCAATGTCAGTCACCAGTCCCAGTCTATGCACAATGCAGTTCAGGGAGATGCTCTGAATGGTCTAACGCTGTACAGAACAGCCCAGAGCAATGAGCCCAGAGGGATGATAGGGGACAGAGTCAGAATGGGAGTCACCTCTACCCCCTTTTGTGTGTGGGGCCCTTTCCTCCCAGGCAGCTGCTTCTCACTGACATTTAAACGTACTCAAACTTCTACCATCCCTTGCTCTGCTGTGAAATTCAACGAGCATGTTTCAGTCTCCATTCTCTCGATCCCTAAGGAGAAACTATCACTACTGATCATTCTTTTCCTCTTACAACACTTTCCCTGCCTAATGCTGAGATACTTCATGGTTTTCCTCCCAGCTTCTGGCCATTCCATTTCAAGTCTCCCACGCAGGCTTATTTGCCTCTACCCCATCACCACACAGACCAGCTCCTCCTGGCCTCTCCTCATTCTTCTGTCCTTTCCCCTTCCCTCCCTCCCTCCACCTCCATTGTGATGATTGCTAGGGACTTGCAAATATATATCTGCAGCCCTGCCCTCGCCTGGGAGCTCCGCGCCTACTCAGCAATATCTTTACTTGCTATCTCAAAGGCACCTCAAATTCAGCACGTCCTGCTCCCAGACTCAAACCAGGTCCTTTCAGGTTTCCTAATAAGATGACTAGTCCCAGCATCCAAAATGCTGTTTAAGCTGGACTTAAGTTCAGATTTATCCCGGACTCTTCTCTCTTCCTCTCTGCTAAAGCCACTCATCATCAGTTCTTCTCAGTTTTATCTAAATAGCTCTCAAATGTGCCCACTTTCCATCTCTGCCACTGCCGCTACGCTAAACCTAAGTCACCACCACCTGTCCCTAAGCCACCACCATTCTTCCTAATGCTCTGGTTTCTTCTTAATCTCCACAATGAAATTAGAGTAATTTTTTTTTTTTTTCCCAGAACACGAATCTGGTCTTTGCTTATTTAAAAACATGGCAGGGGCTCACTATTGCCCTTGTGATGAGGATCAAAATCCTCAGCATGTTTTAATAGGGTCCTGTGTGGTTTGAGCCTTGCTACCCCTCTAGCCTCATCTTACCCCTTCAGCCCTCTCCCCAACCTAAACTTGCCCTATGTATTTCAGTTGATTTCACTGTCTCTTGCTTCTAGGGCCCCACCTGTATCTTTTCATCAATCAGATATCAGATCAAGGGTTATCTTAGGACTAGGCTTCCCTCACCCCTTCCTCTCTCCCTCCAAAGTCAAATTCCTTTCATATTACCCACTTTCAAGAATGGTTACCACCCTACAAAGGTTTCATCTCAGTTTGTCACTCTGTATGCCTTGGCATGATTATTTGGTTGAAGCGTATTTTTCCCATTATAGTCTAGGCTTGGTTTTTTTTTTTTTTTTTTAAGATTTTATTTATTCATTTGACAGACAGAGATCACAAGTAGGCAGAGAGACAGGCAGAGAGAGAGAGAGAGAGAGAGAGGAGGAAGCAGGCTCTCCGCGGAGCAGACAGCCCGATGCGGGGCTCGATCCCAGGACCCTGGGATCACGACCTGAGCCGAAGGCAGAGGCTTCAACCCACTGAGCCACCCAGGCGCCCCTAGGCTTGGTTTTTGCTCACCCTTTCAGTACTGCCTAGAAGCATCGGGCCTGGCATATAATAAGTGCTCAGCAAATACTTATTAAGAGACTGAATATCAAGAAAGGAAAACAAGAGCAATATCTATTTTAATATTTCACCTAGTTCCTGTCACACTATAGATTTTCAAGGACAGCTAACATTATCTATATCCTATTTCAGGGATCTTACAGAGGAATGTCCAGTTTGGTTACTTTTTAATCTCAAGGAAGTCCCATAGTTGTTTTTAACTTAAAAAACAAGGTGATACAACCTAAAGAGTAAACATCTGTTTACTGAAACTCCTATTTCTCTGAAATAGACATCCAGATACATGCCATAGGTTATCAAGGCTTTTTGTCATCAGGAAAAGGAAAAAAATCCACAGATAGAAGACCTTGTTGCAGAAGATGGATTTCCTCGTTCAAATCAGGAGAATGGCTCAAGGCTGGTTGCTGAGAGGATTCACCAACATTTCCCTAATAAAATGCGACTCCCAGAAAGGGAACTGAGAACAAGGACATTTGTAGAGGGATGAGGGGCCGTGGGAAAAGAGCGTTATGTGGGGTGAAGGGCACCTGAGCTTCCTCTACCTCAGAAAAGTACGATGATCAAAATAAAAGCATTATAATGGCATAAATATACCATATATACATAGAACACCCAATAGATTTTTCCGTAGGGCTAATCTGATAGAATGCTTTCAGAATGAGAGAAGCTACGATTGTTAAGCATCATCTTCATGCTAAATCTAATAATTGCTAAATCCAATCCTTGCAGTTAAGGAATGATATGATTCCTCCACAAACAAATCTGTAGCTGAAGAAGTGTGACATGTCAGTGGACCATGGTTTTTATCACACTTATACACTGTGTTTTCTCCAAAAGTACTTTATGCTTATGCTGATACATACACCAGCTTTCTGGGAACATGCCATTTTATTTTTTTAAGCTGCCTGTTAGTAGCCAGTTGTTAAAGATGTTACCACTTGGGTTGCATTCAACAACAAATTGGTGGGTTATTTCCTAAACCAATTTGTTTGGGGTAGAAATTCAATAGATCTCTCTTAAAACCCTGAAGTACCAAAAAAAATTAATATCTAACTATAAACAGAAACTAATGATGGATAATTTATCTTTTGTATTCACTTGTGTTTATTCATTAAAATCCACTCACGACTAAGAAAATGAATATTACTTTTCTTTCTTAAATATTAAGTAGCTCTAATTTCTGATTCAAGAGGAGTTGAGGACAAATACAAACTCTCAGATGTATTTTTAAAGGTAGAGTTTTTTTCTTCAGTCTAACTTAGGATCTCTGAGATAAACAAGATATTTTACATATGCTGCTAGGAAGTTGATAGTTCAAGCTTCTGTGTGTTATACTTGTTAAAATATTTGCATTCAAAAGCAAAGCCAGAATGGTAGCTCAAGGGTATATGTATATCTTTCCTAAGGAACATAAGACATAAATAGCATTTTGAATTGTAATTGTTTTGAAATCCTAAATTTAAAGATACAGATGTGCATTTTTAAAGAAAGAGGACATTCCCTTTTCCATTCAAGCTTTTGCATTGATTCTATGTATATGCCATACATTGTGGTAGGTAGTGGATACAAAAATCAGGTTGAATGCTTGTCCCTAAGAAGTTTGTAGAGTCTAGTGAGGGGATACCGACTATACTTCACTAATTGTAGTGTAGTGTAGTAAGTACTGTGTAGTAAGTCCAGCGTAGTAAGCAACTGTGCTCAGTACTGGGATTCTGGGAACAAGTGGGAAGGGCTCTGTTCTGGCTATTAGTGATATTCACTAAGGTTCTGGCTCTTCTTGACACATGCTAGGACTGCATTTCTTCACGTCTTTAAATTTAGGCATGACTTATTTTGGCTAATGAAATATGAGTGGATGTAACACAAGCCACATCTAGGCGGGAAGCCTTTTTCCTTCGTGATGACTGACAGTTCTCCAGATGGTAAAGGCCCCACCAGGCTCCAGCCCCAAAGGAGGCTGAGCTGGAACTGAACACCCAGTTAACCTGCAGTGGGCATACTATGTGCATCAGAAATAAATTCTTTAATTTTTAATTTTTCTTTTAAGTCACTGAGATTTGGAGGATGTTTGTTGCTGCAGCACAGGCTAACCTCTACCGACTACTACGTGCTTTACTCTGGATTTGGAGAATTGCAAGTTTCCTGGTGTGTACAAAGCTAAGCTGAGACCTGAAGAATGAGTAAGAGTTGTCCAGGTAAGAAACTGAAGGGAACACTGTTCTAGGGGTAAAAGTACATGCATAGGCTGGGAACAGGATGAGAATTCAGCAGGTTTTGGGGAGAGGTTTTTGTTTTAAATACAGTTAGAGTGGAGCAGTCCAACAGAGCTATTGGAGATTACTCTGAGTAGAGGTGACAGTAATTGCTTATCAAGGATACAATTCCAAAGGATTTCTGACTGCTTTATTTGGGCTCTTGGACACAAAAAGGAGAATTGAAAAACTGAATTGCTGTGGACCAAAATAATGGTACTTGCCTTTTATGGAAAATCCACCTGCAAAGGTCTCCTTTTTCCAGAAGGGGTACTTATACTCCTCACTCATTTATATTGTCACTTCACTCTGTAGTTACTTCTTTACATATACACTCAAATGAGTTTTTCATCTTATTAAAGTCAGTTATGCCTGTGTTTGTGAGCATTTACTAGACTGTAAGCTCCTTGAAGGCAGGGTCCATATCATGTTCATTTTTGTTGTATTGTATTGCATTTTTGCATTGTAGGTAGTCCATAAATTCCTATTAAGATAGCTACTGCTATTTTAGAAGTCTAAAAGCAGATCGTAACCTTGACTAGCTTCTAAATAATTGCTTTAAAATGAAAACAGATCTTGCACAGCTGTGGATATACCCATTTAAATATGCTCCAGAGGTTAAGCCTCTGTCTTTGGCTCAGGTCATGGTCTCAGGGTCCTGGGATCGAGCCCCACATCAGGCTCTCTGCTCACCAGAGAGCCTGCTTTCCCCTCTTTCTCTCTGCCTGCCTCTCTGCCTACTTGTGATCTCTCTTTATCTATCAAATAAATAAAAATAAATTTTTTAAAAAAGGTTTTATTTATTCACTTGACAAAGATCACAAGTAGGCAGAGAGGCAGGCAGAGAGAGGGGAGGAAGCAGGCTCCCTGCCGAGCAGAAAGTCTAATGCAGGGCTCCATCCCAGGACCCTGAGATCATGACCTGAGCCGAAGGCAGAGGCTTAACCCACTGAGCGACTGAGGTGCCCCTAAAAATAAAATCTTAAAAGAAAAAATGTTCCAGAAACATGCTGAGGTCTTCTGATGACAGGGAAGGCTATGGACTTATGAAATCTGCTGCCTGAGACCTAGATTTCAGGGCTACCACATCCTTGTGATGAGCCCTTAAGGTTTAACTTTCATAGGATTGGTCTCCTAACTCATGACCTGCAAGGAAAGTCTGCCATACTCACCTCTTGGGAATAGTGATGGACCCAAATAACAGCTTAGAACTTTGAAGTGCTATGCGATATGATGTGATATTCATGTTAGTGCTGTGAGCATCGTGATTCTTGGATCATTAGAGGAAGTGGGTGTCATGCAAAGCCTATGCAGCTCACTAGACCTGGGCTTGAATTCCTTCTTCATCAGTTAATAGTTGCATACTCTTGGTTGAGCAATAAAAACCAGCATGTCACCAATTTCATTCTGATTTAAACTAGAATACTTCCTCTTTACAAATATTTTTAGAGAAGCCTGGCATACTAGGAGGCCACTGATCTTTGAAATCATACAGGTAGAATTCAAGTCCCATCTCCATCACTTATAGACATGTGGCTTGGGGTAGGTTAATTAAGCTCCTAGAGTCTCAATTTCCAGATCCATATCATGGGGACAGTATTATCTAGTTTCCCAAGGTTAAGAGACTACTTGAAGTAGAAAGTGCTGACTTAACATGCCTTTGAAATGTTAATGCGTCCATTAACCACAGAGAAAACTTCATCCCTAAAAATTCTGAATTCACGCTATTCAAGGAAAAGGCTTGCTAAGACTCAACAATTTGTACAGGGCCCTCTTTTCTTATCTCAACATAGAATGTGACTGAATGAACTTAAACATAGACCTCTGATCAATGGGTGACTCACCAGACCAGCTAAGATCCCTATTTACCTGAAGTCAAGGCAGCTTATGAGAGCTCATCTTCCATTTCTCTTTCCTTTCTAAGGGATGACACGGACTTGTTTTCCCCAGGGTTGACCAAGGAATTTTTGGAGGAAAAAAAGAGGTTTGGAGGCCACATTTCAATAAAGACCATTGTGCCACGTGAACACCACAGTCAATTTGTTGTCTGTTTTCTTTCTTTTTTTAAAGATTGTATTTATTTATTTGACAGAGAGAAATCACAAGTAGGCAGAGAGGCAGGCAGAGAGAGAGAGAGAGAGGAGGAAGCAGGCTCCCTGCTGAGCAGAGAGCCCGATGCGGGACTCGATCCCAGGACCCTGAGATCATGACCTGAGCCGAAGGCAGCGGCTTAACCACTGAGCCACCCAGGCACCCCTATTGTCTGTTTTCTGAAGTTACACCATCTTGGCCCAATAAAATTGCTTACTGTGGTCATCTGTCATGGTCTACCCAACTGGAGCCCAGAGGAAAGCTTGTCTAGAGCAGGTAGATGAGCCAGGCCTCCAAAGGGAAGCAGACTTGCCTGTGCCAAGCCTCTCTTCACATACAACCTCTGACATCGGTTCTTGATAAAACAGCCTAAGTAAGCCGTCTACCAGGCCCCTGCTTTCCCTGAGTGTGGTTTGTATGCAGCAGCATCGGTATCTCCTGAGATCTTGTTAGAAATGCAGACTTTCAGGCCCCACCCCAGACCTACTATATCCATCTGCGTATTAACAAGACTCATGTGCACTTTACAGTTTGCAAAGCACTTGGCTACAAAGTCTAAATAATGCCTAACACCAGGTGCCCAGGAGAGCCATTATTTGGGACTTACTGGGGAACAAACCCTCAAATGTCTTCACCAAAATTCTTAAACTAGACAAAGACACTCAATTAAAGAAGCCCTCATCTCTCTGCCCTACCACCCATGTAGACTACTCTGGGCGCAATAAAGATATTATTCACATTCTAACAAGGATCTTCAGATTTCAGGAGTTGCATAAAATCATATAGCTAGACAGTTGCTAAAATGTAAAATAACCTTCCTTTTTTGTCACTATTGGTTTTGGCTGATAGAAGTCATGCATACAGTCATATTTCAGAGAAATTACCATGCCTTAATGAGAACTTTAGGTTGAAGGAAGACATTTCAGTCAAATGATAGTGAAATTGATATGATCAAAATGAAATATGTGGCATATTTATCTAATCAGCTAGAGCTGCAATCTCTAACCATAGTCATTTACAGCTCAATCAACTCATCTAGTCATTATCAGCTAATGATACAATGAGTGATTACTCCCACATGGAGATAATAAGTGAGTTCATGAAAATCAGCACTTCTGTTATAAAGTGTGACAGGTAGGACTGAAAATAAGGTCTTTGTATGCTGTTAGTGGCTGGCTCACCTGACAAAAATTTAATAGGAAAAAATGGAATGGCATAGTTATAAGATGAGGTACAACCCTTTTGGAAAGCAACTTAGCAATCTGTATCAAGAATCATTAAATTTTTCCCACCTTTTTATCATGTAAAAGATTTTTTTTCTTTATAGTTTTAAACAATATCAAACTTTCAAAAATTGGAACTGGAGTACAAAGAACTTCTCCTTGGGAGTAGGTTGTTGATATGATACCGTTATCATCCTTGAATATTTCCAAGTGAATTTCCTAGTGATGTTGATACATCACTCCCATCTTGTCTTCACACTCTATTCAGTTAATTTTACCAATTGTTTTAATAATGTCTTCACAGTAAAAGGATCCAATTCTGAACGACACATTGCTTTTAGGTGTCATGGCCCTTTAGTCTCCTTCAATAAGGAACAGTTCCTCCTTCTGCCCTTGTTTTTCATGGTCGTGCCAATTTCGAATTTTTTTTTTTTAAGATTTTATTTATTTTAAAGAGAGAGAGATCACAAGTAGGCAGAGAGGCAGGCAGAGAGAGAAGGGGAAGCAGGCTCCC
The DNA here is from genome assembly GCF_030435805.1 of Mustela lutreola. Classification (NCBI taxonomy): domain Eukaryota; kingdom Metazoa; phylum Chordata; class Mammalia; order Carnivora; family Mustelidae; genus Mustela; species Mustela lutreola. The sequence goes on from NC_081296.1 coordinate 47,152,722, forward strand.
GGCTGAGCAGAGAGCCCAATGCCAGGCTCAATCCCAGGACCCTGAGATCATGACCTGAGCCGAAGGCAGAGGCTTAACCCACTGAGCCACCCAGGCGCCCCCAATTTTGAATTTTTGTTATTAGTTTGGATTAGTCTGATGTTCCTTCACAATTTGATTCAGGTCATGTGACTTTGGTAAGAAGATCACAGAAGGGAAGATGTGTTCTCATGGAATCCTCTCAGGTGCCACATCATTTTGATTCGTCTCATTACTGGTTATATTAACTGTAATTGCTTCATTGAGGTGTCATCTACCAGGTTTCTCTACTGCAGAGTTCTTTTTCCCTTTGCAATTAGTATCTATCAGGTAGGAATTAACTTTGAGGTGATATAAACATCTTATACCTCACTAAACTATTTCTTTATCTATATCATTTGGTTATTTAGATTAGCATTAACTCTTTAATTCCCATTTTTTTAAAATGGATTTTCATCTGTTACCTCATTATTTATTTTGATGCTCAAACTGTCCAAGATTTAGCTAGTGAGGACTCCTTCAGTTTCGTTTTGTGTTGTTTTGACATACTCCTCTTACTCTTTGAGCACTTCTCTTTCTAGCACAGGATGGTTTGGGCTCATCTTGTACTTTCCCTGCACCAGCACTGGAATGTTCTATTTCTCCAAGGAGCCCTGGTTCCCATTATTAGAGAATGATATTTAGAAGCCAAAGTCTAGAAGCTAGATGTGCTCGTTGCACAGTGACACTGGGAGTCATGACTCGCAGGCTGCCTCAGCAGCCAGAGCTAGAGAAGGGACATCTCTATATCTCTATAGGTAAGTAGGACATGGATAGAGTTGTTTTTATCTACATATTCAACCATGAATACAAACTGATACTTTAAAATTGAATCTGACACTGGAGGGTTTCTTGTAGTTTTCTTTTCAGGAATTTCCTTCTTTGACAATGAGATATTGGACTTCCATCATTGCTGGGATATTTACTGATCTGATGAGCCCACTGGTGTGAATCTCCAGTCACTTCTGCTACCCTTCTTCCCCGTGGGGACACCCTTACTGTCCTTCTCTCAGCCTCCAGGACTTCCCTCACCCCATCCACTGTGCTTTGCCCCCTGTAGTAGCTTTTACATTTAGCGCACTTACTACATTAGGAGTTCAATTTCCTTCTTTTTCAGAAATTTTAGGAATATTTGATTTACAGAATCTATTTATCTCTCTATAGGGACTTTATAACATAAATTATTATAGAGTTGGGGAAACATTTTGCATGAAAGGTAAAGGACTTGCTGAATTATAGACACATAGACACATATACATATAAAGTGCATATGTTTTCAGTTCTATAACTTTCTTAAAAGGTTAACAGTAAGATAGTAACACAAAAATGCACACATCTAGATATCAGAGTTGTTTACTCTCCTGATGAGCATGAAATTCTAACTGATTTGAGCTCTAAATAGACAAGCAGATAAACAAAAAAGACTAACAACTTAGATTTTCTATTCTTTCATCCAGTAGAGAATAGACCTCTATAGTCTATTAATCCATTTACCTATATTACCAAATAGTAAGACAATAAAACCAAATTTCACTAATTATAGCTGCCAGCATAATTTATTCCTTGTGTGTGAACAAGAAACAAAAGCCAACTGCAAAATTAGAGGAGACAAGAGAAGGGGGAAAACACACACACACACACACACACACACACACACACACCCCTCTACAGAAACACAGAGACAGAAAATTTCAAGTCTATTACTGCTTGAGATTTATTTCTGGAAGCTGAGGAAAGATGTGTCTGGTCTTAAGCCACCCCTCACCCCTACCCTCCCAAGAGGTGTACCACTCTGGCAATGCAGTTTACCTGGTTCTGTCAGGGATGCATGATTCAGTCTTGGTGCATGAATTCCAAGCTGTTAAAGGATAATTAAAAGAAGTAAAGTCATGATTCTTATATAAATACAAAGTGAATATATATCAAAGATTTTAGCTAACCTATTAACTAACGAGGAAACTGGTAAGATAATACAAGCAGTTTTTATGACTTTTGGAAAAAGGAAAGAGAAAGGAAAGGAAAAAAGAGAAAGATACAGAGGAAAAGAAAGAAAAAGGATTTACTATATAATTTTAATTCTGAACTGTAATCCAAAGGAAAAATCAAAATTAATTTAAAACTATAGTTTATACATAAAGATGTTCACCTCAGTATTATATTTAGTAGATGTAAATTGGAAGCAATCTAATTGTCCATCAGTAAGGAAATGATTGGGGTGCCTGGGTGACTCAGTCATTAAGTGTCTACCTTCAGCTCGGTCATGATCCCAGGGTCCTGGGATCGAGCCCTGCATTGGGCTCCCTGCTTGGCAGGAGGCCTGCTTTCCCCTCTCCCACTCCCCCTGCTTGTGTTCTCTCTCACTGTCTCTCTCTCTATCAAATAAATAAAATCTCTTAAAAAATAAGGAAATGAATAAACATTGGTAAACACACAGATTATTAAACAGTCACTACAAATGGTGGTTGAAGACCCCCTGGTTAGGAGGACAATTTGGGCATGCACTGAATCTAGCTGAGAGCAACAAAGTCTGGAAGCAAGGGTGTGCCATGATTTTAGTGACCATATATTTCAGTTCACTTGGGACTGCCTCAGGATGTCCTTGTTGTCTTGTTATTAATCTCCTTTCTTGCTTTCAAAAGTGTCTCACTTTAGATAATAAATTATATGGTCACTTTAGCTATTCTTGGTTGGCTGGGGGATCAAATCTCATTCTCAATAATTTTCTAGGAAACATCCTAGAAGAGGACACCACAAATAACAGGAGTCTTTCTGCAGTATTTACACCCAAATTACACTTAGATAGGTCAGAACAGTGGCTGGCATATTAGAAGCACTCAGAAATGCTAGCTATTATTGTTACTACATTTGGTGTGACTAGACAAGCTAAGTAAATACAGGACACTTCTGTGGCTGTTCTTTATGAGGATGATCTTGGCCTTGGGACTGCCTAGAGACATCTGGGCTCTCATAACAAACATGTGGGCAAAACTCACAGGCACGGAGGTGACACTCTGCCCTACCTACTCTCTCTATATATACTCTATAGCTTGTTCATTATTTTCCTTCTACACATTGGCTTCTACGCATAAGAAAACTACAGTACACTTAAATTCTCCATTTTCCATTTCTTTGGGCTAAAATGTTTGAATGGGGATCTCAACAATTTTCAGACTCCTCTGAACTCATACAAGCAGACCAACACATATCTTGTAGAAAACTAATGAAAAAACAGAGTAGTTCAAGAGACGGGGACAAATCTTAGCCATCAATTGTCTCTTACAACTGAAGTAACAGAAAAAAAAAAAAAAAAACAAACCACAGAAGATTTCAAATAAATGTTCTCATCAAGATGCAGGAAGAGTTTGGATCTATAAAGCTAGAGAGGACATGAACAGATCACTGTGCAGAAAATGCAGCCCAAGAAAGATGTTACAGAGATGAGAAATAGGAGCCTGAAACAGAAGCAGCAGACTACAGACTGTTGTAGGACACTGCAAGTTATAGAGGTTCTCCCCTGACTTAGAGAAGATTTATGAGGAGCGAAGAGTTGGACTTTGAAGAGAACTAACAGAAATTCAAAGTACATATACTAGGAATTCTAGAAGGAGAAGATTAAGCAGACAGAAGAGAAGTAATAATCAAAAATATCACAGAAGGACGCCTGGGTTGCTCAGTTGGTTAAGTGACTGCCTTCGGCTCAGGTCATGATCCTGTAGTCCCAGGATTGTGTCCCACATTGGGCTCTCTGCTTGGCAGGGAGTCTGCTGCTCCCTCTGACCCTCCCACCTCTCATTCTCATTCTCTCACACACTCTCTCTCAAATAAATAAATAAAATCTTTGAAAAAAAAAATAATAGAAAACAACTTCCACCACCAGCTGATGAAAGGCTTGAATATTCAGAGCAAAAGGGTTAACTGAGTGGTTGGCAAATTAGTGTAGAAACTCTCACCTAGACAGGTTTTGTTGTGTTTAAAAAAAAAAAGAAGAAAAAAAAATCTCCTGTAACTATTTATAAAGTAATGTGAAAGGTCAAATTTCCCTACTGCAACACCAGATTTGAGAAGGCAGTAGAGCAATAGATACCAGAGGGTTGAAAGAAAGGAATGGGATCAAAGAATCTGAAGTCTAGTGTAAGAGCTGCAGAAAAAAATAATCAGAAATGCAGATATTTTGAAACTACCAAAAAATATCTTTTAAAAGTAAAAATTTTTAAGATTTATTTTTTATTTTTATTTTTTTTACAGAGAGAAATCACAAGTAGATGGAGAGGCAGGCAGAGAGAGAGAGAGGGAAGCAGGCTCCCTGCTGAGCAGAGAGCCCGACTCGGGACTCGATCCCAGGACCTGAGATCATGACCTGAGCTGAAGGCAGCGGCTTAACCCACTGAGCCACCCAGGCGCCCTAAAAGTAAAAATTTTTAAAGATTTATTTATTTGAGAGAGAGGGAGCATGCATGTGTGGGTCGGGGGAGGGCCAGAGGGCTAGGGAGAGAGAGAAGCCCAAGCATGCTCCATGTGCTCAGTGCAGAGCCAGATACAGGATCGCACAACCCTGAGATCATGACCTGAGCTGAACCAAGAGTCAGACGCTTAAACAACTGAACCATTCAGGTAACCCTCACGATAAAAACATTTTGATTAAATAAGTGAATCAAAATAAAGAACTCAAGGAAAAAAATAAGACTCAGTGTAAAAGAAATGGTAGAAAAACAGAGATAATGCAAATGTTAAAAAGCATTCTTCAGGGGCACCTGGGTGGCTCAGTGGGTTAAGCCTCTGCCTTCGGCTCAGGTCATGATCCCAGGGTCCTGGGATTGAGCCCCACATTGGGCTCTCTGCTCACCAGGGAGCTTGCTTCCCCCTCTCTCTCTGCCTGCCTCTCTGCCTACTTGTGATCTCTTCTCTCTCTCTCTCTGTCAAATAAATAAAAATAAAATTTAAAAAAATTTAAAAAAATAAAGTATTGGAATTAAATTATGATGTGTGCACACAAGAGAACACAATGCAGTCCTTAAAATATTACAGAAGAGTAATAATGTTGTGAAAAAAATAAGATTTAAAATAATATAATTCTATTTAGTTTTTGAAATAAAAAATTAAGATTTTTAAAAATTCATTTGCTAGAGAGTGAATGAGAGAGAGAGAGCACAAGTAGGGGGAGCAGAAGGCAGAGGGAGAGGGAGAAGCAGGCTTTGTGCTGAGCAGGGAGCCTGACATGGGCTTGATCCTAGGGCACCGGGATCATGACTTGAGCTGAAGGCAGCCACTTACCCAACTGAGCCACCCAGACATCCTATTTTTTGAAATTTTAACCATGGCTATTTTAGGTGATTGAATAAAGTTCTTTGTGCTGTGCTTATTTCTATTTTTCAAATAGTATTTTAAAAAAAGATTTTATTTATTTATTTGACAGACGGAGATCACAAGTAGGTGGAGAAGTAGGCAGAGAGAGAGGAGGAAGCAGGCTCCCTGCTGAGCAGATAGAGCAGTGTGGGGCTCTATCCCAGGACCCTGAGATCATGACCTGAGCAGAAGGCAGAGGCTTTAACCCAGTGAGCCACCCAGGCACCCCTCAAATAGTATTTTTTTCAATGATGAATAACCATCGTTGAGATTCAATAAAACAATTTGGCAGTATGTATAAGAGCGTCAAATATTTCTGTTACTTGATATGGCAGCAACCTTGCCTAAAGTAAGTATGAAATGCACACAAATGTAAGCCATAATATGACTTAAAATACTATTTAAAATAGTGAAAAACTGGAAACAACTACAGTGAGTTGACTGAACAAATTCCGTTACTGTCATCTTATAAAATATCAGGCAGTTGTTAAAACACGGGGTCAAATAATTTTTAACAACACTTGAGAAATACTTATGATACAATGCTAAGAGATGCAAGCTGACTTAAATTTATATAATCCATTCTGTAAATATATATTCTATAAATATATATGTACTAAAAAATACCAAAAGAGAATGCACTAAAATTTAATAGTGATTATATCTAGATGATTTTAAATTTTCTTCCCTATACTTCCCTGAATTTACCCAAACTTTTAGCAAGAAGAATATATGAAAATGACACAGCTGGAATAGGTGAAAAGATGGCTATGAAATCTGTGCTGTAACATGAAGATTATTTGTGCTGCATGGAAAAAGAAGACAAAATCAGAGGTACCTTCCATGTTCTGGACTGAATGATTGTGACATCCTAACCCCCCAGTGGATCTGTGTTTAGAGATGAGGACTCTCTGGAAGGAATTAAGCTAAATGAGGTCATAAAGGTGGAGAGCTTCATCTGATAAGATTAGTGTCCTTACAAGTAGAGACCCCAGAGATTATGGTCTCTCTCTCTCTGAGCACACACTGGTGAAAGGACTTTACAAGAAGGCTGCGGGGGAAAGAGGTTTCAGTAGAAACAGACTCCACTGGCATTCTTGATCTTGGACTTCTCATTTCCAGAATTGTGAGAAATAAATGTCTGTTGTTTAGGCCACCCAAGGCTATGGTATTTTCCTAGAGCAGCCTGAACAGGCTCATACGCTAGGTTAAGAAAAAAAAAAGTCCTTTTAAAATGGAAGGAAATGCTCCAAACAGTAGTATCTGCTGCATTACCTCCCTCTCCTGCTTCTGAACACAACACGAAGACAGTGGGTTATCTGGTGATGAATTGTGGGTCATGGGGGCAAGTCCTAATGCTTCTGGGAGAGCCCAAGCTCAAGGTGGGCCACTAGTTGTGGCTGTCCTACTCCAGAACTCTTGCCTTCAGGGTTGGTGCCTGATTTTAAAAGGTCAGTGCTGCAGAAACCCATTCAGAAGACATTAACTAGATCAGCGAAGGCTCTTCCAGAAACAATGTCTAGGCTGGTGGGTTAGAGCGGGAACAGTGCCTTAAGTACTAACACCCAATACCTTTGCCATTTCCCTTCTGCCTCTCACATTTGCATAGCAATTCTCTTAAAAGAACAGGTAGGCATTTCAGTGATTATATATCAGCCTTTCTTTATCCTGCTCCATTCTAAGTTAAAGATAGAACAGAGGGTTTCATCTTCCAGTTTTGTAAAAGGAGGGAGTAAAGGAGCCACCGTGTCAAACATAATCTTATTACCAGGCAGAACACAAAAGTCATAGCAGATTCAGAGGCCTCAGTGAGCAAGCAAGAGGGTGTGTCAAAGAGGAAAGATGGCGGATGTTTGCACACTTGAGAGCAGGCTGCACACCATGTCATCAAATTAACGTGTTCTTCCTAAAAATCTCAAGACTTTTTCATTAAGTAGACAAAATTCAAATAATGTAATCTGTGCTTTTGCAAATTAGCCACAAACCATCTAGGTTCTCACCAATTACTTGAGATTTTTATCTACCTCTAAATGTTACTGACCTAAGAAAAAAAATCTGATCAAAGGCTGTAGAAATTCTAACCCCTGCAGCAATTATTAAATTGGTCCACTCTGTGTCCTATGCTGACAAATTGTTATACTCTAGAGCCTGACGACCTACAAGTGTCTCAATTAGACGCATGGATGTAGCAGCAATGTTTTAAAGTTGTCTACACTTGACTCCATCCCTTTAAAACAATAACCTGCCCAGCCCCCTAAAGTCTCCCCAAACCTAATAAATAGAGATGCCTTTCCTTTTATATCCTAGAGCAGATGTGAGGGCGACCGTACCTCAGGTACTCACATAAAATGAGGATAAACACCTTTGTGAAATAAATCTCCCTCTTATAACCAGCTTCTTATATCAGGCTTGTTCTTGTTGTGAAGATCCCTGCATCTACATAGAATCTTCTAATCTGTTCCACCCCTTCTCCCACATCAGCACTAGTGGACCCTGGTTGTCTAGAACCTAATCAGTTGAATTACGAAAGGCTTGATAATGGATGCCAAACTCTGCAAAGAGTAGCAGTTAAAACCCCTGACATCTCTTGGGCTGTGAAATTGATCACTTGAGGGAACAATGGAAATAGAATGTAATGGCGATATAATTTGGTATTTAGGAAAGTTTATTCCTGTCTGGAGAAGTTACCAGATTGGTATGTCTAAATGCTACCTTTCACAAAAGATTATACATCTCCCAACACTAAAGATGACTTATTTTTTCCTGCTATACATACTGCAGTGCCAAGCACTGTGTAGTCCACAACATAAATGTTCATAAATTGTGAGGTTGAAAATTGCTTATACTATATTGCTATTTTTTAAGGATTTTATTTATTTATTTGAAAGAGAGAGAGAGAGAGAGAGATAATATAACAGTGGGGGAGGAAAAGGGACAAGCAGACTCCACTGAGCATGGAACCAGACATGGGGGCTCGATCCCACAACCCCAAGATCAGGACCCAAGTCAAAACCAAGAGTTGGATGCCCAACTGATTAAGCCAGCCAGGCATCCCCCATGGTACTATTTTTGTCCAGTGAATTCAATGAACAGAAGGAACTGGTTATTTGGGGACAATGCAGATTCATTTCTTGTTTGCCTACTGTGTATCTCTTACTACAACAATGTGCTTATATGTGTGTGCATGCCTGCCTATGCACAGGTGAGGTAAATTCATGTGACACTCTCTGCTCATGTGACAACAGAAGCAGTCCAACATCCAGCTTTCTTAAGAGCTTATATCTGGAACAGTCAGCTGCGAATTGCTTCAACAACCATTAAGAGAGGCCATTTTTCTTGAACAAAAGTTTAACCATGTTGAGCCAAGTTTGACAAAAGTTCAACCAAAATTTCAATATTTTGCCTAAATATTTACAGAGTTCCATCCTTGTACATAGTGAGATCTGGTTTCCCATCCCTGAAGCAGGTCTTCATGCTTCGAACAGCTACCCTACCCTACCCTACAGCCTCTATAAAAAGCCCATAAGGCCCACATTTGGAACCATACAGATCTCAAAGTGCCCAGAGGACAGATTAATTGCTCTTAGGTCCCTTTGGGTTCTGAGTCTCTCTCTTGCTACCTTTTCTTCCACCTTCTTTAGACCCATACTTTGTGTGCACTGTTTGGTACATGACTGACACTTGTGTTTGGGTGTTATCTCTCAGAAGGGCACTTCTCACCCACAACCACCAGCTCCCAGTCTCAGAACCCCTGACCAAATCAGAGCCCCAACCCTCCAACGTGCTCCAACTTGAAAGATCAAAAAGCTGGAATGTATTTTAGGCTTGTGTCACAAACCCCCAAGTGAAGATGGGCTTCCCACAGCAGTGAAACCTAATCATGCAAACGAAAGACCTGTTGCATCCTAAAAGCACAACTCTTTTTTTTAATTCTTTGAGGCTTGTAGGGGAATTGTAGAGAAGGGTACCCATGAGGACTTGGGTCTACAAGCAAAAAGAGAAGTGAATGTTTTGTTCTCTATTTGCCATGTTTGACCAGTGACGCGCCTTCCAATTACAGTAGCAACAGAAAAAGCCACCTGAAAGAGAGTAGGAACGAAGCCATTTCTTTAGGATTTCTGGTAGTTGAGGAAGTCAAGCCTTGACTCTCGAGCTAAGTGTCCTGAGCACTTGTAAGCACATCCTTCACCTCCTTTTAGAGGTTCTTGGAGGGTTATTCTTTCTCTCTTGCTACTTCCCTTTGCCTTGCCTGCTGCCCTAGCTCAACAAAAAGGTCCACATGGCTCCTATCTGGCAAATATATGATAAATCATATAAAATATGAGATAAGAGTTGATAATAAACATGCTTTTGTGTGGATTAAAGGAAATAGTTATGTGAAGAACACTGAGCATGTTACTTGGCACAGAGTAAGTACTCGATAAATGCTATTTGTTTGTTCATCCCCCTGCATATGTCCCTACCATAGTTTTAGAGAGGATTTAAGGCAATTATGGAAATAATGCCGAAGAGTCTATGATATAACCTATGATTCTGGGCTCCAGAATAAAATTATGGAGACCATTCTGCCTAAATTTTCCCACATCTTACCAGCCAGCCCTATCAGCTTCTGCTCATATATACGTCTTGCATGGGATCTTCTATTTAAGTTAACGCATGTGTGTCTCAAAGTCTGGCCCTCCGAGAAGCAGTCACCTGTGCTCAGTTAGACAACACGTTCCTGGACAGAACATCCACACTGAGACAATGCAGGCAGTTCGACAGAGAACCCGATCCGAAGTAGGAAGCAGATCTTCCATGCATCCAAGCCAGGGAACTCCATCGTGGTCCCGAGGAGGACGGCTGCCTAGTGCCTTGTGAGGAGATGCCGATGACATCTTTTATTTTGTCACGATAAAAATACCATATTTTTATTAGAATAAATTACTGAAGTATAGCGAGTAGAAAGTGGAATTCTTCCTTCATCTCCTTACCTCTCTCGCCCTCCCCGCTCATGTCTTCCCTCCAGAGGGCACCTCTTAATAGCGGGAGATGTGTCCATTCTGATCTTTCTCTAACCATTTAAAATCATAGAATACACACATATTGGTTTAAAAATACATAAATAGGATTATATTATATAAGTATATATTTCTACCACTTGTTTTTTTAAAGATATTTATTTATTTATTTGACACAGAGAGAGATATCACAAGTAAGCAGAGAGAGAGGAGGAAGCAGGCTCCCTGCTGAGCAGAGAGCCCAATGTGGGGCTCGATCCCAGGACACTGGGATCATGACCTGAGCCGAAGGCAGAGGCTTAACCCACTGAGCCACCCAGGCACCACTCACCACTTGCTTTTTTCATTTAAAAATATATCATGGAAATCTTTCCTTGATGTTATGCTTGGATCTACTTTTTAAAAAAGAAATGTATTCCAAATATAGCTATACAATGATTTATTTAACCATTTTCCTACTTATAAATTGACTGAACCACCCAGGTGCCTAGGTCTATATATTTTATAGGTATTACCAAACTACCTTCTGATACATATGTTCTAACAAGTTGTGTAAGAAGTTACTTGTTTCCCAAATCCTTACCTATAAGAAAGGTGACTGACCCTTAAACATTTTGTCGTTCTTGTGGGCAAAGAAAGCGAACTCGTTGTTCAAATGCCGCCTTTCAGTCCTATATTCTTAGATAACTGCCTGACTAGAGCATGCTCCCGGAAGTAACAACGTAAGAACAGGGACGGCAGTCGTGGTTCCAGATTTTTTATCTAGAAAAATCCTGAAGCCGGTGGGATGGTGGCTAGAAGACTACATTGGAATGGTGTTTGCCGTGGAAGCTGGTTTTTCTTTATATCATATGATATGTGACTTGGCTTCTGGGACACTAATGAAGATCATGAGATGGTTGAAATTCCCCTAGTTCCTTCTGTCCTCCCAGTTTATGCAGAGACAGAAGTTTCGGGAAGGAGACTGCCACCACCCAGCCAGTCCGAAACAGAAATTCTTGGTGGCGAAAAGAATGTTACACTTACGTTGACTTCCATTTATACTGCAGTAGTTTCCATTGTTTGAGTAAAAAAGTGTTAAGACTGACGAATAAAATGTCCAGGCATCCTGTTTTTCATTTTATTTCCTAGCTTAGCTGCCTGGAGGGGGTTAATGCTGAAATACTTCATATCAATTAATTTAGTTTCTATGGGAAATAAAGTTTTGCAATTAGAGAAGAAACTGTAGAATATGTTATTCCAGTACAGGCTGGTGAACATTACGTTCCTAAAAGGAACTTTGGAGTGTGATGTGGCATTAGCTATATTTAGTTCTGAGTGGAGATAACCACTGGAGGGGCCTACTTCACTATCAGTTTGAGAAATTACCATTGGACCAAAGGATTTGGGGAGAATCAGAAAGAGGACAGCTGGGGTTTCCCTTACTGTGAAATCAAAACACCTCCCAAGTACCACTTCTTTTAATCCTGATCACAAACTTCATTCTAATTACACTACCAGCAATAGCTGAACAGTGTGAGATCCACTATGAAATGAATATTACTAATGGAAAAAAAACCCCAGCATATCCATTTTTTAAAAATTTAGTATATTAATGTGATCCATGACTTAGTCACCTTTTGTACTGCTTTCTGTTTGATTATAATTTTATCTATTAATCATGTTAATCCAATAGACTCTGCCTTAATCAAATGTGAGTCAGTTACCCAGTTCTTCAAATTATATATTTTAATGAAAGACATTTTTTAAAATTGAATGCCAATTAGGGCCAAGCCAAACTTGTTCATAAAGTTTGGGTTATCACAGAACAGTATGAGCTCTTGACTATACCTGTAATTCCAGCTCCTTCTGATGAGGGCGTGCTGTGTACTTTTAGACAGAGCCATTAACCTCTCTGTAACTCCCGGTTTTCCACCTGTGAAATGAGGATAATGATACTTCTGGCTTGGGAAATGATTTTATGACTCTTAGTTGAGAAATGCAGCTAGAATACCATTTTTTTAAAAGGCTTATATAACTTTGCTCTTAATTTCTTACCATGATTGTTTTTGTTTTTCCTTAGCACCAAACTGCTTTCTGACACCATTAGAGAACTGCACATAACTCTGCTGAGTGGGAAGTCACTTTGGAAAGGGTCTCTGGAGAGCTGATTCTTGACCACAGATGATTAAGGAGAGAGTGACGAGGATACTTTAGCCAAGCCTCCCCGGAACCCTGGAATTCTGTGCTGCAAAAGGTTGTAATGTTGCTTCCTCGGTCAGCAGAAGAGAGCCCCACCGTCCATCAAGGAGGCCTCCTACAGACTCAGAAATGGGGAGTGGGGGTCAGACTGCAGAGAGGACTAGTTCATGCTTGAAGGGCCTCCATGGATGGGTTTCTGGGGTCCTTGTACCAATACTGTGTACAAGGTAGCATGTGTACATTTTTCCAGAATGGGATTCCAGAGTTGTTATGAATTTTCAGTGAGATTCTAAATGGAGTCTACCAACCACGGCTTCAGGATCAGACTATGTGGTCAGGGGCCCAAACCTTGGGCTGGGGCTGATCCGAAGGCTCATCTCCACCTGCTTAATGGGAGAGGAAAGATATCTCATCAGCAGACAAGTGTTTCTTCTTTCATTCTGCAAAGCTGGCTGCCATTACACTGTCTGAAATGAGGGATCTGGACTTCTCAGGAAGAGGGCTCTTTCATAGTTGTTGAAGTTTAGGGAGGTAATGATAGTTATTTCATTCCCTTTCTTTTCTGTTCTAAGTACCCTACTCCTCTGGTATTTTGTTCTGTCGTTCAGCTGAAATCACGTTAGTGTATTACAGGCTGAGCCAGCTGAGCTCATTCTGCAGAGAAATGACAAGCAGCCTAGCGGTGGGAAAAAGCTCTCCTAACGGCAGGTAGGAGCATGGTGCATTAGTGCTTCTTGATGGACAGCTAGGGACCCGCTGTCAGTTTCTGAGTTCTGTGTCACCATAGTGCCAGGGATAACAATTTGTATTAATTATCATCAAGGAGGGGGTACCTGGCCAGAGAGCTTCTGGTCCATAAAAATGGCCTGGGAAGCTGGCCGAGTAAGCTGAGACGTTCCGACCCTTCTGCTAATAAGCTTTTGAAGCCATTCCTCTTGAATGGAAGCCCCACATTTCCAAGGGGCTCAAGGCCACTTGGAGCTAACCACTCACAGGAGTAATGCTTTCTGAGTTGTAAGGCAACTGTTAAAAGTGGGTGAGCAAAACTTGCAGTGTGCATACAATCCAAGTTGAAGCCCTTTGGCATTTTAACCTGTGTGATCATCTGAAAGTCTCTGTGTTTCCATCAGACCCTTGTGCTGAGCGCTGCCATAGGAATGCCTACTCACAGCCAGTGGGCAGCATGCAACTCGATACTGGGTAAACATCTAGTGTTGTGTAGTGTTCTCGTGACCTTGTGGGCTCTGAGTGCCTGGAGTCTGGGTCCTGACTCTCCTCCCTTCTAGCCTCCAGCAAAGATGCTGATGAACATCTTGTGGGAAAAAAGGAAAGGCCCTACTATGCTTGAGTTCGATAGATAAAACTTTCTTCCTCCAAATTTAGGACTCTCTTAGGTTTTTAACAGTGGAACTATTAGGTCAAAAAAAGTGAATATTTGGAGGCTTTTGAGAGCCAGATTGGTTCCAAAGTACCGTGTCAGTTATGGAGTTTATTACTAGTCATATGTTCTCCTTTGAGAATTATCTTTTAGGTATTTTTTCCTTTTACTTTATGAGTTTTAGTTTTTATCTCATCTATTTGTGTGAACTATACACACTAAAGATGATATCTCACTGCAATATTTGCTGTAGATATTGTCTTAAAGCCTTTGGGAATTTTCTTGACATATAGAGCTTTTTGCTTTGATGAAATAAAGGCCTGTCCTTTCTTTTCTGAATTCCGTGGCAATTGTATTTCAGTAGCTATTTATTAAGGGCATATAACATGCCAGGCATCGTGTATGCCCTGGCCTCAAAGAGCTTGCAATCATTCTATGGGGATATAATGGCATAGAAGGTCTCACCATATTGGACTGGGGAACTTCCACTTCTGGAATGAGAGCTGTCTGGGTTCTCAAAGGAAACCTCTGGCTATCGAACAGTACAGGGTTCAAGAATTAAACCCTAGAAATGACACACTCTTGGAGATATTGCTAGTTTTACAAGGAATGTCTCTAAAGATCCCTCCCTTTCCCCAAAAGAAAAAGGGTAGGATAGTGCCAGAGTGGCTAGCAGCAAGAAGCAAGAAGGAGGGTGACAACAGGTGGGTTTTATATGGTTATCTAGCCTTGGGCTAGTTGCGATGGGAAAGCTAACCTGGCATTATTACCCTTAGAGCTGGGCAAGAGAGGACCTGTTGTGGGCCCATGTTTTAGAGAAGCCTCTCCTATCTGAACACAAACAAACACACACACAACACCCATACATTAAGTGCCAACACAGCATGACCATACCCCAAATAAACGCCCTCATGACTAACTCCACCAGGGCTCCAGGGAAGCAAACACTTGTACAGGATAGCATCTAAAGGGTGATAAAGTCTAACTGTGGCGAGGTTTGGGTTGTTGGAGATGGATAGTGCTTTAGAAGGTAGGGAGGATTTGAGGGGTGGAAACCTTTAGGTAAAAGAAAAAAAAAATAGATGAATAAATTTATTAAAGCCTCTCTTTCTGAGTGAATGCAATAGGTCCTCACATAATAAATATTGTTCAGTAGTCTCAAATGTCCCCCTTTTTTTTTTTGCTTCTCTTTGTGTCCAGTTTGTGGTTCTTGAGGGACTCACAAATTCATACAGTATTTGTGACAGATGCACAAGATGGTAAAGAAAATTTTCCAGTATTACACAACTTGTATTACTCTCGCATTCACAGATTTGCAGGTGTAATATACCATATGTGAAGTGTGATACTTACTGATTCAATATATTAAAAACCAGATAGATATCAAGAACTAGAATAATTATAAAGTTATACAAATATATAACAATAATTAAAAATTCTAAAATTACATTAGAAAGCTTCAGTTTCTTAAAATTATTTTGAACTGTGTATTTTGATGGACAAAAAATTACATGTATGCTTTGGAGCGCTACTGCAGTTCATTGTTTGATCTTTTAGATCATTAATGTTAGTGGAAAACAAATTAGGTGTCTCAATTACAACATAATAAGTGATTTTTCTGAGAGACAAATATGCTCTCATTTCACTCATATGTGGATTTAAGAAACAACATAAATGAGCAAAGGAGAAGAAAAAGGGAGGGAGAGAGAGGCAAACCCAGAAATAGAATCTCAGCTCTAGAGAGCAGACTAGACTGACAGTTACCAAAAGGGAGGGGAGAGAGGGATGGGTGAAATAGGGAATGGGCTTGAAGGAGGGCCCTTGTGATGAGCACCAGATGTTGTACAGAAGTGCTGAACTGTACAGCTGAAACCAATATTCCATTGCATGTTAACGGGGAATTTAAATAAAAACTTAAAAATTCATTCAAGAAATTAAAAAAGTAAGTGTTTTTCCTGGAATGAAACCAAGAAAAATGCATTTAATCAAGTAGGTACATAATAATTAATGAATTATGTAAGTCCTTATTTTATTCGTCAGCCAAAAAACTCACGAACCTATCAAAAGCACACCCAGGCAAGTGCAATATTAACTTCAGTTGTTCCTAGAATTTTGCCAGCTGTCAGTGACATAAAAAGCATAGTTTTACACCAAATCTTCTACTTGGTTGCGTGAAGGTATAATTTTCAAGGTGGGAGGATGGAACCACAAGCACGGTCTGTAGGTCTGATTTATAATTTCTAAGCATTTAGATATGGAAATGTAGACATCTCAGTTTTCATCTTGCCCCGACCACCAAACATGTTAGTGGCAGATCTGCCTAAATTTTCAAGGGGTCTGAAGTGGTCCAGGTTAGTGGCACCTCCCCTCCTGGATCAAAGATTAAATTATATAGGATTTTTTAAAAAGTGTCGATTACATGAATTGTGAAAATCACACATGTCAAAATTTTCACTAGGATACAGCAAAAGTGGTATTTCGTACATTTAAGTGCTTAGACTAGAAAAGAATAAAAGAGGGACACTTGGCTGGCTCAGTGGGTTAAAGCCTCTGCCTTCGGCTCAGGTCATGATTTCAGGGTTCTGGGATCGAGTCCCACATCGGGCTCTCTGCTCCGCGGGGAGCCTGCTTCCTCCTCTCTCTCTCTCTCTGCCTCTCTGCCTACCTGTGATCTCTGTCTGTCAAGTAAATAAATAAAATCTTTTTTTTTTTTTTAAAGAAAAGAACAAAAGATAAAAATTAACAAATGGTGTTCAACTAAAAGGTTTTTATAAGGTAGAACAGAATAAACTTAAAAATGTAAAGGGAAGGATAGAAAAAAGGTCAAAACAGCAACCGGTGCAAAGGTAAACAAATGATAGAATAAAAGAAAGTTGCTTCTCTTAAAAGACATATCAATAGAGAAAATTTTGGCAATAATGATTAAGAAAAGAAAAGAGATGATCACCATCAAGAAGAGAAGGGAAACATAACTATACATATAGTTAAAATTTAAACATGTGATTAAGAAATACTATGAACAGTTTTATGCCAATTGAGTTAAACAATTAGATGCAAAGGACAAATTCCTGGGAAAGTATGACTTTGCAAAAGTCAGTAAGATATAGCTGGCACTGTCTCTTACTTATAAAAGAAATAAAAATATTTGTCAGTTATCTTCCCATAAAGAAAACATGAGCTGCATTGTAATTGACAAAACTAATATTCAACAAACTGCTCTACAAAATCCAGAAAGAGAAAACACTTCCTAAGTTTTATAAGGCTTATATCTCTTTATTTTTTTTAAGGAGGAAGCAGGCTCCCCACTGAGCAGAGAGCCCAATGCGGGCCTTGATCCCAGGACCCTGGGATCATGACCTGAGCCAAAAGCAGAGGCTTTAACCCACTGAATCACCCAGGCGCCCCTTACATCTCTTTATACCAAAATCAAATAAGGACAGACTGAGAATGGAAGATTATAGAACTTTTACAGAATTTCAAGTCCAGACATTGTCTTTGAGAGATTTGACATATATTTAAATATTTTTAATATTTTCTGTTTAATTTAAAAATTTTAACTTGAATTCACCCACAATTTACTTAGATAAGTGATATGAGATGAATACACACATATACACACATGCACATTTTGCAAAGAGCTAACCTATCATTCTCTCACTATATAGTAAATAATCGTTTCCCTTTAGTGAAAGTGAGATTTTTATTACCAGGAATTTTTATTACTAGATATTTTTAACATATGCTGACTTAGCTACTTGGGGTTTATCCCTAGTAAACACTGAAAAAACAGATTTTCATGTTGCTACACACACACACACACACAGACACACACACACACAAAGTGAGAAGCAGGCAATCATTCATTCAATTTAAGTTAAATTTAGTATTAAAATTAGCCTACTTTATTTGAAGAGCTTGTGTCAATACCTTACTATCCACCTATCTTTTTAATTACCACAGTGACAGTTTAATTACCATGGACAATTAAAACAGTTAGTATTATTTTGAGTTTTTTATGTTATAGTAGATTATTTCACATTAAATGTTAAATACCTATCAGTTTTCATTTCCTGTTAATAAAGTCCCATATCCATCAACTTCAAATATTATAACACTTTCTAACACACACACACAAATGGAAGGAGGGAGGAACTAGAGAAAGAGGGAGCCCCAGCAAACTGTTTCAGGCCTTTGCAGGAAAATTACTCAGGCAGCTGGTGTCTTGTTGGCTTGGGGTTCTGGCTGATGACAGACAACATAATAAATAATCTATTTACTAGCTCCTAACAACTAAATAATGCACTTATTTTTCACCATAACTGAATTGCCGATACTGTATTGACAAAGTGTCACAGGGCTGAGGTTAAACTGACCTCATGTCACCATTTTTCTTTCTACAGCATCAGTGAAGACCCCAGGAAAGACCCTTATTACTCTGATTAATGGAAGGCACTAAAGGTTACCAGTAAACTTGGTTGTATTTATTTATTTACACTTAATTCACTGCTAAGGGATGGGTGGATGGAAATTCACTGGGTAATGAAAAACACAGTAATTTTTTCTTCCCTCCCACACTGTCTACATAAACGGCTGCTTTTGTTTATTGCGGGGCGCTTACTGGTGCAGTCAGCTTCTGATCCCCATTCCAAACGGCAAGAGTAGAGCGTGCGAGGCACAGAAGTGGAATCTTCCCAGGGCTAAGACGGAGTCTTTGCTCTATAAACATTTGTTGATTTGGCTCGGAGACCGCAGACCCCACAAAGTAGATGGCACAGAGTAACCTTCTATGACTTTGAAGAAAGCAACCACTTAGAATCTCTCACTATGCCTTCCAAATACTATTTTTAATACCAGTAAAAAAAAAAAATTCTTTAGTCTTCATATAGGCAACATCAAGGTGATCTGCTAAGCTTCACCTCTACCACAACTTTAGTTCAGGTCCTATCATGGGTGATACCTCTTAAGTCATCTCCCTGTCTCTAATATATCCTCCCCCAGCTTTCACAAGACACCTAGAGCTACTACAGCTCTCATCACACCACGGGGCCATCTAGCATGCATCTTTCCCTCTAATCCCACAGATCCACTTCCTCCTTGAAGTGCAAGAACTCAATAGTGCTCTGCCCGAAAGCCTCCAGTATTTTGGTTCCTGATTGAGTTCTTGTTTCTCTGATCAATTTCTATCTTCAAAGCTTTGTCTCCCAATTAGATTATGAATTCTTTTGCTATGAGTTCCTATTGTATTTTTAACCTAGCAAGTTCATAGGCTCAGAATGGTTGTTTATTAAGAGTATGAAATGGAGGGGTGCCTGGGTGGCTCAGTGGGGTAAGCCTCTGCCTTCGGCTCGGGTCAGGATCTCAGGGCACTGGGATCGAGCCCCGCATCGGGCTCCCTACTCAGTGGGGAGACTGCTTCCCCCTTTCGCTCTGCCTGCTGCTTTGCCTGCTTGTGATCTCTCTCTCTGTCAAATAAATAAATAAAATCTTAAAAAAAAAAAAGTATGAAATGGAGTCAAACTTGCAAGTGAGTACAACTTTAACTTGAAGTCATGTACGTGTATGTGCATGAAAGAGGGAGCAAGAAATTCTTATTTATGGGGCGCCTGGGTGGCTCAGTGGGTTAAGCCGCTGCCTTTGGCTCAGGTCATGATCTCAGGGTCCTGGGATCGAGTCCCGCATCGGGCTCTCTGCTCAGCGGGGAGCCTGCTTCCTCCTCTCTCTCTCTGCCTGCCTCTCTGCCTACTTGTGATCTCTCTCTGTCAAATAAATAATAAAATCTTTAAAAAAAAAAAAAAAAAAGAAATTCTTATTTATTCACCAATGTGTGCTACTTAGAAATATACATCCTCTTGTAGATTGCACTGCAGCAGAAAAATAATTCATAAGAATGACAAGCTCTTTGAAGTCCTATGGAAATAATCACTTATCAAACTAGTTCAATTACATTTCTTACTACTGATTAAGATTAATCTAGACCTTTGTATGAACAAAAATTTGGCTGATGGGGTGGGATTTTATAGCTGTATCACTATAAATTTATATCCACCATATAAAAATTGTCGATGTATATAATTAACTGTCAAAATATTCCCTAGGGTTAACTGTCAACTGAATTAACTAAGAAATACAGTTAGGTTTTAATTAGCCATTTTAAGGCCTGTAGAATTAGGTGCAGAAATCAGGGTGACAATTTCATATAAAAAAAGGCCTCTTCTCAACTTTCAGGTTCACATGAGATTCTAAACACATAAACGTATACTTCCCAGTGAAATCTCCTTCTCTCCCATCCTCCAGTCTTTCCTCCCTCCCTCCCGTCCTCTATTTCTTCCTTTCTTTTCATACCTTTGTAACTTATTTTTTTTTACAGATTTTATTTATTTGACAGAGATCACAAGTAGGCAGAGAGGCAGGCAGAGAGAGAGGAGGAAGCAGGCTCCCTGCTGAGCAGAGAGCCCTATGTGGGGCTCGATCCCAGGACCCTGGGATCATGACCTGAGCAGAAGGCAGAGGCTTTAACCCACTGAGCCACCCAGGCACCCCTGTAACTTATGTTTTAACAGTAAAAGTGAACACACCTAGACAAGAATATTTGTCAAAGAGAGATTGCCAGCTATTCCAAAGCCTAAATTTTTACCATTCCCAGATTTTCAATATTATTTTTTAAATGTTTATTGGAAAAATCTCTCAGCTATCAGTGATTTGAGTTCTTTTAATTATACTAAAAAAGAATCTTATTCAAATATTTCCACGTTCATAAATTTGTGAAAGCCATGGGTTGTTGCTGTCAGTTGAGGACAAACTCAAGATGTTGTTTACACATCTTTTGAAATCTTTGAGTGTGATAATATTCACACACACATATTCTGACTAGAGTAATAAATCAGTAAAATACCACACACTTGGCTCTGCCGAAGCTACACTTAGAAGTGACAGAAATTTCAATTATTTGATTGCATTCATCTGGCCACGAAGCATCAGAATAAATTATAGAAGAGGCAGTTTATTTCAAAAGAATGAAGCTATTCTGACATTTTAACTGATGATTATTTGATGTACTCTTAAATTGTAATTGACTTGATACCAAGTCACTGGTCATCTGAACCCTGAATAAGTTGAAAATAAAATGTGTAAGGTAACAAAGATTATTAGACCGTTTTCCAGCTCTCATTCTGAAATCCTTTCTAGTTTCAGTTACCTGTCTTGAAT
Organism: Mustela lutreola; assembly: GCF_030435805.1. NCBI lineage: Eukaryota > Metazoa > Chordata > Mammalia > Carnivora > Mustelidae > Mustela > Mustela lutreola. Next base: position 47,173,887 of record NC_081296.1, read on the forward strand.
TGATCTAATAAACTGAGGAATGAATAAAGATCCTCTTCTTTTTGCTCTATGGAGCCAATATAACAGATTTTGAAAAGATTACTGCAAGTATTTGAAGAAAATGACATCTCTTTCTGCTTTTACCTCAATTTAAAAAAAGAAGAAGAAGGAAGAGGAGGAGGAGGGGCGCCTGGGTGGCACAGTTGGTTAAGCGTCCTACTCTTGATTTAAGCTCAGGTCTTGATCTCAGGGCTGTGAGATCCAGCTCTGTGTTGGACTCTGCACTCAGTGGAGAGTCTGCTTGAGAGTCTCTCTCCCTATCTGCCCCTCCTCCCTTCCCTTCTCTAAGATACATAAATCTTAAAAAAGAAAAAAAAAAAAAAAGGAATTCAGGATTAATTCTTGATTTGTCCTGAATTGTCAGGATTAATATGTCTTGATTTGGAGAGTCTTGTGACATGGCAGCTTCTTAATCACTGGGCCTTGTTTTTAATATGGGTCCATATCTTCCCAAGGGACATCATCACTCCCTAAATCTCAGGCAGTGGTTGAAGATCCATCCCAGTGACCAGGATATGACATTCTGCTATATGACCTTAAACCAGTCACTGAACCTCTGTACACCTCATTTTCTATATTTATAAATAGGAAGTAATAATATTCCATTCAGTGGGTTATTTGGAGGATCAATAAACTAATAATGTATGTGACAATGCTTTAAAAAAAAATAATGTTATCAAACTGCACAATAATCTGAAGTGTGTTACTTTATGTTTCCATCATATATTATTCCTCAACACATACTGCCCACAAAGTGTGTGCTAACCGCTTGGGCTTATAGAAGAGGAACATGTTACTTCTCTCTGGACCAACTGCTTTACATATCTACCTATATAATAGCATTTGACATACATGATTTTCTTGACTTCAGTGTTCTCTAAGCGTTTTGGGTCAGTTATCTCATAAATAACAATATGGAGGGAACATGCAACTGAATATATTTGTATGTTTTACATGATTAAATACATTAGGGGCCTTAAGAAAACATATCCAGTAATTTTAAAAGGATAGAAGACACTTTGTGTGTATATATGGAAATTATTCAATTATTCTACTCTTCAGTAGAAAAAGACATACTTCATTTCTAACTAAGAAATAGTTAGAACCCCAAACTATAAAAGAAATGGAAGGATTGCTGAAAGGAGTGGCGATTATTAAGGAATACATTAGGAGAGAGGACACTGTAGCACAGATCTCAGAAAAAGAAAAAAAAACCACACACTTTTGAAAGGTGGAGGTTTACCCTGAGGTGCAAAGCCCAATATCTTTTTTTTAAAAAAAATATTTTATTTATTTATTTGACAGACAGATCACAAGTAGGTAGAAGAGCAGGCAGAGAGAAAGAAAAGAAAGGGAAGCAGGCTCCCTGCTGTGCAGAGAGCCCGATGTGGGACTTGAGGTCTTGACCTGAGCCAAAGGCAGAGGCTTTAACCTACTGAGCCACCCAGGTGCCCCCAAAACCCAATATCTTGTTTGCCACCACAGTAACAGAGTGCAGATGCTGGCAGCAGGAGCCCTTTTACCTGGTTTTATTCCAAGAAGAAGAAAAAAGTGAGGCTAAGAGAGAAATCACAGACTTAAGTCATTTTTGTAGGAAGCAGTCTATCCCTTCCAGAGGGGGAGAAAAGTAACTTTGCTTTGGAAAAACCTCATAGTTGCTAAACCCCACTGACCTAAGAAAAACAAACTTACACACAAAACTCTGTAACAGAAGGGTGCTTGGGTGGCTCAGTGGGTTAAGTCTCTGCCTTCAGCTCAGGTCATGATCTCCGGGTCTTGGGATCGAGCCCCACATTGGGTTCTCTGCTTGGTGGGGAGCCGGCTTCTCCTTCTCTCTCTGCCTGCCTCTCTCTCTTTCTGTCACATAAACAATAAATAAATAAAATCTTTAAAAACAAAACTCTGTAACAGAAAAAGAAAAAAAAAAGGTCCAGTTGGCGTTGGCCCTTCCCCAGTGTGAAATTTTGCAAATATCTGGTTGAGGAAACACCCATATTGCAAAGAAGAAAAGTCAAAAGAAACAATCAGAGGATTAACAGAAGCACATGGAAAGAATGAAATGAGCAGCAGAAGATATTGCCACAGGACAGATGAAAAGTATGAGCAAACTTTTCACTAAAAATTTAAAAAGCTTGGTGAAGCAGTTGTTCTATGAAGGAAGAACACAAATCAGAGATGCAAGAATTCAGAGAAGAGATCAACAGACAACAGAAGGGAAAGTGAAGTGAAATGTGATCTGGCAGAGCTTAGGAGAAAGGTTGAAAGAAAAAAATAATCACAAAAATTAAAGTGAAATTGGAAGAAGTACTAGGGAGGCTAGACACTGTGAAAAACACAGTTTTAGCAGGGGGAACAGAGGCTTGAAAAGGAAAATGGGGATAGAAGGAAGGAAGGTAGGCAGGCAGGCAGGCAGGCAAAAGAGTAAAACTGAGGAAAAAGTTAAAGGATAGGGACACCTGGGTGGTTCAGTTGGTTGAGCAGCTGCCTTCAGCTCAGGTCATCATCCCAGCGTCATGGGATCGAGTCCCACATCCGGTTCCTTGCTCCACGGGGAGCCTGCTTCTCCCTCTGACTCTGCCTGCCACTCTGTCTGCCTGTGCTTGCTCTCACTCTCTCTCTGACAAATAAATATATAAAAACTTAAAAAAAAAAAGTTAAAGGATAAAAAAGAAGAAGTATAGAGGGTAGGCAAAGGGGAATGGGAGTCAACATATGCATAACTGGGGTTGCTGAAGTAGAAAGCATTGAATTATAACAAATACTTAAAATATAATTGAAGAAAAATTAGCTGAAATAAAATAAGGTCGTATCCACATAAGGAAGGACAGACCATATTCTGGGGAAAATGAACACTGACATATCCTAGTAAAGTTACTGGGCTTCAAGACAACAACGACAACAGCATTTCTTGGACAGCCAGGCAAAGAGTCATTTATAAAAGAAAAAGGATGTGCTGGCCTCCAACCTCTCTGCAGCAGCAGTCAATGCTCAACTGACTTCTAAGTCAGAGGAGTAAAACCTGTGGTAGCCTCAAGGAAAGAATTTGTAACTTAAGGGTGTTATTTGGGCATAATGACAACAGGCAAATACTTTTGAACACACAAGGATTCAGACACTATTATTCCCATCAGTCCGTCTGGAGGAATAGCTTAGAGGACAAGCTTTAGCCAATTAAGATACAACAGAAAAGGGACAAACATGTATTAGCCTTAAAATAAATGCGTGGTTCAGATTACAGAGCAGAATGTAAATATTTTGGGCTCTAAAAATTCAAACACAATATAAGTAATACAAGCTGGGAGGCAATGGCAGAAGCAGCTGGAAAATAAAGGCTATGCAGATTCATACACAAAAAACCAGCGATGTGGTTAAAGGATGTTATTTTAATATCGGTGAATCGATGTATGCAAGAGTATATCTAAGAGTACAAAACAGAACAAGAAGACAGACAAAAATAATTCATAAAACTTGGGTGGTGGAAAAGAGAACCAGGGAAGAAAGGAATACATGCAATTCTTTATACTCAGAATAAGTCATGTATCATGCCTAAAGAAATTTGAGGATTCATTATCATATAACCTTAACATTTGGGGGCACCTTGGGGGGCACAGTCAGTTATGCATCCTGACTCTTGGTTTCAACTTGGGTTGTAATCTCAGGGATGTAATCTCTAAAAAAAATTAAATCTTTTAAAAAACCTTTGCATTTAAGGTAACCACTGGTAAAAAATATAAAACTTCCTATTTATCATGCAAAAATAGGTAAGGAAATAAAACATATGTTAAAAGATTTTCACAAAACTATGAAACAGAAACAATAGAAAAATATGACAGAAGTAAAGCAAAGCTTATCTGTCACACCAGTAAATGTGAATGGACACACTTCACCTAATGAAAGAAAACAACTTTGAGAATAGATTACAAAGCAAATCTAAATTTTATGTCATACATAAGAAACACCCCCGAAGCCAAGGGATTCATACAGTGTGAAAACAAAGAATGAGTAAAATCTACTAGGCAAATGCACACTCACAAACAAGTTAATGTCAGACAAGACTGAATACAGGACAAAGAACATTATGAGTCAAAAATGGGCTGCTTATTTTGCTAGCCTATACATTTAACCTGATCTCAGTAAATGTATCAATTGAATTTATTTTCAAATGAGACAAAGTAGCACACTGATGTAGAAATTAGTTAGCAAGTTTAGCTATGAGAAACCTGAAAAAAAGGGGCGCCTGTGTGGCTCAGTGGGTCAAAGCCTCTGCCTTCGGCTCAGGTCATGATCCCAGGGTCCTGGGATCTAGCCCCACATAGGGCTCTATGCTCAGCAAGGAGCCTGCTTCCTCCTCCCTCTCTCCCTGCTTCTCTGCCTATTTGTGATCTCTGTCTGTCAAATAAATAAATAAAATCTTAAAAAAAAACAAACAAACAAACCTGAAAGAGTAGATTAAGAAGAAGGAACTAGTTCAAAGAAATAAGAAAATATCTCATAATATTCTAATGACTTAAACAATGTATCACATAGAGAGAAATAGCACAGAATTTATGGTCTAGAAATTGATATACACTTGGGTTTGTATGTATTATGGAATCAAATCTAGCATATGATAAGATGCTATCTTGAATCAGTGCGGAAAAGAGAGCTTACTTATTAAATGGTAGGGGAATAACTAGGTTGTTATATGGAAACAAAGTTAGATCTATACCTTACAACTTATGTTAGAATAAATTCAAAATTGATCAAATATGTAAATATAAAAAATAAAGGTTTAAGAGTTTAAGAGTTCTAGAACCAGAAAATAGCAAGGAAGAGCTAATCTAATAGCAAGGAAGAGCTTTATAATTATGACACCAAACTCAGAAACCAAAAAAGATACTAGATTAGACAACATTAAAAAAAAAAAGTCCCCTGAAAGTTAACAATTACCATAACCAAGGTCAAAAGACAAACTGATAAAGTAATATTTGCAACTCAAATTATGAAAGATTGATTTTCCTCGTATAAAATGAGTTCCTACAAATCAGTAAGACGACAACCAACAACCGAATTGAAAAATGGATGAAGGATATGAATGGATAACAGAAAAGAAAACACAAACCATAATAAATACTTGAAAATGTGCAAGACATTACTCTTAAGAGCAATGTAAAACAAAATTATATTGAAATATTTTTCTCTATAATTTGGCAAAGATCAGAAAGCTTAATGGGGTGCCTGGGTGGTACTGTGGGTTAAGCGTCTTGGCTCTTGGTTTCGGCTCAGATCATAATCTCAGGGTTGTAAGACTGAACCCCATAGCAGGTTCCACACTCAGCGCAGAACCTGCTTAAGATTCTCCCTCCCGCTGCCCCTCTCCCACTGCTTTCTCTCTCTCTAAATGAAATAAATAGATCTTTAAAAAAAAAAAAGAAAGAAAGAAAAGGAAAGAAAACTCAATAAGCTACTGTGTTGACAAAGCTAAAGGGAATGAGGTGCTCTCTTATTTTGCTAGTAGGAGTATAATCTCTATTGTGGGAAATGTGGTAAATTCTATGAAAACCCATATACCTTTCACCCAGCAGTTCTGTTTCTAATAACTTTTTATCTACAGATTTATTCACACACATGTGAAATGATCTAGGGCATTTCAATATCTTTGTATCTTGTCTGTAATAGCAAAGGACAGAAACGATCCAAAAATCCATCAGCAGCAGACCAGTTAAATATGTTATGGTGCATCCAGTGTGTATTTTGGAATGATCTACAATGGTCTCAAGTAGAAAAGTAAGGTGCAGGTAGTATATGTATTATGTTATTATGAGAGTTAAAGAGGGGCAAAAAAATATGACTGTTTGCTTGCATATGCATAAAGTACTTCTACAAAGAGGGGACGAAAATAAATACATATAATATTTTAAGATTTTCTTCCCAAACCCAAGGAGCTGACAAGGGCATTGAAATTTGGAGGCTACTTCTTCAGGTCTGCACTGTTCAATACAACAGCCACTGGCCACATGTGGCTTACTGAGCACTCGTGATGTTACTAATTCAAACTGAGATACAAAATACACACTGGATGTTGAAGATCTAGAATAAGAAAAAAGAATGTAAAAATATCTCACTAATTTTTATATCAATGACATATTTTGGATATGTTGGTTAAATAAGATATATTATTAAAGTGAATTTTGCTTGTTTACTTTTACTCTTTAACTGTCACTACTAGAAAATTTTTAAAATGGCATAGGTGACATGCCTGATATTTTGTTGGACAAGCAAACTTAGGGAGAGCAGAGGTCATACTGCATACACACCTGTGTCCATAACACACCATAATAGCAGAACTCAATAAAATTTTGCAGATGCTAAATACATTTTGCTAAGTAGTAAACTACTAATTCTTTCCAATCATTAGGGATTGAGTGGGCGGAGGACGTGGGGTAAAGGTATTGCACAAGATATTTTTCAGGAAAGTCACAGAAGGACATAGAGTGAAAACATTCACTGTGAGGTTGTTTACTCAACACTGTATTCAAAGATAAGGCAGATTCCATGCACTACAACTAAATGTTTTCCTCAAAATCACTTTAGGGGTTAGCATACAGAAGTTAGGGAGGAACATTTGGCCATTCTCAATATGAATCATTGTTATCATATATGATTTGACTAAAGAGCACTCTGACAGCTATAAATCTAAAGTCTCATGTAAATCTGAAAATATTTTCAAGATTAAAAAGGAGAAATCTACTTAAACTATCATATACATCTGTCTTGGGTTAGTATGAACTTAAAGGAAATTAACGGATAAGACAATATATGGGGTATTATTTGAAACAACAGATTTTTTTTTCTTTTTAAAACAGACTAATTTTTTTTAAAGTGGGCTCCATAACTCATGACTGTGAGATTGAGACCTGAGTTGAGATGAAGAGTCAGACACTCAGCCAACTGAGCCACCCAGGTGCCCCAACAGATAGAGTTCTTTAAGACATACAACCCATTTCTAATTTCAGTATTTTATTGCAGTTGAAATAAATTAGCCACACCCAATTTCATAACATGAATTTAGCATTTTTTCCTCATTTTAGCATTTTTTTGGTAGGATAGATGCTTTACCTTTTTCAGATCCTCATTTATTTTATGGAAAATATAAGTGATTGCAATGAATAAAAAGTATAAATGTCAAAAAAAAAAAAGAAGAAGAAGAAGGAAGAAAAGAAGGAAAATAAGAGAGAAGAATGAGGGAAGGAAAGAAGCTGGTTTTCAAATATTCAGTCCAATCTAGAAGAGACCTAAACCATGCCTTATTATAAGGTTGGCAATACATATAAAAGGGAATAAAATAACATGATTTGACTGACTTCCTGTCTATTAGCATATAAGCAAATGAAGAAATTACTAAATATAAGTACCCAAAGCAAAATAAATGAGTAGATATTTAAGCCAGAACTTGAATTGTCTTTGAAATCTCACTGATATCATATACTTTGTGCATTTTAAAATTTAAAATTAGGAATTTGCACATTAGGCTTAGAAAGTGCATGACATTGGGTGTTATGGAGAATGCCATACTGCTTCATAGGTTTTAGCGTATCTTTCCTTCATTGTCTTTAGTAATTTTAGAAAATCTTTTATATCCATCTCTAACCTGGTGGTTCTCAACTGGGGTTCATTTTGTCCTCCCCTGGAGGACATTTGGCAATGTCTGGAGGTGGTTTTGGTTGTCAAAGAGGGGGTGGAAGTGCTGCTGGCATTTAGCAGGTGGAGCCTGGGGATACTTGTTAACATCCTACCATGCACAGGACAGCCTATCAAAGCAAAGAATTATCTCAGGGGCACCTGGGTGTCTCAGTCCATTAAGTGTCTGACTCTTGATCTTAGCTCAGGTCTTGATCCTAGGGTGGTGAGTGTAAGCCCCGTACTGCGCATGGAGTTGACTTAAAAACAAAGAATTATCTCAACCAAAATGTCAATAAATTGGAGATTAAGAAACTTTGTTCTAATCTGAAAGATATCATTTTGGTTCAATTTTCCCTTTGGCAGTATCCTTTGGGAGGTAAACTGAGCCAGCAAATTTCAAAGAGCTGGCTTCAATTCTCTAAGTCTCCATCATCATGGCTACATACACTCATTTATTCACAGACTTATTCAACAGTTCCTAGGTTTAATAGGAATAAAAGCACATCATATGTAGGACATTTGGACATTGATTATCCAAACTGGGACACTATTGAGGGTTGTTAATAACTACACTGGAAAATAGGAGTAAACCAAGAATGTTCCAGGTAAATCAGATCATATGGCAGCATGCAATGTCCAAAACGATAAATGAGACATGGAGGAGCTTCTAATGGCAGTCACCTGGGAGAATGGTGTTTGAGTCCTGGGATTGGGTATCAAGGCTGAGGTCTAAGATCTGTCCTGATTTGTGTGTTGAAGGGAGCATGACATCAAGAAAGGGTGAAACCATCACCACCACAATAGGGTTTGGTTTGGGAAAGACAAAAATAAGCATAAAACTCGGGATATAAAAAGGATACAAATCCTGTTAGAGGCATTATAAAGGACACTTTTTAAAAAAGCGCTTATATACAAAGCTCGTACATAGTAGGTACTCAACAGATGTCTACCGAAGAATAAATCTACATGGTCTGATCTGACATGTGAAGATACTGTCTTTATTTGAAGTATGTGTTATTTTAATTCATGTGATTTCTTAGGCGGATGTCTAAGATGCACAAAGGAGTGCTCTGACCTTCCCCCTTCTGCACCACAACAAAGATTGACAAATCTTGGATTTGTCTAAAGACAACAATACTGTTCAGGCAAGATAAATAATTGTAAGTGCCAGCAAAGTCGCTTTCCTGTTTTCCTTTTGATCTGTAAGGTTACTAGTGGATGAGATAATCTTTTATTTATATTGCATGTGGTAAAATTTTGAAGCAGGATTTTTGCACCCACCATACTCTCCTTCCATAATTAAGCCTGTAGGGCTGGCTGGCTGATATTTTTTAATGCAGAGCTTGTCAATTTCTGTTAACACTAATTTAGAGTTCGTACCTCCATATATCATGGAAACGTGAGGGCAAAATAATTCGTACAAAAAATAGTTTGAGAGGAGTCGGACAAATGGAAGATCATTTCTGCACGGACTACACAGGGTTTCTGTTCTGATTACAGCACCAATTTCCACAGCGGCGCAAGGAGCTCACCTCTCACGGCAGGCACATGTGATTTTCCCAGATCCCTCTGCTTTGCTCTCCCTTTCCTTTCAAACATGTGCTCCCACCATAAATAAATGCCTTTCCACTCCCCTACCCCCCTGCTCTCTGCCATGTGTTGTCTTTTTAATTATGCCCCAAACTCTAATACAGTCAGCCCAGATCTTGTTTGGCCATTAACTTGGAAAGAAAAGAGGCTGCCTCCTGCTTTTCCCACGAAACATTACAAGGGCAGACCAGGGGCTTTCATCTGGTCCCACCTTCAGCAGACAGAACAATAGGCAGCTATAATCTTGTGACACCCACGACTAATTTATCCAAGCAGAAGACAGGTAGCACTCTGGACTGCCGCTCCTGTCTGAAGAGGTGCAGTAAATACTCAGCTTAATAGTAGCTTCTCAGGCAGGAGGGCAACATATCACAGCGTGGCGTTTTTATAATCTTCCTGGCATGCCGACAGCCAGGAGCACAGGCCAGCGCGCGTTCCTCCTTGCTGGGGCTCAGGATGCACGTAACTGTTAGATGGTGACACACTGTGCCTTTAAGCAAGTTTAACTGTTTTATATCCCCTCTGATCTGCAGCTTTGTACATCTGTTAAGCTGCCTCTTAAACTTCTGTGGGCACATCTGTGGAGCAGTTGCTTGAAGCTTGCTGTGCGTTGCGGGCCTGGCGTGGGGCTTCTTTGTGACTGCCTCCTGTTTATCTGTGAGGAGTTTCTCTGTTACACTGCAAGGCCATAGTTAAATATATCATCTTGGTCGAAAAGGTAATAATAACCTTGTGACAGCCAGAAGGAATATACTTAGCAAAGGCTGAACAAAAATCTTGTCTGGAGAAGCGCTGATTAAAAAACAAATGAAAAAAGAAAAAAACCCAACTTTTAAAAAACACTTGTTTCTCCTAGGTCTGTGGGTCATTTGGGCTTCAGCTGATTTGGCTCCCAGCCTCTATTAGGGTCCTCCAGAGAAACAGAACAGTTAGAATAGATATATGAGAGAAGAATTATTATGGGAATTGGTTCATGCAGGTATGGAGGCTGAGAGATTTCAAGATATGCAGCCTGTGAGCTGGAGGACCAGGGAAGTCAGTGGTAACATTCAGTTCAGATCTTAAGGCCCAAGAACCTGGAGCTCTGATGACTGAGGGCAGAAGAAGGTGGATATCCTGGATCCAAAAGAAAGAGTTTGAATTCATCCTTCCGCCACCTTTGTTCTATTTGGGTATCTTGGTGGACTGGAGGCTACCCACCCACACTGGTGAGAGCCTATATTCTTTACTCATTAATATACCCAATATTACTCAATAATATACTCATGTATATTATTTCTTGACTCAAAAGCTAATATCCTCCGGAAACATTCTCAAAGACACACCCAGAAATAACATTTTACCAGCCATCTGGACATCTCTCAGCCTAGTCAAGTTACATAAAATTAACAATCACAAGCTGTACATTGGATCAAGTCCTGCTCCCTGGGTCTCATTGTCCTTAAACAAGAGGTTATCCGAGGCACCTTCTTTCTATGGTGAAATGCAACTTCTTTTAAGTCTTGTATCTTCAGCTACCATTGGCAAATCACATGGATGGGTAGGCCCAAGTCAAGAGACTGGGCAGTACACTATACTTATCATGAAAGCAAAGCAAGTCATAGAGCCAAGGTCACCATCAAAGGGGCAGGATAATATATTCCTTCCAGGAAACTGAAAGTGAGGGAGGAAGTAAATATTTGCCAAGCAATAATCTAATCTACAACCCCTGTCTATAAACTGAAGAAAGCACAGCTATTTGCTAGATAATGGAATTATGGAGTCCATCAGTGTTGGTTCCATTTTCGAAAGACGCCAAGGACACCATGATAGGATGAGTAACCACATAGTTTGACCATGATAAAGAGGTCACATCTATGACTTGTCACAAAGACTCACTAGAGGATTTTGGGAGCTTGGTCCCGAATAAAGTATTCCATGGTGTGAGAGTTTACTTGTAAGGAGAAAGGAAGGGAGGCCCTGGTTGAGAAACTCAGTCTTTTAATATTTATCTCTTCTTTTGATGTTGTTAACTTCGTTTGCTCGACAGACCTGTGTTCTGCTCTTTTAGCCCTTCTGGCATCTAAATACTTAGAGAAAATAAATACATGTGAAGGTACTGGGGTTTATATCAGGCTTGATTTTCATTTGCACACACTGGGCTGGCATATAGTTGGCATCCATTCTAAGTAGCTGAGTGATCATTTGGAAAGGTTGGTGCCCTTACCATACAGTTAATTAAATATTTTGAATATTACCAGTGACTAGATATATTTATAGTTCTGTGGTTTGGCTCTTAGTATGTAAAGCTCTTACAGCATGTAAATTATGATTTTGGATCTGCTCATCAGTTCTTCTCAGGGAAATTGTCTTGCCCACAGCTTTGATAGAACATCGGCTTTCAGATGGAATACAAATCTCCACATCCTAACCACCTTCTCCACCATGGCCACAGCTGATTAGACCATGAATAGGCATCTGACCCAAAGACAGATAATGACTACATTTGGGTCTATTATATAGAATAGTATTAGCTCCCTCTTTAGATGCACTAGACCAATTAGATTTTTCTATCATAAAATGATGTATTCGGAAATGTGGAATAAATCAGATGTTAAAGGTGGCTAAAAGTTCTAGAAGAATGAGATTTGTCACTGTGTTTTACAATTAATTTGTTGGAGTCAATCTTAGTTATCTATTGTAGCATAATAACTTACCCCCAAACTCAGCTTTAAACAACAATAAATAATACTTGTTCTTACAATTCCAGGCATGGCTTAGCTGGGTCCTTTCGTGAGGCTGCAACCAAGGTGTTGGTTGATGCCACAGAGATCTCAAGGTTTGTCTGGGGCAGGATCCAATTAGCTCACTGATTGTTGGCAGGATTCTGTCCTTCACAGGCTATTGGACTGAGGGTCTCAGTTCCTTGCTGGCTCTTGGCTGGAGACCTCTCTCAATAACTTGCAGTTGGCCCTCTCCATCAGAACAAGCATGTGAGAAGGGGCAGGGACAGAGGTGAGCAAGATGAAAGTCAAGTCTCCATAAGTTAATCTCTGAAGTGGCATCTCTGTCAGTCATTAAGCATCTGCCTTCAGCTCAGGTCATGATTCCAGGGTCCTGGGATCAAGGCCCACATCAGGCTCCCTGCTCAGGGGGAGGACTGCTTCTCCCTTTCCCACTCCCCCTGTTTGTATTCCCTCTCTCTGTCAAATAAATAAATAAAATCTTAAAAAGAAAAAAAAGGGCTTCATCACAAGGAAGTGACAATGTGGTTGTGGGAGAAGCGTAGGGCAAGAAGCGTAGGGCGGGACACCAGGATGGACAGGTTGGACTCTTGGTTGTGGGCTGAGCTGCAATCCACAGCCTGAACTTTTTCTTATTCAGGGTAGCCTCAGCTCTCCTGAAGGCCTTTCAATGGATCTTATCTACCCAGATTATATGGGATAATCTCTTTCACTTAAAGTCAACTGATTATAGATTTTAATCACATTTAATACTCCCCCTGCAACAGCTATATTTGCACCTGATTCTATAACTGGGGACTAGAGCTAACCCAACTTCACATAGCAAAAAAATTCCATTATGACAGCTTTTCACTTTTGCCACATTGTGTTCACTAGAAAGCAAATCACCGGGTCTAGACCATAGTTAAAGGAAGGGTATTACACAGGGGAAGCTGAGGTCACTGGGAGCCATTTTACAAGGCTAACTACTAGAGTCGTTTTTTAATTTTCTCAGAAATAACTTTTTGCAAGGGCAAATGCCTTTAAAAAATGTTCCCTACTATAGAGACATTTATATTTTTTGAATTAATTATAGTTAAATGAATGAGGTCTTATTCAGTGGTTAATTACACAGGTTTGGTGAGCAAACATAGTTTGTAACTTCAAGTGAACAAATCCAATTTTGTACAACAAATATTCTAACAAATGTGGTTTTTCCTAAAAAATATTTATGGCCTCAAGGTTACAAGTCAGTGTTCCTCAGAACTACTACAGCAAACCTCTGAATATTATAAGTCCTTTGGTTTTCTCCATTAAAAAATATAGATCAAAACTTCTAAAATAACAAAATACATAAAGCCAGTATGGATTTAGCTGAAATTTAATGAGAAGTAATATATAAATATTGACCAATCTTCTTCCTTGTTTTTTAAACAAAAGATAATGGCTATTGCAATACTTTGCATTTTCAAAATCTCTGGTGTCAACCAGTTCTTCACTTAAAGCACTTTATACCAAAGATCATTAAAAGCAATGGCGAGTGGATTCTACTATAATGTTAACCAAGGTGGAACTAAAGAATTTGGTGCTTATAATGCTCTATTTCTCCAGTCCAGGGGAGAGAAAGGCCAGTGGCCATTCTGGACCATGAAGGGCCAAAATTATGGGTAAACTGAAGCCATGAATGAACAGAAGCTTTGAGATGGAATAAAAGCTAACAGAGAAGAGGCAAGCAAACACACCAAGGAGGAGACCAAAGGAGAGAAGGAAGATAACGGTAAGGGACCAGACGGAAGATCCTTGACCTCCCTCTGCTAAGGCTGCCTTCGGTTCGCTTCCTGTCTTCACCAGCTCTATCCTGGACTCCTCTCAGATACTCATTACATCCCCTCATCCCACTGACATTACTTGCCTAGAGGGAGTCTCTGTTCTTGTCTTCAGGAAGATGGATGCTTCCCATTCATAAAATGGTACTTTTTTAGTTTGGTTCTAACTCAAGTTACCTAAAATCAATGGTTTAAAAACACAGGTAAAATATACATATCATAAATTTTATCATCTTAACTCCTTTTGAAGTGTATAGTTCAGTGGCATTAAGCTCACTGACACTGCTGTGCAATCGTCACCACCATCTATCTCCAGAATGTTCTCATCTTAGTCCAACTAAGACGCTATACCTATTGTAGCAACAACTCCTCTGGCCTCTAACAACCACCAATGAACTTTTCATTTCTATAAATCTGACTGCTCTAGGTACCTTGCAGAGGTGGAATCCCATCCTTTTGTGACTGGCCTATTTCACTTGGCAAAATATCTTCAAGGTTGTAGCCTCTGTCACAGTTTCCTTCCTTTTTTAACTGAGCAAGTTTCTATGAATGTATAAAACACATTTTGTGGAGCCATTTGTCGCAGAATGGACACTTGCATTGTTTCCAGCTTTGGCTATTAAGAATAATAGTGCCAGGGGTGCCTGGGTGGCTCAGCGGGTTAAAGCCCCTGCCTTCGGCTCAGGTCATGATCTCAGGGTCCTGGGATGGAGCCCCCCATCGGGCTCTCTGCTCGGCAGGGAACCTGCTTCCTCATCTCTCTCTGCTTGCCTCTGCCTGCTTGTGATCTCTGTCTGTCAAATAAATAAATAAAATCTTAAAAAAAAAAAAAAAAGAATAATGGTGCTATGAACATGGGTGTATGAGTATCTTTTCTCTGCTTTCACCTCTTTTGCTTATAAACTCAGAAGTAGAAATGATGGAACATACAGTAATTTTAGGTTCAATTTTTGGAGGAACTGACATACTGTTTTCCCTAGAGGTTGTATCATTTTGTGTTTTCTTTTTGTTGTTGTTGTTTTTGTTTCGTTTAGTAGGCTCCATGCCCAGTGTGTGGCTTAAACTCATGACCCTGAGATTAAGAGTTGTATGTTCTATGGACTGAGCCAGCTAGGTGCCCCAAGGTTATAACATTTTATTTTTTTAAAGATTTTATTTATTTATTTGACAGAGAGAGAGAGATCACAAGTAGGCAGAGAGGCAGGTGGAAACAGGCTCCCTGCTGAGCAGAGAGCCCAATGCGGGGCTGGATCCCAGGACCCTGAGATCATGACCTGAGCCAAAGGCAGAGGCTTTCACCCACTGAGCCACTCAGGTGCCCCATGGTTGTAACATTTTAGATTCCCACTCGAGCACCCATTTTCCTGTATGCTCACCAATATTTATTATTTTTTTCTTTTTAAAAAAAATATAGGAGCCATATTAATGACTTTGAAGTTGCCAAAGGAAGTTGTGGAACTAAACTGGAACTGGAAATAGAAATGACAGCATTGTAAAGGAACCGTTTCTGACTGCCTTGGCATCTGCTTTTTTCAGCAACCTTGCTTAGTTTTTCTTATCATACTGACTTGGTTTTCTCTAACCTCTCATCACTTTGACCTGCATGTGGCCTGTCATGGCTGCTCTAGTCCACTCTACATGCTGTGACTTCATGAACATCTTTTCTGCTTTGATACCCACTGACACCCACTTAGGATTCTCATTTCCCTATGCTGAATGACAGAGAACTGATTATTCTTACTCATCATTTTGATCATGGACTTGCCCAATAATGGACTAACTTAGAATTAGGTGACCAGCTCTGGCCTGGTCAGCCATGACCAGAAAGGTAGAGTCACTCTGAGAAATGACTAACGAAGCATTAGGGACAGAAGGTGGGGCAGATCCCCTAGAAGGAAGGGTGTGTGTACATGCATGTAACAGCCAAGATTTCCTGTTATCAGTCCATTTATCAATCAGTATACAATCAGTGCATATTTATTGTGTAAGAGGTATTGGGCTAGGCACTATTAGCTGACAGTTAACTTTTATTAGATATTTCTAATGCTCTGAGCACTGATCTAAGAGAGTACTATACTGTGGGACACCACAAAATGATAATGGCCTTCTCAAGAATTTCGCAACTAGTTAGATGATACATCTACCCCCACAAAACTTGAAGTTGCAATATAGAACACAAACATAAGTAGTAAAGATGCTCTAAGTAATTTCCTAACCAACCTCCTAAAGAGTGAGCCACACAGTAAGTGCTACGTATTCTGAGGCATTGCTACAGTGTGAAGTTATTTAAGAAGTCTTTATGGAGGACTTGATCAATATCTATTGCATGCTTAATCACAATCAGGCACTGTCCTAGGAGCTAAACACACAAATGAGAACAAGAACTTCCTCTGACAGAGTCTATAATCTAGAGACAGACAAAAAAGGACAGCTGGAGGAATCGAGGTGGCACATGATGAGCTGTATTTAAAAAAAAAAAAAAAAAATCTGGCCTTTGTTATCACCAGCACAAGAAGTCTAGGAGACACAGTGTTTGGAAATTAAAGCCACCCTTGCAGGTTACTCTGGCTTTGGAAAAACATGCCCTCTTCAAGCCTCACAGAAGCACCTGTTGTCCCCTCAGGCCTGCCACTGCCCATCTCTGGGTGGGACAGAGAAGGGGTCCGCTGCTCTTGGGCGACCTCCTATAGTACTTGCCAGAAGTAGCAACACTGCTACTTTTGAGAGGCCGCCAATGGGGGTGGAAGCTCTTGGCTCTGTCTCAAGAGACAATGCCAGTCAAAGGGGAGAGAAAGAGGCCGGAATAGAGCTTCCAGATGGACAAAGGGGGCCAAGTCCACTGTGCTGACATCTTTTATGGAACAAACCTCGCATTCTGATTTTCTTAATATTCTGTAATCTAAAGCAACCCTGCAGAGGAGAGATTATAATAGACACTTACTACACAGATATTATGTTTTCTGTTTGTTTTTAATTTATTTTTTTTCCTTTTTTAAACCATGAACTGTTGGTTTACTATAACACTTAGTGTTAAAAAATGAGTGGTTGCTTGCTCTATACTCTAATGCTGAACAAGCATTCTCATTTCTAATAACCCAAGTTTTAATGACCCCAGAGGGCTTAGTAAACAAAAAGCCCGTCCGCTAATGCCACATAATAATAGTATCAACAAGTCCTCTGCTAGGAAGGTCCCGATGTTGTCTTTACATTCGATCACCTTCTTGCTCCTGATCCAGACTTTCTGAGCATGGAGAACATACATTTCTGGCCTGTTAAAATGAGGGTTTCTTACTTCAGAAGCAAAATGGGTCTTTTTTTGGTACAAAGTTACCACTTTTTTCCTGGCAGGCTCCAGGCTGCCTGGAGGTAGTTGCCCGGTACTGCCATGAGAGCAGCTTTAGAAGAAAGGAATCTGAACTTGATCCCATATAAGCTGGGGGACCAGGAAGGGGAACGGGGCAGATGCACTTATTTATTTCAGCGCCTTTACATAGTGATGAGGTCCTTATCTCTACCTTTCCCTCAAGCCCTAGAAATCCTTACAAGGGGGTGGTAGGATCAGATCATACATTTAAATTATTTTCAAAGATGTCAAGCAATTCCAACTTCTTTAATATAGCAACCTTCTGAAGGAGTGATAAATTTCTAAACCGAAGAGAGGCTTCTCCCTTAAAAATTTTAGCTGTGAAATTAAAAAAAAAATTTTTTAGCTGTCAAGGACGGATTATGTATTTAAGCTTTGGAGCTGTGTAAAGCTTTGTTAGGCAAATCAGTGACCAAACCATCTCTCCTAGCTCAAAATCTACAGTTCCTATTTATACATGATGAATTTGCTAGGACTCTAAGAACTGATTTCTTAACACGATCATCATCAGTCCTTTGCATATCATCTAAGGAGCCGAGGACTCGGTCGAGCTGATGGCAGACTTTTCACTTCAACAAGCCTCACTACTATAATGGAAATCCAAAGGCCTGGAAACAATGTACATAGCTTCCCTGACTAATTTTATTATGCAGACACACACTTAATGGCTCCTGTTACAATCACATCCAGGCTGGGAAACAGTACTGGATTGTGACGATCTCACTAAATCGACAAGGATTATCAGTCATTAAAAAGGAACCAAATTAGCATCAAGCAGTAATATTTTATACTTATCAAATCTTCTGCTAGTCAAGGTCCATTACTGAGCGACACCATAAAGGCAGGAACCATCAGCTCATTCTCCAGAACATTTAAATCTCTATTGTATTTGTGTAGGATATAATTTCTGGTAGCAATAAAGCCTAATAAAGGTTATACCCCAATGAATAAAGTGTTAATAAATTGACCCATGACATTTAAATGGATAATTATATTTGAGATAAAGGAAGAATCTCTTGTTTCAGTGAAGAAGGGTTTCGACTTGTGCCCAACCCAAATTACCCATCAGCTACAGGATGATTCGACATGGCTTTACAGTGATATAAAATATTAATTTTGCTGGTATCATTGTATTAATTATTCCTCAGGCCCTCCCAACAACTCCTGTCTACCAGAATCATCAAGACTAAATTTAAAAGGTTTCCACATGATAAGCAATTGTATGGAAATTAATGATTACCTATATTTCCAAGCACAAGTTAGAAATGCTAAGGTTTGTCTTCCCCTCAGCCCCCCTGCCACAGCCTGTCGGCCTGTCACAAGATGTTATCTTCACTTGGCAGAGAAGTGCACAACAGAATCAGGAAGCGATTAGGAGACTGAAGGAGTTGTTACTGAACGTGATGTATTAGATCCAACTGGAAGAGTTCAACATATGTTACCTACAGATGCCTCTCAGTTCTCATTAGGACTGTGCCACAGACAACTAACAAAACCTTATCTGAGAAAAACAAAAGAAAGCGGAAATGCTGCAGGGGTTGTGAGCATGGCTGCCCTGAGGTGTCCTGGGTGAAGCTTCTCCTCTGTACTTCCTGAACTGCATGACGCTCAGGAAAAAAAGAGTTCAGTGTAACACAACTAACGCTGACTTGTTTCATTCATCAATTAATATTTAATTTGTGCATTCATTCAACAAACATTTATGCGTTCATATTACGTAGCTATGAGACTCTCTTTTTGAGAAAATACTGGCTATCTGTTCTCACATAAATTGAATGCAGAAAATATTATTAATTCAGTGAAGAAATCCCAGAGAACCCAGCCCCCAAGACTCTTTCAAAGCAGAGACTGGGTTTTATCCTTTACATGCCAGGTGCTTAGCAATAACTCTCCAGTGGGTAAATGAAAATAATCGTTTTTTTGAGGAAATTTCCTTCCACCAATATGGTAGACTAGAAACCCCAAATATATCTCCCTGGATAATTATTAAAAAACTCCTTTAGAAATGCATTGTTGAGCTGGAAGTAAAGTAGGAATCCTCAGATGACAAAAATATAGTGAGGGTGGGAGTCTGTAGAGCAATGAAGTCAGCTTTCATTCTGGAGAGCTTCTGATGAATCTGGTAACTCTGAGCTTCCATTTTAACTATGGTATAGACAAAGGGAGACAGAAGATAAAACTTATAGCCCACCCAAGGTCAACAGTCTAATAGGTGATCCCTGCATAAATCTGGGATCCTGAAGAGTTGTAGCATGAAAGAAACAGTGAACTAAAAATAAATACCTGTAGATGGGGATTAAAAGAACTGCCTTTCCTGATCTTGGCAATGGGAAGAAGGGAAACAAAACTTTTTATAACCACAGATAAGCCCACATACGGGTTTGAAACACAAATCACACTTTCGGAATATTCTGGAAAAGGTCAGGTCAAAAGTTTATTTTAACTTGGTATAAGGAACCTGGATAAAGCAAATGTTCAACCCTCTACAGAAGAACATACTTGGAACCAAGGCTTTCAAAATACCCATAAAATTGGAGTTCATAGTAAAATAATGATATCATTAGCATCATCAATAAAGAAACAAGATATCACAGATAACAGCTAACAGAAATAACAATCAGGAGAATATTAGAATTTCAGATGCAAAATAAAAATAATTATGTTTTAATATATTTAATATGGATAAAGAGCATGGAATCTTAAAAATGATGAAGGAGATTTGAAAAAGAACCAAATGGAATATCTAGAAGTAAAACACCAAGTAACTGGAATAAAAACTCAGTGGACAGAAAAGATATAGCTCAAGAGAGAACTAAGAAAGTGACAGAGCTGAAGAAATTATTCACAATGCCACATGGAGCAAAACGGTCAAGAAGAGCTGTTAACAGTACAGAGAAGGTAAGTTTTATTGAATACAGAGTGAAAATGTTTTATTTAAACGTCACAAGGGTTACAAAAAGAGGTGAAAGAAAATGTAAGAGAGATTCAGAAAATAACGGGTGAGAAATTACCAGAACTGACAAAAGACACTAATTTCAATTCCAAGACCTCAAAGCACCTCAAGCAGGATAAATAAGGAGAAAGACACCTGTGGACAACAAAATAAAACCTCAAAACACTGAGGAAAGGAGATGATACTAAAACCAGCCACAGAAAAAAGTTCATCTCCAAAGGAATGTCACTTGGACTGACAGCTAATTTTTCTACAGCCACAACACAATCCAAAAGACAAGGAAATGACCTACTGTTCTGAGAGGAAAAAGATAATTGTTAAAATATTTTATACCCAATAACATTATCCTCCAGGAGCAGAGCAGAGATACCTTCAGATAAGCAAAACCAGAGTTTTCCATCAAAATATCAGCAAGAAAGGAAATTCTAAGTGATATTCTTTAGGCAGGGGAAAAATGATCACAAATGGAAGTCTGATGCTCAAGGAAAAAAAATGACAGAATTTGATAAATATATAGATAAAACTAAGTGAAACTTTATAAGATAGTAATTGTCTAATTTGTGGGACTGATAAAAACAAGAAGAAAACAGAAGAAAAATAAGAAAACAGCACATAAGTTACGATGAGAATGATCAAATTAAAATGTTTCTAAGCTCCTTTTATTGTTTTGAGAAGCATAAAATATTAACTTTGTACTTAAGAACATTAATTACTTATATGTTTAAGGAAGTCAGTAAAAGTATAATAACAGAGTATAAAACTTCCAACTTTGGAGAGAGGGAAAAGAGAATGAGGGAAAATTAATATGATCAAACCTAAAAGAAAATCCAGAAAGGAGAAAAAAGATAAACACAATAGGAAGGACAAATGAAAAACACAAAATGAGGGAGCAATAAATGAACCCAAACATCTCACTAATTTCAATATATTTAAAAGACTAAACTATCCAGCTAAGTGACAAACATTTTAGAGGTGGATTAAAAATATGACAATTATAAATAACTACAATTTTTAATAACTAAACTCCTAATAATATGGCTTAAAAACACAGGAAGCAAAAACTGACAGAGCTTCAAAGGGAAACTGAAAAAAAAAATCAACCTGGGGGCGCCTGGGTGGCTCAGTGGGTTAAAGCCTCTGCCTTTGGCTCAGGTCATGATCCCAGGGTCTTGGGTTCAAGCCCCACATCAGGCTGTCTGCTCTGTAGGGAGCCTGCTTCCTCTTCTCTCTCTCTCTCTGCCTGTCTCTCTGCCTACTTGTGATATCTGCCTGTCAAATAAATAAATAAAGTCTTTTAAAAAAATGTACCTTTCTCAATTATTTGTAAGATAATCCATAAGAGTACAGTAGATCTAAACATAATTAAGAAACGTCATCTTTGGGGCACCTCGGTGGCTCAGTGGGTTAAAGGGTCCTGGGATAGAGCCCTCCATCCGGCTCTCTGCTTAGCAGGGAGCCTGCTTCCTCCTCTCTCTCTCTCTCTCTGCCTACTTGTGATCTCTGCCTGCCAAATAAGTAAATAAAAACTTAAAAAAAAAAAAAAAAGAAAGAAACATCATCTTCAAATACTACATCTGAAACTAATGGTAGTTAATGATAGAAAATAATGATATAATGATATGCTGGCTAGTTGAATTTAAATTAAAATT
The DNA here is from genome assembly GCF_030435805.1 of Mustela lutreola. Lineage (NCBI taxonomy): Eukaryota > Metazoa > Chordata > Mammalia > Carnivora > Mustelidae > Mustela > Mustela lutreola. Next base: position 47,195,672 of record NC_081296.1, read on the forward strand.
TTAAAAACAAACAAACAGCAACAACAACAACAACAACAAAAACAAACAAACCTGCCCCTACATGAAAGAAGATGTTAGCTGGAAGATGGTTTCTATACACTGTTCTTTCTTAGAGTTTCCTATGCTTTCACACATACATTTGAGAATGCTTCTAACTTCAGTAAAGATGTTAGTTAAAAAACAAAAAGAAACTTCATCTAGTGGATAAATATGAAACATTGCACTCAACTGGAAAGCTCACATTCTTTTGCATTAGTTTCCTATTGCTGCCATAACAAAGTAACACAAATTTAGCAGCTTACACCAAACACAATATATCGTCTCACAGTTTTATAGGTCAGAAGTCCACATGGGTCTTACCAGGCTGAAACCAAGATGGCAGGACTGCTAATCTTATGAAGGCTCTGGAGAAGAATGTGATCCCTGGCTCATGCATGTTGCTGACTGCATTTAGTTCCATGCAGTTGCAGGAATGAGGTCCCCATTTTCTTGCTGGCTGTTGGCTAGAGTTGTTCTCAGTTTCTAAAGGCCACTCACTCCACATTTTTTGGCTCGTGGGACCCTTCATCCTCAAAACCAGCAATGGTGGGGTTTCTCTTCATACCTCATCTTGCCTGCATTCTCTTCCATCAACATCTCCAACAGGAGAAATCTGTCCTACAAATAAGAAAAGGATAACTCAACAGAAAATTAAGAAGTAGGGGCGCCTGGGTGGCTCAGTGGGTTAAGCCGCTGCCTTTGGCTCAGGTCATGATCTCGGGGTCCTGGGATCGAGTCCCACATTGGGCTCTCTGCTCAGCAGGGAGCCTGCTTCCCTTCCTTTCTCTCTGCCTGCCTCTCTGCCTACCTGTGATCTCTCTCTGTCAAATAAATAAATAAAATCTTAAAAAAAAAAAAAAGAAGTAGTTTTGGACAGTACTTTATGAAAAGAGGATACAAGAATGGCAAGTGAAACAATATGAACAGATGCCTAATCTTATGAATAATTAGAAATATAAATGAAAACCACAATGAAATCCCACTTCATACCACAGGATTAGCAAACATGAAAACTGCTGAGATACTGGGAAGGATGTGAAACAACGGAAACTCTTACATTTCTTTTGGTGGGAGGCATAACCACTTCAGGAGATAATTTTGAATTTCAATGAGTTACACATATGCATACTTTATGGTGCAGCCATCTACTCCTAGGAATGGACATCAAGCAGTAATTCTCAGAGGAGAAGTTGGTGGAACATGTGTCTCAAAATCAATGGGGAGGGGTGCCTGGGTGGCTCAGTGGGTTAGAGCCTTTAGCAAACTTAGTTATTAACGCTTCTGAGAGTGCTTCTGACAACTCCTTAAAATGTTCTTAGTAGGTGGGGCGTAGGTGTTCTTCTTAGATGGGGCGCCTGGGTGGCTCAGTGGGTTAAGCCTCTACCTTTGGCTCAGGTTATGATCTCAGAGTCCTGGGATCGAGCCCCGCATTGAGCTCTCTCCTCCTCAGGGAGCCTGCTTCCCCCTCTCTCTCTGCCTGCCTCTCTGCCTAATTGTGATCTCTCTAATAAAAATATATTTTAAAAAATCTTTTAAAAAATGTTCTTAGTATTGATGATGGACGAGTTTGCCTCTAGGTTAGAAATTCTGAAAAAGGAGAGCTAGCAGAGGAGTGGGGAGAACAACTCTAATATTCTGACAAACGGCATTTGGGAAAACACCTCTAGACTTTTCGAACAATTGTTATTGACCTGTCAACATTTCAGATAATTGAGGAGAAGTCCTAGAGAGCGTGAGCCATCTGAGATTGTGTGTGCCCAGTCTTATGCTAGATCATGCTGATTGTGAGCATGTCTATTGCCAAGCAATAAATATGACCTTCTCAAAGACCAACTTTCCCATTGTGCAACCTGCCATAGTCCTTGGATAAATATTTTTCCATAGCTACTTCTGACTGCACTGAACTGATCATTTATTTAATGTCATTGCTGTCATGATAAATAATGGAGTGTCTCCAAACTTCTAACTTTCTCAGTAAGAAATTAATATTGTGGTCGATTCAGTTCTCTCATTTCTATACCCATATTTTTAGAAGTCCCAGTATAAACCAAGAGCTGATTTTGAAAAATAAAAACAATGAAGGGCAGTATTATTCTGACCAGACCCTTCCTTCCTGAAATGGCATTTTCTTTTTCCTTCCTCTTCTGCACCAAAGGACGCAGAGCCCATGCCTCATCCTTATGAAACGTAACAAGATCTACATAGAAGTGTTTCCTAAAAGCAGCCTTGAGATGTGATCTCAAGAGTGTGCCAGGATGGCTATGACAACAAAGTTTCCTCTCATTTCTTGGCCTTTGTATTGCATTTTCAGGTTAGGAAAAAAAAAAAAAAAAGAACTCACTTTCTTCCTATGGACAGAGGAAGTCCAACAGAACTAAGTATCTTTGCTAATTTACAATACAGTTGTAGTTGTAATCTCTTGACATATTTGATATAGACCAAATACGAAGCGTGCATTCACCAGCTACCAAGAATAGTCACCATAAGGAGCTCTAGATGGGTGGGTTTAGAAAAGGAAGGCCTGTTTTTGTTTTGCTAACTTACAACCACCTCTTCACAAGATCTGTCAACTTCTTAGACCAGGAGATAGTCAAGCCTTTACACATAGCACAGGATAGGAGAGGCTTGTGCTCATGATCTGTCTTCATTACTGACAAGATGTGTGGCTTTGGACAGATCACTTAACCGCTTCTGCATTAGTCAGGGTAGATTGTCCTAATAAAAAGCCCTCCCATCTCAGTGGCTTAACATTACAAACAAGGATTTGTCACTTATGTCACAGTTCCAAGTAGGTTGGATGGATTTCCTCCAAAAGATGACTTGGGTACCCAGGCTCTTCCCACTATAGTTCTACCATCCTCACAGGTGGTCTCAAGGTCACTGTAGAAGGGGAAGGAAAGAATGCACGCAGAAGTCTCACCCTCTCTTAATTGTCCTAGCCCGTAAGTGACACATTACTTCCCTCACATTCATTTGATGAGAACTAGTCATGTGGCCCTACCTCTTTATGAGAGCCTGGGAAATGTAGTTTGGTTCTTTGCCCAAGAAGAGGAAATGGGGCTGGTGACCATCTTGCTAATTGCTGCCGCAATTTCATTATTTTGGGCCTCATTTGCTTTATCTCTAAAGTGGGAATAATTGTTTCTGCCAAGCCTAACTCAGAGAATAATGAGGAACATGAGAGCGTGCCATAAAAATAAAGCACGATCTAAATAAGAAATAATGAATATGCAGGAAAGCACTATAATTTCTAACACTGAGTTGGGTCTGGATTCCAGGTTTCAAAATGACTCTCTATGGAGTCTAAGGAGGTCTATTTATTCCATGCTGGCAGAGTCCTAGAGTTGATCTATAGGCAGGATTTTGACAGATACCCCCTCCATTTTGTTTATGATGAAAAGGATAAAGTCCCAGAGGAAGTATTAACAGCAAAAATTTCACACATGAGGAACTTTTGGAGATACTTCACACCATTAAAAGTGTGAAGGAAAAAATACTAGAAGCTGACCCAAACTCAGAAAGAAGTTTAACAATTCACCAAGGCATAGAAAAGATGCCTGCTCCACATCATAAGTTACATGACGAAAAGAAGGCAAGCACTGTTTGAACTACTTTTGATCAGTTTTTTATAAGTAAACAGTTTAATTCTCAATGTTTCTAATATTTTAAATTACAATACACTAAGTACTTTACTGTTTTTAAATTCTCCTTATACATTTGCAATGAACGATAAGACAGACTTTCATGTTTTGACAAAAATTTGTAAAGGTCACAGAAATAACTGTAGTTTTTTCTCACAGTTATTAAGAATAACTTGCTCAATCATTTTTACACTTCTGTCCTACCATGAAAACTAAGGACTGCCTGTGTAATATGTTGATTTCATGGGCTTTGCTTAAAGAATTACGCCTAAGGAGAAAAGCATTTTTAATATGACTAGTCTTCATTAGAGTTTCTATTCTTTAAAAGACAGTTTTGCCAGTTACAAGATGATTAACACTAAGTAAGCTTATTAAGATCTAAAAAGGACGGTTAACTGTAGCAAAATAGTTCCTTTATTGAAGGGTTGTCAGCAAGTCTAATTTATTAGCTTGTCATGTTCTGTGAGTGTGAACATAAATCTTGTATTAGTGATCAAGATGAAAAAGACTTGGAATACTTGCCATAGCAAAATTCTCCGTGTACTTTCCAAAGGTAAACACATATATCACCTTAGCCTTCTGGGTGGGAAAGTGTGATTACCTACATCCGAAAATATGAAACTCTATTATGGATGTCATGTGAGTGAAAACTGCAAACCAGAACCGTAATTTATAATAACATTGTGATGCCAACAATGGGCTAAAAATTCAAAATGCTAACAAAACAAACCACATAAAACACCACTTTAAACCCTGAAAGTAGTATAAAAGAGACCAGCCATAATTTCCTTCGGAAAAAAAGAGCTAGGAGGTGTTTATTCACAGAAGTCAGGGTGGTTAGGTCTCTGAAATGGGTTTTAGGTCTTAATCACTGAGTCACGTCCAATTCAAACCAGACGGAGAAAAGTAGGAATTCACTGGCTCAAATCCGGGGGGGTCTAACCTCAGGCATGGCTCAGTTCAGGTTCACAGACACAGCCAGCAAACACACATCTCGCAGTGTCTTGGCTCTGCTTCCTTTTCAGTGCTTCTCTCTCAAGAGGGCAAGATGGCCACTGAAAGTCCCAGGTCTACATTTTCTGGCTCAGCCACCCCAGCCAAAAGAGAACTCTTCTATTCCTAATAGAACACCAAAGTCACAAGACTTCTCTCATCAGACTAACTTGAGTCATGCCTTTCCTTGAATTAGTTACAGTGGCCAGAATGAGAACATATGTCTATGCTGGGGCTGGAGAGGAGGACGGCATGAGCCCACAATGTTGCAAACCGCACAGGCTAACAGTGGGAAGGGGTCCCAGAAAGAAGGATAAATGAAAACAGAGCAGGCAAAAAGAACAGATGATCACAATGGAATGACATGGAACCTGGAAGTTTGAAGGACTGAAATTCAAATTCCAGACCAAATTCTACCTCTGATAAGGTATCTAGGCTACAGGACTCTGAAAGGGAATGACCCTGTTTCTCCTTCTCCTCCTTCCGTGGCTAGGAAGCTAGTTCCATGATGAACAGTTCTGGTTGTCTGAGTTCTTAGACTGCTGCCCAAATACACCTTGCTGCAGTTTTTCCCTTGGGCCCAATTTCTGCCTCCAGAACATGAGAGAAACAACTCCGTGGTTCCCGACCCCGTGAACGCAGCTAAGAGCATCTTTCCTACCAGTCTTTGAAGGCTTCCTCCCCAGCCTGAATACACATTACACCAGCAGAGGGGGATTGACTGTGAAGCTCTCAAAGTTCAGGCATCAGGGCCTCTCACCAGTACAAGCCCCAGGAGAGTTGAGAGTTACAGAATGTCCTAGAGGGAAGGAGAAGCCAGGGTTCCAACATGAAGCATTCATACTGAAACATTTCTGGTAGACTTTCTGGAGCTCTCAGAAAAAAGTGACCTGCATATTTCCTCCCTGACAAAGGGGAGACCAGTGATACAAAAGGTATCTCAGCTTTGGACCATAGATACACTTTTCAGAGCTAATCAGTAGAGTACTGACAGCTGAGTTGGGGCCTGGAAAGGACAACTAGACTCAGCATATAGAGACCCGGGTTTGAGACTTTGAACTGTTTCCTCTTTGAATCTCAGTTTGCTCATCTGTAAAACGGGGATAATACTTTGTCTCCTCAAAGTTGTAGAGAGGATCGAGTAAAATAAAATAAACGAAAGTACTTGGAAGGTGATGAAATCTCCATAAATACAGGAGACCTTAGTTCTTGTCCTTAATTCTGCACCTAAATTGCTCTACAGCTTTAGGCACACCCCTTCATCCTCACCCTTGATTTCTTCATCTTAAAACTGAGAGGATTGGACTAGCTGCTCTCTAGTGGGCTCTCAGCCTTCATGTTATGTACACACAGCTGGGGCTCTCAGCTCTGGCGAGAGGAAAGAGGAGGGCTGGATTGACTTCTTTCCTGACCAGACTTAGACAGATCATTTAACACTTTTGCCCATTTGCAAGAAGTAGCCAATCTAGGCAATCGAATTTCATTAGAGAGAGGGCAGAGAAAAATGCATTTTGGATATTCAGGAGCCCTGTGCTTGGTTGCCACGGAGCTTCACTTGGGAGTTAGAGAAGTTCAGAAACCAAACGAGGCACTCAAAAAAGGGAGGGGGCGGTGTTGTTTTTAGGCACTTGCTGACTCATGGACTGTGCTAGACACTTTCAGTGTATTACCTCATTTAGGCCTCACCAATTTTTCAAATTAACAATTCACCCATACTCCAGATAAAAGCTCCCTGAGTTTCAGATGTGTTCTCTAACTGGCGACAGGATTTAAAGAAACTCAGGGCTGTTTGGCTCCCAGAGGGTTCCTTAAAAGACTCCACTCCTAGGGGGCCAAACCAAAGTCAGATGGCTCCAAAAAGAACAGCACATGCAAGGAGGCAACAGCTATGGTGCAAACCTTGGCTGGTCCAAAGCCCAGGGAGAAAAGACCCCAAATGGGAAGCACCAGGGGCCTCCCGGAGACACTGAGGACCGATCTTGGGTAGTCTCAACTTCAGAGGGAACACATGCCAGGGAGGCCCGGCTCCCCCAGCTCTGGCTTGCAGACTTGATGTTGCAGCAGGTTCAAGGGGTAGATATGCTCAGACTGTGGCTTCTCCAGGTTGCAGCCTTCCCAGGGCACAGGGCTGAGTGACCGAATCCCCAGAGGGAATTTCTACAGTGCTCAATTCCCTTTGCCTGTACTTATATCCTAATGATAGGACATTAAGATGCAAATTAAACAGAAACTTAGTAAGCAAATCATGTCACTTTCTAATGGATACATCAGTAAAGCCCAAGAGGCCCCACTCTGCTGCCAAACCCCAGGAAGGATTTCAAAGGCCCACGTGCAGGCCCCAGGCGCAGTATGTATTAGAAATTCTATCTCACCCAAGTATTTATGGCCAGAGGTTCTCCTCCCCAAGATAGCTGCTAAATTCCCCTCAGCCTCCCTCTTCCCATGCAGACTGGACTGTGCAAATGTGGGGCTCCTCAGGGGTGTGGGTGCTTTCTGTCAGTGTGGTTTATAAGGTTACAGAGAGGAACTCGATCTCCTCTGAGTAAAATACTTCCACCGCCAAAACATGACTCAATTTCTGCTTGACATTTTCTTGCTGCCTCTGTCTCCTCCCTCTTCTCTTTTCCTTTTTGCTATTTTTCCTTCCAAGAACTGTGAATCAAGCAATTGATGGTTTGCACCTTGTTGATATAAAAAGCTAGCCTATTAAAATCATTGGCTTTTACAAGCAAATTTATGTTAGCCACCATATCTTAGAAGGACAAACTTAATTATACATTTCAGGATTTCTGGCCCTTAACTAAGAACTGGTATAGAATATCATAGAAACTTAATAAATGTTTTATTGTAAAATATTATAATCCTCTCAATTTCACCATCAAATTCTTACTCACATGATTGTGCTCTTGGAAAGCTGGAAGCCCTGAGCTCTGGTCCTAATTCAGTTCCCTATTAGCTGTGTGATCCTGGACAGATCATTTCCCTTCTTCTTCTACAGAATGACCAGGGTGGTGGTCTCTGCAATCTTCCAGATTAAGTTCTATAAGACAGGGTTCCAATTTGTCGTGCTCACTTTTGCTAAGATCTAGATCTGCAGGATCTAGCACTTTTCTAGAATGTAGTGGGCTCTCTGTGAATATCCATTGAAGGAAAAAATTTAAGGATGCTGTAATTCTAGGTTTTGAACTAATGGAACTGTTAAACTGTTAAACTTTAAACTACACTTTAAACTTCTATTTGCTGTTACAAAAAAAAGTGTTCCCACTTACTTCAAGTTTTTCTAATTTCTTCTATCCAGGACTCAGATGCTCTTCTACACAACTCTGGAAGCTTCTGAGTCATTTCCCAAACAAAATTCCTCCTCCAAGCTGACTTACTGGCTGGCTGGTGTGTTTCTCACCAAACCAGACGATTGCCACACAGGCAGTAAGGCTTTATAGGGCAACAAAGAAATGGTGCCCATATGGAGAATTCAAGTCAATTTATCTCAAAATAAGTATTTATTGGATGCCTATTGAGACACCAAATGTGTAATGTTTGGGGAGGAAGCAAGTATCAATGGAGCCATTTCTTGGAGCTCTTGAGAGTCAACGAGCTAGAATTTTCCATCTGGATCACACATCTCCTGGGTCCTATTCTTGGATCCTTTTTGCAGTGTCTGCCCTTTCCTAGAAGTCCTTCTCACATTTACATGTTATACAGTCACACACACACCATTAGTTTTATCTCCTGATAATCACATTGCCTTGGGCTGTTTTTCTACTTGTCTTACCCAAATCAGGGGTTTTAAAAATCAGGATCCAGAAACAGGTTTCCACAAGGGGGCAGTGAGTACTGAGGATTATGAGCAAAGTTTTATGTGTATGAGCATTTTTCTGAAAGAGGGTTCATAGCATTCAACGATTTCCAAAGGGATCTCTAACTCCGACACAGGAAGAGTACTCCCTGCCCACTGACTGCTACAAGCCCTATGAAGAATCGCTTTGATTCCAAGAAGACATGGTTATTGAAGAAGATAGGCCCATGAATCTCCACTGACTTCTCCACCAGAGCAATCAAGGTGAAGGTACAAAAATTCAAATTCATCAAGTGAGCTGAAAAGCCAAGAAAACAGGCAAATGCCAATTTCTTACAGTCATTTAAACACTGTTGGAGGGAGGGAAGGACTCTTTATTGGGAATAAAATCGGAATGCCCAGAACTCCTTCTTACAAGTTTTTATGATACATTTGGGTGAAGTACCATGGATTAAAAACCTGGGCCAGCCCCATAGATAGCTGAAGCTGAAGTAGATACTGGATCCAAAATGTTGGATCCAATCTTGGGCAAGTGAAGTGGAGACAAGTACATCTGTGATTGGAGAATGAAGGCTGATGAGATCTGTGTAGGGTGGCCGTATGTACTTGACGTACAAGCACAGGCATGCAGAGACTCTGGACTCCAGGGCTCCTTATCTCATGCTGGGGTGCCCCGCCAGAGTTTCCACAGTCAACAGAATCACACAAGTAGTGGTGCATGTTCCTCTTCTCTTTTTAAATTATGTATCAGGGAAATAAATTCATGGTGAGGAAGATTTTTTGAGGAAAAGTTGCAGACACTGATTACAACCCCCTCCGACCCCCGCCAGTAGGCAGTCGAATTTTCTCTTAAAGGTTAGGAGAGCTCTCCGGAAAGAAATTGGACTCCAAGGTGGGGGTAGAGTTAGTTAGTAGAAAATACGAGCATTGTTCATGGTCAGCTGGCAGGCCCAGGCCCTTCACTCAGGGTCTTTTGCCCACACTGGTTGTAAAAACTGGTAAGGAGATTGCGGTGCTATTGCTTCCTTCTCTGAAAAGCCCTAGTCCTTCTGTCTGCTTCTCTCCTTCACCCCTCACTTGCCTCCTAGGGAGGATGACTAATTTGGCTAGTCCAGTTTTAACCAATTTCTAGTATGCATACTTTCTTCAGGACAGTGGTGCTGCACTTCTCCTCTGGCTGCTCTGTTCTGGCTATTCCAGCTGGTGGAGTTGGGGTTCCCCAGGGGGCACAGTTTGCATAATTTTGAGAAGCCAAAAGTAATTCAGAAGAACCTTAAGAATTTGAAGGTCAACAGACGCTAACTCTGTGATATTGAAAAGCGATTTTATGATTAGATGTATATCAATTTGCAAAAGATTCTGGTTGGATGTATATCTTTGATGGTTCCACCTCATCTCACCCCTCCCCACCACACACACACACACACACACACACACAAACCGTGCCATTACATGAATGGCACATATTCGTCACAGTGAAGAGATCTGTCTAGGGAAAACACAGTAAACACAAAATTTCTATTAACCAAAATATTTAGGAAGTAAGGAATTCTATTTTTCTGAAATTTCCAGTAAAATTCTGGTTACAAATTTTCATTCCCTATGTCTTGACACTATAAATAGATTTTAAATAATTTGGTCTAAGAAAAATAATCCAAGGCACACAGAAACAGCAGCACTGTGTATCACTGGGAAGACACATCTATGTAGTAAATAACTTAAATACCTATCAAGCCCCTTGGATGAACCTGGAGCCAGTGGGGTACAGAAAGCAGCTTATGCCACTTCTCGAAAGTTCAGCAAGGCTGAGCAATCTGCCATAGTCACAGGCAGCCAGTTTGCTAATGCGTCTTCACATTGGGTTTCTCTTCCCCCATACTTGAACCACTCTGCCTGTAATTCCTGCTCCCTGGGATTGCACTCACTAATGAAGTATGGTACAAGGGCCCACCTTGGGTCTGCTTTCTGGAAAACCTGGCCCACAAAGAAAGAATTTATAGATTCTCAATGACCTTTGGGTAGGGGTGTGTGTGTGTGTGTGTGTGTGTGTGTCATAATTTTGCAGGAGAAAGTGGGGTGAACTGTTCTTTCATCCCAAATTATATATAACACCTTTCCTCTTCCCACACTTCTTCAGTTAGGGGCCATTCAGGAAGGTCAAACAACACCAAGAGCTGGGACAGAAACATTTAATATAAAGATGTCTGAACTGATAAGGGTGATTGATCACTAACAGGGGTAAAAGAAAACTTTAAGGAGTTCAGAAGTAACACCTCCAGAGAGCAGTGAGAGGAAAGAACTAAGAACTTGGCCTCTGTAAGGGTAAGAATCAGTCTGCTTGTGGCAAAGACCCTTGTCAGAGGTGGGAGCTGGAAATGGTTTACAGGAGCAGCCTACTGCTACTGGATGGTGGAGAAACTGGCCAGAGGCTGCAGAGGGGAGCTAGTCCACACTACTGGTCTCTGGGTAGTGGGAGAACTTGCTGGAGGGTGTAGGCTAGTGGAGCTGGTCCATACAGGATGCTGGGATGAACACTACCAGGCCCCTCCACACGGACCTACTGGTGCCAGCACCAGGATTAGCAAGGGCAATTCCTCCCTCCTGTTTGCATTAAAGTGGCAAGCCGGTGCCTTCTATTAACAGAGCCTATGACCCAGACAGCTGGCAAAGGAGAACTGTCTGCAGGTCCAGCTCCAGTATCACCAGACAGGGAGAAGAAAGGTAAATTCAAAGCTCAGAGGTAGTAAGTTGGTAACTGGCACTCCCACTTTCTTTGTGTGGGAGACATTCATTTTATCATAATAAGTCTAAAAACGGGAAATAAAAATATATGCTAGATATATAAAATATTACCAATGATTACCCTTTGACCACACAATTAAAATTGATATCTCAGACTTGCCTGCATTATCTGAATATTCTATAAGTAATCATACATCGCCCTCGACCCGCAAGGACGACAAGACGCCCTGGTTCGGATGCATCTTCTCTCTCTTTATTTCCGCAAGTCTACACACTTATATACGCTTACATGACCAATCAGCGAGCAGGGTACAGGAGCGAGCGAATCAGGCTGTGCACCTAAACGAACAACTTCGCTAGCAACCAATGCTGTTTACTTCCTCTTTGGGCGTTCCACGTAGTCTCATGAGGCAATCCTAACCTGGCAACTAGCCAGGCACCATCTTTTAATGGCGGAGGCCGCCCTGGCCAGGGGCCTGCCTCCGACAATCATATATCTATTTTTATCTGGAGAAACAATTATCTTAAAATATTCTCATTCATTACAGTTTTACTGATTCTATTAGTAAACATGAAACTTGTGATTAAGCAAATATGCCCATAGGGTTGAAAGAGGCTTAGGGACATTCATGGATCTCTAAAGGATGGAGTTTTTGAGGACAAGTCAAGCAGTCTTCAGGTTTATGAGCCCAGAATCCCTGGCCCTCCAATAATCTGGAATAGGATTCACCCTCTGCTGCTTATGCTAATATCCCACACTATAACCGGAATGTGCAAAGGGCACGAGGCAGCAGCTCCTGGGCCAGAACCAGCATTTACTATGTTGATGCCCTCGTAAACTCTTTGCTCTCTTAGACGCTGGAAGCTGCTTACCTAGAGCTTCACCACCTGCTTGCTGGTCTTTGCTTTGAATAAAAGTCCTTAGATTTTGCATTCCTCCTCCCTTTCCAGGTAGCTTTCCTGGTCTCTCACCAACCTCCCCAGGCTTTGAATTTAAGCTAGCAGAAAGAGCAAACTCTGGAGGTTTCCTCTGGCCTGGCCCTCCCCACTTCCTTCCTAGTGTCTGTGTCCCTGCCAGTCCTCCCCTCAAATGGATCTTCCTTCCACCCCTTTCTACCAGCTCCCCTGCTAGTCCTTTAAGAGTCAGTTTCAGGTGTCACCTTTCCAGGAAGCCCCCTCCCGCAAAGGATCCTGCAAATGTACTGTTGCAGAGTGCCTTCTGTGTTATTCTGAAATTGTCAGTTTCTCTCCCTAGGTCTGTCCTCAGGGCTCCTTCTTGGCACCCTTGGTATTTAACACAATGGTTGGGACAGAGTGGGCACTCAATGCCTCTTGGTGGAACTAAAATGTCTTGATGTCCTGAGTCGCTAGTCCTTCCCCGGCACGCATGCCCTGGCATGAAGCGCCTCTGACTGAAGGAGAACCCTGGGCCAGAGGAGCCAGGGGAGGAAGTCTCGTGTTCTGGTTACTACCAGTTCTTTCCTCTCCTCTTTGAGCTGTTCTCAGTAAGGGACGGGCAGATCTGCAGAAAGAGACACACTGACTCCTAAAAACACAGATTTCCATTTGATATATACAAGAGGAATAGAAAGAAATGTCATTCCTTCCAAGAAGTGTAGGTGCTCTGTAGGGGTTCAATCCACGAAGGTTGAGAACCCGGGAGAGGGAGCAAGTGCTGTCTTCCGAGCCTGGTTGAAAGTTCCATTTCTCGCACTTTCACAAACCCTGCCCACACATGCAAATAGTTACCCATCTATCATTTTCACCTAAGATATATAAACAGGTGAAGCTGATATGAGCTTGGATGCCTTGGGCTGTCATTATCATAACCTCAATTTCCCACACTAGAGACACCATCACTCACACAATGGAGCGTGCTTCCTGTACTCACAGGCCTCTTCCCAAGTTACAGACCCCTTTCCACATATGTCAGCTCATGCGACTGTCACCCAAAGCACCATATGGGCAAGCAAGATTCAAGAGGGTAGATCAGGTTGTGAGGAGCAAGGGCCGAGGGCTGGTGGATGGCCTCGTGACATCACAGGTAAGCGATGTCATCATATACCCACATTGCAGAGGCAGCATTCGGTGGGATGAGCTAGTGGGATTGTTGTAGCCTCTGTAAACCACCCCTCATGTTCATCTCTTGGGGGGATCCCTTTAATAGAGTCATGGGCTGCTCCTAACACTGCTGACTCATGACACCCAATAAATACTCGATGAAGAAATGAATGAGCGAATGAAGATTGCTCTCCCTTTAAATACCTCTTCATAAAACTAGTTCTTTTTTTTTTTTTTAAGATTTTATTTATTTATTTGACAGACAGAGATCACAAGTTGGCAGAGAGGCAGGCAGAGAGAGAGAGGAGGAAGCAGGCTCCCTTCTGAGCAGAGAGTCTGATGTGGGGCTCAATCCCAGGACCCTGGGACCATGACCTGAGCCGAAGGCAGAGGCCCCAACCCACTGAGCCACCCAGGTGCCCCTGACTTGCCAGTTTTAAAGCTGAGCTATGAAATAAGAATAATTTTTGCCTAACTCAAGAGGAGTAATCATCCTTGAGAATCCTAGAAACATTCTGTTCTCAGTCCTGTGCAGTTTCCTCCACAGGCTATACACTTGGCCAACACATTTGGCGCTGCCAGGAGAAACAGTGGGAGCAAAGAGGCTTTTTTTTCAGAGAGCTTCAATTAGTTTGAAAGAAGATATCTGAACAATGACTTCACTGGGAGTCCTGCTGTTGGAATACTGAACAAATTTCACAGTCATTGTTTCAATACTGGCCATGAAATTCTTGGTCATATTCTACTGGGAAACTATCACCCTCCTGGATCCCCACCCCATGAGGAATAAATATATTTTTCTCTCCTATTCATTGTACCAGAAGCTGTTTTTGAGAGAGCCAAGTTTACTGGTTAGATGGCCTGACTCAAAATGGTAGCACCAGGATTCACTTTGGTCTACCTGTGACACTATGGGCAAGTTCTTTACTGTCCCCAAGGTACATTTTCCTCACCCATAAGCCCACTTCAATATCTTTCACAATTTAAAAAAAGGATGAAGGAAGGAGGACACCATTTAGGGTTGTTCTGAAGACTAAATGAGATCTACATGAAAAGCTCAGAGCACAGTCCCCAGCACACAGAAAACAGTCAATCAATTATAGCTGTTTATTATTATTATTTTTTAAAGATTTTATTTATTTGACACACAGAGAGAGAAATCACAAGTAGGCAGAGAGGCAAGCAGAGAGAAGAGGGGAAGTAGGCTCTCTTCTGAGCAAAGAGCCCAATGCTGATATCACGATCCCAGGACTCTGATATCATGACCTGAGCCAAAAGCAGAGGCTTAACCCACTGAGCCACCCAGGCGCCCATAGCTGTTTATTATTAATACCTTCATTATCATCCAACCTCTTCCTTCTACTGGAGGACCTCGTGGCTTGGATAAGAGAGTTTGAAATTGCAAACTCAAAATAGATTTGCTTTTCAGGTAAAGTTCTATCATTACAAATGGAATTATACCTGTAGGATGTATTCCAAAGGATGAACTCTCTAACTATACTGAGTATATAGTACATGTATATATATTTATATATAGTGTGTATATGTGTATTGTGTATATAGTGTGTGTACATATATGTATGTATGTATATATGTGTATATATTTATATATACATACATACGGAGTCACATTCTACAGTTATGGTCCATGTTTCCTGGATTTCCATAAGATGTACAGTTTCAAATATCCCATGGCAAGGAGCTCCAACTATTGGTACAGAAAACATGGTTTGTCTCTGTCCATGATCCTGTCTCTATGATCAGTCTTCTCAAAGACAGTGTAGTTTTGGAGGATCGGGAATTGAGGAGATTGACTTGCAATCCTTGACATTCTCAAACTTGGAAATCGGAGATAAGTGGGACAGTTAGGAGTAGTTACAGTTTTGAGGAGGAAGGTGTGGAATCTCTAGAGTGATGCTACAGGTTTCCACAGTGTCTGTAGTTGATTATGCAAGATTTCCCTCTCTCCCTCCCTCCTCCCTTGCTTCCCTCCCTCCAGAATGAATGTAAACACAGAAATTCTAAATCTACACCAAGGAGGCACAGCTAGGCAGCCAGAAACATATGGGCAACCACCAGACTACTCAAGTCCTGCAATTTGGGGCAACTGAACTCACCTAGACAAGCCTGACTGCAGGTGATGAGAGACTGGAAACACTCTTACTTGGGGATGTGAAATGTAGAAGGTAAATTCCCTGAGTGCTTGCCTTTTGTTTTGGAGCCACTTGCATCTAACACATGCTGCCCTCTATTAAAATTGCTCTTTTTTTTTTTTTTTTTAAAGATTTATTTATTTGACAGAGAGAAATCACAAGTAGACAGAGAGGCAGCCAGAGAGAGAGAGAGAGAGAGGGAAGCAGGCTCCCTGCTGAGCAGAGAGCCCGCTGCGGGACTCGATCCCAGGACCCTGAGATCATGACCTGAGCCGAAGGCAGCGGCTTAATCCACTGAGCCACCCAGGCGCCCCAAAATTGCTCTGTTTTGAAACTGAAAAGGTCACAAGACAACATGACCACATTGATCAGTGAATAACAAAAAAAAAAAAAATTTGAGGGAAAACTGGCAGATATGGAATGTGCAACTTCATATGTAGGGTAACGAGGCAGCAAAACTATCTCATTGCTAGGCTTCATAGTTCTCATCGTAAAGCAAGGAATTCCAAATTGTTCCACCTCAGGGCAACATTCTACACAAAAGACAATGTAGGACTTGGTTCCCAATTTAACTTTAATTCGTATGCTTACTTATTGCCAGGATCTTTTCTTTCCTAGCACAAGAAAAATAACTTCCAAATGCAAGATCAGTTGTTAGCAGGAAGGGGGGTCTGGGCTGTTGGAGTCCTGGGTCCTGACCTCAGCTCTGCCACTTCCTCCTGGACTGAGGGCAAGTCACCTGCCTTGTCGTACCCACCCTGAATCTGTCTCTTCAACTGAGTGAAGGGATGACAAGCCAAGGAGCCTCATAAATGTACGAGGGGACATGTGAAAATCCCCGTGGAAGTGCACTGTCAATGAAAAAACACGCTGGTCACCATAGGTGGTCTTATCCTCAAGCTGGTAAAGGATTAAATTCTGAGTTTTCAGCTATGGGCATGAATCTGTCAAAAGTACAGTGGTGGGGGCACCTGGGTGGCTCAGTGGGTTAAAGCTTCTGCCTTCGGCTCAGGTCATGAACCCGGGGTCCTGGGACTGAGTCACGCATCGGGCTCTCTGCTTAGCAGGGAGCATGCTTCCTCCTCTCTCTCTCTCTGCCTGCCTTTCTGCCTACTTGTGATCTCTGTCTGTCAAATAAATAAATAAAACCTTAAAAAAAAAAAAGTACAGTGGTGGTTGCAGTGGGAGGTGGGAAGGAAGGAGAGGTTTTTTCCTATGGGGGTAATGTTAAGAGCAAATACGGCATGATTCCAAAACACTTCTGTATGTATTTCAGCCCATAGTCCAGATTAAGTTGGATCATACGTTGAGAGGAAAAGAGGACTTGCATAATGGTTAAATCACTCTTCTCTCCAATCAATGCTTTGGTGCTCACTGAGTGGGTATGCTGACTGCACCCTTATTCCATCAGAAGTGAACAGACAGCACTCTCCATGCATAGTAAGTCTAGTTCAGTGCCAACAGCTGGCTTCGCAGATGTCAACAACAGCTGCATTTTGTCATTCCAAGATGCAACTCTCAATTAATCTCCCTCTCTCCTTGTTTTTGGAAACTTTGACATCTATGTATAAAATGATTTTATCTTCCTGGTTAAACTCATTACACCCAGATGTATCCAGTCCTACCTTTACAAAATGAGGTTCAATTTGCTCAGGAATCAGAAATAAAAATTACCTCTTATATCAAAGTATTAGTGAGAGAAATCTCAGTGAAGATCCAGTTTGCCAATCACTTCTAGCAAAGGATCTAAACACGTCAGCCAACTAAATCACCTGGCACCCACAGAGATATTTCAGCAGGAAATCTGTAAATAAGATGGATATTCAATATTTCACAGAGCAATTTTTATGACAGGTCTGTATAGCAGGGCCATCACTCCACAAATGTTGAAAAAAAGGAAAAGAAAAGCAGCTTAGTTGGAAATGAAAACAGAGGGAAGGAGAGGTCTGTGAGAGCTGAACTATGGTTCTAAGAATGGAGACTATTATTCAGGCCTGGCCAATTGGCCCTGTCCCTCTCTAGATGCTTCTGCCATCCATCACATGCCCTGGTACTTATAGGCACTGTTCAAAATGAAATCCAAACACCAAACAGACGGGAGCAGATACGGTTTCAGACAGACATGTTCCTGGGCAGAATTTGCTAGAGCCAGTGGCCAAGGGGAAAGTCTTGAGTGTGCAGGTGCTGAACCTCACTGTGTGCATTTGTTAAGTGAATGTTCATAAGCTATAGGGTTGTGTCTGTTTTTGCTGGCATGCTCATGGCTAGCAGAAACTATCTAATGAAGTAGGGAATGGGGACAAGAATGAACTAAGGATATTCAGTTATCCTCGAATTCAAGGGGTTTACCACCAACGTAAGACAGGCCTGCCTAAATCTATGAAGAAAGAACTTGATTTATTTCTGCCCATACCTTCTATTCCCTCAACCCAACAGAGAAAGACAGGAAAGAGGCACATGCAAAAAGTACTACTAGAGGGACACCGGGGTGGCTCAGTTGGTTGGACTGCCTTTGGCTCAGGTCATGATCCTGGAGTCCCGGGATTGAGTCCCGCATCGGACTCCCAGCTCCATGGGGAGTCTGCTTCTCTCTCTGACCTTCTCCTCGCTCATGCTCTCTCTCACTGTCTCTCTCTCAAGTAAATAAATAAAATCTTAAAAAAAAAAAAGTACTACTAGAAATAATCATACTAGGGCCTCTCCACTAAGGAAAAAAAGGGGGTGACTTATATAGGATCACCTGTAAACTTATGTTGCCAACTCTTAACCATCTCCAGGGGAAGATACCTACAGTGACTTTTCCTTGTTCAGGACCAAACTATTTATCTGAGTTATCTGTTAAAAGGATCATGACCTCTGTTCGAAGACATGACATGTTCCCTTGTAGAGGATGATAGGGAAGTATTTAAACCAAAACAATGCATGTGTTGGTTTTAGCAATAGACCTTCTTGAACCTAATTTTTAAGCAGAAGATTAATGCTGTTCTGACCAGAATGCCTCAGATTGTTTTTTTCCCCTCAGATTCTTTTTTATACTGAGTGTGTATGTGTGTGTGTGTGTGTGTGTGTGTGTGTGTGTGTCTGTGTGATAGAGAGAGAGAGACAGACAGACAGACAGAGCCTTTTCCTGGGTGTTAGGTTTTCAATCCCAATAGCCTGCACCTTTAGCTATTGTCTAGGGAGATGGCCCTCAGCCCACTATGCTTCCATCTGAAGGCAGCACTGTCTAGTTACTTGGGCCCTTCCAGGCAGCACTTTACCACAACTGATAGAGGCTTAAAAATTTCACTTCCCTCACCTCAGATTGGGACAACTTACATTCTAGACTTCTCCAGAAGAATCAGGCAGAGCTATCCTGTGTGGGGTTCTGCCTGAGATTACACCCTTCTTTGGCTTCCTTTGTTTGTCTGAAAGAGGAGAGAGTTCCTTTAAGTTGGCAGAAGAGATGTGGTCCACCCTGAGCATGGAGTAGGGGAGAAGAAAGAGCTAGACAGGGGAAGAGGGACTCAGGCTCAATGGGCCCTCAGTCAAATTATGACCTCCTCATCCTTCTAGAGTCCTTGCGCTCCTGGGGCAGTAGACCCGCTCTATGTTCAAATGTAAATCAAAATCATATTTTAAAATCATTTCTGTGGCATTCTCCCACAAGAAGAAATAGTAGCAAATGAGGTCTGAGATAAAATATGTGTCATGAAGAGAACTCTTAGCAAGTGTCTTTCTTAGTCCACAATCTAGAAGCAAGTACTGGATATCAATTTTGCCGGGCCTGCATGACTTTGTTAGCCCACCAGGAATGCCTTCTGCTTGCACCATGGAACTCACGTTTCCCATGCTCCTCCTTCCTGACCTTGGTTCTGACCTGCTCTCAAGACATATTCCTTACACCTGACTCAGCCCTGCCTCCAGCTCTTCAGCTCCTAACTTGACTCCTCTTTCCCTGGTTTTATTCTCTCTTTCCTCTTTGGACCTGATACATAGCACAGTAACTCCTCCCAAAGATGATTCTAGGTCTCCTCAGCTCTGTAACTAAAGGTCCTTGGAGAAACGCCACTCTTGGTTTGGATACTGGAACTTTCCTAGCTTGGAATGGACCCCATTGGGATTATCTACCTCTTCAAGGGGGATTCAGCTTGATTAGTGGAAAAAAACTACTTTCTCCCTGCTTTTCAGAGACCCTCATTTGACATTTTATATAGTTTACTTTTTGTTTTTTTCTGTTCCTCCTACTGAAATATAACTCTCGTGAAGGTAGAATTTTTTTTTTTGTCTGCTTTGTTCTCTACTGTACAATGTATGAATTTTGGGGAAGTGCAAACATTCAGTGCCCAGCAGGAGGGCATTGCTTTTCTGTCACTTCAGGCTCATGTGGGCCAAATATGCAACTGTGGTTAAACAAAAGTTCCCCGGTAGAGAGAAGCGTGTTTTCAGTAAGCACCTCCCAGTGTGCCAAGGTAACAAAGGTATAAAGTTAATGTTAGTGTCAGCGTCTGCTACAGTCTTTGACCCAGTAACTCTACTGCAGGGTATATATTCATTCAACAGAAATGCATATATTGGTGCCCCCAGTGGCAGGTACATGAATATCCCTAGCAGCAGGTCTTGCAATAACTCCCAGCTGGGATCAACCTAATGGCCATCAGGGATTCAATGGATAAACACACTGTGGGGAATGGGTGCTAGTTCAGGGTGCCACTACCTCTCACGTGGAACCCTGTTGTGGCTTCCTAACCTGTCTTCCTGCTTCATTTCTGGTCCCTATTTTTCTTCCCCGCCTTAAAAATTTCTCCAGTAGGGATCCATTTCACAAAGAATACAGTGCAAACTCTCATGTACCCTGCCTAACTTTGTGCTCCCTTCTCTGTCTGTCCTTCTCCTTATTCACTACACTCAGCCACAGTGGCCTTGTTCTGCCCCTTAACATAATCATGCAAGTTCTCACTCGGTGTCTTAGAGCTTGTAGACCCTGCCACTTGGATACTCCCCAGACCTGCTCAACATGGCTACTTCCTTCCCATCTTTTTTTATTGAGGTATAACATAAGTATTAGAAAAGCTAATGGGTGCCCTGGGTGGCTCAGTTGGTTAAGCGACTGCCTTTGGCTGAGGTCATGATCCCAGAGTCCTGGGATCAAGTACCGCATCAGGCTCCCTGTTCCGTGGGGAGTCTGCTTCTCCCTCTGACCTTCTCCCTTCTCATGCTCTCTCTCACTGTCTTTCTCTCAAATAAATAAATAAAATCTTTAAAAAAAAATAAAAAGAAAAGAAAAAGAAAAAAGAAAAGCTAACAAATCCTAAACAGTGAAAAGGCACAGAAGACTTTAATAGGTCTTTGGGTTTTTGAAAGATAGTCCCTGCAGCTAAGAGAAAAGGGGAGTAGGATGAGGAAGCCAAGATGAAGGCAGACTAGTATTGAGGTATTTATCAGGTGTGAGATGAGAAATAAATAAGACCTGAACAAAGGTATTGGCAATGGGTGGGAGAGGAGAGAACAGAAAGACTCAAGAGTCCACTTGGTATCTTGGGCTACTTGTGGTGCCTTCTGGAGACTCTAACCACCTTCTTGTGATCAGTGTGTAGATTTAACCTGATCTAGAAGTAGGAGCCTCTCCAACTATAACTTGGATTGTAGCTTAGTGTTTTTCACTAATTCGACCTATAACTGCTTTCTCTTGGGAAGTCTAAGTTCGTGGCCATGTTGTTTAACGTCCCTTATTCACTTAAAGACCTTATTATTTTGACTCACATGTTACTAATCATTCCTTCCTCATCTTGGATCCCAATATTGCTCCTGCTTTTTCCCAGCCAGTATATGAATAAAATATTGAGCTGCTGATTAATGACCCTATATGCTCCACTTTGAGATGTCTGAAAGAATTACCCCAATGCCCAGACAGCTCTATAATGTCACATTTAAATTAGAGGCTGAATCTTTAAAAGGCTGTTCTCTGTTGTAAAGGCTATATTACAAGGATGGTAATCAGACCTAATTTCATTTTAGGAGAAAGAATAGAAACATTATCTCTTAATGTCAAGAGAAGAACATCATTTCAAATAGGCAAAAATGTAAGTTAATGCTTTGACTTCAGTTACACTTAGTCTTAGATTGAAAGTACCTTCTCGGGAAGGTCTAAGAACGAATGGGGATTCTTGTCTTTATTTTTGTCTTTAATTGCTTTGGTCTTAGAACTCTGACATGAACTCTGACATGATGCCATTTCCCTTTCTCTGGCTTATTTAATGGGTATTATACTGGCATTGTACGTCCTCCCATAGTGGGCACAGGTAGTTGGTATCAACTCTCTGTTACAGAAAAACTCACCACCTATCAGGGGGATAAAGCAGTCAGCAGAATCTTTGACCTGATTGTAACTGAGATTCCATATGGAAATACAACAGAGAGGAAGGGCCCACAAAGGGCCCATCCTGAATGATAACCAAAGCCACAATCATAATTAACGGCAGCAGGACTAACCGTATTGGTCACAGGGATAACACAGCTGATGTGATTAAGCATTTACTATGTGCCAGGCACTGCTGAGTACTCTATACACTACAACTCATTTCATCTTCTCAACTCTACAAGGCACGTATACCATTATTATCCAAGGTCACTCTGCTGGGAAGAGGCAGAGTGAAGATCCAAATGAAGGTCTGATGCCAAAGAACATGCTTTTCACCACTGTATTGTACTGTAAGGATCTGTGCTATTACGTAGCTTGGTATTCACAGACTTAACCCATGATGGCATTCTTCGTGTGAATTAAATTTTGGACAGTTTCACATAAATTAAAAGGAAACACTACATGGGCTGAAACACATAACCTTAAATGAAATGTCTCAATCTAGTGGCTACACAGCCAATGGTCATACAGATCTCACAGTTTCCAGGACAGCTCATATTTGTTACATTATTTCCTTCTATCCCATAACTATCATTCCACTTCTTAGACCACATGTCTCAACTGCTGAATTAGAAACTATGGTTGCGTTAACCACACTGATCTTCTTAAACCGTTGAAAGGGGACATCTGTCTTTACCTCAAGAATCTTTTAAGACCTAAATGCTACAAAGCTCAAGTGACACTGACCATGCTCCAGCTCAGAGGCTCATCACTTTACATTTTCATGTTACTATATATTAACTCATCTCAAAGCAGTTTTTAGTGTTATTGCAAAATCCCAAAGTTCTATCCAGAAAATGAGAAATTGTTTCAAGTGCAATGAACACTTTCCTGAAAATGACAAAATTATTCTAAAGTTCATCTTGGAGGAAAAAAATGTAAAAAAAAAAAAAAAAAAAAAAAAAAAAAAGAATTAAGAGGAAAAGAAGGCCCTGTATTTTAAAATGTACTTAAAAGCTTTCATAGTAAAAATAGTATGGTACTGGTGCAAAAACTGACAGATAAATATGAACTGATATATATAGCAATATGTCTATATCTATATTGAACTACACATATGATGAAGGAATAGTCACTTACTAGTTAAAAAATTGATGAATTATCCCTCCTTTGGTATGAGGAAAGTCGGCTTTTGGGAAAAACATTAAGTTAGTTCCTCACCTCAAACTACAGCTAAAAATATATCCTATGTGGTTTGAAAACTAAGTGTAATTATTGAATACTTAGCCTTATTTAAATTTTTTAAAATTTTTTATTTTTTATAAACATATATTTTTATCCCCAGGGGTACAGGTCTATGAATCACCAGGTTTACACACTTCACAGCACTCACCAAAGCACATACCCTCCCCAATGTCCATAATCCCACCCCCTTCTCCCAAACCCCCTCCCCCCAGCAACCCTCAGTTTGTTTTGTGAGATTAAGAGTCACTTATGGGGGCGCCTGGGTGGCTCAGTGGGTTAAGCCGCTGCCTTCGGCTCAGGTCATGATCCCAGGGTCCTGGGATCGAGTCCCGCATCAGGCTCTCTGCTCAGCAGGGAGCCTGCTTCCTCCTCTCTCTCTGCCTGCCTCTCTGCCTGCTTGTGATCTCTCTCTGTCAAATAAATAAATAAATAAATCTTAAAAAAAAAAAAAAAAAGAGTCACTTATGGTTTGTCTCCCTCCCAATCCCATCTTGTTTCATTTATTCTTCTCCTACCCACTTAAGCCCCCATGTTGCATCACCACTTCCTCATATCAGGGAGATCATATGATAGTTGTCTTTAAGAAAATATAAATATTTCACTTTTCTAAGATCGGGAAAGCCCCCGAAAAATGTATGAAATCACCACGGAAAAGGTAAATACGTTAGACCACTTAAAAATTAAAAATAGACATTTAACAGAGTAAAAAAAAAAAAAACAACAACACCAATAGCACCCTAGAAAAGTTGTATGCAACATGTATAGTAGACAGAGGATTAAAATGATTATATCATTTTAGCTTTCAAATACATATCACAATAAAGGTAAAATACATGAGAACTAATAAACTTCTAAACATCCACAAAACTCTTCAGTCTTATTTGTAATAAGGAGAGTTACTTATATAAAGAATTTAATGTCAGTGTGAATTGAGTGAAATAGGTATTCTCAAACAACAGCAACAATGTGTATTATTGTTAACACCTCTTGGCAGAGTAATTTGGCAAGTATATTAAAGGAATTTAAAAGTTCACAATCATCATGAAAATAATTTCAAATCTAGCAGTTCTGGTGAAAATCTTATATATAGACCTATTTACCAACAGATTATTTCTATTGTTCATGACTAAAAAGAACCAAGGCTTGGAGAAAGGCATGGTTCCAGAGCAAAGGCAGCAAAAATTATAAGAAAACCTGGAACACACTGAGCCAAAAAGCAAGGAAACCCAAAGGCTAATGGAGAGATTCCAGAAGACATGGAAGTCAGTGTGGATGGGTGGCCTTTATACAAACTTGAACATCAGAAAGTTATTATAGTTGACTGCAAAACACTAAAATAATCCATGAGTCTACGGCAATACTAAAAAAATTGTAGAATAGAAGAGAGAAAAACAAACACATTTATCTCACTCATTCAGTTAAGGCTTAGAACATGAGAAGTAAGCATTTACCCTGCCTTTGGAGAGAGAAAACTTCTTTCCAGAAGACTAGCAGCTATCAAATGTAGGTGAAATAGAGGAATTAGAAAAATCACCTTTTGAAGCTCCCAATAAAACAACTGGTTTGGGCAAGAATCACCAAGGAAGCAAAAAACTATTAGGTGAAAAATTATTGGGAAATAGGATAGTCATGGTACTGAAGTACCACCCCATAGACTATGTACTGATTGCAAAGGGAAAAACATACCTCTAAGTAAAGAAATCTAGAGGTCACCACCTTAATCAAATAATCAAACTTCACTTCAGTTTTTCTGATAATTCAGTCACTAGGAAGCATCCTTGCCAAAACTATTTACCTAAATTGGATTAAGACTTCAGACCTAACTTCCAGTTTACTAGAAATCCAGGTGCTGGAAGAACAAATTGAATGACATGACCCAGAAACAATCAGACAAATTCAGAAAGCAGAATGTTCTATAAAACAACTGGTCTGGGATCTTCAAAAAGTCATTAATAAAACTAAAAAAAGGTTGGTGCCCTATTCTAGACAAAAAGAGATGAGAGAATCATAACCAAATGAAATATAGAATCCTTCATGGAATTCTGGCAGGAAAAAGGACACTTCAGTGACAATTGGGAAAATTTGAATATAGACGAGATATTACATGGTATTAGGGAACAGCTGCTAATTTTCTTAGGTGTGATAAATGTATTGTGATTATGTAGGAGAATGCCTTTCCTTTTAGTAGAGGCATGCTTAAGTCTTCAAGAATAAAATCCTATGATGTTGCAATTTACTTTTAAGTGGTCCCACAAAACAATGAAAACAACTCAATACACATATCTATATTATGCAGGCAGAAACACACAGAGAAAATATGGCTCAGTGTTTAAAAACCATTTAAAATATGGGTATACTTTGTACTATTTTACTTTTATATATGCTTGAAAATTTTCATAATAAAATGTTAGAAAAAATATTTTTAAAAACTGGCATTATATACAAATTAACTAAAAATTATATGATAATTAAATTGGGGTACCTCCATGGAATTGATATTATGCACTTATTAAACACCTTTTCCTTACTTTTTAATTTAAATAAGCTCCACGTGGGTATGGAGACCAATCTGGGGCTTGAACTCACAACCCTGAGAGCAAGACCTGAGCTAAGATCAAGAAACAGAAGTTCTGCCGACTGAGCCACCCAGGTGCCTCAATTAACCACCTTTTTAAGGAATTTCTAAACACACAGGCAAACAGTAACAATGTAGTAGTACGGAAGATAAGATGCAAGACTTTGTATTTGGTTTATATAGCTTGATCTCACTTTTTATAGACATTCAACACATTTGTTGAGCAACTATAATGTGCCATGAATTCTTTCAGCTGTGTAAGAAAATACACTTGAATGTTAATAGGGTTGTTCCTGGCCATTAGGATTATAGGAAATCCTTATTATCTTCTAATACTCTAAAATTTTCAAATTGCATGCAATTATTTTTTATAGTAAAAATAACAAGCAAGCATCTTGCTGAACAGTTGTCCTCAGGGATTGGAGGTCAATAAAGGCTGACCACTGGCTGTACACCTGGCATGTGATGGCCCCTCCTGGCACTCTCCAGGGTCCAGTCTGCTCAGCCACACTGATAACCTCTCCAGGTATTATTTTTATTCCCATTTTACACACACAGAAACTGAGCACTGAGAGATTTGGTAATTCGCTTAGGCAAGGATTCTTCAGCGGGAAAGACACTGTCCTCAAGAAACATTTGGCAATGTTGTGAGACATTTTTTGGGTGCACCCTGGGGAGAGGGGAAATGTCAGGGATTGTTAAACAATGTTGTTGTTTTTATTGAAAGTTGTGTGGTGTTGTTGCTCTGCACAGCACCCACGGCAAAAAACGATCAGTCCCAAATGTCAAGAGTCTTGAGGCTGAGAAATCCTGAGCTAATATCAAATAGCTGGTAAGTTAGAGCCCATCTCTGAGTCCACACTCTTCATCATTCTGGACTGCTTTTAAGACACGCTGCTATCCCAGTGTTGTGTCGTTCAATGTTGCAGTATTTATTCACTGAGGGTAATTATTCATAACCATGATGACTGCTGTCATATATGATGCTTTGCAATTCACCCCCCAAATTTAAGCAAAATATGAAAACAATAATCTTTTCCTAAAAGTTCAAAAGGTACATGTGATGTGGTGAAAGGGCATTCCACTGGTATGATTCTTTAAAAATTGCAATTTTGCAGGCGCCTGGGTGGTTCAGTGGGTTAAGCCGCTGCTTTCGGCTCGGGTCATGATCTCAGGGTCCTGGGATCGGGTCCCGATCCGGCTCTCTGCTCAGCAGGGGGCCTGCTTCCTTCTCTCTGCCTGCCTCTCTGCCTACTTGTAATCTCTCTCTGTCAAATAAATAAATAAATACAATCTTAAAAAAAAATTGCAATTTTGCAGTTTGCATCAAAATCTTGATATTTATAACCTTTGATCCAGAAATTCCACTTTGAGAATTCATTCCAAGAATATAAATCAAAATATGACAAAATCCTCATGTGCAAATATATTTTTTAGAGAAGAAACAAGAAAGGAGGTTACCCAAATGTCTAATAATAGAAGAGCTTAATAACCTGGGCCCTTGTCCTTGATAGAATCTCTGTGAGGCTGTGGAAAATCATATGGAGGATAATGTTAGGTGAACAAAAGAAACATGATATAAAATTGTGTGTGTTCCCACAAGCATGTTAAACAGTAGCATCGTTTAAAAGATGAACACGAAACACTTCACCAGAGTTGCCAGATTAGGATAGTAGGGTAAGTAGTGATTTCTTTGTCTTTTTTCCCCGTCTTTTATTTTCAAAACTGTTCGAAATGTATCCATGCATTTTAATGGAGTAAAAACAATCAAAATATTTTTACATGTACCTAAATCCTGGGAAAATGACTTTTTTTTTTTTTTTTTTTAATGGAGGCCCTTTATAAAACCTGAAATATGTGTAAACAAGCTTATGGCCTAGATCTGAGCACTTTAAAAGCAAAAACAAATCTGAGAACAGAGCCAACGGTCCTCCCAACACATTCTCTATGTCGATATTAGATGAGAAAATCTCCTCTCTGGCAATCTTAATGTCTCCTTCTCCCTCTATAATGACTTGATGCATAAAAATTAATCTTTCCTCTACGCTTTGATCCCCGAGCTCCTTAGCAAAGATTCCATCTTGCTCTATAACACATGATGAAGCATTTTCCCTGTTATAATGTGACAATAGCCCTACTGAGCACAACAATTTGAGTTTGAATGTGCCACAGCCAAAGAGGAAATCTTAAGAGGCAATTCCACCTAGAACTATTTGGCAAATGCATAAAAAAGACACATTAACACTGTCTGGAAAATAGTGCCCTCAACAAAAGAACACACAATGGAGCTGGGAGTGGGGGGAGGGGAAGGGAGAGAGAAAAGGAAAAGCAGAGGTGAGATGGGTTCTACCCTCAAGTGCTGGTCATGTAGATCAGTCAGTTTCAGGAGGAAAGAACTGCGTTTGAAAACGTTCAATAAAAAAGATTGTTTGTCAAGGCTCGAAAAAAAATTCTTTAATTAGTTTACTCAAATATTAAGTCTGACATCTAGAATCTCAATATTAGCAAAAATGTGATAATTATAGCTGGAAGGGTTTTTTTATTGAATGTAAATTCATGAATCACACTTTTAGCATATCTCACTCCCTTTTGTTCTTTTTCATACAGTGTTCACACTTAACTGGAAGCCTCTGGGCTCCACTCCCAAATCTGATCTCAAATTCACTGTCTCTATACTTCCTTTTGAAGTAGTTGTAGTTCAGCAGCAACTATGACAAGGGACAGGTCTAGTCCATCCCACAGAAGATACAACCTTGAGATACCCTCCTGACCTGGGGGCACCTGAACCTTGTGAATGCCCTAGCTGCTACAGAAGGGGCTTTCTGTGCTGAATGGCACCCCTCATCACGCCTCTTCTTCACATGGAGGATTTCATGGTTTCCAGGAACTGTTTTGACCCATTTGGCTGTCCTTTCAGTGAGCGAGCTTGCCAACTCAATCTAGCAATTGGCTCTAAGGGGAAGAACAGAAATAGGGAACATGTGTTTGGTGTTAAAGTGGGTCAGGTCTGTGCAAATAGGCATTTATTCATTTTACACTCAAAGTATATTCATTTTATAGTAGTGGATACTGGGACTGGAACAAGTCAAATGATATATCCAACATCATGCAATTAGTGAATGGCACAACCAGAATCTGAAGGCTGTTCTGTCTCCCATCAGAGCTTATGCTTGGCCCTCTTTGGATCTGCTGGTGTAGGAAGAGGGGTGAGAGTGCACGGCCCCATAGAACACTGTGGATACCCACCACAGAAACAAAGTCATATGCACATGCTCAAGTGTGGGCTAACCATGTAATACCTTCTCCCAAATATCAGTAGATCACTGTTTGCTCTTATAACAAATATTAAAAATTGGTCCTGCTTGGGGGTTGATGTTTTGGGGATAAGGAGGTCAAAGCCAGTGGCCAACTTTCTCAGATTGCAATCTCAGATGCCTATAAGGCCAAGCTTTTTTCAAGACATCAGTAAGAAGTGAGGACCAGGGCATCTAGGAAGGAATATGTCAGTTCTCAGACAAAGCTACACGACCAGCACCTCATTCTACCATAAGAAATTAAAGGCCTAGTGTATAGAGCTCTGAATTTTTCAAAAGATGCCAGAAATAAGGATTTTTATTGTGAGTAATCCTGATTTGTCTTAAAGTTGGCAACTATTAAAAAATATTTTTTTTTTTCATTTGTGTGAGCCAAATGAAAGCCTTTGCTTCACAACTTCTGGTTTAGATAATGTACTTATACTAGAGGTGATAAGGTATGAGGAGCTCGGGACAGCCCTCCTGCCAGTACCAGACTCAGCTTCATTGCTCCCATTGCAAAGTCAGTGAGGAAACTCCTTGTTGGTTTTAGACAATGTTTGTCATTCCAACATTATTATTTGGAGAAAAGGAAACAAATTAAATACGAAAAGATATATACAAATATTATGTTTTATATATATATAAGATGTTATATATAAAAAGATATTTTATATATATAAAATGTTATATATATAAAAGATCACAAATTAAAATATGTATCAATTTCAAAACCAGTGATCAAGGAAGTGGGCGAGAGGTGAGAGGGATATTACAGTTTAGCAAGACAGAAAAACTAGTGGTGAAAAAAAGGGCACTGATCAGCAGGAAGCAAATGCTTAACAGGAGTTGCATTTCAACTACCAACAAGACACTCATCACAGGATTTCCTAGCAAATGAGATTTCTCAGAGGGGGCGTCCTCTCCCCTACCTTTTTTTCCTTTCCACCTCATTACCGCCTGGTTTCTCAGGATCCCGATTCAGACATAGGCCAATTTTAGCTGCATTTTATTGCAGAAATCCTCCTCTTGCAAATGAGAAAATTGAAAACAAAATATAATCTGGTGCTCCTAACCGCACTGAAGGTTGACTTCAGACAACCTTACCATCTAGCAAGATGAACACTCTCATGAAAAAATATGCTCAGATGGAAGCATCAGAATTCCTTTTTTTTTTTTTTTTTTGCTTACATAGACAGATACGGGCATGTCTCAGTGTTATGTTGAGAAGTGGAGGGGATGAACTGTAATGGGATCACAGCTGAGAACATTTGAGAAAATCCTATGTTACTAGTCCGTTGTTAATATTTTTAAATATCTCTTCATCTGGGCACTACCATATAACAAAGTAATTCTGACAGTAAAATAGCTCAAGTGTATACATTCCTAAGTCAAAATAAAACCACCTCTGCTGCCATCTGTGAAAGAGAAGCTGCGTCCTCTCCCTATTTCACCAGGAAGAGGGGGAAGAGAGGAAGAGCTCTGTGATCTGGGAAATTTGTTATCAAGTCCAGGCCTTCACCTCAGGCCCCTGACTCTGAGGTCTGGGATTTCTCTAGTCACCTTGGGCAAGGCCATGCTACTTACACTGCTATGGATGGTATGTCCCAGAGAAATCGGACATAAAATTTCAATCCCCACCCCACTCTTACTAGCTGTGTGAACCTTGGGCAAGTTCCTTAATATATCTGAGCCTCATTTTCCTTGTCTCTAAAAGGAAGGGTGAAGATTTTTAAAAAACCACAATAGCTAATTTATTCAATGTACTAAGTCAGAAAGCTCAATACCAAATGCATTATTACATATCTTTTCTTGATTATTATCATTAATAACAATTGACCATAATATCTCCTTCACAGAATCATCATAATTAAGTGATAGAAAATAGGTTAAAGCTCTTTGCCAACCAAAAAGATATACACAGATGTTAATTATAACATATTGTTAATAACAAGGTGGAGTCACTTTTGCTAGGCCCAGCCCCATGTCACTAGACTGAGACTTCATCATGGTTTTAGCTCTCTGACGAATGAAATCTTAGTCAGTTGAGAATCTCCTGATCACACTAGTGGGGTAAATCTGCCCAATAGACCCCTGCATTCCCTAAAGGAAAATAATTTTGCAACGACCAACCTGCTTTTTGCTTAGTATAACTCCATTCCTCTCATTCCCGTTTCTCTCTAAAACTCTTCTATGCTGTATAGTTCCCATGGGGCTCCATTCTACCTGTTAGATTAGATGCTGCCTAATTTGACTCAATTTTTGCTCAAATAAACTTAAAATTTTTAATCTGAGTTAGTTTATTTTTCAACAGTTCTAGTATCAGAAGAGGGAACCAAAGGAAACCCTCAGGGTTCCCAAGGCACAGCAAGCAACCAGACATAAGCACCTGCTGAGTCACTTGAGCCCACTGCTTTCCTGCTGTCTCTGGAGGTCATGGGCAAGTCCCTCTAGGATCCTAGCTCCACAGCTTTTGCAGTATGAACTTTCAGGCTTTATCTGAGCATTTGTTTCCACACTGGGTCCAGAAATTGGCTGGAGTAGGACTAGATCCAGAGTTAAGACTGGTTCTGCCTTAGAAACCAAACAGGTCTAGGGTCAGAATGGGTCTGACTTATGCTGGAGGCCAGTGTGAGGCCTCAGGTGAATAAAATGTTGTTTTAAGGCTGAACAAGGTTAACCTTAACCAAAGATAATCTTGAAAAACAGAGGCCACTGTGGAGAATTTTTAACCAAAATAAGCTTATCCATTTATTAGGTGTCCTGGAGAAGAAGGGGTCTCAGCCAAGCACTTGCCATAAAGGGTAGAGGAAGAATTACTTTCCCTTCTCTACAGTTTCTGGTGACCAGGATGAGACCCACCAGGACACCGCACCTCATCCAGAGTCTACAGATAGGATCCTAGGAAAACTAGCAAGAGCTGGCAAAGGGTAAGAATTCTTATCAAAGTCAGCTCTCCCAGATCTCTCTAGCACCTGTTCGAAAGAGAAAGGTAAAATTTCATGTTGTCTCTTCATTTCCAAGTTCAGATTCACAGGCCAAAAAAAAAAAAAAAAAAAAGAAAGAAAAAAATCTGTAAGAATTAGATCTTTGAATACTCAACATCACTGATCATCAGGGAAATGCAAATTAAAACTACAATGAGATATCACCTTACACCTGTCAGAATGGCTAAAATTAACAATACAAGACCCAACAGGTGCTGATGGGGTTGTAGAGAAAAGGGAACTCCCCTGCACCGTTGGTGGGAATGCAAACTGGTGCAGCCACTCTGGAAAACAGGATGGAGATTCTTCAAAAAGTTAAAAATAGGGGTGCCTGGGTGGCTCAGTGGGTCAAGCCGCTGCCTTTGGCTCAGGTCATGATCTCAGGGTCCTGGGATTGAGTCCTTCATCGGGTTCTCTGCTCAGCAGGGAGCCTGCTTCCCTCTCTCTCTCTCTGCCTGCCTCTCCATCTACTTGTGATTTCTGTCAAATAAATAAATAAAATCTTAAAAAAAAAAAGTTAAAAATAGAATGCTTTATGATCCAGGAATCACACTACTAGGTATTTACCCAGAGGATACACAAGTACTAATTCAAAGGGATACATGCATCCCTGTGTTTATAACAACATTATTTATAATAGCCAAGATATGGAGGCAGCCCAAGTGTCCACAGATTGGCAAACAGGTAAAGAAGATGTAGAATATTATTAAGCTATAAAAAAGAAAGAAATCTTGCCATTTGAGACAACACAGATGAAGCTGGAGAATGTTAGGCTAAGTGAAATAAGTCAGTGAGAGAAAGACAAATATGATTTCACTCATATGTGGAATTTAAGAAACAAAAGAAATGAGCAAAGGAAAAAAAGAAAAGAAAAGAAACAACCAAGAAAGAGATTCTTCACTATGGAGAACAAACTGATGGTTACCAAAAGGGAGGTCGGTGGTGGGGGAGATGGATGAAACAGGTGATAGGGACTAAGGAGTGCACTTGTGATGAGCACTGAGTAATGTATGGAAGTGTTGAATCATTATATTGTACACCTGCAACTGATACCACACTGTATGTTAACTGGAATATATATATATATATATATATATATATATATATATATATATATATATTCTAAGATTTTATTTATTTATTTGACAGAGATCACAAGTAGGCAGAGAGGCAGGCAGAGAGAGCAGGAAGCAGGCTCCCTGCTGAGCAGAGAGCCCGATGTGGGGCTCGATCCCAGGACTCTGGGATCATGACGTGAGCCGAAGGCAGAGGCTTTAACCCACTGAGCCACCCAGGCACCCCTTTATATGTATTTTTTTTTTAAGATTTTATTTATTTTTTTGACAGACAGAGATCACAAGTAGGCAGAGAGGCAGGCAGAGAGAGAGAAGGAAGCAGGCTCCCTGCTGAGCAGAGAGCCCGATGCGGGGCTCGATCCCAGGACTCCGGGATCATGACCTGAGCCGAAGGCAGAGGCTTTAACCCACTGAGCCACCCAGGCGCCCCTGTATTTTTAAGATTTTTATTTATTTATTTATTTGACAGAGAGAGATCACAAGCAGGCAGAGAGGCAGGCAGAGAGAGAGGGGGAAGCAGGCTCCCCGTTGAGCAGAGAGCCTGATGTGGGCCTTGATCCCAGGACCCTGGGATCATGACCTGAGCTGAAGGCAGAGGCTCAACCCACTGAGTCACCCAAGCACTCCTGGAATTTAAATTATAAAAAGAATTAGATCTTTGAATTGTGATTCATAAATTTACTTTCAGGTACTCATTGCATTGATCCTTCCTTTCCCAGGGACAACCTTTGATTTCTTGTCTCTTTCTGTGTCCTGAGAACGTGGTTTGGCAACCATCGGTTGGGGGCCCCCAAAATATGGCTGGACAGAAATGAAGGTTGCATTCCATTTCAAGCTGGGGTCCTACTGACTTTTGTCAGCTCTCAGGGAAATCGCCTAGGTCTTTCTTTTGGTTCTCTTTGGAGGTGGCTATGGATCCTGGGAGCATAGTTATCTCTTAGGGCTATTAACTATTTGTATTGGCTGTAACATGACAATATATTTGTTTTTGTTTCGTGTTGTGTTTTTTTAACCTGAGAAGATATTTGAAAGGATTATTATTTTTTAAAAGTATCTTTATGGTCTGAAGTTGGCCAAAACAGAAGCTGATATTGAGAGCCTGATAGGAACTTTTATTTCAGGCTTTCTCCTCTAAGCTAAAATGAAACTATGTACCCAGAAGGGAAGAAAAAACATCTGAAGCCTTTATTGGAACAATTCACTAAAACACCCCAAAGAAACCACTTTGAATCTAGAACATAGCAAACTTTCGATTAAAGATTTTCTCTCTGATATAAAAAAGGAAGTTGAGGATAATGTAATTGGATGGCTGTGTCAGCCACTTGACAGCATTCAGGTTGCAATCCAATTCTTTGAGGAATTGAAGGCAATTGTACGTGGGGCACCTGGGTGGGTTAAGCCTCTGCCTTTGGCTCAGGTCATGATCTCAGGATCCTGGAATTGAGTCCCACATGGGGTTCTCTGCTTGGCGGGGAGCCTGCTTCCTCCTCTCTCTTTCTCTGCCTGCCTCTCTGCCTACTTGTGACCTCGCTCTGTCAAATAAATAAATAAAAATCTTTAAAAATTAAAAAAAAAGGCAATTGTACTTGTCTTACAAATTTAGTCTTTTAGCAATTTTACCTTTGACTTTTACCTTTTTACCAATCCCCAAACTTCCCTATTCATCTCAAAAGGCTTGTAGATACCATAAAAGATCTGGATACAAAAGTCCTTCTTGGGGAGGAGGAGTCAAGATGGCAGAGAAGTAGCAGGCTGAGACTACTTCCGGTAGCAGGAGATCAGCTAGATAGCTTATCTAAAGATTGCAAACACCTACAAATCCAACGGGAGATCGAAGAGAAGAAGAACAGCAATTCTAGAAACAGAAAATCAACCACTTTCTGAAAGGTAGGACTGGCGGAGAAGTGAATCCAAAGCAACGGGAAGATAGACCCCGGGGGGAGGGGCCGGCTCCTGGCAAGTGGCGGAGCAACGGAGCACAAAATCGGGACTTTTAAAAGTCTGTTCTGCTGAGGGACGTCACTCCAGAGGCTAAAGCGGGGTGAAGCCCACACGGGGTCAGTGTGGCCGCAGGTCCCACAGGGTCACAGAAGGATTGGGGGTGTCTGAGTGTCGCAGAGCTCATAGGTATTAGACCAGGGAAGCTGGTTACAGAGACAGACCGAGGAGTGAGCTCTCAGCTTGGGGTTACATTGAGCCGGTCGCAGGCTTGGTGAGCTCGGAGTGCGGCCAGAGACCAGGAGACGAGAGTAATTGGGCGCTATCCTCTGAGGGCTCACTGAGGAGTGGGACCCCGGGTTCTCGGCTCCTCTGGGCCAGAGACCAGGAGGCCGCCATTTTCATTCCCGTCCTCTGGAACTCTACTGAAAGTGCTCAGGGAACAAAAGCTCCTGAAAGCAAACCCGAGCTGATTATCAGCCCGGCCCCTGGTAGGGGTGGTACAATTCTGCCTGGGGCAAAGACACTTGAGAATCACTACACCAGGCCCCTCCCCCATAAGATCAACAAGAAATCCAGCCAGGACCAAGTTCACTTACCAAGGAGTGCAGTTTCAATTCCAAGGAGAGCAGTGGAATTCCAGAGGAGGAGAAAGCAAAGCACGGAACTCAGGGCTTTCTCCCCATGATTCTTTAGTTTTGCAGTTAATTTTTTTTTCTTTTCAATTTTTTTCTCTTCTGCTAATTTTTTAAAAATTTTTACCCTTTTCTTTTTTAACGTTTTTTAACTAGTTTATATAATATATATATTTTTCTTTTTTATATTTTTTCTTTATTTGTTTTCTTTTTTTAATTGTTTCTTTTTCTTTCTTTCTTTCTTTCTGAACCTCTTTATACCCCCTTTCTCCCCCCTCACAATTTGGGATCTCTTCTGATTTGGTTAAAGCATATTTTCCTGGGGTCTTTGTCACCCTTTTAATATTTTACTTGCTCCTTCATATACTTTTATCTGGACAAAATGACAAGGCGGAAAAATTCACCACAAAATAAAAGAACAAAAGGCAGCACCGAAGGCTAGGGACCTAATCAATACAGACATTGGTAATATGTCAGATCTAGAGTTCAGAATGACGATTCTCAAGGTTCTAGCCGGGCTCAAAAAAGGCATGGAAGATATTAGAGAACCATCTCGGGAGATATAAAAGCCCTTTCTCGAGAAATAAAAGAACTAAAATCTAACCAAGTTGAAATTTAAAAAGCTACTAATGAGGTGCAATAAAAAAATGGAGGCTCTCACTGCTAGGATAAATGAGGCAGAAGAAAGAATTAGTGATATAGAAGACCAAATGACAGAGAATAAAGAAGCTGAGCAAAAGGACGACAAACAGCTCCTGGACCACAAGGGGAGAATTCGAGAGATAAGTGACATCATAAGATGAAACAACATTAGAATAATTGGGATTCCAGAAGAAGAAGAAAGAGAGAGGGGAGCAGAAGGCATATTGGAGAGAATTATTGGAGAGAATTTCTCCAA
The DNA here is from genome assembly GCF_030435805.1 of Mustela lutreola. Classification (NCBI taxonomy): domain Eukaryota; kingdom Metazoa; phylum Chordata; class Mammalia; order Carnivora; family Mustelidae; genus Mustela; species Mustela lutreola. The sequence continues at coordinate 47,232,084 of NC_081296.1, forward strand.
TATGGCAAAGGGAACAAGCATCAAAATCCAGGAGGTACAGAGAACCCACTCAAAATCAATAAGAATAGGTCCACACTCAGTCACCTAATAGTAAAATTTACAAGTCTTAGTGACAAAGAGAAAATCCTGAAAGCAGCCTGGGAAAAGAAGTCTGTAACATACAATGGTAAAAATATTAGATTGGCAGCAGACTTATCCACAGAGACCTGGCAGGCCAGAAAGAGCTGGCATGATATATTCAGAGCACTAAACCAGAAAAACATGCAGCCAAGAATACTATATCCAGTGAGGCTATCATTGAAAATAGAAGGAGACATAAAAAGCTTCCAGTGAAAGGCCTGGACAAACCTTACCCCACCCGAAACTTGTTTACACCCGAGACTTGTTTACGCCTGAAAGTGTTATCAACCAGCTACTTCTGCTTCTGTAAAAGTGCTTGCTCAATGTGCGGAACAACTAGCTACTTTCGCTTCTGTTCAAATGCTCGCTTAATGCGCACGGGCTCCCAACACCAATCAAGCAACACCAGGTATGATTTTTTTAACTTGTTTGTACCCCACCCAAAAACTTGTTTGTACCTGCTTATAAAAACCCTGCACTTACTCTGCTCCAGACCTCTCAGCGTCACCAGCAACGAGTGCATGGAGGTCCGGGTTCGAACTTGCAATAAACGACCCTTGCTGTTTGGCTTTGACTTGCGACTCTGGTGGTCTTTTAAGGTGGGCGTACAACGCATCCGGCATTACATTTGGGGGCTCTCCCAGGATAGCCCCCCTTCAGGACCACCAGGCAACCGGTCAACAGGTCGTTGGGAGCCGAACGGTAAGAGAGCCGGCTTTGTCTCTACGTTTTGTCTTTCGTGAGCTTTGTTCCTGTGTTCTGTTTTTGCATTCTGTCTTCCCTGTGTTTTGTATCTGGGTTCGAGTCCCAGACTGAGGACTGGCAAATACGCCCTGGCAGATGCGCTATAGGGCTGCCAGTGGGCCGACGGAGATGTCCCTCGTTGCCCACCAGGGGTCGCTCAGGGATCGTGGGTTAGAGTCCCACCCCAAAGGGCCCATCAGGGGTCTCTCAGGGATCGTGGGTTAGAGTCCCACCCCAGGGAGACCATCAGAGGTGTGAACTATGATAAATGCTATCGTGTCTGTAGATGTCTGACCTGTTTGATTCTGAAGAGTGCTAGACTGTATGAATGTGTCTATATGGCTCCACCACTTCCGCTACGGAGTCTGAGTGGGCTGCACCCTGTGTCTCGCGAGCGTCATATGGCATATAACGGTCATCTACTCTACGGAGTAGCCTGGTCCGGGGATTATATGGATAGACCTTAGCTAAGATGCTCCTAAGTTCCCGTGAGGGATGCGAGCAGGACAGCACCTGAAAGATCCCCCTCCCCTTGTCCGCAACTATATGTATGACAAAGGAAAAACTATCACAAGAATGTATTTTTAGGTTGCAACATTGGGTCTCGTAACGCTCAAACCTTGCTACTGCCCCACTGAGACATAAGAAACCTCTTCCAAACCTTCTGTGTTTCCCAACCTGTTTCATTTTCAGATTCACCCTGGCAGGTGGAGGAAGAGACTCTCTACTCCCATCACCGGAGGATGAAACGCACCCTAGCTCCAACTTTTAGCTCTCCAAAGGTCACTATTTACCCCTTCGGACTGACCAACCCGGAGTACACATCCTCAGCTAGCCCCTCCCTATTCCTAACTTGTTCCTTCATCTCCCATCCCTTGCACCGGTGCCTCTGTCGCTCCCTGCCTATTCTAGGCGCTTTCCTCTTCGTCCTAACCATATTCTTAATCTGGGAACTGCCTGACCAGATGGGGCAGACCCAGAGCACTCCTCTCTCTCTCCTCCTGGCTAATTTCAAGGATGTTCGGGCGAGAGGCAATAATCTGAGCCTGGATATCCGGAGATCTAAACTCATCACTTTCTGCTGCTCCGAATGGCCGATCTTTGGGGTGGAATGGCCCATAGAAGGCACCTTTTGCCTATCCATTATCCTTAAGATCAAGGCCCAGATTCTCTTGCCTGGAAAGGAGGAGCATCCAGACCAAGCACCCTACATATTGGTCTGGCAAGATTTAGTAGAAGATCCCCCTCCCTGGCTAAGCCCCTTCCTATCCGCAGGAAACTGCAAGGTCCTTGTAGCTCGACCTACAGAACCTGCTAAACCTCGAAACCCATCTGCGCCCCCTCTGCCTGTCCTCCCTGATAGCCAAGATTTACTCAGTTTCGATCCACCCCGTTACCAACCCCCTCCCGCAAGAGCTCAGGCGATAGTGGAGGATCGGGAGGCAATGGCCGCCCCAGCTCCACCTCAAGCGGGAACGGAGGGTGGAGAGGCGATAACCGCCCCAATCCACCCCGCGGAGGGACCGATGGGCCTGCCGGGCACACTAGAGGGCGCTCTCAAAGAGAAAGCCCTCCCCACCCGCCAGACTCAACTGTGGCTTTACCCCTTCGGGAGATTGGCCCCCCATGACACTGGTAACCCTAGACTCCAGTATTGGCCTTTTTCAACCAGTGATCTGTATAACTGGAAAAGTCAGAATGTGCAATTCTCGGATAATACAAAGGATCTCATAGTTCTTTTAGATAGCATCATGTTCACCCACCAGCCCACCTGGGATGACTGCCAACAGCTCTTATGAATCCTGTTTACTACGGAAGAAAGGGAAAGGATCCAGGTGGAAGCAAGAAAGTTGGTCTCTTGGGGATGATGGTCCACCAACAGCTAATCCGGACCTCATTAATGCAAGTTTCCCTCTGACCAGGCCTGACTGGGACCACAACGCGGCAGAAGGTAGGGGACGACTACTCATTTATCGCCAGACTCTAATGGCGGGTCTCAGGGCTGCTGCTCGCAAGCCCACCAATTTGGCTAAGGTATATGCAGTAATGCAAGGTAAGACAGAGAGTCCAGCGGCATTTCTAGAAAGGTTGATGGAAGCCTTTAGACAGTATACCCCCATGGATCCCGAGGCCCCTGAGAATCAGGCAGCAGTAGTTATGTCCTTTGTCAACCAGGCAGCCCCTGACATTAAAAAGAAGCTCCAGAAATTAGAGGATCTGGAAGGAAAAGAGGTCAGGACCTGCTGCGTATAGCACAACGTGTCTACAATAGCCGGGATACCCCAGAGGATAAACAGCTAAAGGTGATCAAGGAAATGACCAAGGTCCTGGCCATCTTCGTCCAGAGGGAATCAGCCCCTCCAAGGGGAGCTCAGATGGCCCAACAATCTAGACATCCTCTAGATAAAGACCAATGCGCCTATTGCCGGGAAAAAGGGCATTGGGAATGTGACTGCCCTAGGAAAGACCCCTTGCGAGCTAGACCACAGCCATGGGAGCCAAGACCCACTCCCATCCTATCCACACAGGATTTGGACTGGGGGGACCGGGTTCGGTTCCACTCCCCGAGCCCAGGGTAACCCTACAAGTGGAGGGGAGCCCCATACAGTTCTTGGTTGACACGGGAGCTCAACACTCAATGTTAACCAAACCGTATGGAAAGATTTCGGAGAGATCCTCCTGTCCAGAGAGCCACCTGAACTAGAAGATACACCTGGACCACCCAACGGACAGTTAACTTGAGTACAGGGGAGGTAACCCATTCCTTCTTGGTCATCCCTGACAGCCCCTGCCCCTTACTAGGACGAGACTTACTCACTAAAATGGGAGCACACATTTACTTCCAACCCGAGTCGCTTGGCGGTCCCACGGTGACCGACTCACGGAACCTGCCATTAACAATACTCACAGTGCGTTTGGAAGATGAGCATCTGCTCCACCAAACTGCGCTCCCTCAAGAGCAGGATATCGAGTCCTGGCTACGCCGGTTACTGGAAGCCTGGGCCGAAACAGGGGGCATAGGACTGGCAAAACACCGACCGGCCCTCTTTATAGAGCTCAAACCTGGGGCTGACCCCATCCGGGTGAAACAATACCCCCTATCTGCGGAGGCTAAGTCGGGTATCACCCCCCACATCCATCGCCTCCTGGACTCTGGGGTATTAACGCCCCTGCCACTCGGCTTGGAACACTCCCCTGCTGCCGGTGCATAAGTCCAACAGCAGGGATTACCGGCCAATGCAAGACTTGAGGGAAGTTAACAAATGGGTTATGGACATACATCCCACTGTCCCTAACCCTTACACTCTCCTCAGTGTCCTGAGGCCAAACAAGAAGTGGTATACCGTTCTCGACCTAAAGGATGCTTTTTTCAGTATACCCTTAGCACCCACAAGCCAGGAACTCTTCTCATTCGAAAGGACAGACCCTGAGAGAGGCATAAATGGGCAGTTGACATGGACGTGTCTCCCGCAGGGATTCAAGAACTCGCCCACCCTGTTTGATGAGGCCCTCCACGAGGATCTAAGTGAGTACAGAAATCAGAATCCTGACATAACGCTCTTGCAATATGTAGATGATCTTTTAATAGCTGCAGAGACTCAACAAGCCTGCCTCCGAGGAACCGAAAAACCTCCTTCAAACCCTCGGTGACTTAGGATACCGAGCCTCAGCAAAGAAGACCCAGATCTGTAAGCCTGAAGTAGTGTACCTAGGGTACTTGCTGAAAGGAGGACAAAGATGGCTCACTGATGCCCGCAAGGATGCTGTGCTCCGCATCCCCCGACCTACCTCACCACGCCAGGTAAGAGAATTCCTGAGGACGGCAGGATACTGCTGACTATGGATACCAGGCTTCGCCGAGATGACCAAGCCTCTGTACGCAGCTTCCAGAAACCAGCAGGATTTTAAATGGACGGAGGAGGCACAACGAGCCTTCCAGCAGATAAAAAAGGCCCTCCTCTCTGCCCCGGCTCTGGGTCGACCAGACATTTCTAAACCGTTCCACCTGTTTGTGGATGAGCATAATGGGGTGGCTAAAGCAGTACTGACTCAAAGTCTAGGCCCCTGGCCTAGACCCGTAGCATACCTTTCAAAGAAATTAGACCCCGTGGCAGCCGGGTGGCCCCCTTGCCTGCGGATGATAGCGGCCACCGCCCTAATGGTAAAGGACGCCGATAAGCTGTCTATGGGTCAGGAATTACATGTGACCACCCCGCATGCTATTGAAGGCGTCCTTAAACAACCTCTGGACCGATGGATGAGTAATGCTCGCTTGGTCCATTACCAAGGACTACTACTAAACCCCTTAAGAATAACTTAAACTTCCCCTCGGGCCCTAAACCCTGCCTCCCTGTTACCTGACCCGGACTTGGATGCACCCCTCCATGACTGCGCCGACATATTGGCCCAGACTTATGGGCTACGAGAAGACCTGCAGGACTACCCCCTGATGGATGCCGAAGTTGTCTGGTTCACCGATGGCAGCAGCTTCGTTCACCAAGGACAAAGGTACGCAGGGGCCATGGAGACATCTGAAACAGAGGTTATTTGGGCAGAGGCGTTGCCTCCGGGCACCTCAGCACAAAGAGCTGAGTTAATCGCCCTGACCCAGGCCCTAAAGTTGGGGCAGGGCCTCCGGATGACTGTGTACACAGACAGTCGATATGCCTTTGCCACAGCCCACATCCATGGAGCAATTTACAGAGAGAGAGGTTTAGTCACTGCCAAGGGGAAAGACATTAAAAACAGGGATGAAATTTTGGCCCTACTAACGGCCACCTGGGCCCCCAAGAAACTGGCCATAGTATACTGCTCTGGCCACCCGAAACCAAATGATCTGGTTTCCCGGGGAAACAACCTTGCTGACCAGACTGCTCACCAGATAGCCCACAGGACCATTCCGGTGTTGCCTATACAGCTGCCTGACCCAGGGCGCCGAGAACTGCCACCTCACCCCAAGTACTCTGGAGAGGACATTGCCTGGATGAGCAAACTCCCAATGACTCAGATCAAGGATGGTTGGTGGAGGGATGCCAAGGATAACATCATCCTCCCCGAGACCTTGGGGCAGACAGTCTTGGAGCGAATTCATCGCACGACCCACTTGGGTTCTAAAAGACTTCAGGATCTTATAAGGCAATCCAAGCTACTCATCAAAGATATCACCAGGAAGACAGAGAAGGTTACCTCAAGCTGTACAGCCTGCTGTTTCCGGAACACTCACCACATCCCGCTGTGGCCGGATCCTGAGAAAGAGGGACCCTGCCGGGAGCCTACTGGGAAATAGACTTTACAGAAGTAAAGCCTGGAAAATATGGATATAAGTATTTACTGGTGTTCATAGATACCTTTTCAGGTTGGACTGAGGCTTTCCCAACCAAGCATGAAACAGCGCAGCTTGTAGCAAAGAAACTACTTGAGGATATCCTGCCCAGGTATGGCTTTCCTGTTATGATGGGATCAGATAATGGGCCAGCCTTCATTTCTAAGGTAAGTCAGGGCCTGGCTTACTTAACTTGGGGTTAATTGGAAATTACATTGTGCATATAGACCCCAGAGCTCAGGACAGGTAGAGAGGATGAATAGAACTTTAAAAGAGACTCTTGCTAAATTGACCATGGAGACTGGTGTTAACTGGGTGGCTCTACTCCCCTACGCTCTGTATCGGGTACGCAACACCCCATACAAGCTGGGGCTCACGCCCTATGAGATCATGTATTGCAGGCCTCCTCCTGTCATTCCCAAACTCAAAACTGATCTCATAGAGTCGGACCAGGATAACTCCCTCGTGTTTTCCCTCCAAGCCCTGCAGCAGGTCCACAAAAGGATTTGGCCTAAACTGAAGGACTTGTATAAGACAGAGCTACCACCTGCACCCCACCAACTTCGTCTGGGGAACTGGGTCCTCGTCAAGTGACATCGGCCTGAGATCCTCGAACCCAGGTGGAAAGGACCTTACCAGATCATCCTGGCCACCCACACAGCCGTCAAAGTAGACAACATAGCCGCCTGGGTCCACCACGCTCACATCAAACCAGTTGGCCCCCTCTCGGATCTCGTCGGGGAGCCTGACCAGGACGTCAGTTGGACAGTGGACCGCAGTAAGGACAATCTTCTAAAACTAACTCTGCGCCAAAAACCTGACCCCCGCTTCCCCAATAATTATTATGAAACTCTCTCTCTCTGTCCTGCTGCTTACATTCCTGCCATGGTGTGGGACCTCCAGTCCTCATATGCCACTTAACCTAACATGGATAGTCTATAATGTGGATAACGGAGAAATTCTAAACTCTACCAGTAAAATTGCTCCCCGGGGGACATGGTTTCCCTCCCTAACCTTTGACTTAGCTAAACCCCTCCACCTAACCTGGGACAAAACCTTCATAAGCAAACATCACTTTTACATCTGTCCCAGCCATCCACCAAAGAGAGCATGGCAATGTGGGGGAGCCTCTAATTTTTATTGCTCATCATGGAGCTGTGTCTCCACAGGGCACACTTGGTGGACCCCACCATACAAACAAGACCTCATAACAGTCAAAAGGCTACCCACTACCAAGCAGTGCTCCAAAAATTTTGGTAGAGATATCAAAGGAATCTGTAATCCAGTAATCATTTCCTTCACTCCCCCAGGACAGAAAGACACCAGATGGAGCTCTGGAATGTTATTCTGGGGGCTAAGACTTTTTGAAAAGACTAGAGATTGGGCCCCAAAGAACCCGGAGCTCTATTCGGAATTAGACTCTTCATTGCCCCCCTTGAGCCTCTGGTAGCCATAGGACCCAATCCAGTTCTTGCCTTGCCTCCCCAGAGACCAAGGCCAAGGCCAACACCACTTACCCACACATACGGCCCAACCAATCCTCCCAAGACAGCGCCAACCTTCCACACTTCAAGCCCCGAAAAGCTGCCTGTAGTAGTAATGGGCCCTAAGCCAAAAGACACCCCCACCCACCTAACCCAACTAGTTCAGTATGCCTTTCAAGTACTAAACTATACTAATCAGAGTCCTGTCTTGCTGGTTGTGTTATGAAACATCACTCCCCTTTTATGAGGGCTTGGCTACTTCTGGAAGTTATAATAGCTCCAGTTCACCTTCTGGGTGTCGTTGGTCTAACTCCAACCATCGCCTAACTATAACGGCCATAAGCAGACAAGGGACTTGTATAGGACAGGTCCCACAGGAACATTCCCACATCTGCAACCAGACTATAGCCACAGACTATAACACAGAAAAATATCTAATACCACCCCAAAATACCTGGTGGGCCTGTGCCTCTGGACTTACCCCATGCATCCATCTGTCAGCATTGAACCGAACTAAAGACTATTGTGTTCTGGTGCATCTTGTACCTTGCCTAATCTACCACCCCTATGAGGATGTGATTTCATACTGGGAGGGAGGACCACACAGGGTTAAGAGAGAACCCGTAAGCCTGACTTTTGCACTCATCCTGGGGCTAGGACTAGGAACTGCTGGGGTAGCCACCAGAACTTCAGCCTTAATCTCACAACAACACCACTATCAGGGCCTGCAAGAAGCCATAGATGCAGATATACAGGAGCTAGAATTATCCATCTCAAAGTTACAAGAGTCAATCAGCTCGTTAGCTGAAGTAGTCCTACAAAACAGACGGGGGTTAGATCTCCTACTCCTCCAACAGGAGGGCCTTTGTGCTGCTCTTAAGGAGGAATGTTGTTTCTATGTTGATCACTCAGGAGTAGTCAAAGATTCTATGGCTAAGGTGAGAGAAGGGTTGGCAAAGTGGAAAAAGGAGTGAGAGGCAACACAGGGTATATTCCAATCCTGGTTTGCCTCATCCCCTTGGCTAACGACCTTTATCTCTTCCTTGCTGGGACCCATCTGTATCTTACTCCTCCTGTTAACTTTTGGAACATGCATTTTAAACAGCCTGGTAACTTTTGTCAATCAACGCCTCCAGACAGTGCAAACTCTGGTCTTAAGACAACAATACCAGCCCCTAGACTTACACGACAACAACTGCAGTCATGACCACAGAGGATCCAAGATTGGCTCCTCAGGTACTAGAGAGAGGGGGAAATGAAAGGCCTGGACAAACCTCACCCCACCCTAAACTTGTTTACACCCAAGACTTGTTTATGCCTGAAAGTGTTATCAACCAGCTACTTCTGCTTCTGTAAAAGTGCTTGCTCAATGTGCGGAACAACTAGCTACTTTCGCTTCTGTTCAAATGCTCGCTTAATGCGCAAGGGCTCCCAACGCCAATCACCCAACACCAGGTATGATTTTTTTAACTTGTTTGTACCCCACCCAAAAACTTGTTTGTACCTGCTTATAAAAACCCTGTACTTACTCTGCTCGAGACCTCTCAGCGTCACCGGCAACGAGTGCACGGAGGTCTGGGTTTGAAACTCGCGATAAACGACCCCTGCTGTTTGGCTTTGCTTGTGTCTCTGGTGGTCTTTTAAGGTGGGCGTACAACACATCCGGCATTACACCAGGACAAACAAAAGCTGAAAGAATTTGCAAACACCAAACCAGCTCTACAGGAAATACTGAAAGGGGTCCTCTGACCAAAGAGAGAGCCTAAAAGTAGTAGATCAGAAAGGAACAGAGACAATATACAGTAACAGTCACCTTACAGGCAATACAATGGCACTAAATTCATATCTCTTAATAGTTACCCTGAATGTTAATGGGCTAAATGCCCCAATCAAAAAACAGAGGGTATCAGAATGGATAAGAAAACAAAACTCATATATATGTTGCCTACAAGAAACTCATTTTAGACATGAAAACACCTCCAGATTTAAAGTGAGGGGATGGAAAACAATTGACCATGCTAATGGACATCAGAAGAAAGCAGGAGTGGAAATCCTTATATCAGATCAATAAGATTTTAAGCCAAATACTATAATAAGAGATGAGGAAGGACATTATATCATACTCAAAGGATATGGCCAACAAGAAGAGCTAACAATTTTAAATATCTATGCCCCTAACATGGGAGCAGCCAACTATATAAACCAATTAATAACAAAATCAAAGAAACACATCAACAAAAATACAATAATAGTAGGGGACTTTAACACTCCCCTCACAGATATGGACAGATCATCCAAGCAAAAGATCAACAATGAAATAAAGACCTTAAATGACACAATGGACCAGATGGACATCACAGATATATTCAGAACATTTAATCCCCAAAGCAACAGAATACACATTCTTCTCTAGTGCACATGGAACATCCTCCAGAATAGATCACATCCTCGGTCCTAAATCAGGTCTCAACTGGTATCAAAAGATTGGGATCATTCCCTGCATATTTTCAGACCACAATGCTCTGAAGCTAGAACTCAATCACAAGAGGAAATTTGGAAAGAACCCAAATACATGGAGACTAAACAGCACCCTTCTAAAGAATGAATGGGTCAACCAGGAAATTAAAGAAGAATTGAAAAAATTCATGGAAACAAATGATAATGAAAATACAATGGTTCAAAATCTGTGGGACACAACAAAGGCAGTCCAGAGAGGAAAATATATAGCAGTACAAGCCTTTCTCAAGAAACAAGAAAGGTCTCAGGTACACAACCTAACCCTACATCTAAAGGAGCTGGAGAAAGAACAAGAAAGAAACCCTAAACCCAGCAAAAGAGAAATCATAAAGATCAGAGCAGAAATCAATGAAATAGAAACAACAACAACAAAAAAATAGAACAAATCAACGAAACCAGGAGCTGGTTCTTTGAAAGAATTAATAAGATTGATAAACGCCTGGCCAGACTTATCAAAAAGAAAAGAGAAAGGATCCAAATAAATAAAATCATGAATGAAAGAGGAGAGATCACAACTAACACCAAAGAAATACAGACAATTATAAGAACATACTATGTGCAACTCTATGCCAGCAAATTTGACAAGCAGGAAGAAATGGATGCATTCCTAGAGATATATAAACTACCACAACTGAACCATGAAGAAATAGAAAACCTGAAGAGACCCATAACCAGTAAGGAGATTGAAACAGTCATCAAAAATCTCCAAACAAACAAAAGCCCAGAACTAGACGGCTTCCCGGGGGGATTCTACCAAACATTTAAAGAAGAACTAATTCCTATTCTCCTGAAACTGTTCCAAAAAATAGAAATGGAAGGAAAACTTCCAAACTCATTTTATGAGGCCAGCATCACTTTGATCCCAAAGCCAGACAAGGATCCCATCAAAAAAGAGAACTACAGACCAAATCCTTGATGAACACAGATGTGAAAATTCTCACCAAAATACTAGCCAATAGGATTCAACAGTACATTAAAATGATTCACCACGACCAAGTAGGATTTATACCAGGGCTGCAAGGTTGGTTCAACATCCGCAAATCAATCAATGTGATACAACACATAAATAAAAGAAAGAACAAGAACCATATGATACTCTCAATAGATGCTGAAAAAGCATTTGACAAAGTACAGCATCCCTTCCTGATCAAAACTCTTTAAAGTGTAGGGATAGAGGGCACATCTTATCAAATATTATTATCAATATTATCAAAGCCATTTATGAAAAACCCACCACAAATATCATTCTCAATGGAGAAAAACTGAAAGCTTTTCCGCTACGGTCAGGAACACGGCAGGGATGTCCATTATCACCACTGCTAGTCAACATAGTACTAGAAGTCCTAGCCTCAGCAATCAGATAACAAAAGGAAATTAAAGGCATCCAAATCGGCAAAGAAGAAGTCAAATTATCACTCTTCGCAGATGATATGATACTGTATGTGGAAAACCAAAAGACTCCACTCCAAAACTGCTAGAACTTGTACAGGAATTCAGGGGTCCTGTGTCAGGGTATAAAATCAATGAACAGAAATCCGTTGCATTTCTCTACACCAACAACAAGACAGAAGAAAGAGAAATTAAGGAGTCAATCCCATTTACCATTGCACCCAAAACCATAAGATACCTAGGAATAAACCTAACCAAAGAGGCTAAGAATCTATACTCAGAAAACTATAAAGTACTCATGAAAGAAATTGAGGAAGACACAAAGAAATGGAAAAATGTTCCATGCTCCTGGATTGGAAGAATAAATATTGTGAAAATATCTATGTTACCTAAAGCAATCTACACATTTAATGCAATTCCTATCAAAATACCATCCATTTTTTTCAAAGAAATGGAACAAATCATCCTAAAATTAATATGGAATCAGAAAAGACCTCGAATAGTCAAAGGAATATTGAAAAAGAAAGCCAAAGTTGGTGGCATCACAATTCCGGACTTCAAGCTCTATTACAAAGCTGTCATCATCAAGACAGCATGGTACTGGCACAAAAACAGACACATAGATCAATGGAACAGAATAGAGAGCTCAGAAATAGACCCTCAACTCTATGGTCAACTAATCTTCGACAAAGCAGGAAAGAATGTCCAATGGAAAAAAGACAGCCTCTTCAATAAATGGTATTGGGAAAATTGGACAGCCACATGCAGAAAAATGAAATTGGACCATTTCCTTACACCACACACAAAAATAGACTCAAAATGGATGAAGGACCTCAATGTGCGAAAGGAATCCATCAAAATCCTTGAGGAGAACACAGGCAGCAACCTCTTCGACCTCAGCCACAGCAACATCTTCCTAGGAACATCGCCAAAGGCAAGGGAAGCAAGGGCAAAAATGAACTATTTGGATTTCATCAAGATCAAAAGCTTTTGCACAGCAAAGGAAACAGTTAACAAAACCAAAATACAACTGACAGAATGGGAGAAGATATTTGCAAACGACATATCAGATAAAGGGCTAGTGTCTAAAATCTATAAAGAACTTATCAAACTCAACACCCAAAGAACAAATAATCCAATCAAGAAATGGGCAGAAGACATGAACAAACACTTCTGCAAAGAAGACATCCAGATGGCCAATAGACACATGAAAAAGTGCTCCATATCACTGGGCATCAAGGAAATACAAATCAAAATCACAATGAGATATCACTTCACACCAGTCAGAATGGCTAAAATTAACAAGTCCGGGAATTAAAGATGCTGGCGAGGATGCGGAGAAAGGGGAACCTTCCTACACTGTTGGTGGGAATGCAAGCTGGTGCAACCACTCTGGAAAACAGCATAGAGGTCCCTCAAAATGTTGAAAATAGAACTATCCTAAGACCCAGCAATTGCACTACTAGGTATTTACCCTAAAGATACAAACGTACTGATCTGAAGGGGCACGTGCACCCGAATGTTTATAGCAGCAATGACTACAATAGCCAAAGTATGGAAAGAACCTAGATGTCCATCAACAGATGAATGGATCAAGAAGATGTGGTATATATACACAATGGAATACTATGCAGCCATCAAAAGAAATGAAATCTTGCCATTTGTGATGATGTGGATGGAACTAGAGGGTATCATGCTTAGTGAAATAAGTCAAGCAGAGAAAGACAACTATCATATGATCTCCCTGATATGAGGAACTGGAGATGCAACATGGGGGCTTAAGGGGGTAGGAGAAGAATCAATGAAACAAGATGGGACTGGGGGGGAGACAAACCATAAGTGACTCTGAATCTCATAAAACATACTGAAGGTTGCTGGGGGGAGGGGGGTTGGAAGAAGGGGGTGGATTCATGGCCATTGGGGAGGGTATGTGCTATGGTGAGTGCTGTGAAGTGTGTAAACCTGGCGATTCACAGACCTGTACCCCTGGGGATAAAAATACATGTTTATAAAAAATAAAAAATTAAAAGTTAAAAAAAAAAAAAAGAGAGAAAACAAAATATTTGTACCAAACTGCAGTGATGTATCACCCAGTTTACTGATTTGTAAATTTTACCTGCTTTTTGTTAATGAAATAATCTTTTTGGATTAAATTAGGAAAATATTTTTAAGAGAAATTGAATGAAATTTGAATTATGAAATTATATTGATTTTCCCTAAAATATTAAAAATTGTGCAAATGCAAAAAAACAAAACAAAACAAAACAAAAAAAAACACATCTAGTGAGTTATCAGCATTACATATAAATTATTTTATTCTACCTATGTTCACTAAAAGTCAAATAAGCTCAGGTTATCTCTGTTACAGAATCTGTCATCAGAAAAGACAATGGTTAGCAGTTTAATATCTTGTGAAATTTTCATGAAATTTTCATGTAATCTAAACATAATTGTTAAGAACAAATGAATTAAATAGATATAATATAAAAGTTTATAAGCGAACATTTCAACAATAATTGTGTTTTATGTCTATTAGTTTCCAAAGTCTTTTTGGTAACTTGAAACCTTAAAGTTATACTGATATAAGTTAAATGATATATATTGAGTATCTAGGACATTCCTAAATAATATAAAATACTGAAACATTAATTACTGAACATAGGTTTATACACTATTGGCTTCCTTTTACAGAGGAACTAAAGACATTTGGGTCTATTAATGAACATTTATACCACACTGTAAAACTTACTATGAGGAAAAATATGCTCCTTGAAGTTAAAAAAAAATGTTGTTATAAATTCACCAATCCACAGAATGTTAGTGTAACAAACAGTCCACTGTTGCTTACTTCTTAGTTTTCACTAGAAATTAAAGAATCTAAGGGCTAGAGCACCTGGGTGGCTCAGTGGGTTAAAGCCTCTGCCTTCAGCTCAGGTCATGATCCCAGGGTCCTGGGATCCAGCCCCGCATCAGGCTCTCTGCTCAGCGGGGAGCCTGCTCTCCGCGCCCCCCCCTGCCCCCCTCACCTCTCTGCCTGCTTGTGATCTCTCTGTCAAATAAATAAACAAAATCTTAAAAAAAAAAAAAAAGAATCTAAGGGCTAAAAATTCTAATCAATGTATGTAATTAAACTACTTAGAAATAATATTAGTGAAAGGAAACAATTATGTATGAAAAGTAGATAAGGAAAATAAAATGACTGCTTGTTCCAGAATGAGAAAGAAGAAAACTTAGGACAAAATCTGAAAGAATATGAAAAAGTTGTAGAATATTTGTGGAAAAGAAACCTTGGAAAAGGAATTTTTTAAAGTGGTCAGGCTAAGACTGGAATAAATTTATTTGAATTTTAAAGGAATGAGTTTAATGTATCAGAACCACACTGATGCAAAATTAGAATTTATTTTTCTATTAAAAGGACAAAGTTTTCTTAGGTTATTGGTCTGCTCTTAATAAGAAATTATAACTAAGGGCTTTTCTTTAGCTCTTAAGTGATCTGGATAGCAAATATTTCATATCTTACTAAAATAACTTACTGTTTTTACATTATCTTTATCAGATCTTTCATTACTTATGAAAACTCAGTCTTCTCACTTTTAAAAGAGCTAAGTTTTGTTCACAACTCTGTAACTTTCTGTATTTGCCTTTAACATCTTTGATTGTGATCTTGGTTAAATAGAGAACTCGGTATTATTTCATAATTATCTGTGACCTTATTTGTCAAATTTTTTTAAAGACTTTATTTATTTGACAGAGAGAGATCACAAGTAGGCAGAGAGGCAGGCAGAGAGAGGGAAGCAGGCTCCCTGCCGAGCAGAGAGCCTGATGTGGGGTTCGATCCCAGGACCTTGAGATCATGACCTGAGCTAAAGGCTGAGTCCTAACCCACTGAGCCACACAGGTACCCCTGAAGCTTTTTTTTTTTTAAGATTTACTTATGAGAGAGAGAGAGAGTGCATACACTGATGTGGCAGGGAGGGGGGAGAGGGAGAGGCAGAGAGAAACTTAAGCAGATTCCACACGGAGTACAGAGCCTGACACAGGGCTTGATCTCACAACCCTGAGATCACCACCTGAGCCAAAACCAAGAGTTGGATGCTCAACCAACTACACTACCCAGGTGCCCTCAAACCTTTTGACATATTCTCCACAAATTCTAAATTAAGTCTTTCTGAATTCAAACTAATTTTGAGAGCTCCCAGAGGGTCCCTGGAAAATCTCAAAGGATTTGTCTCTCACCTTGTAAAAGATGAATGTTAAACTTATTAGGTTTATTTGGCATGTTTAATTACATGAGAAACATTGCCAAATAAGTAATGATAAACAACTTCATTGGTTATTTTTTGCATGTTAATGATATTAGTATCCTAAAAATTGCATGAAATTCCTAAGACTTGGTATAATGTTAGCAGTCATAATTCCAGTTATTATCTTAAAATGTTATATGGGGCGCCTGGGTGGCTCAGTGGGTTAAGCCTCTGCCTTCCGCTCAGGTCATGGTCCCAGGGTGCTGGGATTGAGCCCCACATCAGGCTCTCTGCTCAGCAGGGAGCCTGCTTCCTCCTCTCTCTCTGCCTGTCTCTCTACCTACTTGTGATCTGTCAAATAAATAAATAAAAATCTTAAAATAAAAATGTTATATGTCACAGAAAAAAAAATTTCGTCAATTCCATTAATCTAATTCTCATCAGATCTTTAACCATAGGCATTTTTAAGCCCTTTGTCATTTAAAGTTAATGTTTTATTCTGATACTTTTGCAAAACTGAGGTTCATGGATAGGATCCTACTAAGTACTCCTGACTACAGACACTGCTCCCAAATTACAAGGTACTGGAACATGGAGACATATTTTATTACCAAAGAAGCTTCCCCCCTGACATCTGGTCCTATGCAAATGCTTGAAAGACCTTAAAATCAAATTGGTTAGGAGCAAAAGTAGCTGACACAAAGTAGACAGCTTCCTCCCAAGATGTCAGAATATGAACATTTCTTTCCATTCCTCTTTCCCTCTCTGATAATCATTTTCCTAATTCTTACAACATGAAGGTCTTTATGATTCTTTTGTTCACCTTTTGTCTTGCTCTGGCCTGGAGAGATAATGCCAGTGTTCATATATCTCAGCCCATGACAAGGAGGTTAGTAACCCAATCTACAAACAACTGTTGGATTTGATCATCAACAGCATTATAATGATCTTATAGTTATTCCTTTCACAAACTTCTCCCTGATTTCTAATACCCCAGTGACTCTGGAAAGAACTCAGGCCTCTACTGGGGCAGGATCCAGAACCCTTGAGGTCAACTTCCCTGTCTCTGGTTAGCAACCTTGTATGCAACTCTGCACAAAGAAAGGAACACAAGGTAAGGGTAACCAGAAAAAAAACCACCTGTGCAGTCTACAGACCCATGAATTTTACTGGTCTCCATGGCTATCACCTTTCCATTCCTGAGCCACAGACTCAAATGGGAGTTATACCAGGAGTCATTCATGATTCAAAATATGCTTCCTCTGGCAGATCCCTACTGCCCTGGATAGGAATATGTACAAATGAGACTATGGTCAGGAATCTCTTCTTAACTCTTAAAGATAATGCAGAATTTGCTGCTAAATCCATAGCTGCCCAATAAAAATCCTGACTCTCTGGGCAAAGTTGTTTTTCATAACAGAATATCCCTTGATTATCTTTTACCTGAGCAGAGTGGTGTTTGTGCTATGGCCAACACCATTTGCTGCACTTGGATTGAAACTTCTGGGGAAGTTGAGACTCCATTTACATTAGAACACTGAATAATCCAGTTGGCTTAAGAAAGTGCCTCCTTGGGGCACCTGGGTGGCTCAGGGGATTGAGCCTCTGTCTACGGCTCAGGTCTTGATCTCGGGGTCCTGGGATCAAGCCCCGCTTCAGGCTCTGCTCAGCGGGGAGCCTGCTTCCCTCTTTCTCTCTGCCTGCCTATCTGCCTACTTGTGATCTCTCTTTCTGTCAAATAAATAAATAAATCTTAAAAAAGAAAAAAAAAAAAGCAAAGTGCCTCCTTCAATGAGGGCTTCCTTTGACTTATTTGATTCTGATTGGATTGGGTCTTGGGGTCCATGGCTCTGAAGTACTCTCCAGACATTAGGAATTATCTTGTTTATAGTAATCATAGCAGCCTCCGTGGCACACTGTATTCTCGCAAAAGTTTTAAATGCCTGTTTGTGGCCACTAACCACCAAGCAAATGATCTCCCTAACACTAGAACATTAGAAAAGGATACAAGGACAATGATCAACTTAAAGCATGGGAACTTGTGATTTGCGAACGCCACAAAGAGATTCAGCAAAAAGACATCATGCCCTGTGAATATCACACAGAGATTGAGCAAAAAAACTGCAAGAACTCCAGAGTGGTAGCTGGGAGTAATGCTAATGCCTTCAATTTTGACCACATCTCTTAGGCTAAATGTCTAATCAAAGCAGGGAGTTGTTAAAAATAAGACAGGCCCCAAATGGAGTTGCTTATGCTAAGTCCCATGTCACCAAACCAAGACTTACCCTAATTATAGTTTCAGCTCTCCCAGAAATGAAATCTTAAACCAGTCAGTCAAGAAACACCAGATCAGCACTAGTGAGGTAATCTGCCTGATAGACCACTGCCATCCCCTAAAGGAAAGTAACTCTGCAATAACCTCCCTGCTTTTTTGTCCATTATTACTTCCTATTCCCACTCCCTCCTGCCTATAAGAGTCTTTCATTCTGTATAGCTCCTTAGAGTTTCTTTCTATCTGCTGGATTGGATGCTGGCCAATTCAAATTGATTTTTTTGCTCAAATAAAACCTTAACAATTTTAATGTGCCTCAAGTTTATCTTTTAACAATGTGCAATACAATTTTAGAAGCACCCAGAAAAGTCAATGGATTACAAGTATCTCTACCAGGGCTCAAATGATCTTTTACTCCAAAATTGCCACAGGATTTAAAATGCATGGGCCCTAGAACCTCTATTTGGGGATTTTAGTGATCCAAATATGATACCAAGGCATAAGGAACAGGTCGTAAGCCTTTTCCTAGACCTAGGCTTTGCTCAGGCAGAAGGTACAGAAAGAACACATAGTCTCTGAAATCTGGGGGAG
The DNA here is from genome assembly GCF_030435805.1 of Mustela lutreola. Classification (NCBI taxonomy): domain Eukaryota; kingdom Metazoa; phylum Chordata; class Mammalia; order Carnivora; family Mustelidae; genus Mustela; species Mustela lutreola. The sequence goes on from NC_081296.1 coordinate 47,250,768, forward strand.
ATGGGAGGAGCAGGGAACAGTGGATCAGAGCAGGTGTGAGGCAGAAAGAAGGGTTGAGAGGGCCAGAGGCTGTCTGGCTTTGAGAATGGACTTCTTTTAGTGCACAGAGAGGAACTTAACTCTCAATAATAATAATAATAACAACAGCAACGACATAATAGATGCTTCCTCAATTAAGTACCAAGTATTTTATCTATCAACTAGTCTTACAAGGCTCCAACACCAGCATACCAGTGAGATTTAGCACCACCTTTAAATTGTAAAAGCCGAGAAAAGAAATCTATCAAAAGTTTTCATTAATTTGGACATCAGTATGTTGGAATGTGTGGTGACTTGAATCATGTGAGGCTGATGCTCCCCTATGCTTGGCAAACTGCTTCTTCATTGATAATGCAAATTGTGACTGCAAACAGCATCTCTGGGGGGCGTTTAAAGTGCTTAAGGGAACACACTGTGCACTTCAGAAGCGTTCCTTTTATATGCAATTAGTCTGTTCATGACACATCATTCTTATCTATTCATTAAAATAAGTCCCTGGCTTAGTTGGAGACATTTTATGGATTTATAGAATCACAGAAGCTCAGAACTGGCTGGAGCCCAAAGGTCACCCAGTTCACCCCCCTGCTGGTGGTCACTCCTCTCTCCAACATCCACGCCTGGGCCACCATTGTTTCTGATCCTGGCCAGCGAGCAGTCACTCTTGACCTCTTCTCGAAGCCCCTGGAAAGATCGTGGACTCTAGAGCCAGGAGGATCTGCATCAAATGCTAACTTCATCCTTTACTAGTTACTTGAGCCTCAGTTGCCTCAAAAAGATAGTTTGCACTGTGGCTGGCATAGAGCATGGTGTCAAAATATAGACAGAAAGTAGGTTAGTGTTTTCCTGGGGGTGGGAATGGAGGGACAGCAAATGGGTGGGAGGTTTCTTTTTGGGGTGATGGGAATGTTCTATAATTAAATCGCGATGATCCCACAACTCTGCAGATTGACTAAAAGTCATTGAACTATAGGCTCAAAACAAGAAAAAAAGTGAATTTTAGAATATGTAAATTATGCCTCAATAAAGCTGTTTTTAAAAAAAGACAAGATAAAAAAATACATAGGGACTTTTTTTTTTTTTTTTTTTTTTTTTAGTTACAGAAAATGCCCAAGGTGCTAAGCATAGTACACATGAAATAAAACCTAATCTGGGGTGTTGTGGGAGAAAGCATATGCGGTTAAGGAGCAAAAAGAGTTTCAGAAAAGATTTTGCTTTGTACTCTCAAGAAAATTAAAGAAAAAAAATGTCTCTATGAGAGATAAAAATTAGATCATAAGGCAGACTAAGGAAAATATATAGCTCCACAACCCCTTAAAAGAAATCCATGAGACCAATGTGTTTAAGAATTCAGAATCTTTTGAATTTTAGAAAGGTAATATGGGGCATTTTCCATAAATTACATAACACCCCCAACAGGGTATGTGGCAGCATCTCATAATTAAACACATGAATATTTCTTTAATGAAATGTATGAATATTCATACTAAGCAAGATAAATATGAAACTATAAATAGACTCATGTCAGTTCAGGCTCAGTTTTGCCACCCAGGGAGTTGCTACAAACTTCAGAAAACTCTTGGTTTGTCAGACTTCCGGAGTTTTAGGAATAGAGATTTGGGGTTGTGGGTATTTTGTCATCACAGTCATCAAGACCTTGCCTTTGACATTATAGCAGCTTTAGTGCTTGTTACTTCTGCTTCCCTTCTCCTCCCTATGTCTCATCCCTAGGGACTCTAACAGTCTCTTGTGAGGGAGACTAAAGTTGTGGACCAAGCTTAGGGTTAGATGGGACTTTTCTGCTCTGTCATTAATGAGCTTAGGGGAGAATGAGATAAAAATGGAAAATTTAAATGAGAAATACTGCTCAGGATAGAGTGGGGAGAGAAGGGAGGATCAAAATGTTTTAACTCAGGATAACGGGGACATCCTTAAAAAGCACGGAAATCAGAAAAATGAACATTTCAGGTCATTAGTAAGTTCAGGATCATTTATTTTGCAGAAGATTATAAAGCCTTGCAAAAGATTTACCACCTGCTCTTCTCTCATCTTTGATGCCCTGTGTGAGACCCTATCTTTGTACCTCCTCAACGGGACCCAGCAGGGGTCCAGGGTGACATGGCACCATGCCCAAGACAGCCAGACTTTCACCTCAGTCTGGTGACAATGATGTGAGAGCCCACCATGGCTGAGCAGTCTATGACCCCAGTCTATGACCTTGAACTGCAGAGCAACCCTGTCACTAGACTCTAAACTTCTTAAGGGCAGGAACCTTGTGAATTAGTGTTATATTAGGACCTAGGCAAGCTGCTCAATAAATACACATTGATTAACTGAATGGATGAAAGAACAAATAAGCTGAATGCCAAATAAAAGTGGACTGATAATTTACCATTTTGCAAAGACTACCAACCTCTTGCACTAGGATCAAAAATTATTTTATGGGAGAGATGCTTTTCCTTGGGTTCTCTTCACGCTACCCCAAATGACATGTGTTCTTCTAAGTACCTGTTTCTCCTTGTGGATATCCAACATTAGGAAATATGAGAGGTGAGCCATTCTAGGAATGAGTGGAATGATACACTGGTGTCCTAAAAAACGAATATGGCCTCTTACTATGTGACTCTCATGCAAGGAACCATTAGCCACTGGTAAGACCTGAACAGAGCATGCATTTTTTTCTTACCATATTAAAAAAAGTTCACCTAGTTGGAGGGCAAAGCAGCTCCTACTTTTCGACCAGAGAGCAGCTTAGGGACTGGGGTGAGGAGCAGGGAAGTGGTTTGTGTTGATGCTGAATTTGCGCCACAAGCAAGCAATTCATGCTTAGACTGTGTATTTCTTTGGGTTGTCTTGAGAGACACAGAAGGGACTCTGAAGGGGCTGGTAAGGCCTCACTAGCCAATGTGTGGCCACTGCTTAAGAGAAACACAGCCTACCCCTCTCACATGCCAAAGAGATTTAGAGAAATCATTATTCAAAGTATCAGCTTTTTCCTTGGAGCTTTGTTTACTTTATTACCATGTCTCCCCACCCACACAGGCAAACAGTGTCATCATAGACAAAATAATCACAAAATCACAGACTCTCGGTTTCAGGTGACCAAACACCCCGTGCGGTTTTCTCATACCCTCCGATGTAACCTTCAGGTGCAGGGAACACAGAAGCCAACATTTACAAATCTCCTCATGTATGACCTGTACTTTATGAATCTACATACACTCGTTTATATTATTTTATACCCTTAGAACCACTTACCTCGATGTCCCCCTCCTTACTACCGTCGAGGAGACTGAAGTCAGCAACAGCGTATGACTTTCTCATGGCTCGCGGCTAAGAGGAGCGTGAGCTACAAACTCAGAAATAAACTCTGAAGTCAGCTCACTTTTCACTGTCTGTGGCCCCTGCAGTTTGCCAAGGGGCTGATTCCAATTCCTCCTGAGCACGGGGAGAAACCGCTATCCCTGAACCTTTCACCTGTGGCCCCGTGTCTGCTCTCCAAGGTCTTAGAGCTCAGGTCTAATGGTTCTTGCTCAGGCTCACCCCTCTGATGTGTGAAGACAAATATCTCCACTCTCCTCCTCAGGACAAGGGCCTTCAGCTGTAAACCCAGGGCCAGGTGTCTCCCCATAGTGGGCGCTTCCCCGCCCTGCAGGGTGAGGATAGTTGAGGAAGGCAAGAGGAGAGAGACATGAACAAAAGTGGTTGATGATCTGGTGACTGGAAATGGCTTTGTCTTTTGAGCCTTCAGAGTCTAAAGCCCATGCCAAGAAAGCTGCTTGGTGGGAGAAAAGCAGACAGAGGCATGCAGGGCAAAAAGGGGATGCCCTCGCTGTCCGCTCCCAGAATACTAGGGCCTATCTTTTTAGCCTTTTTTTTTTTTCTCCCAGGCTTTCTGTTTTGTTCTTCTCTTCTTTCCTCCCTCTCTCCCTTCCTTCCTTTTTCTCCTCGCATCTATCACAGTACAATAGAAATCCCAGTGAAGTGAGAATCTCCAAATCAGGGTTCAGGATCTGGCTGTGAACCTTCCTGCTGAGGCTCCCTGTGACGAGTTGTCACAGCTTCTTGGGCCTCTCCTTCCTTAAGGAGAATAAGAATGACCCAAATCCAGGGGGGACAGTTACACGATGGGAAGAAGCAGTGCAGAACCCTAAATGCTCTACACCACGAGGCGTGGGTGCTGCATGACTGAGGGAGGCGGAGGTGGGGGAGGGGGTGGGTTTCCCAGTCCTGATACTGACCATGGCCCAGGGCTTGCGACGGAGGTTTCACATGCCTTCTCCTAGATCATCTTGGATGGTGTTAGGACCTGAAGGGATGTAGCCTGCAGCTTTCATTTACCATTTAGTAGTACCTGGAGGGAGGACAGTGCCCAAGGACGTTGTTTCGGGCAGCAGTATTTAAACACCTCCATTTATCTGGCTGCAGTTTCAACAGAGGCACATTAGGTAAGTGACTAAATTAAATAAACATAGCCAATGAGATGTCCATTCAATAAGTTACCATGCAGCTAAAGAAAATGATGTTGTAGAATATTTAATGATATGACCACAACATTTTTTAAGCGAAATAAGCTGATTACAAAACAATATATACATGATGATCCTTTCATAAGCAATACAGGTTTATATAAGGGAGAATATACTCTATCATGCTTGCTTTGTTATCTCTAGATGGTGAACCGTGGGTGAATTTTATCATTTCGTTTTGCTTAATGGTATTTCAATATGCTGCAATAAAGATGAATTGCCTTTGCAATAAAAGATTTTTAAAAATAAATAAACAAGTCCAAATCTACCCATTCATTAATGTCTCATGTCCTGAGGATAGTGTTTGGCCCAATTACTTCTCCAGCAGCTGTGGGGCTGTATTTCTTGTAAATAAACTGAATCCTTATCCATGAATTCTAGGAGACAGCCCTATGTCAGCATTGGCTGAAAAGTAAATCATTACTCTGGCTATCCTAGAAATCAATGTCTGCAGAGAGTTTGCATATAGGGCAATCGATGACTCTACACCAGGTTGGTTTTGAAGCTGGGTAGGAATGCTCAGCTGTATTCTGTAATGCACAGAGGAATATTTTTCCATGAGAGCAAAGGCAATTAGTAATTATTCTTTGTAATGCACATATTGTACATGAATGTGTATTTACTCCAGGCAAATTACAAATTCATGGTGGCTACTAACACATACGTAACTCACACAAAAGTATGGTTTAGTGGAAGGCCGGTGCACTGAGAATGAAGTATTTCTTCTGTCACTTGTTTGAGACCATTTCGCTGTATGTGAGTCAGTTTACTCCTTTGTGTAGGAGCCAGAATAAATCTTTAAATAGACAAAGCTGAGTTTGAATCCCGGGGATGTGCTTTGGTGGCTGTGTTATCTCAGGCAAGTTATTTAACTTTGCAAGCCTCAGTTTTTCTCTCCGCCCAATGGGCAATAATGCCTTCCTCCTGGGGTGTTACACCTCGCACACAAGAACTCTTCTATCAGTGAGAGAGAGAATGACCTGGCAACTGCACCTTTCATTTGAATGGAAGAGAAGAGTGTTGGGTTCCTTTTTATTCTGCCATTGAAGTCTGCAGAGTGACACACACACACACACAAACACACACACGTTGAGCATCAGCAAAAACGCACATTGTTCAATGGCTATGCACCTGCTGTAAAAGGGTCTCATGTCTTCAGCAGCCTCAAGCAACAGCCTATTCCAAAGACGTGCTTTATCTTAAAAATGAAGTTTCTTCTTTCCAGCAATAGAACTTTCAAATGTTGACAATGTTAAATAAAAATTTTTCTAAAACATATTTTATGATAATTATCCATTATCCTGACTTCTTAAACTGAATTTACTGACCTGCATGTAAACTTTCACTGAGGTCTCAGGTCCTCGTTATTACACTGTGGATGACAGCTCTGTCCTTGCATTCATACGTGTGTGTGTCCTCTCCCTTCCTTGGTTCTAGTTGTTTCTTTTGCTGCTATTGTACCTGCCTTGAAAAGCAATCCTTAAGACTTTCCAGTTGCAATAAAATCAGGGCTATAGGATTATCCAGGACAAACTCCCTCTTGGAGAAATCAGAAGCATATTTGAAGAGATGAAGAGAAACAGTGGAGATAGGTTTTCTTCAAGGTGTTTAATCGACTATGGATTGGTGAGCTGAGTAAAAGAGCTTAATAGGATTTGAATGGCAAATAAAAATCAATAAGGATAAAATAAAAGTCTGCTCAAAGAAACAAAGTACAGGGCTTGAGTCCAGCGACTGTGTGGTACTTCCTTTCCAGAGACCCTCAGAAATCTTTTCTATACAGCCCTGGGATCAAGAGGGTTGAGAGAGCTGGGAAACTGACCTCCAGATAAGAGAGCTATCTATATGCACACTCACCAACACACACACACATACACATGTCCCATATATGCGTATACAGATACACACCCATACAAAAATGGAGGAGGAGATTGGGTCTCTATATGGGCTAGCTCAAAGAAATAAGCTCCATTTAACCCCTGTTGGCTTAAACAGGTCTTTTTTTAAACGGTGCACTTTGAGATAACCTGGAAGAGATCTGTGCTCTGAATGTGTTAAAGGGCTTGAGAAATCTACACCAGAGGGAGTCAAATCCTTATTCTCATTTCCTGCCTGTTCCTGCAGCAACTGCCTCACGCCTATTGAAGAAACATGCCTTTTCTCTCCGATACCACAGAACACCTGCCAGAGAAGGAACAAATACAAAAACTTTAACAGCATCTCAAGAGTGTTCCCCCTTTGCTCCTCACCAACTACTGACAATCAATGTAAAAGTAATCCTAGTTTTTATTTGAAGCTATCTTGGCTTTAAAAGAACCTTCCAAAAAATGATTGATGCGATGAATTAAACCCGTAGGTAACCCCTGAAATCTGCTTTGAATAGCAACAAATTCCTAACAATATCTTCAACGCCTGCAGCAACGAAATCTAATCTCTGAACTCCTAAAGGTCAAGATTTGCTGTCTGGTAGCACGGCTCAAGAGTAAATGCTCCCTAATGCTGCGCTAGGCGATTGCTTTGCACTCCAGACAATGTCAATTTTGTCCAAGTAGCTGCAGATGTGTCTAGCATTAAGTCAGAATGGTGTCAAGGGCCCTTCTTGAACACCGGCTGCTTCTCAGAGAAACTGGTCCTAAAGCCCTAGTCTATTACAGTCCATGCCCAAAAGGCAGACATTTAAGGCTTAAAGGAGGATGGAGAATAAAGCTGCATTAGATTTTTTAATGTTTCTCAGTCAGGAGACCCAGGGGAAGAAATTCTCTGGTGATCCAAATGTCCTTCCCTCTCCCCTCCCACCAACATTCTTTTGGATTTCCTGATTAAGGTGCTGCCACAATATCTATGAAGTCCTACCCTTGAGCTGCTTTCCTGATAAACCATTCATCACTGCTCTGGCCTGTTCTAGCTATGGAAAAGCTATAATAGACTAATGAGACCATTAAATTAAGAAGTGTGTATGTTACAGGAAGTAATGTACCAAGGGAAGGCATGCGATGGGGGCAGGGAAGTAGAGACGGAACCACCCTCTGAACAGAGTACTCAGGGTAATGAAGTCTGCAAATGTATCAGCTCCTTCCTCCCTAGCCCGGCAAAGAAGACTCACTCACTGCTGCCCTCCCCCACAACCACGCTCTCCTTCCCCCCCACCCCCATGACAATAAACCTCTTTAGTTTAAACCCTTTTTTTTTTTTTAAAGCAGGGAAACATTGTAACTGATTGAAAGCCCACCTATAGATCTGGATGAAGCTGTTCTGGTTTTTAAAATTGCTAAGGCTCAGATGGAAGTATTTTGTTTTTTTTAAAACTGATAAGGCAAGCATAACCAGGTAATTGTTCTCACATTTTACTGAGAAAACCATATTCATCTGCCGCCTTTAGTATTTCTACTACTCTGAAATAATCTGTTTTTAATTCCTTTCTATGTTCTCTTCATCCTTTGTTACCCTTGAAATTACCAAATGTCAACCTAGGGCAGGTACCCCTGAGTTCCTATAGGCATGCCTAGCCAGTCTGTGGAGGAAAACAGTTATGCTGTTCCTTGTGTTAAACAAAATGTTCTTCTTCTTTCTGAGAGAGAGATAGTGTGAGGGAATGTGTGCGCACTGGGAAGGGGCTGAGGGAGATGGAGACAGAGAATCCTAAGCAGGCTCCATGATCAGTGCAGAGTCCAACATGGGCTCCATCCCACAACCTGAGATCATGACCTGAGCCGAAATCAAGAGCTGGATGCTTAACTGACTGAGTCACCCAGGTGCCCCAACAGACTCTTCTTGGCAGAACATCTTCCATTTCATTGACAGCATCCATGATCCAGGATGAGAAAACATGCCACGTAATTCTCCATACTGTCCTGAGTTTCTTCTTAGCAAAAGATAAATAATAAGGGGCAGAAGTTGCCACCAAATTACTCTGAACCATCTCTGTCCAAAACCACAGTGGCGTTCCATAGATAAAACATCTGTTCTGTGAAATCAATGAAGGAAGCAAGTCTCATTTCTCTATATCAGGAAACATGATGTCACCGAAAACCCTGCGTTTGTTTTCTTCTTCACTTCCATCCTGACTGTATCATGTTTCGGCCTTTCTTTTCTGCTAACAACTTGCACTGGCAGCCAAGTACACGTGGGAGGAAGGCTAGCCTAAACCAGGGGTATAAACTATGGAATCCCGGCAGGTATCATGCGTGAGTGAAGATAGCAGGCATACTACAATAGTGAGTGGCGGGACATGTGGTGACTGATTCAGTTTGAGTCAAGCACTGCCATGCAGAAGTGCTTCCTTGTGTGGTTGGATTGTCGGATTTTTTTTTTTTTTTTAAAGAAAAGAGAAATATGGATTTTATCGGGAGTGAAATCTCCAGATGGTTAAATATTGGCTAAATTTTTAAAAACATGGTCCTGGGGCACCTGGATGGTTCAGTGGGTTAAGCCTCTGCCTTTGGTTCAGGTCACAATCCCATGGTCCTGGGATCGAGCCCCAGATCTGGCTCTCTGCTCTGCAGGGAGCATGCTTCCCCCGCTTTCTCTGCCTGCCTCCCTGCCCACTTGTGATCTCTGTCTGTCGAATAAATAAATAAAATCTTAAAAAAAAAAAACAAACCCTATTAAATTCTTAAAAAAAAAATCAAACAAAAAACAAAACATGGTACAGGCAAACAAAATTCAACTGCCTACCAGAGCAAGCCCTCGGGATGCCATTTGTGATTTCTGCTTGAAATCCATTTACAGCTCAGCTCAAACAGGGAGTCAGCTGACTAATTAGAAGTGTTGGTAGAAAGATCCAGAATGGTGGAGAGGCAGCACAAGATCTGTCTATAATTGGACCAGCTGGAGGGAAATTCAACTTGCACGTCCACACAGGCCTACCGATGAACAAATCCCAGGATTTTACCCATGGGAATGGGTTCAAAAGTCTCTGATTCTAAAAGTAGAAATATGAGGGTAATTCGTGCCCAAAGAAGTCAAAACTAAGAGATGTAGCTAAAGAGGTTAAGAAAGGTGAGTTGTAAGTTCAGATCGCTCAAGGTCTAAATGAGGATGCTCTTATGGACTGAACATATGTGTCCCCTCAAAATTCATGTGTTGAGGCCCTCATCCCCAATGTGATAGTATTTGAAGGTGGGAGTTAATTGGATTTGGATGAGATCAGGGGAGTGGAGCCCCACTGGGTGGCTGGTGTCATGACATACATGTGCCTGCCCACCCTCCTCCTTCCCGTGTCCCTCTCCCTCTCTGCCACGTGAGGATACAACAAGAAAACAAACACCTGTACACCGGGAAAAGGGCCCTCACTAAGAATTGACCATGCTGTCACCCTAATCTCAAAACTCCAGCCTCCAGAACTATGAGAAATAAATGTTTATTTTTTAAGCCACCCAGTCTGTGATAGTCTATAATAGCAACCCAAACAGATTAAGACATATGCTAAGCAGGATTTATCACACCTTGCTAATTCCAATGGACTGGACGAAATGATTGCTGGGATGGCTGAGAAGCTGAGATGAAAGAGTACTAAGAATAGTGGTAACTTAAGCGCAGTGATTTCACAATTCCTGGTCTAAAAGAGCCTAAGATTTGGGGCACCTGGGTGTCAGTTAAGAGCCTGACTTCAGCTCAGGTCATGATATCAGGGTCCTGGGATTGAGCCTTGGCATGGGATTCCCTGCTCAGTGGGGAGCCTTCTTCTCCCTCTGCTCTTCCCCCTGCTGTGCTCTCTCTCAAATAAATAAAATCTTAAAAAAAAATAATAAAAGGGCCTAAGATTTTAGGGATTACCACTTAATTCTTACTTGGGTGGGCAGGGGTTCCTTTTCTACAACAAAACCATGGGCCCTCGGAAGTAACCTGCCTGGTATCTTTAAGTCATGTGTACAGAGATTCTATAGAATCCATCCAAATAGGGACTCGCATCATGCATTTTGAAACAATAATGAACATTCATTCACATTGGAAAGAGCAGTTAAAAATACAGATTCTAAAATGAACAACTCAGTATCTGTGACTATAAAGCAAACCATTGAGTGATAACATGTATAAAGGTATTATCTGCCCCATACCTGGCCCTTAATATTCAAATATTAGAGGTAGGTGACTCATTTACTCTTTGGAAAGCCACTGAAGTGGATGCAGGAGTGCACTACTCACATTCCCCTCCAGGACCTAGCAATTACTCTCCAGCTGCAGGGAGTGTTGGCTACGGATGGCTCACAGCTGAGTCCTCTCCAGGACCTGCCCTCAGCCACAGAGCTGCTCCTGGGGGCAGCCTCCATTCAATGGCTCATCAAAGGAGGATAAAAAGTCTTAACCTCCCTTGCTTCAATTGGAACAACTTAGAAGGGTCATCCTAGTTCCAGAGCTCCCATAAGCTGACCTGAAGCCTCTGCTGCATCCATCTCACAGTCCAATACCTCTTCTGTCCTATGTCACCTCCTTCATTCTCTATTCTGCACATAAATCTCAGAATCTGTTTCTTGGAAACTGACATACAACATGGATCAAGTTGAAATACATATAGAATAATAAAATATCAAAGACACTGTATGCCTGGCAAATTTTAAATGACTTTCATATGGATGGAATAAAACTGAAAATTTAGTGAAGCAGGAAAGATACATACATTTTAATAAAAAGTATTTCCAATTGCCCATACCAGCTTTACTTATGTGTAAAAATGTATGTTGTTTCAGTTTATTTAGGATGCCTCTTTGTTCATTTGGAGGATCTTTCCCCACTCCAGGGGATCTGAGAAGCAGATGCCAACTGTGGTACCAAAGTCCCTGGAGGCAGGAGTAGGCAATTGACCCTGGTTTGACTGATCTATAATGATTAGTCCAAGAGAAGGACATGTGGCCAAGGCAGAGCCAAGAAGAATCATTCCATGAGATTAATGGTACACAACAAAAAATGTTATCTCAGGCGTGCCTGGGTGGCTCAGTGGGCGCCTCTGCCTTCAGTTCAGGTCATGATCCCATGGTCCTGGGATCGAGCCCTGCATCTGGCTCTCTGCTCAGCGGGGAGCCTGCTTCCCCACTCTCTCTCTGCCTGCCTCTATGCCTGCTTGTGATCTCTCTCTGTCAAATAAATAAATAAAATCTTTTTTTTTTTTAAAAAGGTTCTTTCTTCTTTAATCATAAGCTATGATAATGTAAGCCTGGAGCTGCTGGTGGCCACTCCCATTTACAGTAGAAGAGAATAAATAAGGCTGACATGTAGAGAGAAAGAGCCAAGAGATGAGATAAAGAAGACAAAACTGTCTATGCCCTTGGATCCAACTGTGTCTTAAGTCCGAACCTTGGACAACCCAGTTATATAAGCCAAAAATATTCCCCTTCATTTTGCTTTATGATGGAATGTCCATCACTTGCAACTGATGGAGTCCTGACCAATTAATTGCATCAATCATCCAGAGACAGATTAAAATAAACCAAATGACAATTAGGATCGTCATAACAGCAAAGCAAATGTCCCAAGAGCGTTACCAAATCTGAGTAGAGAAATGGAGTCATGAAAAAGAGAGAATGCTTCTGAGGAAGCTCTCGGTGAAAAGCTCAAAGCTAGAAGCACGATTCATCAAGGCAGAACACAGAATAAAACATAGGCAGAAATAAAATGGGGTTTCCAGTGTAAAAAAGTCACAATGACGCACAAAGTAAAACAAATGGGGCAATAAAAACTCCACCTGGTATTTTTGGAATGCAGGAAACCAAGTGTGGAGTTGAGGTCAGGAGAAATAGAGGAGGGAGACCTGACCTGGGGGCTCAGGCTAAGAAGGCTGATGGTGGTGGGGAGTGTTCAGTCAGGCAGTCTGAAGGAAGAGGCATTCAGACTCACGTTAGCAAAGAAGGAAGCAGGTGGTGAGCCTCACCGGTTTACCCACATCCTGCAATTGATAAGACGCAGATTACCTATGAAACTATAAACAGAAACCAAGCTTCGGTGCCCCTCACTTGGAAAAGACCCTGAGGGGCTCCTGTAATTTGCTTACATGGTCATAAGTGTTTGGAAAATTTGCAAAAGCAAGATATGTTAGCCATTGTTGGTTAATAAGAGGTTTAAGACACCCTTTCTAATCTGATTTCCTCTCTTTCACCCCTCCCCTTGGGTTCTGTGGTGTTGAAGTGGTAATGAGGATCCTTGGGATCCAGCTAAGGAGAAGTTGAGCTGGGGATCTGCTTTGCATTTAATGGACTACATTTGTGTTGTGTTGCTCAAGGTCTCTTCCATGTGCAGTCATCCCAGTATGGCTTTCCATCCTGGTATAGGAATGTCTTCCAGGAATACTCTCACCTACTTTGCTGGCTCATGAAGATGCAGGGCAAGAGGGGCGAGAGCCATGTGAGTGTGTCCTTTGCCAACTGACACGAGACATATGTGAGTACGGAAGAAGAAAGGCCTTCAAAAATAGAGCCAGAAAGTAGTTACATGAACTTGCCTTCCAGTCATCAGATGTAGACAATTTTAAGAGGATCTAGCTTCCATCACCATGTAGTCAGAAGAGAATTTGCATCTCCTGTCAGCAATAAACTCAGTAATACAAGGTACACAATTACTACATATTTTCTAGGATTCTGGTAAGGATCATGTGATTTAGAATATAAAAGACTCCTTGCGTTTAAAGGCACAAACCTTTAGCAGTACTACAAACAGTGGCAAGTTGTATGTTGTGTGCGTTTTCACAAAAAATATTGAATCAAGTCACACTTCTATGCATCTACAAATATAACATGGATGAGAACACCACAAAATTCCTATACTATAAACGGGGCTTTAACAACAAAATGGCTAACTCAGGATGTCATTTCAAAGAATATTTAAGACAAGTTCTTGCACAAGAAAATTTCAAATGTTCTTAAGTCTTACAGGTCTTCAGTGAAAGAAACTAAGTGAAGTGAAGTTCCTCCCAAATTTAAAAACAATCCTAAAAAAGTCTGTGACATTACGATAATAATTTGTGAAGCTCAAAAAAAAAAGGTTCTGTAAGTGGTCAATAAGTGAAAAATTTTTGTCGATCATATTAAAGGGAAATTATCTTTCTCTATAGAAAACTGAAAAATTTTCATTTGAGAAGACAAAGTATTTGCGGCTAGAAAATACTGAGGAGAAGGTATTATAGAAATATGCCAAGCAGATAATTAATGATGGGTCTAATTAATGTTATCTCTCTGGATTTTGTGATACTTGTGGTGTTTTCAATTTTGTCATTTACTTGGATTTTTATTATCAATCTAAACAGGCATACCCAATCATACCTGATTTTGTATCTGTAATTTTGTATTTTTTTGGTAAGGACCCCATCCCATCCACCAGGCTATATAAGCACCATGCCCCACGAAACCTGTTCCTGGGGTTGGATTTCCTCCACTGGACAAGAGAGAAAGGTTAAGAAACCCATTTTTCTACCATTCAGCTTAAAATGCAAACATTTGCTTTAATCAGTGTAAATGAGTTTCATTTCTCTCTGTTTGAAAAGTGTGTGGAGGGCGGTGCTGGGGGACAGTGGTCAACAGATCTGAAGGAGGGGAAGGGAAATAGGAGAGAGAGAGCGGGAGGGTGGAGAGTGAGGACCATCCCTGCCTGGGGGAGATGGAAGGATACACGCAAGAAAAGCCTGGGACCAGGGAAAGACGTTTGTCCCCTTACCTTCAGCTACCGAATAGGAGCTGTGCACAGGGGGTTGCCCGTGCGGTAACGAGGCTGCATGATTTATGAAGTGTTTCTGAACCCAGCCCCACATCCTATAAAGAAGGTTCATTCCCCGGGGATTCGTTAATCAAGGAGCACTGTACAAACACCACTTCCTGTGGGATGTTAATAATGTCTAAAGCGGGAGAGTGAGAGAGAGCAGGGAATCATTGTTTAGGGGAGAGAGAAATTAGCTCACAGCTGAAAAATAAAACTCGCCTTGTTGTAGGTAGGGCCCTTTGCTAACAAGTGAGAAATAAGCAACTTTCTTATGTAAGCATTTTGACATCTGAAAAGTAGATTCTGTACTTAACTAAAAAGTAAATACTTTCTTCCAGCTCCTAAGCTTCTGGTTCTTAGTATTCTTAGTTCCACGGAGCAGCCTGTTCTAGCTAATTTCAGCCTAAGAGCTGGACTTTGGCAGTTTATTTACATGAGTTGTTTGTGTATGTGGGCTCTTAGGAATAAAGGAGAAAGATGGGGCTTTTAGGGAGATGACATGCCACCTGGCCCCACTCCCCTGGCCCGGCTAGCAGATGTAGAGGGGAGGGGTGGGACCGGAAGTGGAAGAAGCACTCTCTAGAAAAGGTGCTATGAGGCTGAGCACAAGCAGTGTGGTGGGGGCAGGTGTGTGTGTGTGTGTGTGTGTGTGTGTGTGTGTGTAGAGCCGAAGAGGGAGAAATACACCTGGCTCAGGAGCATCAGTGCCCAGGGCCAGATACCAGCCCTTTCCTGGGGCGCAGTCAAAAGAATGGCACTCAGAAGTTAGCTGTGCAGGTAGGATACTGACAAGGCAGTGTTAAAGCAGTAAAATGGGATGGGAGAGAAGACCTGAGGTGACTGAAGCATCAGACAGATGCATGAGCCAGATGCTAAGCTAGCCTTGTCATCTCTTTGGCCTTATCCCCCTTGACCTACTGCCTAACTTGATCTTACCATTCATAAGACAAGGAGAAATAAGATCCCCAAGGAGAAGACAAGAAACAGTGTTTCTCCTATACCTGAAACTACAGTTTAGGGAACAATCCAGTTGTATGAGCAATGAGATCAGAGCCCAAATACAGAGAATCCAGAAGTAAATTTTAAGAGAGAGACTCTAGGAGTCTACACTGAAAAAAACAAACCTCAGTGCTTTTGACGTAACTCCCAACCTTGATGGGAAGTGGAGAAAAAGGAGAAGAGTTTCTTGAGTCCTTGTATCCTAGACGCTAACCAAAACCTTAAAATTCACTCTCCAGGGGTGCCCAGGTGGCTCAGTGGGTTAAAGCCTCTGCCTTTGGCTCAGGTCATGATTCCAGGGTCCTGGGATCAAGGCCTGCATTGGGCTCTCTGCTCAGCAGGGAGCCTGCTTCCTCCTCTCTCTCTCCCTGCCTCTCTGCCTACTTGTGATCTCTGTCTGTCAAATAAGTAAATAAAAAAATCTTTAAAAAAAAAATCATTCTCCAGGACTGAGATTTCCAGTGGGTCTGTGGGATCAAAAAGACCCCATCGGGGTAACACTGGGGCTGGATGAAGGACAAATCTCTTCCTTCTATCCCCCAATCTCCAGCCCTTTGGAACATTGTTGTATCCACCAAGGCTCTTGTGGTTGCAAATGATAGAAACTCACTGAAAGTAACATTAGATACAAAAATTGGAGAGGGGGAGACAGGAGATGATTTGTGCATATCATTGAGATGTCATTATGTATCTTTAGGGTTGGCTAAAATAAAGGGGTTCAAATGATTTTGTTAGGACACTGTCTCTAAATCTTGGTGGCCCTCTTCTGTTGGGCCAACATGGTGGCAAAAATGGCCCTAGCAGTTCCATATTTATATGGACTTCAGGAACTGCAATCTCAGAAAAAGAGAGACTCTTCCCCCCCACCCCCAAAATGTTAGCAGAAGTAGCAAGTGGCTTCTCAATAATCAAGCTTAGGCCATGTGGCCATTCCTGAACCAATCAATATATCCCAGAGGATGAGATTGGTCAGCTGGAAATGGGAATGAGACCAGCTCCACCTGAAACACATGGACTGAAAGTGGGGGTGATTCTCCAATGGAAAACTGTGTAATGTCATTAAAATAGGAAAGAAGAAAAGCTAGACGAGCAAAGGAAATATGCACTATAATTGTTATGCACGTAAGATCTAATTTAAATGATCAGATAGGGTAGGCTTGTAGGAGACAGAAGTTACCGAAAATACTCATTGTGGATGTATGAAAGAGAGAAGGACGTTCCACAGCTATTGTGTGGCAACAAAAAAGAGTCACATTATGGGCCAGCTGTGCTCACTCTAATCTCAGGTCTTTTTGGCTTCAACTGGCAAACAAAACCACTTTCTTCTTCAATCTCACCCCTTTCCTCACTGGCTATCTGCACGAGTCATGGCTGTCTATTCTGATCAGGACAACTGGGGTGTCTTCCACACCCGGAGTCATATTCTAGCCAGGACTGTCCTGTCCTCAGCTTCACCAAGAAGGAGCACTTGACTCTTCCTTGCTTAAGGGTAGCCACTGACTGGAGAAGAGATGTACATGACACAAGAGTGGTCCATCTATGGACTAGCAGGTGGACACCTTGACGTCCACCTTGGAGGCAAGAGTAATTAACCAAACCAATCCTACTGAAAGATGGGAAAGTACCCTGTTCCTTTGGCAGTCTCTGTTCTTGGTGGCTGTTTGCTTCTGGAGCTAGCTCTAGTCTACATGACTCCGCACATTAACCAACACCTGCTTTTTGCTTCAGAGGTTCTTAAGTTTTGTCACTTCAATGTAAACCTCCAACACAGAGCAACAATTCACTACACCCCAGAAGCAGCAGCTTTGGTTGTCCCAAGTCCTCTCTGGTGACAAGCTAAGTCATAGAACAACCCAGAGGGGAACACCACTACAGTAAATTCTCCTTGTTGTTTTTGGGAAATGGATGTTTGAGTGGCTGACAACATGAGGCACACACAACAGCAGGGCTGGACCCTATCAAAGGTAACTGTGTGTACGTCAGACTCTGTCCAGGTCAGGAAAATGGGCTGGAACACCCAAAAGGGTGGGAGGGAAAGAAGGTCAGGACATCCAACGGTGCACAACCCTTATTCTAAGACAGCAGCTTGTTAAAAACATCGCAGCTGAAGCAAGATGAAAAGGTGCATCAGGCCCCCTACCTTTGCCCTGGAAGATAGATATGCTTCAGGGTAAAAAAAAAAAAAAAAAGGAAAAAGAGAGAAAGCTATGGATAAGAACCAGTATAATAAATTAGAAAGACTTTGCTCCCAGCCATATAATATATGAATTTTCCCAACTTGTCAGATTGTCAAAAATGGAATCTTGATTCCTCTCCATCAACGTCAAACCTTTCCTGCCTAGTAAACATTTATAGGTGCAGGCAGGGAAGAGGTGAGAGTAGCATTTGATAAGTGCTGGGGGAACACAGCTTTAGAAAAGCACATTAACCCTTTTTCCTGTTCCAGCTCCTTTGGGGGAGATTGAACAGGTGGGCTTAATTGGCTCTGAAAAAAGTCCTTGAAATTCCCTAGAAAGCTATGCAAGCAGATGTCACTCTCTGGCACTAAGTGTTAAAGAGGTATCTTTGAAACATGCCCAGTGAAAGGTGGAGAGCAGATTTGTTTTAATGAATCTAAGCTTCCACCTTCACTTTACAGACATTTGAAGACATTTTTCCCAGAAAAAAAGACAAGGTATTTAGTATAAAGGTTTACAATTTCAGTTCTAAGTGTTACCACGTAAGGGTTGAGGTGAACTTAAATGGCATCTTGTCAGGACAGTAATTCCAGCAAAATTATCCCACCACCCCCTTTCAGTTCTTTTTCACATTCCTGGATCTTTTTTTTTTAATGATTTATTCATTTATTTATTTGAGAAAGAGAGAGAGAGAGAGAGAATGAGCAGGATGGGCAAGAGAGTGGGAGAGAGAAACTCAAGCAGACTCCCCACTGAGCCGGAGCCCGATGTGGTGCTAGATCTCATAGTCCCCTGAAGCCATGACCTGAGCTGAAACCAAGAGTCAGAAGCCCAACCAACTGGGCCACCCAAGTGCCTGAAATGGGAATTTGGATGTTTGTTTTGTTTTGTGTGTGTGTGTTTGTGTGTGTGTGTTGAGAAAGAGAGAATACTAGTGGAGGGGAGGGACAGAAGGAGAGGGAGAGAGAATCTCAAGCAGCCTCCACACACATGGTGCCCAGAACTGAGCCAACGAGGGACCACTCACACTCCCTGATCTTTAAGGCTAGTTCATGTTTCCTTTTCATATTGGGGGAAAGACCACTTTGTGAGGAAACAAAAGTTCTGGGTTTGAGTTCTGTTTTCAGCATCTATAATATGTTTGATCTGGGTATATCTGTTATCTCCCATCCAAGTACTAACCAGGCCCGACCCTGCTTAGCTTCCGAGATCAGACGAGATCGGGCGCGTTCAGGGTGGTATGGCCGTAGACTATATCTGTTATCTATGTTGAGCCTCTGTTTTCCTTCACCATCAAGTAGGACAACTTTATGTTATGCCTGCCTCACACTATACTGTAATGTTTTCATCTGCTGGACATTGGCCAGATACTCTTTTTGTATGAGCATGGGTGTCCACGTGAGACAGATATGAAGGAATACAGATTTGACCTAGACTCAGCTCCAACTCTTGGGAAGTCAGTGGGAACCCAACATACAGGAATGTGCTCTGTGAACAGAAGGGCACGTCACAAAGAAAAGCTGTTTCCAATTCCTCTTGCACAACCTGTGGTCATCCTCTAGATTTATCCTTCTAGATAGTGTTAAGTCTACCTTCTTATGGTCCGAACTCCTTTCTTCTAACTCACTTCTGAGTATGGCTTATAAATGAGTTTCCCTTGCAAGTAGAGAAGTTTCCAGCTTCTCTTCCAGATTAGACTTTATTGAAGAGGATTCCTGGAAGGGGAAGTTCTTCTACTTTGGGACTCTATTCCTGGGTCCAGGAGAAATTCTCGAACCAAGATGAGCCAATGTCCAGACACAGCATCTATTAAGGAATTCAGAACTTACAGACACTGAAGGAAGAAGAGAAAGAACCAGTCAGGTGAAGGGGTGGCCTGTGACCAGGGAGCTCTAGAACAGAGATCGGTCACTTCAACAGATGTGTCCCCAGAGCTGTCCCCCTATCTGGGAGAGCTCCCAGCACTGTCTGTTTTATTTCCGTTAGTATGAGTGGGGTTCTGTGAACAAATGATCTGACATCCTCCTCTGGACAAGCATGGTCCTTGGGCACTGGCCCCAGGCTAGCCTGCAATGTCCCAGATGTCTGGGTTTAGCCCAACAATGACCTATGTGTCTGTGTACTGCAGTGGAGAAGGCTATAGCGGTTTTTAAAAATAGAAAACATGTAAAAGAATAAGCTATTGTAGAGATAATTCAGTATGAACAGTCCCCTGGTGTAAAGTAGCAGCTGAACCAGGTCAACAACATTATCATCTGTCAAAAACATTTAACCCATGTCAACAATCTGAGAAGATAGAGTGCTGGTCCAGGTCATCACACAGGCCTTCTGCCTCAGTTTCTCTGCATTATACTCCACTCTGACAGTATTATCAAATTTGGGCACTGAACTTTGGTAAGAGCCATGAGGCTCCATTGGGCCCATACTCACCCCCTCCATGGCTATATCTCCCAGCTGCAAGATAGTATCCCACAACTCATTCACTCATTATTTTATTTAACAGGTAATCATTTAATGGCAGACCCATGCTTGGCACAAAGAAACAAGAGAGAAAAAAACAAAATCTAGGGTGCCTGGGTGGCTCAGTGGGTTAAGCCTCTGCCTTCAGCTCAGGTCATGATCTGAGAGTCCTGGGATTGAGCCCCATATCGGGCTCTCTGCTCAGCAGGGGGCCTGCTTCTTCCATCTCTCTCTACCTGCCTCTCTGCCTATTTGTGATCGGTCTCTGTCAAATAAATAAATAAAATCTTTTTTAAAAAAATCTTAAAAAAGAACAAAATCTATACTTTCAAGAGCTCTCTGAAAAGCAAAGAAAACCTACCCTTTAATGAATCATCACATTATGTGACAAACACTGCTTTTAAATTATATTCAAGGTGGAGAGCTAACACAGAGATGGGAGGGACCAACAGCATCAGGGAAGGTGACTGGAAAGGCTTTCTAGAAAAAACTCACTTTTGAAAACGAATGAGTTTGTCAGGAAAATAGGGTAAAGTTAGGTGGGGAGAAAAAAAGACTTGAGGAAGAGGGAATACAGCATCGCTCAGGCCCACGATCCTTCAACTTCTGCCCCTGTCCCTCAGGATCACTCACCACCCAGGCTACTCTGGCTGTTATACTCTATCTGCTAAAAGAGTTCCCCTGGACAATAACAGAACTGGCCACACCTTCCATTTCTGCACTCAGTATTTCGGATCCTTGGCTAAGAGTCCTTGTGCCTTTCTCCAGGCCTTGCCTATGGTCCTTCAGTTGAGATTCCAACATGTTCTGCTTCTAAATTCACCTAAGTCATGACCCTGAGGATGCAGTGAATGTTTCCTGCATGGAGGTGTGACCAGAAGGTAAACCAGACCTTGGAAGGTGGTAAGTTTTCAGTGGTGGCAGAGAGAAAAAAAATTGAGGCAGGAGATAGAAAAAAGGCATGCTCTGTGAGAGAGTGGTGTATTTCTTACTAAGCAGGATGAGAAGAAACCAAGAGAAGGATGTTTATATTGGAAAAGACACTATTTCAAACAGAAATTTCCTGGGCAACCTATCACACAAAGTCACCAAGGGCACAATGTACCCAAACAGTTCTGAGAGCGAGATTTTTGTCCCACTATGGGTCAGAGTTAAGCAACATTCTAAAGCTCCAATTTGTCCTAAGTGAACCAATGTGCAGAACTAACGAGGTCATCAATTTTTCTTCCAGCTAATGAACTCGTCAGGAAGGGTGTGATACGGGAAGATGATGAGATGAGCAACCAAACCTGATTAAATAGTTTCATCTTCATCAAAGAATCAGACACAGAACTGAAGCCCCATTATTCACCAGAAGGGGATAATTACACGGAGGAGGCTGCCATCAGGGCCATCCCTCCCCTCACCCAAATGGCTGTACTCCTCTGGATACAGGGAGTGGGTCAGACCTGGGAATGGACCTTCGTTTAATTCAACAACTATTTACGGGCAACTTGCTCCATGTCAGGTGTGGACCAGGAATAAAGGATGGAGATCTTGTCCTTGCCTTTAAATAGTCCATGGTTGATCTAGAATGGAACAGCAACTAACTGGGAAATGCTATGAAGGATGCTTTCCCACCACTTTGAACCAATGCTGTGGGCATAAAGGAGAGCAGGAAAGTGAAAGAGGGGAGGAAGTCTTCTCATAGGTGGTCACCCTTAAGCTGAGCTTTAAAGGTGAACAGAATTTCATTAGGGAAGAAAGACAGAAACTGGAAGAACACATCAGGCCAAGGGTCGGGCTTGAATAAACATAATGTGGTAGGATAACATCCAGCTTGTTTGGAGAAACAGATCTTTCCTACCCCATTTCACAGACTATATGCCATCCAAAGCCACTCATATGGGCTTGGAAGGAAAATAATCATTTTTTTTCAAATAATCCAAATCAGACCCACAATTCTCAGACTTTTTGGTGTTGTGATCTTATTGTTTAACTCAGATTTGTGGTTACCAGAGGTGGATGGTGGTGGGAAATGGAACTGGACAAAGGCAGTTAAAAGGTACAAACTTCCATTATAAGATAAACAAGTACTAGGGATGTCATGCCCGAAATGATGAGATGACTAAAGTTAACACTACTGTATGATGCACAGGAAAGTTGTTAAGAGAGTAAATCTTGGGGCGTCTGGGTGGCTCAGTGGGTTAAGCCGCTGCCTTCGGCTCAGGTCATGGTCTCAGGGTCCTGGGATCGAGCTCCGCATCGGGCTCTCTGCTCAGCAGGGAGCCTGCTTCCTTCTCTCTCTCTCTGCCTGCCTCTCAGTGTACTTGTAATTTCTCTCTGTCAAATAAATAAATAAAATCTTTAAAAAAAAAAAAAGAGAGTAAATCTTAAGGATTCTCATCACACGAAGGAGGGTTTCTTCCCCCCTTTTTTCTTTTCTTCTTCCTTTCCTTTTTATTGTATCTGTATGAGGAGATGGATGTTAGCCCCACCTACTGTGGCAATAATTTTACAATACACATTAATCAAACTATCATGTTGCTCTTACCAAACAGCCTGTCTTTGGAGGCAGGATTGCTTACTAAGGTCAGGTAAGTCAGAAAGACATTGTGGAACTGGAGGGCCTTGGCGAATGGCTGGGCCTTGGGTACAAGGAAAAGAGGGAGTGGGAGGGCATTCCAGGAAGTGAAAGAAGAATGTACAGTGAGCTTAAGAAGAAAACAAACAAACAAACCAACTTTACAGGAGCAAAGCCTTCACCGGTCTTTTTGTACTGATTTAGCATTCACCGTGTGCAAAGCACTGACGTGATACCAGGAGGCCATGACATGGGTGTAATGTGCTGACCCTCCTCCAGAGGACTTACAATCTGAACATGCGCAAAGAAGGAGCCATCAAGGCATTTCATCTCCTGAGGTCATCCCATTCCCTGCTTTGACTTAAACAACAGGAAGAGTATTGCTCCAGGGAACCCCATTACGAGCCACCTTTGCTGCCTGGTAATGAAAGGAGGACACTGAGGAGGCTGATTACTCTCTCATTAACCAGCTAATACCTTGGTAGACATTAAATGGTGATGTTCAACAGAGACAGTGTATCTAGCTAGATAATCAGGGCCTGGAAAGTTGGATAGACATCCCAAACTTTCCTCTCTCCACTCTATACTCTAGAATTATTTGTAATCTCTTCCCCTCCTTCCTTATTGAATAGCTCTCCTTCCATTCTTCTTCTCTGCTTAACCATGACTCACAGGACTTAAAAAAGAATAGAGTTATTCAAGGGGCATTTCTTGGGGCAATGGATCTTTCTGGAAAGGATAATAAAGCGTCAGATGAAATAATGAGTCACCTTAGTTCTGAAACACCTCCTCCAAGGAGAACTAGGTAATCGACACTTCAGTAAGCTAAGAAATATCATGGATATAGAAAAACATATTCCCTCACTTTGGATCTTCTATCCTCTCCTTTCCTTCCTTCCTTCCTTTCCTTCACACTTTATTTAGTAAACAGTGGTGAGAGGGTGGGGCAGAAGCCTTGGAAGTGGATCCATCTTACCCTTTCTACATCTGCCCAGACACGGCCAATTGTTTGGTCAACATGCTAAAAAAAAAAAAAAAAAATTCATGTAAGTTTGGAGCCTATACAGCTCCAGTAAGTTTTCTTGGCTTTTCCTTTTCCCACTCAAATATGGTTGGTTATTCCATAAGGATTCTATTGTGGTTCTAACTTTTGATCAAAATTATTCTAGAATAACATACATTTTCACAAATGACCTCCTGTGCCTTGAGAGATCATTTTCTTGATAAGCCCCTTGACTCTCTTTTTGCAAGTCTGGCAGCGTAGTTTATTGGCTTTGTAACATGAAGTTCTCGCCATTAGGGACCGAGCTAAGATCACCAAACTATTTCCCATCCATCCTTAGTTGAGCTTTGAATCACAAAAGTAGTAGAAGGCCCAGCATGATATCTCCTCTGAAATGAGCAATCCCTTAATTAAACAGAAGTAAATAGAGGTTACAACGTGTTCCTTAATTAAATAGATGTAAATGTCCAATCACTCTGCTTTCCACACACATCAATTTTGCATCATCTCATTTCCCTGTTTGCCCAGTGGAAATGGGAATTCAGAGGCTTTATTTTGGTCAAAATCTCCCAAGTGTGCCTGCCTGGCTGTGTGTTCAATTATGCATATTTACATACTTGTTTACAGAAATCTGCAGCTAGTGCCTACTCTCCCTTTTTTGGCCAGGCTTAGGAATTGCTATGAACCTGACTGACATCAATGAACCATTGACGAGAATCAGCCCTGCCATTGCCCAACACAACACTGTGACTCCTGCCTTGGAGAAAATATACCTGAAAATCTCAGGTAAACAGTGTGGTGTAAGAAGGGGCAACTAACATAAATACTGAGCCCTCTGTGAGGCATTGGATGACCTCAGAGCAATAATACCCCCTGTCTGCTATCTTTCTTTATACCCAGTCTCCGGTTTAGGCAAACTCCTCCTGGATTTGGGAATATAATCCATGGAAGCTATGATGATTAATTTTGTGTGTCAGATTTGGCTAGACTATAGTGCCTCATTGGTAAAACGCTAGTCTAGATGTTGCTGTGCAGGTATTGTGTAGCTGTCAATAACATTTATGATCAATTAGCTTTAAGTAAAAGAAATTACCTCCATAATGCAGGTGGACCTCATCCAGGCAAGTGAGGACCTTAAGAGCTAAAACTGAGGTTTCCTGGAGAAGAAGGAATTCCACTGATCAGACTGCAAGCTGGCCTACACTATGCTTCTCAGACTTGCCAGCCCCTAAAACTGCCTGAGCCAAATCCTTAAAATAAATCTCTCTCTATATATGCATTCTATTGTTCCCATTTATCTGGAGAACCCTGACTAATACAAAATCTGTCTGAATACGATGAGAACAGCATAACTACAGTCTAGAGAAAGGAGCCCACAGCTCCAAGCAAGCTCACTGAGAGTGCCCTTTAAGTCACTGAGGTGGGAGGAGTGCGGTGGGAAGAAGAGAACCAAGTCTACACCACAGAAAGTGCTGAGCACATTTAGGCAGTTTTCATCCCCTTGCTAGCTGGAAAGCCCAGCAACTTGCAGTCCATGAATCGGATGGTTGTTAGAGGACAACAGTGAGTTAACAACCCTTTAACTGAGTCAAACTGTTAACTGGAACAGAATCCATCTCAATTTATTCCTAGAAACAGTTCTGCTTTTCTGAGGCACTAGGAATAAATTGAGGTGGATCCTGTTCCATTCAGAATTTATGATTAAGACCATCATTGCAGGGGGACCTAAGCAAAGCCATGCACACTGGGAAATCTGTATGGGGGTGGGGGGGTCTTAAATAAAAAGGTTACTTGTGAGAAGAAAGTCATAACAACCCAACCTCCCTGGTGATTTCTCCCCACTCCCCGAATTTCCAGTAAAGCAACCAACATTTGAAGGTTAGGTTCAAGGAGTATTTTTTTCGTTGACTCATAGGATTTCAAAGCTAACATAAACCTTTTATAAATGAGGGAGTTAAGTTCAGAGAGGAGAAATGACTTGTTCAACTGTGACAACAACCAGGTGTGCTCTTTGACCGGCTTCCTCTCCACTTCAGCCTCAAGAGCAAAATGAGTCAAGAGTTGAAACAACTACCTCTGGGTGGCCTCTGCTTTGTTTTTTAAATTCAATATAGAAAAGCCAACGTGCACTTTTCACTTCTCACTAGAGTCAATGGGTAGAAAGATGACGTGCCGACCCTGGCTTTTAGGTCCAATGTCATCATCTGAAGGGAACATCCCCCACGTGACACCTCCCATGTGCCAAGCCGACTGAAATTAATCTAGCCATTATGATCAGAATACTCACTACTTACTTAGCACTGTGCTAAGTACTTAACAATATGCCTTTACAACAACCTTAGGAGTAGGGTCCTATTTTCACTCCCTGTATACAGAGGAAACTGAGGGACAGAGAAGTTAGTAGTTTAACACAAGGCCCACAGAGAATAAATGGCATGGCTAAGGCATGACACTGGGCAGTGTGAGGCCAGTATCAACACTCACCACAGCGCTGGTCCAGTCCAGATCCTGCTGAAATGAGACACTTCTATCACAGTGATGTTATTCTCCCCATTTGCAGATTAGAAAAACAAGGCTCAGCAAAGTGGAAGAACTGGCCTGAGATCAATGCCTCAGCGGTTTCAGCTGCTCCAGAGTTCTATAGTATTCTCCTTCCAATGCTACCCTCCCACCTTCTGTCTGGCTACAGACGTGTCTTTGACAAATTGATTTCCTGAATGAATTTTCAGATTAATGTTCTGGGTGGATTAATCCAGTTCTTCCATCGTGGAGAGAACAGGTGTGTGAGCCAACATCGTTACATGCTCCAGTCCCGAGGAAAGTATGTGCAGGTCATTTCTGCTCATTCCTGCTAGTGCTTCTCACATTTCCTCGAAAACAATCATGAACACAAACTCTGGAACCCCAGCCCACACTCAAGCATCTCTAAACCCCATGGAACTGGCCTAGAAAGCACCATGATCGCTAAGTACCCCCATATGATTCTGTTCCTCAGAGAAATTTTGGAATGCTGGATAAAAATAACCTTTTACTACCTCCTTCAGCTCACAGATTAAATGGTAGCACAGTGTCAGAGAGACCCGGTTTTGAATATATGGACCTTATATAAAAACCACTTGATTTGGTCAGTGTTACTTACCTAACTATACATTCTCAAATAAGCTGTTTAACCTTTTGATACCTCAATGTTCTTTGTAAAATGGAAATATTAATGGTGTCTACCTCATGGTGCTCTTCTGAGTAGATGAGATGAAGCATATAAAGTACCTAGCACAGTGTCTGTCATAGAGGCAGGGATTAATAAATGTGAAGTATTCTTTTATTATTATTTCTAATACTCCAGGAACATACATTCCAGAGGATTCGGTATCCTCAATTCTCAAAAGGGCAATTTCACCCCTTAGTGGTAGGTAAAAGAAGCAATTGATAGGGAAGAGCTCAGGAGGCTTTAGGCACATCTAAAACCATATCCCACACTTCTATACAGGCAGGTAAAGCAATGAAGTGTGCACCTGACCTCCAAGCTGCATGGGCCCCCACTTCTCCCCAAGGCACAGGGCTCACGTCTGCATCTACACATCCCATCTGAGCCTGTCAGAGTGACCACAGTTCCCATAAGGACTCGGGTCAAGTTCATTGACTTTCAAGAGCTCCCACAAGTCCTGGAAAGCAGAGGGCTGGGAAGGAATGTCTACTCAGGACTGGGCCACCCGCTTAACCTCAAGGGTAGGGAACCCTGGGTCTGAGCCTCTAGCAGCTCTCAGGTCCAGCTCAGTCAGAAGCACCAGCTCTAAGTCAGCTCAACTCTAAACCCTGGACCTAAAACTGCAAGTGGGGTAAAGCGGGGACCTTTCCACTCATTCACCTCCCCCAATTTTATAATTCAGTCCCTGTGATGGATCAGACCCTGGGCTAGCTAGCCCTGTGGATACCTGGTCCTGCCCTTCAGGAGTTTACTACCTAACAAGTAACACAGGCAAACAAGCAAGGGTCACACAGTGTGAATGCTGAGTGTAACAAGAAGTAACTTGAGAGTGCTCAGAAACTTCTTTCCAATTCCATTTCAAACCCTCAACACAGCCCACAAGGGACTGGCTCACTGGGTTCCTGGCAACAGCCACAAGGTCCATCCATTTCATACCCCTCTTTCCCACTTGCCAACAGCATGCCAACCACTAGTCTTCTTTGCTGTTCAGTGAACAGACCAAGTTCTTATCAGACTTGGACCACACTCTGTCCCTATCCCTAGCCATCCTTTTGCCTAGACTTCTTAACTCCCTTCTGTAGGGAGTCTACCCTCAATCCTCAGACCTGAAGACTTCCAGTCACATTTATCTTTGCATCCCTAGCACTCAGAACAACATATATTTTGGCTGAATACTGAATAATGCATCATTGATTCCCTTCTCTCTCATGCCATCTATCCAGGCAGTAGATGTATCCACACCTCTGCCATCACTAAAAAAAACTTTTCTATCTGCTCCAAGATGCCATCCTTTTGCAACCAAAATCCCAGTATATCCTATGAAATTATAGATGTTCTCTTAGCATGAGCCAATGCAAATTCTTATTTTGGGGTTCAGATGCCTTCCCCCTAACAGAAATAATAAAGTACTACTTTAATAGGAGAAACATATCCAGTTTTTATATTATTGATTGAGGTGGACTTTAAAAACAAAATTATTTGAGAGAGATTTATTGAGAGAGAGAGAGAGGAAAAAAAAATGCACAAGCACAGGCGGGAGAGGGAATGGGAGAGAGAATCCCAAGAAGACTCCCACTGCTAATGACCCTGTCATACCCTGAGCCAAAATCCAGAATGGGACGCTTAGCAGACTGAGCCACCAAGGTGCCCTGGATGTGGTAGAGTTTTTAACAGGAAACCTTTTTCTTTTCATTACCCACTGGTGAGCTGGAGAAGACTGCCAAATTTCAGGGAATTTTGTGAGCTGTTACACTCAGACATTATTAAAATGATTTAAATGGACACTTACATAAATTATATTAAAAACAAAGGTAATAAATATGCAAAATTCACCACTCCTTATTTAAAGACATTTTACTATCTATGCTCTTGAGGTTATTTCTATCTATCGTATCTGTGTGCTAGGTGAACATACTGTATAATGGTGTGTACCTGCTTCCTGTTTCCTGGCTCTGCATTCAGTGACATCATGTAGGGAGCATGAAACCAGCATGGTGGAAGCATTTACCAAGGAAATTAGCAAATGGCACAAACCAAAGCTTATTACTTTTTTTAGGGGGCTTGTTTTTAAGCATTTACCAGCACATGACTGCCACTAACCAAAGATGAACGAGGTCAGTCCTGATTTCCAGAAGTTTGCAACCCAATGGCACACACACACAAACACACACACGCACACATTCACACAGTGAAGCGCGATCTAAGGCAGAATAGCAATAGCATGCATTAAGTGGAGCAATGGATAGCAGCCAGGAAGGGTGGGGCTCAGATCTGATTGATTTGCCTTTGGATGTGGGACATAAGATGAAAAGATTCACACAGGAGACCCAGAACATCTGCTTTGCCACCTAACTAATTTTTTTCATCTTATTAATTCTGCAGGAAGATCTTTATGTAGGTGCCAAGTTTCGGCCTGTGATCAATTCATATGCTTACCTTCAGGTGAGGTGCTTAGCTTCTCCCTCTGTCAGAAGACCAATATGCACAGGTCAGACTGTTAGAATATATCAGAGGGCTGGGAATGCCTCCAAAGATGGGTGTGGAGAACCAGACAGTCACCATGGTTAGTAGTAATTCGTCCTGTTCATTCCTGGAGCTTAGTAAAGTGTGTATTGATTTTTCTGCAAAAGATTTACCAATTGGAAGCAGTGACCCTCAAAACCAAGATAAAATATGAATAGTATTAAAAATATACTGGACTCACTTGTGTGATTATAAAGGCTAAGAAACTGTTAAACAATTTAAAAGATGGTTGGGGAGTTATGAGTCACCAGCCAGGCTGCTAGTAGAAGAGAAGATGCTAAGTTTTGTTTCCCCAAAACATCCTTAACCGGGTTGTCAAGGTTGCTTCCCTGAACTTTAAACAGCTTCATTCCAATTTAACCTGTTTGTAGAACCTGTTTTAAGAGAAAAAGGTCAGCCATTTTCGGTGTTTTAATTATATGTACAAACCCATATGTATGTATTTGCGTGAATCGAAGAGTGAAAGGAAAAGATGCTAAGAGGAGGAAAAAGGAAAGAAGGGAAGACACACGGAGCCCAGAAAAAGAGGCAGGAGGGCCGGGCGTGGAGAGGTGGCAGAGGGAAAAGAAAGGAAGGAGACAGTGGATAAGGTTCCTGCTTAACACCGGTCTAGGGTCGAATCCCAGCACTGCCATCTGCATCAGTTACTCTTCCAACCTCAGCCTCGGTTTCCTCATCTGTAAAACGGGATGAGAAGACTTACACCGCAAGGGCTGTTGGAGAACCACGTGAGATCAGGGGTGTAGACTCGGTGCCCCCGTGCCCGCTGGGGAAGTATTCGCGCCAGGGTGTCTGCTGGGCGGTGGGAGAGGTTGAGGACGGACTTCCATGCCTTTTTAAAAGAGCACAGTTTCTCCACTGTGTTCTCTGCTTGGCTTCCCTAGAAAATCGAGCCCAAGCATCCACCCACCTCAAAAGGCAGCACGGGGTCGGGCACCAGAGCGTTCCGCTGGAGAGGGCGAGCGCGCCGAGCATTCCAGGCGTTGCACCCGCCGGGCGGCCGCGCGCAGCGGAGACACCGGCAACCACCAATGAACTTCCCACAAAGACAGTTTGCTTCACCCAGATCCCAATCCATAACCTTTACTGGTCTCTGTAGAGTCATTACGACCATTAGGCTGTGGACTCAGCACTGCTTTAGCTCTTAAGTTAACACAACCGAGACTTTTTTACTTTCCTATTGGGAAGGAACATGTGCAATTTTAGTGATTTCTTAGATCATTCCATAAGTAAATCAAATATTCTTTCAAGCCCAGTTATCAAAATTGTGTCCTCTGATACCACGTCTTCCATCAAACTGCAGTAATCCAGATCAACACATTTTAAACCTCTGCTATCTCCTAATATCATCCTTACTAGATAGAGTAATTAAATTTGTACTTTTTTTTACAAGTCGTACTCAATAAATCTGAATAAATTAACAACGCATTACTAAGACTGCTACATTAAATTTGCATAGTGCATTTAATGAATATGCTGCTGCAAGTGAAAAGGTCTGCTACTGCGAACCTTCTACATTAGCATAACTACTTCCAGCATGTTTCTTAAATAATGCACTCATTTGCACATCACTGACTTGGCTAATTCTAACTTCAGTCAGGGTAGCCTTGTAATTAAGACTCTTGCTTTAATTTTTAATGAAGTTTATGTTACATCAATCCTGACAGTAATGAGGGGACATGGAAACAAAAAGGCTGCTAATAATTAAATTCACAAACCAGTTTGAGGGATAATAATTCCTGAGGAGAAATTACATGACTAATTATTAATTAAATATTCATACTATTGCACAGCCATCTCACTTAACTGCTCTTCTTGTTGGTAATAATATTGAGATGTGGATGCCTTTTGCCAACCATTCGGAGTTTAAGGTCTCTGGTTAATTTTAGTGCGCCATTAATCAATATGACACAAAAAATAAAATTGTTTTAATTGGTATCATTTTATTGTGTCTAAATATTACTACAGTTGGTTTAGTTTGTGGAGAATTAATCTAGTTAGTCGGTGCCTGTTTTATGGAAACATAAATCCAGTTTATATCCATAAACATCTAATGGCAGGACAACTTGACCTTTTTTTTGGTAACATTACTGTTTACAGATAATTACACCAACTCTTTAAAAGGTTATTTAATAGCTTTGCATTCATCATAGTAAAATGAAAAACATGCAATATTATTTAACTCCAGCCTGTTCTGAGGAGGTCTCTGAGACCCCCATTTACCCCCGCTGAAAAGTAAGCAATATTATTAATGTGTGGGTTTTTAGGAAATGTATGAGAGCTTTCTTCGAATGTGTACAAACAGATTTACATGTTTGGGTCTGGATATCTGAATGTCTAAATCATAACTGAGATGGGGTCTGGTAAGGCAGAAAATATTTCTCATATTCACAACTTTCCATTGCAGGATAAGACGAGGATGGAGTTTTGATGATTCTGGATGTCAGAAATGGCAACCATTTCCCTACAAAACCCAGTAAACAAACATTACAAAACCAGAGAAATTGCTATGATGAAGCCTAATTGGCTACAATATTTATTGTAGACACGCTTATTTTTTTCCTTCTATTTTCTAAATGGTATTTAGTTGTCTGCATTTACAATGAGGAAGTCCCCATCCGTGGGCAAGTTTAGCAAGGACAAGAAAAGATTTACAATATTTAAATGGATAACATTAATCATTACATTGAAAAATGTACAACTCTGATAGATTCTGGACAAGATGCTTCATGGAGACCATTATGCATATTATAAAATTAAATAGACACAGAAAAGGGACCTTTTTATCCTGCAGGGGCATTTGGAAATTCTGAGCCAGGGCAAACATTTCATTTCATTTTTCTAATAATTCAGTTGATTCATCAAAGTGAACCAAGTCTATGACCATAAACCACGGGGCAAGGAATCCCCTCAGCTACTCTTGTCACTTTACTACAAACTGACAGGTTTGTAGGGCATTATTACTGGGCCTGATGTGTATCAACTGCTCCCTTTTACTAAATCTTAAAAATCTTTTTAACTTTTTTTAAAATCTGCTCTCTTAAACTAACACCTGAAGGCAATTTGAAAAGACCACTCACCATGAAATAGTTTACTGGTGTGGGTCAGTGTGAAGATGTCACAGCAAGTCGTGGGTCCCTGGTCCTGCTTTTTGACTCCTTCATTTGAGGATATCCTTCTCTGTGAGAAACCGTACGTGAGTGGCAGAAAGTCCTTCAAACTGGGTGAAGTGAAGATGACGGAAGTAACCAGGCTTGCTGGCAAAACTCAGGGGTACTTGTTGGGGAAGAATCTGCAGAGTCCTGCCTCTTTCTCCTTTCATTGCCACATAAGTGACGGCATGACATACCTGTACCAGGTGTGGTAGGTTAAGGAAAACATCCAGCATCAAAGAGACCAGCTGACCAGAAGGACCCTATCATCTCCTCACAGGGAAGCAACCAGAATGCCGGAAAATGTTAGCGCTTGGAAACCAGACACACCTAGATTCTAATCTCCCTCAGCCTTAGTGGATAGCTTTAAATACTTCACCTAACCGAAGCACAGTTTTCTTTTCTGAACGGGGATGATCTTGCCACCTTTGCAGGTTGCTGGGAGATTCAGTCTCACATGCATGTGTCTAGCACTGCGCTGGGCTCATAAGAGACTACACAAAATGCCAGTGATCATTATTATTGCTATTTCTTCCAAGCAAGATTGTCAGAAAGTTTACCATTAGAGAGTCGCTCCTTTGAACTAAACAGCACCATCTCAGGCTTCTTTTTAGAAATGTAAATTGTAGAAATTAAAAAAGGGATACCAGATAAAGCCGGAACTAGTCACCAAAGCCTCCTGTGAATTAATGTACAGCTCCCTTTTTTCTGTGTCAGGGGCATACAAGGCTATAATTGAGAGGTGAGTTAGATTAATGGAGGGAGGGGTATTGACATGATAAAAAATGATTAGAAAGGGGAGATGAAGCTGATGAGGAAGAGAGGTTATATATGCTTAGCTGTTTAATCACCAATGTACAATTTAAGGAACTTAAGGAAAAACAAAAACCTACCCTGTGGATGTGGATCACAACATTCCTCACCTTTAGTCCTGCAAATCACAACTATTAAGGCCATGATGACCATGCATCCCTATTCTTCTAGAACAGCCTAATTTCATTTATCCTGTCTCATATCTATCAGGTTGGTTGTGGGGGGAGAGAAGAAGTAGTTGGTATTATACAATTATCCCTATCTAAACGTCTGTTTTTGTGGTGGAATTCCAGAAGAAAAGAGAGCACACTGTCTCAAAAAGTATTTAATGAGCATCATCAGATACCTGTCTTAAATACCAAGGGTCCAAAGGATAGAGCCTTTTCTCCCTTGTCTCTTTTCCATGCTCTATAATAAATGCCTGAGAAAGTACCACACAGATCCTTCCCTGTAGCCATACCAGGGTCTGGTGGCTGGAGGAAAACTGGTGTGTAGCTCTCTCTGGCTCTTCGGTAGGAAGGCATGGAATGGAGAAACCATAGATGTTGAGTTGGACAAATTTCAGCTCCTTCACTTTACTAGCTGTGTGATCTGGATAGCTTGGCTGACCTCTCCAAGCCTCATGGGTAACATGAAAAGAGCACGGTGTACTCCCCAGGATGATGTTGAGGATTAAATAACATCTGTATGAAAAGGTTCAGGTGTGCAATAACTGTACATAACAACCCCCTTTCCCCAACCCAGAATCAAGCCAAAATCTCCTTATGAGGCATGACGACTCATTGGTGAAGGAGGTTTACATATGGATTTCAAAGTTCCTGAGCTGGTTCTAAAATATGACATTTAGCATGTTGTTGCTGTTTTTTCCCTTGGTCAACAATCCCAGATTTTAAAGGTCAGCTCTTATTCCAATTCTGCAGTCCAACAGTCTGCCTAGATCATTATGAGGATTAAAAGAGTTTGTATTTGGAGGTGCCTGGGTGGCTCGGGCATATGTGCATCTGAGCCTTGATTTTGGCTCAGGTCATGATCTCAGGACGCTGGGATGGAGCCCCACGTTGGGCTCTTTGCTCAGAGCAGTCTGCTTACAATTCTTTCTCTGTTTTTCCCCTGAGATCAGGAACACGGCAGGGATGTCCACTATCACCACTGCTATTCAGCATAGTAGTAGAAGTCCTAGCCTCAGCAATCAGACAACAAAAAGAAATTAAAGGCATCCAAATCAACAAAGAAGTCAAACTCTCATTCTTTGCAGATGACATGATACTTGATGTGGAAAACCCAAAAGACTCCACCCCAAAACTGCTAGAGCCTCATACAGGAATTCAGTGAAGTGTCAGGATATAAAATTAATGCACAGAAATCAGTTGCATTTCTATAAACCAACAACAAGACAGAAGAAAGAGAAATCAAGGAGTTGATCCCATTTACAATTGCCCACAAAACCGTGAGATACCTGGGAATAAATCTAACCAAAGGGGCAAAGAATCTGTACTCAGAAAACTATAGAATACTCATGAAAGAAATTGAGGAAGACACAAAGAAATGGAAAATGTTCCATGCTCACAGATTGGAAGAACAGATATTGTGAAAATGTCTATGCTACCTAGAGCAATCTACACATTGAATGCAGTCCCTATCAAAATACCATCCACTTTTTTCAAAGAAATGGGACAAATAATCCTAAAATTTATTTGGAACCAAAAAAGACCCCGAATAGCCAAAGGAATGTTGCAAAAGAAAACCAAAGCTGGTGGCATCACAATTCTGGACTTCAAGCTCTATTACAAAGCTGTCATCATCAAGACTGTAGGTACTGGCACAAAAACAGACACATAGATCAATGGAACAGAACAGAGAGCCCAGAAATGGACCCTCAACTCTATGGTCAACTAACCTTCAACAAAGCAGGAAATAATGTCCAATGGAAAAAAGACAGTCTCTTCAACAAATGGTTTGGGAAAATTGGACAGCCACAGGCAGAGAATGAAACTGGACCATTTCCTTACATCACACACAAAACTAGACTCAAAATGGATGAAAGATGTAAATCTGAGACAGGAATCCATCAAAATCCTAGAGGAGAACACAGGCACAGAACACCTCTTCAACCTCAGCTGTAGCAACTTCTTGCTAGAAACATCACCAAAGACAAGGGCAATAAGGGCAAAAATGTACTGGGACTTCATCAAGATCAAAAGCTTTTGCACAGCAAAGGAAACAGTCAACAAAACCAAAAGACAACTGACAGAATGGGAGAAGATATTTGCAAATGATATTAACAGATAAAGAGCTAGTATCCAAAATCTATAAAGAACTTACCAAACTCAACACCCAAAGAACAAATAATCCAATCAAGAAATGGGCAGAAGACATGAACAGACATTTCTGCAAAGAAGACAAAAATGGCCAACAGATACATGAAAAAGTGCTCAATATCACTTGGCAGCAGGGAAATACAAATTAAAATCTCAGTGAAATACCATATCACACCAGTCAGAATGGTTAAAATTAACCAAATTTTAATTCCAGTCAGGAAACAACAGATGTTGGCAAGGATGTGAAGAAAGGGGAACCCTTCTACACCGTTGGTGGGAATGCAA
The DNA here is from genome assembly GCF_030435805.1 of Mustela lutreola. NCBI lineage: Eukaryota > Metazoa > Chordata > Mammalia > Carnivora > Mustelidae > Mustela > Mustela lutreola. The sequence goes on from NC_081296.1 coordinate 47,286,512, forward strand.
GCTGGTGTAGTCATTCCAGAAGACAGTATGGAGGTTCCTCAAAAAGTTGAAAATAGAGCTACCCTACAACCCAGCAATTACACTACTGGGTATTTACCCCAAAGATACAAATGTAGTGATCTGAAGGGGCACATGCACCCCAACATTTATAGCAGCCATGTCCACAATAGCCAAACTATGGGAAAGAGCCTAAATGTCCATTAACAGATGAATGGATAAAGAGAATATAATAAATACACACACACACACACACACACACACACACACACACACAGGAATACTATGCAGCCATCAAAAACCACAAAATTTGCCATTTACAATGATGCTGAGCGAAAGAAGTCCATCAGAGAAAGAAAATTATCATATGATGTCACTGATATGAGGAATTTGAGAATAGAAAGAGAGGATCATAGGGGAAGGGAGGGAAAATGAAACAAGATGAAACCAGAGAGGAGACAAACCATAAGAGACTCTTAATCTCAGGAAACAAACTGACGGTTGTTGGAGAGGAGAGGGGTAGGGAGGATGGGGGGGCTGGGTAATGGACATGGGGGAGGGTATGTGCTATGGTGAGTGCTGTGAATTGTGTAAGACTGATGAATCACAGACCTGCACCCCTGAAACAAACACATTATATATTAATAAACACACACACATACATAAGAGCATTCTAGGGGGAAAAAAAGATTTTTTTCTCTTTCTCTTTCCCTAAAATACATAAATAAATATTTTTTTAAAAAGTTTGTATTTGCAAAACAACAATGTCTGGTACGTAGTAAGTATAAATAAACATTTTAGAAACCATGCTCTAATAGTCTAACCCCTAAAAACCTATCCATTCTCATTTGTACCCCTCTTTCAACACAGTTCATTATCACTAAATGGCAGATACATACAATTGAATTGCTTACCTCTGTGCCTTTGTAAGTGCTGTTTGCTTTGCCTTGAATGACCTTCTCTTTATGCTTGACCACCTATTGAACTCTTATTCACACTTCGAAACCCAGCTTAAACACCTACTTCTTCCACAAAGCTTTCCTTCCTAGCTCCTTCTCTCTTGTCGCTTTCTTCAGTTTCCTCTGCAGTGTGCCCACACTTCTGTTACACTTTGCACATCATACTATAAATCATCTATTTACACTTCTACTGGGGAAGGACTGTGCATGATCTTTGTACCCCCAGCTTCTAGTACACTGCAAGGCACATACTGGTACTCCTCGGGTTATTTATTGAGTCTCACTGAATTTATATGACAAATAGCAATTCCAAGATAATATTTATAAGCTTTCAAAACACTTTTCAAAATAATGGTATATTTAGTGAACAAAGCTTTTTCTCTCTTCTCCTTTTTCTTTTTCTAATCAAGAGGCAAAAAGTCCATGCTAAGATGAGAACAGAGGTGAGAGTAGAGATGGGGATGGGGAGAGAGGTGGGGAGGAAAGTGATTGCTCAATCATAAATGGCAATTTCCTACAGCATAGAATCAAGTCAGAATGAACTCTTCCTTGGCATTATCAATGGTTATTTGGTAACAAATCTAAAATTCCTGTCTGAATTTTAATTAAAAGAACCACTAAGTATCCCAGGTTAGTTGGCACATATGCACAATTTTTCGTTCACAGTTGTAAAATTGTCTTTCATGATGCTGAGAATCGCCTGAACCCAAAAGGCTGTAATACAGGCTATAATGTTAACATCCTTCCTCCTTCAACAAATTTCCATGTGGTATTTCTCATCATAAGGAAGGTGCTCATCGTCAAAGTCACTGGGCATGGAGAGTGCTCACTGTGGCCTGTATTGAAACTGTAGCTTCCCACTCTATTCTTGGCCTCCTTACTCCTATAGCCAAACTATTCCAACTTGGCTCACCTCTCATTGATTTGTCTGTCTCCCTGTAAAGCCCTGCTGAAATTTGCATCTTTTTATAAAATTTACTAATTTAATTCATATATATATGTATATGTACACACACACACACACACACACACACACACATATATATATATATATATACACACACACATACACCTTCCTCTTCCCCCCCTACAAAGATTCCTACTCTGAATCCTCTCTAATCAATCCTGCCTACCCAATGCTGTCTTCCTTCCTTTATTCACTATAACAAAAGCTTTTGTTTATTTTATTTCCTAATTTTGGTAATACCATTTGTAATGGTTGTAATATATGATAGACTGTCATAATTTACTTAAATTTCCTGTCATTGTTTGAACACTTGCATGGTTCTAATTCTTTGCTATTACAAATGGTACTATAATAAAAGTTTTGGAGCATGAAACCTTTTTTAGACTTTTACTATTTCTTTCCCTTAGAATAGAGTCCAAATAGTGGAGATTTTGATATTTTATTTCCTTGGGGAAAAAGCTTTTATCTCCATTAAAACTCAAGCATTTCACACACATCCATGAAAGCATTCAATTGTTATTGTAAGGGATGAGTGACAGAAATGATATCTTCTTGGGGCGCCTGGGTGGCTCAGTGGGTTAAGCCGCTGCCTTCGGCTCAGGTCATGATCTCAGGGTCCTGGGATTGAGTCCCGCATCGGGCTCTCTGCTCAGCAGGGAGCCTGCTTCCTTCTCTCTCTCTCTGCCTGCCTCTCAGTGTACTTGTAATTTCTCTCTGTCAAATAAATAAATAAAATCTTTAAAAAAAAAAAAAAAAGAAATGTTATCTTCTTAAAGGACATTTTCTCTACTTTTCCCTTCTTTCTCTCCATTCTCTTATTTTTCCCTCAGAATCTACTTAGAAGTCAAAACAGAAAGACCAAAGCACAAAACAGGAGAGCACCATCAGGACTGCTGCGTGAATACTTCTGTTACCGAGCTACTTTACCTCTTGATCAAATCCTCCCCTTCAGAAAAATTGTCTCAGGATCCCATCTCGTGCCAAAGATCTTTGAATGCATAGACCTGCCCTTTGCTTTGCCCCAGCCTCCTTCTTTAGGTGCACACCTCTCTGCTTTCATAATCAGCAACTAAAAAGTTTCAATCTGTTGTAACTGATTAAATAAGTTAAAGACTAAATTTAAAAACTTCTCTTAAGAAAAACCCTGGGTAAGTGCTTCATAATACCCAAGTTCCTTTTCTACTTCTTCCACCTGGACAGGTAAGCTAAGTTCCATAAGGTTTTCTGGAAAGTTGACAATGCTTACTCTTATAGGACACAGAGTCTCATTTTATTTTGCAAGTGTACTCCTATACCCTAAAATGCTTAGGATTAAAGCCTCATAATTGTTCTGCCTATAGCAGTCTTGGTTTTTCAGAAATCATACCCCTTCCCATTTTGCAAATCATGTCAATAAAAATAATTCCTAATTGCCTCATATTTTATCATTTGGAAAGCACTTCTACAGTTGTTATCCCACTTATTCTTCCATACAAATCTATGAGTGCCCATCCCTACCTTATGAAGGAGGAAACAGATTTTAGAGTTACTTGCCTAAGACACGACAGCCAGACTTGAGTCCAATGACTCCAGATTCCTTGTTCTTTTTCTGGCATAGATCTACCTGGAAAGCAACCAAATACACTAGGTGAAGAAGATAAACTCATATTTATAGACTTCAGAAATCTTAGGAAATAAGATATTTTAAAGGGTTTTCTTTTTTTTTTTTTTCAAAGATTTTATTTATTTGACAGACAGAGATCACAAGTAGGCAGAGAGGCAGACAGAGAGAGAGGAGGAAGCAGGCTCCTTGCTGAGCAGAGAGCCCAATGCGGAGCTCAATCCCAGGACCCTGGGACCATGACCTGAGCCGAAAGCAGAGGATTTAACCCACTGAGCCACCCAGGAGCCCAGGAAATAAGGTGTTTTAACTTGGGGAAATTTATGGTTCTTTCCAAGATTAATTAGAAAATAGTCTCACTTTACTCTGTCAAACATGAACCTATGTAATAAGAAAGACAATAATTTACATAATTTAACGTCAAAGTACCTATTGAGAATTCACTATGGGCTACCCCATATTAAACACATTATATGTGAATTATTATCTCAGTTAGTCCTTATATAACAGATCTTTGAGGAAAGAACCAATACTATTCCTATTTTACAGATAAGCAAACAGATTCGGAGAGGTCAGTAATTTGCCCGAGTCACACAGCAGGCATGATGGAAGCAGCACTTATACCTGCGTCTGTTCAACTTAAGAGCTGGTGCCTCTCCCAATCTCTCATGACTGGAAATCAAATCTCATGATCAAGTGCCTAACTTGAATATTCTCTGATTTGGGTTGCGGGTGGGTTGGGAGATGGTATTATGCACTACACTGCTCCCATCAAGGACCTGGCTCCTTTCTCACTATTCCCACCATGTCTCTTCAACACCTATAAAGACAAGTTAAGTGCCTGGAATCTCCACAGCAAGCCATTTTACTACTTTTTGACCAGCTCTGATGGTTAAAAATGTCTTCTTTATATTGGGCTAAATCTCAGCTCCTACCAGCTTCCACCCACTGCTCCTATGTTAGCTGTGGGGCTGCACAGAAAAATCTAATATTTCCCATAAATTGAAGTTGAGACAGTAATAGTCCATCCTTTGAGTCTGCTCTTCTTCCAAATAAAAAAGTACAGTTCCTAAAGCTCTTTCTCCAATGACATGGTTTCAACCTCACTTATGAGGAACATAGGTGTTTTAAACTAAACATGATTCTTTAGATGTGGTCAGCCTAGAGAAGAACGGGATTGTGTCCTCCCTGATTCCAGATACTCTAAATCTGCCAAAGATACCTATGAGCTTCCTTGTCTCCATTCTGCTAGGTCATACTGAGTTCATGGTCTACAAAACCCCTTCTCCTCGTGTCACACAAGATGCTGATGAGTCATGTATCTCCAGTGCTATGCTAGTGCAAATAGTCTTCTTCAGATCACATGCAAACATAAACTTTTACTCTCCCTATATTATTTTATCTTGTGTTGAAATAAGTTTGGCTCATCAATCCGTAAGCTCCAAGATTTTCAGACAGTTTCATACACGTCATTTTAGAGAAATCTAATTCAGCCTTTTTTTTTTTTAAAAGATTTTTATTTATTTATTTGCCAGAGACAGAGGGAGAGCAAGCGAGAGAGCACAGGCAGACAAAGAGGCAGGCAGAGGCAGAGGGAGAAGCAGGCTCCCTTGCCGAGCAAGGAGCCCAATGTGGGACTCGATCCCAGGACCCTGGGATCATGACCTGAGCCGAAGCCAGCTGTTCAACCAACTGAGCCACCCAGGTGTCCCTCTAATTCAGCCTTTGTAATAGCCACATCATGGTCCTAGAATTAATAAGTCACAGTGTATTCACTATCCCACTACTGACAGGAGTAAAAACATTTGTCTTGTTTCTCATTTGTTTGGTCTCTGTAAGCAATGCTAGAAAAAATGTACTCGGGCATATAGCCTCACATACTGGTGTTTTATTTGGAAAAATAGAGTCAAAAGCAACAGCGCTAGTTCGGAATGTGTATATGCAATTTCAGAAATAGATTAAGAAAAGAGTAGGAGAGTAAAAGAAGTCTTTGAATTTTCACACAATGCACGCACGTTGCTTTGAAAAGCAGGAAGAAAAGGTTTTTAAAAACTACTGAAAAATTGTCTTAAATCTTTTTTGTTAATAAACCTGCCTAAATAATTGTCTCTTTCTCTGCACTGCTGAAGTATTTACTATTTGCAATACTCACTATTTGTTCCACTCCTGAGGTAATTAATCACAGAGGACATGTCCACCAACCCTTCTATTGTAATAATGAGCTGTCATTCAAGACTGTCATTGCCATCCACATCTTGAAAACCAGAGAGCTTGAAGTCAAACTTGCCAGGGCTCAAATTCCAGCCATTTACCCATGTACCAAGTGTGTGACTTTGAGGCATTACTTAGAAGATCTAAGTTCCAGCTTATTCATCTATAAAATGGGTATAATGCTTTACTTTGCAAGTTTTCAGAATTAATAACATAACTTATGTAAATCCCTTGGAAGAGTACTTGGCATATACTACTACTAATTAGTTAATACTTGTACTAACCACCATTACAGATAGTCACAGCTAGCATTAATTGAATGCTTATGTGCTAGGTATTTTGCAAAGCACCTTGTATGAACTGTCTTAAAACTAAAGCTGTAACTCACAGAGGTAGTCACTCAATTAATTTCAGAATAAGGTAGGTTCTGTTATGACCCTTATTTTATAGATGAGAAAAGAGGATCAGAGAGGTAAAGTAAGTACTCTAGCGTCATACAGCTAGTAAATTAGAAAAGGGGCTAGAACCCAGTCTGACTATAAAAAAGCCTTCACTCAAAGAGTGGTAATTTTCAGATTAATCAACTAATCTAGTCCATAGCTAGCTAGAGTGGAGAGGGAGGGCACCAGAGTCAGACTGTGAACATCTCTGATGTGCCAGCAGGTGGCAGTGTGGAGGTGCCTAGAGAGATTTGGCTGACCAGAAGTGGACTGGAGCCCCAACTTGGGGCCAGGAAGATGGCTCAGTCACAGAAAAGAGGGGTTTGGGAAGGTTTACTGTGTTTGTGAGGGCACCTCAGTCCTCTGGATTTAGGGTTCAAATCAGAAACAGAATGGAAGTTCAGTGGTAATGACACGATCACAGGGGGGCTGAGAGAGGATCACAGCTCTGGGGCCACGGTACCTTGGGGCTCACCCTATAGACTTGCAGCCTGAGGACCCCAACAACCAACCGGAAGATTTGGTGTCACTAAGCCAATAGCTCCTGGGCATCTGCCTCTCTGGAGAGTGGAAGGAACTTGTACTCATTTGGTGGATTCGAAGTCCACATCAACTTGGGACACCTGGGTGGCTGTCGTTTGAGCATCTGCCTTTGGCTCAGGTCATGATCCCAGAGTTCTGGGATTGAGTCCCATACTGGGCTCCTTGATCAGTGGGAAACCTGCTTCTCCCTCTCCCTCTGCCGTTCACATTGCTGTGCTCTCTCCCTCTCTGACAAATAATTAAATAAAAATCTCAAAAAAAAAAAAAAAAGTCAACATTGACCTTAGTCATGATTCCGGGAAATAAATTGACATCTCAAACTTTGGCTTCCACACCTTGTGTTTTGTGTTCTAGCGGAAGATTTTGCCTCTTACAATCTTCATCATGAGTTAAAAGAATATATCGATTTAAAGTTAAAACCACAGGACACATCCCATATGGCAGATGACAAGTCTTCCGAGGCTTTTTCTACGGCAGCTTTGCCTGTGATCTCTGCACTAGTTCCTGTACTTTCCTGATCTCTCTCTCTCTCTCTCTCTCTTTCAGTCTCACTCTCTCCCCCTTGGCTCTTACGGTTCAGAAAATGGCAGCATGTGAACCCCAATGCCTGTGTCTCTGTAAAGCACCCACTTCTGTAACTCTTCCAACCATTATCTAAAAATATGTCACTGCACTTGGCCTGGTAATGTTTTTAGGCTTACATTTACACTCAACACCACAAAAGCCTCACAATAAGCCTGTTGAAACTTCCAAGGTAAAAGCTCAGAAATTCTAATAAGCACTAGATTACACATAAATGTGTAAGATTACATATAATTTATGTGTAGATTACACATAATTTATGTGTAGATTACACATAAATGTTTTTATTTTTACAAATAAAAACATTCCCCTGAATCCTCTGCTGAAGGATTCAGGGAGAATAATTAGAGCAATAGAGATGTTATCTCCCCAAATTAAACCAGCTTCTGCTCTCTCCAAAGGTTTCCACTAAATGCCAGGGGAAACGTGCCGGGTTAGGTGCCGGAGACATAAGCAGAAATCTCTTCTTAGCCACTTGCTGGCTGTGTGAGTTGGGGTCACTCCACTGATCTTTCAGAGCCTCTTCTAAAATGGGGGTATTTGAAACCTCAAACAGTCTTTGGGAGGACTGAAAGCAATGACACACCGAAAGTGATAATACTGTCTGTCGTGAGCCTCCCACCTGAGAGCCTTCTCTTCCTTTTCCTTTGAAGGTGATTGTGCTTTGATTAGCTTTCAAGATAGGGCCTTTGTTACCACTTTTGAATGGGACCCTTGGTAGAAGACTCAGAGCATCTCCACCACTCACTGGGTTGTCCTGGGAAAGCCACTTTTATCTCTGCATCTCCATTTCATTATCTCAGAGATATGGGCTTTGATCAGGTGGTCATAAGTGTCTCTTCTCAATCTGTGACTTCAGGTTTAACCTTATTTGGTAGCACCCCTTTGTGGATTGGCTGAACCTGAGATGAGACAATAGCATTTTTCTGTACTGGCAGATTATCTAGCTGGTGGGTTCTGACTCAGATGTGTTTTCCTTCCTGCTTTGCTCCAGGCTTTCCAAGTAATGATCTCATTTAATTCTCACAAGAAACTGGTGTCTTTGGTGAGGCAGATAGTACTGTCTGGCATTATTTCATAGATGGGGAAAATGAAGCCCCAGGAGGATAGAGACATCTACCTAGATTATTCGGGTTCTTGGAGAAGTTCTCTGGACTCTGGGAGACCAGTGATCGTGCAGGGAACCGGTGGACCCAGAGAGCCGCTTGTCACCACTGCACTGCACCCACATTTGTCAGAGCCACTGTCATCTCTTGCTAAGGATATTGTAATCACTGCATAACCAGATTCCCTGCCTCTACCCTGCCCCACAAACAGTTGCTTCTCAACTAGAGGCCAGAGTGATGCTCTAAAATTGTAAGTCAGATCATGTCCTTCCTCTGGTCAGACCTCTTCCAGGAGCTCCCATCCCACTCAGTAGCAATCCTTACACTAGCCCCAGACTCCGTGTGTCCACATGTGTGACCTTCTTTCCTCCTACACACAACTGCCTCATTCACTCCACTCCAAACTCATTCATCTTCTTATTGGTCCTTGCACATGTCAGGCACCCTCTGGACCTTTGAGCTGCAGTTCCCTTGACTTGAAATGGCCTCCTACAGATATTTAAGCACCCATCATTCCTGTATTTCCTTCAGGCCTCTGGTCTAATACCACCAAATTAGAAAGGCCTTTCCTGACCACCTTTAAAAAGTTATATTCCTGATAATCTTTATCTTCTACTATTTTTTTCCCCGCAGCACTTACATCTGCCAGCAGATATCATTTACTTTTTAAATGCTTACTGCTCATCTCTTTCTTCCTCTAGAATGTAAGCTCCCTGAGGGCAGGGGTGCTTAGAACTGTTCTGGCACACAGTAAGTGTAGGATAAATATTTGTTGAACAATGAATGAACCAAAGCAGGGCATGAGAAGTACAGCCTGAGAAATATTGAAGAACAAGTAAAACTTATCCATTTGCCACGCTGAAGAAAACAATTGGTTATCAGAAAACAGGCATTTAGCAGAGCCCCCCGATGTCTTTGGGGGCTATTCAGTCTCCAAAGACAGCCTGGCCTTTACTCAGTGGGAGGAATTCATGTGTAGATTACTGAACCCTGTCAAATTAAGACGAGACTGTATTCAATACAGCCCCCTCCCTCCCTCTTCACCCTCAGTCCCCAGTCCAGGGAACTCCTATTCAGCCTCCAAGATTAGTTCTAACTGGGGTTTTCCTGACCCCTCAGGTTGAATTCGCTGGTTCCCTATCTATACTCACTACCTTGTGTCATTGTTACGGGCCTATAATATTCTTTATTCTTCCTTGATAAAGTATAGCAGCTAGGGTCAGGCCCTCAGTGCTATAACCAGGACAGTCCCTGCGAACCAGGACAATTGGTCACCCTAAGTGTGAGCACTCTAAAGAATCCTGTATCAATTTTCTTGGTCTTTTCAAAGTCTAAATGAGATCTGGAGCCTCGAAGGGTTAGTTAAGTGGAAAACATGCAGATGTCCACTCCAGTTTTTAGGGCCTGGGCAGAGTTCTCTTTGAGCCTCTTAAAGATGATCTCTACAGCTCAGAACAAAGTGAGAAATATCAGCATGAATAAATCCTCTGAGAAACAGAAATTCCTTTCATGCTTGCCCAGCAGGCTAGTAACCTGAAGGACACAACCTTAAAAGATGCAAACCAAATACACAGGTGGTTCTCAGCCTTTAGGATCTTGCTGCTTGAAATGTGGGACGTGGCCCACAAGCTGTAGTGCATCTGAAACCTTCTTAGAAATGCAGAATTTCAGGCCTTCCCCTAAACCTACTGCATCAGAATCGATGTCTTAAGATCCCCAGCTGATGGATACACACAGTAAAGGTTGAAAAGGACTAGTTCATGGCCTGAGGATCATTTGCTGCCTAATCCCAGCAAATGTTGATTTGGTAGGTAATTTTCTTAAATAGCAAAGATTCAACTGGTAGAAAATACTAGCAATAGAATCTTTGCTATTTCTAGCCTTTATCCTACCTCCTATGTTGCTCAGAATATGGTATACTTGGACCACTTGCATCTGGTGTTTGCAAAAGGGACAGATTTCTGAGCAATACCTGAGAATAGGAGTCAGAATCTTGATTAGGCCCTGAAATCATATTTTCAACAAAATTCTCAGGGGAATCTTATATATACCAAAGTTTCTGAACCTGCCCTGGGGAAAAGGAATGATGGAGAAGGAATGACAGGTGCTCCTGTGTGTGTGTGTGTGTGTGTGTGTGTGTGTGTGTGTGTGTGTGTTAAACTGCTTTCAATTCCTTCACTAAAGACAAAACTGACATTTTGTTACATTAGTCTTTTGAAGAACCAGTCTCTCCTACTTTTTAGTCCACATGGCTTAGTTCTGAGTGGCTCTTCTAGAAGGAGGCACATAAACTGGGTCTGACCAATGAGATGATGTCTCCCTGCCCACTGTGATGGCTTCGAGGTTTGGCATATGACTCAAAATTCATCCCTTTCTTGAATTCTTTGGGGAAGAGGCCCTCTTTCTCCTGGCTCCCTCAGTTGTATTGTGTGAGTCTTGGGCTGCTGGCAGCCTTTGCTGTGTGTGGAAGCCTGCCAACCCAGAAGAAAGCTGAGGCAGATGGAGGCCCAGAGAGGTACAGAGGGAGAATGCCTGCCGTCACAGAGCCTGAGAGCCAGTCGTGTGGATTCGGAGCTTTAACACTGACTAGAGCACAGCTTGACATCACGTATTAAATGAAACACGGATTCTGTCACCAAATAGTTTGTGAAACATTGCATTAGACAAATTTCCACAGAATCTACAACTAAGGACTTCCAAGATTCTTTAACATGACAAAGCACACGGTGAGATTCTAAGGTCTGGTGTTTTACCAACATGGATTACAAAAATCCTTATAGAGTCTTATGGTATAGCATCTCTTGGAAAAAAGCATAGGTTAATGGTTTATAAAATGTTCCTGCACATATTTTATTTAATCCTTCCAATGGTTTTGGAGGGTATCACTGTTGGTACCGGTGATGAAAATGAGGCTAGAGATTTGGGGGACATTGCCCAAAGCTGCCAGCACACACCATTCCCACGCCCCAACCCCCCAACATGACTGACCTTGCCCCACAGGGCTCAGCTACAGAAGGGGAAGTTGGGGGCAAGGCATCCTCTGATTCCTGGCACGGCGATCTTTCCAGTGTTCTGTGCTACCTGATGTGGCATTTCCTGGAATAAAGACAAGCCAAGTAGAGTTGATTGGTCTGTGTGGATAGAGAAAGTCTACAGCAAATTATACATATGTTAATGGATGCAAACGTAGTACAAATAAACTTCTGGCCTTTCTCTTTCAGGTGGCTCTTCAGAAAATCTTTGCAGAGACCATTACCCTAGAAAATCAGAAGCCAGAAAGGGAGTTGCTACAGGAACAATAAAAGGAAGCTCTAACCTGTGTTTCCAATTTAAATCAAGGTTCCCATGGGATTAAAGAAAGGGCGGTACACAGGCTCGGAGCATCTCTTCTCCCTGGATAATATTAATCCTGCTGGTACTATGCCAGTACAATCAGACAGTCCCAAGGATTAGTTTTAAGGATTAAATTTTGGAACTTTTATCCAAATCAAACTGAAAAATGCCCCCCGATTCATCATGTGCTGAGGCAAAACTCCATCTTCCTATCAATGTTTAAAAGATCCAAAATGATAAAACTAGAAAGTAAAACAGTGCCTTTTGATTTAAAACCAATGCTCTTTCCACTACATCACATGAGAAGGATTGAACAGGAAGGGATATTCCAGAGCCACTAAAGTTTAGCTGTGTGGCCTCAGGCAAGACACAAGACCTCTCTGGACCAGTTTCATCAACCATGAAATGAAGGAAATAATGTTTGTTCTGTTGGAGAGTTGTGGGCATATAATGACACAAGTTTCATGGAACTGTACTTTGAAAATCATGCACATGTTCTTTATTTATAGTGCTACTACTGTTCTACAACTAATAATGATGTCACAACAGAAATAAATACAAGAATATTAGAAAGGGAAAGATGAAGATACAATAAAATTGAGACTCTTCCCCTCTTTCATTGTTGTCCCTCATCCAGGTGTTAGAAAAATGAACACAACTGTCTTTCTTATCTAAGACTTGGTTGAGGAAAATGATGGCAGACATTGTCAAAGTTGCTCATCCTTGACAAAGTGAGTTCATATCAATGATGTTGTTTCATTAATTCCACCAGATTTCCAAGTCCACCTTCTGTGTAGGGCCCAGTGCTGAGAACCAGCGAAGCCTCTTGGTCATCACACATGCCCAGAGTGAAGAGGCCTGAGGTGAGGCAAGTTGCCAGACTCAGGCATTCCACACACAGGCACGTGCCTACCTTCCTAAACCCCACACAGAATTACAGTTTCACAATATCTTCAAAAAGAGGCCTTTAAAAAAAAAAAAAAGTCCTGATTTAAAATCTTTTTCCTCATTTCTGACTATGGGCCATGGGTTTTTTGCTTTGTTTTGTTTTGTTTATGCTGAGAATATAGTTAGCATAATTCTCCACATGTTGAGATTTCTTATCTTTTTATAAAATCTAATTTGGCAGTAGGCATCTGCCTTTCAGCTCTCAGAACCAAGATACAGGTACAGGCTCCAAGATGAACCTGGCAATTTAGTTCAACCAACATTTATTGAGTGCCCTTGAGTGGGAGGCACTCTGAAACCCCACGATCTTCGCCACATGGGTCAGTTGCTGAGGCCAGCCATGCAGAGTGGGGCCCACCCTGTGCTCTGAGCCTGGCCCGCCAGGGAGCTTCCTTTGATGGAGATAACATGTTACCTCAAGGAAAACTGCGGCCCGTGTCATTATAGGTCTTTCTTTTCTGCTGGGCCGTGCACGCCAAGGAACACAGAAATCTTTTTTATTTTAATTGTGAAACATTCCAGTTAAAAAACATCCTCGTGGCTGGCATGTTTAATTGAGCTCCTGAGAGGTTGTGTCGGTGAGACTTCGGATGAATCGCCCGCAGTCCCATTGGTCTCACCAAGAACCCATTGATGTTTCATAAATCCAAGTCGGTACAAATCTAATTGAGTTACCATGCTGAATTAGCTCACATCTAAATGGCATTCATGTCTACAAATGGAATAATTAGAGTCTAGAAAATGGGATATATCAAGTGGCATCCCAAGTGACAACAGAGAGGCATTTGTATTCATTCAATCAACTGCTTTAAAAAAAAAAAAAAGGAGCTGCTGTAAGACTTGACTTGGGCTGGTTGATTAGATGCAGTGTATGGGCACTTTGTCTCTTTTATTATTTTTTATATATTTATATTTATTTGCAAGAGGCCCCGCTACTCGTTCTTCAGATATGTGAAAAAAGAAATGTCAGGACTGAAGTTTTTTTTGACCACCAGTTTAAAGAAGAAAACAAGAAAAGGGAGAAAGGGATAGTCCCATTTTAGCCCACTGACCTGTTTGTTTTCCATGATTGGGAATGGCGTCCTTATTTCGTTCCTTTTGAGCTGTGTTTTTTTTTTTTTTTTTTTTTCTTCTGCATTTGCTTCTAAGTACCCTGGTTAAAATGAATTCACACCCTGAGGGCGGGGGGTGGAGGGATGGGGGGCAGGTAGCTTCTGATGTGAATGCCAGACCATCCTGTATTTGGAAAAGTGCTGAAGTACCTAATCATAAAAAATAAAGTTCACACCTTGTCCAGAAAGAATCTCATTAAATGGTTTTATTTCCAAGTCATTTTAGTTGTGAAATTTTAGGATATTTGAATTTAATGCTTCTTTGATTAATAGTTCAAATCAGCAAATATTACAAACAGGAAGAAGGCATTTTGACTATGCAAGCTAATGGTCTCCTTCTAATTCACACTGTAGTCTTCAATCTCATTTACATGCTTAGTTTATTTATTACCCCAATTAAGTTTTGCAAATAGTTTGCAATGAGGTCCCCATGACCTCATAACTCACAATTACTCTTGGGATCTCCTGCCCACTTTGGCACGTTTTGAATAATACTGCAATATCTTCCAGGAAAGGATTGTACTTAGAAAGTGATGGATGGTGATTGAGAGCATCTTGTCCATAAAAGATTAGATCTGAGATGTATCTTTGGTCTGCTAACCTATGTGAAGTTCACAAACCTAAGCATTTGGAACTTTGGGATATAAGTGGTCCTGTGGCCATTGGTTTTCTCATCTTATCCACTGGCGATGCCCATTGCCTCTCTCATCAAGGGTGGAGATGCTTCAGTGTTAGAAGTCTGTGCCTGCTGTAAGGTCAGTCCTTGTGGCATATATGTCATCCATGGCATTATCTGATGCGGGCCAGAAGGATTTATGTCCCAAACCCTATTTTCACTTTCCAATTTACTTTGTCCATTAAAAATTTCAACTGCTGAAATCCAAATTAAAACTCCAGTTTAGTTCATAGTATTATTAGATCAATGTTAATTTCTTAGTTTTGACAAATGTACCACTGTTATATAAGACATTGGATCAGGAAAAGCTGGGGATGCCTGGGCGGCTCAGTTGGTTGGGCATCTGACTCTGGTTTCAGCTCAGGTCATAATCTTGCAGTTGTGGGACAGAGCCCAATGTCAGGTTCTTTGCTCAGTGTGGTTGAGTCTGCTTCAGATCTTCTCTCCCTCTCTTTTTCATCCTCTCTCTCTTTCAAATAAATAGATAAATAAATAAAATCTTAAAAAGAAATAAAGATTAAGAAAACCTGAGTGGGTCGTGATCTCATGGTCCTGGGATCGAACCCCACGTTGGGCTCTCTGCTCAGCAAGCTGCCTGCTTCCTCCTCTCTCTCTGCCTGCCTCTCTGCCTACTTGTGATCTCTCTCTGTCAAATAAATACATAAAATCTTAAAAAAAAAAAAAAAAAAGAAAAGAAAAAAGAAAACCTGAGTGAAGGGTATATAGGAACTCTCTGAACTATCTTTGTAAGTTTTCTATATATATAAAATTAGGTCAAAATAGAAAGTTAAAGAAATCTTTCTTTCTGCAATCCTCAAAACTAGTGTTTTGAGGCACCTGGGTGGCTCAGTGGGTTAAGCCTCTGCCTTCGGCTCAGGTCATGATCCCAGGGTCCTGGGATCAAGCCCCACATCAGGCTCTCTGCAGCAGGGAGCTTGCTTCCCTCTCTCTCTCTGCCTACTTGTGATCTCTGCCTGTCAAATAAATAAATAAAACCTTAAAAAAAAAAAAAAAACTAGTGGTATCTTTATGAGTTCTCCTATTAAAGTTCACTCAAGAGTGGACCAACCTGGGGCGCCTGGGTGGCTCAGTGGGTTAAAGCCTCTGCCTTCAGCTCAGGTCATAATTCCAGGGTCCTGGCATGAAGCTCCACATCGGGCTCTCTGCTCAGCAGGGAGCCTGCTTATTTCCTCTCTCTCTCTCTCTGCCTGCCTCTCTGCCTACTTGTGATCTCGGTCTGTCAAATAAATAAATAAAATCTTTAAAAAAAAAAAAGTGGCCCAACGTAAGACTGAAGTGTGTCAGGGGAGGAAGAGATTTGTAGGGTAAGGAAAAAAGGAAGGGAGCCTGGTCTCAGGTCCTAGCTCTGACATGCACCAGCTAGAAACCTTGGACAAGCCCCTGGATCTCTGTATTCCAGTTTCCTCATCTGACTGAAGATATCATCCATAATGCCAGCATTTCAGAAAAGAAAAATGTGAAAATAATGACTATGCTTTAGGAAGCTAAAAAATTGTACAAATTTTTATTAACACATCTGATAGAGGTGAGTGTCAAGGGCAAAACTGGCATATGAATGATACCTTAAGATAATATAGAAATTACTAAAAGAGTCTTTGGAGCTAATTAGACCAATCTACCTTTACAGGTGAGAATCCCAGAGTGCAGAAAGTAACTCATCCAAGGGTGATTGTCAGAACTAGAACTCACACCTCCTAATTCCCTAGCCAGTGTTCTTTCCACTGGATTGTGGTATTTCCCAATGTTGTGTTCAGGACTGGCCCTTGCCAAAGGTCAAGCAAAATGATCTGAGTGTCTCCTTTCCAGTTTTGATTTGAAAACCATCCCCTCCTTCTAATATTGTACTACTATATAATCACAGTGAATTTCCACACCAAAAGTGCTTTCCTGTGAAGGATGGTCTAGTTATCAATGCAGAGAAAACTTGTTAAAATAAAGACAGTCAGAGTTCTGCATGGAAATAGAAATTCAATCAGCCTGATGATTTCCAGTGGCATAGAACCTGTCCTACAACTGAAATTAAACTCCCTGAAATCTAAGCCTGTCTAAAACCAGAAGCCTTCATTTGCCTCCATAGCATCTTCTCCCTGCACTTCTCCAGGTACAAAATCTTGGGAGTCATTTTTCTCTTTTTCTGTCTCTGTCTTAAGTTAACATCTTATCTGGGATCCTCTCGAGAGTAGAATGGAAGTCTGACTCATCTTCACAAACTCCCCGGCACCTCCAGTACACCTGATGCCTCTCACCCATCAACTGTTCAAAACTGTTGCACAGGGGCAACAGTAGCTGGGTGGCTCAGTGGGTTGAGCCGCTGCCTTCAGCTCGGGTCATGATCTTAGGGTTCTGGGATCGAGTCCCACATCGGGCTCTCTGCTCGGCGGGGAGCCTGCTTCCCTCTCTTTCTCTCTGCCTGCCTCTCGGTCTACTTGTGATTTCTCTCTGTCAAATAAATAAATAAAATCTAAAACAACAACAACAACAAAAACTGTTGCACAAATGTGTCTCTAGGAAAGCTCTTGTGAAACTTTTCAAAAGGTCAGGTTTCCTCAAGGTCCCAAGGAAGGAAGATTTCTCTCTGCTTCTCTTCACACTTGAAATCATGCAACATTAAGAGATAAATTAATCTACTTCACTGCAAGGTAGGCTAATGGATAGACTACTCCGCGTAAGTCAGATCCCAAAACAATCCTCAGAACAGAATCTCCTCAGCTGCCAGGTTATAGGAGACCTCACTCTTAATAGTAATTTTTCCACTGCAGATTACTATAAATTTCATTAGCATGCTTGCTCTTCTAATCTGTGGATCTGTCCATTTATCACCATACTGTAATTTACCTTGTGCTATTTCCCTTGTTTGTGTTATTATCTCATATTGGTAATTCAGTCCCCGACTGTGTGCTTTTTGAAATAATCAAATAATGAAATGCAAATCAGCTTAATATTTTGAATGCCATACCCAGCAAAGATGCAGAAATATGGAAAAGTAACTTGTTTGAAATGTTAAGTAGGCTTTGTTAATTCCAAACATTGGCAGCGCACTTGAGAGTTTGCATCTGGCCAAAGTGCATGTGTCCTTCAGTTGGCCACTGCAGAAGAGAACGGACGTGTGAACAGCGGCTCAGTCTACCCAGATTTCAAGAGAGAGAGTTTTCTCAGGAACTATGATCCAACAAGGGAAAGCTTTGGGGAAGGGTCACCTTGGCTGACGATAATGGAGAGAATTCTGGTACAGTTTCATGTATCACTAACCCCTGGATTCATCTACACAAGCCATTTGTTTATCAGAAAAGTAGAGAGATAGAATCAATAGGCAAAGTGTAAGCCCTAGTCCTTGTCCAGGACGATGGAAAGAATCAAAAGTTTCAGGTTGCGTAAGGAAAAAAATGTAGTGCTCTTCATCAAGAAGAAAAGTTTCTGTTGCTTTCACGTCAGCATTTCAGCTTTGCATTCAGAATGGCTCCCTTCATGGGGCAACATACAGAGGTTCATTTTCATAGGAAGAAGTGGTTCATTTCTCCCTCCTGTCTATTTGTAAAATAGGACATCACTTCTAGGAACCTGAAGCAGATTTCCACTCTGGTTGCACTGGCTGAAACCCAGTCACATCCCTTCCTCTAAACTAAACACTGGCAACTGGCAACAAAAAGGAGATTACCAGGCTTGAGTTAGCCTAATCAGGATTTGCCCTGAAGCTGTGATCACATGCTCCGAGGCGTAGACACCTACACAGACTTGAGTTTATGTCTGCAAGAAAGAAGGAAGGACCAGACTTTGGTAAGTAACCCACAGTGGAGCAAGCACTCATTCTATAGAATGCCATAGGAATCACATCTCGAATATGGGACTCTTCTTGCCATGACATCTGCGAAGAAATCAGTGATCCTAACACCTTACAGTGTATTTTATTAACTAGAGATAGAAGGGGGAGAAATGAAATTATACCAGTAAATGTTCTCCAAATTCTGACTTTACATGGGACTCGTCAGAAGTGTTTTCACTTGTTGGGATCGTACATAGAGATGACAATTCAGTAGCTGCTTCTCTG
This sequence comes from Mustela lutreola, assembly GCF_030435805.1. Lineage (NCBI taxonomy): Eukaryota > Metazoa > Chordata > Mammalia > Carnivora > Mustelidae > Mustela > Mustela lutreola. The sequence continues at coordinate 47,305,052 of NC_081296.1, forward strand.
AGAGCTGGGAGACAAAGTCTATATGATGTATGACTAACTATGGGAGAAAACAAGGAGGCTGAGCTTAGGAACCTGAAATTCAGTCAAGGTGGCCTGGGTCACATTTCTTAAAGATGGACCAGGGGGTGGGGTTATAGTGAATAAGCCATAACCTAATCAACAACATCACACCTTGTTAAGAGAAGAATCCTGAAATATTTTTAAAAGAATCCTGGAGGCAATGATTGTTAGTGTCTATTCATGGAAAGCTCTAGAGTAGCCTTCCTTGGCAAGGTAAGAGTGTCTCATATTATCTTATCTGAGAAGCTCTCCCTAATATCAACAATCTTCCCATAAGGGAGCCTCTGTTAACATTTTCTACAGGGACTGAATGCACTGGGCAGGTCTATGCAAGCAATCTGATTTCTAGACAGGTAAACTTCTTGCTATAGTCTGAATGTTTGTGTCTCCCACAAATTCATATGTTAAAAATCCTAACATCCAGTGTGATGGTATTAGAGTAGGGCCTTTTGGAGGTGATTAGATCTCGAGGGCCCTGCCCTTAGTGCCCTTATAAAAGAGGGTCAAGAAAGCTCCCTTGCCCTTTCTATGTGAGGTTACTACAATAAGATGGTGTCAAAGAGGAGGCCAACTCTTACCATACTGAATCTGCTGGCACCTTGATCTTGGACTTCCCAACTTCCAGAACTATGATAAATCAATGTTTATTGTTTATGAACCACCCATCTATGTTATTTTGTTATAGCAGCCCAAATGGACTGATACTTCTCATTGTCAAACAATGAACTGACTTCCTGAGACTGTAGCAGATAATTAGGACTTCTGTGTATTTCCAAAAGAGGCATACACAGACACACCCAAATGTCAGTTGATATCTATTTTTTTTTTCAGTTATTGTCATCTCTCCCCAAGACACAGATCTACTCCACAGTGGTGAATAAAATTGAAACATGTAGTCCTGAATGGCAGTAAGTTTACTGAGACAAGTGTCACCAGCACAGCCTCTCAATTGATTAGTCATTTGTTTTTGGTACCATCTATAATAAGGAGTTCTCCAGACTGCTGATTAGTAATTAGTGAAAATATTCTAATTTTTGTTTAATAAGACAAGAAAACCTTTCCATTTTTGTGCCAAATGTCTTCAACTAATTTAACTTGACAGAATCTACAAAACTTAACCGATTTCTCAACTAAAAATTCCAGCCTTAAAAAAAATAAATTTTTGTTTATTATTTTGAAATTGTTTTTGTTTAAAGAAACTCCTCAGAGAAGCATCTATCAAGTGTTCTGTTTTTTTAAAACCCTCTCCTGGGATCTATAAAGATTCAGCTCAACCTCCTGCATCTCCACCCACAGGCTCAGAGATGTTTGTTCACACTGAGACCAGGGAGCCAGCAGCTTGCAAATGTCTCAAACACTGAGGAAAAATTCAAGTACTTTCACAGGACTATGACATGAAAAAATAATCTAAGAAGCATTTGAACAAGAATTGCAATCAGAAGTGGTTCTGATTAACTTTCAGGCAACTGATCCGAGCAATCTGTTCCTAACATAAAGCTGTTTCTAGTAACCATTCCATCGTTCTTCTTCCACCAGATTGAAACTCTTCACATGTGCCTTCCACTTTTTACAAGATCTGTCCTTATTAAAATACAGTCTGTGGTCTTAATTTATTCAAATTTGTACTCTCTAGCCCCTGGCACACGGGGGGGGGGGGCACTACTTATCAAATGGCAATGAATAGTCGTTGCTAAAGGTTGTGGGGTTTCCTGTAGGGATAAGGCGTTTCTTGCCATGAACTGCAGCATGCAGGAAACCCAATGTCAAGACAGGTTCATTGATTAACCGGGGAAATTAACTTTTTCCCCCAATATCAAAAGTGGATACGGCAATGAAAATAAAGATATGTCTGTCCTCCAGTTTGGCTGCAGAGTGAAACTGCTTACTTTCCTTTAAAATTTTGCATAAAACCAACGTCTCTCTCCTTGATTTAATTGAATCCTCGAACAGAACGTGAAGTCTTTCTTTTATTATTGTAAATACCATCTCATAAATCTGAAACTAAGGCAAAACAGAAAACCGAAAGCTCAGTGATATTTAAATCAGCAAAATGTAGACCACACACTCAGCTGTATTCACATTTTGTTAAAATGATATGCTTTAAGAACCAATTAGTAGAGTGCATTATGTACGGACATAAATACTCTGTTACTCACACGCCTGTAGGAGAAGACCTGGAGAAAAACCACTCAATGAGGACCCATTGGTATCAGCTAGTACTGAAATCAGCTGATGCTCAGACATCTCTAGCAAGAGTGGGTCAGTTTTCAACACCAAGGAATGTAATGATAGCTTGCTCTCCCTAGCACATCCTGAAGCACCAGACCTAATTCTGACAGTTTATATGTCTCCGTCAGTGTCGTGCTTATTGCTTGGAGTGTGGTCCAAGAACCAGCAGGATCACCATTACCTGGGAGCCCGATGGGCAGAATCTTAGCTCTGTGCATGCTCATCCCCATGCACACCCATGCCCACGAACACACCTTATGCCCGCATGTCTCTCCCCAATCACCACTTCCACTCCCAACACACTGAATCATAATCCTCTTTTTAGAAGATCCTCAAGGGAGTCAAATGCACGTTAAAGTTTGACAGGTGTATATCACTGTAAAAGTAAATAACTTCTTTAGTGTCCTCCATTTTACTAGGTTTTACCACAAAAAGCACACAACTCAAATGATTGTTTATCAGTATACAAAACATAGAGAGAAAAAATTTTCCCCAAGGAGGAACAGACTGAATAGTATTAACAGTGCTTTAAACTGTAATGAATTCCCAGTCTAATTCACTATGAGGTTTCAATTTATACCACATTTAGAGTACTCCAGGTTCAAGTAATCACTGCAGTAATTAGCTTACTTCCAGTCCTCCAAAATAAACCCACTAATTTTTGCAATCAGCCTTCATTTGGTTAATCACCAGTTTAATTGATTTAATTAGTTTGATCTGCAAAATTAGTCAAGTGTAAATACTGTTTTGTAAACAGAGTTTAGCTCCAAGCTGTAAGATAGGGAATTCTAATTCAAACCTAGAGTTAATAACAAAACCCACACATACAGGATTTGTCATGGAATATAGCAGTTGCAAGTTTTCAAGACAGAGGCCCTTGGAGGTTCTGGCGAATGTTTTGGAAATGTACTATTGTAATTATTGTAGTACTGACTAAGCTCTGCGATGCATCCCCTCCTCTCCCCCCAGCTAATTCTAACAGATATCACAATTACGACACAGTGATTGTGTTTTGAAGATTGTAAGACAAATTCTTTCCATATCTCTTCCTAAATGAGCTGGCTCAAATAACTCTAATGTTCAGAGGGTTGTTCACATTTAAATTTCATGTTAATTTTAATATGTCAAGCCTTGCCCACTAAAGGATATTTTAAGCCTTCCCTGAAACAAATTTTAATACAGAAATTAAGTTTTTTAAGCAAACATGTCTACTAACATATTGTTAAAACAATATGGAATTAAAAAGACACCATGTGATACAAAATATTTCTTCACTTTTGGGTAGTTTTTTAATACAAGTTTGACGAGATAAAAATTCCCTTTAAGCTCTCCCAAGTGAATTCATTCTAAGTGCTAAACTCAGGAGACTCCCTACAGAATAAGACAGTCTTTCCAGGGCGCCTGGGTGACTCAGTGGATTAAGCCGCTGCCTTTGGCTCAGGTCATGATCTCAGGGTCCTGGGATCGAGTCCCGCATCAGGCTCTCTGCTCAGCAGGGAGCCTGCTTCCCTCTCTCTCTCTGGCTGCCTCTCTGTCTACTTGTGATTTCTCTCTGTCAAATAAATAAATCTTTAAAAAAAAAAAAGACAGTTTTTCCACTTAAAATCTCTGCCTAGTATATTGTAAATGAGGGAGGGATTAGGTAGGAAGGTAACTGTAGACTGTATTTTCCCAGATTGTTTCTCATTACTGAGCCACTATTAATGCTATCTCTTTGGAATTTTCCACATCTTTGCTTGATTTTTTTTAATTCAATTAGTATTATATGAACACTTTGAGATTCAGTTAGTTGTGCTACTAACTGACATGTTTAAACTGGATTAAAAATCATTGGGGGGGGGGAAGCAGTGCTATAAATAATTGATCAAATTGTTAAGAATGCAAAAGACAATGAACAGGGCTACCTAGTTACAATTTTTACAATGCACTGGATGCTGAGATAGAGGCTGGGGGTGGGCATGGAAGCAGGCTATGAGTACATGTCCTATTAGCTGTCATTCACACTTTAAAAATCTGTGCACCAGTTCAGAAAATGGGTGTGGTCTTTTTTGTTTCAAAAACGGTATTGAATTTATCTGTAAAGCATATATTTATTGGGCTGAAACCCCTTCATATTGCCTCAGTAATGCTTTCTTCCAGCTCAAGCTTTTTCTGTAATGAGGCAGAGAGTAAATATTTTAGGTTTTTCAGGAAAGCAGTCAGAATCATTATGGAAATGAATGAGTGGGTATAGTTGTATTCCAATAAAACTTCATGGCATCTAAAATTTGAATTTCCTGTCATTTTTGCATGTCATGAAATATTCTTCTTTTGATTTTTTTTCAAACACTTAAGAAGGTTAAAAGCATTCTTAATTCACAGGCTGCTGTACAAAAACAGGTGGCAGCCAGATTAGGCCATGATTTCCTCACCCCATTCCAGTTATTGTAGGACTGGGAGCTTCTGAGAGTCAGTAGGGACACATTTCCAATTCTGCCAATTCAAAGTCCATTTAATAACCTGCCATTTACAATTTCATAATGATTGCTCTTTGCTCACAGAGTCACTTCACGTACCAGATCCAAAAGGCACAGGAGCAACAAGGAATTAGACATGGGGGCCCAGCCGGTGTTAAAGAAAAAGATAAAAAGATCAGAGACGTATATACAAGCAGGAGGTACTTACTGCATCTTTAAGAGTCTTCAGGGCAGAGTTGGGACCTCCTCCACCTCAGTCAGGCTGCCTTATGTTCACTTAAACCCTTTTGGTGACATTTTCCCTACTGAATATTGTTCTAAATTATTTTTGCTTGAACTTGATTTCATTTGAAGCAAAATACTGTAGCTGTGGGAAGGGGAATTGGTTGAAAATCAAAGTGCAATTCTTCCATTCGTATTCTTCTGTAGAATGACTCTGAGCCCCCAAATCTCTTCTGGAAGGTTTTGCAGATATACAGTTGGGTATTATTACTCATTTCCCATTATCCCTGACATGGCAGCTGGAACCATCACCAATGGGGCTTGATAACTATATTTCAGTAAGTGCTTAATTTTCTACAAATTCCCCACAGGTAAAAGATGAGGAGCCTAAAATATATTCATTTCAAATTGTTCCACTAATATCGCTGAAGAATTCCAAAAAGACAAAAAAAAAGAGCATTTTTTAAAAAATGAGTCTGATTTAACCCATACCATTTCAGCAGCCATGGAAGCTTGTTTGGAAATTCTTACTGCATCTTAGTGGGTACATGACTCTGGAGAGGTCATTCAATCTCTTTGAGCTGCAACATCTTTTCTGTAAAGTGGGTTCACAGAATGTGCCTTGCTGACCTTGGGACATTGTATTGATGACCTTGGAGGCATTCTCACATGGAAAAACTGGTATGGAAATGCTTTGTACAAGGGACAGTGATTCCATTAAAGAGGTTCCATTAACATACATGTACTGAGCATCTTCTAAGCTTAGGAAGCAGAAATCAGAAAGTGGAGGAAGTGTAGGCTAAGTGCTACATAAAGCAGTGGGAGCAAATGCTGTGTAGGCTGGAAGACCTCCATTCCTGGTGGTCAGTGGCCGGCAAAGTCTTGAAAGAGGAAAGACCTGAGCAGAAGGAGGGAGGAGCATTTACGGAGTGAGCAAGGCATTGTGCTTTCATCATTCCATAATTGATGACAACCTTTTTCTTCTCCTCCTTCTTCTTCTAATGAAGGCTTCCTGCTTCATCTTGGGATATATACCTGAAGTTTTCTTCTACAGGATTGGTACAGTAAGCACTCACTCCTGACTTCTTGCTGGACTTAGGCAGGGGTACCCGAAGAAGGAAATAAACCAAAACCTGAGCCGACTGCTTTCAAAATCTCTTATTGTTTCACTAGGTATGTTTAGACCTAATAAGATGTGCAATTGCTCCATCTTATTACAGCTTTCCTGGACTTTCTAGGTATAACTAAGTACCCATAAAAGCTTCAGATTCTTTGTGTGCTATCTGTATTTCCTAACAAAGAAAAAGATGTAAACTGCAGAATTTAAGCATCTTGGATATTAAAACATTCTCAGGGTATTTGTGTGAAATTGGTAAAGGATTCTGTGGGGAAAGGAGAAAACTGCCTCACAGATGAAACTGCCCTCTTGGGAGTTCCAAGTGCAAATAGCAGTAGGATTCCAGCGTCTTAACTTTTTTTGCTGCAAAAGTCCCAAAAATTATATGCCAGAGTATATCCAGGTCAATACATATGTTTGGCTGAGCTACCCAGGGCCCTGCTAAACTCCCCACTGTTTTTACAGTTAGTATACTTTTCATATCTTGGGTGTTAATTTGTATCATTCGCAAAAACAACTATTAAAGCTATTTGGTGCTAGCAATGCAATTACCACTAAAGAGGTTTTGGGGTATTCTCATTAAACTGAGTCCCAGATGTTTTTGCCCTCCTGATTTGTGTTGATCTGTTCTTTGTCGGTTCTAATTATCAATCAAGATGAATGAATTGGTCGTTTGCTTGGTGAAAAGCCTATTTCTGCATATGATCAGGTCCCAAGCTAACATAGCATTCAGAGATATCTAACCCAGGGATGGGCCATTTCCTGTGCTTGCTTGGAACAAAGAGCATTGCTATCTACTGCGTGTGTTTGAGGTATACATGCAATTTATGTTTTTTGTGAGTGTGTGCAAAAACATGCACACACAGATGGATATACACACACATTTCGGAACTGACTATAGATCTGCATGTAATCTCTGCCTCTTCTAGCACAATATATTTGATGTGAAGACTTTCATATTAATAACCTTTCCAGGGGGAAATCTCTAATTGCTGAGCCAGGAAAAAGCTATGCCCTGGGAGCCTGATTACAATATTTTAGTATGTTTGCTTCCCTTGGAGTTTCCAGCAGTCTGCTCTTAACAGAGATACAAGCTACCCAGTGGGCACTCAGTACACCTCATGGAAGATTAGGACACCTTGTGCTCGGCGTTAAACCACGGTCTCCTTTACCTCCACAGACCTCCTGTTCACTCTGGCAAGCATTCTCAAAAGCAATGTCTGCGGTCTCAGACTGGCATGACGCCACCACACATGAAGCGTGAGTATCTTTTTATGGCTGTTTCCGATGCTCTTGGGAACAAACAGGCCATCTAACAAAGATTCTTTGAACTGGGAATTCACATGGCTTCGGATAGGAAGAAATGTCTGTCTGGGAGGCAGAAGGGGGGGTGGGAATAGCACCAAGCAGCAGGTATAGTTATTTGTTAGCAAATTCCAGTGCTTCCATTCATCAGTGCATAACATTACAAAGGGAGACGAGCCTTTATTTCTCCAGTAACAGCAGGCAACATCACCTGTCCTCTCTAAAGGAAATGCAACTGAAAATTATGTGTGTGTGTGTGTGTGTGTTGAAAAGGGAGAAATTAAGTCTGCCTTATCAAAGACATATGATAAGCATTTTCATTCAGTTCATTTGAGTCTGTGTATATATTTATTCCAATATGCATATATTATAAATTATAAACATTATATAAATGACTGTTTATTATATATAAAATATGTTTATTATATATAATGTTTATTTTATATATAAAATAATATTTATAATATGAATTATATATATATATATATAATGACTGTTTTTGCAAAAGGCCCATTCTCTAGTTATCTAGGTGAGCTAACAAAAAAGTGTCATTAATGTACACGGACATAAATTTTAAAAATCACTGGTTTTAACATTTGGAAGATAGCTCTGGGGAAATCTTGAAATCGTATAAGCCCATCCTTGGTAGATTGGTTAGATGTTAATTTGTCTTTAGGAATGAAGGAAACAGGCTCCATTTCTACATGCGGGTCACTCATTAGTAAACCATTTTTCAGCATGAAAAAACTTTAATTCTCTTTTGTTTTATTTTTTTATTTTTTTTTAAATATTTTATTTACTTATTTGAGAGAGAGACAGTGAGAGAGAGCATGAGAGGTGAGAACATCAGAGAGAGAAGCAGACTCCCCATGGAGCTGGGAGTCCGATGCAGGACTCGATACCACAACTCCAGGATCATGACCTGAGCCGAAAGCAGTCGCTCAACCAACTGAGCCACCCAGGCGCCCCAATTCTCTTTTGTTTTAAATCAGTTAAGGGGCAAATCCTTTCCCTTGAATCAGTAAGAGCCTCTATAACTGTCACAAAACATTTTACTAATATCCCTTTAAAAAGTCCAGGGAACTCTGACAATGAGCATCAAGAAGTCTGAAAAAGGTTTACAACCTTTGACCCAGCTATCCTCCTTTTATTGGAACCTATTACAAAAGAATTAGCCTAAATACCTAAAAAGTGTTTATGTATAATGGTGTTAATTACAGTCTTAATAATAACAGGGAAAATAGGAAATGGAATCCTTCATTTTGACTCATTTAGGTTAAGTAAACTATCAGACAGCCAATGAAATATCATGCATTCATTAAATGTATTTGCAAATACATTAAGTATATTTACAAACTTGTATTTGTTTTTTACAAATGTAAGTTTGTAAATATATTTACAAATATTTATATATTTGTATGTAATTATTATATGTAATAGATATATCTGTTAATATACATTATTATATTATATAAATATAACGTATTTACATTAAATGTTTTACATATTTATGTAAGCAGGAGGAAATATGTGCATTACAATGTTGAATTAAAATTGCTTAAGTAATACAATCTCTACAGGAAAAAGACTGGGAATCAATGGACCAAAACATTAACACTATTTATGTCTAGGTATGAAACTATGGGCGAGTTTTCCCACTTTCTTCTACTCTTCTATAGTGTCCAAATGATCTATCCACAATGGGTGGTGATTGCAATATGGAAATAAAGTTTAATTTGGAAAATAAATGGGCAAAGACATTTGCCACTACTGCCAGAGGTAGTCAGCAGACGGATGAGAGAAGTTTTAGTTTATCATTTGGGAAATCTACATTAGTCACATCCCTTTCAGGAGTAGGGTCAGATCGTCGTGTGTTGCAGCTCAAGGAAATCACCCTTCCATTTCTAACTCTGAATAATTTTCTGTATGGGGTGGGGGATGGGGAGCATCTAGCCTGAATCAAAATTCTCAGGGAGGAGTCCATGGATAATCATCTGAGCTGGGAACATAAGACGAGTCTTTGCCTGTCATTAAAGAATTTCATTTGCCTGTGGATGAGAAGAGTCGCTCAGAGGAAGATGTGGGACCCAATGAGCTCATTTGGTGAGGACTTTGGAGCTCCAAAGTCCTCACCAAATGAGCTCATTGGGTCCCACATCTTCCTCTGACTTTGGAGCTCAGCAAAGAAGAGGCCAGAATAGCCAGGAGGTGACTCTGCAGTGGCAGGGCATAACATGGTGCCCATGAGGAAGAGGCCCACAGGAAGCCAGGAGGATCCCAGCAGGGTCCCAGTGGGGAGGGCCTGGATGAGGGTGTGGCTAGAAATCTGAAATCTGAAATCTGAAATCTATCCCTGGGAAGTCTTATGGTTTTATGTTTTTTGCATTTCTTTTGTCTGTTTCCTTTGAGTTTTCTCTGTGCCTCTTCAAGGCCAGACAGACTTAAGCTGTTGCCTGTGCCCTAACCAGAGGATTAAAGCAGAACAGGTATGTCCTTGCAACGGAGCACACCAGCAGAAACAGCAAATCAAGCGAGCTTAGCCCCAGCCTGTTCTCTTGGGGAAAGCCAACTGGAAGCTTTTTATGTCATCATTGCTTGGTCAAGGCCAAAAGACCTTTTTACAAAGTCTTTTGAGTAAACTTGAAATTTATATTTAAAATCATCTGGCCATATTTTGCCATAAAATAAAAAAGTGTATTCTTAATTTGAAGTCTGAATTTCAGCTCATGCTCAGGTCAAATTTATAGAAGTCACCCTTTCAGTTCCTTGATGGAAGTGTCCTAAAGATAACATCTATGAGGGGCCCGATCCTTGCTCCACCATTTGGGATGTCTTCTGCCCCTCTTCATTCCACTGTGGCCTCTTTATTACAGCCACTGCCTCGTCTCCTCTTGCATACACTACCTTTATATTTCTCCTCTCCCAAGTGCATTTACAATGAGCTCTCCCCAGCTTGCTGCTTGTCACCCGATTGTCAGAATGGCAACGGTCGGATAGATGCTCAAAGAATAGGAGATCACGCAACCTGCTCCCATCAGTAGTTGAACCTCTCCCTCCCCAACCTGGTCCCCCAAATTAAAAAAGGCATATCGAGAGAGAAAATACATGAAGACAATATTAAAAAATCATGTGTGTGTGTGTATGTGTGTGTGTGTACATGTAGTATATGATTTAAGTTTTTCAGAAACTTTTTCAGGACAAGACTGGAAACAATCAGGAAAAATTTTAATTTCGTATGATAAAACATTTACAGTAAAAGCTAAACATATGCTGTTTCCATTGAGCAGATTTCACTTTGAAATTTTAAAAATAATCCAGAATTTCAATGTAAAGGAAAAGGAATTTTTAAAACAATGTAATTGTGGCTTCACAGTTCACCAGCTGCTGTGTCTCCTACTACGAATCACAGCTCATCTTAAAAGACTTAACTTTGTGTTAAATAAGAGGCGAGAGTTAATTTAGGAAGCGATTACAGTGGAGGCGTCTTAGAGCAACAGTGATTGTGGCACAATTAGTCTTCAATTTGTAATTGAGAGTAACTCCCAGAGGACTAACTCACTGATGAATTTCAAATAAGCAGACTTCAAAACTAAGAAGAAAAATGGCTAATTATAGGCTAAGAGGGAAAGGAAGGTGGGGAAAGAAAAGAAGCTGAATCTATAGGATTCGAGCGGTGTTTCCTTCAAACCGGGAATGGCCAAGAGGATGTGCACTCACATACAGCTGGGAGAGCCACACACAGACAAGGAATGGGGTAAAAAGGCCAGTGTGAGACTGACAGAACACGTCTGCTGCTCACCAATAACAGAAGAGGCTGCGGCCTGAAAATGGACAGGCCCAGGTTTTATGGCAGCCACTGACCTAAAAAGCACGAAGAGGCTTAGGTTAACTGCGAATGGCAAGGAATGCAGAGACAGGCTTCACTTTGCCTATCCTGGAGTTGAAGAGGCCCCTGTACTGCTTGCTGTCGGCTAGGTGAAGGGGGAAACCAGTCTCCTACAGCAGCCAACACACCACTCAAAGGCAGAAGCTCTGAAATTTCCCTACCAGCCGCCTCCAGATGAAGATGCACAGGCTATGCAGAGGTAGCCTTAGCCCAAGTTTCTATCAGTTAGGTGCCTTTTGGCAGCCAAGGCAGGGGACTTCCGATTCCTCCTTCTGTGTCCCAACATTTGACAGGGTTGGGGAAAGTTACGGCTTGCACCTAACTCAGTGGCAGACAAGAGAGGGCAATTCCTTCTCTCAGGAATGTGCCCAGGAATGAAAGTCTTATTGTTCCCTCTTCTTCCTTCCCTGACTGGGGAAAAACTCCTGTGACTCCATACATGGGTGGCCTTATTAGGAAAAATCTGGGCATCACATTCACCCTTGCTGTGCCTACCAGTCAGAGAAGGTACAAGACCCAGTTCAATGGGGCATCTATAGAAGCCCCTAAAGAAATACCCAGAGTTCTAGAAACTATGACTTTGAGGCAGTCTCCTTATCCTTGTAAGTCCAAACAACCAAACATCTTCTCTCCATCTAAGAATCTCATTTTGCTCAGGAACATCAACTTCCCTACTCCTGGAAAAAAGAGGAAAACACTTCTTCTTGTTGCCTTGGAATCTATATAGGACTGTGCTTGGTTTTAGTGTTCCAGGTTATTTTGGCTATTTTGCTTCAAGTAATAGTGCACCTGTTTCACTGGGGATGGGGTTTACCCCTCCCAGCCAGTGATGAGTATGTGATTCAGCCCTGTAAAGGTTTCCTATTCTCCTGTCCACATGACTGCTTCAGGGTTAAGTACACAATCTTAGCAGGCCCTAACTGTCTCCATGGGACTTTTAAATATGAATATTGGGAAAGAGACAGGATCCTCTTTGCTAGGGTCATGAGACAAAAGCACTGAGTAAGCCAAAACCCACTGGGAGCCATTTTTTCCTCTCATATGGAGAGGCCTACTAAGAGTAAAGAAAACCCAAAAGAATTAAGTGGGAAAATGAAGACAGACAAAATCCTGATAATATCACTGAAACTCAGGATATACTTATGACTGAAGACAGTGTACCCCCTGACTTCTCAGCTGATCCAGCCAATAATCGCCTTTTGGCTCAAGCTAGTTTGAGTTTCTGTCACTTATAATACTGAGAGTCTAGGCTTAAGGCAAAGGAAGAATGGGGTCCACACCAGATTTTGTATTATGCCCATTTGTATAATTATATACCCCGTTGGGTCATATATTCCTACAGAAGTCACATGTAGCTTGGAGAAGGGGAATAACGGAGGTCCTTAACCAAATTCTCTTGTTCTGTAACCCAGGCTTAGGAAAAATGGTTCTTCTGATGGACTGTGTGTTCCCTGTGAGCAAGAATCACATTCATTTTGTGTTTCTTAGTTCTCTCAAACCTTGTAGATGCTCAGAAATTTGGCTGAGTTGGTTTTCCTTCCTTCTAACGGATTAAAAAAAAAAAAGACACAGCAATTAACTACAAGAAATTTAGTTACTTTTACTGAGTTCTCGCCATGTGAGGGCAGTCCAGAATTTGGAAGTGTATCCAAGATTGGTTTCCTCTGAAAGTAAACCCTTCTAAGGACTTGGGTGCCAGTAGTCTGTCTGGGAAGAGAGAGCAGAAAAGAAGTTCTAGTGAATGCTGAGGCAACTGGGCTCAATTGCACTGCAGGGCTCTGAGAAACCATGGAGGGCACACTTGAGAAGGCCACCACCCTGAGAGGGAAGGCTGGAATATTTATCCATCAACACATGACCCACATTAGTCGAGGGGTACTTTCCAGGGTACTAACCTCCCATTCTTTCAACACACACATGTGCATACACTCACACACATAAAAACTGGGTTGCATCTGTGCATGGCTGAGTGGCCTTCTGCATCTTATGGAACAGTCCACCACAGCTGTGACAAAATCAAATAAGCTGAGGGAAATGGCATGGCGATCAAGAAGCAGCTCCAAGCAGTCAATATTCCTAATAAAATTTGGAATTGAGATACCTAGAAAATTAATGGTATTATTTGTGGTATTCTTGGAAAAAACACATTAGGAAATTGAATGGCCTTATAAAGGCCAGGTGTAGTGTCTCCCTGGTCTACTTCAGATTCCACAGTAAATCTTGGGAAGTATCCTCATGAGCATGTGTGACTGCACACTTTTTCAGTCGTTCAAACAGTACTGGTCCACAAGATTTGTAAGGGCAGGAGCTGCTGGTTTGGCGTATATCCCATTGTAGAACAGTTCCGAGCACACAGCGCAAGTTGAATAAATATCTGTTGAGTGGATTAAACAAATAATAAAAATTTTTAAAGTATGGTGGGCACTGTGTATTATTTCTAAGAGATTTGGGGTTAGCTGGTCCTTTATGTCACATCAGTGTATCAGGTATACATCTTAAGGCCTGAGCTTTATGAACATTGCATACCATTTGAGTCAGACAGATCATAAGCACTATTATGAGAATACTAAGTTTCTGGGCAGTAGGGAACTAACATCAGACGTAAGCGACCATGTAGACAGGTGGACAAGAAAGTGGCAGTTTTCAAGGGAAATTTCTCAATCACAGATTACATATGGCAGCAACTTACTCTTGAAGACAACTAGAACCCATTAAGATGAAAATGTTGGAAAGAATTGCCAGAAACTTCTTCCCTCTGCTTCCTATGTTTGTCCAAATCTTTTTTAATCCCAGAGAGGTGCAGTGACAGAAGAAAATATCCATTCCTTCATTTGTTCATTCACATAATCAATGAACATTTGAGTCCTGCTATGTACCAGGCATTATGCTTATGAGGGTGCAACAGTGAGCAAAACAGACACAATCCCTGTCCTCAAGGAACTTATAGTCTGGTGTGGAGATAAACATTAAATATTCATGTAAATAAGTACATAATAATACATTGTCATGGCGACTGAGGACTTTTTATAAGAAAGAATAAGAAGAGGCATTTTTTTGAATGGGAGTTCAGGGAAGGTCTTGGAGGAAGGGACATTTACAATGAGATCTAAAACATGAGCAGGATTGAGCTAGGCCACAGGGAAGGGGACTGAGGCTTAAGGAGAGCATATGCAGTGATCCTTACTGGGGAAGGACTTGCCAAGCTCAGTGAATTAAAAGAGGGACAGTGTAACTGGAACAAAGTAATTGAGAGTGCAAAAGATAAAACCAGGTGCACCTTGGTGGCTTAGTCAGTTAAGCATCTGGTGTCTGCCTTCTGCTCAGGTCATGATTGAGTCCCTCATGGGGAATCCTTGCGCAGCAGGGAGCCTGCCTCTCCCTCTGCCTGCCACTCCCCCTGCTTGTGCTCTCTCTCTCTGACAAATAAAAAATAAATAATCTTAAAAAAAAAAAAAAAAAGACAAAACCAGGAAAATAGCAAGTGGCCTTGGAGGCCACACTGAAGACCTTGGATTTTGCCCCCAAAGTAGTGGGAAGCCACTGAAGAAATGTGAGCAGGGAAGTGCATTGCTCTTGTCTGGCTGCTTGTCTTGAAGGCTAGCTGGAAAGGAAGCAGGGAGTTCAGTGAGAGAACTATCCCCATGGTTCAAACACAACCATGGCTTGGACTGGAGTTGGGGCCAAGGAGATAGGTGGACATGTTTGAGATGGGGTTTGGGTACAGAAATGACAAGACTGAATGGATGTGGAAATGAAGGAGAGGAAGAATGCAAAAATGACCCCTTAGATTTCTGGGTTCGAGTAGTGAGAGGCTTGAGGTAACAGTAACTTGGCAGGGGGGGCACCTGGGTGGCTCAGTCATTAAGTGTCTGCCTTTGGCTCAGGTCATGATCCTAGGGTCTAGAATCAAGTCCCCCATAGGGTTCCTTGCTCTGCAGGGAGCCTGCTTCTTCCTCCCTCACTCCTCCTGCTTGTGTTCTCTTTCTCTCTCTCTCTCTCTCTCGCTGTGTCTCTGTCAAATAAATAAATAAAATCTTTAAAAAAAAAATTAACTGAGATCGGGGAGATCAGGTGACTAGCAGGTTAGAGGTGGAAGAAGGGTTCAGTTTGGACATACTAAGTGTGAGATGAAAAGTTGGGATGTCTCATGAAGATGGGTTGAGACTACAGTTAGAAACCAAGGAAAGAGGGGCCCCTGGGTGGCTCAGTGGGTTAAGCCGCTGCCTTCGGCTCAGGTCATGATCTCAGGGTCTTGGGATCGAGTCCCGCATCGGGCTCTCTGCTCAGCAGGGAGCCTGCTTCCCTCTCTCTCTCTGCCTGCCTCTCCCATCTACTTGTGATTTCTCTCTGTCAAATAAATAAATAAAATCTTTAAAAAAAAAAAAAAAGAAACCAAGGAAAGTGAAGTGAGCAAATTCACCCACCAGGATACTTCTGGCAGATTCATGTTTATTATAATTACTTATAAGAATTCTGAAATATACTTGGTTTCTAACAACCAAGAATGGAAATGACTGCATGTAGATTTTACAAATGGTTTGACTTCGTGTCATTTCATGACCACAGCAAGGCTCAGTCAACGATTTCCAGCACTCTCACTTATAATGTGAGTCCTTGGAACATGAATCACAGAACGCCATCCCCTTTATTTTCCCTGACATGGCATTTGATACACAATTTATTCTCCTTGGATGGCCACCAAGTTTCTAGAGTTGAGATGTTCAGAATACACTGACAGAAAAAAATTGGAAAAAATGCACCAACATTAATAACAATTATCAGTAGATGGTCAGATAATGAAAGACTTTTGGGCCCATTTTTTAAATTTCCATGTGTTTTGTTTGAAAAACGGTATTAATTGATACTGTCTTGAGGTGCTTGTATTTTATCTAGTTTATGTTCTTATTTGAAAATAAAACACAGAATTATTAGAAACAGTAATTAGAAGCTGGAACTATTACATTTAGCAGCATATTTGTTGAATGGATGGATTGCTTTCTTAAAGAAATGGCAGCTTGAGATTGATTGATTGATTGATTTAGTAGTGGTAAATTACTGTCTTAATAACTCCCTACTATTTTGTTTTTAAGTACTAGCACACTTTCTTATTCTTTCTACCTAAGAAATTATAAGAAGGTGGGGCGCCCGGGTGGCTCAGTGGGTTGGGCCGCTGCCTTCGGCTCAGGTCATGATCTCAGGGCCCTGGGATCGAGTCCCGCATCGGGCTCTCTGCTCAGCAGGGAGCCTGCTTCCTCCTCTCTCTCTGCCTGCCTCTCTGCCTACTTGTAATCTCTCTCTGTCGAATAAATAAATAAAATCTTTAAAAAAAAAAAAAGAAAGAAATTATAAGAAGGTTTAAGAAAGAAAACACCACGGAGATTTTGTGTATCTGTACTTAGACATACATGAATACTGATATATACATGTATATAAACATGTATATGTATCTTTACATGTGAATATGTATATTAATTTCTGCACAGTCGTTTGCAATCTGAAATGCAAAACAGTACTTTACAATGTTTATAGTAATGATTTATGGCTATGTTTACACCATGTCACAAAATCCAGTAAGTTTATATAAA
Source organism: Mustela lutreola (assembly GCF_030435805.1). Taxonomy (NCBI): domain Eukaryota; kingdom Metazoa; phylum Chordata; class Mammalia; order Carnivora; family Mustelidae; genus Mustela; species Mustela lutreola. Next base: position 47,321,912 of record NC_081296.1, read on the forward strand.
AACACAATAAAAATTATTGCTAGGCATTTTTAAGGAAAGCAAATGACTAGCAGAGGTCCCTCCTTTTTATCCAATGGATTTCACTTACAGTGTGTGGGTTTCTATCCATCAGCATGACCCATCTCTGCTACAGTCCAATTAATAAGCTTACGTATGTAAAGGGGTCAAGTCTACATAACATTTTCCTAGATGTTCTTTCATTCAACCCTTTCCAAAGCTTGTGAGCCAATCTGTCATGCTGACCTACCATCTTGCTGAGCTCAGCTAATTACAAAATGGGAATGATGTTCTATCTACCCCACAAAGTGGCTCCAGAGGCAGGATAGTACAGTTAAGCACACAGTCTTTGAAGTAAAAGAGACCCAGAATCTGAGCCCCAACTCTGCCACTGACTGGCTGGCCAAGCAAAGTATATCACCTCCCACGTTCCCAGCTCTTTATCAATAAAGAAGGGGTAATTTTAAGGATAATGATAATAATAGTACCTGCCTCAAAGAGCAGAGATGGCCTATGCCAAAGTTAGAGCAAGTGACTGATAAATGATAAGGATCACTATGCTTGATATATAGTACCTTGAATATACATAAGTCATTACCACGGTAGCAACTTCTCACTGTTTTACTGATGAAGACACTGAAATGCCAAAAGGTTAAATGAGTCATTCAGTGATCACATGACTAATGAGTGGCAGTCTCACCAAAACCCTCTCTTCTTACACCTGACTTGTCCCTTCCTGTCCCCAGGCCCAGAGCTGTGTAACGTGCCCACAGGTGAGTTCTAAATAAACATTTAGTGAGACCATGGTAACTTTCCAATTGATTCAAGTATCTCCAACACTACAGTCAAAACCAATACATATGACCTCTAACTAAGACCACTTGTACTTGACGTAATCATAATCTTAAGAATCAGCAGTAAAAACAGCAATAACCATCCTGTTTTAGGTACACCACTTCAATTAATCTATACCTCATCACTACAGAGCAGCATGTTGTTGTCCATAAACTTATACCTCCCTCACAGATGGCTAAACTGAGGTTCAGAGAGGGGAAGTAACTCACTCAAGGACACCCAGCTTATAACAGACAGCATCAAGTTTTGAATCTAGGCTTGCTGATTGCAAAGTCACTAACTCTATCACTGACCAAAACTGATGACGACATTGCACAAAATCACATCACACAAAGTGAACTTTGCCTATCGGTAGACTGGGCAAATGTGTCCAACAGCATTCTCTCCAAGTTTTTTTTTTCTTTTTTTTACCAACTAAAAGTACTTGCTTCATCCCAACTTTATTTGGAAGGCCAGGAACATTGTGCTTTGTCCTTAAGTGGCTGGATCCACAACACACAGAAGAATTCCTTCAGTAAAGCTCACCCTGTTCCTCATTAATTCCTCTTCGATTTCACCTCATGGGACAGACTGGGTACTGGCAGACTAGTAGGCCGTCTCTGCTGCCGAAGTCCAAGTTTTGCCAAGGACCTGCCAGGCTGGAAGCAGTCGCCGCCAGCTGGACAGCGACTCATCATTATTTCCTGGAAAGGCCCCTTGAGACCTTGAACATGAAAGAGCCTGTTTCCAACCAGAGGATCCTCTCTGGTTTGTGCTATGCCCACAGGGACGCTGTGGCGGTTGCAATATCAAGAAGCTACTGACACGGGTCTGAGATGACTTTGATAATAGCAGTCACAAGAAAAAGCCCTCAGCGGGCTCTAGGAATGCAAGCAGCCACCTCGGCTCACTAGCACAATTATGGTGTTCACCTGAGCTCTCCAGAAGCAACCGCACTGGGGGCTCTGCAAACTTCCCCTGCCTTCTGTGTTTTGGACACCCTAAATTGCTTTGTCTGAGAATTAGTAAGCTGCTCCACATAAACATTGTTCTCCAGGGTTGGTTACTTTGAACAGAAGTCACCAAAAATCTGTCTGAAAGGTCCTCCAGGCAAGTAACTCATAATGTTTAAAAAAAAAAAACAAAAAAAAATTTTTTTTGGCTTAGCAACAGTACATGTACTTGTGAAGCAACTGTGAATATTCAAATACTGTAATTGGAGATGATTTACATTGTTTTGAATTAACTAAAATTCCATTGTTACGCACAAATACTGCTCCACTAAATCATCATGCTTTTAATAGGTCCACGTGAGCAGGTTACCGAGCACATTAGGATTTATAACGCTCCTGGGGAGCTGACCACTGTATTATGCTTCCTGCTGCTAGGTAATATGCATGACACATTTCTGGACACTAATTCATTTATTTAATAGTAACAGTATGCAAAAACAGAGTTCAAAATGAGGCTGACAAAGGAGGTATAAAAGTTTTATTAATCCATAGCTAATCAAAGGCCAGTGGAAGGCATATAATGGTGGCATTTACAGACCATATCGAATGTGAATAAATTAACTTTTTGTTTCCTAAAATCTTACTAATAGGATGTATTCGACTTGAAACATTTATACTTTTAATTACAAAGGAAGGCAATTTGGAGCAGGTTTCCAGCTGTACTTTCCTTAAAAGCTACAACTTAGCATCAAGGATCAACACAAATCCTGTCATCAGCTGTTGTGTCAAATATGATCAATTACAACACAAAGCTGCTTCACACTAAAAACTGCAATGTTGTTTATCTTAGTGCTGCTTTAATTGCATGCTGTCAATCATTAGAAAATTATTTTCTTTGAAAAATAGAGAGTATCTGCTTTTCTCCCATTGCTCTGATCACTACACAAAGCATATAAGCAGGTAGCATAATGCCTCTCGTAGAAAACCTTTTTTACAGTTTGATGGCTCGTTTTTGCAACAAATCAGAGCAAAGCAAGAAAGAACTTGAAGTACAAGCAAAGGAGAACATCAGGGAAGACCAAGAAACACTGAAGTGTGTGGCAGAGTCATTCCCTTGATATAATTCAGCAGCAAATGTTGGGAGAATATTTACTCATCTTTTGTAAATAGAAACAAAAAAAGACATCTAAAACATAATCCTCTCAACATTCTAGAATTCTACCCACATCCTATTGCTGGGAGCATTTTGTAGCAACCAGCTAGTTCTTACATAATAACCTGAATGTTGTTCTCATATTGAAGGTAAGAAAGAGATCCTAGAACTATCCATGGCAGTCGTTTCTTGATTTTGTGGAGCATAAGCTGAAGAGTTTCTGGATATTAGGAGGCTTTATATTAAAGAAGGGTTCCATGGTCAAATGAGTGTGGGGAATGCTGGATTAAACAAAGCTGTATAGGGGCGCCTGGGTGGCTCAGTGGGTTAAAGCCTCTGCCTTCGGCTCGGGTCATGATCCCAGGGTCCTAGGATCGAGCCCCACATCGGGCTTTCTGCTCTGCGGGGAGCCTGCTTCCTTCTCTCTCTCTCTCTCTCTCTCTCTCTCTCTGCCTGCCTCTCTGCCTACTTGTGATCTCTGTCTGTCAAATAAATAAATAAAATCTTTAAAAAAAAAAAACAAAGCTGTATAAACATGTATCTTTACTTTAGGTTTTTCACAGCCTTTAATACACTAAGGAACCCTGTAAAACTCCAAGGATATGGTATGAAGTGTTTCCCCAATTTATTTGATTGTGGAATTTTTACTGAGAAGGAAAAAGGCAACACCAATCTAAAATGGTTAGATTTTAACCATTTTACGGTTAAAATGGTTCACACTGACAGGATATATACCAATGAATCTTAAATCTTTCCTGGAGGGTCTCCAAATTCTGCCCTTGTCACCCCTCTCTGCTACCTATTGAGAGAACCCCACTCCCATCTCCACCTGAGGAACTTTACAGTGAGTGCCAAAATCCATACTCATATACCTTAACACACACACATACAATCTTCTATCACCAGTATCTTAACCTCTAACCCAGAAGTTCCTGGAAATACCTGTTAGTCAACTTGGGAGAAGTAACAAGTTTTAATACAGTACAGAAGATGTACATTATGATTTATTTTATGTACAAGGGATGCACTAAGAGCAATAGGCCTGAAAGAGTCATAAATATTTCATGTTCATTGTAAAGCTTACAACAATCTCTACCGCTCTTTAATCAGGCATTCATGGGTATCAGGTGAAAAATAAATAGTCCCCACCCACAGGATCACTGTTTTATTTTGGCAGGATATGACTCTCATTCAAAAAGCATTGGGATGTTACTAAAACACTACCAGAGTTTGTAAGGAAACTTAATAAAGTCACAGCAGATGAGACCATATTAAGACATCAATTGTATTTCTATATACTAATAATGAACAACTAGAAAGAAAATTTAAAACAGTACTAGGTCCAGTAGCATTACAACGTAGGGATAAATATAACAAAATAAGTGCAAGGATTGTAAGCCAGGAACTATCAAACGTCAATGGGAGAGATGACAAAAGACCAAAATAAATAGAGAGCTGTATTGTGCTCCTAAAATGTAAGACTCCAGATTAAGATCTTAATTCTTTCCAAATTGATCCTTATGATTATCAAAATCCCAATCAGAACATCAATAAGTATTTTGGTAGAAACTAAGAAGCTGATTCTAAAATTTATATGGAAAAGCAGAGGATCTAGAAAGGCCAAAACAATTTTGAAAAGAATAATAAAATTGGAAGATAATCACTCATTGACCTCAAGACTTATTACTCTAAAGCTACAAGAATCAAGATAGTGTGGTATTGACATAAGGATAGACATGCAGATGAATGGAAAGTCCAGAAACAGACCCACAGAAATATGGTCAATTGATAATCAACAAAAGCATTAAGGTAATTCAATGGAGGAAGTCTTCAACAATGGTACTGGAATTGAACACATAATTGAATGTCAAAAAATGAACATTGATCTTTCTTCACAGTACATATAAAAATTAACTTGGGATGGGGTGAATGAGTGGCTCAGTCAGTTAAAGCATCTGCCTCTGGCTCAGGTCATGATCCCAGGGTCCTGGGATCAAGCCCCGTATCTGGCTCCCTGCTCAGCAGGAGCCCGATTTTCCCTCTCCCTCTCTTGCTCCCCTGCTTGTATGTAATCTCTCTCTCTGGCACTCTCTGTCTCTCAAATAAAAAAATAAAATCTTCTTAAAAAATTAACTTGAGGGGCACCTGGATGGGTCAGTGGGTTAAAGCCTCTGCCTTCAGCTCAGGTCATGATCCCAGGGTCCTCGGATCTAGACCCACATCAGGCTCTCTGCTCGGCAGGGAGCCTACTTCTCCCCCTTCCCCCCACTCCCGCCTGCCTCTCTGCCTACTTGTGATCTCTGCCTGTCAAATAAACAAAATAAAATCTTAAAAAAAAAAAAATTAAAAAAAAAATTAACTTGAGGTGAATCATAGACCTATAACTGAAACCTAAAATTACAAGACTTCTAGAAGAAATATATGACCTTAGGTTAGGTAAAGATTTCTTCGAACACAAAGAGCAAAAACCACAAAAGAAAAAAAATCAGCAAATTAGATTATCAATATTAAAAATGTGTATTCTTCTTTTTTTTTCTTTTTAAGCACTGAAACATACCTCATTTTATTAAAACCTCAAAGTTATTTAAATTTCCAGATGTAAATCCAGTTAATTTTTGAGCAATGTGGGGGTTAAGAGAACCTATACCCCACACATTTGAAAATTTACATACAGCTTTTGACACCCACCAAATCTTTTTTTTTTTAACCTAGCAATATCTTAGATTTAATTTCTTTTTTTAAAAATTTTTTATTTTTTATAAACATATATTTTTATCCCCAGGGGTACAGGTCTGTGAATTGCCAGGTTTACACATTTCACAGCACTCACCAAAGCATATACCCTCCCCAATGTCCATATCCCCACCCCCCTCTCCCAATGCCCCTCTCCCCAGCAACCCTCAGTTTGTTTGTGAGATTAAGAGTCACTTATGGTTTGTCTCCCTCCCAATCCCATCTTGTTTCATTGATTCTTCTCCTACCCACTTAAGCCCCCATGTTGCATCACCACTTCCTCATATCAGGGAGATCATATGATAGTTGTCTTTCTCTGCTTGACTTATTTTGCTAAGCATGATACGCTCTAGTTCCATCCATGTTGTCGGATATGGCAAGGTTTCATTTCTTTTTTTTTTTTTTAAAGATTTTATTTATTTATTTGACAGACATAGATCACAAGTAGGCAGAGAGGCAGGCAGAGAGAGAGAGAGGAGGAAGCAGACTCCCTGCAGAGCAGGGTTTCTTTCTTGTTCTTTCTCCAGCTCCTTTAGGTGTAGGATTAGGTTGTGTACCTGAGACCTTTCTTGTTTCTTGAGAAAGGCTTGTACCGCTATATATTTTCCTCTCAGGACTGCCTTTGTTGTGTCCCACAGATTTTGAACCGTTGTATTTTCGTTATCATTTGTTTCCATGATTTTTTTCAATTCTTCTTTAATTTCCCGGTTGACCCATTCATTCTTTAGAAGGATGCTGCTTAGTCTCCATGTATTTGGGTTCTTTCCAAACTTCCTCTTGTGGTTGAGTTCTAGCTTCAGAGCATTGTGGTCTGAAAATATGCAGGGAATGATCCCAATCTTTTGATACTGGTTGAGTCCTGATTTGGGACCGAGGACGTGATCTATTCTGGAGAATGTTCCATGTGCACTAGAGAAGAATGTGTATTCTGTTGCTTTGGGATGAAATGTTCTGAATATATCTGTGATGTCCATCTGGTCCAGTGTGTCGTTTAAGGCCTTTATTTCCTTGCTGATCTTTTGCTTGGATGACCTGTCCATTTCAGTGAGGGGAGTGTTAAAGTCCCCTACTATTATTGTATTATTGTTGATGTGTTTCTTTGATTTTGTTATTAATTGGTTTATATAGTTGGCTGCTCCCACGTTGGGGGCATAGATATTTAAAATTGTTAGATCTTCTTGTTGGACAGACCCTTTGAGTATGATATAGTGTCCTTCCTCATCTCTTATTATAGTCTTTGGCTTAAAATCTAATTGATCTGATACAAGGATTGCCACTCCTGCTTTCTTCTGATGTCCATTAGCATGGTAAATTCTTTTCCACCCCCTCACTTTAAATCTGGAGGTGTCTTCGGGCTTAAAATGAGTTTCTTGGAGGCAACATATAGATGGGTTTTGCTTTTTTATCCATTCTGATACCCTGTGTCTTTTGATTGGGGCATTTAGCCCATTAACATTCAGGGTAACTATTGAGAGATATGAATTTAGTGCCATTGTATTGCCTGTAAGGTGACTGTTACTGTATATTGTCTCTGTTCCTTTCTGATCTACTACTTTTAGGCTCTCTCTTTGCTCAGAGGACCACTTTCAATATTTCCTGTAGAGCTGGTTTGGTGTTTGCAAATTCTTTCAGTTTTTGTTTGTCCTGGAAGCTTTTAATCTCTCCTTCTATTTTCAATGATAGCCTAGCTGGATATAGTATTCTTGGCTGCATGTTTTTCTCGTTTAGTGCTCTGAAAATACCATGCCAGCTCTTTCTGGCCTGCCAGGTCTCTGTGGATAAGTCAGCTGCCAGTGTAATATTTTTACCATTGTATGTTACAGACTTCTTTTCCCGGGCTGCTTTCAGGATTTTCTCTTTGTCACTAAGACTTGTAAATTTTACCATTAGGTGACGGGGTATGGGCCTATTCTTATTGATTTTGAGGGGCGTTCTCTGAACCTCCTGAATTTTGATGCTAGTTCCCTTTGTCATATTGGGGAAATTCTCCCCAATAATTCTCTCCAGTATACCTTCTGCTCCCCTCTCTCTTTCTTCTTCTTCTGGAATCCCAATTATTGTAATGTTGTTCCGTCTTATGGTGTCACTTATCTCTCGAATTCTCCCCTTGTGGTCCAGCAGCTGTTTGTCCCTCTTTTGCTCAGCTTCTTCATTCTCTGTCATTTGGTCTTCTATATCGCTAATTCTTTCTTCTGCCTCATTTACCCTAACAGTGAGAGCCTCCATTTTTGATTGCACCTCATTAATAGCTTTTTAAATTTCAACTTGGTTAGATTTTAGTTCTTTTATTTCTCCAGAAAGGGCTTTTATATCTCCCGAGAGGGTTTCTCTAATATCTTCCATGCCTTTTTCGAGCCCGGCTAGAACCTTGAGAATCGTCATTCTGAACTCTAGATCTGACATATAACCAATGTCTGTATTGATTAGGTCCCTAACCTTTGGTACTGCCTCTTGTTCTTTTTTTTGTGGTGAATTTTTCCGCCTTGTCATTTTGTCCAGATAAGAGTATATGAAGGAGCAAGTAAAATACTAAAAGGGTGGCAACAACCCCAGGAAAATATGCCGTAACCAAATCAGAAGAGATCCCAAATCATGAGGGAGGAGAAAGGGGATAAAAAGAGGTTCAAAAAGAGAGAAATAAAAAATAAATAAAAGAAAAGAATTTAAAAAAGGAAAACGAATAAAGAAAAATATAAAAATGAAAAAATATATATATTAGATAAACTAGTTAAAAAAGAAAGGGGTAAAAGTTAAACAAAATTTTAGCAGAAGAAGAGAAAAAAAATGAAAAAGAAAAAAATTTAATTAACTGCAAGACTAAAAAAATCACAGGGAGAAAGCCATGAGTTCCGTGCTTTGCTTTCTCCTCCTCTGGAATTCTGCTCCTCTCCTTGGTATTGAAACTGCACTCCTTGGTAGGTGAACTTGGTCTTGGCTGGATTTCTTGTTGATCTTCTGGGGGAGGGGCCTGGTGTAGTGATTCTCAAGTGTCTTTGCCCCAGGCTGAATTGACCGCCCTTACCAGGGGCCGGGCTGAGTAATCCGCTTGGGTTTGCTTTCGGGAGCTTTTGTTCCCTAAGTGCTTTCCGTAGAGTTCCAGAGGATGGGAATACAAATGGCGGCCTCCTGGTCTCCAGCCCGGAGGAGCGGAGAGCCCGGGGCCGCACTACTCAGTGCACCCTCAAAGAACAGCGCCCAGTTACTCCCGTCTGCCTGACCTCCGGCCGAGCTCCGAGCTCACCGAGCCTGCGACCGGTTCAAGGTAACCCCGAGCTGTGATCTTACTGTCGGCTCTGTCTCTGTAGCCGGTTTTCCCGTTCCAATACCTGCAAGCTCCGATCCTTCTGTGACCCTGCGGGACCTGAGGCCACGCTGACCCCGCGTGGGCTTTGCCCCGGTTTAGGCTCTGGAGCAATGTCCCTCAGCGGAACAGACTTTTAAAAGTCCTGATTTTGTGCACCATTGCTCTGCCGCTTGCCGGGAGCCGGCCCCTCCCCCCGGGGTCTATCTTCCCGTCGCTTTGGATTCACTTCTCCGCCGGTCCTGCCTTTCAAAAAGTAGTTGTTTTTATGTTTCCAGAATTGCTGTTCTTCTTCTCTTCGATCTGCCGATGGATTTGCATGTGTTTGCAATCTTTAGATAAGCTATCTAGCTGATCTCCTGCTAGCTGAAGTAGTCTCAGCCTGCTACTTCTCCGCCATCTTGACTCCTCCCCAAAATGTGTGTTCTTCTAAACACTCAGTTATGAAAATAAAATGGCAAGCTACAAGTCTAGCAAAAATATTTGCACAATAAATATCTGATGAAGGATTTGTATCCAGAATATAAAAAACTCTTAAATCAATAATAATAAAACAAATCAATTTCTTAAGTGGGCAAAAATGTGAACGGATACCTCATCTAAGAAGAGATACCATGACAAATAAACACATACGTCATTAGAAGATACAAATTAAAAACACAACGAGCTGCCACTACACGCATATGTGAATGGCTGAGCACTAACAAGTCTGAAAACATGAAGGGGTGCTGAGAAGATGCAGCAACTCTAACTCTATTACATTAGTGTTTGGAATGCAAAATGGTACAGTCACTTTGGAAATCTTTTGGAAGTTTCTTATAAAATGAAACACATACAACCATACAATTTAGCAATCCCATTCTCGGGTATTCATCTGAGAGAAATGCAAACATAGGCCCACACACACACAAAAAAACCCCCTGTATGTTAATATTTGCAGTAGCTTTATACATAATTTCCATAAACTGAAACATCTCAAATATCTTTTAAAAAGGTCAATGGAGAAGTAAATTATTGTACATCAGCACAATAGAATAGTATTCAGCAGTGAAGAGAAACTGATGCATGCAAAGACATGAACAAATCTCAGAAACCCTCTCACTGAAAGGTGCCAGACACAAAGTAATTCATACTGTATGATTCCATTTATATAATAATCTGGAAAAGGCCAAACTTTTAGATACAGAAAACAGACCAGTGATTTCCAGAGACTGTGAGTTCTAAGAGAGATTGACCAGAAAGGGTTACAAGGGAAAATTTAGAGATGAAGGAAATACTCTGTTGCTTGATTTTGATGGTAACAGGACTAATACATTCACTGAACTCAAAAGAAAGAATTCTACTATATGTAAGTTATACCTCTATAAAATTGATTTCTAAAGTAGGGCATAAATTCATACTTGCTTTGGTTCATCTTATATTCTATCTAACATAACCAAATAAACTATGATTCTACAATTTATTGGTTTATATACATCTTTAATTTTAATGTGAAGTTTTCAGGTTAGTGGATTCTTGATATTGAAAACTGTTTGACATAGGGTCACAACCATAGTGAAATTTCCCACACAAGTGGTAAAATACACTGGTGTTATGGGGATTCTTAATTGAAGGAAGTGGCCAGCTAAAAACCACAAAGAAACAGAAAGTGCCAACCAGGTCTGAAACTTCTCAGTCCTAGCTCTGATCTGAGGAACTCTGAGCATCTAAGCTACACAAGCAGCTAGAAAGCCCTTCCAATCAGGGACATAAAAGATAGCACATTGTAGCTCCTGACTTACACACTGCTCAGCTGTCTAAATAAATGTGCTTCCACCAGTTTATTTACTGCCTCTGGCATTATCTCCACGTTCTTCTCTTTTTTCCCACACTGGCATGTTCATTTGAAAAGCCAACATGTCCATAAATATATAATTATAAAAAAATATTATGAGCGATTTGATGGAAGTAGTTAAAAACCTGGAGGAAATGGATATTTTCCAGAAAAATACGAGTGAATTAAACTGATCTATATTACTAAATGTCATAGAATTGTACACTTAAAAAATGACACATTACTAAAAGTAATTGAATTTTGTGACATGTAAATTATACCTCAATAAAGCTGTTTTTAAAAAGTTTGTAAAAGAAATTGGTCTACAATAAAGGACAAAACTTGCACTAACTAGTCATCACAGAAGACACTAAAAATGATTGAAGATCTATCATTTTTTAAGAACCAGAACTAAAGAGTTTCACAGCTGAGTTCTGTCTCACCTTTAAGAAATAGATAATTCCTTTATAATTCAAAATATTACAGACTCTAATAAAAAAGTTGGAAAGCGCCCCAATTCATTTTATGATTCTAACAAAACCTTAATACCAAGACCTGATAAAATGGTATAAAAATAGAAAACTATAGCCTGATCTCATTGAGAAATTTAAATGCAAAATTTTAAATCAAGTATTAGCAAAGAGAATCAACCAGTGTATCAAAATAACTCTGGTGTATGACCGAGTAAAGTTTACTTCAGAAATGAAAAGATAATTCAGAATCAAGAAGTCTTTCAACATAATTCATTATATCACCTAATTAAAGGAGAAAAATTACATGATCATATCATTAGATGCTGAAAAGCAGTTTTTGTTCTGTTTTGTTTTTCTGAAATAGTTGCACTCATCAGATGTGGTCCTTTTGGGCTCAGGAAGTCATAACCCCCTGGGAATGAGCCACTCTGCCTGTTAGGTAATGTTAACCTGGGGAGGTTGGAAGGTTTCATCTCCGTCTGTCAGATCTTAAGGCTTCAGGAGGTGGGGCATTTGTTTTTCCTCATTTTCCAGGGAAAGCCTCTCAAAGTGACACTTCCGATAAGCGTTGTTGTGAGTGCTGTGGCCCATACCTGTGAAGTCTCCAGTTTAAGAATTATACTATTACAAAGAGAAGGACAAAACTGGAGAGAAATTCAGGAAAACTGAGTCCAGACACCAACACAAATCCATTTGTGTTTTTTTGCCCAGCTCCTCAGCCTTTCTAGGCCTCAGTATGGTCATCTGAGGACAGAAGAGCTATTCTATGCCTTAGTTAGGTTCCGGCCCACCCATAGTTCGATGCTCCTTCTGCTTGACCAACTTCTTTTAAAGATACACAAGACATGGGGCACCTGGGTGGCTCAGTTGGTTAAAGCCTCTAACTTAGGATCAGGTCATGATCCCAGGGTCCTGGGATGGAGCCCCAGATCGAGCCCCGGATCAAGCCCAGCATGGGGCTCTCTGCTCAGCAGGGAGTCTGCTTCCCTTTCTCTCTCTCTGCCTGCTTCTCTGCCTACTTGTGATCTCTCTCTGTCAAATAAATAAAATCTTAAAAAAAAAAAAGATACACAAGACAGCATTAACTGTACGTTGACACACGTGGAATGTCAAGCTTTAATATGAAGACTGGAATTCCTCCCTGATATTTCAATTATGTCTTATGTTCGATTTTTTTCCTTAAGAAGTCACTGCTGACTTTTAGAAATTAATGGTAGAGGCACCTGGCTTGCTCAGTCAGTAGAGCTTGCAACCCTTGATCTCAGGGTTGTGAGTTCAAGCCCCACATTAGGTATACAGATTACTTAAAAATAAAATCTTTTAAAAAATTTAATGGTAAAGAGCATTCAGCAAGCAGTTTTGTTTTATACACAATTTTAAGGTAGCATTTACCAAATAGGAGAACAGGTATTACATGTTTTTTAAAAATGGGTTGTAGGGTCAATTAGAAATTTCTGGGTTTTAAAGAAAACACATTTCTCAACTGACAGAGCAAAACTTTAATTGCTAATGTGCACAGTGAGCTCCAAAAAGGGGTATCCTATGCCCCAAACATGATTAACCTCAGCTAGCTTAACTTCCTTCCCTCTCTCCTTTCTCTTCTCCCTCCCTTCCCTTCCCTGCCCTTCCCTTCCCCTCCCCTCCCCACCTCCCTCTCACCCTTCCTTCCTTCCTTCTTTCTTCCTTCCTAGCAGAGTCTCAAAGGACTAGAATTTTTTATATTGGCTTTGGAAAACACTAAATGCACAAGGTGGAAACTTAGGCAGAATGAGAAATAAAACCAAAAGCAGTCCTGATCTAGAATCATCTAGATTTCATGTTTGCCTGTTTAAGACATTAAAAGCTAAATTAAAAACCAACAATTTTTTTCTCATGGTGAAGTGAGAAGTCCTGTTTTCTAATACCAGGTTCACCTTTTACCTCAAGAGGTTAAGTCTGAAATAAGAGACTGGAGTGGACAGCTCAGAAAAGCATAGAGGGCAGCCACTGTCTCTTGGATTTGCTCACCATTTTTGGGTGAGAGCAGCGAGCATGAAGAAACAAAGTCATCACTGCCCTAAATCCCCAGTCCTGTCGGGCCTCCACTCCAAAAACCACTGGGGCAGCTGGCCATGGGAGAGCCTAAAGATTAAGCACATACCACTGACCTTGGAGATGTGAGTTCTCACATCATTAAATATGGCGTGTTCTCCTGCTTTGCCTGATTACACCAAAAAGTGTACTGGGAGCATTGTTTAAGGCTTTGATGTTCCACCTACATTCCTACAACACAAAATCAGTATCTTGACACTGCCTTTGTTTGCCTGGATTATGTTTACTCAGTGGCTTTTTAAGATACCAGTCAGGTTTAACATCTTGTATGTTACATAAACAAGTGTGTGAACAAGAAAAATTCTAATGCCTCTTTGTTTTCTTTCCCTCTAGGTTGTCAGGACAAGAAATATGAAACAGCTTATTTGGAGTACGCTTCTATCTGGATATACAGATACACAATTTGTAATTTTGGTAACAGAAATGTTTTCCCCTTGATCTAAAAGACTCTTGACAATGGTACTTTTAGACAACACTGAAAGAAAAATTTATTCAATAAATAGCATGGACTGGATTTCCATTTGGTGGAAAATATTAGACCCCAAGATAAACACATATAAATTTCCAGATGGATTAACTTTTTAAACACAAAAACTACAGGCATTTGACAAATGTCAGAAAAATTTTGGAAAATTTTTAATAAAGTCATAAAGGAAAGGATTAATATATTTGACTATGTAAAATCTGTGAATAGCAAAAAATAACTCAAATAAAGTTAACTTTACCTAACCTTTATTTAATACTTACTATGTGATAAAAACTAAGCCAAGTCTTCACATATATTGACTCCTTTCTTCCCAAAAGAAAGATAATTGTAAGATAACTATAAGATAACTGACTGTATTAGAGTTCTCCAAAAAGACAAAACCAATACAGTCCATGTGCACACTCTATTTTATATAACATATACAATATATTGTATATAATATATATACATGTATATAATAAAGGGATTTGTTATTAGCAATTGGCTCAAGTGATTATACAAGCTGACAACCCAGGAGACTAGTTCCAGTCCTAGTCTGAAGGCCTGAGAACCAATAGAGTCAAGGATGGAAATTGCCATCCAAAGGCCAGTGGGCTTGAGATGTGAGAAGAGCTGCTGTGTCCAGGTCTAAGGACCAGTAAAGACCAACAACCCAGTTCAGCACTAAGGCAGGGAGGTCCTCTCTTACTCAACCTTTTTTTCTAGTTAAGTTTTCAATGAATTGGATGGACCCATCCACAGTAGGAAGGATAATCAGCTTCACTCAGTCTAACCATTCAAATGTTAATTTCACCCAGAAATATTCTCACAAATACTCCCAGAATATCTGACCAAATGTCTGGGCCCTCTGCGGCCCAGTCAGGTTGACAAAACTAACCATCATGCAGATAGTGTCCCCTTATAGCATGTGAGGAAACTAAAGCTTAAATTGTTTCACCAGAATCCCACAGCTAAGATGGTAGAGTCAAACCTTGTTGCCAGCTCTATCTGAAATCAAAAGGGAATCAACAAACTGGGGGAAATGTTTGCAAAACACAAGACAAAATGAAAGTTTTAATAGCAAGAGCAATAACAAAGTCTTTTATAAATCACTAAAAATAATAAGTACCTCTGTAAGGGTCTATTTAGTCAGAGTGGCTCCATCTTGGTTGAACAACCATTTTGTTGTTTATGCAGTAAAATTTAAACTGACCCTGCCCCACCCCCCCAAGGGGACTTAGTTAAAAGAAAGTCCGGGAAACTCGTAAAATATGGTCGACCAGTCCCAGGTTAACAGAGCCCAAATACAAGGGCAGGGCAGGTCAGGTGGAGACATCCAATCAGTAGAGCAAGCATAGTCTCCCTAGCTACCAAGGAGTGTGGGGCCCACCTTTTGGGTGCCTTTTGAGTGCCAATTCTGACCAAGGTGATAGGCTAGTTCAAATATCTACTATAGGGTAAATTGTAATTCAATTGGCCACCCGTGTGTGACCTAGCATGACTGTGCAGCTTTCTCTTTGTATTACAAACTCATTGGCCACCTGTGTGTGGCCAGGCTCAACTACATGGCCTTTGCCCTTTAAAAGTTTGTCTGTAAGGCTGCGGGGGGTCGCCCTCTCTGTAAGAGGTGGCCCCAACCGGTCGGTTCGATTCTCGATGTTTGGCATGAAATAAAGCTCTGCTCGACCTTCGCTTTGTATCAGTCTTTGATCACGGACCTATCGCCTCCATATTAGAACTGGCAAACAAAGCAAAACATATAGACAAAAACAGATGGCAGAGTAAATGACTACTAAAAATAAATACGCTCAATGCCATTAATGATAAAAGAAATGCAAATAAAAACAATGAGTCATCATTAGAGTTACCATGTCAGTATCTGATGCTACATCAGATTTGAAGATTATAAAGAAATCATACCAAGTGTGAACTCTTCCTCTCATGTCAGGTGCTTTAGAATTATTTTTTACCAAAGTATGCCCCTCAGGCAAAGCTTTAGAATGCTATGACTTCTATTCAAATGTCCCCCTCTCCCTGCATCTCTTTATTATTGCCTATTACAAGCCCTCAGTCTTTAATCTACAATTTTAAAATAAATTTTAAAAAACTATAAACAGTTTTATCAATAATCCTTTAGTAGCAAAACTTTAACTGATTGGAGCTCAGTTAATGGGAAAACCTGACTTGAACTGCCATGATACTATAAAAGATTCTATTTATCACAGGTAAACATTTATGTTTTGCTGTAGAAATAATTATGCCCTTGATTATGAGGTATTGCCCCTTCCTCAAGGATTTTTTAAGTAATAAATACATAAAATAAATTACCATTTAAAATGGAAAATTCTCAATTCCTAAACATAATGGACTTCATAGGTTTTAGAAAAGAATAGTGATTCTTTATTTTAGTTTTATATAAAAAGATGCCTTTTAAAAATTTTATTCTGAGGTTGCTTAAGTATCTGATTTTGGCTCAGGTCATGAGTTCGGGGTCCTGGGATGGAGTCCTGTGTACACTACCTAATTTCAGCAGTGTGTCTGCTTCTCCCTTTCCCTCTCCCTCCCCACTGCTTTCTCTCTCTCTCTCAAATAAATAAAATCTTAAAAAAAAAAAAAAACTTTTGCTCTTAATATTTAGCTTCACAACATATTTAATCAAACCTCAACCTGTTAAGGAAATCTACCAAAAATCCTACTGTTAACATTATAGTTAACCTTAAAATCAGAGAGAATTCAAGAATATGTATTCTCACCATTCTGCTCAACATTGTACTGGAAGATTCTCTCCTCTGTTCAATCCTTGACATAATTATGGTCATGGCTAACACCTTCTTTTCAGCCTTGTGAGAGACTTTGAACTGGAAGGGTCCAGCCTAGCCACATCCATACTCTTGGCTCACAAAAACTATAAGATAATAGATGTTATTTTGTTAAGCCATTTAAGTCTGGGTCCAGTTTGTTATGGAGCAGTAGTCACATAATACTAGAACTAAAAAATATTAGTAAAACTCACAGTTGAGTTCTTTAAGGTCAGAGGATACAAGGTCAATATGGAAAAACTGTTACTACTTCTTTTTTTTTTTTTAACAGAGATCACAAGTAGGCAGAGAGGCAGGCAGAGAGAGAGAGAGAGAGAGAGAGAGAGAGAAGAGGAAGCAGGCTCCCCACTGAGTAGAGAGTCCGATTCGGGGCTTGATCCCAGGACCCTGGGATCCTAACCCACTGAGCCACTCAGGCACCCAATGCTATTTCAATCTAAATTTGAGTGGGCAATTTTCTAGAGACTGACAACTTATTCCAAAATTTATATGGAAATTCAAAGGACCTAAAATAGCCAAAAACAGTTTTGAAAAAAAAAAAGATAAAAGTTGAGAATTTACACTACCTAATTTCAAAACTTATTATAAAAACACACTAATCAAAATAATGTGGGGAGGTGGATGGGGCATGGGCTAGATGGGTGACGGGTGTTAAGGTGGGCACTTGTGATGAGCACTGGGTGTTATATGTACGTGATGAATCACTAAATTCTACGCTTGAACCAATTTTACCATTTATGTTGACTAACAAGAATTTAAATTTAAAAAAATAATAAAATGTCTATCCAGTTAAACAAAAAACAAAATAGTGTGGCATTTCCATAAGGAAGGTTATATATCTCAATAGAACTGCAGAAAGTCTATAGAGAAACCTAGATATATGAGATAAGCTGATTTTCAACAAAGGCATCAATGTGGTAAAGGCAGTATTACCAAAAACACAAAACTGGAATAACTGGATACCCATATGAAAAAAAAATCTGAACCTAAATCCTAATCTCAAACCATATACTATACACATCTGATAAAGAAATACATTCCAGAATATACAAAGAACTCTTACAAATCAACAATAGAAACATAAATAACCTAATTTTAAAAATGGTCAAAAGATTTGAATAGATATTTAACCAAAAAAAATATGTAAAGAATTATTAAACACATGAAAATACTTTTTTATTTTCTAAGTCATTTCTCTTAACTTTCGAACTTTTTCTGATGTTTAATTAGCTAGCATATAGTACATCAATAGTTTTAGATGTAGTGTTCAATGATTCATTAGTTGCACTTAACACCCATCACAACACAAGTTGTCCTTAATACCCATCACCTGGTAACCCCATCCCCCCTCAGTTTGTTTCTTGGAGTCCAGCATCTCCCAGGGTTTGTCTCCTCAGATTTCTGTTCTCAACATTATTATTCATGGGGGAAATGCAAATTAAAACCATAAGATATCATCATACAGTTGTTATAATGGTTAAAATAACAAAGACTAACCATACCAAGTGTTGGTAAGGACATGGTACAACTAGAATTCTTATACATTGCTAATGAGAATTAATATGTACAGCTACATATGCCATACAGTGTTTGGCATTTTCTTTTAAAGTTAAACATGCATTTATCATAAGGCTGTATGATAAATACACAATCCTACTTCTAGGTATTTATCCAAGAAAAATAAAAACATATGTCCACACAAGGACTTGTACACAAATATTCGTAACTGCTTCATTCATAAGAGCCAAAAATTTGTAAGCATCCTAAATGTCCATCAATAGGAAAATGGACTACCCATCTGTGGTATATCCATTGAATGGAAAACTACTCAGAAATAAAATAGAACTACTGATACAACAATATGCATGAGTCCCAAAAGCATTTTGCTGAGTGAAAGAAACTTAGTATACTATACATACTATGTGATTCCATTTATGTAAAATCTGAGACTAGAAAAGCTAAACTACTATTATAGAAAACAGACGAGCAGTTGCCAGGGGTCAGGGTTGGAGGAGGAGGAAAAGAGAAAAAAGGAGAAAGGGAATTTCTGTGGTTATGAAAATTCTTAATATTTGTTTTGTTATGACAGCACAGGTGAGTGTACTTGTCAAAAACCAAGCTGTATACTTATTGGGGGAATATTTTTAATGCAAATTATACCTTAATAAAGTTTATTTTTAAAATAAACATCAAAAAAATTTACAATTAAACAACATATTAAATGTAGATAACACAGGATTAGTGTACTAGACTACAGATCAGTGGTAATTACTAAAAATGCATTACATAAACACAAAGAGGTAGACAATATTTCAAGGGAAATGAAAAATGAAAAGAAGAAATCTAATATATGTCTAAATAAAGTTGTAGAAGGATAAAATTAGAATAGAAAAAACACAACAGAGAGAATGGCTGAGAATTTCACCAATGGATGAAAGGTATAAATCCACAGATACTACCAAAGAGATTAATAATATTAAATAAATCCTAGACATATCACAGTGAAACTGCTGAGCATCGAGGACAAAACAAACAAAATAATCTCCATAGAATAACAATTAGGCAAATAGCAACAATGGAAGCCAGGGGATGGTGAATTATAATCTCTTTGAAGATCTGAGCAAAAAACAAATGTCAGCCTGCAATCATGTACCCAGCAAAGCTATCCTTATAAGTTTTAAAAGTATCTCCTTTAAGAATGAGAACAAATTAAGCATATTTTCTGATTTTCAAAACAGAAACAGAAATGGAGAAAGGTTATCATCAGCAAACTTTTCACTAACAGGAATTTCTGAAAGATTTTCTATAGAAAGAAGAAAAATAATTCAGAAGAAAGGTCTGACATGTAAGAAGGAAAAATGGCCAAACAAATTGGTAAACTGTATAATTATTTATCTATATAAAAACAATGCCTAATGAGTTTTTAAAAGCATCCATATTTCTAAGCAACAATATTACATCAGTTGAAAGGGAGTAATTTGATCAAAGTATTCTTGTATTATTCTGGAAAGTGGCTAAAATATTTATTTTATACTTTCCATGCATGTTAAGATTTTGAGAACAACCAATAAAAGGTAGATGTAGAATATCTTCCAAATTTGAGAGAGAAAACAGGGATATAAGAAAACAAAGAAACTCAATAAATCCAAAAAGGCATGATAATTAGAGGCCAGGTATTCAGGGTCTTACAGGCCTTAGTAAGGGTATGGATCGGGATCCAAATGTAGAACTTTGTTGGAATTATGGAAGACCCAAGTTAAGTGTGAGATACACTCATTACCAGTGCCCAAGATGCTTATTCTCTGAAGGAAGGCAATTCCTATTTATCTCAGCGGTTGACAGTAAAGTTTTAAGCTCAACATCCAGTCTGCTCACCTATGTTCTGGAAATCTAATGACAGCTCCTTGCTGCTGTTCTATAATCTCAAAATCAAGATAGCAAATGTAGCCTGCAGGGTGGTATGTGTAGAGAAACACTTAAGAACTAGAACACCATGCCTTATCAGGACAATCAAGATCCTCCAAAATCTCAAAAAAAGTAGTCCAAACACATTTAAAATTATTCTTTCTTATCTACCACATGCATGGGACTACATGCATGGGACCAGTTACTTGGATGTGTGAAGTGGGTGGTTTACAAGGAACTGCAACAAACTTGAGAGTTCAAGTTCCTCAAAAAACCTATCAACCTCCTTGGCTCCAGACCACTGTTGCCATGCAGAAACTTTGTTGTCATCTAAGCACTGGATTCTACCTGTGTGCAGAAACTAGCCAAATTCTCAGTTCCATGAAAATGCTCCAGTTTTCTTTACTCCATATCTTTGCTCTTCTCTTCAAAAAAAATTTTTTTAATTGAAGACTATGTTAGATCATCCTTAGGTTCACAGCAAAACTGAGAGGAAGGTACCAAGACTTCCCATATATCCATTGCCTCCACTCATGCATATCTCTTCTATTAGCAACATACCCCACCAGCATGGTGCATTTGTAACAACTGATGAACTTAACATTGATGCATAATAATCACTCAAAGTTCACATTTTACACTAAGGATCACTCTTGGGGCTGTGTATTCTATAGGTTTGGACAAAAACATAATGACATGTATTCATGATTATGGCATCACAGTATTTTTACTGCCTTTAAACATCCTCTGTGGCCCCTTCTCCAACCAGCTCTTGGCAACCACTGATATTTTTATTGTCTCCAAAGTTTCTCCTTTTCCAGAATGATATATATAGGGAATCGTATAGTATGTAGCCTTTTCAGATTGGCTTCTTTCACTTAGTAATATGCATTTGTTTCCTCCATGCCTTTTCATGGCCTGATAGTTCTTTTTATCATTGAATAATAGTCCATTGTCTAAATGTACTACAGTTTATCTATTCACCTACTGAAGGACATCTTGGTTTCTTCCAAGTTTTGACAATTATGAATATAGTTGCTATAAACATCTGTGTACAGGTTTTTGTGTGGACATGTTTTTAATTCTTTGGGGTAATTACCAAGGAGTAGGATTGCTGGATTGTATGGCAAAACTGTGCTTAGTTTTGTTTTTGTTTTTTTTAATTGTCAAACTGTCTTTCACAGTGGCTGTGCCATTTTGCATTTCCCCCAGCACCCTGTTGTTCTGCATCCTCATCTGCATTGCTGTTGTGTGTTCTGGGTTTTGGCCATTCTAATAAACGTGTATCTTCTTTGATGAGGTATTTTAAGGTCTTGGTTCATTTTTAATTGGACTGTTTGTTTTCTTATTGTTGAGTTTTAGTTCTTTGTATATTTTGAGTAACAGTTCTTTAACAGATATGACTTTTGCAAATACTTTCTCCAAGTCTGTGACCTTTTTCCTGATAGTTGTAGGAAAAACTTCTAGTTTCTCACCATTAGTATGATGTTAGCTGTAGATTTTTTTTGGGAGATATTCTTTAACAAATTGAGGAAGTTCCCCTCTACTCCTAGTTTACTAAGTTCTATCATCAACAGGTGTTAAATTTTGTCAAATGCTTTTTCTGCATCTATTGATATGACCATGTGATTTTTCCTCTTTAGCTTGTTGATGTGATGGAATACACAACTGGCTTTTAAATGTTGAACTTGAAACAAGATGGGATTGGGAGGGAGACAAACCTTAAGAGACTCTTAATCTCACAAAACAAACTGAGGGTTACTGGGGGGAAGGGAGTAGGGAGAGGGTGGTTGGGTTATGGACATTGGGAAGGGTATGTGCTGTGGTGAGTGCTGTGAAGTGTGTAAACCTGACAATTCACAGACCTGTACCCCTGGAACTAATAATACATTATATGTTAACAAAAATTTAAAAATTTAAATGTTGAACCAGCCTTGCCTACTTTGGATAAATTCCACTGGGTCCTCATATACAATTCATTTCACACATTATTGGAATTGAATTACCAATATTTTATTGAAGATTCTTAAATCTATACTCATGAGAAATATTGATCTATAGTTGTAATGTCTTTGTCTGATTTTTTAATGTCTTTGTCTGATTTTGGTGTCAGGATAATGCTGGCCTACAGCATGAGTTAGGAAGTATTCCTTTTGCTTCTATCTTCTGAAAAACACTGTAGAAAAATGGGAAGATTTCTTCCTTAAATGTTTGCTAAAACTTACCAGTGCACCCATCTGGGCCTTGTGCTTCCTGTTTTGGAAGGTTATTAATTACACATTTAATTTCTGTATTAGACATAGGCATATTCAGATTGTATATTTCTCCTTGTATAAATTTTGGCAGATTGTGTCTTTCAAGGAATGGCCCATTTTTATCTAAGTTATCAAATTTGTAGGCATGGAGTACTCATAGTATTCCTTCATTATCTTTTTAATATCATAGAATCTGTTGTGATATCTCTCTTTCATTTCTGATACCAGTAATTATGTCCTTTCTCTGTTTTCTTAGTTAGCCTGGCTAGAAGCTTATCATTTAGCATTGATCTTTTTGAAAAACCAGCTTTTGGTTTCACTGATTTTCTCTATCAATTTCCTGTTTTCAACTTCATTGATTTCTGCTCTAATATTTATTATCTCCTTTCCCCTTCTTACTTTGGATTTAATTTGCTCTCTTTTTCTAGTTTTCTAAGGTGGAAGCTTAGGTGATTTAGATCTTCCTTTCTAATACATGTATTCAGTGCTATAAATTTTCTTCTAATCTTTGCTTTCACTGCATCCCACAAATCTTAATAATTTTCATTGAGCCATATATATATTAAATATTTAAAAAATATTTTGAATGTATATATTATGTATATACATATATATGTATATATATGTATATATGTACATGTTTATATATATGCATTTATATAATATATATATACATTAAAAATATTTTTTAAATTATCTGAAGATTTAGGGGTATATGGGTGGCTCAGTTAATTAAGCATATGACTCTTGATCTCAGTTCAGGTCTTGATCTCAGGGATGTGAGTTCAAGACCAGTGTTGGGCTCCATGCTGGGTGTGGAGCCTACCTAAGAAAAAGAAAATTATCTCAAGATTTCTCTTATGTATTAATTAGAAGTGTGTTATTTAGTTTCTATGTATTTTGGAATTTTCATATTATTTTTGTTATTGATTTCTAGTTTAATTCTATTATAGTCTGACAGCAAACATTTTATAATTTATATTCTTTTTTGTATGATTTATATTCTTTCAAATTTGTTAAACTGTGCTTTATGGTTCAGACTGTGGTCTATCCTAGCGAATGTTCCATATGAGCTTGAAAAGATGTGTATTCTGTTGTTGGTGGATGAAGTAGTCTATAGTTGTCAATTACATCTAGTTGATTGATGATGTTGAGTTCCACTAAATTCTTAATTATTTTCTGCCCCTTGGATCTGCCCATTAATGATAGAAGAGTATTGAAGTAGCAGCTAAAATAGTGGATTTGTCTATTTCTCCTTGCAGTTCTATTAGTCTTTACTCACATATTTTGATGTTCTCTTGTGAGATGAACACACATTATAATAAGATTGTTACATCTTCTTGGAGAACCGGCATCTTCCTCTTATCAGTACATAATGCCTCTCTTTATCTCTGATAACTTTCCTTGCTTTGGAGTCTGCTCTTTCTGAAATTAATGTTAACTACTCTTGATTTATTTTGAATAGTATTAGCATAGTACATCTTTTTCCATCCATCTGATCTATAAATGTCTAATATTTAAGGTGGATTTTTTTATAGACAACATATAGTTGGGTCTTGTTTTTTGATCATTCTGACAATCTCTGTCTTTTAATTGGTACATTTAGACCACTGATATTCAAAGTAATTATTGGTATAGTTGGATTAATAGCTACCATATTTGTTACTGTTTTCTATTTGTTATTCTTGTTCATTGTTTCCATTTTTGTCTTCCACTCTTTGTCTGCCTTTTGTGGCTTAAATTGAGCACTTTATATATGACTACTTTTTTCTATCTTCTCTTTTCCTCCCTGACTCTCCATTATCTTCTGACAAAATCTTATCCAACTTATAAGGCCATTGTCAAGCCACATAACTTTCCAAGGTAGGTAGATATTGTTTCTCGACACCTTGAACTCCCCATGTACGTAGTTTTACAAGTCCCAGGTTACTTGTCCTGATGAGTTTTATTACAGCTACTTATTACACACTAAATTCCCTAAAAGAAGCCTAAGGTTTTTTAAAAGCAGGACTGTGAGTTTTTTTCCATCTTCGTATCACCTTTGGAACATAGTTCAGAGCCAAGTACAGAGAAAATAAATATTTGTTCAATAAACTGAAGTACTAAATGGTGCGATACACATAAAAAGTCCCACTGTAGCTCAGAATGGGGAGATCAATGTGGTCTGAAGTAGTTGGGAAAGGCTGGAAGGAGGTAGGTGGAGGAGGGTGAGGGGAAGGGGTCCTTGTGGAAGAAGAAATAGCTCCAACATAGGCATGGAAACGTGATGGGCATTAAAGCAGCCTGTCCTCCCTCTCATCTTGGAGAGAATGGATTGGCAGAGAAAGTGCTCTTAACTGACTGGCCATTCTCAAGTGTCCAGGAAACCCTCTGTAAGATATATCCTCTAGTTATAATATTACTTCAATCTAACTGTGTATGAGGCAATAAACAATGAAGTACGGAATAAAATGTTCTTCCCAAAAGACTGTTTTCTTTAGATTCTGCCTTCAATATAAATGAAGTGATAATCTATGCCAAACTTGGACTATCATATATTTATTCATTCTTTAATAAATATTGATTAAGAAATAATTATGGACCAGAGCTGCGCTAAGTGCTACAGATACAGCATTGGATAAAATGTGATTACTGACTTTCAAAAAGCTCACAGTCTAGTGGAGAAATTAGCTCACGGGAAGTTGAAAATTGCCCATTTCAATGCATTCTTTTTGTGAGTAATCTTAGAGTCATTATAATTTGTAACATTTGGACAACTACATTCACCTGAGGCTTAAAATGTCTCTCCCAAGGGCAGAGCTTAGTGTAAGTGTGGGAGTCACAGAGAGGTTCTTATCATATGGCTTTATGATAGTGCAGAATAAATCCGACTTACCTTGCTATAATACTTCAGTGAAAAGAAACAGACTGATGCAGGAAAAAGAAAAGAATTTTTAAAAGCATAGTTAAAATCCTCAAAGAGATTCAAGATATCAGAGCCATAAAACTATTATAGGTTACTATTAAAAAGAAGTATTCAGAATTCCTAGAAATTAAAAATTAGGAGAGCCAAAATAAAATGTAATTCAAACAGAAGAGCTGAATAAAATTCAATATGGAAAGCTAGAAGATTGAGCTGATGAATTTTTGCAAAATGCAATGCAAAAATAACAAAAGAATAAAAAGTTTAAAGAAAAATTAAGTCATGGATGATGGTCTGAGATCCAAAATCTACCAATAAGAGTTCTAAAAAGAGATACAAGAGAAGGTGGAGAGAATTAAAGTTTTTTTCTTAATTTTATTTATTTATTTGACAGAGAGAGAGATCACAAGTAGGCAGAGCAGCAGGCAGAGAGAAAGGGGGAAGCAGACTCCCCACTGAACAGAGAGCCCAATGATGATGCGGGGTTCGATCCCAGGACCACGAGACCATGACCTGAGCCTAAGGTAGAGGCTTAACCCACTGAGCCACCCAGGCACCCCAGATGGAGAGAATTAAATAAAGAAATACTAAAGAGAATTTTTTCCTGAAATGAAGAAAGAATTAAGTGATTAGATAGAAAGCACATGCTAAAAATTGTATAGAAGTGCTGAAGGTGGGGGTACCCATAACATATAGATAAATACTGGAGAAAGTTGTGACATTTGAGATTAAAAGGAAAGCCTTCAAGCTTCTAGTATGTTTGGGGGCAGGGGAAGCAAGAAGATTACTTACTAAAGAATGGTAATTAAACAACTTCTGATATGTAACATGTAATGCTAGGAAACAATGGAAAAAATGTCTTACAAGTATTGATGAAAAAGAATTTTGAACTAAAGTTCTATACCAATTAATAATTCAAGTAGACTGAATAATGCCCCCTAAAAATATCCATATCCTAATCCCTGGAACCTGTAAATATTTCCTGATATGGCAAAAAGGACTTTGCTGATATGATTAAATTCATGATCCTGAGGTGAGGAGATTATCCTACATTAACCAGGTAGGACCTAAATGCAATTACATGTACCCTTAAAAGAGAAGGCAGAGGGAAAATTTGACAGAAGAGGAAGCAATGTGGCTCTGGGGGCAAAGAGTGGAATGACGCAGCCATGGCCAAAAGGCAAAAAAACAGTAGCCATGAGAAGCTCAAGAGACAATGAACAGATTCTTCCTTAGGGCCTCTGGAGGGAGCACTGCCAAGCCCATACCTTAGTTTCAGCCCCGTGACACTGATTGCAGACTTCTGATCTCTAGAACTGTAAGAGAACAAATTTCTCTTGTTTTAAGAAGCCAAGTTTGTGTTAATTTGTTAGAGCAGCTACAAGAGACTGATACAGTGAGTTATTACATAAGTAATACTATGAAAATTTCAGGTGCAGTACATACAAATGAGCCCCTTATCTACCACAGCTGAGATTACCAGAAAGACTAAGATAGTATTTCAAAGCCAAGGTAAGACGTAAATATCCCAAGTTTCAAAGCAGCCTAAAATGATTCCAATATTAAACTATTAATATTAAACTATTATATTAAACTATTAATGTATATTAATAACCAGCAAAATTGGGCATAAATACAGATTTTAACCTACAGTGCTTTTTTTACTTGAGAATTTCCTATTTGAATCAGCCTTCTCCGTCCCAGTATTTTAAAGCTACATAATATCCATGCTGGATATTATCCAGATGCATGGCATCTGGAACAGAAGTATTCCAAAAACTCCTTTTTTGCAGAGCTCTTCACTGTTCCAGTCTTTGTGTTTAGCAAGTAGTGCAATAACCAAATATCACAACAGGAGTTCAGATCATAAATGTATTACCAGTATATTCAACTACCCTCTCTCCTGATGTGTTTATAACTTTCCTTCCTTTATATAAATCCAATACAGCAGTAGCCTACACTATTGCTCTTTAAGTCACACAAATATACTGGAACTCATAACAAAGGCTCTTTTAGAGAAAGGCATCATGGATGACAGGATTATGGGGATTTAGCACAGGTGGCCCCGCTGTATATAATGCTGTAAATCAACCAAGTCATCATTTCCTAACACGCCACTGTACTTCTAAAAGACTGTTCTCTACCTTTACAACTACTTCTTAATTTTAATTAAGTTGTTCAATATACTAGAGGACCCAGAAAACAAATGGTAAATTTTAAGTGAATGTTTAGCATGTCCCAGCATTGTACTATGTACTATAGTATATTTTTTAAATTGCAGAAAAAATGGCTCTGGTCAGAGGAAGCATCACCTGCTGGGGAAAAGAAGACTCTACACAACAACCAGAGAACTATGTTCCACAACAGCTGCTGCAGTGCTAAGACTGCTCTGCTGCTTCATTCCACTTCTTCCTATCAGGATGAACATAGCTCGAGTACCAGGACTACATCCAACCTTTTTATGAATATAAAGACTCCTTAACCAATTTTACACATTTTTCAACTTGATGCCAATTTACTACTTTGTATACTGAAAAATATGCCTATCCTGTGTATTGACTAGTACATGACTAGGCTGCTCCCATCGGTTTGCCTGCCCTATACTCCACTTTGAGACAGAACTGCATGGAAAGCCAAATGCCAATTGTAAAAGGTTTCTCAGAGCATGGACTCAATGCCAGGTGAGATATGTGAATGATGTAAAAGTTGAATGGTGTCAACCACGACTGACTTTCCAAACTACTCTTTGTGGATGGCTCCCCTGGCCTGACGCAATTGAAGAGAATCGCCTTGTATGAATTAGCACCCATCACCCCGGCCTGAGTGGGTAAATCTAAATTAGTAAAGTTTTTTGTCTTCTCAAGTTTGCTACAGCTCTGCTAGCCACAGATGAGCATTTTAGGTAATGCAGGTGCTTTCAGGAGCAGACCTTGGAGTCAAATATCTCATATAAAGCAATTTTAAATCACAGGTCTGGTAAAAAGCATATTTGCTAATAATGATACCAGCCAAAAACCATTTTTTCAAGAAGACTTTCTATTTCAGGTCTAAGCTACCTTCACAGCTTCTTCTTGGCAGATCAGTTTTGCCCACATGGTAGAAGGCAGTGCATGTTCCTTGAGAACATGGCATTATTTATTGACTATCTGCCTCACTCGCATCTGTGAGATGTGGAAACTCACCACTAGTTTATAAGACCACCAGTTTTATATAACACCATCCATCACAAAATGGAAAGGACTGATCAACACTCCCTCAACTGCAATGCATTATACGAGGGTCAGCAAGTGGGAGTCACGGTTGGCAACACAATTGCTGGCCTCAGGTAGCAAATCCATCCTTCCAGCTGTTCTGATCCATATGGGTTCAATGAACCACAGAGAGTGCAGCTTCTTCTCATTGGGAGTATCTGCTATAACTCTTCCAACCAGACCCCATAATAAAACAACTGTAAGTTAAGCTGACGACCATTTATCTAAACTTCATCTGGTACTCAAGTGCTGACAAAGAGGAAAACAGGCACATTAGTGAGCAGGCAGATGTGATGAGGGAAATTAAGGTGTTCTTATCTTAAGAAACCAAAGATTTCAAATGTGGGAAAAAATTAAAATAATTTAGTCATTAAGTCAAAGCCAGATGGAAAGTCATTGCTGCTATTTTCCCTGCTAAGCAAATTGTAGGGCTGTCCTGATAATCCTAACACTCAATTTCTTACAACGTAAAGCTGTTAGGAGAAATACCATAACCGTTCAGTTGTCAAAATCAAGATTCTCACCTCCGTCTCTAGGGCCTCAAAATGAATTTCAAAATAGTAAGTAGTGCCTTTTCTTCTTTCATTTTGGTTGCCAATTTTAACTTTACTCCATAACAGCAAATGTTCACCCCAAGATTTTCCCATTAATACCTGACTTACATTCTATATAAAAACTTGAAAAATAAGTTGATATATGACCTGACATACTGCCTTAACATCTCTGATTTTCATTTTCTTCATCAATAAAATAACGGTTTCTTCATCTATGCAATAACTATTCCTTCTTAACACAGTGGTTCTCAACTAGGGGTGATTTCCACCTCCCAGGGCACATGTGGAAATATCTGGAGACATTTTTGGTTGCCACAATTTGGGGGAGATGATTGCTAATGGCATCGAATGGGTAGAGGCCAGGGATGCTACTAATCATTTTCAATGCACAGGGGAGCCCCACACGAAGAACTGTCCAGCCCAAAATGTCATTAGTGCCCAGGGAAAGAAATTCTGCCTTAAAACCAGGAGGTTATCATGGAGATCAAAGCAGATGCTTAGTGAAAGGTTTTCTGAACAGTCATAATAATAATAAATTTTGACTTGTAGTTTATCCGTATTTCACTAAACTTTAAAAAAAAAGATTTTATTTGTTTATTGGAGATAAAGAGAGCAAGCAAGAGAGAGAGAACACGCACGCATGAAGGGGGGGTGCTGGGAGAGGGAGAAGCAGGCTCTCCACTGAGCAGGGAGCCAAATTCAGGACTCAGTCATAAGACACTGGGATCATGACCTGAGCTGAAGGCAGATGCTTAACCGACGGAGCCATCCAGGAGCACCTAAGCAAATTAAACTCTCATTGATGCATCATAAAGTAAGTGTAAAGGACCAATGATGACCAAAGGAAAACACTGTCAATGAAAAGTGTAAGCTGAGAATTGCAGTGATGCAGAGGCTGCCCTAATCACATCACTAAAAACTTGGACATAGGCCTGGGTCCCCAAGACCACAATGCTCTCTCTACCCTGATCTTGTGTGGTTCATCCCCCGGCTTCTGGCATGAAATCAGGCTGGGAGGCTGGTGCATGAACTCTGGAGCAAGGCCCACTGGGCTGGATTCATCTGTACTACGTTGGGCAAGGAGAGTGGGCTGGCTGCTTGATCTTGAGTTGTCAGGGGCCCCATGAAGGGATCTCATAGGATCAAACAGTGTTTGTGAAGGGTCACTGGTAAAGTCAAATTGGGGTAGGAGTTAACTAGGTAGAGTAACTTTCAGGGAGCAACATGTTAGTAGAAGACATAAAGCACAAAACTGGCATTATTTCTAAAGCATCTTCCTTTGGTGGTGGATCAGACTGTGGTCTATTTGTTCTCAGATTTCTTTCTTTCTTTTTTTTTTAATTTTTAATTTTTTATGAACATATATTTTTATCCCCAGGGGTACAGGCCTGTGAATCACCAGGTTTACACACTTCACAGCATTCACCAAAGCACATACCCTCCCCAATTTCTTGCTCTTCTCTGTTCCTCTGTGTGTGGGTAGTGCAGGGTGTTTTCCTTAGGCTCCAAAGTCAGCAGGTATTCTGTAGGGTTTTCCAATGACAAATTAGAGGGCAGAAGGAAAGAAGTCAAGAGTATTTCTCCCTTCCTTCTTTGCCTCCAGTATCTCCCTGGCAATAACCACATCACATCCTTGATGTCAGTGTCCATCAGACAGGGCCTCTGTGATTTCAGGTTCTATCAGGTGCCCCCAGTCCCTGAGCTGTGATAAAACCACTTCCTCCTTTTGGTTCTCCAGTCTAGGGGGGTAACTTCTTACTGCCACTACCATGTGGGTTGCCTCCTCTTTTTTTCTTCTCAGTTTTTCTGGCACCTGTGTAACCAATTCCTGATACCCAATTCTCTCTGACTTAAATAGAGAGCTTCCTTTCTCCTGGTTGGACCTTAAATGCTATTTTTCAGGATAGAAAGTCAGGCACAACAGTGTGACACCTGGAGCTCACATAGTTACACAGGTATAAGAAGACCATGGCAAGAAAAGGATGCAGAGGCAGCTGACATTCACCAGCCCAACAAATATTTGTTGAGCACCCACTATGTGTTGAAAATTGTGCTGATCATAGGAATTTGGTATGAACAGAAATGTATACCACTTCTAAACACCAACAAATAATAATACAACTATAAAATTATTATATAATAGTGAGTTGCCCTAATTAGGAATTTAAAAACTTTTTTTAATTCAAGAATTCTGGTAACTCCTATAACCACAAGAAAATAATCACAAGTTCTTCCATCAAAGTAAGAACTGAGCTGAGGTTCAGCCTAATAATGTACTGGAGAGAGAAGTTATAACTCTCCAGGTTTATAATTTCTAATATGAATATCATTAAGCTGCTTTTCCAAACCCCAAAATAATAGCCAATCTGGTTACCTTCTGCTCCTCAGTGATGCTTGGGGAGCAATGTATTTTTTTAAAGATTCTTTTCCAGTTTAAAGTCATATATCAGAGCTGAGAAAAATTAATAGGCCTTGGATTAGAGCTTTCCTGGATGACCAAGTGATCTTGTTAGCCAACCAGCTATATAGGAATATTTATGTAAAGAAAGAGAAAGCAGTTTTAAGACTGGTCTAATGATTCAAGACATGAAATACATTCATTCTGGGAGCTATTTGAAGGTTAGAGTGAAACATAAATATAACTAAAAAACTAAATTGTTGAGCCAACTGAAGAGACTGAGAATTAAATTCTAGTCATATACATTTGCAAGGTTCCCCTTTGAAATCAACAGGCATGACATATATGTCTAAAAGCATTATATTTACATATTTTGCCCATTCCCAGTTTGGAGTAAATTTTTTATAACAATAATAGAGGTTTATAGATTAGACACTGTTTTTGTCTGAGTTTGTTCTAATCTATTTTACTGAATAGTAGTCTCATCAAGGTTTAATTACTGCTTAAAAGGGGAAATTGAGGAACTCACAAAATGAACTGTCCCCAACTTGTCTTATAAATCTGTGGCCAATTAAGATTTCCAAAATTTTTAATTCTACACAATGCTATGCTTTCTGAAGATACAAGGCTGATCAAATCTCCTTTGTGTAATAACACCTGTGGGCTTAATCAGCACATGACTTCTTCATTAGACTCCTTTTCTACATACATATGCAGAATGAAATTCTTAGGAAAATAAAAACCTTTGGTATGGCATAGGTTTTGTTAAAAACGCAACTTCTTGAAATACCCTCATTTGTAAATCCTTCAATGTTTAAGAATAAAACCCTCCCTTTCCTTAAACAAAAAGCAACTTTTAAAACAGAGATCGTTAACATCAGTAGCTGATTAGTGGTTGAATAATTACATTCACTTCAGTGAAGACTGTAAACAAAGATATTAAGTAATTTTTTCCCAAGTACCCTGCTGTGATACCAGCTGATCCGGTTTAATAGCAACCAGCATTTCTACTAATTTTGTAAGAAAGATATATTTTGGGGATAATTTCATCTTCTGGAGTGAGTGTAAATAATCTGCTCAGCAGCAAGCTTACAGTGACACCTTGTAGCATAACCACCAGCGATCAACTCGAAAATGTAATTTTTAGAACTGTAGTATTTGCAAATTAAAGGATTAATGTTAACTTCAGTCAATACAGAAAATAAACTTGATTAGCAGAATGCATTAATATCAATTAAGTTTTGCAGATAATGTTCCCGGCTATACCCCAAGGTGTCTGTCTGTCTTACTCTTTCTCTAGAGAACCCTAAAGGATAACACTTTTCATTCTAATTGTATTATTTTAATATTCATCTTGTAAACAATGCAGTGTTTTTGCATGAAGGTAAAAATTTCAGTTGCTTTTAAAATGAATCCCCAAGGAACTGGAGAATTAGAAAACCTAGTTTATTTTTTAATTGATATCAAAAAACAGTGGAGAAACCACAGGTATTAGGACATCATGATTTTCTTTTTACTGTTAATATACAATTATGTAAAAGAGGAAGACTCTGTAGTTATTCCTCTAAATAATATATAAACCCTGGAATGGGTTTTCATATAGCATAAATACTCTAGTAACAAAGTGAAAACTAAAAATCTATTAATTTTTTAAAGTTCAGCCCTTTGTATAGATATTTAATTATATTATTTTGAAGCAAAAATGGGGCCAGAAAGGCATGAGTATTTCAACAGCATAAAACATGGTGGTAGCTAGCAAAATTCAAACTTTTTTCTTCATATATAAAAGACAAATATAGTATTATTAGAATTCTAACCATCCCTTCCTATGGGTGCTTTACAATTTCATAATCATGGTTATAATTTATATTATGATACCATGCTTAATTATCAGGATATTAAAAATACAACATAATAGAGGAATTACCAAGTTATGATGTATCCAAAAAGATCCTTTTTTAAAGGTAAAGATAATATGACAAGAGATATGATAGCTATTTTAGGAAAGCTTATTTCTATTCAGAGATAATGAAATACATCAGAAAAGTTTTTCTATCTGGCAAATGAGAATAAAAGTAATTATTTTTGCAAAGTACTTAACACATAAGAGGAAGGAAATATTTGAACACATTTAATTTAATACATTCCTAATTCCTCAAACTCCTGCCTCTTAAGTTAGTCTTCAAAAGCTCTGCAAAACACAGAAACTCAATTTATTAGAAAGGATTATACTAATTCAAAAAAAGGAAGATCACAAATGTTTACAACCTGTTTAGAGGTTTTAAAAGAGTAGAATTTTATTCCTAAGAGTACTAAATATTCTCTATTGAAGTGGGAAGTACACATCCTGATACCAGCCATATATAGATATTTTTTATTATATGCTAAGTTTTGGTGTTGATGAAGAATTTATCCATACCTTATATGAAGTCACTAATGGTTTATTATTTTTTAATTTTAATACCAAGAATGCCATATAAATTGTCACTTCTTTAGTGACTCAGAAGACTCAGACTCAGAAGAATCATACTGATTCAAATAACTAAATTTTGTCCAAAATTCTTTCAAATATCTTTTAGTATTCAGCAACTTAAAATCACAGTGATTTAGCTTTTGTTCTAAAACTACTTGGCATGCAAAAATATGACCCATAATCAGGAGAAAATCCTTCAAGAAAAAAACAGATCTAGGAAGGACAGAGATGATTAACTAGCATAGATGAGTTTAAAAAGACCCAAATAAAGTTTCTAGACAGGGAAAACATAATTAGAAATGAAGATGTACTGGATGTATTTAATATCAGATTAGACACAATAGAAGAAACAACCAGGAACTTGAAAATAAAGGAGTAAAACTTATCCAAAATGGACAGAGAAAACTGGTGATAGATATTAAGGAGGGCACTTGTGATGAGCGCTGGGTGTTGTATGTAATCGCTGAATCACTAAATTCTGCACCTGAAACTAATATTACACTGTGTGTTAACTAACTGGAAATTAACTATAAATTTGGAAAATAAAATTTTAAAAAATCAAAACAAAAAGAGGCAGAGGGAGAAAAAAAATGACTGACAGAAATCAGTGATCTGTGGAATAATATCAAGCAATCTAACATATATGAAAATAGAGTTCACAAAAGCAAAAATGGAATCATAAAAATATTTGAAAAGAATAAATAAAAGGGGAGAAAGGGAATAACAAACATGAAATTAAAATTTTTGCTGAATGATTGCCAAAATTTTTTCAAATGCTATGAAAGTATAAACTTACAAATCCAAGCTTAATGAAGTCCAACTAAAATAAACACACACACACACACACACACACAGGCATAACATCACATGAGAATCAAATTACTGAAACCAGTACTGAAGTATTAAAAGTAGCCAGAGAGAAAATATAAAGTCTGTACAGTGGAAGAAAAATGAGAATTATCAGAGACCTTTCATAAGAAGCTATATAAATCAGAATTTAAAAAAAAATAAAGTCCTGAAAGAAAAAACTTGATAATCTAGAATTCTGTACCCAGTGAAAATATCACCCAAATTTAAGTCAAAGTAAATATTTTCTCAGACAAACAAGTTGAGAAAATTCATTAGTAGACCTATACTGTAAGAAAAATTAAAGGAAGTGTATCAAGAAGTAGGAAAATGATTCCAGATGGAGATTTGGATCTACACAAAGGAATGAAAAGGCATATATTTAGGTAAATATAGGATATGTGTTCTCATTTTTAAATCTTCTTAAATATAATTGCTATTTTAAGCAAAAACAATAATAATTCATTTCAGGATTCAGGGCATAGGTAGCAGTAAACTGTACTATGACAAAAGTAGAAAAGAAAAGAGGGGGGAATGGGGATATATTTTTCTAAGGTTTTTACCTACAATGTAGTATAGTATTATTTGAAAATAGAGTATGATAAATTTAAAAATATATTTTAAACCCTAAAGCAACTGCAAAAAAACAAACGAGAAAAAGGAGGAAAGAAAGAAAACAGCTAGTAAGCTAATAGTGGAGACAAATGGAATCATAAAAATATTCAAAAAGAATAAATAAAAGGGGAGAAAGGGAATAACAAACATACGAAATTTTAAAAAAGTAAGATAGTAGCTTTCTGCCCAGCTATGTAATAAATATAAATATAAATTGTCTGCACGCTCCAAATAAAAGGCAGTATTTGTGAAATCATATAGAAAGGCAATATACATGCTGACTATAAGAGATCACTTTAAATAAAAAAATACAATAGCTTAAAAGGTAAAAGGATGGAAACCCTAATCAAAATAAAGCTGAAGTAGCTATGCTAACAACAGATAACAAAGACTTCAAAACAAGGAATAAAGAAGGGATAAAGATGGACATATCACAGGTAAAGGAATTAATTACTCAAGAAAGCATACCAATCCTAAATACATATGCAACTAAAACAGAAGTTCACAATATATGAAGTCACAGACTTATGCTGCTAAAAGAGTAGACAAATCCACAATTTTCCTTAGAGACTTGAACATTCTTCTCTCAGTAATTGACAGAACAAGTAAACACAAAACCACAGTAGGGATAGAGAAGACTTGAACTATACTTGCTATCAAATTGACCTCATTGACATTAATGGACCACTACATCCAACAAAAACATAATAAACATATTTTTGAAGTGTACTTAGAACATTCACCATAATAAACCACATTCTGGTTTAAAAATCTCAGTAAATGTGGGGCACCTGGCTGGCTCAGTCAGTGGAGCATATGACTTGATCTCAGGGTTATAAGTGTGAGCCCCACATTGGGTATACAGATTCCTTAAAAATTAAATCTTAAAAAAAAAATCTCAGAAACTGGGGCACCTGGGTGGCTCAGTAGGCTAAAGCCTCTGCCTTCAGCTCAGGTCGTGATCCTGGGATCCTGGGATCCTGGGATCCTGGGATCCAGCCCCATAGGGCTCTCTTCTCATCAGGGAGCCTGCTTCCTCCTCTCTCTCTCTGCCTGCCTCTCCGCCTACTTGTAATCTCTGTCAAATAAATAAATAAAATCTTAAAAAAATAATCTCAGAAACTATAATAGGATTAAGATCATACAAAATACAGTTTCTGACACCAATGGATTTAAACTACAAATAAGTTTTTAAAAACCTGGAAATCCTCAAATACTTGAAAATTAAATAACACACTTCTAAGTAACACATGAATTGAAAAAGAAATCACAATGAAAATTTAAAAAATATTTTGAACTGCATGAACCTGAAAATATAACACATCGAAAGTTACAGATGAAGCTAAAGCAATCTTTTAAAAGTAAAGTGAAGGATGCCTGGGTGGCTCCATCGGCTAAGTTGTCTGCCTTCAGTTCAGATCATGATCCCAGGGTGCTGGGATTGAGTTCAGCATCTGGCTCCTTCCTCAGCAGGGACCCTGTTTCTCCTTCTGCCTGGCGCTCCCCTGCTTACGTTAGTTCTCGCTCTCTCTGACAAATAAATAAATAATATATTTTAAAAATATAAATAAATAAGTAAATTGATAGTTGGGGCACCTGGGTAGCTCAGTCAGAAGCATATGGGACTCTTCACCTTGGGGTTGTACATTTGAGCCCCACATTAAAATTACTTAAATAAATAAATATTTAATTAATAAATATAGTAAATTGATAACCATAAACATCAATATTAGGAAAAAATGGTCTGAATTCAATAATTGAAGCTTCTGCCTTCAATAAAAAAGACAAAATTTTAAAAAAAGAAGAAATTAAACATAATGGAAGCCAGAGGAAGAAAATAATGTGATCAGAGCAGAAATCAGTGAACTAGAAGACAAGGATACAATAAGCATCAAAGAAGCCAAAAGCTCGTTCTCTGAAAATATTAATAAAATTGATAAACCTGTATCCAGACTGATAAAGAAAAAATGAGAGAAAACTAAAATAATTTTAAGGGAATAGTATGACCATCTTTAAAGCAACAAATTAATCAACTTAGATGAAATGACAAATTTGTTTAAAAACACAAACTACCAAAACCCCCTCAGGAAAATCTAGATAACCTGAACAGCATGATCTTTATCAAAGAAATTAAAGTTTTAGGGACGCCTGGGCGGCTCAGTTGGTTAAGCAGCTGCCTTCGGCTCAGGTCATGATCCCAGTGTCCTGGGATCGAGTCCCACATCGGGCTCCTTGCTCGTCAGGGAGCCTGCTTCTCCCTCTGCCTCTGCCTGCCATTCTGTCTGCCTGTGCTCTCTCTCTCTCTCTCTCTGATAAATAAATAAAATCTTAAAAAGAAAAAAGAAATTAAAGGTTTAGATAATAACCTTCTCACAAAGAAAACTCCAGAAAGCTCCAGAAAACTCCAGGCCCAGATGGCTTCACTGGAGAATTCTACCGAATATTTAAGTTAGAGATAATATTAATATTAATATTATATTATATATTACATTATATTATTAATATAATATTAATTCTACACAGAATTCTTTCTTAAAAGATGATCATATCTCAAATTATCTTGTGATCATGATTACTTTGATTCCAAAATCTAGACAAGACAAAAAGAGAAAACTTTAACCCAGTTCCTTCAGCAAACTGAATCCAGCAATATGGAAAGAGTAATACATCATGACCAGGTGGGTTGATTTAATACTCAAATATCAACAAATATAATTCACCATATTAACAGAGAGAGGAAAATCATATTATCATCTCATACATGCAAAGGACTTGATATAGTTTGATATCCATTCATGATTTAAAAACTAACTCTTATAAACTTAGAAGTAGAAGGAAACTTCCTCAATCTCACAAAGAACATCTATAAAAAACTATAGCAAGTATCATATCTAATGGTGGGAAACTATTTTCCCACAAGATCAGGAACAAAGCAAGGATACACTATAACATTTCTATTCAACATTTTTAATGGAGGTCCTACACAATGCAATAATGCCAGAAAATGAAATAAAAAGCATGCTGATTGGAAAAGAAACAAAACGGCCTTTATTCACAGATGACGTGATAGTATACATAGAAAAATATAAGAAATCTGTATAAAATTTACTAGACATAACATGTGAGCTTAGCAAGGTGGCAGAATACAAGGTCAATATAGAGCTATTCTGTATAATTGTATACTTTGTATACAATTTGTATACATTTTTGTATAATTAGCAACAAACAATTGGAAATTTATTTTTTATTGTTACTATTTTTTAAAGATTTATTTATTCAGTGAAAGAGTGGACACGCATGCTGGGGGGAGGGGCTGCAGGAGGGGAAGAGCGAATCTCAAGCAGACTCCACACTGAGAGGAGCCCAGTGCAGGGCTCAGTCTCACAATCCTGAGATCATGACCTGAGCTGAAACCGAGAGTCAGACGCCCTACCGACTGAGTCACCCAGATGCCCCATTCTTTTTTATTATTTTTTATAAGTAATCTCTACACCCAATGTGAGGGCTCAAACTCATGACCAAATTCATGATCAAGAGTTGCATGTTCCATGGACTGAACTAGACAGGTACCCCAACAGTTGGAAATTTAGATTTTTAAAAAATACCATTTATATGGGGTGTCTGGGTGGCTCAGTGGGTTAATCCTCTGCCTTTGGCTCAGGTCATGATCTCATGATCTCAGGGTCCTGGGATCGAGCCCTGAGTCGGGCTCTCAGTTCAGCCTGGAACCTGCTTCCCCTACTCTCTCTGCCTGCGCCTTTGCCTACTTGTGATCTCTCTCTCTCTGTTAAATAAATTAATAAAATCTTTTTTAAAATACCATTTATACTAGAATAAAAGAGGATTTAGCAAAATATGCGAGATCTTTTCACTGAAGGTTACCAAATATTGTTGAGTAAAATTAAAGATGTAAAAAATACAGAGAAATAGCATATTCCTAGATCAAAAGACTCACTATTGTTAAAATGTT
The DNA here is from genome assembly GCF_030435805.1 of Mustela lutreola. Classification (NCBI taxonomy): domain Eukaryota; kingdom Metazoa; phylum Chordata; class Mammalia; order Carnivora; family Mustelidae; genus Mustela; species Mustela lutreola. The sequence continues at coordinate 47,361,214 of NC_081296.1, forward strand.
GTCTCCCAAATTGATATTTCAATATGATCTCATTCAAAATCCCATTATAATATTGTAGACATTGACAGGCTGATTCTAAAATTTATACAGAAGGTAAAGCATCTAGAATAGCCAGAATAGTCTTGATAAAGAAAAACAATGTTTGAGGACTACAGAACTTGAGACTTATCAGACATACTATAAAACTATAGTAACCAGAGCACCTGGGTGGCTCAGTCAGCTAAGCATCTGGTTTAGCTTGGCTGAGGTGGTGATCCCGGGGGTTCTGGGATCGAGCCCCAGGTTAGGCTCCCTGCTTGGTAGGGAACCTGCTTCTCCCTCTTCCTCTGCTATTCCCCATGCTGTGCTTGCTCTCTTTCTCGTCAAATAAATAAAGTCTTTATTTTAAAAAATAATAAATCAAAAATAAAACCACAGTAACCAAAACATACTGGCAGTACTGTAATTCTAGATTTGTGGAACCAAAGAGAAAGTCCCTAAGTAAATATTGACGAGGGAGCAAAGGCAATTCAATGGAAAAAGAATACTCTTCAACAAAAGGTGATTAAACAACTAGGCATCCATCCACAAGCAAAAAAATCAATCTAGACACAGACCTTATACTTCTTACAAAAACTGATTCAAAATGGATTATAGACCTAAATGTAAAATACAAAACTATGAAGCTCTCAGAAGAGAACATAGGAGAAAATCAAGATGACCTTAGATTTGGTAGATGACCTTTTTAGAGACACCACCATGATCCATGAGAGGAAAAAAACGATCAGCTGGGATTGCTTTAAAATTAAAACTTCTTGGGGTGCCTGTGTGGCTCAATCTGTTAAGTGTCTGACTTTGGCTGATCTCAGGGTCCTGGGATCGAGCCTCGAGTCCCTTCAGCAGGGAGCCTGTTTCACCCTCTCCCTCTGCCCCTGCCTGTACTCTCTCTGTCTCTCTCTCTTGCAAATAAAAAAATGAAATATTTAAATAAATAATAAATAAATAAAACTAACCTCTTGGGGGACCAGAATGGCAAGCGTCTGACTCTTGGTTTTGGCTCAGGTCATGATCTCAGGGTTATGAGATGGAGCCCCATGCTAGACTCCTCATTGATGAGATTCTCTCCCTCTACCTCTCCCCCCATTCTCTCTCTCTCATAATAAATAAATCTTTTTAAAGAATAAAATTAAAAATTTTTTCCTCTAAGAAAGACGCTGTTAAGAGAATAATTGCCAAAAACTGGAAACAACTCAAAGTTTTATCAGTAAGTGCCTGGATAACCAATTGTAGTATATCCACAGAAATAATAACTTAGCAATAAAAACAGACTGATTTTAGATACATGAAACAGCAGATGACCTTCAGAGCATTACAATAAGTTAAAAAAAAAAAAGCCAGATACAAAAGACCTCATATTTTCTGATTTCATTTATATGAAATCTTAAAAAGGTAAATCTATAGTAACGGAAAGCAGATCAATGGTTGCCAAGAGCTGAGGGTAGGGAGAGAGGATTGTCTACAAAGAAGCATAGGAAAACATTTTGGGTGCTGAGAATGTTCTATATATTGACTGACTCACATATTTGTTAAAGCTAACTAAACTACACACTTTAAATGGGTCAATTTTATAATTATACCTCAACAAGGCTGATTATTTTTAAATTTTTTATGGATATATTTATTTGAGCGAGAAAGAGCTAGTGTGCACAAATGACGGGGAGGGGCGGAGGGAGAAGCAGACTGCCAGCTGAGCAGGGAGCCTGACACAGTGTTGGATCCCAGGACCCCAAGATCATGACCTGAGCTGAAGGCAGACACACAACTGACTGAGCCACCCAGCTGCCCCAAGTCTGATTATTTTTAAATACATCTGCAGGAGCACCTGGGTGGCTCAGTGGGTTAAGCTTCTGCTTTCGGCTCAGGTCATGATCTCAGGGTCCTGGGATCAAGCTCTGAGTTGGGCTCTCTGCTCAGCAGGAAGCCTGCTTCCCCCTCTATCTCTCTCTGCCTGCCTCTCTGCCTACTTGTGATCTCCATCGTCAAATAAATAAGTAAAATCTTGGAAAATAAATAAATAAATAAATACATCTGCAAACAAAGTTCCCTTTAGATTAAAGATAATGCTCTGCTGCTATTATTACTTACAATGTCATTTGAAGTTTTGATGCCACACAGAGTTAGTGAGAGCAGCCAGGTTTATTTAGCCAGCCAGCCAGCCAGCCACCCAATACAGAAACCCTACAGTTTAAGGTTCTAGACAATGAGAATATAAGTAAAATAGAGTTTTATTTTTAGAAATCTTATAACTTAATAATAAAGCTATCATATTTAACATCCATGGTAAGTATGTTTTGTACAAAGTACTATTTACCTATGTTAACTTATTTAATTCTTTCAACAATCCTATGATGTGGACTGCATCATTAATTACATTTCACAAACAGGAAACTGAGAAACAGAGAAGCCAAGTACATTGCCCACATAGCAAATGGCAAAGGTGAAATTCAAAGCCAAGAAGGCTGACACTACAGCTTTGCTGTCCAATATAGTAGCCACTAGCCACTTGTGGCCACTGAGCACTTAAAATGTGGTTAGTGTGAATTGAGACATGGTGTAAGCGTAGAATACACCTCAGATTTGAAAAACTTCGTGTGAAGAAAGAACATAAAACACTACATTAATAATTTTAATATTGGTTATAGGTAGAAATAATGAAATTTCAATGTATATTGAATTTAAATAAAAATACATTATTGAGTTAAGTCTGTCGGTTTCTTTAGCTTTTTAAAATATTCTCCTAGGACATTCAAAATTACATATGTGGCTTACATTATATTTCTACTGGACAGCACTGCTCTAGATTCTAAGAATCTGGCTGTGACAGTCTACTGTTTTAGTGACAGACTTAAGAGCAATTATGAGATGGTGTATCGGTGGTGAAATAGAAGTATGAACAACATATTATGGGATTATAAAAAGAAATCACCAATTCTGACCAGGAATCAAGAATCCAGAAAAGAAGCTCCAGAGGAGGCCTCTGACCCAGGAACAATCACTATGTCTCACATTTGCATAACGCTGTACATTTCAGAAAGTGATTTCCTATAAAGAATGCATTTCCTCCATATGCACGCGCGCACACACACACACACACACACACACACACAATGAAATAGGCTGGGCAGATATTATTGTCCCTGTTTCACAAGCAGAACCTGAGTCTGAAAGATAGTTACTTACCAAGGTTACCTGGCTTGTAAGTAGCAGAGTTGAGAATTTAACTCAGGTCCTTTAAGTCCAAGATCAGGGAATTTTTCACTAGATCATGATTTCTTTGAGATGACCTGGAAACAATTTTTTTTTTTTGCTATATTTTTTTATTAACACATAATGTATAATTTGTTTCAGGGGTACAGGTCTGTGATCAGTCTTACACAATTCATAGCACATACCTCCATAGGAGAATAATCATATGGGAGATAGGGTAGAGTCAGTTGCATACGAGAGCTAGCTTTTACCAGTTAACAAAAGCCATTTGTGCTCATCTCTTGCCAACTGATGTGAAGTTATGTTTGAAATGGGCCATGGTGGGAGTATTATACTATAGAAATTGGCAAATACTACCAATGAAGGCTTTTCTCCATCAAGAACCAGCTTTCTAACACACCACTGAATGGAGAATAGTGGGTATAGTGGCCACTAGCTCTAGAGGGAGGAACCTGTTAACATTCTAGCTCAGTCACTGGCTATGTGAGCTTAGGAAAATCATCTAACCTCTCTGGGTTAGCACTTTAAACTATGAACAGGAACATTTCAATTTTAACTATAAAACAGAAGTCAAGTATCAAACTCTGGAAACTGAGAGCCTGGAGCTCCTCTGGAATTTGGAGTTTTCCTAAGTTGCCTCCTATGCTTTCCTTATCTTTATTTTTACCTTTATCTTTATACCTTATCTTTAAGATAAGGGTGATAGGGGCCCCTGGGTTAAGATAAGGGTGATCAGGGCGCCTGGGTGGCTCAGTGGGTTAAGCCTCTGCCTTCCGCTCAGGCCATGATCTCAGGGTCCTGGGATTGAGCCCTGCATTGGGCCCTCTGCTCAGCGGGGAGCCTGCTTCTCTCTCTCTCTCTCTCTCTCTGCCTGCCTCTCTGCCTACTTGCGATCTCTCTCTCTCTGTCAAATAAATAAATCAAATCTTAAAAAAATAAAAAGTAAAATAACATAGGGGTGATAGCAGAACCTACCCCAAAGACATTTGTTTATCAGAGTCACATCTCAAGATATTCACCATATTAGATATTAAAATGGAGAAAATTTTACATATTTATTTACTTATCCATTTATTTTAATATACTATTATAATAAATCCATTATATATTAATATGAATTTTCATGAATAACTATATTTGCTAAAAGAAAACAATCAGAACAGTATCCTTCTTTCATATTTTTGTAAATATGTCTTTGTGGTAGGCTCTAGATTCTAGATGCTCATATCTGTTTCCATATTCAGTCTGTTTGAAAAAGCACATGCCCTGATGCTTCTAGAAAACTCCACGTATACTAGAGAATGAATAAGAGTGGAAAAGGCAAATAATGTCTTAGTACTAATGTGAAGATGATCTGAATCTCATGGAACCTATGTAAGGTTCTCAGAGAATGTCAGGGTCCCAGAACTACACTTTCAGAACTACCGGCGTAACATCAAGAACTCAATGGCTTTAGCCATTTTTATTCATAGATTCCATTCCCCTATGAGCTACTGAGGGTTAAATGAGAGAATGTATTTCTTTGGAGATCGGATATCATGAAGAGCTTCCAGTATGAAGAAACTACATTTTAAGAAGTAGGTGTCTATTCTTGAGCATGTGTTTTCTTTCACCAGTTAAAATTTAAACTCCTGAAATGAATTTATCACAGCTATGCTTTGCTAGTTAATGACCTAGGACTGAATTAGTCCTCAGAAATGCTTATGAAAGGAAGGAGAGGAAGGAGGAGAGAAAGGAAGAAAAGAAGGAATGGAGGGAGATTGGGAGGGAGGCTGCCTGTCTTCTAAGATTTCTCAAAGGCTTAGGGATGTGCTGATGGAGACATTGTGTTACCTCTTCATCCTTAGACTGGCAGGCTCTAGAAGCCTTGATAAGTATCTCCATAAGCGTGCAATATAAAGTGTCTGCCAGGGAAGAAAATGAAATTCCAAAGGCCAAGAACTACCCAGTTGGTAGTTGGTGGGTGACTCAATGGGTCAAGTGCCTGACTCTTGATCTCAGTTCAGGTCATGATCTCAGGACTATGAGATAAGGCCCTACTTCAGGCTCCATGCTGGGTGTGCAGCCTGCTTAAGATTTTCTTTCTGCGCCATTCTGCCCCTCTTGTCCCCTTTTCCCCCCACACCTTGCACACACACACAAACTCTCTCTCTAAGGAAAAGAAACCAATTTGAGTCGTTCCTGCTAGTGAGGACAAACCAAAAGAATAGGCAAGATTTTCAGCATGAAAGCTGCTTTGGGTCTCGTGACAATAGGAAAAGGATATTATTTATGATCTCCTTAAAACTTAGCTCAAACAGGCTCAAGAGAAAACAAAAAGTATCAGTTTAGTCCCCCAAAAGTCCAAGGCTCACATGAAGAGAGAGCATTCTCTCTCCTCCTCCTCTTCCTTTTCTTTCTCTATTTACTTCCATGCCATGGACTCTGCTTTTGCTTTTGTCTCAGAAGCTCCTAGAGACAGTTCTTGGCTGCAAGAAGTCCCAAGAGAAAGCTCTTTCCCAGTAGCCCACATAAAGTCCTGATTTGTATCTTATTTGCCTGGCTTATGTTTCCCTATTTGTGCTTACAGGAGGACAACAGGTATTGAGTTTGACTCAATTGTTAGTGATCTAAAATTATTTCTAACTTCCATATGCCCATTGTTTTGAATTTTATTCAGCATATTACAATGCAAAGAATGCCCATTTATAGACTGTATAAATCAGTGTATCCTATGTATCTATCCAAGGCAATTAATTAGCATGTCTGCAGTACTAATCTGCACAAACATGATTAGTGAAGTTTGTTAGAAAGGCTGTTGGCCGGCTCACCCTCTGGTCTAACAGGATAAAGGGGGGATAAATTTTGTGTACACAAGTACCGGGTGCTTTGAAAAAAAGAGATATTTCCTGTTTCATTAAAAGTTATTATGTTGGACAATCATAAGATGTTTCTTAGAGTCTGGCCTCTGCAGTTTATTAGAGCCACAGGAAATAGAAATGCTCTCTTGCAAAATGAAGTATCACAATGGCATTTAATAGCCTTGTCTGACAACATCAGTTTGGGTTTATCAAGTCTGGCTCATTTTAAAAATTCTTTCACGTTGGGCACCTGGGTGGCTCAGCGGGTTAAAGCCTCTGCCTTTGGCTCAGGTCATGATCCCAGGGTCGTGGGATGGAGCCCCTCATCAGGTTCTTTGCTCAGCGGGGAGCCTGCTTCCTCATCTCTCTCTGCCTGCTGCTCTGCCTACTTGTGATCAGTCAAATAAATAAATACAATCTTTAAAAATATAATAAAAATAAATAAATAAAAATGCCAAAGATATTTACAAAAAATAAAAACTCTTTCACATTGAATTTCACATTTCAAAGGAAGAATGAAGGGAGACAGGAAGAACAGTTCTTCAATAAGAAAAATCTAAAATTCAGCTACTTAGGAGAAAAATGGTTCTAACCCAGCTCTTTACATATAGCAAAAAATCAAACACACACACACACACACACACAAACGCGCGCGCGCGCTCGCAGACCAGTTGGAAAGCAATAAAGCCTATCTACTTTGGGTCCACACCAATAGCAGCTGCTGCTTCAAGGGTCTGGTAAAACTAGCCCTTGTGCGACTCCACTGCTTTTATTTCCAGACATACAGCCTTTTTTGAACTTGGAGGGTGATTTTACAAAGAGTGCTGTTTTATTTACTCTAAATTAATCATGCTCAACTGTAAACAAAGTGTCTGTTTAAGTTCTGCTGACAATTATCCACTTGTCAACATCTCCCTCAAGTACCTTCAGCATCTGGTTCCGGAAGAGAAACCTCTACATCAAAATGAATGTCTCAGAGAACTCTGGAATTCATCTGTTTCTTTAGCTCATGAGTAGTCAGGAAGCTACCTAACAAATGTCACCAAAGCACCTCGATGAAGATGTGTATCATCTGACAATAAAGGGTTTCTCAGGACTTCTGTTCATTCTCCTGTGTTTGCCTTGGCGAAAAGAAGAAAATGATTACAACTTGGGAATCTTGAGGGAGATACTTTTACAAGCCATCAAGCACACGATGACAGCTCCAGAAGTGGCTGAGAAATCTGTCCCTCTGTTAGTAACATTCCACTAGATCAACAGAACCAAACTGTGCTATAATTGGTGGTAATTTATTTGAGGAATGCCTATGAGTTTTGCTGCCGTTTGGAAGATTTGGAAGTGGCAGGACTTTATCCACTGCCCAAATAACCCTTTTACTTTGATAGGTTTTTTTTCCTTCTTTCACTTAAAAGGTGTAGAGAATGTAGGGGAAAGTTGCTGCCAAGACCATTAACATTTCACCAACAATAAACTGTTTTAAAAGGCAAAACAAATGTTACATTTGGTGATTTGTTGAGGGAAAATTGCCCTAGTATGTCCCCTGGAATTTCCCTTGGAGACAGGAGCCCCAGAGATTTAAAATTTAAACTGAACACCCATTCGCATTCTGTTCTTTCATCCATAAGAAACCAGAGAAATCATATAAAGCATGGGGAGGGGGGACTGGAGGCTCCGACAAGACCAGTCCTCTGGGACAATATATGGGTTATTTACCAAGATTTTATATTCTGGAGACTAATTCACACCCACTTCAAAACCGGGGAGATTCAGCTCCCTTCAAGTTGGATTCCTGAGTAAGGAGTGGTGGCAAGCTCCTAAGGATGTAGACCAAGAGAAACCAAGAGGCCAGGAGGCCAGGCCACGGTCCAGGTCGATCGAAAATGGCCCAGAGCCTACGTCAAATCGGGAAAAATTAACCTCGTCAGCTAAGGAAACCGAGAACCGGACTTGGGGACCTGCTCAGAGAGAGTCCCAGATCGTTACAGAACCAGCTTAAGTGGACGGGAAGCGGGGCGGCGGTTGTTAGTAAAGGGGTCGGCTTTACCCCCTCCGACAAAAGCTGATCAATCTAACTGCACGTAATTGATTCTAATGAGCAGGGGAGTTTCCTTCGCATTAACAATTGCCCCGGGTCATCACTTTGAGCAGCGGCGACTCCCGGTGCAGATCTCAGCGTTTCTCGCGCGCCAGCCTGTCGCGACCTGGGTGCCCACCACGCCGCCTAGCTTTGGGGCCCTAGAAGAGCAGAGGGGTGGGAGAACCGTGATCCTAGCCGGACTGCCGCCTGGTTTCACCTGATAATTTATGCACAATTAATTGAGATATCTTTTATACTTGATGTGTTGCAAAATTAATGCCTAATTTATGTAATTAGTCAATTAACTCTAATTCTAGCATATGTTCCCAATGCCCAGAAGGTGTTCTGTTTCCCAGGTACTTATTTTGATGTCACGAAATGCAACTAATTAATTTTACATGCATATTAATTTGGGATCTCTTTAGCTGTTCCCTTTGTGCAAGTAATTTTAATATTTGTCTTTCTAACCTTTGGGGTAGGGTGGGGAGGAGCAGGTAGGTGTGAGCGAGCGGCACGTGGGCACCAACCTGGATGATGCCTGAGGGGTGGCCCCAGTCGAGGGCAGGGTGCTCAGGCACAGCCTCAAGTGTCCTGGGGCAGGGGTGCTGCGCTCAACAAGTCCTTGGAATGTTGCGGTTGCTGACCCCATCAGGAGCATTTTGCTTGTGCCTTTGGTTAACCGAGAGCCTCAGGGCCTGGAGGTGGAGTCTCCTAGGCGCGCTGGCCGCCACTTTAAGGGCACTGCGGTATCCCTGGTCAAATCTCTCCGCGCCCAGTCTGTCGCACTCCCGCGAAACAGCGAGAGGCCTTTTCCCACCAACCTCCTCCCCGCCACGCCCGAAGGAAGAATTCTGATTTCCAGGCGGGTCCTGGGAGGCTGCTCTGCGGTCGCGGCCCTTCCTCTCAGACATCATGCTGCAGCCCGAGTTCGCGGATCCAGAGCGCCTGCGCTTCCCAAAGCTGAGGGGTGGAGGGAGGGAGGAACCGCGCCTCCATCTCCGGCTTTGGAAGCCGCCATCTGTCCTCTTCTGGCCGGGAGCGAAGACCAAGCAGGGCGAAAGTTTACTTTCCAAGTTATTGGGTGGCATATTAAAACTTTTATCCTTTTTGGACAAATTAATGAGCAATTTAATTAATAAAATCAGAGAGTAGTGTAAGTGCTATGATAATGAAGTTAAATGAGTGCACAGTAAAATATTCACTAATCCAGCGCATTGCCAAATACCCCCTTAATTCTGCTTAACACTAAAAGGGTTTTGAGCACCATAATGAGATTCCTCTGTCTGCTAATTAATTGACACGCTCCTGAATATTCATATGAGCTAGCACCAATACGTTCCTAATTGCACCGTGGAATAGATCTCAGAGGAAAGTAAATCGCCATAGACTTAATTAAAATAATGTATTCCAGATCCAGGACGGGAAAAGATGAGACATTTGCCTTCGAGCGCGCTAAGAAAGTGGCACCTGGTTGGAGGGGAGAGATATCAAACGTCGGCGCCCAGCCTGAAATAAGCGGCGCGGGACGCGCAGGGAGGACGTTCCGCTTCTGAAAACAGTGGCTACGCTGGGTCCAAACCCTGAGGCTCGGGAGGCCTTGGCTCCCTGGAGCATCCGTGTTCCTGCTGCCCTCCGCAAGGTTGCCCTACCGAAGGAAGTGGCTCTTGGGGCAGAGTCTAGGACCCCGACTCCGAGCCAGCGTCCTCTCTTTCCTCCCTGCGGTCCCCCAGGCTGGTCCGAAATGCTGTTTACAGCAGCGTATGGGGAAACGTCGCCGGTCGGGAAATTCCCCGGGAAACTTTTCCTAGAGGTTGTCGGAGCCGCAGCAGCCCCAACTCTCCCAACCCAAATTGCGAGCTTGGAGAAGTCGTTAGCACTTGTAACTTGGGGAAGGGCGATAGCTCAGGGGAGAACAACCGGATGCTGTGATTGCTGTCCTCTCTCCTGGATCCCACTTGTACGTGAGGCGCCGCGGTCCCGAAGACCGCGCCGCTAAGTCCCTGGGTGCATCCTCCGTTTCCCGGCGCATCCTCCCGTTCTTCGCGAATCTATTGCGAGGGTCTTATCCCAGCCGAGCTTTCCTCGGCGGGTCGGAGGGGCTAGCCGGGCTGCGGATTCCACATCTGGGCTTGATAGCAGAACAGTTTTCACCAGAGCCACGCAAGTGAAATAAACTCTCATTCCTTGGAAAGATGAGATTCACTCCCCACTGCCCCCACCCTCCTTCTTTTAGGGGGAAAAAATCACCACAGGTTAGAAACTAAAAAGAGTTTATTTGAAGACATACAAATGCATATTTATTATACACATGTAGGCATTAACAATGTAAATTACACCGCCAGCAGTTGCTGGTTGTTTATTCATTAGATCTTTAGAAAATCTACATTGCCTCCAGTCAGCGGGATGATAATGTGAAATACACAAGCAGTTTACATAACCAACTTCGAAGCTGAGCTCGGCGCTCTGTGATTGGGAGTCATCAACAGGTTGCGGGGATCCGGACGCGGAAACCTAAGTAGCTAATAATTACCGAAGATCTGGGGCGCCAGCTCCCTCTGTCCTTTGAAAAGGGGTAAAAGACGTGTGATGTGGGAAAAGGGAAGGATCTGACTCACTGTGTATGGTCCACATATTTTACCCTGTTTGTGTGTAGTTTTTTGTTGTTAAGTAAAAAGAAGATGAACAGACGTACAGAGAGCAGCAGAGAGAGCAGCAGAACAGAGAGATCAGCAGCTTCCCCAAACTCTGGGTATCCTCAAGAGCCAGGTAGACTATGGATTCAAACTGCTTTGGGGAAGGGATGTGAAGTGAGAGGTGAAGGGTTTACTTTATAGCTGGCGCTGTAAGGAAGGCAGCCTACCTCGGTTAAGGGAAGCTCTCAGCTCCACCAATCAAATCGCGGTGGTCACCATAAACAAATGGTTACGGCTCCAAAGAAAATCACCTGCTGGATCAGCCTTTTGGGAATTATTAAATGGTCCATGGTTCTGGATTTTCCCAAAAAATGGAGGGGGAAAGAACTTCAGGGAAAAACTGCAGTGCCGATTTAATATTTATTTTACATGTATAAATATTTCCATAAAAATACATATTTCCAAAGCTCTTTCCTAATAAAAATACTAAATAAAATAAATGAGAGGGAAGTGAAGGTTCCTTACTAGGATCGCTGCTGTGAGTGAGTAATGCCAACTACAATTTCAAGTACTAGTGTCTAAGAACCGCACCAACGCTATCTCTGAACGGCCAAATTAATGATTATCCCACACTCCGGAGCCACCCACTCAGCACGGCCTGCCACTATGCAGCTAAGGTGTGTAGCTGATGGGGTGTGAGGGTGGGGATGTTTGAGTTTTCGGTTTCCTTCCCCCTACCCTTTCTTTCTTCTTTCGAGTGAGCCGGCTGGGTACATAGGAAATGCACTGTCAATCGTGGACACTGCATTGCTGAGAAGGCAGCTAGTTTTCGGACCTAAAATCTAGTGTCCGTACTGCTGCGGTAATTAAAGCCAGAGTCTCTGAAAGAAGAGATGAGGGTAGAGAGGGAGAGTAAAGAGGGAAGGAGAGAACGAAAAAAGAGGATGGTAGATCGGTCTGGGGTGTGCGTAAGCCCTCGGGGCAATCTGGTTTCCCCTACATCTTGCAGTACACAGCTACCCACCAACAGTGAGCAAATTGAGCGCCCGAAGCAGGGGCGTGCGGCTGGAGGTCTGCACCCGTAGCCGGACCGCGCGAAGCTTAGCTCTTGTCCCAGGTGAGACCCGCCTGAGCGGAAAGACCTCGCCGCCCCATCCAGGCAAGCCCCTCCTCCTAGCCATTCCTAGCTGGGGGAGGCCAGTAAGGATCAGCCGCTTTCTTTCTTTTCTTTCTTTTTTTCCCAAACCCGCTTTGTGGGTGGCAGCTCAGCAGGGGACGCTTGGAGACAAAAAACAAAAAGCCCAAACAGAGAGACAGAGGAGAGAGACAGAAGGAGAGAGAGAGAGAGAGAGAGAGAACAGAGAAGGGGGAAGAGGGTAGAGAGAGAGACAGACAGACAGAAAAATCAAAGTTTTAACCTTCCCAGGAACACAGTGAATTATTATATCTAAAGGATGCTGTAGTCTTCAGCGAAATCTGCTTCTGCCATTAAGAAAACACATACTGCACACGTCCACAGGGTTAAGCTCTCCTCCTCCTCAGCCTGAACAAACAAAGCAGAAGCGCGGGGTTTTAAGGCTGGAGACCTACAGGTTATCTGGTTTCAAAACAAATTAACACCGGAAAATGCACCAACAAATATTATAGATGCAAAATATTCTCCATTTCAGATATTTTGCAGTTCCTCCCAGATTCGATTTTATTCAAATTCATAAGCAAAGTGCATTTAGTCTGCTATACAGCTTTTACCTCCATATGCTACTGCAGTCAAAATCTTGGTTTTTTCTGGATAACGCACGCAAAGGAGGATAAAGTTTTCCTATTTACTGGAAGCTTTAAAACACTTTACAAAGCTAAACCTCGCCTTTGTGCTTCTGCTTTCCCAAAATTCCTCTCCCAAAAATAACATTTTAAGAGTGAGTGCCTAGCTAGAAATACTGAATTCCCCCCCCCCCCAAATCTGAGCAAACAAGTAATTCCTGACAAAGAAAATTAATATGAAAAGTATAGGCTGATTTTTCTCCCCCTTCCCCTTTAAAAAAAAAGACCCTTTGCTCCACCCCGCTATTAAACAAAACACAATACCTTTTTCTGGGTGGTACTGCACAGAAGTTGATTCAGTTTTGACAATGTTGTTTAGCTATCATTTGCTATTTTGAATGAATGGGAGCAATCCCCCCTTTTACAACATTTGTTTCCTATTATGGAGAGGTGCAGCAGTTGAGGGCAGACATGTGAAAGTGGCTGTTTGATTCTCTTTTTCATCCCCCTGACCCTGCTTTTGTCCCTCCTCACCCTGGGAATGTCACGCCTCGCTACTTCACTTTGAGATGCTCGAGAAAGTGGCTTTGTTATTCCCTTTTAGACATACACGAAATTGTTCTCATTCCCCCCGCTGTAAAAGATACTTCACATCAGGACTCGGTTCACAAGTGCAATGCAATTTGGCTTAGTCCAACCTTTGTTCTGCTTGTACAAATGAGCGAACAGTGCACACATTATACAGTTGATCTACTGCTGTCTTAACCCCAGAGTTAGGGGCTGGGAGAAAAGCAAGTTAATCCCTTCAATACCAAGGTGGCTTTAGCAATATTTCCTCCAATAATAATAATAGATTTGAATTGCTTCTTCTATTTCACACAGTATAGAGCAAAACTTATGGACAGGGTTTAGCGTAACAACAAAAATCCTTCCACCAATCTTTCGCAAATAACTTTTTAAACAAATACATTTATAGGTTTGGTAATGTCCAATTTAAAGCTATGCAATTGTTTGTGCAAAAGAGGGACTGGATTTAGAAACTCTGGCTTTAAAGACTTAAAATCTCGGAGCAAGCAAAGACCAAATGGTATTTAGCAAACTGATTCCAAAGACAGGACATTATGACCAGCAGAGCAAGAGTTGTTTTCACAAGCCTTGAAATTGCCTGCTTCCTCTGGGTGGGGGTTGGCACTTCTTGGGGATGGAGGACAAGGAGGACTGGCACCTAATGCCAGCAACTGTTTGTTTTGTGCTTGAGGTGGAGGGAAAACTGAGCCTTCTATCCTATCCAAATTGTAGCTGCTGCTTGGGAAATACTTAAAAAATGTATGTGGTGTTGCCACTCCCTTTCCCCCAACTCCAAGGAAAACAGATTTTAATTCCAGGTGCCACAGGTCATAGCCAAAGGCCCTACTGAGGAATAAGGATGGGACATCTCTGAATATAAGCCTCCCAACAGGGATGGGAGTAAAGAGTGGGCAGGAAGGAGACTCTTGCCTTTCTCAGAACCCAGGCAAGACTGGAGGGGAGGGAAGAACTGATTTTAGGCAATGTACTCCTCATCAAAAGTTTATTTTCAACCTTCTTGTTATGACTTAAGGTCCAAAGCTCAGGTAGCCCTGTCACCAACCAGTGAAATACATGGCTCCAAAGTTCCATGGCTGACATTTCTTCCTACTATCTGGAAAAATAGGTGCGCTCCTCTGGCTGCCTTGCGCGAGAGGGTGGGGGTGGGGGTGAAGGCGCCGGCTAACAAGGAGGGAGAGGGCACAGAGTCCTTTCACAGACGGTTGGCATGACAGGGCACACTGCGTCCCCTCCCCCACCTCTCTTCCTAGGGCAGTTTGATCTCCCATCAGATTCAGTCGAAGTGGCCTGGCAGTGTGGGCTCAAATCCCGGGGCGGTCCTGGGAAAGTCATGGCCGAAAGGTTTCCCCTGACGCAGCTCCCAACTGGGTGCAGATCTCCACGGCCCAAGAACCCGCAAGCCCGTGTCCGGTGGTCCCAGCCAAGTCAGCTCACTGAATGGGTTCCCTCTTGTCCCCAGATCTAGAACACTAGAGCTAGGCTATGCCAGACGAAGGTGCTGGCGGCGGAAGCGCTCAGATTCTGAGGACAAACAGCCTCCAGGACACTTAGAACGACAATTTTTAAAAATTGACTGCTGACAGGCTGAGGGAGTTTGTTTTAGTGCTGAATACCCCGGGAACAAAATCCTTTTGAAAGAAAAGCTAAGTCGTTTCACGCCACCAAAGTGCAGATTTGGTGAAGAATGACTGATGGGACAAAGCGGCGCGGTGAGTTAGCACGGTTTCCCAGAGCGCGCCGACAACTCGGGCAAATGCGGAGGCGGCCTGGAAAGGTGGGGCCGGCCAGAGGAGGCCCTAAGATCTAAACTCGATGCTGCGCACGCCCGAAGACCTTCCCCCACCTGCACATTTCACTGCCATTTGGTAGAGAAGATGGAAAAAGTAGAGGGAAAAGAGGAAAAAATTAAAAAGCGAAGAGAAGTGAGGGACGAGGGTGAAGTAAGAAAGGAGGAGAGAGAGACGAGGGTAGGGTGGGGTGGAGAACTCAAGGAGAAGGAGGGAAGGACTCTGAGGGAGAGAGAAAGAAGAGAAGGGGCACACTAAGACACAGCCCCCAAACGCTCCAGGCTGCCCCGAGTTCGCTTTCCAAGTCGGGAAGGCGGGTATTGTTTTTGGCGCCTAGGAAACCTTCGGAAGCTGCTGGGTACTTTCCCTCCACCTCCCTCGGTGTTTGGTAAATATTAACAAACCAGGGCGCGTTACTTTCTGGAGTGTGGACGAAGGGGCTGGCCTGGCCCCGGACGGTTTTCCTCTCCTAGAGCCCCCGCCCCCTAACCCCAGCCCCGCCGTTCACGCACACATACACCTGCTTGACAACAGAAGGAATCAAAATCAATATTGTATTTGTCACCCCTCTGTCTCCTTTTTACTCCCTCAGCAGCCCGGGTGCCACTGAAGCGAATTGTGGATTTATGGAGGGAAATTAGCATAAATTATTACGAAATCTGTAGCCGTGTGTGGTCCAGCTTGTGGGAAAAGAGGCTATTGCGAACTCTCCAAGCAGAAAGGTGGTCGGTGGTGGGCTCTGCGGAGGCGATGAATGACTATGGCATGAAAGAGATTTCCATTTGGTTTGCACATGGGTATAATTGACTTATGTGTATTTTATACAGTTTTCCCAACAACTCCCTAAGCCTCGAAGTCGGATGTGCCCCCTCCCCAGAGCCTCTGTTTGCTTTGGGTTCTGTACAATAGACTCTGATGCACTTTTCAAGATTTCTGGAAAGTGCTTCTTCCCTCCTCTTCTTCATTATACCGGTCTTAAAACGCTGTAAATGGCATGCAAATCCCCTCCCCCTTCCCTCAGGCTCTTCGGTAGGATCTGAAATAGAATTCTGTAGTAAAGAATGTGTTTTAAATGTGCATCTCACAGCTCCTCACCCCACCCAAGGCAAACTTGTGCTATTGGGTTTGATTTCCTTAATTAATCCCGGGCATAGGCAATATGCCTCACCTCCCATCCTCACCCTAGCCAAACTCTGAAGATTCCTCGAACACGAATACCTACTTATATCCTCACGCGTCTCAGACTTGGTGACAACTTTCCCTGGGGAGATGGACAAAGATTTATTTCAACTTATTTTTTTTAACCCAAACGCTTCCACTTCTTAGAATTTAGTTAATCTTCTGTTTATTCCACGCAATGATTTCGACAGCCATACAAAGGCACTTTGCAAGGCAACAAAATGGCAATTGTTAAAACAAGAAAACATTTCTCTCCCTCCCCATCCCCCACCCTCAACAAGCTTTCGCACATACCCTGCGAGAAGAATCCTCCTGGCCCTCACTGGGGGAATGGAGATCTTTCACTCCTTTCCTTACATATCCCCAATCCAACCACTCTCAATATTTTAATCTACGTTTCTATAGATCAGTATGCACACTTTTGCTAAGATGATTCTAAAAGACCCTTGGGGGCTTCGATGGTGGTACCTTTCCTTCCCAGGAGCACTCCTGCCTCCGCCACAGGAGCTCCCTTAGTTCTGGACCTCCGAGGCCAGCTGCCTTCTGAAGCCGAAAGCTGTGGACCAACGCCTTTCCGTCTGGAAAACACAAGCCCTCGCTACTATTCTTCATCGGGGTCCCTTAGGCTCCAGGTCTCCCCAGCTCCTCCCATCCCTGGACCCTCAAGCCGAACTGGGCCGCGCCAAGTAACAGCCCCAAATGCCACCCCTCGTTAGGAGCTAAAGCGCGCACCGCTCAGGCAAGGACGGCGCCGCCTTTAGCCAAAGCTCCGCGGAGGTTCCACCCGAATCCAACCCGTTTATCTGCAGAGGGTTTATCTGCCCTTCTCAAGCCGTGCCCCCAGAGACAGGTCAGCGTCCCGCCTCCACCCCTCGAACCCACCTCCTCCTCCTGGTTATTTTTTCCGAATTAAGAAGGTGACATTATTCTTTTCTTCAAGCACTTCTGTTAATATTGAAAAACGTGTGCTTGCATCTCAAGCAAGGCAGCCCAGACACGAGAGCCATTTCAATATTAATGAAATTGTTTAATCTCCTAAATTCATCGTGTTTAAGTTACGTTTTGGTGAGTTATTGACCACCTCTGAAACTGTGGTTAATGGAGGGGTGTGTGTGTGTGTGTGTGTGTGTGTGCACGCGCGCACGTGCGCCAAAAGATTTTTATGCTAACTCCAAATGGCTCCACTAATAATGCTCTAATATCACTAAAAGTATCCAAACTTCACACCCAGAACTCTCCTACCACCACCACTACCATCACCTCCTCCTCCTGGGGGGGTGGGGGGGAGAGAAAGCTCTCATATTTCCGGATTGAAGATGATTCAGGGTGGGCAGTAGGTATTGAGTGGGAAAAGAGGCTAACAACGAGGTAAAAGGAAATTTCTTTTAAAAACCCATAAAGGTTGGAGAATGTGCAGAAACCAGTGGGAACTCCCAGGGTCTACTCCTTGACTAAGTGCATGCAGGCAGGGTCCACTCACTATTTCAAAGCAATATGATGATGCCGCCACTGCCGCCCACGATGATGATGATGATGATGATGATAATGATGATAATAATAAGTCATTGAATCTCTGGAGACTGATCTGGACCAAAGGGAGCCTACAGCTGGCACTAGGCAGGAGGACCCTAGGCACATCCCCGCTCTGTCCTTTCTCCCAAAAAGGAAAACTGTCAAGTCTAGAAGGTACTGCTGTTCTAGTGGGTCGGCAGGCAGCGTTTGCTAGGCTCTCTACGCTCTACATATGTTCTGTCAACTGCAGGGGTAGGGTGGGGGGAGATGGAGAAGGGGGAGGGATGGAGACAGGGACGAAGTTCCGGCTGTAAAATGCAAACCTCCATGCAATGGCTAACTCCTGAAGTTTCCAGCCACCTGGGGAAAGCATGAGACCCTGCCATTCATCTGATGATAAAGTGTGTCAAACAAACTCCGGCCCTGCCCCAGGTCCACATACTGCCTGCCCCAACAGCCCCAGAGCCTTCATCCTGTGCCTAATTAAATTCCTAAAGGACTTTTACAGTGAAGACCCTTCCTATTGGCCCAGAGAGACTTTTTTTTAACTTGGTCGATACACTTACAAAATGGGTTTTTACAAGGGGCTGTCCGATTATATTTTTGTAAGTATTGTTAAAACCCCATCACTTAAGCTACACACTCACTGTGTGTAGAGCTATGGCAGTAGCCAAGGAAGGTCAAATCAAACTTTGACCTGTATCTTGGAGAACTAAGGGGAAGGGTGTATTTTCATTGTAATATCCCATGCAACCAGCCCCATATTGCCAAGCGCAGGAGAAGGGTCTGCTTCAGGGGAAAGCCGTGCCTTAAGTTAGCTAACAATACAAACCCGGTACAATGCAGAGGAAACAGAATACCCCAGCCAAGCAATTTCCATGTCAAACATCATCTGCGCGGCAGCTCGGTCTGTGAACGTGAGTGGTCGCCTGAATCCCTGCTCCGCGGCCGCCACCTCCTCATACCTTCACACCGCGCACCCTGGCCGGCGTCCCGCTCACCACCGGCGACCCAGGCTCTTCCCCCTCTGGGCGTCTTGAGCTGGAAGTGATTCCTATTGGCCAAGGTGTCCATGTAAATAGGTGTGAAAGAAACCAGAGCTGGCCAGGCTCTCCCTTCTCGCTCAGTCCCCTCCCTCTGCAGCCCCCGCTCCCCCTCCTCTTCCTCCTCCTCCCAAGGCGATTGTCATATGATAGCTAAGAAGTGGCACATTAATGAAGCGCCGCTACAGGGGTCTTTTCTGCTCCTGTCACCGCTTAAAACTATCAGATGGTTCGAGGGAGGATATGGAGGCAGCCACCTAGCTCAGCGGAGCCGCGGAGCCCACAGCAGCGCCCTCCCGAGCCCCGAGGCCGCCCTGCTGCCGTCTGCGCGGGGACTCTGCAGCCGAGATTGGCCGCCCGGGGATTTCACGGCCAGAAGCTCAGCGGACTGATCAGCTCCCGGCGCTGCAGGGCTGAGCTGCGAAGCTCGGAGACGTGCGGAGCCTAGCCGAGACCCGACACTGCGTCCCGGCTGCGCACTGGGAGGGACCCGAGAGCTGCAGTGCCATCCCGGATGCGGACGCACAACTTGGAGCAACTTTAAGGTGAGCCCTCTGGTTGCATCCCTGCCCCAGTCCCGCTCCAGGTCCAGCTCACTTCTATGCTTCCCTCGCGCAGCTCATCGGCTTCCCCTTTCGCGCCCCCTGGCCGCACCCCACTCTGCACTCAAAGTTGCCAGCTAAAGAGTGCGGGCGCGGGCTGATCCGGCGCCGCAGCCCCTACCCACCAAGTCTGGTCTGTACTCGGCCTGGCTGGCTGGCCTCGCGGTGTCTGTCTGTGCATCCATGCTCCCCCCTCTTCCCATTATCTTCTCCCCGTCCAGATCCAAGCAGCCGCCGGCCCGCGCGGACCCGGAGCGAGAAGGGGGCAAACAAGAAGATGCCTCGGCCCGGCCGCAACACGTACAGCGACCAAAAGCCGCCCTACTCCTACATCTCGCTGACCGCCATGGCCATCCAGAGTTCTCCAGAGAAGATGCTGCCGTTGAGCGAGATCTACAAGTTCATCATGGACCGCTTCCCCTACTACCGGGAGAACACGCAGCGCTGGCAGAACAGCCTGCGCCACAACCTCTCCTTCAACGACTGCTTCATCAAGATCCCGAGGCGGCCAGACCAGCCCGGCAAGGGCAGCTTCTGGGCACTGCACCCCAGCTGCGGGGACATGTTCGAGAACGGCAGCTTCCTGAGGCGCCGCAAGCGCTTCAAGGTGCTCAAGTCCGACCACCTGGCTCCCAGCAAGCCCGCCGACGCCGCGCAGTATCTGCAGCAGCAGGCCAAGCTGCGCCTCAGCGCGCTTGCGGCCTCCGGCACGCACCTGCCACAGATGCCTGCCGCCGCCTACAACCTGGGCGGCGTGGCACAGCCCTCGGGCTTCAAGCACCCCTTCGCCATCGAGAATATAATCGCTCGCGAGTACAAGATGCCTGGGGGTCTGGCCTTCTCCGCCATGCAGCCGGTGCCCGCCGCCTACCCGCTCCCCAACCAGTTGACTACCATGAGCAGCTCGCTGGGCACTGGCTGGCCACACGTGTACGGTTCCGCAGGCATGATCGATTCAGCCACCCCCATCTCCATGGCTAGTGGCGATTACAGCGCCTACGGCGTGCCACTGAAGCCGCTATGCCATGCAGCAGGCCAGACGCTGCCCGCAATCCCGGTGCCAATCAAGCCTACACCGGCCGCAGTGCCCGCGCTGCCCGCGTTGCCCGCGCCCATCCCCACTTTGCTCTCGAACTCGCCGCCCTCGCTCAGCCCCACGTCCTCGCAAACAGCCACCAGCCAAAGCAGCCCCGCCACTCCCAGTGAAACGCTCACCAGCCCGGCCTCCGCCTTGCACTCGGTGGCGGTGCACTGACCCCCAACAGCCGGAGCCCCCTCTTGTCCCCCTCCCGCAAGCTTATTTGCCTTCCCAGCCTCCCAGCCCTGCCCTCCTCCGCCTAGGACCGCCACCCTAACTTATCCAATTCACCTTCGGCCAACCCTCTCCCCACCAGGAGAACTTTGTTTTGGACCCAGAAGACAAAACACGAACTTGCAGATGACCTGGAGGCGCGTGGGAGCTGTCCTCGCCTTCACAAGAGGGGAAGGCAGGGGGCACCTGAGCCAAGCCCTCCGATTCCCGCCCCCCCCCCCCCCCGCGCCCAAACCCTCTCCCATTTAAGAGGCTGGGGAGATCCTGCCTCCCGCCTTTGCCGAGAGGAGCACGTCTTCCCTCGGCCTGGACCGGCGGGGCTCTGGACTCCGCGCAGTTAGTTCCAAGACAAGAGAAACCGCCTCAGAGGTTTCCTGGAACAGATCTCCCCTTAGGGCTGCAGCCGCACAGCGGAGGGCCGGATCTCGTTTACGTCTTGGAAATCTGCCGGAAAAGGGACCACTAATCTTCCTACCCCACTCGCCTCCGCCCATCGGGCAGGGGCTGGGCGGACCACAGCTTCCCGGAGTAGCGGCCCAGCCTCCCAGCTTCTGCGGAGTTGTTTTGTTTTGTTTTGTTTTTGTTTCCTGCCAGAGGCTCCAGGCACTGGGAGTTAGGGGAGAGGCTGCCAAACTGAGAAGGGGACGCTAGTCCTCAACACGAGCAAAACAAAACTAAAAGTAACCTTGTAGTATTGTTTACAAAGGCGCCCGGTAAAATGTAAACAGTGAACTTGAATCTGTATTGCTTGGCGGGCGAGCGGGCAAAGCCCACTTTACAAGTACCTGTTGTAATGTGAATGTTTACTCTTCATTTCTGACCAGGTTTAGGGGAGGGAAGGGGGGATGGAAAGTTAATTGGGATGTTAACTTTCCTATTACTTAGAGACCTTTTAGCTATTTATTTTATTGTTGGAAGGAAAAAAAAAAAAAAGAAAAGAAAATGAAATAAGCCCAAACTAAGAAAGCATCAAGGGCAACCCTAGAAGAACTTAGCTCACTGGTAACATGAAGGAGATGTCACCGGATAGGTCTCCCATGGACAAGTCTTTCTGTTTGCTACAAGAACTTTCCCAAGAAGCTAAAGGGCTGCAAAGAGATGTAAATGCTTGTGAATAGGAATGATTATACACTGTGTAAAATGCACTTTTGTTTGCTATATTCCTTTAGAGTCTTAGGTAATTTGCTGGAAAACGAACTGTTGTTCTGGTGTGACCTGCTTAAGTTAAAAAAAAAAAGTTGTAGTGTCATCAGGGCTGTAAAATTTTTGCCTTTCATTTTTCTCCCTCCTTGTTCAGAATTAGCATGGCATTTTAAATATTGATGTTCTTGTTCCCAGCATGCCTGTTTTAAGACAAAGAATTTTAAAAAGGTGTCTACATTAAATTATGAATCTAGTCCAAATAATATTTTCTCATTAAAATATGTAAATCCAAATTTTAGTTTTGTGTGTTTTTGAAGAGTTGCTGCAAAATAACTTTACAAAAGATAGATGTAGTGCTTCTCTAAGCATGCTTTTGATAATACATTGTCTGAATAGTTTGTCTCTTTCATATCTTATTTTTTAAAATAGTCAATCTCCCCCACTTGCAGATTGAGGGAGAAATTATTCAAATGGATTCCTGAAGCCGAGGGAAAGAGGGAAGTATTTCTAGAATAGATCAGGTGTAGTGCTGAGAAACTCGTTAAAAAATGCAATACTTCGTATATTTATCTATCTTAAAATTTACATTTTACAAAGTATACTTACTATAAGGCTTAAGTAGAAATCAGGTAGAGGCTACATGGAGATACAGTAAGTGAAGCAGACTTGTTTACTCAGTGCTCATACTCTGATGCATTAGAGTATTCATTTCTGCGCTCCTTAAATTATTTCAGTTGTAGAAATTTGCTTTTTCAGAAGTTACCTAGAAGTTCACTTTCCATGATCAAGAAACCTGTTCACTTTGATTAGAACAGATTTCACTCATTCATATGGGAAAATAATGCTCGATGCATTTATTTTAAGGAAGTGAATGAAGTTAATTTAAATGCTTAACTCTAAGTATTTGCTTTTCTTCAGATTTTTGCCGTGAATTACAATTTGCCCAGAATTTATGGCTCAAAGCCAACTGAAACTTTACTGAAGGGGTCACAATATTTCCAGAGCGAGGTGTGTATTCAACTAATGAAGTTACAAGACAAAGAAAAACTTAAATGGTGATTAACACTTTACTGTGTAATATGATTAAACAAAGACCTTTGTGCAGTACAGAGAAACCTACACAAAAATCATGATCACTATACTCTATAAGGAGAATCCTTAGCACCTGCGACCCTTACATATTTAGAGGGTTATCTGAAAAAAAAAATTAGGATTAATGCAAAGGGTAATTAATCCTGTTGTGACCATTTTTAAAAAGGAAGGATCCCACACACAGCCAAAAAAAAAAAAAAAAAAAAGGTGGAAAATAAATGAATCATTGGACTGATTAAAATGCATGAAGCTACTAAAGCTCGTCAGACAGGGGACAACTAAACTCATTCATCAAGCCCAATTCACAATTATATCAACAAGATCAGCAAAAGAAAGCCTGGAAAACTTACCCACCCCAGGCTAGGAAACTCTTGAAACTTTGTTCTCAACAAGAAATCATCTACATTAAAAAAAAATTAAATACATTGTCATCATTTCCTGAAAAATAAAATTAAGGTCATTTCTGGAATATTCTAATTTCATTGAATTTACTAACACTGATTTCAAACTGGGAATGAAGGGCTAATATGGGCCTTAAACATTTTATAAATTATCAGCTTAGATAATCAGGTAAAATATTTGTCCTATAATAGGCAGTAGAATATATATGTATAAATGTACGATACATACATTTAATAAATGGGGGTGAGATGCAGATGCTATTTCTGATTATTAGCAATGGAGTGATTTCAACTCACTATCTGAAAATGTTCTTTTCAGCTAGTAAGCTCGTCATGGTGTATTGCAAAGAATGAAAAACTTGGGCATTGTGAGCCCTCCTTTCACAACTGCAGACATCTTTTCTCAGACAAAGTCGAATGAGTAAAGTAAAAAATCCACTGATAATATTTTCACCTTGATCAGAAATCCAAAGGCAGTCCAAACAACACGTCTCCACCGTGCTCCATCCTCAGCTTTGAGACTTATGCCCTGTTTAGGTGAAGTGCCCCCACAAACAAGGAAGTTTATAACTATGATACCTTCAATGGCTCTCTTTGTCATGTTAAATCTTTTCACCTGGCTCAAGTCCAAAGTCAATACACACAGCTTTAAAATAAAACTGGAAGAGACAACACCATGCAGTGAGGTGTCCGTTCAGGGGTCTTATCCAGAAGATCAAGTTACAACTTGTATTTTCTATTTTGCAAATTTGGGCCTTTTTAAAATTTAGGTTTTTGATTTGGAAACTTGGCTGTCCTGTTACTTTTGTTTTTTAACATGATTTTGTACTCAACTGTGTTTTTAAAATGGCCTTCTCTGTGATTGGGGAAAATGCTTACACAATGGGTGAATTTTGTTCACTTTCTCAAGAGAGAAGCTGAGGAAATTCTCACTGTTCCTGTTGCCTGAGTTGGGGATTTTGAGAAGCCTGGAGACTAGCAGGAGCAGTGCTGGTAAATGATCATTAGAATGGCTTAAATATTATGGTAGTGTGTTTAATTCCTTTAATAAATGAGAAGATTGAGTGTCTCGGAAGCATAAATCTGGCCAGGTGCTCGCTTGAGTGGGGTGAAGTATTGAGGAGCGGGTGGGAAAAAGAAGCCAGTGGAGTGTCGCAAAGAGAAGGTTTTGCATTAGTGTATGCGAGGTTGGAGGTGGAGGCATGGTTTATACATTTACCGATGAAAAACTCCCTTTTTAAAAGGTATCCATTTAAGAAATGAAAAGAATCAGGATCTGCTCTCAAATTCTTAATATAAATGTCAATTAATTTTTTTCCCCTGAAGCCACATATACACAGAGACACCCAAACAGAAACAAAACAAAAACAACCCAACCCACTGGCTGTGAAGCCTCAAAGGGGATGCATTTGTTTCGTTTAAACTAACAACAAATTATCTAATTAATATGTTTCAATTACAGCATGAAAGGCACAGCCCCTGGACCGCCCGCCGTGGGGGCACAATAGCCCCAGAGCCCACTCTAGGAATTTACAATAACTTCACATCTGTTTCTTTATTTTCCACTTTTTGAGGCTAAAACTCCTCTCAAGATCACTTCAAACCACAGCCTGAGTTATGAAATATGTCCCAGTGTTAAAGGGGGATGAAACTTTGCCCACGGATGCTTCATTTGCAAGCAAAAAAGTGAAAGCCCATTGAAGAGCATTAAACAAATATATTAGAATTCTGTCACTTTATGCAATTGAGTAGATCAAATGAAGGGTCCCGGCCACTTCATTCACTCTCATTCACTCGAATAGAAAATGCAAAGAATAGCAACCCGAGACTGGGCCACCGATGTAGATTTAGCTCCTTTTTACTGGGAGACAAAAAGACTGAATTTTCACAAACACATTGCTGACTCGGGGACTAGGAAACCGGCACTGGAACCCCTTTGGAATTTAAATTCATTTTATCTTCCTCTCTCTTTGCGGGGATCTGTTTGCACTACAGTGCAAGATGCAGCAGGCATCCTCAGGCTTCTGAAAAAGTGGGGGAGGAGAAGAAAGTGAGTGGGGGTGGCGATGTGGGCCTCAGGATTCCCAAGAAGCTCTTTGGTGGGCAACTCACACTCAGATCTGAGATAACTCTTTAAATAAATCTTTATTTACATCAGTGTAAGCATCGTTATATCACATGCATCTCCAAGTTTCTTACCTCCTTGCTTGGCATAGATTACATAAAACAGCTTGTTTTCAAAGACCTGAATTGCATCTGGGTCAATTGTTTTCTTCCTTCAACTAATATCAGGTCAGTGATGACACAACAAATTTGAAAGCTGAGCTGTCAACCTCACCTGGTCAATTCTCTGTCTCTGTTTCTCTCTCTCTTCTCTTTCGCTCTCTTCCTCCCCCACCCTCCTACACATCCCACTTTCTGATAACCCCTCTATCTGAGCACCATGATGGTAAACTTGTGTAAAAATCAGGAGAGGAGATACTCTTTGGTTAGAATTTCCAAGTCAGAATCCTCCTACATTTCCCTTTCCCGTTCTCAGGGGGAAACAAAAAACAAAAACCCAAGCCACATGTGTCAGTGGGTAATTAAGATAATCTTGTGCCAGTACTTCTATCCTGTGTCTTCTATGGCTGACCTATTTGTTTTGGTGAACTTTATAGACTTTTAATTGTCTAAAGAAAGCTTACAGTGACTCTTAAGAGCTGCTTCTAGAGGCAAAGCAGGGCATAATAAAGAAGCAGACTTCTCAGTTTTCAATGTGTGATTACAGAGGACTGAACCAGTTTTTCTCAAACTTGAAGTCTAAATGAGATCTGATCTGAAGGAGAAAGTATTTGGAGGGTTTTCTACTGCTTTCCAAAATTTTGCCTAGTACTCATCCCAGGTACATCAAAACCTTGAACATTTTTCAGTTTAGTTTCAAGACCTATAAGGTCATATTTAAGATTCTTCATTTAATTTGTGGCATTGGTATCTGGAACTAGGGATGGGAGGTGGCTCAGACCTACAGATACAACAGATACTTTAGAAATAGTTGGCTGTTTTATAACCATAAGCTAACAAACTCACTGGAACTAATAATAAAGTAATCAGAAATTATCCATGAAAAATTGTAGCTGGCTACGTAAAACCTTCCTTGAAAGATGTTCCTTGTGGAAATTTTCAAGAATATATGGACAAAGGGTTCTTTTTTGCAGGCAGCCTCCTTTTGCCTGTGTCTGCAAATAACCGATGTCAAATCAGTTGCAAGCTTTTGAAGGGACAAACTGGGAGCATTAATTAGAGCAGATTAAGCTCACAGATAAAAAGCATTCTTTAAGTATCTGTTGTTTAGAGGCACTGTGATTCTGATTCATGCTTTGCAGTCTGTATATTTTTATTTACTCACTTAATTTCTTCCCCAGAGTGTTCCCTGTTGAGTGGATTTACTAAGGTATACAATAAAGAGTTGTTGGTTTGCAGAAATAAATGTTTCCAAACTCTGCTTTTGCTATAGATTTCTCTCCTCTCCTTCCTGAAATACAATGTATTGGTCTGATGATTCCAGCACACAGCAACATATAGAGAAACTGTTCAATAAAGGATCTGAATTTTGTGCCACTTAGAGGAAGCTTAGTATTTATTAAGTAGTGTCTAGAGTGTTTTGCATTAATTAGAGCAGCTCCTTGGAGAGACATTACAGCCAAGAACGGTTTCACACAACAGGAAAACTCCGAGCTTCTGAACTCCCCCACTAGACCTGCTACAGTGAAACACAGAGCAGCAAATGTCTGGCTCACTTGGAAATACCAACATATACATTATTTATTTACATACATTTGATAGACTAAAGGCCTATAGCTAAAACAATAAAAAAGATCATTGGAAAGTTCCCCATCACCCTGGGTACCATGATATTTACGTCAACTACAAAAACAACAACAGCAAACGTGACATAATGGTCTGTCTCAAGATACCTAGCATGATTTCATATTGGAGAAAAACTGATGAATGACTACCCAACCCTCTCATGTTCAATGGATTAGTCAGACGGAATCAAATATTTCTGTAGCTGCCTGGAAGATACAGTTCTCATCCTTGTGGTGAGTGTTGGTAGATAGGGAGCGGGCAGTTAGAACAGGCAAGGATGAAATTTTATGACTATCAGATTAGTACAGATCGCGTATATGCAATGATTTTCTGTCCCCACCACAGAACAATTAACTGAATGAATGGGAGTTCTGAAAAGAGTCCTGTTAGTTTAACTTAGGTAAAAACCTTATGCCTTTGTTCCAGATGTCAGTAAATGAGAGCATTGACTATAGGCTTCAGCTGTGATACTCAGGTTGTACAATTAAAATATATGAAATGCATTTAAATTTACTTGTGGCTTTAATAAAAGAACCTCTTTCATAAAACAAGAAAATGAAAATGATTAACTTTGACACAGAAATATAAACAGCAATTTGATTAATTATATTGCTAATTATTCTTTGCTGTGTAGCCAAACATTATCCAATCCTTAAAATGACAGATGCTGAATAAATCATATAAAATAATTACTTGGAATTTCACTACAGTGAGAAATGGTGGAGCTTATGGAGAGATTTATATTGATTCCTAAATATATAACTGGTTTTGTTCTGATCTATTCCATTTAGAAACCTAGCCTTCACTGTAAAAATACTACACCATATTAATGTTTTTTCTGTATTTTTCCTATGCTATTTTAAAATAATCCATTTCTCCTTTTAGTATTTTCCATAATTATAATCAGTATACTAATTTGTATTACTTGCTTCTCCCCACCACTATATCATAAGCATTTACCATGTTTTCATAGCACAGTTTTCATAAACGTTTATTTTAATATTTGTATAGCATACCAATTGAGTGGAATACTAACTGCCTAATTGGGGCATTTGGAATGTTTTTAGGTTTTGTTTGTTTTTGCTAATATAAAGATTGTTGTGGTGAACATCTTTCATATCTAACTAAACACTGTTTCCAACAATGTAAAATGCATCAGTACTACTATATAGAATTCCCAAACAGCTCCCTACAAATCAATAATATAATATAGGGGTGCCTGCGTGGCTCAGTGGGTTAAAGCCTCTGCCTTCAGCTTAGGTCATGATCTTGGGGTCCTGGAATCCAGGCCCACATGGACTCTCTGCTCAGAAGGGGAGCCTACTTCTCCCTCTTTCCCTGCCTGCTTCTCTGCCTACTTGTGATCTCTCTCTGACAAATAAATAAATAAAATCTTTAAAAAAATATATATATATATATATACACACATACATATACATAAAATTTAACTTAGGATTTCAGCTTAGCTATTTGCCCACTGCTATTTGTCCTCTGTCTGGGAGCCAGAGCAATATTGCCTCAACTTAGAATCAAAAGACACTGAATCTTGAGTTGGAAGGTCCTGAGAAATTCTAGGTAAACTAGTTCCTTTGTTTCACTCATTTGGTGAATCCCACTGATACATTCCTTTGCCTACATCCAAATACCTTAACAGCACCAAAGTCAGGTTCTGAAAGTAAAACAAAAGTTCAGTCTTAAATGCCAGCCATATGCCACTAAAAGTTAGAAATCCCAAAAGTACTGAAATTGTCAAAATGAAAACTTTTATCTGATAATGTAGGCTGACATCATTTCAAGGCAGTTTACACAGCACAGCAAGCTGCAAACTTTTTAAGGGGGGGGGCGTGGGTAGTTTATGTAACAAAAGGGAGTGGTCTACAGTCCCCGGTCTAAAGATCAAGAGATCTACCCTCTCAGTACGAACCATTTCTTAACTTCTTGATACCCTCCCTGAAAACAAAAGCAAACAGTCTTCCAGACAGACTGCCATAAGTCTAGATGGTCCAGGCCCACAGCAGATGAGACTATGTCACTTCTTCAGTTGCTTTAACAAGGCTAATTCTCAAGATGGAATATGGTAGGAGGGGGCGGAGAGAGGAACAACAAAGAAGGGCAAGGAATCAGAGCTTCAGATTTTGTCTCATTGTGGCATTTCATTTTGCCCTTTTTTATATGAAATTTTCATATCTGATTTCCTCACTCCAGGTTCTTGAGATCTTAATTATTTTAACAAATTTGCTTTTAACTATGCAAGACACGACACTGGTGCTGGTTAGGTATTTGTTGATGAGAGAACAACCAGGTAGCCCGGAGCAGACCCAGAAAGAAGAATAAACATGAAAAGTACCAAAACTAGTGGCTACATCTGAAACCACTCTCCTGAATTGGAATAAACGTTTTTTGGTCTTGGAACCAAAGGAATTTGTTCATAATTACTTTTTCACAGTCTCCCAACCACCATTCCCA
This sequence comes from Mustela lutreola, assembly GCF_030435805.1. Taxonomy (NCBI): domain Eukaryota; kingdom Metazoa; phylum Chordata; class Mammalia; order Carnivora; family Mustelidae; genus Mustela; species Mustela lutreola. The sequence continues at coordinate 47,390,745 of NC_081296.1, forward strand.
GAGCTGATCTCTCTTATTCCCAGCTTGGCTCACTTGACACAAAGAGTAGAGATATAAGACGAGGGAAAGAGGAAGGCTGAGAGACAGCAGATGAACTAGAGGAAAATCTGATGTCTCTGTTATTAGCATGGTTCTTTAAACTGGTCCCCTAGGACATCTCAGCACATGCCCTTTTAATTCAGCTCAAGCCAACTCCACTCAGTCTGCTTAAATCCAATTGCTAAGCAGCACCTACACAAACAAGATCTTGCAAGAAAATATTTTGGTCAGAAGATCTGAGTTTGGGTCCTAGTTTTATTACTTTTTACCTAAATGGTTCTGAGCAATTCTTAGCTCTCAGTTAACTGTCTCTTATGGAGAATAAGGGTTCACTCAAAGGCTTGTCTCGATGATCAAGTGGAGCAAAGTAGATGAAAGTGCTTTGAAGTGTCATGTAAACTTAAGTTACTATTACTGTCTGTGATAGAAAAATAGTAAAATAAAAATAGCTATCAGAAATTGTCCTGCCTGAGAGGAATTTAGCCTTAAGCTCTTCTGGACAGATTGTAGACTAGTGGAGGGAAGGTCTATTTTTTCATGCTATTTTTTAAGCCCCACATTTTTATTGTCTGCCCTTCTGTTCCCATACCTATGAAGTAACCTGTCAGTGACAACGGGGTGTTATCGCAAGGGAAATTGTGGCTGCTTTTTTGTATATTCTCCCCAAATCGGCCTTTTCACGGACTTAAAAATATGATGTTGACAAGCTGTTAAGATTGTTAAAAGACAGGACAGGAAACAGTATGATAGCCAGGTGCATAAAGATGGCAAACATAAAAATCAGGGCACTTTTAGTTTTCTTTTTCTCAGCAACCAATGGCTCACACTATTTCCCTCACACTTTAAGAATTTAATCAATGCCTATATAGCATTTACCATGTGCCAGGCACTGTTCTAACTTCTTTATAAATAGTAATTCATTTAACCCTAATAATAACCTTATGAGATAAGTGCTTTTTTATGATGTCCATTTTATAGACAAAAATACTGAGGCAGTGGGCATTTAACTAAATTGCCCAAGGGTACACAACTAGTAAATGGTGTCAATGTCCAGGAGACTCAGTAAAAATCTGGTTTAGTATCAAGACACTTTTGTTATTGATGACAGCAGCTCACATGATTTCTTAGACTCAAGGGCTCTATTAAGCTCATTAAGGTGTACAGAGGGAAAAGGAGGATCACCCTTTGAAGGGTGATCCTCTCCCAGCTTTAAACTGACTATCTCAGACACAAAATGCTTTTTGCAGCTGTTAATCTAATTATTCTTTCATTATTTCTCTTAACCCCCCCCCCCCAGTTTTGCTATGAGTTATGAGTCACTAAATTGCCTTTTCTTCCTAAACTATCTTCTATTTATGTGGCTGGGGTGGAGAGAGAAACAATACCTCAACGAAAACCAGTAATACCCCTCTATGTTAGTTCATAGCAATATTTGATCTTTGATCTTAGTCAGATCATATACCAAAAAAGTCACCATAGAACACCACTACCCCCTGAAAAAAATGGATCTTTAAAAAAAAATTTATTTGAGACAGAGAGTGAATGAGTGAGTGAGCGTGAGTGAGAGAGAGAAAGAGCACAAGCCAGTAGGGAGAGGCTGAGACAGAGGGAGAAGCAGACCCCTTGCTGAGCAGGTAGCCCCACACAGGGCTTGATCCCAGGGTCCTGGGATCATGACCTGAGCTGAAGGCACTCAACTCACTGAGCCACCTGGCAACCTGAAAAAAGTGGGTCTTAAGTTGTATTCAACCAACCTGGATCCATGTACGATTATCTCAAATCCTTTGGGAATGAGAGCAGCTGATAGGAAATCTAGGCAGGGTTGTGCTCTAGTAGTTAGAAGAAAATTACTGACCTGTGTGTCTTTTTCTTCTCTTACAGTCTGTGTCAGCTGGCAAAATAAGTTAGAAGGGGGAAGAAGTACTACTTTAGTACTTACACTATAATTTTAGAAATAAGGAAAAAAAGAAGGGAGAGAGGGAGGAAAAGAGGAAGGAAAAGGGTAGGGGTAACTTTGTATCTCAGTAAATACAATTTTGTTTGTTGTTGATGGAACCGAATACTGAAGAGGTCAATATCTGGTGTTTTGATGTTCACATTTCTTTAGTGGTACTTTTTATAAAAGTATGCTTGAGTCTTCACATTATCTTCTTCAATCCAACTACCAGGAAACTGGCATTTACATATATTTTAAAGATATGCGTTTATAAGAATGTTGTGTGTCTTTGTGTCTACTGGCTAGCCCTGGCCTCCTTTTTGACCACCTGCCTCAGTTATAAGTGACTCCTGAGGAAATTGTTTGTTTTATACATGGGTAGTGGGCTCCCAGTTTGCTGTGTGTTTGGAGTCTCTCAGGCTTTTCTTAACAGTCTGTGATTGGGCTGGAGAAGGCTGCCGAAGCTCACCCATGCTTTTTGATGACCTCACCCCAGTTTGGTGGCTAGATTTGCCAAATGAGGATTTATTATCTGTGTTTCTGGCCTCTCTGTACTGCAGATGAGCCCCCAATACAACAGGCTCTGAGACTACCACTCAAATGACCATCCTTAGTCCTTGAGTGTCTCAGCCCACCTCATCTTTAAAGTTGGATCCACCTGCAAAGCTCAGTGTCCTTTTTGCTCCTTTCTCTCTTATTCTGTTTTACTTCTATCTGAGTTTCAAACTGTGCACCCATGTAGGACTCAGCCAGTCAACTGCCAGTACTCTGGGGTTGGGGTCTGTGACTGTCCATATTCCCTGGGCTTCAGCAGATGGCACATGAAAGGGAACACTGGGAGAAGATGCTTTTAGATATTAAATCATCTAGTTAGGAGATGGTCATGTTTCGCCTTCATTTGCTGACTTTCTTACAGAAAAAAATGAAACCTGCTACCACTTAGTAGTAGAAGTTTTCTGTAATGGCTTCTGCTGCAATGTGTTAGGTTATTTTTTGGAGTGATACTGATATTGATACCACCAGCTTGGTGGTAACTGAAAATTCATATGCTGTTGGGGAGGCTGACCCAATGACCCTCCCTAGACCTTATAAAAATATCTTGTTGGAACCAATAAACTTGGCAAAGCAGTAAGCTTTTATTTCCTTTTTCCTAATTGTTCAAAGCAATATGTGTGGTCTTATACGGCATATGCTACATGTCATTAATCTGCATAAAATGGCCTCAGATCAAAGGATAGGTAGAATGACATTTTCACAATTTATCATTTGGATATGATCTCCTCAAATGAAAATAATAGCACTATTCCTAAGGGGTTATATTAAGAGCATGGAATCAGTGATTTAAAGAGAGGGCATCGAGCAAATCACTGAAACTCTGAGCCCTCTTTTTCTCCTCTAAAAAAATGAGAGTTATATTAGAAATGTTGAGTTGGGGGTGCCTGGGTGGCTCGGTTGGTTAAGTGTCTGCCTTCAGATCAGGTCATGATCCCAGGATCTGTGATCAAGCTCCAAGTCCTGGGCTCTCTGCTCAACACAGAATGTGCTTCTCCCTCTCCCTCTGCCTGCTGCTCCCCCTTTTTGTGTGTGCCCTCTCTCTGTGTCAAATAAATAAACATAATCTTAAAAGAAAAAAGAGATGTTGATCTGGTTATATTTATATATCCTCTCAGCTCCAAACGCAGCCCTCTATACTTTGTTCTGAAAACTTTATTTCCCAAACTCCTTTGCCAGCCGACTTCCTGTGAGTCTCTACAAACAGAAACTTAAGTTGGGTGCTGAGTGTGTATATGTACTAGATGATTCATACATACTATTCTCCTTTAGTCCTCACAGCAAACTTACGAAGTAGTTCTCATTACACAAATAAAGAAACTAATAACTAAAGGAGTTAATAAGTTTTGTGGTAAGTGACTGAATAAGATTCAAACTCAGTTTCCCCCAACTCTAAATTTGGTGCTATTCTGCTGCCATGGTAACATATTTCTTGTTTCAAAAAATATTTACTGAATATGATACCATTGTAGCTACCATGACAAACAGAAGAAAGTAATGGTAAAATAATTAGTAGAAAAAAAGGGATGGATATGTAAAACATGCTCAATAAATTAGAGGACGTGATGATTGACTAGTGAGAAGTGGGAGGTATTAGGAAGGAGAGGTACAAATCAAAAAAATTAAATGGCAATTCAATTAGTCAGGATTCCTTGAGTTGCAGGTAATAGAAACTTAATTCAACCTGATGGTTCTATTCTAACAAAAGTCCCAGGAAGGAGTATGAGCAAGATCCTTTAGAGCACGATCCTTATAGAATGCTCACTATAAAATGACTCTAAAGATTCAAGCCTGGTTAACTAGAAATGAGGTCCCATTGATGGAAATAGAGAAAGTTGAGAGCAAGTGACTAGGGGAGGAAATATTGAGTCAAGTAAGGTAAAGATCCGCTAAACTTGCACTAGCTTGAAAAAGATACAGCCTAATCTTGAATATATCCAGTCAATATCTGAAATCACTACCGTGTTTCTTCAGAAATTTTAAATGTTTAAAGGTAAAAGTGTGGGGCGTCTGGGTGGCTCAGTTGGTTAAGTATTGGACCCATGATTTTGGTCCAGGTGGTAGTCTCACTTGTTGTGGTCTCATGGGTTGTAGAATGGACTCCCTCATTGGGCTTTGAGCTCAGTGGGAGTCTGCTTGGGATTTTCTCCCTTTGCCCCTTCCCCCACTTGTGCTCACTTTGGCTCTCTCTCTCAAAAGAATGAATGAATCTTTAAAAAAAAAAAAAAAAAAAGGTAAATGTATGAGTTCTGGGAATTGAGGATTATCCACTAGTATTGAAAGATTAGTGACATGGACAAAACAAACAATGACTAAAATTACAGATTCTATATCTCACCTATAGGGTGAGATTTTTCATGAATGCACAAAGTATCAGTTTAGGTAATGCCGTTTTCATAAATCTCATGGTTTTCCAGCTTTGAGCTAAAATAGGGGTTGGCAAATTATAGTCCATGAGTCAAATACAGCCTACCACCTGTTTTTGTACAGCCTGTGAACTAAAAATAACATTTTAAATACCTGAAAAAATAAAAAAAAATGATCATATTTTATGACTAAATGAAAACTGTATGAAATTCAAACTTGGTGCCCATAAAGTTTGGCTGGAATACAGCCATATTAATTCATTTATGTATTGTCTGTGTTACCATTTTTGTGTACTATACAGAACTAAGTTACTACAGAGACCACATTTTATGCACTGCAAAGCCAAAAATATTTATTTTTTCTCTCTTTAAGGAAAAACGTTTGCTAGCCTGAGAGCTAAAAACTTGGGAATGCTAACTGGCCTATGAGGTCTTTGTTATCATTCCTACATTTATTGGGTGGTAAATTAGCCTCTAATCTGGTAAAAGGTCAAGATGATGTCTAGATTTTCATAAATAATCCATTTGACTGTGAATTTGGGGGCTATTAACAAGTTTTTTTAAAGCTTGTTACAAAACTTGGATCAAACATTTAAAGTCTGTCACAACTCCAAGTTCTTACATTACTCGAGTTGCTTAAAGGATCATCTCATGTATCTTTATAGACTGCACAGTTTACAAAGTACTATTAAACACACCATTGATTTGGGATGATATGTAAAATACTATGTAGTTTTGGTAAGTCCTGACCTCTCCTGGGTATAGCATTTGCTAGGGGTTAGCTGATTGAAATAAGATAGTAAATAAAAAATGAATACATATAGGAACCACATTACTTGTTATGTTATGTAATGTTATGTTATGTTATGTTATGTTATGTTATGTTATGTTATGTTATGCTATGTTATGTTAGCACATTCTAAGTGGGATGGAAACTGTTGCCTTTCTAGAATCTATTCTTTCCAAAGCCTCCAGTTTCAGTTTGGGAATGCATGAAATTATATAATAAGATGTAGGGATTTTTACCAAATAGCTGATAGTAAGCCAATTAAGGCATTCCCAGGCACAGTGATTGGTCAGTGATGGACATGTGACTTCAGTTGGTGCAATCAGACTGATTCTTAGAATTTTGACAGGAATGCTTCCACAAAGACAGTCATTCTGTCCTGCTGGAATTGAATGATTAGTGGCTGAAAATTGCTAACTGCTGTCTTGGGAACCCCAGGGAAACACCTTAAGATACAGCTGATGTTACAGAAAAAAAAGAGAGAGAAATAGTCTTTTGGACATTACTGGGTCATTCTACAGAGTGCTGCCTGATGCTGGTCTTGCCCTGGATCTTTGAAGGTGCTGTCATGAACCAGTAAGTTCTTTTTACTACTGAAGTCAGTTTGATTTCAGGTTTTCATTTACTTGTGACTGAAGTATACCAAGTAACAAAGTTTCCTTCACTCTTTCATTCAGTCATAAAACACTAAGTGTATTTTCTTTTGTGACATCAAATGTGTCTTTTCCAAAAAACCACCACAAATTCTTCAAATCTCCAACACGGAACAGGGGTCCTACAATTCAACTTAATTTTGACACTAGCTATCTAGAGTTAGCAGACCACATAGATGAAGGGTTCAGTCCCACAAGACTGCCCCAGTTTAGACACCAGCTGCAAATGGAATATGCAGAACACCAGAACTTCTGCTTGGCTGATTGCAGATTCAAAGGTTATCACAGCAACCTCTCCTCCATGTTCAGGAATTTGCTAGAAAAACTCACAGTTTATTATGAAAAATATAACGCAGGAAGAGCCAAATGGAAGAGATGCATACAGCAAGGTATTTGGAGGAGGGGAGGAGGGTACAGACTTTTCATTCCCTCTCTGGGAAAAACCACCTTCGCAGCACAGCAACATGTTCACCGACCTGGAAGTTTCCTAAATCCCAACATTTGGAGGTGTGTGTGTGTGTGTGTGTGTGTGTGTGTGTTAAGATTTTATTTATTTATTTATTTATTTGATAGACAGAGATCACAAGTAGGCAGAGAAGCAGGCAGAGAGAGAGGGGGAAGCAGGCTCCCGCTGAGCAGAGAGCCCGACGCAGGGCTCCATCCCAGGACCCTGAGATCATGACCTGGCTGAAGGCAGAGGCTTAACCCACTGAGCCACCCAGGCGCCCTCCAACATTTAGAGGTTTTAATGGAGGTCTCACCATCTGGGCACAATTGATTAAATCACTGGCCATTCATCAAATTATAACCTCTCTCCTCTCTCTGAAGGTGCGGCTATAAGTTCTACCCTGTTGCCACTTGGTTGGTTTTCCTGGTGACCAGCTCCCATCCAGAGCTATCTAGGGCCTTCCCCTCAGACTCATCACATTAGCACAGAAAAGACAATAAATTCCAAGGGTTTTAGGAGTTCCTTGCCAGGAGACTGGGACAAAAACCAAATATTTATTATTTATGATACTACAATTATATATACTTACTCTAGTCAGAAATGTTGTCCTATAAGATAGTTAATCTTTGCTTTCAAGGAAGTCATTGGGTAGGGAAGAGAAAAGTTTGGGGGGAAGTACCACAGAGATACAGTATTTGGAGCTTAGAGCAATAAGCTATAAATAATATCTATAAGAATAAGTGGTATGCTAGATATTTTGAGTTATCGCCAATAGTAACTAAACTAATGCAGGAAAGAAATTATTCCTGGTCTAGCTCACACTTTGTATTCTTTTCCTTAGACAATCCTCAAAGTGGCCATAATTAATAATAAATTAATCACAGCAAGCCAATCTAACAGAAGATGCCTCCCTTGAGGTTGCAATAATTTCCCTTCAATGTCCAACTCAACACATCATATATTTTTCAGATTTTGAGATAAGCCCAAATTATACTTAAAAACTTAAAAAAAATTTTTTTCTCAGGTTTTCTTCATGCATTTTTTCCCCCCTCTACTAGAGTACACAGCCTACTGACTCCCAGGAAATCTTCAGCACCATCACTCTCTGAGAAGGTTCTTTAGCTCAATTTTGCCAATCGCCCCTTGGATGTATGGAATTTCTGAAGATGTCAGGTCCCAGATCCCGCAGCTGGGGTGACTTACATGCCAACTTGCAAAGCACTCAAATATCAGGGAATGTCAACTCAATTGCTGATCAGGATATCTAAGAGAAAAGCATCTGGTGTAACACGATTTTAATAATGATAATGACAAAGAGTGTGTGGTTTAGTGAAAGGAGTCTTGGAGTCACATATATACAAGTTCACTTGCTGACTGTGTCATCTTGGCCCAGCAACCAAGCATTTTGAAACCTTCATTTCTTTTCCTGCAAAATAGGGGTAAAAAATTCCTCTTTGTCGAGATGTACACTGTAAGTGAGCTAATATCTGTAGGGTGGTTGGCCCATGGTTGATAGTTGATAAACAATTGCCATATGTTAATTTATAATAAATACAAAGCTATCCTACTTTTGGTTATTGTTTTGAAAAATTTCAAAACACGATACATGTTTAGAAATCCTAAACCGGGGTACCTGGGTGGCTCAGTTGTTTAAGCATCTGACTCTTGATTTCAGCTCAGGTCATGATCTCGGCCCCTGTCCCACCTTGGGCTCTGAGCTCAGCAGCGTCTGCTTGGATTCTCTCTCCCTCTGCTCCCCCCCACTACTCTCAAGCACGCACACACTCTCTCTCTCCCTTACATAAATAAATATTTAAAAAAAAGAAAAAAGAAATCCTAGGCTAAGGATGCTAAGCCTAGGCTCCGATTGAGCACCTACTTTGTACAAACCCCTCAGAGCACATAATCGTGCCAAGATGTGGCTCCTTATCTCGAGGGGTTCACAGTCCAGGCCTTGGGAAACTTATATCCAAGCAAAGGATGAAAATGATACTTCAACACAGCAACAGGAAAAGTTTAAAAATAAAATCCAGAATGAATTACCAATCATATTAAACCGAGCATTATGTAACCAAGAAGAAAGAAGAGTTGCAAGTCAAAATACTTCAGGCAATTTTAGTTTTCATCCCAATTTGGAACTGATAGAATTCTTCCACATTTTTTTAAGGTGGAAAAGAGTTATTTGGATTTACTGACATCATGTTCCCTAATGACTGGTCTTTCTGATTCAGAAGTTCTATCAACACTCCGATGCTGTATCTCAGGGATATAAAATCAAGGGGAAAATGCTCCACACAAAACAAACCTCAGATGTCCTAGAACAACCCTTCTTTTCCAAATTTGGTTCTTATTTTCAATTCCAAAAACAACACACGAGGCCTTAGAAGGTACAAACTGCCTCATGTTTATGCAATTGGCCCTGGAGAAGTGAGGATTTCAGATGCCTTTGATTACGAATTGGCTGAAGAAAATATCTACCCAAAGGTACTCACTGAAGAACCAAGTCTCCCTGCTCCCACCTCACCTCAAACCTAAAGAAACTTCCATCCTGCATCAATTTGCAAAAGAGCACTTGACACGACTTTATTGGTATATCTTTCTTATGCATTTGACCAATCAAAATGATAATTTAGACAAACTGGGGATGGCAGAGTGCATTATCCAGCAATATCTCATTATTATGCAAAAAATCAGATATTCACAGCAACTGTCTCATCTATTTATTGTTTGGTTACTCATCTGGAAATTTTAATACTTTCTTCAGGGGCAGGGACTGGCAATAAAAAAATAGACCTATATATCAAACCTTTAACTTCTCGCCATCATTGTGTGCCATAATACAGATGGAGTGGCTATCAGCAAGCTTTACTGTGTTGGTTTATTTTCTTCAACAGCAAATGTGGATTTAAATGGGAGAAAGCAACAAAGCCGACTTAAGGCTAGAGGGCCTCTTAGAACCTTCTAGTTACTTTGCAAACAGAGATAACTGGCTATAGTCAGCCTCCCAGAGAATCGATGCCAAAGGTTGCCAATATACCCATCCACAAGATCAGAAGAGTGGGTGTGAGAAGGAATGGGAATTGTTTAAGGTGAGGGATGAGGCCACTGCATTTCAGAAAGTAATCTCACTTCCTCATATGGCAGTGTTTCTGTGGGCCACATTCCCTTTCTTACAAACAAATGCAAAGCTTGTTGTATGCCAGAGCTGTCCTAATTACTTTACAATCAATTCCTTCTTTAATCTTCATCACAAGCCCAGGAGGTATGTACCGGTATCACCCCCATTTTATAGAAGGGGAAATGGGGCATAGAGCAGTTACATAATCTACCCAACTAGTAAACTGTGAAAGAAGGATTTAAATGTAGGTGGTCTGGCTCCAGAATTTGTGCTTATAAGCACTATATTCTGCAGGCCAGCTGTACAGAAGTGTAGTAGCTTTCTGCTTCAGCTTTTCGTGGTCTGTGCCAGATGGGTAAATTGGTGAGAAGGAAACTGTAGTGTACCTACAAGATAATCGTATGGACTACCTGTTTAAAGATCAGATTCTCAGACCCAGGCCAACTGATTCAAAAACTTGCAACTTTTAACAAGTTCCTTAAATTGTTCCTAATCATATCAAAGTTTGAGAACTACTAGAATAGATTTTTCTGGACTAACAGTCAGAAAATAATCTGGGTTTGGGTCCCAATTCTACTGCTTACAAGCTTCTTAACTTTGGAAAAATGACCTGAGCTTTCTGGGCCTTAGTTTCCTCATCTGTAAAATGAGGACAAAAATATCTGTCCTACATACTGCACATAGTTGTAAGAATGAGAAGAGATAAAGAATGTGCAAGAAAACAGTGACTTGGAAAGCATTTCCAAATATGAGCTATTATTATTGGTCCCTCATTATTTTGTGTGTGTAAGATTTTTCTCCCTGCTAAAATTATAATCTCTGAGGACATAGGCACTGTAAGTACCCTTTTCTTCTAAAGTACCCTTTAGAAAGGACAAGATAATTTTAAAAAAGAATAACTGAGTTGAAAGACTTACACTACTTGATTTCAAGACCTAATATTAAGCAACATTAATTAAGACTTTGTGGTATTGGTGTAAAGAGAGACATACATGAGAAATAGACCCATACATATGTGGTCAACTGATTTTTAACACATGTGCCCACATAATTCAATGGATAAAGAATAGGCTTTTCCACAAAGGATGCTACAACAAATTAATATTTATATGAAAAAAAATCTTGACTTTTATCTTACATCATTCATAAAACTTGACTCAAATTGGATTATAGACCTAAATGTAAGGCTTAAAAGTATAAAACTTTCAGAAGAAAAAAATTGGTGAAAATCTTCATGAACTTGGGTTAGTCAAGGATTTCTTAAAGGGGACATAAGAGCTCAAATCATAAAAGAAAAAAATGGACACTCTGGAATTAAGAGAAATGAAAGATAAGACACAATACATATACCTAATAAAGGACTTATATCAAGCATACTTGAAGAGCTTTTACGACTCAATAATAATAAGGCTAAAAGTAATGGGCAAAGAGCTAAACAGACACCTCACCAAAGAACAGATATGAATGGCAAATAAGGACTTGAAAGGATATGTGCTCAAAAACATTACTCATTAGGAAAGTACAAACTAAAAACCACATATAAGAATGACTAAAATTTAAAACCCAACAAAACTAAGTGTTGATGAAGATACAGGATTACTGGAACTCTCATATATTGCTGATGAGAATACAATATGGATAGTCACTTTGGAAAATAGTTCAGTAATTTCTTTTTTTTTTAAGCTTTTATTTCTTTATTTGAGAGAGAGAGAGAGCACGAGCAGATAGAGGGGCAGAAGGAGAAGCAGGCTCTCCACTGGCAGGGAGCCTGATGAGGGGCTCGATCTTAGGACCCTGAGATGGTGATTTGAGCTGAAAGCAGACCCTTAACTGAGTTGATAATTTCTTATAAAGTTAAGTATTCTCTTACCAAAGGACCTAACAATTCCACTCCTAGGGATTTATTTAAGAGAAACAAAAGCTCTGCATAAAGTCCTACACATGAGTGTTTATAGCAGTTTTATTTACAAGGGCCCCAAACTGGAAACAATCCAAATTTTCTTCAACTGGTAAAAAGATAAATGGGTATATTCATACGATGAATATTGCTTAATTAAAAAAAAATGAACTACTTATACATGAAACAACTTGGATGAGTCTCCAAAGCACTGTTACAAGTAAAAGAAGCCAGATACAAAGGTTACATGATACAGCATTTTATTTATATGAATTTTTAGAAAAAGCAAAAATATAGGAACAGAAATCAGACCAGTGGTTGCCAAGGGCTAGGAGGAGGGATAGGGATGTGAAGGAACTTTATGGTGGTGATGGAGCTGTTTCGTATCTTGATTGTGGTGGTATTTACTCAGCTGCATACATTTGCCAGGTCGTTAAATTATACAGTTAAAACTGGTAAATTGTACTCTGTGTAAATTATATCTCACTAAACCTGAAAAAAAAAATCTTTTTTTTCATGGAGGATCTGTCATTCTATAGTAATTTATTCTGAGGGAAATAAATTACTATAGAACGACAGATCCTCCATGATCTGACCCCACTCCACACCCTTCAGACCTCATCCCCTTCCACTTTCCCTTTTGCTCTCTCTGATCCAGCTACAACAGCCTCCCAGCCATGGGGCCTTTTGTGGACATGCCAGACATGTATCTTCTCTAAGGCACTGTACTAACTCCCTACACATCCTTTAAGTCTGTTGACTACACGTCAGTATTTCAGAGAGACTTAATCTCTCATCAATATTCTTTACATGGGCCTGTTTCCTCGTCTATAAATGGCAGAAACTGAATCAAAGGGTCTCTCTGAAAGCTTTCTAGTCTAATGTTCTACAGTTCTGAAATTTGGCTTTTAGGTTGCACAACTTCCCATAGATGATAATGGAATTATGTAGGAAGGCATTAAATGATAAATGGCAGGTGAGTGGAACAGAGTTCTGCGGTGTCTGAGGGGGAACCATCACTTCCAACTGTCACGACTGAAAGAGACTTAAGAGAAGAAGTGACTCCTTACTAAACTGGTAGGATTTCTTTACATGAAAACAACGGGACAACTGGAAATACTGTTCTCGCTTCTCTTTAGAGTAAAATTATAGCTTCTGCTTAGTTTGTACAGTTTGAACAAATTCCCCTGCTTTGAAGGCATTCTAGAAAACTGACATATCACCAATGACTCAGAATCTCTCTTATATGTCCATGGTGCTGTCTTCATACTTGGTGGCCTGCTGGCATTATTGGCAATTAACCAGCTAAGGTAACAATACATCAATGCTATGGCAGTCATCAGGAAAACTGACAAGATCTCTCCCTTGTTGCTGTTATATATCTTTTCACATGTCTTTTGCACTATATTCTGATATCCAGGATGGCAGGGTTTGATTCTCAGGTTTGGATTTAAAGTGGTGCAGCACAGTAGGCTCAAAGCATAAATGTTCCTCAGAATTTTGAGCATTCTGCCTGTATTAATGTGTGCACATCAGGGAAGAACAATTAGCAAGGTCATTAATCATGACTCTCTCTATTTAATTGTAAAAACTAATTGCCTGTTAAGGTAAGGCAAGCCTTATTTCCTTAATCAGAGGGGTTACAACCTGAACATGTCGGGGAAATCTGAGATGCTGATGTGAAAGACAAAATGGATGAAGTTCAAACACCAAGCCAAAATCCCAAGGTCTTCTCATTTACTCTTGTTTACTCATGATCTTTAATTAAGATAGAGTCTTTTACCTAGACAAGCCCTACAAGGGAAATATGGACAGAATGTTAGGCTGTGGTTTGGATCACTCTCTGAAACAGTCCTTTCCTCTTGTTACAGACTGAATGTGTTACCACCCCCAAATTCTTATGTTGAAGCCGTCCCTAACTCTGAATGTATCTGTATGCGGAGATCAAGCCTCAAGGGAAGCAATTAGGCTTAAATGAGGCCGTAAGAGTGGAGACCTGATCTGATAGGTAGAATTAGTATCCTCATAAGAAAAGACGCCAATGAGATTGCTCTTTCTATATACATGCCCTGAAGAAAGGCCAATGAGCACACAGCAAGGAGGCAGCTGTCTATAGAGCAGGAAGACGGAGGTCTCACCAGAAACTAAATTCACTGTCACCTGGATCATGGACATCTAGCTCACAGAACTGTGAGAAAATAAATGTCTGTTATTTAAGCCACCTTGTCTGTGGTATTTGTCATAGTAGCCTAAGTAGACTAAGATAATTTTCCCAGGAATTTAGTGCACTTGGTTATAAATAGACCTGATCTTAAATTCTCTGCTGTACTGATTTGGAATCTCCTCTATCACAAGATATAAGTTAGGCCAGGGTTTTCAGAAATCTCTCATTCCCAGAATGACCTGCTCTCTCCTAACTTTCCCTGTTACTTTTCAACTAATACACGAAACTAGAAATTTCTCTTTTTGCTCTATTATTTTCTAGTTATTAATGACTTTCATTTTCCAAAGCCATCATTAATTTAGATTTGGAAATCGTATTTTCCAGTAATTTTGAACTGGAAAATTTTAGAATAGCCCATGGAAGATTATAGGTATTAACTTTGTATATGTGTTTCTAAAAAGAGCTGAAACCAGCAAAAAGCATTCAAAATCCACATTTCCGAACATTACTTAATATTCTCAATCTTTGGAAATATTTATGGATATTGTTATGGAAGACTTTTTGGCACTGTCTAGAATAAATACAAATTTCTCAGTTTGTTGCATGGAGCACCATATGGCTAACTGTCATCCCTGCACTCATTGAAAATAGCTAAGAAAGTTATGAGGCTAATGTCAACCATCTCCTCAACTCCAGATGCCCAAAGTATTTTTGTTCTACACATTTGCCTTGTATCACAATCAAGTGGCATTCCAAGCCCTAGTGTTCTGAGTTAAAGACTGGGAATACTCTCATAGTCTAATCTGAAGGTTGTTTTTTCAGTTATTATGACAATGTTCTTTTGCACTATGCTCCTCTCTTTGGAAGCAAAGACAATATAATACCGTGAAAAAATATTTAGATAGAGTTGGATTCTCAACTTTGTGGCTTTCTTTTCTTTCTAGTGTCAGCTTTCTCACTTGCAAAATGCAGACACTAATGCTTCGGTTTGCCATGCTGTAAGCAATGACAACTCTAAGACATGTCTCTGGACATTTTCGGATAGTGCATCGGTCGGAGTTTGATCAGAAAAGCAAAATCACTATCCGAGATATAGAATAGAATATTAATGTAGGAGCAAGTGTGGAAGTCTATGTAGGGCTATGGTCTCTATTTCTACGGTTGGGTTTGAACTTGGTATACTCAGCTGGCAATGAGGAAAGACGACTTGACAATGAAGTGGAGAACAAGGACAAGGAAGAACCCATGCAGATGTACTGGAATGTACATCCATCTCTCTGGGCCTCCATCCTTAATGGTATGGATAACTTGCAGGAAAAACCCAGTGTTTTGCCACAGTGCTGCATACATTTTTGGTCCAACACAAAGAGCTGGGGGAGGAAATCTAGTGGGGACCCACGTACAACCCACACCAAGTTGAGCTAGCAGGTCAGCAACAATCTATCAAGTTACTGCAGTACCTGGTACACTTAAGCAAACCTCAAAGCTTAAAAATTGATACTACTCCACTTCTGCCTTCCAAGTCTCACACAAATTTCTGTCATGGCTAATCCTAACCTAGAACCCTATAAGGAAAGGAGTCTTTCCAGGAATTAGTTCCAGTTTAGCTGAATTTACACAGGGCAAAGCCACTATAGTAAGGATTTCCATAATCTTTAAAAGAAGTGGAAATGGATTATCATTTTTTTAAAGATTTACTTATTTGAGAAAGAGTGAGAGAGCATGTATGAGCAGAGGAAGGGGCAGAGGGAGAAGAAGAGAATCTTTAAGCAGACTCCCGATGAGTGGGGAGCATGACCATGACCTGAGCCAAAACCAAGAGTCATTTGCTCAACTGACTGAGCAACCCAAGCGCCCTGTGGAAATGGATTATTATAAGAAGGACTGTGATTAAATCTGTATATTTTGGTAGAAGGCAGAGACACTGAGGAATATTAATATTCTTGGCTCTACTAGTTTGTAAATAGTACATGGTTTATTACAAGCAACATCTTGGTTATCTTCCTAATGCCCCAGAGGCAGAGTTAGAAAAATTAAAAAAAAAAAACCTTGAACCTGCAAGAACCAGTTGATATTCTTTCTGGAAAAACCAGCTAAGTGAAGAATCTTTTGAATAAGTTCTTGAACCAAACGTATTCCTGTCTGAATAGAGCATGAATTAAACTATATAAACTCAGTTTCATGCCGTAGAAACTGTGGACTATATAGCAAATTGTCAATAGGGCATTACACCTGTCAACACATGTTAGTTGAATCACAGGACAGAAAATGAAGGATTAATGCTTCTTTCTGGTTATTAACATATAACCATATTCAAACCTGGCAATTAATACAACTTATATTTATTTTGAACTTTTTTCCTTGATGGAAAAATGTTCAATGGAAAATACACAATGCAAAAGTTATTCCATCATATGATAATCAATCATGAAAGATATTGTTCAAAATCATATAGCTTTATTCATGTAGAAAGATGGGCATAAAGACAAACTAATAGGGGCACCTGGGTGGCTCAGTTGGTTAAGCGTCTGCCTTTGGATCAGGTCATGATCCTGGAGTTCTGGGATCAAACCCCACACGGAGCCCACATCGGACTCCCTGTTTAGCAGGGAGGCTGTTCTCCCTCTCCTTCTGTCACCCCACTTGTGCTCACTCGTGCGCTCTCTCTCTCGCTCACTCACTCTTTCTCAAATAAATAAAATATTAAAAAAAAAAAAAAAAAGACAAACCAGGGACGTTTGGGTGGCTCAGTCGTTAAGTGTCTGCCTTCAGCTCAGGTCATGATCCCAGGGTCCTGGGAGCAAGCCCTGCATTGGGCTCTCGGCTCAATAGGAAGCCTGATTCTCTTTCTCCCTCTCCCCCGGCTTATGTTCCCTCTGTCACTGTCTCTCTGACAAATAAATAAGTAAAATCTTTTTAAAAAAAGATAAACTAATAAAAACATATTCAGAAATCTATTAGTATGTAATCTCCACTGGCCTGTCAATATGTTTTATAATGTTACTTTCAAAACTTTTAAATGCATTTAATTTTTTGAGTTAAATTCAAGGGAGTAAAATATTTAAAAAGTAGGTTAAAGTAAATAAAAGTATACCAGTAAAATTTCTTCCCATGCCATCCCCCATCAGCTCAGGCTCTTACTGCTGCTTTAAAAAAAGATAACCACTGTTATTTATTTCTCGTATATCTTTCAAGGCACTCTATGCATATGCAAACAAATACAAACAAAACTGTCTCAACCCTAACTTTTTTACACAAATGTTAGAAGAGTTATATGCACACTATTATCTTCCATCTTTTTTTCACTTAATATATCTTGGAGTTCTTTCCATAACATTAAGAATTTCCCCACGTGGGATGCCTGGCTGGTTTAGTTGGTAGAGCATGTGACTAGTGATCTCATGATCATGAGTTCAAACCCCGTGTTGGATGTAGAGCTTACACTAAAAAAAAATAATAATAAATAAATAAATTACCCCATCCTTCTGTTTAGCTGCTTAGTATTCCATTGTATGTACATATAGTATAAACTATACTATTTAAAAAAAAAGATTTTATTTATTTATTTGACAGACAGAAATCACAAGTAGGCAGAGAGGCAGGCAAAGAGAGAGGGGGAAGCAGGCTCCCCACTGAGCAGAGAGCCCGATGCAGGACTTGATCCTAGGACCCTGAGATCATGACCTGAGTCGAAGGCAGATGCTTAACCCACTGAGCCACCCAGGCGCCCCATAAACTATACTTTCAAATTTTATCTCCTATTTTCAACTTCTGGGAGTTTGATTTTGGCTTCTCCTTCCATATATTCTGGAAATAACTACCATTCAGCAACTGGCAGTTCTTCCTCTGTTTGAATAGAAGCAACACAAATGATGCTGACCTCAGGATTTAAACAGTTCTGGTATTTTCTCCACCACATAGAGCCAACAAAGATATGCTATCATCAGCAAGCTGTGTCCTTTGCCCTCAGCCAAGCTCTGGATGGCAGTGAGCATGACCAAGGCACTAGACTTCATTTATGGAGCTTGATGTTTAAGCCTCTGTGACACCATGCCCAGCTGTAAACTGGTGAGCCAGTGCCACTGGCACATGTGCTCCATTTGCCCAGGAGCCTCAGGCTGAGCCGACCCTGAATAGCTCCTCTTCCAAAATAAAACTCTCCTCATGGTCATAATGCAGTCCTGAATTCATATGCTTGGTTTAGTTCTTCCTAATTACATCCACTGATGTTGAAAAACACTCAAACCAAGAAAGACCAAAGGGACTGTGGGCACTTGTAGCTGCCAAACAGGCAGGTTTTTATACCATGGCCGCTGGGGAGATACATAAAGGCCAGATGGTATGTCACAACATATGTTCCCTACAAGGACAGCACACAGACATTCTGCATTTGGAGAGCCTGGGGCAGAAAACACCACCGGGAAAGCCATAAGAAACACAAAGGGATCAAAGCAGGAGTCCTGGAGTTACTCCAGGGGAGTGGCAGCCCCAGGTGGCTGCCTCCTGGTCACCCCTAGGCCTGAGTATGCATTCCTTGGGGCTAGGGCCTTTTCTCCAGAGCTGTGCTCTTGCTCTGGGATACACCGTCTTCTCTTGGGCACACTGGAAAGCAAGCACACCCTTAAACTCTGTGTTGGACAAGTCATTTCTGAGAAATCCATGGAGCCACAAAGAACTGACACTTTCAATAAGTCAGTAAAAGTAGCATTTGGGTGATTAAGAATTCATTCCAGGCTTTTTGAATGGGTCATCTGTAGCTGTAATTTGGTTTCTGAACCGAAATGAATACGTGTGCGTATGTACATTCTGCAGCTTCACACCCCCATGTGGTTATAACGTTATAACTTACATTCTTATATTCTATGAGCTGTGGAAGACTCCTAGCTTAATTCTGAAAATATGGCAATAAAATCCTTTTATGTAGACATCCAAGATGTACTTGCCTTACCTTACTCATGCTAATTATTATAATATTCATATTATATAAATATAATATAATATAATATAATATAATATAATATAATATATAATATAATATAATATAATATAACTTACTGGGGGCCCATCACTTTGCTAACTACTTTACATACATTATCTCATTTAATCACCATCAAGAATCCTGTGATATAGGTTCTATTATTATACAAGTCTTAACATATGAGGAAGCTGAAAACTAAAGAGGCTGAGTGAGTTGTGCAAGGTAACAACAAGGCACATGGTAAGGAAGTGTGAGTTGTCTGACTCCAGAGCCACCACTGTCAACATTAAAAAAAAAGAAATCACTCTGGAACCTAGTTTTTGTCATAGATTCTAGTTTAATAAGCTATGGGGCTTCCTAAATTTGCTGACAAGGTAAGGGGAAAGAAAAATCTCCCTTTGGGTTTAGCCATCTACTAATTTATAGATTCTCTGCCTTTAAATTATATGCTACTCATGCATATAAACCATCTTTTCTTTCTTCTATTTCTTTGGTATAAAATGGAAAACAAGAATGAAGCATATCAAAATATCTCTCATTTCAAAGCATATTGGCACTATAGTTAGGAGTTCGGGGTCTTCAGGATAGTCTATGTGAAGCCACTGCAGCTCCACTGGGAAGAGTCCTGGTGTCCCGCCTGCTACTTGGTTTATTTAACTAGAGCAGCAAATTCCACTTCTTTACAGAGATTTGTCTGTGACTCTTTTCCTGTGAGCTCTTGGAGAGCAGGAACTACATGACATTCATCTTTGCATCGCCTACATCTGCATCATAGCTGTGGCTCAGTAAATAACTGAAAGGTACTGATCTTACCAGGGTTCACGGTAGTGATGTGATACTGCATTTTCAAAAGAAGTCTCCAAGAGGCAGAGAGACCCCGGCCTCTTTCTTGGATTTTTTACTTTGGTTGAGAGACAGAATTCCTTTTACCAGGGGTCCTTGGTGGTCTCAGAATAAGGGAATTTGGTGCCCCACATAAGTCCATCAACAGGAAAATATGGAATTTGAGACCCTTATGGTCTTCACTTTCCCCAACCTTCCTATATTGTAGCTACCTGGTGGAGGTCAGGAAAGAGTGGGAATTCCATTTCTAAATGTAATGATATGATATTAAGAGCTAGGTCATAAAGATGAAGTATCCAGAGTAAGACATTAGGCAAACAGTGCAATGAACAGTGCAAACAGGGAATGAATTTAAGGAATTATAGATCAATAGGCATGACACTAATCTCTAGCAAAATTATTAAATATTGTTAAAGTACAGATTTGGTAGTATTTAGAAGAGAGTGTGATGATTATGAGGAACTTTTGTGGGTTCACTAGACATAGTCTTTTTGCACTTAATTTCTAATTTTCTTTTTAAAAGATTTATTTATTTGAGGGGTGAGGGAGAGGGCTGGGGGAAAGGAAGAGAAAGAGCCTCCAACAAAGTCCCTGCTGAGATCATGACCAGAGCCGAAATCAAGAGAGGCATGCTTAACCTACTGAGCCATCCAGGCACCCCTAACTTCTTCTTCTTCTTTTTTCTTTTTACTTTTAAAGCATTTTTTACTTTTAAAGCATTGTTGGGGGGCACCTGGGTGGCCCAGTGGGTTAAGCCTCTGCCTTCAGCTCAGGTCATGATCTCAGGGTCCTCAGAGAGCCCGCCTCCTCCTCCTCTCTCTCTCTCTGCCTGCCTCTCTTCCTACTTGTGATCTCTCTCACTCTCTGTGTCAAATAAATAAATAAAAATTTTTAAAAATAAATAAATAAAGCATTGTTGGGTTGGTAGATTAGGAAAATTCTGCAGATAAATAATTTGACATAGTCCCCTTCTTTCATTTAACATGTCTATAGAACATTTACTTTGTACTAGGTGGTGAACAAAATAAACCTTATTAATCCTGTGGGAGATAAAAAATAACAAGTAATCTCTGAAATTTGGTAGAGAAAAGAGACATGGCTTACTTGGATGCTCTGTCAGCGTTCAAGAGTAGGTCCAGAAGGAAGTCTCTAATGGGGTACAACCCAGAGCTCAGTCCTTCATGCTCCATGCTTATCAAATCTGGGGAGCCCAGAGCAAACTAAATGGCTGATATGCTTGATAACAGAGTTAATATTTAAAATATTCTCAAGATACTAGCATGCTCTTAGAAAGAGAAAATTTGAAAATAAAAGGTAATATGTTCATCTGTATCTTACATTTCAAATAGGTTTGCATTATTTCTTTTGACCCACACTTAGACATAGCCAACAGTAAGATAAACTGCCCCAGTGAATGTCCAGTAGGTAGACTACTATAAATCTCTATAAGTAGACAGTCCACATAAGGCACAGAGAGAACAGTCAAGAATTGAAGAAGGGTACATTGTATTGACAGCCCAACCAGAAGATCTGTGTAGTCCCATGTGATTTGAAAATTTAAGGGCTTCATCAGTGATTACAATGGAAAAATGATTTTATCAATTCTTCAAGGCAATTCGTTTTCTGAAAAGTAGTAAATCAGCTACATTCAAGATAACTAATAATAAATCAGTTTACTAATAGTAAACTATTAGTTTTAGTAAACATAAGGTTTGACTAACTGGAAAAAAAAAAAAGCTGTTTTGCTGATAAAAAATACCCTATATTCTTGCTCTCTCTTATTAAAAAGAAGGCTGGTTGTATCTTACAGGTCAGTTGCTTTTGTACAAATTTCAGTTTAAATTAGGGCTTGGTACAAAATTCACAGGGACTGTTGGGAGTAATTATGAAGTTAGAATTTTAGGCATATCCAGTTGTTTTCCAAAATGAATAACTCTTCTTTGGGATCATTTACAGAGTATCACTCTCAATCATCTTGTTGTTAGAAAATTAGAATGACTTAATCATCAGGGAAGTCCTATAGGAACATAGCTATTAATAGAACAATTTTAGGTTGAATGGAATTAGCTTATGCTTCCCATTACCCAAGAGCTGGTGCTCAGCTTGAAAAACTCTCACACTCATGCTTCAAGACTCATGCTTCCTCCCCTGAGGAGCCTTCCTTGACTCCCTCAGAGTTGGATAATCCCTCTTTTGTGTATCCAGAATAGTCTGCATGTTCACCTTTCAATTACTTACCACATTATTGTGATATGTTTGTCTCTCCCAGTGGAGTAGTAAGTCTCTCTCTTTATATATATATATATATATACACACACACACATATATATATTTTTTCATCAAAAAGTATCCTGTGCTTATAGCAGAAGAGGAAGGAGAAAAAGGAAAAGAAGAATACCAGCAAGAGAAGCAGGAGGAAGAGGAGGAAACAATAAAAAATAATAAGTAACTTTTCCTCTTAACTCAGATCCCAGTACTTCCCAGAAGCAAACTCTCCCAACAGTTTTTGTGTATCTTCCTGGATTGATTGATTGATTGATTGATCGATTTTTAATGATTGTATTTATTTATTTGACAGAGAGTGGGAGAGAAAGTGAGAGAAAGGACAAGCAGGGGGAGCATCAGAGGGAGAGGGAGAAGCAGGCTCCATCCCAGGACTCCCAGATCATGATGTAAACCAAAGGCAGAAGCTTAACCAACTGAAACCCAGGTACCCCCTCCTAGATTTATTCATGTAAGTACAAACATATATATACAAATGTTTATTTAAAAAATGCAAACAAGAACATTTCATAATCACCAAAATATTCTGGCACCAGGCACTGTGCTAGGAATACAGTAGATACTCAATATATGTTGACTGAGTTGGGGATTACCAAGGTTCCTGGTATCTAGATAGTCCTTTGGCTGTTTGATTCTTCCCCTTCCTTCCCCTGCCACTTCACCCTCTTGGATATTAGAGAGATAAAACCTAAAGCAGTCAATTTTACTATTAGGAGCAGAAGCTCAATAAAGACAAGAGAAGATTAATATTCCTGGCTAAAATACATATGCATTTCAATTTTCTCTACTGCTCCATCCACTAATGGTTCCAGATAATAGAGAACTGTACCTTTGAAAACTATACTCATAATATAGATTATTTACTGTAAACTCTGTAATATAAAGATCACAAAGGAATGACTCCTTCATGATCATATTAAGTAATCTTTATATTCATGATCTATATATTAGTACAAGTTACTACTTTGCTTAGTAGCACATATTACTAATGACATTGTTAATATGACTTCTGTTATTTATGCTTTAAGGACTGGAATGCTCTGCTGGTTGATTCTGTCATTACCATTTTTGCTTTGTTTTGCCTTTTTTCCCCATCTTAGTATCCCCAGAAGAATCATAACTTTTCACAAAGGCATCTAATTTCTTAACCTCGAAACAGAAACAGAAGAGAAACATTTTTCAAATTTTCCTATGATAGTCAAGGCAGAGGAGGGGGGTGGGTTCTGAATGTATATACTTAGATGAATTAAACTCAGACCTTCTCTGGTTGGATGTGTGAGCTGCCCAGACAAAGATGAAGGTTAACATAGTTTAAGGATGAAATATAGACCATCCCGTGCAAAACCACTGTGTTGCAGTTTAATTAAAAGAATTCATTAAAGTGGTGCCCCATCCAGGGTAATTAGTATGCGTAATTTATGCGTTGCCTAATACACAAGGGCAGTAGCTTGAATAATAAACTCAAGTTAACCTTAAGTGGAAGAGATTGAATGGTCAGATGTTTATTTAGCTCAGGTTTGCTCACGGGCTAAGGTTAAAGAGGTGAAATTCAGTTACAGTTAATTAATTAATTTCTCAGATTTTCTTCATGAAAATCCTGCCTGCTCAATTGGGTAAAAGTTTAGTCAAAGGTGGAGAACATTATTTTTATTCATCAGCTATTTTCTGACATGTCCTTTAGGAAAGAACAAATTTAAGGGGAACTGCAAAGAGAGAGAAAATAAGACCATTCCCCCCACAAAAAAATACTGCTAATCTGGGGTCTTTGCCCACAAAAAGAACAAAACAAGGACAGGGGTACCTGGGTGGCTCAGTTGGCTAAATGTCTAACACTTGATTTTGGCTCAGGTCATGATCTCAGTGTTGTGAGATCAAACCCTATGTCAGGCTTCACACTGGGCATGGAGCCCGATTTGAGACTCTCTCCATCCTTCTGCCCCCTCTCCTTCTCTTAAAAAAAAAAAAAAAAAAAAAAAAAGAGCAAAACCAGGACAGACTCCAAGATCATCAAAATTTTGGGCCTAGGGATCCTTGAAGTGGCTCAGCCAGGTAAACATCTGCCTTCAGCTCAGGTCATGACCCCAAGGTCCTGGGATGGAGTCCCATATCAGGATCCCTGCTCACTGGGGAGCCTGCTTTTCCCTCTGTCTGCTGCTCCCCCTGTTTGGGTATGCTCTCTCTCCCTGACAAATCAACAAGATCTTTAAAAAAAGTTGGGGGGCCTAACTAGGACAAGGGTATCCAGTTTTGTTTTGTTTTTTATAATGGACCATGTGTTTTGGAATTCCTATATGTATTTAAGCTTTGACAGGAATAGCAAGAGTCCATGCTTGTCAGATACATAATCACAAATATGAACCAGTTCTTAGGCTAGTTGTTTATTCCTTTCATTAGGAATACTTCATCATGCCCCAATTCTGTGATGTAATTTTGTGGAACCAAACTTGAAGAGTTCAAGAATATACAATTAATTGCATTCAGCTTCAATTAGAATGAATATTTTTAAAAAAGATTTATTTTTAAGTAATCTCTATGCCCAATGTGGGACCTGATATCAAGAGCCACATGTTCTACCAACCAAGACAGCCAGGTGCCCCAATTACAATGACTTATTAATCAGCTGCTTTGGTAAGACAACAGACTCCTCACCCAGTGATTGTGATGGGAAATGGCATAGGCCTGAGGAATCTATTTCTCGTGTGAGGAAGCTAATTAGGTGAATTGGTGTTGACTGATTTGCTTTATTGGTGGCTACACGTAGGTAGGAGTTCTTAGGTTTAAGATTTGGGATAAGTCAGGAAAGATCAAAGTTAATTTGGTTTTTTGGACTGGAAAGACCAAGAACTGGAATAAAAGCAACAAAAGCTATCAATTATCAATATTTCTTGACCACCAATTATGTGTAAAGCACTGGGCGAATCTCTGGGCCTCCATATTGAATCTAAGCATAAGACAGAGGTATCTTCCTCCCCAGCCCACCCCAGTAACCCTAGGACTAACGGTCTAGTTGGTTGTTTAGACTGAAGAAGCAAGCGAATATAACCAACCACAACCAGCTACACGTGACAGTTGGTTTTAGAGTTACATAAATCATGGACTTCCTTAATATGAGGGCCATTTCTCCCTTTGTAGAACTGCCATTCCTCCATTCCACATCATTCCAGTGGGCTGCCAACCATTCCTGCCCACCTGTCCACACGGTAAGCACATGGGCTAAACGAGGTCAATCAGATCATCTCTTCTGTATATTTGGATTTTGAGTTGAAAGAGACAGAGGGGGAGGAAAGAGAGCTGGCGCTGAGCCATCCAATGACCATTCTCAAAGAGCTGTGGAGATCCCTGCAGCTGCTATGGCTCCTTTTCAGAAAGTGATGTTTTCAACTCTTCCATTTTATGATCTTAAAGTATCTTGGCAAGATCATATTTGCCTCAGCCAGAGTTAGTTTCTGAGGCATAAAAACAAAGACAACAAATGCTTCTCTAATTCAGAAATGGAAGAACTTATTTCCAGTTGGAGAAGTGTCGAGGAACAGTGTAAAAAAATGTACACTAGATTCCAGTCTGGTTTGCCAAATACTTGCTGTCTACAAAGCACTGCATCTACAAAATGCGTAAATCTGCAGGCAACACAACAAATATCCCCATTTTATAAATGGGGAATCTGAGGCTCAGGAAAGTTCTGTAACTCACCCAAAGCCACATTGCTAGCAAGGGGAAAGCTGAGACTTGAACCTAGGACTTCCTGACCGGAAAGCCTGTGTTTCTTCTGCACACCAAGTGATTCTCCAGCTTGTGGCCTTGGGCAAATCACTTAGCCTCTATACACTCTGGGTTCCTTAGTGGTAAAATTTGGAAGATAACAGCTGCCCTGTGTCCCCTGCAGGGCTGTTGTGAGGATCAAAGGGGAGAATGTCTGTGAAAGCACTTTGAAGGCTGTCACACTATCCAAATACTTGTAAAGGCTTCCTATTGTTAGGTGGAACTCCAAGTAGGATGGGCCAGATGCTGGGAGGGGATAAGGGAGAGGCTGGAATAGGGTGTGCTCACTCACAGGAATGGGGTTCTGGGAGAAAATTGGGGAAGTCCTGGGAGACAAAAATTCCCAGGGAGGTAGGGGCCAGCAGGTGAAGGCCTGTTGAGTCTGATCCACAATCCAAAAAATTCAAGACCCAGGCTTTTGGAGTTGGAAGTTTGAAATGGATGGTTTGAAAATCAAAAAAACGAAGTGGTATTTTGAGATAGCAAGTAAAGGAAGAGTCTTATCTTCAAGAGGTTTGAAAAGGCATTTTCACATGTATCATTTCATTAAATCTTCTCCACAACTCTAGGAGGTCTGTGTCATCCCCATTTCACAGCTGAGATTCTGAATCTTGCAGAGTTAAGAAACCTGCTTAACATCAAAATAGAAAGGGCAGGAGCAGATTTTAAATCCTGAGCCTTATGGGACTATACACCCAATCTTTAGCTTCCTCTGATTCGCCCTGCCACCTACTCCCTTCTTCCTCTCCTCACCCACAACTCCTTAGCTGGAAAGAAAATGCAAAGGTCCTAGTTTCCCTGAATGAATATGCTATATGACCGTGGATTAATCACTTAACCTCTCTGAATTTTAGGTTTTCTTACTTATACAATGATCTGGTTGAACTCTAAAATACTCTGAATGAGCTAATTACTGAGGCAGTGTTTAAGGAAAATCCTTTCCTTTGCATACATCTCTGCTCCTAAAGACCCAGCTTCCAGTGCTCCACCGCTACATCCTAGGAAGCAAGCACTAAGTATGATTCTAGAACTTACTGTACCACTCAAAGGAAACTGTGCTTTTTGTAGCTTTTGCAATAGTGTAAAAATCACCCATAGGTATGATACCTTGTAAGATCATGATTTACTGTTCAACGCAGTACTTTTAGCATAGCGCGATCTCACTTTATACCCTTAGAAGGAATGAAAAAGTCCCCACTTCAGTCTGATGTTCTTGATCTGGGAAAGTATCGCCCTTCTCATTTTACCATGTGCCCCCTTTGCCCTATCGTTTGCTTCTAAGAGACTGGATCATATGAGCACCAGGGTTAACACTGAATAGACAGAAATAAATGTAATTATCCAGAACTGGAAGTAATTACTTCAAAGCCAATAGCAAAAGCTTCCACTAAGCAACTAATTGCACAATCAACCTTAGATTCATTTATTTATTTGAGAAAGGGAGAGCGAGAGAGAGCGAGCTCACACATGTGCAAGTGGGGTGAGGGCAGAGGGAGAGGGAGACAAGCAGATTCCCTGCTGAGCACAGAACCCAAAATGGGACTATCCCATGACCCTGAGATCATGACCTGAGCCGAAATCAAGAGTTGCTATTTAATTGACAGCCACCCAGTTGCTCCAAGGTTTGCAGACTTATTTTAAAGGGAGTAGAGAGATAAGGAAAAAGGACTGTGGTTCTCCTGCTCAGTGATCTATATCGATACACCTGAGCAATAGCCATGTCCTGGCACACACATGTGGGCTTTGGGTTCAGACTGTCCTTCCAGCCCCTTCACTGATTAACTGTCCAACCTGCCACAAATCTCTGAATCTCAATGAGCCTTTTTCTTTGTGTGAAATATAGATAAAACCACGTGAGGCCCATTTTTTTTTTTTAAGAATGTATATATTTTATTTGACAGAGAGAGACGCAGCAAGAGAGGGAACACAGCAGGGGGAGTGGGAGAGGGAGAAGCAGGCTTTCCGCAGAGCAGGGAGCCCGATTCGGGGCTTGATCCCAGGACCATGACCTGAGCTGAAGGCAGATGCTTAATGACTGAGCCACCCATGCGCCCTGTGGGACCCATTTTTTAAAAAAATATTTATTTATTTGATAGGGTGAGAGAGAAAGAGAGAACAAGACAAAGAGAATCAGTAGGGGGGTGGAGCAGAGGGAGATGGAGAGAATCTCCAGCAGCTTCTTCACTGAGCACAGAGCCAATGCGGGCTCCATCCCAGGACCCTGAGATCATGACCTGAGCAGAAATCAAGAGTACTCTACTCAGCTGAATAAGCCACCCAAGCACCCCATGTGGGACCATTATGAAGAATAATTGAGATACTGTTTTTGTTTTAAAGGAGATAAGAATTTACAGAACACACTGCTATGGAGCAGCTGGCAGGACAGCAGAGAAGAGGCTCTCTGCCAAGATCCTATCTTTGAAAATACCTAACAAAATGTCTGGTACACCCTAATAGCTTCTCATTCTCCTGTTGTCCATAGTTACGCTGTCCAATAGAATAATCACTGGAGAGGTGGCTAATGAGCACTTGAAATGCAGTTACTACAATGAAGGAAGAAAATCTTTAATTTTATTTATTTTTTAAGATTTTATTTATTTGACAAAGAGAGAGAGCACAAATAGGGGGAGTGACAGGCAGAGAGAGAGGGAAAAGCAGGCTCCTTGCTGAGCAGAGAGCTTGACATGGGGCTCGATCCTGGGACCCTAGGATCATGACCTGAGCTGAAGGCAGTGGCTTAACCGAAGCTGAAGGCAGTTGCTTAACCACCCAGGCATGTCACTTTAATCACTATATCCTGCAAGATATTGTTATGTTGCAATCTATATATTGGACATTAGCACCATTTCTAGGATTACACATATTACACATAAACACACTACCAGTCTAGCCAGAGGACAGATTCAGTTCAAGTCATCATTTTCCTATACAATAATGTAGTGTTACATTGTGTCTATTTGAATATTTTAGAGTGTGTCCTATGAAAATCATAATTGGTAGTTAAATCAAAATCCTTATTTAAATTGTAACTAAGTTATGTTTCTGGTTAAAAAATAAGTATGGGCAAATTTTAACACTTAAAATGAAGGCATACTCTGTCTATCTATCTATCTATCTATTTATTTATTTATTTGAGAGTAAGAGAGAGCACGAGAGGGAAGAAGGTCAGAGGGAGAAGCAGACTCCCCATGGAGCTGGGAGCCCGATGTGGACTCGATCCCAAGACTCCAGGATCATGATCTGATCTGAAGGCTGTTGCTTAACCAACTGAGCCACCTATGCACCCATGAAGGCATACTACTAATGTGATGTGGAATTAAGTTGGAAATGCAGAGCTAGTATTATAATTAGAACATTAAAAAAGAGAAGAGTCTAGGAGAAGACACCAAATTTCACAATTTTCACATATGGCGATTATAGCTGGCTACTATAGAGCAAAACAAAAATAAAGTGAACAAACTACGAGCCATTTAAAGCAAATACAGTAAAGGTGATAAGTTTCCTCTCAACAGCTAAAAAGAAGTAAAGAAATAAGTTATGTGAAATTAGAATTAGATGTACCACAAAAATGTCTCAAAAATTATTAACAGGATCTGAGCCTGTAACTTTGGCCAATTATAAAATGATTTCAATTCTTTTACACACACACAAAAATCATTTTTAGATGGAAAGATGGTAAAATAAATTATTTTAGTTATGGAAGTTTTGTTAGAAAATTATGAGTTAGAGACTAAAAGAAATTTTACAAAAGTGAAAAATTTCAATTAAACCTCTAAATAAGTACCTACAGATTATAAAACCTTTCCAACAATGTCCAACAATTGATTCCAATTGTGAAAAATTGTATGTACTTATTTTTTTCATCTTTAGATAACTTTACATAATGTAAGAGACACTGTCATTTTTAAAACTTTGGGTATACTTTTGTCTCACAGAATTTTCAAATTTACTTAGAATTTGTCTATTCATGACCTAAAATAAATAAATAAATAAATAAATTTAGTATGTAAGTAATTTTGGATATTTTATAAATGTCAAAGAAAAGTTTTAGCTAGATA
This sequence comes from Mustela lutreola, assembly GCF_030435805.1. Taxonomy (NCBI): domain Eukaryota; kingdom Metazoa; phylum Chordata; class Mammalia; order Carnivora; family Mustelidae; genus Mustela; species Mustela lutreola. The sequence goes on from NC_081296.1 coordinate 47,420,626, forward strand.
CGAAGAAGTTAGTTTCTCCCAAGACAGATGATGAGCCAGCTATGCGAGGTCAAAAATTAGATTTATTGGAATTTTATTATTTTTTTAATTTTTAAAATTTTTTAGTTATTTATTTGACAGAGAGAGAGAGATCACAAGTAGGCAGAGGCAGGCAGAGAGAGAGGGGGAAGCAGGCTCCCCGCCAAGCGGAGAGCCCAATGCAGTACTTGATCCCAGGACCCTGAGATCTTGACCTGAGCCGAAGACAGAGGCCTAATCCACTGAACCACCCACGTGCCCTAATTTACTGGAATTTTAAAACAAGGTACTGATATTTCCCTTTTGCTTCATTACATTGTATGATACATACTGAAGATCTCTGTGTGGAGTTTTCCTATGAAAAGTGTCAGGAGTACAGCTGTCAATATCATTCAATACACATGTGCTGTAAGTTACTAGTTCATTCAGTTGTTGAAATGGAAGATAATGAATTAGAGGATTGCCTTTACGAACAGTTATTACTTGAGTTGTGGGTGGGTTCTAAAAAGATTTATAATACTGGGATGCCTGGGTGGCTCAGCAGGTTAAGCCTCTGCCTTCTGCTCAGGTGATGATCTCAGGGTCCTGGGATCAAGCCCCTCATCGGGCTCTCCGCTCAGCAGGAAGCCAACTTCCCCCCACCCCTCTGCATGCCTCTCTGCCTACTTGTGATCTCTTTCTCTGTCAAATAAATAAATAAATAAAATCTTAAAAAAAAAAAGATTTACAATACTAGTGACTCTAGTTCAAGAATTTTTTTTTGAAACAGAAAGAATGTTTGCCACAGCCAATAATTTAAAAAATGGCAGTGTAATTTATGTGTTTCAACTGTATCATATTGTGTATGAATGATCTAAACTTCAGTTCTATGGAAAGCAAAAAGAATTTGTTGAAACTTTTACTAAAGCAAATTAATGTTTTTGTCATTTTTAAAAACATGAATCATGAAGCCTGTTTTAATTGTAATCACACTGTCAGATAAATTGGCTGCAAAAACTATTAAAAATGTGAACATCACTTTGTAAATATTGATAAATTTAGAACTGCTTTTCAATTTATGCAATATTCCGTTGAATTCAATGTTAATACTGAGTTGATGTAAGAGTGAATTTACTTTACTTAGGCGGATGTAGTTTTAAAATTGATAAGGTTTTGCTTCAAAGTCAAATCAATTCTTTGAAGCAAAAAGATGAACCGTTTCATAAATATGAATGTGAACATTAAAGGAAAGTGATTTTTTGGTACTCAGTTGTTACTGGAAAACTTTCAAGTATGTTTGGGACAACTTGGGTATGTGAATTTTTTTTCAACTGCAAATTTTAGGAACTCTAAACACAGATCATCTATTTCTGATGCAAATTCTGTTTGCATACTCAAGTATGCAAAAGTAACTGAATTGAGATGTACCTAAGTGTAAAATACACTGGGTTTCAAAAACAAGAATGAAAGTATTTAATAACTTTTATATTTATCATATGTTCATCAAAGTTGGAATATATTGGATTAAACAAAACACATTGTTAAAATTAATTTTGAAGCACCTGTGTGGTGCAGTAGGTCAAGATCTGACTCTTGTTTTGGCTAGGGTAGCGATCTCAGATTCATGGGATCTAGCCCTGCATGGGGCTCCTCACTCAGTGGGGAGCCTGCTTGAGGATTCTCTTCTTCTCCCTCTGCCCCTCCCCACTGCATGCTCTCTCTATTTCTAAAATAAATAGATAAATTAAAAAAAAAAGTCAATCACTTAACTGACTGAGGAACTCCGGTGCCCCACTTAAAAATAAAATCTTAACAAAATATGTTGGTAGAATTTCCCAGTGAAGTTATCTTGGTCTGGAATTTTCTTTGTGGGAGAAATTTTGACTATGAGTTCAATTATTAAATTGACATAGGAATTTTTGTACTTTTCTATCAGTTTTAGTAAATGTATTTTCAAGAAATTTTTCCATTTCATCTAAGTTGTTAAATTTATTGGCATAAACTTATGTAAAATAACTTCTATCATTTGTCTGCAGGATCTGTACAGATGTCCTTTAAGCTCAATATTTGCAGTGAATGTCTTTTTCAACCTTTTTACTTTCACCTTCCTGTATCTTCATATTTAATAGATTTTTTCCTCATAAATTGAATGTAGTTAGATTTTAGCTTTTTTAAATTCATTTTTAAATTATTATCTAGGCTTTTTAATTATATTCCTTTTTAATACAATGTAACTGTTCATCTGAGGGGTTGAGTCTACGATGTCAATATTCATTTTCTATTTGTCTTCATTTTTGTTCTTTCCCGTTTCTCTTTTCCAATTTTCTATTGGGTGAATTGTGAATATTTTAGTGTAATTTTATCTCCTCTCGTGACTTTATAATATATGTCTTTCAAGTTTTGTTGTATTTTGTTGTTGTTGCTATTTCTTTTTTTAGTGATTGCTCTAGAAATTACAATATGTATCTTTAACTTATTATGGTTTTCCTTTAAATCATATTATACTACTTCATAAGCAGTATTACCTTATAAAGGTTCCATTTTTCCTCGTTAATGTCTTTTGTGCTTTTATGTTTTTCACTTCCACATATATTATAAACCCTCTTTATACTGTTACAAAAACAATGCATTTATGTATAATAATTTTATATTTAACTACATATTCTTTTTTTTTTTAAGATTTTATTTATTTATTTGACAGAGAGAGATCACAAGCAGGCAGAGAAGCAGGCAGAGAGAGAAGGAAGCAGGCTCCCCACTGGGCAGAGAGCCCAATTCGGGGTTCGATCCCAGAACCCTGGGATCATGATCTGAGCCGAAGGCAGAGGCTTAACCCACTGAGCCACCCAGGTGCCCCCCTACTTATTCTTTTTAATGTTCTTCATTTCTTCCTGCAAAACTGGACTTGCATCTGGTATTGTTTCTCTTCAACATGAATACCTGCTTTGGTATTTCTTTTGGTGAAGGTCTGCTAGAAATGAATTCTGTCCTCTTTTGTCTAACATAATTTTATTTTGTTTTTATTTTTGAAGGATATTTTCACTGGTATATAATTCCAGATTTTGAAAAATAGTTCTAAAATTTTTTTGCCTCCAACACTTTAAAGATGAGTTTCCATTGTCTTCTAGCCTCAGTGTTTCTAAAAAGTCACCTATAACTTGTACAGTTAGTTTCCTGTATATATCTTTTTTTTTGTTTTCTGGCTGCTTTTAAGATTTTTTTCTTTATCTTCAATTTTCATCAGAATTTGACTTAGATATTTCTAGGCTTGGATTCTGCTGTATTTATCCTGTTTGGGCTTTTTCTTGAATCTGTAGGTTAATGTCTTCCATAAATTTTAGAATAATCACTAAAATTGTCTATTTTTTCAGCCTCCTTTTCCTTTTTCTGGGACACAAATATGTGTCTGATAATTTGATATGGCCCCACAGATCTTATGCCCCCCCCTTTATTTTCTTTTTATTTGAATCTGAATTTCTTCTATTGACATGCTTTCTGTTTATTGCGTCCAGTTTTCTGTTAAACATACAGAATAAATGCTTCATTTCTGGTATCTTTATTTTTTTCATTTGTAAGATTTTTGTTTTTTTTTTTTTATAGTTTCTAGCCTTCTGCTGATATTCTCTACCTATTCATGGAAATGTTGTCTACTTTCCCCACTAGATCCTTTAACATATTTTTTCCTGCTTGTTCTAAAGTCCCTATCTGATAATTACAACATCTGGAACATCTCTGGATCTGCTTCTACTGACCTCTCTTAACCATACTTCGTATTTTCTTACTTCCTCACATATCTCTTCAAGTTTGATTTTATGCTTATAATTGTGTGTTAAGAATAATTCATAATAACATACTGATATATACCTCCAATAAAAGGTACACCTCTTCTTGTGTCAGTTCATAAATTGGGGTGGGGGGCACTGAACCAATTTAATATGTAGTTGGACTTTGTTGCAGCTTTAGCCACATTCACTCATCTTGGCCCCAAATGTTTTGAGGGAGGAATTAGAGCTTCTCTTCAGTAGGGGGTGAGATCTGAGCACTGGAGAGACTCTGAAGACCTCTTTGTGCTTTACTGCTCTGCCACTCATGTCTTAGCTGTAGGAGATCTATATCTTCCTAAAGCCAGAATGACAATGTTTTGGGTGGCTGGACAGTTCTCTTTTCTTCTCAATAGAGTCTTCTCTGCTATGCCCCCAGGCACCAAAGAGCCTCCACAGTGCACTTATAAAGGCCTAGGGTGGGTGCCTTGGATAAATATCTTTCAGTTCTCTTGCCCTGCTGAGGATTGAAGTGGTATTCAGAAGATATGTGATACATTCGTCACTGTCCTTCTGCTTTCCAGCCTCTGAAATTTTGTCACAAACATCTCCTTCCCCAAATTTTCTGCCCTTGAAGCTTATTTTCTAAAATATACATTTAAATATCACTTTAAATGGATTTTTGGAAAGAGTACATTAAATATGTATGTTCAATTCATTCTCTTTAATCCAATATCTATCTATTTGCTTTCTCAGTCTTTGGTTGTTCTTATTATTATTGGTAAGCCTTTGCAATTTTATTTATAATTTGCCTTATTCCAAAGGGCAATCCAGTTTCTACATTCTAATTCTTATCAATTCAGCTTTACAAAAATAAGCCCAAACCTTTAAAGTAATTCCACCAATTCAACTAAAATTTTATAGCTATTTTTTAAAAAAGATTTTATTTATTTATTTGACAGAAAGATCACAAGTAGGTAGAAGGAAGGTGGAGGTGGGGGGAAGCAGGCTCCCTGCTGAGCAGAGAATCCGATGCAGGACTCGATCATGACCTGAGCTAAAGGCAGAGGCTTAACCCACTGAGCCACCCAGACACCCTTTATATTTTATAGCTAGTTAAAGGAATTTGGCTACCAAGTGCCCATCTTCAACAAAATGTCTTGTCAACTGGAAGGATGGATGCATCCATTTCCTCATGCAACAAGTTTATATTTCCCACCTTTCCTCTAGCTCAACTTGATGGTTTGGTTATTTTTTTTAGTATTTTTTTTTTTTTTTAAAAAAAGGTAATCTCTATTCCTAACATGGAGCTTGAACTCACAACCCTGAGATGAAGAGTTCATGCTCTACCCTCTGAACTACCCAGGCATCCCTCCTCTATCTCAACTTTAAAACAAAAACACAGAACAATTGAAAAGAAACACGTACATTCTCAAATGTTATGTTTTCTTTTGTTTTACAAAAAAAACCCAAACTAGGGCACCTGGGTGGCTCAGTGGGTTAAGCCTCTGCCTTCGGCTCAGGTCATGATTCAGGGTCCTGGGATCGAGTTCTGCATCGGGCTCTCTGCTTGGCGGGGAGCCTGCTTCCTTCTTTCTCTCTCTGCCTACTTGTGATCTTGCTCTGTCAAATAAATAAATCAAATCTTAAAACAAAACAACAACTCCAGAAACTGAAATGGGAGTCAGAAGTCATACTCCATCAATTCTGCAAGTCCTATCAGTTGCACTGGTCAGCCCTATCCAATGTGAAAGTGAACGGATTACACAAGAGTGTAGTACCAGGAGGTGAGGACCACTGGGGGCCATCTTTGAGGCTGCCTACCACAAATATAGATAGTTGACTAGCTCTCTTCTTAAGCGAATGGCAAGATCTAGGTGTCTTTCTGGAGTCCAACATGAGGTTAACCAGCTACTTATACTACAGCTAGCAAATACCATGGCAGGTTAGGGGTAATGCCACTGGGAGCCTTATTTTGGATTTCTCAGCCTCTATCCACAATTCTTATGGAAATAAGACTCCTCTAAGATAAGCTATTTAACAAAGCAAACAATGCCAGGGCCGCTTTCATGTACATTATCCAACACATTTCTCCCAATTTCTACTGTTCCCTGAACTTGGCATCCTGTATTTTATACACCAGGGTCTCCTGGTTTGCTTACAAAATATGATCTGTATGATATCTACTTTTTGTCCTTAGATGCCCCAGCCTCATTCTCCCTCATTCCAAATCCATGTTAGCTTTAGATACTGAGACCTCTCTCCATCTCAAGATACTAAAAACTCAGAAGAGTGACAGACCAAGAGAATCTACCTACACTCAATTTGTTAACTGAGACATGCTTAGCTGACCCATTTTCCAAATGAAATTTGGTTCCAATTTAAAAGTCAAGGCTGTCAAAAAAAATGCTACAGAAATTGAGGACTTAGCTTATATTGTAGAAACCCTTCTTTAAAATTAGAATTTGGCTGTGTGCATCTTAAAAAGTAAAATAGGCCAAGGTACATCAAAGAGGTTACCCATGATTATCTTCTACCACAATAAGTGGTTCTAACTCAGACTACATCCCACATTCAGTCAAGTTCAAAAAAGAAGCGGTCCATGTCTCACCGTATTAAGTGCAGTGTTTTCAACATGTCCTTCGTCTTGGTGCATTGGAATAGATGCCTTCCGTTGTATTTTACATTGTTCACTTACAGATCTGCGAGAATTTTGGTTGCAACAAGTCATATAGCATTGCTTCTCTTCCCTCAAAATACACTTCCCAAACCATGGCCCCAGGAAACTCACTGAATCTTTTGATAAATGACCACACCAGTGTGGCAACAGATGCTAAAAGGCTTACTATTCTTTCCAGAGGATGAATATTGCACCTTTTGCTGGGGCTTGCTAAAGATTTGATGCCTCAAACAGTGGTAGGTAAGCAGTGGGGGAGTGGGGGTTGTTAATCAGGCAAGTGTCTTTGTGACCCCGCATGTATTCATGGCAATCTTCTCAGCTCCAGCCAGTCCCCTGCCTCTTCCATGCAACAGAAAAGCATGGGAATGAATCCTCACCCTACTGGAGGCAGAGTCAGAGAAAGCAGGGTGATTTCCTAGGGTTTTATGGAGTTCTTTGAGGGTTTCTCATCAGGTAAACATGAGATGCAGTCACTGGAAAGCTTGACTGGGGCTGAAGGATTTGCTTCCAAGATGGTGCATTCACTCTCCTGGCTTGGTGCTGGTTGCTGGCAGGAGGCCTCAGTTCTTTGCTTTATAAACCTTTCACATGGCTGCTTGGGTATCTTCAATGACATGGCAGTTTCTTTTGCATGGCAGTTGTTTGCTCCGGGAGAGGGCTCCAGAAACTGAAATGGGAGTCAGAAGTCACACTCCATCAATTCTGCAAGTCCTATCAGTTGCACTGGTCAGCCCTATCCAATGTGAAGGTAAACGGATTACACAAGAGTGTAGTACCAGGAGGTGAGGACCACTGGGGGCCACCTTTGAGGCTGCCTACCACAAATATAGATAGTTGATTCTTGGACAAGGTGGGGGTTACAGGTGCTGACCCCTGCAATGTCACAAATCCAAAAGGTAACTTTGACTCTAAAAACTTAACTATTTATTAATAGGCTATTATTGATCAGAAACCTAATGATAACATAAACAGCTGACTAACATATATTTCATAGATGTACCATATACTGTATGCTCATAAAGCTAAAAACTTAAAGAAAATCATAAGGAAAGGAACATAAACTTGCACTATTGTACTTACAAAGAAAAATTCACATATAAGTGGGCCTGTACACTTCAAATCCACATTGTCCAAGAGCGAATTGTTTATCAAAAATTAGACAATATAATACATGCTGCTGGTTTTTTTCACTGAGTAGTTCATCATCATTGTCCCATGTCAGTATTGTTTTATATCATCATTTTTAGTGGCTACATAATATTCTGTCATATAGACACGACAATTTATTTAATTCTGTGATTTTGAACACTTATTTCTAACATTTTGTCACATAAGGAGTACAGTGATGAGCATCCCAATCCACTTACTTACATACTACTTCTGAAATAAATTTCAAGGAAGGAAACACTAATATCCAAGGTAATTTATTCTACTTATAAATCAGCCCATAAAAATGACTGCATGTAATTTCTAGACACTTGGCCTTTATAAGTACCATTTCATAAAATTCGAAGTGTTTTCTTTTTTTTAAACATCAGCTTCTGTGAGAGGTTTCAAATTAATTTTGGAATGTTAACAAGCTTACAGCAGACTAACCTAAATATGCAAAAGCTCTTGTTTTCTGTTTAGGGGTGATAATAAACAACTTTTTGTTAACTATTTACTTGGAGAAGTTATTACATCTAATTTGAAGCTTTTTAAAAATTATTATTACAAATGTACATCTGAAAGAGAGCTTTTTCCTATGATTTGGCTGTTGGCTATGAAATTCGAATTCCTCCTAAACTGATAGAGAATATCCAGATGGTGTTCATAAAAGCACGCCTAAGTGTGATTATCAGCTTCTTGTCTCACTGATCAGGTGGTAAAGAGTAAGAGCTTTTGATTTAGATAAACCCTGAATTTATTATAAACTGGAGAACTTATTTTCTTTCAATTCAAAGAAAGTATGTATAGATAAGATCTTGAAACTTCAATCATCAAATACAGTTTCGAGGAGATTTCTGTCACATGAGATCAGATGGGAACTCAAGCTTCCATCACTGTGCTACCATATTTACTCATGTATTTAACATTTGCCAAGTGGATGTGGGTCAATTTAAGAAACTGTAAATAAATATTGATACATCATAACAGAAGCTATTACTCACATTCTATGTAAACCACTGATTCTAATTTATTCACAATTTTGCAGTGGCATCATTCCATGGAGAAAATTAGATTTTTACATATCAGAGCAAATCACAAAGCCAAAATGTCAACTTCATACATCAGGCAATTACTTGTACTGTTTATTTTGGGGGAAATTTTCTACACATATTTACTTAGAAAGCTGCACGGGTCCTCCAAAATAAATAGGGGCTATAATTCTTGCCAAAAAATCCACAGTTCCAGAGAGCTACTCATCAATTTCCAGCAGCATTAATGAGGAAAGGCGCTGAGACAGTCATTCATACTGTCTTTATGATAAGAGTAACCTACAGGGCAAATCAAGATTAAGGACAAGGACAAGAAAAATGGCTTGGAAGACTCCTCTTTTTTAAAAAATATCAATCATTTGAAATCTGCATTTACTACCTGAAGTCCCCATGGAGCACTAGAGCCCTCAGAGAAGAGGGCTGAACTCTTCTCTGTACTGAAGACATCATTGAAATCTTTTTTAGGGTGAGAATGGTATCTTTAAGGGTACAGAAGGTTCTTACATTCCCACACACTGGGGGGTAAGATTCTCTTAGAGCCAGATCATTCTCTGTTGTAGGTACAGTTCCAAGCATTACAGGATGTCTAGCAGCATCCCTGGCCTCTCTTCTCAGTTGTACAACAAAGAATGTCTTCAGATATTGCCAAATGTTATCTGGAAGGTAGAAAAATTGCCTCTTGTTGAAAAAACTCTGTCATGATAGAAGGATAATCTTCTCTCTTATAGATGCACTTCACTTTTTTCCCCCCAAGATTTTATTTATTTATTTGACAGAGAGAGAAATCACAAGTAGGCAGAGAGAGAGGAGGAAGCAGGCTCCCTGCTGAGCAGAGAACCCCATGTGGGACTCCATCCCAGGACCCTGAGAACAGACACTGAACCAAACACAGAATCTAACCCACTGAGACACTCAGGCGCCTGGATACACTTCACTCTTAAGGGTTTTGCCAGTATTACATCTTTCAAATGGCATCAAAGCAAGGGTTACCCTTAAGTTGGAAAACATACCAAAGACTCATGTGAGGAATCTAGAATACCTTGATGGGATTTCCCCAGGACGTGTGTTTTCAGTTTGGTGTTACCAAGTTCCATAGGTAGTAGCTGTTTTAAAATAACCAGCTGGTAAGATTCTGCTTAGGCAAGGTGGGTTCATTTGGAAGGGTTCTTCTCAATTAGCCATATGTTATGTGGCTGTAACCCTTTGCTCATTTTTTCTTATGATTTGAGGCTTCATTTGAAAAAGGTACATTTCAAAATGATAAATTAAAGGAGATAAAAATAACCTTAAGTAAAAACAAAACAAAGCAAAACAAAACAAAAAATGTCTCCCTTTTCCAGTATGCAAGAAATGGCATTTACCTAGACAAAATCTTCCAGGGTGGCCACCAGATATGACCTTGGGCAAGAGAAGTTAAAAGAATGTTAGCAGGACCAAGATGAGTTTTCTTCCCAAACATTAGAAAATAACTGAAAAGAGGCCAAGAGGCTTGTTAAATTTCCTTTCTTGAAATATGGATTTCTGCATTATCTGCTTAGATTGTTCTCTCCCCTTTTCCTATTTACAAGCACAGGAAAGAGGCTTAACAGATTAGGAAAAAAAAAACAAACCTGGCACTACTTTATTTACTTCTTTTTTAAAATTTTTTTTATTTTTTTATAAACATATATATATATATATATATATATATATATTTATTTATTTATTTTTTATAAACATATATTTTTATCCCCAGGGGTACAGGTCAGTGAATCGCCAGGTTTACACACTTCACAACACTCACCAAAGCACATACCCTCCCCAATGTCCATAACCCCACCCCCCTTCTCCCAACCCCCCTCCCCCCAGCAACCCTGTTTGTTTTGTGAGATTAAGAGTCACTTATGTTTTGTCTCCCTCCCAATCCTATCTTGTTTCATTTATTCTTCTCCTACCCACTTAAGCCCCCATGTTGCATCACCACTGCCTCATATCAGGGAGATCATATGATAGTTGACTTTCTCTTGCTTGACTTATTTCGCTAAGCATGATACGCTCTAGTTCCATCCATGTTGTCGCAAATGGCAAGATTTCATTTCTTTTGATGGCTGCATAGTATTCCATTGTGTATATATACCACATCTTCTTGATCCATTCATCTGTTGATGGACATCTAGGTTCTTTCCATAGTTTGGCTATTGTGGACATTGCTGCTATAAACATTCGGGTGCATGTGCTCCTTTGGATCACTACATTTGTATCTTTAGGGTAAATACCCAATAGTGCAATTGCTGGGTCATAGGGCAGTTCTATTTTCAACATTTTGAGGAACCTCCATGCTGTTTTCCAGAGTGGCTGCACCAGCTTGCATTCCCACCAACAGTGTAGGAGGGTTCCCCTTTCTCCGCATCCTCGCCAGCATCTGTCATTTCCTGACTTGTTGATTTTAGCCATTCTGACTGGTGTGAGGTGATATCTCATTGTGGTTTTGATTTGTATTTCCCTGATGCCGAGTGATATGGAGCACTTTTTCATGTGTCTGTTCGCCATCTGGATGTCTTCTTTGCAGAAATGTCTGTTCATGTCCTCTGCCCATTTCTTGATTGGATTATTTGTTCTTTGGGTGTTGAGTTTGCTAAGTTCTTTATAGATTCTGGACACTAGTCCTTTATCTGATATGTCGTTTGCAAATATCTTCTCCCATTCTGTCAGTTGTCTTTTGATTTTGTTAACTGTTTCCTTTGCTGTGCAAAAGCTTTTGATCTTGATGAAATCCCAATAGTTCATTTTTGCCCTTGCTTCCCTTGCCTTTGGCGATGTTCCTAGGAAGATGTTGCTGTGGCTGAGGTCGAAGAGGTTGCTGCCTGTGTTCTCCTCAAGGATTTTGATGGATTCCTTTCTCATATCGAGGTCCTTCATCCATTTTGAGTCTATTTTTGTGTGTGGTGTAAGGAAATGGTCCAATTTCATTTTTCTGCATGTGGCTGTCCAGTTTTCCCAACACCATTTATTGAAGAGGCTGTCTTTTTTCCATTGGACATTCTTTCCTGCTTTGTCAAAGATTAGTTGACCATAAAGTTGAGGGTCTATTTCTGGGCTTTCTATTCTGTTCCATTGATCTATGTGTCTGTTTTTGTGCCAGTACCATGCTGTCTTGATGATGACAGCTTTGTAATAGAGCTTGAAGTCCGGAATTGTGATGCCACCAACTTTGGCTTTCTTTTTCAATATCCCTTTGGCTATTCGAGGTCTTTTCTGGTTCCATATAAATTTTAGAATTATTTGTTCAATTTCTTTGAAAAAGATGGATTGTACTTTGATAGGAATTGCATTAAATGTGTAGATTGCTTTAGGTAGCATAGACATTTTCACAATATTTATTCTTCCAATCCAGGAGCATGGAACATTTTTCCATTTCTTTGTGTCTTCCTCAATTTCTTTCATGAGTACCTTATAGTTTTCTGAGTATAGATTCTTAGCCTCTTTGGTTAGGTTTATTCCTAGGTATCTTATGGTTTGGGATGCAATTGTAAATGGGATTGACTCTTTAATTTCTCTTTCTTCTGTCTTGTTGTTGATGTGGAGAAATGCAACTGATTTCTGTGCATTGATTTTATATCCTGACACTTTACTGAATTCCTGTACAAGTTCTAGCAGTTTTGGAGTGGAGTCTTTTGGGTTTTCCACATATAGTATCATATCATCTGCAAAGAGTGATAATTTGACTTCTTTGCCGATTTGGATGCCTTTAATTTCCTTTTGTTGTCTGATTGCTGAGGCTAGGACTTCCACTACTATGTTGACTAGCAGTGGTGATAATGGACATCCCTGCCGTGTTCCTGACCTTAGCGGAAAAACTTTCAGTTTTTCTCCATTGAGAATGATATTTGCGGTGGGGTTTTCATAGATGGCTTTGATGATATTGAGGTATGTGCCCTCTATCCCTACACTTTGAAGAGTTTTGATCAGGAAGGGATGCTGTACTCTGTCAAATGCTTTTTCAGCATCTATTGAGAGTATCATGTGGTTCTTGTTCTTTCTTTTATTGATGTGTTGTATCACATTGACTGATTTGAGGATGTTGAACCAACCTTGCAGCCCTGGAATAAATCCCACTTGGTCGTGGTGAATAATCCTTTTAATGTACTGTTGAATCCTATTGGCTACTATTTTGGTGAGAATTTTCGCATCTGTGTTCATCAAGGATATTGGTCTATAGCTCTCTTTTTTGATGGGATCCTTTTCTGGTTTTGGGATCAAGGTGATGCTGGCCTCATAAACTGAGTTTGGAAGTTTTCCTTCCATTTCTATTTTTTAGAATTGTTTCAGGAGAATAGGAATTAGTTCTTCCTTAAATGTTTGGTAGAATTCCCCCGGGAAGCCGTCTGGCCCTGGGCTTTTGTTTGTTTGGAGATTTTTAATGACTGTTTCAATCTCCTTACTGGTTATGGGTCTGTTCAGGCTTTCTATTTCTTCCTGGTTCAGTTGTGGTAGTTTATATGTTTCTAGGAATGCATCCATTTCTTCCAGTTTGTCAAATTTGTTGGCGTAGAGTTGCTCATAGTATGTTCTTATAATAGTTTGTATTTCCTTGGTATTAGTTGTCTCTCCTCTTTCATTCATGATTTTATTTATTTGGGTCCTTTCTCTTTTCTTTTTGATAAGTCTGGCCAGGGGTTTATCAATTTTATTAATTCTTTCAAAGAACCAGCTCCTAGTTTCGTTGATTTGTTCTATTGATTTTTTTTTTTTTTTTTTTAGCTGCATAACGTTTATTTTTTTGTAAATGTGTTATAGTTTAATTATTCTCCCCTTGGAGGACATTTTTTTTTTTTAAGATTTTTTATGTATTTATTTGACAGAGAGACACAGTGAGACAGGGAGCAGAAGCCAGGGGAGGGGAGAGAAGCAGGCTTCCCGCTGAGCAGGGAGCCCGATGCAATGTGGGGTCTGATCCCAGGGCTCTGGGATCATGACCTCCCATGCGCCCCAGGAGGACATTTTTTTTTTTAATACTTTTTTTTATTTTTTATAAACATATATTTTTATCCCCAGGGGTACAGGTCTGTGAATCACCAGGTTTACACACTTCACAGCACTCACCAAATCACATGCCCTCCCCAATGTCCATAATCCCAACCCCTTCTCCCAAACCCCCTCCCCTCGGCAACCCTCAGTTTGTTTTGTGAGATTAAGAGTCACTTATGGTTTGTCTCCCTCCCAATCCCATCTTGTTTCATTTATTCTTCTTCTACCCACTTAAGCCTCCATGTTGCATCACCACTTCCTCATATCAGGGAGATCATATGATAGTTGTCTTTCTCTGCTTGACTTATTTCGCTAAGCATGATACGCTCTAGTTCCATCCATGTTGTTGCAAATGGCAAGATTTCATTTCTTTTGATGGCTGCATAGTATTCCATTGTGTATATATACCACATCTTCTTGATCCATTCATCTGTTGATGGACATCTAGGTTCTTTCCATAGTTTGGCTATTGTGGACATTGCTGCTATAAACATTCGGGTGCATGTGCTCCTTTGGATCACTACATTTGTATCTTTAGGGTAAATACCCAATAGTGCAATTGCTGGGTCATAGGGCAGTTCTATTTTCAACATTTTGAGGAACCTCCATGCTGTTTTCCAGAGTGGCTGCACCAGCTTGCATTCCCACCAACAGTGTAGGAGGGTTCCCCTTTCTCCGCATCCTCGCCAGCATCTGTCATTTCCTGACTTGTTGATTTTAGCCATTCTGACTGGTGTGAGGTGATATCTCATTGTGGTTTTGATTTGTATTTCCCTGATGCCGAGTGATATGGAGCACTTTTTCATGTGTCTGTTCGCCATCTGGATGTCTTCTTTGCAGAAATGTCTGTTCATGTCCTCTGCCCATTTCTTGATTGGATTATTTGTTCTTTGGGTGTTGAGTTTGCTAAGTTCTTTATAGATTCTGGACACTAGTCCTTTATCTGATATGTCGTTTGCAAATATCTTCTCCCATTCTGTCAGTTGTCTTTTGATTTTGTTAACTGTTTCCTTTGCTGTGCAAAAGCTTTTGATCTTGATGAAATCCCAGTAGTTCATTTTTTCCCTTGCTTCCCTTGCCTTTTGCGTTGTTCCTAGGAAGATGTTGCTGCGGCAGAGGTCGAAGAGGTTGCTGCCCGTGTTCTCCTCAAGGATTTTGATGGATTCCTTTCGTACATTGAGGTCCTTCATCCATTTTGAGTCTATTTTTGTGTGTGGTGTAAGGAAATGGTCCAATTTCATTTTTCTGCATGTGGCTGTCCAATTTTCCCAGCACCATTTATTGAAAAGGCTGTCTTTTTTCCACTGGACATTCTTTCCTGCTTTGTCGAAGATTAGTTGACCATAGATTTGAGGGTCTATTTCTGGGCTCTCTATTCTGTTCCATTGATCTATGTGTCTGTTTTTGTGCCAGTACCATGCTGTCTTGATGATGACAGCTTTGTAATAGAGCCTGAAGTCCGGAATTGTGATGCCACCAACGTTGGCTTTCTTTTTCAATATCCCTTTGGCTATTCGAGGTCTTTTCTGGTTCCATATAAATTTTAGCATTATTTGTTCCATTTCTTTGAAAAAGATGGATGGTACTTTGATAGGAATTGCATTAAATGTGTAAATTGCTTTAGGTAGCATAGACATTTTCACAATATTTATTCTTCCAATCCAGGAGCATGGCACATTTTTCCATTTCTTTGTGTCTTCCTCAATTTCTTTCATGAGTACTTTATAGTTTTCTGAGTATAGATTCTGTGTCTCTTTGGTTAGGTTTATTCCTAGGTATCTTATGGTTTGGGATGCAATTGTAAATGGGATTGACTCCTTAATATCTCTTTCTTCTGTCTTGCTGTTGGTGTAGAGAAATGCAACTGATTTCTGTGCATTGATTTTATATCCTGACACTTTACTGAATTCCTGTATAAGTTCTAGCAGTTTTGGAGTGGAGTCTTTTGGGTTTTCCACATATAGTATCATATCATCTGCGAAGAGTGATAATTTGACTTCTTCTTTGCCGATTTGGATGCCTTTAATTTCCTTTTGTTGTCTGATTGCTGAGGCTAGGACCTCTAGTACGATGTTGAATAGCAGTGGTGATAATGGACATCCCTGCCGTGTTCCTGACCTTAGCGGAAAAGCTTTCAGTTTTTCTCCATTGAGAATGATATTTGCGGTGGGTTTTTCATAGATGGCTTTGATGATATTGAGGTATGCGCCCTCTATCCCTACACTTTGAAGAGTTTTGATCAGGAAGGGATGTTGTACTTTGTCAAATGCTTTTTCAGCATCTATTGAGAGTATCATATGGTTCTTGTTCTTTCTTTTATTGATGTGTTGTATCACATTGACTGATTTGCGGATGTTGAACCAACCTTGCAGCTCTGGAATAAATCCCACTTGGTCGTGGTGAATAATCCTTTTAATGTACTGTTGAATCCTATTGGCTAGTATTTTGTTGAGTATTTTCGCATCTGTGTTCATCAAGGATATCGGTCTATAGCTCTCTTTTTTGGTGGGATCCTTGTCTGGTTTTGGGATCAAGGTGATGCTGGCCTCATAAAATGAGTTTGGAAGTTTTCCTTCCATTTCTATTTTTTGGAACAGTTTCAGGAGAATAGGAATTAGTTCTTCTTTAAATGTTTGGTAGAATTCCCCCGGGAAGCCGTCTGGCCCTGGGCTTTTGTTTGTTTGGAGATTTTTAATGACTGTTTCAATCTCTTTACTGGTTATGGGTCTGTTCAGGCTTTCTATTTCTTCCTGGCTCAGTTGTGGTAGTTTATATGTTTCTAGGAATGCATCCATTTCTTCCAGATTGTCAAATTTATTGCCGTAGAGTTGCTCATAGTATGTTCTTATAATAGTTTGTATTTCTTTGGTGTTAGTTGTGATCTCTCCTCTTTCATTCATGATTTTATTTATTTGGGTCCTTTCTCTTTTCTTTTTGATAAGTCGGGCCAGGGGTTTATCAATTTTATTAATTCTTTCAAAGAACCAGCTCCTAGTTTCGTTGATTTGTTCTATTGTTTTTTTGGTTTCTATTTCATTGATTTCTGCTCTGATCTTTATGATTTCTCTTCTCCTGCTGGGCTTAGGGTTTCTTTCTTGTTCTTTCTCCAGCTCCTTTAGGTGTAGGGTTAGGTTGTGTACCTGAGACCTTTCTTGTTTCTTGAGAAAGGCTTGTACCGCTATATATTTTCCTCTCAGGACTGCCTTTGTTGTGTCCCACAGATTTTGAACCGTTGTATTTTCATTATCATTTGTTTCCATGATTTTTTTCAATTCTTCTTTAATTTCCCGGTTGACCCATTCATTCTTCAGAAGGATACTGTTTAGTCTCCATGTATTTGGGTTCTTTCCAAACTTCCTTTTGTGGTTGAGTTCTAGCTTTAGAGCATTGTGGTCTGAAAATATGCAGGGAATGATCCCAATCTTTTGATACCGGTTGAGTCCTGATTTAGGACCGAGGATGTGATCTATTCTGGAGAATGTTCCATGTGCACTAGAGAAGAATGTGTATTCTGTTGCTTTGGGATGAAATGTTCTGAATATATCTGTGATGTCCATCTGGTCCAGTGTGTCGTTTAAGGCCTTTATTTCCTTGCTGATCTTTTGCTTGGATGACCTGTCCATTTCAGTGAGGGGAGTGTTAAAGTCCCCTACTATTATTGTATTATTGTTGATGTGTTTCTTTGATTTTGTTATTAATTGGTTTATATAGTTGGCTGCTCCCACATTGGGGGCATAGATATTTAAAATTGTTAAATCTTCTTGTTGGACAGACCCTTTGAGTATGATATAGTGTCCTTCCTCATCTCTTATTATAGTCTTTGGCTTAAAATCTAATTGATCTGATATAAGGATTGCCACTCCTGCTTTCTTCTGATGTCCATTAGCATGGTAAATTCTTTTCCACCCCCTCACTTTAAATCTGGAGGTGTCTTCGGGCTTAAAATGTGTTTCTTGGAGGCAACATATAGATGGGCTTTGTTTTTTTATCCATTCTGATACCCTGTGTCTTTTGACAGGGGCATTTAGCCCATTCACATTCAGGGTAACTATTGAGAGATATGAATTTAGTGCCATTGTATTGCCTGTAAGGTGACTGTTACTGTATATGGTCTCTGTTCCTTTCTGATCTACCACTTGTAGGCTCTCTCTTTGCTTAGAGGACCCCTTTCAAGATTTCCTGTAGAGCTGGTTTGGTATTTGCAAATTCTTTCAGTTGTTGTTTGTCCTGGAAGCTTTTAATCTCTCCTTCTATTTTCAATGATAGCCTAGCTGGATATAGTATTCTTGGCTGCATGTTTTTCTCGTTTAGTGCTCTGAAAATATCATGCCAGCTCTTTCTGGCCTGCCAGGTCTCTGTGGATAAGTCAGCTGCCAATCTAATATTTTTTCCATTGTATGTTACAGACTTCTTTTCCCGGGCTGCTTTCAGGATTTTCTCTTTGTCATTGAGACTTGTAAATTTTACTATTAGGTGACGGGGTGTGGGCCTATTCTTATTGATTTTGAGGGGCGTTCTCTGAACCTCCTGAATTTTGATGCTCGTTCCCTTTGCCATATTGGGGAAATTCTCCCCAATAATTCTCTCCAGTATACCTTCTGCTCCCCTCTCACTTTCTTCTTCTTCTGGAATCCCAATTATTCTAATGTTGTTTCGTCTTATGGTGTCACTTATCTCTCGAATTCTCCCCTCGTGGTCCAGTAGCTGTTTGTCCCTCTTTTGCTCAGCTTCTTTATTCTCTGTCATTTGGTCTTCTATATCACTAATTCTTTCTTCTGCCTCATTTATCCTAGCAGTTAGAGCCTCCATTTTTGATTGCACCTCATTAATAGCTTTTTTGATTTCACCTTGGTTAGATTTTAGTTCTTTTATTTCTCCAGAAAGGGCTTTTATATCTCTCGAGAGAGTTTCTCTAATATCTTCCATGCCTTTTTCGAGCCCGGCTAGAACCTTGAGAATTGTCATTCTGAACTCTAGATCTGACATATTACCGATGTCTGTATTGATTAGGTCCCTAGCCTTCGGTACTGCCTCTTGTTCTTTTTTTTGTGTTGAATTTTTATGTCTTGTCATTTTGTCCAGATAAGAGTAAATGAAGGGGCAAGTAAAATACTAAAACGGTGGCAACAACCCCAGGAAAATATGCTTTAACCAAATTAGAAGAGATCCAAAATCGTGAGTGGGGAGAAAGGGGATAAAAAGAGGTTCAAAAAGGAAGAAAGAAAAAAAAAACAAAAAGAAAAGAAAAAAAAAAAGAAAAGAAAAGAAAAGAATTTTTAAAAAAAGAAAACACCTCAGAAAAATGTAAAAAAGAAAAATATATATATTAGATAAACTAGTAAAAAATCGTTATAAAAGAAAAAGGTAACAGTTAAAAAAAAAATTTTACCCGAAGGCGAGAAAAAAAAAAAAATGAAAAAGAAAAAATCAAATTAACTGCAAGACTAAAAAAAATCCCAGGAAAAAAGCCATGAGTTCCGTGTTTGGCTTTCTCCTCCTCTGGAATTCTGCTGCTCTCCTTGGTATTGAAACCGCACTCCTTGGTAGGTGAACTTGGTCTCGGCTGGATTTCTTGTTGATCTTCTGGGGGAGGGGCCTGGTGTAGTGATTCTCAAGTGTCTTTGCCCCAGGCGGAATTACACCGCCCTTACCCGGGGCCGGGGTGAGTAATCCGCTCGGGTTTGCTTTCAGGAGCTTTTGTTACCTGAGCGCTTTCCGTAGAGTTCCGGAGGATGGGAATACAAATGGCGGCCTCCTGGTCTCCGGCCCGGAGGAGCCGAGAGCCCAGGGCCCCACTCCTCAGTGCGCCCTCAGAGAACAGCGCCCAGTTACTCCCGTCTGCCTGACCTCCGGCCGTGCTCCGAGCTCACCGAGCCTGCGACCGGTTCAAGGTAACACCGAGCTGCGAGCTTACTGTCGGCTCTGTCTCTGTAGCCGGCTTTCCCGTTCCAATACCCGCAAGCTCTGCGACACTCAGACACCCCCGATCCTTCTGTGACCCTGCGGGACCTGAGGCCACGCTGACCCCGCGTGGGTTTCGCCCCGGTTTAGCCTCTGGAGCGATGTCCCTCAGCGGAACAGACTTTTAAACGTCCTGATTTTGTGCACGGTTGCTCCGCTGCTTGCCGGGAGCCGGCCCCTCCCCCCGGGGTCTATCTTCCCGTCGCTTTGGATTCACTTCTCCGCCGGTCCTACCTTTCAGAAAGTGGTTGTTTTTCTGTTTCCAGAATTGCTGTTCTTCTTCTCTTCGATCTGCCGATGGATTTTCAGGTGTTTGCAATCTTTAGATAAGCTATCTAGCTGATCTCCGGCTAGCTGAAGCAGTCTCAGCTTGCTACTTCTCCGCCATCTTGACTCCTCCCCCTATTGATTTTTTTTTTTTTGGTTTCTATTTCATTGATTTCTGCTCTGATCTTTATGATTTCTCTTCTCCTGCTGGGCTTAGAGTTTCTTTCTTGTTCTTTCTCCAGCTCCTTTAGGTGTAGGGTTAGGTTGTGTACCTGAGACCTTTCTTGTTTCTCAAGAAAGGCTTGTACCGCCATATATTTTCCTTTGTTGTGTCCCACAGATTTTGAACCATTGTATTTTCATTATCATTTGTTTTCATGATTTTTTTCAATTCTTCTTTAATTTCCCAGTTGACCCATTCATTCTTTAGAAGGATGCTCTTTAGTCTCTATGTATGTGGGTTCTTTCCAAACTTCCTCTTGTGGTTGCGTTCTAATTTCAGAGCATTGTGGTCTGAAAATATGCAGGGAATGATCCCAGCCTTTGATACCAGTTGAGTCCTGATTTAGGACCGAGGATGTGATCTATTCTGGAGAATGTTCCATGTGCACTAGAGAAGAATGTGTATTCTGTTGCTTTGGGATGAAATGTTCTGAATATATCTGTGATGTCCATCTGGTCCAGTGTGTCATTTAAGGCCTTTATTTCCTTGTTGATCTTTTGCTTGGATGATCTGTCCATGTCAGTGAGGGGAGTGTTAACATCCCCTACTATTATTGTATTATTGTTGATGTGTTTCTTTGATTTTGTTACTAATTGGTTTATATAGTTGGCTGCTCCCACGTTGGGGGCATAGATATTTAAAATTGTTAGATCTTCTTGTTGGACAGACCCTTTGAGTATGATATAGTGTCCTTCCTCATCTCTTATTATAGTCTTTGGCTTAAAATCTAATTGATCTGATATAAGGATTGCCACTCCTGCTTTCTTCTGATGTCCATTAGCATGGTAAATTCTTTTCCACCCCCTCACTTTAAATCTGGAGGTGTCTTCGGGCTTAAAATGTGTTTCTTGGAGGCAACATATAGATGGGTTTTGCTTTTTTATCCATTCTGATACCCTGTGTCTTTTGATTGGGACATTTAGCTCATTAACATTCAGGGTAACTATTGAGAGATATGAATTTAGTGCCATTGTATTGCCTGTAAGGTGACTGTTACTGTATATGGTCTCTGTTCCTTTCTGATCTACCACTTGTAGGCTCTCTCTTTGCTTAGAGGACCCCTTTTAATATTTCCTGTAGAACTGCTTTGGTGTTTGCAAATTCTTTCAGTTTTTGTTTGTCCTGGAAGCTTTTAATCTCTCCTTCTATTTTCAATGGATATAGTATTCTTGGCTGCATGTTTTTCTTGTTTAGTGCTCTGAATATATCATGCCAGCTCTTTCTGGCCTGCCAGGTCTCTGTGGATAAGTCAGCTGCCAGTGTAATATTTTTACCATTGTATGTTACAGACTTCTTTTCCTGGGGTGCTTTCAGGATTTTCTCTTTGTCACTAAGACTTGTAAATTTTACTATTAGGTGATGGGGCGTGGGCCGATTCTTATTGATTTTGAGGGGCGTTCTCTGAACCTCCTGAATTTTGATGCTAGTTCCCTTTGCCATATTGGGGAAATTCTCCCCAATAATTCTCTCCAGTATACCTTCTGCTCCTCTCTCTCTTTCTTCTTCTTCTGGAATCCCAATTATTCTAATGTTGTTCCATCTTATGGTGTCATTTATCTCTCGAATTCTCCCCTTGTGGTCCAGTAGCTGTTTGTCCCTCTTTTGCTCAGCTTCTTTATTCTCTGACATTTGGTCTTCTATATCGCTAATTCTTTCTTCTGCCTCATTTATTCTAACAGTGAGAGCCTCCATTTTTGATTGCACCTCATTAATAGCTTTTTTGATTTCAACTTGGTTAGATTTTAGTTCTTTTATTTCTCCAGAAAGGGCTTTTATATCTCCCGAGAGGGTTTCTCTAATATCTTCCATGCCTTTTTCGAGCCCGGCTAGAACCTTGAGAATTGTCATTCTGAACTCTAGATCTGACATACTACAAATGTCTGTATTGATTAAGTCCCTAGCCTTCGGTACTGCCTCTTGTTCTTTTTTTTGTGGTGAATTTTTCCGCCTTGTCATTTTGTCCAGATAAGAGTATATGAAGGAGCAAGTAAAATACTAAAAGGGTGGCAACAACCCCAGGAAAATATGCCGTAACCAAATCAGAAGAGATCCCAAATCGTGAGGGAGGAGAAAGGGGATAAAAAGAGTTCAAAAAGAAAGAAAGAAAAAAAAAACCGAAAAGAATTAAAAAATGAAAATGAATAATGAAAAGTATAAAAAAGAAAAAATATATATATTAAACTAGTTAAAAAACGTTAAAAAAGAAAAGGGTAAAGGTTAAAAAAAATTTTAGCAGAAGAGAAAAAAAAAATGAAAAAGAAAAAAATTCAATTAACTGCAAGACTAAAAAATCACAGGGAGAAAGCCATGACTTCCGTGCTTTGCTTTCTCTTCCTCTGGAATTCTGCTGCTCTCCTTGGTATTGAAACCACACCCCCTGTTAAGTGAACTTGGTCTTGGCTGGATTTCTTGTTGATCTTCTGGGGGAGGGGCCTGGTGTAGTGATTCTCAAGTGTCTTTGCTCCAGGAAGAATTGCACCGCCTTTACCAGGGGCCGGGCTGAGTAATCCGCTCGGGTTTGCTTTCAGGAGCTTTTGTTCCCTGAGCACTTTCCGTAGAGTTCCGGAGGACGGGAATACAAATGGTGGCCTCCTGGTCTCCGGCCGGAGGAACCGACAGCCCGGGGCCCCACTTTCAGTGCGCCCTCAGAGAACAGCGCCCAGTAACTCCCCTCTGCCTCACCTCCGGCCGCGCTCCCAGCTCACTGACCCTCGACCGGTTCAAGGTAACCCCCAGCTGTGAGCTCACTGTTGGCTCTGTCTCTGTAGCTGGCTTCCCGTTCCAGTACCTGCAAGCTCTGCAACACTCAGACACCCCCCGATCCTTCTGTCACCCTGCGCGACCTGAGGCCACGCTGACTCCGTGTGGGCTTCGCCCCGGTTTAGTCTCTGGAGTGATGTCCCTCAGTGGAACAGACTTTTAAAAGTCCTGATTTTCTGCTTCGTTGCTCCGCTGCTTGCCGGGAGCCGGACCCTCCCCCTGGGGTCTATCTTCCTGTCGCTTTGGATTCACTTCTCCGCCAGTGCTACCTTTCAGAAAGTGGTTGTTTTTCTGTTTCTAGAATTGCTGTTCTTCTTCTCTTCAATCTGCCGATGGATTTGCAGGTGTTTGCAATCTTTAGATAAGCTATCTAGCTGATCTCCTGCTAGCTGAAGTAGTCTCAGCCTGCTACTTCTCTGCCATCTTGACTCCTCCCTCCTGGCACTACTTTATTTAAATGCAACATTAAGTCTTCTAGTTTCTGTTGACCTAGTAGGTGGGCCTAACTTATAACACTTCATAATTCACTTACTGTATATTCAACCCGATTGAGATAAAAATTATTTTTAAAAGAGGGAAGTGAATTTAATGGATTTAATTGGAATTCTCACATCCCCTCACCTAAAGTCATGGCCTGTTCTTTTCTGTTCTTCACTCCCGATACCCACAGCCCAGGTGGCTGAGAAGCCTGATCTGGGCTACTGTGGCAGAGTATTTGAGATCCCACCTTGCAACAAAACAGTTGGCAGAGCAGCAGATAGCCTGAACACATCAGGCTCCCCCATTATCCCAAGTGTAGACCTTCATAACTGCCTGTTAACTATGCAAGTTGCCTTTGGGTGGCTCACCTGCCACATCAGGGAAGGGCTGATTTCCTTCCACCTGATCTAGAGATTTTCATCCAGCCTCTAGCTTATTCCACTCCTCTGCCAGACTCTCATTAGCCAAAAGAAGAATGAAAAATTTCCTTCCAGACTTCATCTTCTGATCTAGCCATATGGTGGATAAATAAATAACAGAGCAAAAGAGGAAAAACATACTTGCTTTTGCTTAATAAAATACTGATAGTACATGCTGTTGTCACAGGAAATATTCAAATGTCAATAACAGATGAGTATTCACAGTGCATGTGAAGGCAAGCCTAGAGGCAGGCATTTTCACTCAGCCTCAGGTTTTCATGGCACAGAAAACTGGAAGCAATTCTGAGGGTTTTGAGAGCTCAGGAGAAGTCAAGGAAATTTAAGGCATTAAACCAAAGTGAAAGAGCTCCACCCTCTTGGGATGACATTGCTTTGGTGTTCTCTTGAGAAGGGACTGCCTATAAACAAAGTTCAAAATGAAGAGCTTTGCTTGAATGTAATGGCATCCTAACCCTGCTGGAACAAACTGTGAGCCACTGCTCAGAAATTTCTCCTTGAGTTTGTGCCAGGGAAACTTACACTGATAAGTCTGAGTGGTTACCTTGGTCAGAAAGAGAAAACTGTGTGTTGTGTGAAAATACATGTTTGAACCTTTACCTGAGCTCTCAGGAGACACAGAGCCTAAATCAGTACCCAACAGTTTGATATTGTTATTCTAGGTGCTGGGGGCAGTGGTGGGGTGGTGGGGACAACTGCTAGGTATGCCTTCTTTAGATAAATCTCTGCTTTGATATTATTATTTCTTGTAAGAACAATAAGACTGGTAAGAGCCTGAAAAAATTTTAGAAGAATACAGGGCTAGAAATTCAACCTAAATTATAACAGGCAATGCTGTATCCCCTCTCATATGTCATTTACATATGGAGAAGCTCCATGATAGTTACAAATTGTTTTCATTGATTCATCCAGACAAACCATCTGAATTCTGCTTGGCAGTATTTTGCTACTCTAGTTCAAGTTACTGGAAATGTTTGTATTTTTATTCTTCTTTATTCTCTTCTCTGCTTTCTTCAATAAATATAGTATGTCTTGTGTGCCCACAAAGTACTAGGCACTGTGTTGCCAACTAGGGATATAGGAGTTAGCAAAGCAAAGATGGGCATTGTCTAATGGAGCTGAGAGCCTAACTGTGTGAGAGGTGATAGTTAAATAATCTCATGAACCAAACAGGAAAAGTACAATGCTATTACATTCTACAAGTAAGAGATTTATGTTGCTGTCAATAACTGAAGATCTATTATAAGGGGGGAAATCAAGGAAGGCCTCCCTGAGGAAGTAATGACTGAACTGTGTTGAAATGAAGAAAAGTTTGACAGTAGTAAAAAATAGGTAGCATTTACAGACCAAGTTATGATCTACGTGTATTATTTTACTTAATCCTTACTTGTAATTTAACACATATTTAAATTTTAATAACATTCCAGGGGCAGGAGACAGCCCTTGGATCTCCCTTGGAAAGAAACAGACTGGCAGCACCAAAGGGTATGGTACCTGGCCAAGAATCACAGTAATTAGCAATTAGTAAGGACCTGAATTTTTAGATTTCCACAAATGTGCTAGTAGCATTGTAAGTAACTCTATACATAATGTCACAAATATGAGGAAATCAACTTTCAGACGTTTATCAAATTATTCCACTCTTTTAAGTACTTTGGAATAATGTTCATTCATTTATGTTACATTCTAAGGACCACTGAGGATCAGTACTAGGAGAACCATTCCTACCTCTTTATCTTAAACTTGGGGCAACAAAATCTCTGCATCACTTTTTAAATATGCTACAATTCAGATTCCTTGTTAAGTCAGGCCTTTCTCCCAGTGTGTCTGAGTTAGATTTCTTATTGCATGTACCACAGGTCAAAGTTGAAAGATCACCTTCAGCAGATATTTAAAGTAAAATTTAACAATATGGTTGGTTTATGAGGCAAGTGGAATTTCTCTTCATTAAATCAGTATCTTAGAGGAACTTGGCTGTGCTACTTGGTGACACAAGCAGAAGGCTCCAAAACAAAGCATCTAATTCATGGCTCCTCCCCTGGGATAAATAGGAACTGGTATATACATGGCAGGTAAACCGGGTTCTTCATTAACATAATCCCAACATCGCTCTTCCAGGGGAGAAATATGTGCTGGCCTCAAAGAATTTAAAGAGGAGATAGAATTTTCTAATTATTCATGGTGATCTCACTGACCACACCGCCTATTTAGCTACACTAGGTTATGTCCTGTCTTCCTCTCAGCTTTTTCTGGAAGGCACCTGCATTCCTCCAGTCCACCAATCTGAGTCTGAGCTTAAGCCCATGCCATCTCAAGGAAGAATCTTTCATAACTGAGGTATACTTTTTGTTTCCCTGAATTTTAAAGGTTATCTTCTTGAGGCTGGGCCTCAAATGCTATCATGTAAGAAGATAAATGATAGTATACAAAGGTAATCTAGTCCTTGACAACTGACATTAATATCAGTCTCAGAATCAATGTCTAGATTCCTTTTTTATGTGGCCATATATGATCTAAAATTAAAAACAATATAAATGAATTCAAATTAATTGTTAATTTTAGAACAAAATGAACACACAACAGGGTCATTTAAAGAAGAAAAAAATAGAACTATCAAGGTACCTGAGTGGCTCAGTTGTTGGGCGTCTGCCTTCAGGTTATGATCCCAGGGTCCTGGGATCGAACACCACATTGGGCTCCCTGCTCAGTGGAAAGCCTGCTTCTCCCTCTTCCATTCCCTCTGCTTATGTTCCCTCTCTGCAAATGAATTTTTTAAAAAATCTTTAAAAAAATAAAAAAAATATAGAACCATCAAAGGATTAGTATCTTAATTTAAGGCCCTCAAGAAATAAAGAAAAGGGATGAAGAGAAAACTAATTATTGGAGCACCTACAATTCAGTGAAATAGTTAACCATTCTCATTTTCAGCTAAAGAAACTAAAGCCCAGAGAAATTAAGTTATACAGTTACTAGACTCTGAACTTCTTTTTTCTTTTTTTAAAGATTTTATTTATTTTTTTGGCAGATAGAGATCACAAGAAGGCAGAGAGGCAGGCAGAGAGAGAGGAAGGGAAGCAGGCTCCCTGCCAAGCAGAGAGTCTGACACGGGGCTCGATCCCAGGACCCTGGGATCATGACCTGAGCTGAAGGCAGAGACTTTAACCCACTGAGCCACCCAGGCACCCCAAGACTCTGAACTTCTTAAGTGCAAGGGATTATATCCTATTTATCTATTTATCCACCATCCAGCCCCATGTCTCCCACATAGTAGTTGCTCACTAAATGTTTCATGAATAAATCAGTAGATCTTAGATTTGGACACAGATCTATCAGACTCAAAATTACAAGTTCTTGCTGGTCACCACGCCTCTTCCATTGCTATAGAAATGAGAAAACACTGTTGAATTCCAGGTAGACAAATAAAACACTATTTCCAGATTTTCTCAATTGACTTTTATAAGCATTCATTGAGCATCACTGTGTACTTAGTCACACAAAATGGGAGGTACAAAAAACATGGAAGGTGTGGTGTTTGTGCTGGAAGACTTTCCATTATAGCTGACAGAAAAAATCCAGATGGTTCAAAAACAAGTAAAAGAAGCCTTTGAAGGAAATGTATGAACACAAATAAAGCAGCTAAACTATATAAAAGAATGTTGGATTGACTAAAAAGGAGGAAAAAACTTTTGTGGAATTAGGTATGGGACAAGTATTCAAGAAGGAGGCAGAATCTTGAATCTGGACCTCCTGGAAAGTGTAGGGAGGAAAGAGGGTGTTGAAGCTAAAAAACGGTTTAAGTGATGATGGTATATGAAGGGTATGGGAAAGGCCCTGGTCTAACAAGGTCAGATTTTTTTTAACCCACTGAGCCACCCAGGCGCCCCTAGATTCTTTTTTAAGACTAATAATCTGAAATCAGAAAGCAAGGACACAAGGCTTTTTGCCTTAAATCAAAGCTTGGGATGCCTGGGTTCAATCTGGTCAGCCCCTGTCCATTCTCAAGGGAGCATGCAGGTGTACGTTAAGAAGATGACTATGGCAGCACCACATCAACAGGAAATTCGGAATAGAGCTTTTTTTCTTTAAAGATTTTTTTTTTCAAAAAGATTTTATTTATTTATTTATTTGACACAGAGAGAGAGAGAGAGATCACAAGTAGGCAGAAAGGCAGGCAGAGAGAGAGAGGGTGGGGGAAGCATACTCCCTGCTGAGCAGAGAGCCCAATGCGGGGCTTGATCCCAGGACCCTGAGACCATGACCTGAGCCTAAGGCAGAGGCTTAACCGACTGAGCCACCCTGGCGCCCTTCCTTAAAGATTTTTAAAGTAATCTCTATACCCCATGTGGGGCCTGAACTTACAACCCCAAGACCAAGTCACATGCTGCCCTGACTGAGCCAACCAGATGTCCCCAGAATACAGTTTTTTAAATAACTAAAAGACAAAGGTAAACAGTTTTAGTGGCTGTTAGGGGAAAATCCATCAATAACAAATTCCTTCAGAGAATTTTGGTTATTACCACACACACAGATCAGTCTTATGGATATTTTTTATTGATTCTTTTTTTTTTTTTTTTTAAGATTATTTATTTATTTATTTGACAGAGAGAGAGATCACAAGTAGGCAGAGAGGCAGGCAGAGAGAGAGAGAGGAGGAAGCAGGCTCCCCGCTGAGTAGAGAGCCCGATGCGGGACTCGATCCCAGGACCCTGAGATCATGACCCGAGCCGAAGGCAGTGGCTTTACCCACTGAGCCACCCAGGCGCCCCATTTTTTATTGATTCTTAAGTCTTAAAACGTGAAGACTGTATCATACCTCATTATGCTCATTATGAAATGTGAAGGGAAACATGTTTCCCAAGCAGTTAGTAAATTTATTCTACATTTGGGGGTTCTTGGGAATCTACTTAGCTAGTTCACATTCCCATAATTATAACATGGTAGTAGTGGAAAGCATAGAAAACTTAGAAAGGATAGTCCAATCCCCTTATTTAAGAGAAGATGACCTTGACCCAGAAAGGTCATGTGTTCCTCCAAGATCAAACAGCTAATTAGTAGCCATTAAGTTTTATTCCCTGAGGCCAGGGTAACAATTGCTTCATGTACTTCTATAAACTTGAGTTCAGTCTAGTAAATAACATTTGTCCTTAAACAGATATAGGAGCCACTACACAATAATTCGGTTGTCAGAGACTTTCTTCCTCCCCTTAAGTTTGATCTCAGTTTTCTCTTTTTATTTAGCATTTGAGGGTTAAATCTCATTCATTTCCATGTACTCGGCCCTTAGGGTTGTGGCTGGCACATACCAGGCACTCAGTATGTTTTTGTTGAGATGAGCCGAATTTAAATCAGTGTTTTTCCTCCCCTTGCTCTTGGAGACTTCTGTGATGTATTTTGTTTTTTAAAATAAAAGACTCATCGTATCATTAAACTGGAAGCCAGCAGAGAGATTAACCCTTGTTCTACAAGTAGAGACACTAAAGCTCACAGAAGGTAAATGATGAATTCCAAAGATAGCACTCAAGGTGGATCCCAAACCTTCTCCAGATTACATAATTTGCTGTAGGGTGAAAAATATTTCAACATTTCTATATAGGACAGATTCCAGATTATCAACTCTTTAAGAGGGACAAAAGTATTCACAGTATTTTTGTGCTTCCCATACAAGACTCAGAGCTAGCTAATAGGATGATAAAATTCTTTGATGGTCAAATGATTAAGTGACAATTTCTGGGGAAAATTTCCCACTGAGCATGAGCTTGGGCTCATTTTGGAAAATCTCATTAGTAGGAAACACTGACCTTGAGAGAGGCAATGGAATCAAAGTTGGAAAAAAGGCAAGCCAATTGGGCCACAGATCCATGCTTGGCCACACATCCCATAGATGGGATCCATGCTTGTACAAATCAAACTGCTCTACTCTGTGCCTCAGCCAACAGAAACACTTTTGCCCCTAACCCCCTGCCCACTCCCTATTAACTCATGACCTAGAAGAACCAAATGTGAGCATGGGACTAGCTTAGGCCAACTTGTCACTGAGACTGGGAAATAGCACTCCCCTATGTCAGGCTGAATGTGGAACATCCTTTCCTAACACAAAGGGCTGGCTGTTAATCCTTCATGAGTGGGAGGTCAAACAGGGGCCGCCCTGCAAGACTCTGCTGATTTCATTCAAGTTCTTGATGGCTATGGTCCTTAAACTCTCTTTACATTGACTGAGTCTATTGGAGAAGCCATGGGCTCAGGTAGTTCTAGAAGTCACCTGGCCAATGAGAGAGCACTCACAGAAAGTTTAGCTCTTAACCCTTAAATGGGAAGTTGTATTAATTTGCTCAGCTGCTATAACAAGATATCACAGATTTGGAGGCTCAAGCAACAAAAATTCATTTTCTCACAGTTCTTGAGACTAGAAGTACAAGACCAAGGGGTCAGCAGGTTTGCTTTCTCCTGAGGCCTCTCTTGCTCCCCTTCTTTTTGTGTCCCTGAATGGCCTTTTCTGTGTGTGTGAGTCCTGGTGTCTGTCTTCTTATAAGAAAACCAGTCCTATTGGATTAGAGCACTACCCTGATGACCTAATTTAACTTTAATTATGTCTTTAAAGGTCCTATCTCCAATACAGTCACACCAGGGGTGAGCTTCAATATATGAATCTGGGGGCACATGATCCACTCCATAACAGAGGAAAGCCAGCCTCTCTTCTTGCCAGTCATCACTGCGCCTCCTCTGAATACTACTTACTCTTCTTGGTGTTTTCTTCAAGCAACACTGGTGATTGATTTAGAAACCAATGAGAAAAATCACCTGTTAGTTAAGACCTAAAAGAAAGTCCTGAAAATTGTGATTAAAAGTAGAAAAAAATGCAAAGAAAATCACATTGCCAATAGGAGTGAAAGAGTATTTGTGGGACACTGTGCAAAGCAGGAGGCAAAAAACAAAAACAAACACACTGAGGAAAAGAAGCAAGGCTCAGCTCTCTCAGCAGAAGAGAGCAACTTCCCTGGCAGGCTGTTGAGAGCGAGCCTTGTCGGCCTGATTTACACAGGTAGAGGGAGAATGGTTTGGAGGCTGTAGGCCTGCTCAGCCAAACGCCCATGTGTGCATGAAATTAGAATGTCAACATTTGATTCATGCTGCCAAGCTGTGACTGTGAAACAAATTATGTCAGTGGGTGGCAACTGCAATATTAGTCTAAGCAGATAACATTTAACTATAAAGAGGGGCCCTGTCTTCCAGCTTTCTATTATTATTTTAATATCAACATTGTGAGACCTAGAGTTTTGAGAAAAAGGAACATGTTTTATGTGGAGGCCTGGGTCCTTTAGGAAGGGATGCGGCCATTCAAGTGAGGTTTGCTCCTAACCCTAAATTTTGAAATTTAGGTGTCAGGTGACACAATGATGAATTTTACAAACCACCACCACCCACTCAACTGAGTTCAAAGGGGCTGTGCTCTTTTTGGGGTAATCTAAACCACAATTAAATAATCTGCCTCTTATAAAGGAGGCCTTTGATTCCTGGGCAGAAACAGGGAACTTAATCCTTAAGTGCATTTCAATGTAAGGGAAGTAGCAAGCACCTTGAAAGGGACTGAGCAAATTCTTCCAACATACTTCATAGGTTCCATACAAAGTAATTCTGCCCAAGGTTGGGAGTTGGGAGTTAAAAATGTGTTTCTTTCTATTCAAGTGATTTAAGATTTGTGCCCATTTAAAATCAATTTTAAATGAAATGCAGTTGGAAATTTGCCAAGGAATTTCACATAAAAAGTAGACATTGTATTGGTGTATTTTTTCTTTAAGACTTTCTCAGTGAAGCTACAGCCGTCTACATCTTAAACTTGGCCCATGAGATAACAATTTTCCCATGAAATGAGGCGCACATCTATCTCCATTTGAGGCCTACTTCTTTAACTACCAATATGGCAAAACATCAATTTGAAGTTTTATTCCATTACAAACACCCATGTAGTTAAAGTTAATGCTGTGAAAAATCCAACTTGTAGCAGTGAAATGTTTATAGAAGCAGCATTCACTTAGCAGTTGGACCAGGCCAAGATGGCAAGCTACAAGATTAATACTCAGAATACTGAAAGATTTTGTGGGGGTAAGAGGTATGGGAGGCTATGAGTGTCACTCAGAAATGTGTACATTAGTTTAAAATATTTTTACTTCCAATCATGAGAATATTTTCCCACCTTCTCCCAGTCAGAAATGCATACCCGAGAAGGTTCCCATCTTTTCCTGCTGCAGTTCTCATCTCCCACTCTCATATATCTATTTCCAAAACTCTAGGGCTGCATTTTTCTTTCTACCAAGGTAGAAAGGCCTGAGTTCTTTATCATAATGGCAATATTAATAGAATTGATTCTTTTAAGTAGATTTCCTATTTGATGAAGAAGGCTGTGAGGAGACCAAACTTTAAAATTACCAAAGAACATTTTGGCACTATCATTTTTATTACAGCTCTCTTATACCAGACAGAAAGTGACATTAAGGCAATATAATTAGTAGGTTGTTTTTGAAAATGCTTGCTTTCTTGGCAGATTTCTCATGGCTCGTATTTTAGCTGAATGTGGTATATAAACTCACAAAGGAGCAAAACAGATTTCTTAAAACTAGAAGTTGTACACCGGGTAACCACAAAATTTCTACTTTGTTTCTACACATGGTTTGAGAGAAGGGAGAACCAAATCCACCAATCTGGTCTTTGCCTACACATAGAACTTCTTGGCTGAAATGCTCTCATTATCTGAGATGTTTGTGCAAAAGCTTCCTGAGTGGAAGTTCTCTGAAATTGATGACTAGAAGGGAGAGAAGTCTGAGGTAAAATGCCTATTTGACCCACCAGTCTGGTCCATCACTTCAGCTATGGCTACTGGTGCAGAAATGTGTTCTACCCTTTCCTCTCAAGGAAGAATTTCCACTTTGAAATTTCATTCATTGTGGAAACACCCCTTGGGGTAGGCCATATTTCCTCTTCATTCAGATGATGTCAGCGTCTGCCATCCATTTGAAAGCCTTAACATCTTCAACAGTCATGTATCATATCGTGCCATTTATTTCAAAACCATTCACAGTCTAAAAGGAATATTTTCTCTTCGTGGAGACAACTGCAGGCTTGTAATTTCTTCCTCCTCTGAAAACCATAGAATAAAGTTGGCATCATCAGCAGCAGTTAGCTGTCAAATGCATTTAATGCTTTATCAGGAGAACTAAGAACAAAATTATTCCCCTCACTCCACATCAGGAAAGTAGATTTGGGTCCTCCACCATGTACGGCATTAACAGTATTCCTTCTGTCAGAAATGTAAAAATCAGGAGACCAGGGAATAAATAATATTTTGATGTAAACAGACTATCAAGATGAGTGGAATGACCGTCTGGTCACCCGGGGGGGTTATTCAGTTAACACTTCCACCCCTTAAAGACAATGGTGTGCAATCAATGCATATAGGGCCTTTCAGGCGCGTTGCTAAGTGATACGCAGTGTCAACAGAAAAATGCCGGATGTACAGGGGACAGCTCCAGGCCCAAGAGAGATCAACACCCTCTGATGATATTTTAAACTTAATTCAGTGCCCGATGAAGATTGTGACAGGTTCCGTGGCCAGAGCAGAAAAGATGTTTGCACTTCAAAATCCGACTTCATAAAGTTGCTCTGCTGTGTGCAAAGAGCGTTTAATTTGGTCAGAAGTGAATCATGGCCCAAAGAGTAGGTGGTTCAAATAGGAAAAGGCACCCAGCAGGGGCGTCCTGAATATTCATTTCTTGCAAGGCACAGCAGTCATTTTACAATCTCGGCATCAGTACCAGAGCTGCTCATTTGTCTCAGATTGTCTATGCATTCGCTCATTTTTTCATCTCTGAAATCTGTCTTAGGAACAGCCCTGAAGCCGCACGCAGCAGCTTCTTCAGAAAGCCTAAAGAAAGGGAAGAAGCTTGAATAGGATCGCATCGCCTCACACAACCATGAAAACCTACTTTGTGGGGCATTCTTGAAACCAGCCCAGAAGCTCTTCAGAGTTTTTGTGTTTATTTACCCATTTCTTTCTCTCCCTTCTCCCTCCCCTTGATGGATTTTTATATTCAAATGCAAAAGATTTCCATGTGCACTAGAGATCCATTTATGTATTGATTTAGAAGATCATGCCATGATGCTGAGAAATGCAACTTTTTCATGAAGAGATGTTTACAAATTCAGTCTTTGTACCACGAAAAGCACACTCATCACAAAAGGCCTATTTTCCATATTTGGAGGCAAAGCCCTTTTGAAAAAGCCTCATGTCCCTAAAGTCTAGGAAGTCAGATATATAGTTCCACAAAGCCACCAAACCTGTAAAATGTTTTCCTAACTAGACACTGGTGGATCCTGCATGCATGCCCTGGGTTGCTGCTGACAACAAACCCTTGCTTGCACAGGCCCTGAGAGTTGTGTCGATGAGAGGGTGGTGAAGGACACAATCAATGTATTCAGTTCAGGACTCTCTATTCACCTAGTGGAACACAAGCTTTTTAAGAGCCCAAGTCACATAATTTTCAGTGGGCAGGTTTGTCCTCTTTTGTCCTCAAGAGTTTGGTCTGTTTATTAAACCAATAAGAGCCCCGAGCATTTTGTCTAGTGGGTTAAAAACTCCAAAAGCAGAGTATATTAACATAGATTGAGAGGAGGATGGGGGAGGGGCTGATCTATTGACATTTTTCTTCCTGTCTTATCCACAAAGCTTATTTTATAGGGTTGTTCCTGTCATGTTTAAGCTATAGGTAGTAAGGGGGAGATGGAAGGCAGATAAAACCACACAATAGCATTCCCAGGCCTTGTTTCTTTGTCTCACTGAGGGTGGTTCTTGCTCACAGAGGCATTAAGGCATTGTTGAGGTAATGAAGAAACAGCATAGAAAAAAAGCAAACAAGTTACGACAATAATTGCATTGAGACCACCTGCCACCGTCTCCTACTATAGGTGACTCTCCATACCAGGCAACAAAACTCAGGCAAATTTTTCCATAGTTTTAAAGGATGGAAAGATAGCATTTTGGGCCCTGGGTCCACAATGCGAATGGGTATCTTATAAAAAGGGTTATGTACAGGCCATAGATATTTGTGGATTAATGATCAGGCCTAACTCATGATTGAGTCTCTTTCTCATCATTGGAGCAAAAACAAGTGAATTCTGAGTGCTAGACAAAAAGAATTTCACTCATAAGAACTAGTTGTGAGGCCAAAAATATTTATTGAAAGGCACGACATGTTTCAGTGTTAATTGAAGTTGTGAACAGAAAACTATTATAGTTTCTCTACAAATATGAAGAAGTATGAATGGATCATAAAGTGTTCCTTAAATTCCTAATAAAATTAAATTTTAATTTAATTTATATTCTCTTTAAATTAATTGCAATAGCAATTTGCTTTTCATGTCTCTTCTGAACTTGCCCAAACCATCACACAGGAATCAATGACAATGCTTTAGTTGTGTCTAGCCCCAGTACAACTACTGAGCACTGTAGACTGTTTTAGCAGGAATCTTATAGTTTGAATAATGCTCTAACTTGGGGACATAGCCCAGACTTCCACATTTTTTTGTAGGTTAAAGTATTTTCTGTGCCATCATTTCTGACAAAAATCCTAGTTACTATAGTTGGTTTATCCTGTATAAACATGCTGCTGCTCTCCCACCTGGGAAGGAAGAAGTGTTTTCTACTTTTCCCCAGTAGTGGGAAAGGGAGTGTTTGTGCGAAGCCATTCACATACTTTCTTCTTGTCCCTCTTGTGGCCAATAAGTTACACTGATAAACAGTCGGTGAAAGCAAAGAAATCCGCAGCTGAGGCGACAGAACAAATGTAACTAGGACATGCTGACAGGAGTCTAGGAGTTCGGAAGCTTTGCTGGCGTGGGTGTTGTCTGACAGAAACATTTGCTTAAGTCCAACAATTACAGCAGGTAAAACACTAGAGCGTGCCATGAAACAACATATCCCAAAAGAAAACTGCCATGAAACAAGCCAAAAATAAGACTGTTGAAGGTTTTCTATGTAAATGTAGAGCCATGAGGACATACTAACTTATTAAACTGAAACTAAGCTAGTTATCTATTTCTAAAATTTCTCACTAATATACCATATATATGTGTGTGTGTGTGTACATATATATAACTTTTATTTTCATTTATTTTATGCAGAATTTACATAAGTTTTTGTTTCTTCTGGGTATCTTTATCTTCTGTGCAACCTCCTTTTCTGGTTTAGGGACAACCTGCTCTTTTCAGTAAGGATCATCTCAGTGTAGCAGGGAAAGCTCAGGTACAGGTTAACCTGACCACGGGCCCTCTGCTGCAACTTGGGGGCTTTGTTCATGCACATGTACTCCATGACGAGAGAATCAACATCTAAACTTTAAGTTCAGCATTCCACTCTGCAGTTTTAAGCATGTGCAGTAAAAATTCAGCACTCTTTTTGGGCTGCTGACCCTGTGTCCAACCCCACTGTCTGGCCTGGGCACACCTATGAACTCTACCAGTGTAGTGACATAACACACTGCTTGTACAAAGTGACGTCTTTCAGAAATTTGGTGGCTTTTCGGTATGCATACCCTTGATGGCCTGGGCAGTTTCACATGTGTTCTTAAAGTGAACATGAAGATTTGAACCTCCTGATTTGTATGATTTTGTAGGGTTTCCTGGGTTGAATGAATAGGGATCAATTTTCTGAGATCACCTCAGGCTCCTTAGGGGAAGGGCTATACTTAACATAATTTGCTTTTTAATCTGCTTTCCCTTAGACAAGCTCATTGTAGATCTACAGTTCTCAACCCTGGCTGTACCTTAGAAATTTAAAAAAATCTGCACATACCCAGGCCCCATCCTCAGAATTTGTTTTAATTGGTCAGAGGTAGAGCCCATGCCATGATAGTGTTGATGGTCCCCAGGTAAGTCCAGTGGTTAACATTTCCCCTGATGAGCTCGGGTTGAGGGATACAAGCATTTATAATTAATTGACGATAGGAGCAGATGGAATAGCAGAGTTTATGGGAGGAAAATCTAAAATTGAGAACAATCATCCATTAGTTTTTCTATGAATGGGAAACAAAGTATATTATTCAATCTAAGCAGAAGACATCTTAGTTTAGCTCCAGGATTCCTAGTTGAACCCCACTGACTTACATGATTAGAAAGAGACCCACAGAAACTAGAAGGCAAGTACAGACATATTTAGAAGAAGTACTGCCTCATTAGAGATTCAAAACACTGCAAAAATGTAGATGAGGGGAGGTAGGACATCAGGAAAGGCTTCCTGGAAGTGATAGCTCTTGAAATGGGTCTGGAGTGAAAAGATTCCTAGGAAGTAACTGTGAGGGGTAGGGAGCTGACAAAGGATAAGCAGGGAATCCCTCTTCCAAAGCTCAAGGCTCTTTTCATGAAAAGGAAAATGTATTTCGTATTTTTTTTTTTAAATTCTTCTCCTCTGCTTCTAGACTAGGAAAAGTAATAAAAGCTAACATTTACTATTTATAGTGTGCCAGACATTATTCTAAGAGCTTTTCACTCAAATTCTTTGCACTTAATTGTCAGAATATCTCTGTGAAGTAGGTATTGCAATCACCCCCATTTTACAGAGAGGTGAAACAATGCACTCAAAATTACACAGCAGTTAAATGGTCATTGTCTCAACCTCTCTTCTCTTCTGCTTCTTTCAGATATTGCCATAGACTGAAGCTACCTCTTTTACCAGCAGCTGAGAGCTCACTGGTGACAGATGCTGTTGTCTGGGAGCTGGCCTACCTACATTCTAAAACCGGGATGCTCTGAAGTTGGACAAACACTGCATACCCACCCAACTACAGTTCAGATGACATGCTGGGAGGTCCATGCTTTATCAGAGCTCCACTGAGCACAGATAAGTAGCAAAGCCCACAGCGTCTGCCCCGACAGCTGCAGCCAGAGCAAGAGAAGCCTGACCTGCTGTTTTCTCTGACCACCCCATCTCACCTTGCACAAGATCATACAGAAGCTCCTTTCACATTTTTTTTTAAATTATAGAGGTATAGATGATATTACTTTCCTTCTCTTTTGAAACTCTCTCAAGAGAGTTTTTTGGTTTTTTTTGTTGTTGTTTTTTTTTTTTAGTTATAAAGGTTTGAAAACTGAGTGGTCTTGACTAAGAAATCCAGACAAAGAGCATTTAGTAAATGTTTTGAGAATGGCCCAAAGACAGGAGCCTGGGTGGCTCAGTGAGTTAAAGCCTCTGCCTTCGGCTCAGGTCATGAGGTCGTGATCTCAGGGTCCTGGGATCGAGCCCCATATCAGGGTCTCTGCTCAGCAGGGATCCTGCTTCCCCTACCCTTCTCTCTCCTGCCTCTCTGCCTACTTGTGATCTCTGTCTGTAAATAAATAAATAAGAATGCCCCAGAGAATGGATATGGTATAAGTCAGTGAAATCAATTTTTGCCTCTTTTCACTAAAATCAGTTAATTGAAAACTTATTGAATACCAACCATACACAGGGTTTCTAAGTAAGAAGAGAGCACAACTACAAAAGCTACCAAACAAAAGGCGAAGTGAGAAGTATCACAGGGAAAGTCCCAAAATACTGTGGCCATTTGGAGGTAGATGAGAGGGAAGCAGGGATCCTATATGGCTTCCTGGAGGAGGTGGTGCCTATTATAGTCCCAGAATCTGAAGGATGGCAATAAAAGCTGTGGGAGGAGTGAAGGGCAGTGAATTCTGCTGAGAGGAGAGATCTGAAATTGCTCCTGGTTGCAAGTCTTAAAGTTGAGGGCCCTCAGGCTGCACATGAAGCCCAAGAAGAACAAAGGAAATGTTTGCTTCCAACTTCTAAACTTGCACAAGCAGCAGAGTCGGGGGCAGGGAAGCTCTAAGGTCGTTCATACAAAGTAGCCAATTTACAGTTATGGTTACACTGAAGTCAATTAAAGTGTTTTATTAGCAGGAATTTGAATCTTTTACCTTCATTAACATTTAACAGTAAATGGGAGAAAAAAGGTAAATAAAATATTATCTGGCTTTTTAAAGGTCATTTCAGACTGAGCATTATAAAATGTGAGCTGGGGAAGGGTGGGGATGGCCCTTTGTGTGGATTTAGTACATGGGGCCCCCTATACCTATAGATCTCTGGAGAGATCTCATAGCACCAGCAGCAGGAGAACATCTCTTGGCAGGTGAGGTTCTCCAAGGTGCATTCATTAGAGGCAATACATTTGGGGCAGGAGGAGGGATGAGGGAGACCTGACATGTGAGAATGAATATTTTGCTTCAAATCTCAGGTTGTAAATGATTTGGGATATGCAGCTCTTAATAATTACTCCCATGATCAACATCTGCTTTTTAACAACCCTAGGCTAGCAATCCAAATTGATTAAATGACATACCTAATCATTCCCCCCAAAGGAAAGAAGCACATAGCAAGCCCTGTACCCAGGTCTCAAAGAATCTGCAAGAGGGCCTTGGGGGAAGCCCCATCACAGGAGGAAGGCTATGTTCATGCTCCAGGTACTCTGTGGATCTTTTATAGTAAGGCCTGCTGTTATTGGAAGCCAGAAGCAGAAACATATTTTGGCAAGAATATAAATGTTCAACCTGAAAAGAAACTCCTTTTATATTTTAATTTTTCAAAATGTAGAGCCATGAGCAATTAGAGAGCCATCCAAAAGCTGTCCAGTGAAATTTTCCACCCAACTTGTCATCCTTGGAGATGATAAGACCTAATGTGTCATATCATCAAGCATCATCTGACCCTGGGAAGACCCCAGGAAGCCAAGAATTTCCGACTGCTGGAGAAAAAACTTCCTTGAAATTCTTTATCAGAATGGATAAACTAGAAGGAGAAGACACACTCCTTCCATGATGGGGTTTCTGAAGATTTCAAGGTTTTAATGATGGCTGTCCTCCTTAACCTAGGTGAAGGAATGGGTGGAGAGAGATACAAAACCCTTGCAGATGAGAAGTTTCCCTTTTGAAGTAGTAATAAAAAGCACGGTCTTACTCAAATGAGTAAGCTACTGGGTTAAATCTCCTTTTGCTGCCTTCATCATTAGGGCATTTGAATTTACTGCATCTGAAAACAGGGGAGAAATGAAATCACAGCAAAATAAATATTTCCTAATTTTAAATAAATATTGCTAATCATAGTGATTGTGTTCAGAGCACAGTGCAAATATATAAATACAAAGAATAAAATTGGAAGGAAAAAAGGTTATTTACATACATAAATATAAATCAAAAATCCGATTTTAATGTGCTAAAAGCATCTGGTCTAGTTCTCTAAAT
This sequence comes from Mustela lutreola, assembly GCF_030435805.1. Lineage (NCBI taxonomy): Eukaryota > Metazoa > Chordata > Mammalia > Carnivora > Mustelidae > Mustela > Mustela lutreola. The sequence goes on from NC_081296.1 coordinate 47,460,672, forward strand.
GTCAAAGGCTACTGATCACTGTCCCTCCAGCACTACCCCAATTAACAGCTGGGGAGACGGCCTTTCATTTCTCCAAATCTGAAGGTAAATATCATGGACTTCAGTGCAAAAAAATGATGAGGACCTTTTCCTGTTCCATTTAACAACTTTATTTTGCATTCTATCTAGCAAAGCAATATAAAAAGGCTTCTGGAAGGAAGTGGCAAACCAGAGCTCTAAATAGCCTCCCCCATAAGCTCTTCCCACTTCATTCCATTTCCTTTTCTTGTTGTACAGGATATACTAGTGCCTTCTCACCCACCCAAGAAGTCTGGGGATATCACTGAGCCTGAAAGATCTTCAGCACCAAGGTGTACAAAGCCACAGTAAGGCATGGGGAGACTGGGACCATTTTCTATGTCATGAAGAGAAGCCAACATTCTCTATGATGCATGTAGATACAGGTGTTATTATCCAAAAAATTTGTCATATTGGGTGCCTTATAATAATCTCCTTTTAAAAAATTATATTAAACATACCAGAAGTCAGATACTGTGTTTTTGCCTTAGTGAATGCCAGCCCATTTCAGTCCTACCAGAATGGTGTGGAATGCGTGGTTTTTTCTCAAATGCAGAGGATGAAGCTAGGTTCAGAGACAGAATGCAGTCTGCTCTGGCCACTGTTTAACCAGTTTATAGGGTCTTCCAATCAATTTGTTCTCTCATGAAGGTAATTTGGAACTGAATAAATGAAATGACCATTTATTCCTACCAACATAACAATGCTTTCTTACCCACTCTGGGTGAGTAACATGGACTCATTGAGAGCCAGTTCCAGAAGGGACCCTAGAGACTTGGGAGCTTCCCTCAAGGAAATGCTGAATGGGGCCAGAGGCTGGCCTAACAATGACTAGGGGTTCTGTTGTTCCCCAGTCCAGGGCCTGTCCCATGCAGTGAAGAATTGCAGTGCCCCGCTGAGAAATACTGGCCTCTCTACTTTGACTGGTGAAGAAAACTAAGGCTTATAGCTAAATCTTAGGAGTCAAGCTCTCAACTCCCAGTTCAGAGACAGACACTGTGTTTTCATTTGAGAAACAGAGAAGAACTAGATTAGAAATATATAGATATCGTATGTTGTTTCTGCTTTTCTGCACAACCCACTTCTGTTAACTAGCTCTGCAAAGGCCAATGGCTGTCCCCTGAATCTCTGCCTTCCTCGTTAGGCAAATACAGTGAGCCCCTGGCAGTAATTCACACATTTCTTTTCCTGTCCTCTCAGGAAATCCTGCTGCTTGAAATCAGGCGGAAACTTCAAATTATTCAAGGAAGACATTCTGATTCAACCAGCACCTACTGGATGCTTCATATATGCCAGGCATTGAGATTGGTACTTGTCAATATATTATTTCATTTACCTGTAACTAAATGCTATAACATGGGTACTAAGTCCATTTTACAGATTAAAAAGCTGAGTGGGGGAACACCTGGGTGGCTCAGTTGGTTAAGCCTCTGCCTTTGACTCAGGTCATGATCTCGGGGTGCTGGGATCAAGCCCTGCATCAAGCTCCCTACTTAGTGGGAAGCCTGCTTCTCCCTCACCTACTCCCCCTGCTTCTGCTCCCTCTCTCACTGTGTGTCTCACTGTCAAAATAAATAAATAAATAAATAAAAATCATTAAAAAAAAAATTTTAAAAACTGAGGCTTGGTGGTTTATGTAAATTTCTCAAGAGCTCATGCCTAGTAGCTGACCTAACGTCAGAGCTAGGTGTCTCATCTACCATCCATCTACCATCACTCAGTTCCCTCTACCACTCAGTTCCATCACATCTTGGCATCATTCTCCTCCTCAAAGAAGAGATAATCACAGGAAGTATGTTTCAAAGGTTAAGATTGTATCAGGTAGTTGAGTTCTCAAGAGATGTGAGTAAAAGAAAGAATCATTGAGACAGAATTTCTAAGAACTCTGGCCACATTTCTAGGTGAAAATGGCAGACTTATATGTATACACATGTTATTCATTTGCCAAAGAACAGAAGCATATCCATGCTGAACTGAAAGCTCCTGATAGTTGGGCACAGAGGGGGAAAAAAATCAATGATGAGGGCGCCTGGGTGGCTCAGTGGGTTAAGCCGCTGCCTTCGGCTCAGGTCATGATCTCAGGGTCCTGGGATCGAGTCCCGCATCAGGCTCTCTGCTCAGCAGGGAGCCTGCTTCCTCCTCTCTCTCTCTCTGCCTGCCTCTCTGCCTACTTGTGATCTCTCTGTCAAATAAATAAATAAAATCTTAAAAAAAAATCAATGATGAAAGCTCATAGCCATTTACAAAAGCATAATCTCATACGCACATGCAAACACACACATGGTATAAATACACTGAAATGGTAACCTGTGAAAGCATGCTAGGGAATCAGAATGGGGAATAGAAGAACAAATAAAATAAGAGAACTAGGATTAATTTAGTGATCTACTCTTAACATTTTTTAAAGTTCATGGCAATTTAAAGTCTATGAAAAAAACTGCCAATGGACATTAATAAAATCTCCAAACCCAGTGAGATGTGATTTAGGTATGAAATTACCAAGAAGATGGAGAGAAGATGAACTTGCTAAAAGGGGGGGTCCTCCTTAGGAATTTCATAATTATGGGCTCTTGCTGTTCAGTAATTGCAAGAAAACCAGCCTGGCTCTGGCCCCCTTGCCTGCTGGGAGGGCAAGACAGAATTATGGACTCACATGAAGGATGGACACTGGTGGATGGCACCCATCAGAGTGCATGATAACAGGTCTGAGGATCCAGGTCAGGGACGGCAACCCCAATTTAGGCTGCATGTAATTAAAAGGTATGCACGGAGTAGAAACTGACCCCCATACCTTGGGCATGTCAGAGGCTGCTTATTTGAGACAAAATTCTTTATTGTCTTTCCTTTGTTCTTTTGTTTTTAAAATAATGTACAGAAATCATGTAACTTGACAAAGTAAAAAATAAATACTCTATCATCTGGCCAGTGTTTAAAGAGCACAGGTTTTTAGTGACTGTGTAGTGAGAGCATATACACACACACACAGGCAGAACAAATACTTTGAGGAATAAAAATATGAATTTGAGGGCAAATGAGGCATGAAACATATTGGCCAATAAACAACACAGAAGAAGGTCATATTAAATTTTTTTTTTTAATCTAACCAGACTGAGAAGCATTTGAGCCAGAATACCCACGAAGACAAGACTTTCAAGAAAGTTGCATTTTCTAACAAGCACAGAGGATTGGTGTTCTTTCATTTGTTGTAACGAAGACAAAAAGAGGCCTAGGATCTTACTGGACTGTGATTTTGAAGGTGAGACCGTGAAGGTTTAACAAATCTAAAAACACATCAGTGACCGATCACGAAAAATAAAAATATGCCTAAAATATTCCTGTACTTATAGCTCTTTTTTGAAAAATGCCTCGTCCAGGAAGCCTTTATGTTCATAAAGTCCTTTTTATTCCACAAAGCTCCTTCAGAACCATTTTGCAAGGTGGAAAGGACAGGTATTATTTGCTGGATGAGGAAATCAGAGCAGAAAGTTCAGGTGCTTTTCTCAAGCTCTAATGGCCAGAGATAGTATAGCCCAACTAGGATCTGACATGTCAGACTCCTAATGTGGTACAGCCCTGCCAATGCGCCAGTCCTGAGGTTTCAAATAGTCACTATGAAATGTGTACTGTTTGGCCCCTGCTGTTCTTTTCTGCAAAACTGATTTCAGGAGGCCGCTTTGTACCAACACATCACATATCAACCGTCCCTTTCTCAAGAGAGGCAGGATGGTGTGGTGGCTGAGAGCTAGGCAGATTTGGGTGCAAATCCTAAACTCTGAGATACCTGCTACAGGGCTCTGGAATGTTGCTGGCCTCTGTAAAACTGAGTTTTCTCTTCAAAAGTGATGATAATTATTGTCTTCCAAAACTCTAAGCACAAAAAAGGCCTTGGCCAACAGTAACTATTATTATAATTTCTCCTCCACAGTATGCAAAGGTAAAGAAGGAGAAGCATAAACTTTCAGTGCATGATCAGAAGAGGTCGTGCACAGGGCAGCCTGGGGCTTCCTAGTCAAGTCTCAAATAGAACCTCAAACAGAAGGACCTAGGAATGCAGACTTTTCTGTGCATGGAATTTATCACAACCAAAAGAACAATGAGAATAGATGTCTTAGAGAATCTTTCACCCCACCCCCGACCCACCACACGCACACCCAGAAGCATTGCGGGTCGAAAGAAAACGGATTCTTTCAAGATTCCCAGACCAGTCTGTGCAAAGTGAAAAGGTTTCCAGCCCCTGTCGGTTCTGAGAAATACCTGAGCCTTGCAAGGCTAAGGTCACCTGAAGCTCCTCGGGGGGCTCTGTGTCTGCACTAATTAGAGAAAGCAATATTGTTTGAAAGCATTCCCTTCATCTGTCTTCCAACCTCTCTTTGCTCCAGGATTTGGGTGTTCGCAGGCTCAGGCCACACAGCCTGCCAGCCCTTCAAAGGCGGGGAATAAACACAAGCTCACCAAACAGGTGGTGATGAGAGACGTGCCCAGACTGCCTTGGCCGTTCCGCTATGCACCTTCACTTTCATTATCTTCATCATTTGTCAAGCAGAGGCAGGCTGGTGAGCTAGGCCTTCCAAACCTTCAAAAGGAAATATTGACTAAACGACCATGCTGCTGCTTCCATGACCTCCTCTTTACCTGCTAGATACCCACAGGGACTTGCATTCTCAAAAGACGAGTCATCGTTAGACTTTGCTCACTGACATCCAGAGGCCCAAGGGAGAGCAAGAGAAATGAAAGGCCAGTCTTAGGAGGAGTTATGAACTGCACCAAGAAACTGGAAAATGCAAAACTAACTTTCAAGGGTAAGAACATATAGACAGGACCAATTCACTCAGAACCTGAGAGAAACATAGTCTTTATGATGAGGAAGGAGTCCAAAATTCCCCAAGAATTTGGCTCATAACCTCACTTCTTTGGAGAGCTCAAGTTTTCTCTATAAATCCACAAAACTCCTCTTCTTAGAATTTTAGGAAAAGAGTCCCTAAGTTGAGAAAGGGACAAAGTGAAGTTTTTACATTGTTGGCTCAGCTAATAGGCCTGTTTAAGTAGAAGAGTTTTTGAGTGGAGCAAGGAGGAGAAAAGAAGGAAGTAAAAGGGTTGGGGTGGGAGGGAAGGGGGTGTTTTGTTTTTGTCCTTCCATAGTGGGAGAGGGCTGATCAGAAGTTGGAAGGTACATGTTCTGGTGCCATGGAAAACAAATTTTGCCCCTGATTGTTTCCACAAAGTGCCCATAAACCTGAGCTCCCATCTCAAGGTGGATCACAATCAGAATACTAAGACCTGACTAGAGTTTAGGTCTCCTACCCCCATTCACTCTTCTTCCTGGACTTCTCCAACTCTCTTCCAGAAGTTTCCTGGAGAAGTTTCGTCTCCCAGTCATTCTCTTAACCATACTACTCCCATCCCCAAGTTACCTCAACATATGCCCCTCCTTGAGGAACAGAACTATAACTGGTTCCAAAACTGCTTCTGTCCCCAGATAAGATAGGACTGAGGCAGAATATGAGCTTCCTATATATACTGATATTCCAGCACAGTGATTGTATTTAAGGTTTTTTTCCCTAACAGTAAAGTTTCATTTATCTTTAAAGGTAACCTTGACAGGTCTACTCAAATAAATGAATATCTCCCTCTTGACAAATGTATCTCCCCACAGCCCATCTGCATGACCATCCCATCTAAAAAATACAGAGGCTAACATGATTTTAATGCTAACCATCACTGAGAAACTCTCAGGGCTTCCCTGCCCCCAATCCCAGAGGGGATGCCTATTTTTTTTTTTTTTAAGATTTTATTTATTTATTTGCCAGAGAGAGAGGGAGAAAGAGCATGAAAGGGGAGAAGGTCAGAGGGAGAAGCAGACTCCCCACGGAGCTTGGAGCCTGATATGGGACTTGATCCTGGGACTCCGAGATCATGACCTGAGCCAAAAGCAGTCACCCAACCAACTGAGCTACCCAGACATGCCATGAATAGGCATCTTCTTGTTCCTCACAAGTTGGTCTCTAGTCTGAATGAGAAATACAGGAAAACACGGAGGTGTAAAGGCATGGCATGCGGGAGGAAGACTGGGCTGTTTCTATTCAGCTGGAGCTCAGAGAAGGACTAAGTGGAGCAGCACAAGATGAGGTCAGGAAGGAAAGAGGAGTTCATATCGGGAGGGTCTCCACACATTTTCTTTCCTACAATAGGGTGCTATCTAAGATATTTAAGGAGGTAATACATGGGATTCGTATTTCAGTTCTGTGATAGTGTGTTGAGATCCTAGAGAAAGGAGAACCTAAAGACAGAAGGAGGAGACAATCTTTCATTCATGAAGCAATCACGGAATGCTGGCAATATGCCAGGCACTGTGCCAGGCACCATGAGTCCAGTGATGAATGAAGCCAACACCATGACTATCCTGGAGCATGAGGTCTAACAGCATGTGGGGATGGCAGTGGATGGCACTAGAGGTCCCAGATGCATTTATGATGTGCGTGGGGAATGTTCCCAACACAGTGAATTTGAGATGATTGTGAAACAGCTACATGGGTAGGTACAAGGAGGCCTAAAGTCCATACGTATTCCTACAAGTTTAAACAGTTTAAACAGGAATAGAATTTCTAAAAGTCATTTCATCTGAAGAAAGTCTACCTTCCTAATCATCGTCTGTGGGTTTCTAACCAGAAGAGAACATTTCCCTTGAAGTCTTCCTTGTCAAACTGAGAGGTGAGTAACTTGCCCAAGTAATAGTGCAATTAAGTAGCAAAGCCCCAGGGTTAAACCCAGGCCTGTGGGGCTAGGGTCTGCCCTCCAAGAGCTGGGTACAGAATAAAAGGTCTGCAGCACGAGCCCCAGGCCTGAATTCCAACTGCGGGACTCAGGCTCTACTCCCCTTTTCTGCACAGAAGTTGATTATTGTTGCCCAATGTTGTACAAAAGTCAAGGGAGATCAGGCATAAAAGACCTGAAACCAACTCTTGGTTGGTCTTCCTCTTCTATAAAAGAAACCTTGACCATCAAACGACTAGCCATCTTTTCTACATGCCTTCTGGAGACCAAAACCACCTCACCTACAGAAACCAGCTCTGCTTAATTAACATTTCTTTCAGTGACATTTACATATTTCATTCCACCCTCTCTAATTCAGCAGACCCTTCTTCTCACCCCAGTCTGTTCTCAGAGTCTTCTAGTTCTTAGCAAAAATAACAGATTTACTGCTTCAGTTCCCACAATGCACACGTATTTATTAGGTCCTGCCTTAAAGCAAATTCAAACACCTCCTATGATCATTTTTACCAAGTGTCAGAGATCTGGCACTCCAACTTCGGAATGACTCTTAACATATAGTCTACCATCTGGAGCTGGCTACCCGTAAGTTGTAATATTTCAGTGCCTTCCAGGTACTCTATATGACCTGCTAATTATCTGTCAAAATGTAGGCATCAGACACAAATCAAATAGGTGAAAAGAACTTGATCTAATCTCTGTTTTTTCCAGTTTCTGAGTCTCTGAATACCACATACATCAAGCCTATGTCTTGCTCTGGGACAGCACATACTTTAATGCATTCCCCAAAGCCCACAATTCTCTGCAAAGGACTGTTTCCTTTTCTGCAGAGATTAATAAGTTGATTCTCTTTCCTTGCCTGAAAATATCTGAACAGTGTAGAGCTGACCCAGCCCCTCCTTTCCAGAGGGCATGTTGCAATGCCATGATATGAAGGTCTCTAGAACTTGTGCATAGCACTCTGCCCAAGGGGAGAAAACTCAGGCTTAGAGGCCATTCTTGACAAGGCTATCTGATTTAATTTGTCCTCTCCTTTGTGGACAAATGTCCAAGGGGACAAGAGCCACCATAGCATTTAGCTTTAATTTTCCTTCCTGAAGTCCAGGAAGAAGTCCTTAACTTTTGATAAGCAAACCAACTTCAAATATGTGGGAGATACCTACTCAGAAATTCATTAAACCAGTATTTATTGAGCACTTACTATGTACCAGGCAGGTCCTGTGCTAAAGAGAGGGCAAATAAAAAACACAATATTCTATAGTGACTAACATTAATTCCTGAAGATTTTATATACTATCGGTGGCCTTTATTTGATAGGTGTTTGATGTACACAACCATAATCCTCAATATTAAAAGGAGCTCAGCAAGTTTTTTAAAAATGTACTCTCTTACACTCCACAGAGCTTTAGGAGGACAGGGATTTTCATCTGTACTATTTGGATTGTATCCCTAGCATCCTGAACAGTGCCTGAAACATATTAAGTACTCGATAAATATTTACTGAACAAATGAATGATGCTCTTTCCCCACAAAGAAGGCAATTATCTTCCCTTATCCAAATAAATAACTTGGGGAATACTAGCACCATCTTCTAACCAACAAACTTAGGAGTAGATCTACTTTGTAGTCATTGGAAAAGATGCTGTACGTAAATCGTCAGTGACATAAACAAATGACTGTGATATCTAGCTGTGTGGAAAAGCAGGTTACAAAGCAATACATTCAATGTAAGCCCATTTTTAAGCCAAAATGTGAATTATGGCTCTGGCTTTGGGGCAGTTCTTATTTTTCCTCTGTGTATTTTCAGTATTATCTAAATTCCCTGCAATACACATTTAAAAATACTACTCTAAAAGAAAGTTCATAAACCAAATTTTGATCTGATTTTATTTTCAGTTTGCATTTAGAATCTATTCAAGGCCTTCCCTCTAGCTAGAAATTGCAAAAACTCTATTGTAGGAGATAAGACGGGATGATGAGGTTCCTAATAGAGGCTGATAGTTCATACCAAGCCGAGAGAGAAGAGAGGTGGCCCTAAGAACCATCAGATAATGACCAATCAGTGACCTGTGTCAAAGAGCTAATTATGTCAGTTATAACTCTGGGAAGGCCACCTAGACAGACAGGAAAGGTATGAGCACAGAAAAGACAATGCTCCAAAAATGAAAAGGAATCTTCATCAAATCAAAGAGAATAAATGCCACCAAAATCCTTTTGACAGTAATCAGCTAGATTTCATTGGCTTCCCCAAACAGATTTTTCCTAAACAAGATCAGGAATGTAAAGCCACTTTTTTTTTTTTTTTTAAATTGCTATTCTCTCTCATTTTTTCTCCTCTTTCTCACCTAGGAAAAAGGTTAACTAAGATTTCAAAGCTAGCCTAGCTGCGGCTTCTCTGCAGTTTGGCAGCTGTTGGATTTGGTGTTTGAGTGCCAGTTATTTGCTCTGCCCGAAATGTGTTAGGATAATCACCCACTAAAGGATTTCAACACATTACATTTCCCCAGAAGCCTTTGTCTAACGAGGTAATTTATGACTTGTTCAGGAATCTGGTCTTTACAAAACAATAAATTCACACTTGCCCTGGACTTCAAAGCTGCCGTTATGAGCCTTGGTAGCAGAAGGCATCCTGTAGCTCAGAGCTAGATCAACAGATAAGTGAGTCTATAATGTTCTCTTTCAGGCAGGCTGCAAAGGGGACAAGGCTGACAGCCACTGCAGCAGCATTTGGCTATTCTTGCAAAATCTGACCTTAAAATTGGATCTTCTTGATAATGTTAAAACCATTTTGCCCATCTATGAATGTAAGATCTATAGTATTTAGGAGGTTAACAAGCAACCAGGTGTTTCCATGGGCCAGGCAACTAACTACTCCTGCCCTTGGTAAGATCTTGCTGGAAAGCTAACAGCAGCCCAGTCCTCCAACCCTGTAGCCAGCCCAAGCCCAAAAGCCACTTTTTGGAAAGTGGGGTCATAACCTCATTGTTCCAACATTTCAACAGGTCCTTGAAGCCAAGGGCATTTTTTCTTTTTTTGAAGAATAGTTAACATACAATGTTATATTAGTTTCCGGTATATAATATAGTGATTCAACAATTCTATCTCTTCTTAAGTGCTCATCAAGATGAGTAGACTCTTAATCCCCATCACCTCTTTCACACATCTCTCCACCCACCCCACTCTGGTAACCACCAGATTGTTCTCTGCGTTGAAGAGTCTGGTTTATTTTATTCATTTCTCTCTCTCTCTCTTTTGTCTTTTTATTGGTTCATTTATTTTGTTTCTTAAATTCCACACGGTATTTGTCTTTCTCTGACAGACTTATTTCACTTAGCATTATAACCTCTAGGTCCAACCAGGTTTCATTCTTTGAAATTCTTGGCTGAATAATAGTCCATTGTGAATATATACACACCACATCTTCTTTATCCACTCATCTATACATGGACACTTGCGTTGCTTCCCTATCTTGCTTGTTGTAAATAATGCTGCAATAAAAATAGAGGTAAAGGACATCGTGCCCATGCACAAATCCTACATAAATCATATGCCAGGTTTTTCAGAGTGTGGTCTGTATCCTGCTTATACAAGAATCACCTCAGATGTTGGTTTAAAAGACACAGGTGCCTGGACCCACTTTGGACCTTTTATATCAACTATCAGCAGCTGGGCCTCAGAACGGGCATTTTTAACAATCCAGGTTGATTCTTATTTAACACTAAAATTTAACAAACACTGGGGAGGATGAAAGTAGATCAAACTAGGAGTTTAAGCCTGGGGGCTTGGGATGAGCAAGATCCAGATTCAAATCTAGAAGCCACAATTTATTAGCTGTGTGACCTTGGACAAGTGTCTGAATCTTAATGAAATGTGGTTTACTTATATGTGAAAGGAAAGAAATGTCTCCTAGTTTTGTAGTAAGGAGTAGCTTCTGGCTTTGAAGATATGCCATGCCTTCCCCTTCAGACTTCTTACGGTTCTGTTTTTTGTGTCTGGACCTCTGCCTACAGCTTCCCTGTTGCAGTTTGCTCAGACATAGTAAGCTATGTTTATGTTTAGGTTTATCATTCCCAGCATCTCCCCATATTACTGTTCCCATTAAAATACAGGTCTTCTGTTGAAGACACAGGATGTGTAATGCAGCTATACTATTTTCATTTCTTTTTCCACTTTTTAAGCAGAATCCATTTTTCCAATGCTATCTTTCACAGAACTTTAATTCATTAATCAGATATTTTTTTAAAAGCAGTGGCTCTAAAGGACAGTGGGGAAGGCTTCAATTTGGAGTCCACTTGTTCCCTCCACTCCGCCTCAAAGCCCCCCGAAGTCCTCAGGAGAAGTATGTCTGGGGCTGGAGGGAGAGGTGGGAAGAAGAGAGTGAAGGGTCACATAGCACCAAGATGACACAGAAGCTGGTGGCATCAGTAGTTACACTGGGTGCACAGGACAGGTAACAAGTTTGCAGAGAGAATGGAATAAGCTCTGTTCCTGATATATTTAGTCTGAGGTAGTACATGGCAACTAGATAAGGACACTTAGCAAGGTACATGGAAATTCTGACCCAGAACAAGAGGCAGAGGTCCACGCACAGATATAGAGACACTTCTTACTTCTAACCCAGTGGTTCCCAAACATGGCTACACTCTGAAATCACCTGGGAGCTTTAAAAAGAATTTATGCCTGGGTCCCACCTCCAGAGATTCTGATGTAATTGATCTGGATTGTGGCTGGATATTCAGGAATTTTAATCTCCCAGGTGATTCCAGTGTTCAGCTAAGTTTGGGAATCACTGTTCTTAGTGACAAAAAAAAAAAAAAAAAGATTTTGTCCTCATTTATGCACAACTGTGCAGTTGTAGGAAGCCTTATTCAACATCTACACCCTTGGAATTATATTTAAAAAGGCAGGGATCCAAATGTTAATTACCATTTGTACAGCTGACCCTTGAATAGGGAGGTTGGGGCCGTCAACACTTCCCTCCCCCATGCAGTCAAAAATCTGAATATAACTTCTGACACCCCCAAAACTTTACTACAGTCTACTGTTGATCGAAAGCTTTACCGATAACATAAACAGTCCATTAACATATATTTTGTATGTTGTATGTATTTTATACTGCATTGTTACAACAAAGTAAGTTAGAGAAAAAAGTTAACAAAGAGAAAATACATTTGCAGTATTATATGTGTATTTATTGAAAAAAAAAAAACTGCATGTAAGTGGATCTGCATAGTTCAAAGCCCTGTTGTTCTAGGGTCAGCTGTATTAGTTTCCTGAGGCTGCTGCAACAAATTATCACAAATTTGGTGTCTCAAAACAACAGGAATTTATTCTCACACTTCGAAAGTCTGAAATCAGTATCACTAGGTGGAAATCAAGGTGACACCAAGGCTGTACTCTCTCGAGTCCCTCAGGAGAAGAATCTGTTCTTTACCCCTTCCAACTTCTGGTGGCTGCTAATATTTTTGGCTTCCTTGTTGATCACATCCTTTCAATCTCTAACTCTGTGATCACAACGCCTTCTTTTCTTCTTTGTGTCAATCTCCCTTTGTCCCTTATAAGGAAATATAGGATTGCATTCAGAATCCACCTGGAAAATTCGGGATAATTTCCTGATCTCAAGATCCTTAACTTAATCACACCTACAATGTCCTTTTTACCATATACAGTAAAGTTAACAGGTTCCAGGGATTAGGACCTGGTATCTTTGAGGGATTATTTAATCTACCAAGGTCAGCCCTCAAGGATTCACATCCCTCCCACATGCAAAATAAATTCACCCCCATCTTACTAGCCTCTAAAATCTCAACCCATTATGGTATCAGCTCATATCCAAAATCACAACTGGGTGTGAGTCCCAGCTCTGTCATTTACTACCTGGTGAACCTGGCATTATATTTAGCTTGCCTGAGCCTCAGTTTCCTTCCATGTAGAATGGAGATAGTGATAGCACCAATTTCTTCGAGGTTTATATAGCTTAAATAAGATAAATTCTGTAAAATATTATTTAGAACCGGGCTCACTATTAGCAGATCAAAAATACTGGCAACTGTCTTAGTCTGTTCAGGCGACCACAAAGCACCAAAGACTCAGTGACTTATAAATGACAGAATTTATTACTCACAGTTCTGGAGGCTGGAAAAGCAAGATCAGGGTGCCATCATGGTTAGGTTCTGGTGGGAGCCTTCCTCCAGGGTGCAGATGGCTTGCTGTGTTCTGACATGGCAGAAAGAGAGCTCTCTGGAGTTCCTTTTTTAAAGGCATTATTCTCATTGCAGTGGGCTCTCCCCTCAAGACTTAATCACCTCCCAAAGACCCCACCTCCTAAAACCATCACTATGGGGGTTAGTATTTCAACATATCAGTTTTGAGGGGCCACAAACATTAAGTCTATTGCAGTAATGATGATCAATAATGCAAACCTTACAAATGTTATGCCAAGAACTGAGGTCCACAACAAGTCATTTGAGGAGCTGCTGCTGGGTTTGTAACTAATAATTCTAATAACAGCTAAAGATTATGTGGCTCTTTCTGTCAGGCATTATTTTAAGTGTTCTACAGATATCAATTCATCCAGCTTTCAGAAATAGTGTTCTGAGGTAGATAATATTATTATTCCTATGTTACAGATGGAAATACTGTTTAATCCCAGGTCACACAGCTAATAAGTGGGGAAGCCAAGAATTAAACCAGACAGACTAGCTCTACTGTCCTTGCTTATAGCCACTACATCATCTCAGTTTTCACTAAAAAAGGGGTAATATGTGGCAAAGCAACCTGTCCAGGTTAAAGATAACTTCTGTGATTTCTGGCTAGTGGATTTCTAAAGCTCATCCCAGCTTCAGCATCCTAAGCACAGCCAAGGAGAAATTTCTGACTTCCCAGTTTGTCCCTGGATAGGAGAAATTCAGACTTCAGGGGCTCCAGCTGTCAACCTCCTGTTGCCTTTGGGCAAAGGAACACCCTGATGAGCCCCCAAGTTAACACTGGCACTAACCACCTGGCTGCCAGATTAGTGAGAGCTCGTGAACAGAAATCAAGAGAGTCTGGGGTTCCCATCCAGGTCATTTCTTTGAACAGGCTGCAGCTGCCTCTAAGGTTGTTCTTTGGCCAGGACGTGGTTGCAAAGTTCACACTTAAATGTCTGTTTAAGAGGATTTAAAAGAAACAACAACAGAAGCAGGTGGAGTAGAAGTGACCTAGTCACCTTTTGCCCTTAGTGCTGCATCAACAGCTGGGAAGAACAGGGCAAGCCAGCAATGCCGGATCATAAAGCTCTGTAACTCCCAGCCGGCGGTGGCTTTGAACAGAGTGCCTACCAGGGATTCTGCTCTGTAGCAAAGTGATCCACAAAGAGGGAGAGAACTGTAGCTGGGACTCAGAGCGGACATGGATGGGAGCAGTTAATGTAAGTAGTTGGAAATCACCAACAAAGGTGATTTGACCACTTCGCTGCCAAACCGAGGAGATCTCTTCAGAGCCCAGTTTGAGCATGTTGCTTTTGGGGGTCTCAGGTTTGATGAGGGGCTGCAAGTTTTGCGGAGAAAGATTAGCTGCTTACAACATTGGTTTTCTTCTTCCATGAACAAAGCAGTTAAACCGCCCATCTTAGCTGCTTTATTAAGTTTATATCCTTAGTTTATTTATTAAGTTTATATCCTGAGCTACCCTTCATGGGAAAGCGCAATCATTAAGTTTATTAAGTTTATATCCTGAACTACCCTTCATGGGAAAGTGCAATCATAAGAACAAAGAGAAATGGCAAGGGAAGGAGACTTGTAGGGGCAGATAATTTAGTGATCCTCCTGATTCAAAACTAGGAATATGTAGGTATGCCTCGGTGGCTCAGTTGGTTAAGCATCTGCCTTCCACTCAGGTCATGATTCCAGGATCCTGGGATGGAGTCTCAGGATCAAGACCCACAACAAGGCCCACATCAGGCTCCCTGCTCAATAGGGAGTCTGCTTCTCCCTCTCCCTCGGCCCCTCACCCTGCTCGTGTTCTCTCCCTCCCTTGCTCACTCTATCAAATAAATAAAAATCTTTGGGGTGCCTGGGTGGCTCAGTGGGTTAAAGCCTCTGCCTTCAGCTCAGGTCATGATCTCAGGGTCCTGGGATCGAGCCCCACATCGGGTTCTCTACTCAGCAGGGAACCTGCTTCCTCCTCTCTCTCTGCCTGCTTGTGATCTTTGTCTTTCAAAAAATAAATAAATAAAATCTTTAAAAAATAAACAAATAAATAAATAAAAATCTTTTGAGGGGTGCCTGGGTGGCTCAGTGGGTTAAAGCCTTTGCCTTCAGCTCAGGTCATGATCCCCAGGTCCTGGGATTGAGCCCCACGTTGGGTTCTCTGCTCCGTAGGGAGCTTGCTTTCTCCTCTCTCTCTGCCTGCCTCTCTGCCTATTTGTGAGATCTCTGTCTGTGAAATAAATAAATAAAATCTTTAAAAAATTTGTTTTTAAATATAAAAAAATCTTTTTAAAAAATCAGGAATATTTAGATTTGAAAAGAAAATATTATGTGATCTATTTTTATATGAATTCAAATGACATATTCCTTAGTGACCCTGCCCCTCCCCTCACACCAAAGGAAAAAACACTGCATGTCATCCTATCTTTTTCCAGTAAGAGATTTTGGATAATATTCTACATGTTTTTTAAAAGCCTCTGGCAGGTGCTTAGGTGGCTCAGTCAGTGAAGCATCTGCCTTTGGATTTGAGTCATGATCCTGAGGTCCTGGGACCGAGCCCTGCAAGCCCCACAAGAGTGAGAAAATTAGGCCATTTATCCCCTTTCAAACCAAGAATGTCTTTTCACAGAAATCACAGTCTTAGATTTACTTTTACAACTTAGTCTTTTGAAAAACACTATCCATTTTCTTCAAATTTACTCAATTGAATCTGTTCATAAAAATACTTGGGACTTTTTATGGCCTGCCACACCATCACTCACACACACACACAGTCTGCGTGCGCAGACTTCTGAAACCTTTTTTGAAGAGAACATACTTAAACAGATTTAACCTGTGATACAGTAGAAAGAGTACAAGCTCAGGAATCAGACTAATCTGACAGAGGGAATGCCTAATGCTTCCTGAAATTCCCCCTCTAAAAAACAGACTTGTAATTCCCACCACAACATAAATTATTGATTATATGCTCCAAAATGCTTATTTACATAAGAGTCCAATGAAAACACTAGAGATCTTAACTATGGAATATCCTTTGTTTGTTTTAAAAAATATAAGGGCAACATTTTGTAGCATCTGCTTTTCAATTTGACTCTTAACCCTAGGAGTTTAAGCTTTTAAAAACTTCACATACAAACTGCTGACTTCTTTGTCACTATGGATTCAAACAGGAGGTGGCAACTGAAGAGTAATAATTAGTAAATATTCATAACTTTATGAATGAAAAGATTTGAAGTTTAAAAAAAAAAGACATTTATTCTTCTCTTCCTGCTGGAAAATTATCTTCTGCAGAGTTACATACCGTTGTGATAAGTATGATGTCAGAAATGATGTCCCCAAATAAAACTAGCAGCAAAGCAGATTTGCCTTCTAATTTCAATATGCAAAATGCTCAGGGGTCCTAGGCACTGTGACAAATTATTTTTCTGGGTAATTGAGAGATAACTACTTATTGAAATTTCTAACATTCATTTTTATTTTAGTATTCTAATATGCCCCAAATGTTAGTGAGTTATCCTTTGATTCCATCAAACCGTGTCTTTGGTCAACACATTATTATA